>NC_046357.1:47892606-49120151 GCF_000738735.6 Corvus cornix cornix | reverse complement strand
CCCAACTTGCCTCAGCAATGGCACTGAAGCAATTGGATCGGGTAGGATGCTGGCTGAGTAAACAAACCAATGCCACATCCATTGCGATCAGTGATATGCTGGCTGACATCAACAGCCCTTCAAAATAGAGCAGCAATTGATTTCCTTTTACTGGCACATGGACATGGTTGTGAAGAATTCGAAGGATTGTGCTGTATGAATTTGTCTGACCACTCTGAATCCATCCACAAAAGTATACAGAAACTAAAAGTCCCAACATCTCAAGTTCAAAAAGACAGTGGAACATGGCTAGACTGTTTGTTTGATGGATGGAGCTCTGCACCTTGGCTGAAGGAGCTTTGCAAGGCAGGTTTATATGTGCTGATGATTGTAGTGGTGATACTGAGAGTTATGCCTTGTATTCTTCAGTGTGTGTGACAAATAATAGACAAAACTGTTAAGGAAGTTTTTGCTGTACAAGAAAATGATGTAGGAAAAGGGATCACAGAAAGTTCTTAGAATCTTACACAGGCAGTTACAGATAAAGGCTTTGAATTAAGGCCTTGGAACAGACGAGGCTTATTCAAACGATACGAAACAACTAATGCTGGATTTGACCTACGTTCTTGAAATAGTCCCAACCTTTCACAGCATTAAAATCACTGTGGTGTAAAATAGCACTGCTTAGAGTAAGCAGAAGAATTGCCTTTACGTAGAGGAGCTATGAAATGCAAGGTAGTCGATAAGTGACAAAGTCAAAAAGGTTTCTTTATAGGTGTACCAAGAGGGGTAATTGTGGGGAATCACAAAAGGTGGAAAGGATTTTAGGTGTGAGAAATAGAAACAGGCCTCAGGAAATAAAGCAAGGGATTTAGAATTCAGCTTTGCCTGGGAAAATTAGAAGAAGATACAGTTATAAGCAGCAAGGACATTGAAAGACAATGGTTAGTTCTTAGGCTTGGCCTAGATAGATGTTGAAGTTGCAAAAAGTGTATTTAGTTAGAGAGATAAGTTTAAGCTTAATAATGGGACATTGTATGCTATTATACAAGGCATAACAAGTGACTTACGTACAAAATATGTACGTGTACTACTATAGATTGGTTAAGACAGATATCTGTAACTTTTAGAAGCACATTATTGGCCAACAAGCTTTTAAGAATGCTTTGCAACCAGGAAATCTGGGGATGTCTCTGTGACAGTGTGAGCTCTGTGCCAGCTTTGTCTCAACTCTATATGTGAGACTGATAAACTAATAAAAGCTCCTGGAATGCTTGTCTGGGCCCCCCGTCCCGTTTGTCGGAGATCGCTGGCAGGGTCATTCTTCAGCTTTGCTTGATTTTCGCCAGTTTTTAATCTTCTTGATTAAAAAAAAAATTTAAAAAAAGTCTCTGATAGTAGCAATATTTATATAAGTGTAATTACGAGAACAAATAACAGAAATTATTAATATGAAACAGAATGGACAATTAACATCCACTTAGTGCTAAAAGCAGAATCCCCAACGCTCTGAAATGGTCCAAGTTCCCTAAACCAAGTGTTTGTCAACTTCCTTAGGTCTTTCTTTGCTAAAGGATGGCTGTGAAAACTTAATTGCAAACACACCTTACACCCCTTTTGACCATCATCATTAAGTCTGTAACAAAGTTGCCTTTTACAGTGTTTGATGAATTCCATAATTTTCAGACTTCAACCATTTACATTCATTCAAACTGGCCAGCTGTGAATTTGACACAAATTATTTTTAGTATCACAAGGTATTTAAAAGAAAATATAAAATAAAGGTTCTGCTCAAAATAATTCTAAGAACATAATCCCATGGAGTGGGCGTGAACAACGCTAAGAAATTTCAATCCAAAATTATCTTCATATCTCAAGTTTTTGAAGCACTTCCACAAAGTTTGGGATTTTCCAATCTTTCGCAGGGTTTGTCCAATTTTTGTTTTACATAATGCCAATGCCCAGAGCAGGGTCAGAAAAGAATTCTGAAACATCCATCTCTTCATTGTCTCTCCTGCAATTACTCTCAATTGAATAACTATCTAAGAAAAAATTGGTCAGTAGTTCATCAGATTAACTGAATGTCTAATAAAAGGTCTTATTCATAAAATTTTAATTGTTGTCTAAATGAAACAAAAATACAAGACCAAGCATTGCTGCTCTGTTTCCCAACAGCTGGATCAAACACTTGCTCCGCAGATTCCTTCACACACTGTACTATCCATACACATATACAGCAGAACTCTGGGTTAGTGACTTTATGTCTCAGCAATATTGCAAGAATATGAGATAGATAGGATGAGTTCTACTCCAAAGGTTTTTTGAAGCCTGTGTTTGAACTAGAAAACAAAAATTGCGTGACATTTGAGGGATTTAACCAACATAAATCCCAAGGCAGCAGTCCAGGGCAATGAGTTAATTTGACTGGCAATTTTAAAAGCAGTTAAATGGCAATAGGAATTAAATGCCATTGAACTGGAAGGGCATAATGGGCCTAAAAGATTCAGTATTCTTTGGGGAAGGGGTTGTCCCCGCACTGTGTAATATAATAACAATCCTTCAATTTAAAGGCAGAGAGTGATAGTTCAATTACTTTGCACTTTTCTCTTGTGTTGTACTAGCTGAAAAGTGATTATTAGAGGATTTGTGGGATCTGAATTTTGGCATCTCCCACACTGTATGAATAATAGGCTCCATTTTCCTTTTACTAAAGTACTAAAGGCCTGAGTATTGCTGCTGGTATGAGTCAAGTGTGAGCCACACTGGTTTACACTTGCTGAATCCTCATGTTGAGTTTTGTAAGAGTTTGGTAACAGGTGGGGCTACCTGGGCAGTTTGTGTGAGAACGTCCAAGAAACTCCCCCTATTCCAAATGAGCTCATGCCAGCCAGCTCCAAGATGGGCCCAGCACTATCCAAGTCTGAGCCAACCAGGGATGTTGGCAGCATGTTTGGAATAACCAAGTTAGGGTGGGGGAAAGGTTGCAGCACTTTTACTTACTGCAGTTGCAGCCAGAGAGGAGAGTATGATTATGTGAGAAAAACAGCCCTGCAGGCACCAAGTCATGAAGATGGGGTGGAGATACTCCAGGCACAGAGATTCCCCTGCAGCCCCTGGTGCAGCCCATGGTGAGGCAGCTGTGCCCCTGAAGCCCGGGGAGGTACATGGGGATGCAGAGATCCACCTGCAGCACAGGGAGGACCCCACATTGAAGCAGGTGAATGCTCAAGAGACACTGTGGTTCTGTGGGAAGACCACGCTGGAGCAAGCTCCTGTCGGGACTTGTGGATCCACGGAGAGAAGAGCCTACATTGAAGTAGGTTTGCTGACAGGACTTATGACCCCATGGGGAACCCACATCGGAGCACTCTGTTCCTGAAGGACTGCAAATTCCACAAATATCTTTCCTGGTAAGCAAAAATTTTGTACTTGTTCTAAAAACCATTACTCATCTAGAAAGCACCAGCAAGAAAAATGCATTAACAAATTTGTGGGGTTATACCATGTTAGAAGCAGCCAGATTTGGAAAATCAGAGAGTTACATCGTAGTTTCTCTCCTGGGATACAGGTAAGTAACACAGTCCACACCAAGACATGGTTCCTTAGCAGAAGCACTCTGGTGTTATATTCCGGGGCAGAGACTCCTGAGAATAAGAGCAGTGATAGTATCCATAAATCTGCATTCCCAAAGCTGACTGCAGTACCCAGGAGCACCATCTTCCAGAGATGATGCTTCAGAGAATAAGTGAGAAACACCATAGAGAGATAAATCAAAGGGTATCTCAGCAACATACCTGCTGTTCAACAAAATTAGGTGTAGCCTTGGCTGGGAAATTATCTAAGGATATTTTTTGAGCTAAACCTGCTTTGAAAAAATTCATTCTAGGGAAAAATAAATTACTTTTCTTGTATCTGAAACTAAAAGAAGTTCTTTAAGTTGCTATAAATGCAGCCTAGCCCACAACGTAAATTAAAGAATAACATATTTCTCAATTATATTGGAGGAAGACAGACAGCTTTCAGGTCTTGCTAAAACTGTTCAATTTCCACATTGAAAATTTGTTTCTTTATTGGAAACAGTTAGAATTATTTCTTCCAGATAACTTGAAAGAAATATAATTTGCATACCTATTCGGGGTTTTGTAAACTAACTTTAAAACTTGTTTTAAAACTTGTTTGATTTTTCTCAGAATGCACTACAAACACTCTTAGCACCTGTGCAGTATTACTAACACAGGCCCATAGTGTTTAAATCTCCCCTTTTACATCCTACCTGAGCCTTCCTGAAAATGGCAAACATGTTACCCGAAAGATATATTCCTCATACATTTTTCCAAAACTGAGGAAATAAAATACTGCTACTTAAAGGGAGGAGAAGTGTTACAGCAGGGATTACTGTAACACGCATATATCAAACCAGGAGTCCCGTGGAAAAGAAATATATATGGACAAATTCTTGATAGCTGTTTCAGAGATCTTTATTTCTCCAGCCGCATGGCCGGGGCTCAGCTCAGGAACTCCGCAGTCACGGGACCCGAGGGTCCTTGGCCACCCCGGGGAACACAAACCAACCAATGGGAAACGAGGCTGAGCAGGGGCAGGGAAACCCCGTGCCTCCCCTCAGGGCCCCTCTCCCAGGGCTCCATGGCAGGGGGAGGAGACCCCAACAGAGAAGGGAGAAGATGAACAAATTTTTGAGTTGGTTTCCTCCTCCCTTAACAGCAATGGACTTCTTAGAACTGCACGAGAGCATGGGTGGGATGGACACAATTTCACATGAAGCTCAGCTTCATGGATTAAGTTTCTCATAATTCAGTTTCTTTAGAGGTCATGGAATCAACTGGTTCTTTTTCTATCTGAAAACAAAGCTCAGTGGAAACATGTAGAAAGAAATAAATGAACTAAAAATGACAGGTTTTTGATTGCTTCCCCATCAAATTTGCAGCCAAACACTCTCTTTCAACTGATATCATTCCATATTAAGTATGCTGCAAAAGTTTCTGGGCACAGCATAAATTTTAAACATCCATCCACCAGCCAGGCAAAGGGCATCCAAAGGTTCAACAGCACAAGTGTACCTAGAAGGAAGGAGTTATCTCTTGCTTCCAAGGAAAAAGAAAGGTGTGCATCTGTAGGGTATCATACTCCTTTATCTTCACTGGAAATAAAAGAGAGAGTCTAGTGCAGCAATGACTTTCCAGCAGCAAGTGAATACTTATCCAATTTATTAAATCACCTTCAGAATTAGACATTTTTAGATACAATTTTTCACATTTGTGCTCTATACTTCACGCTCATAGAATCATAGAACAGTCTGGTTTGGAAGGGAAAGATCATCCAGCTTCAACCCCTCCACTATAGGCAGTGAGATGCCACCTACTAGGCTCAGGTTCCTCAGGGTCCCATCCAACCTGGCCCTGAATACTTTCAGGGATGAGAAATCCACAGTTTCTCTGGGCAAAATCTTCCTCTGCCTCACCACCTCCACAGTAAAGAATTTCTTCCTTACATCTAATCCAAATCTTTCCGTTTAAAAAACCTTTCCCCCTTGTCCTATCACAACATGCCCTTGATAAAGTCCCTCTCCCTTTTCTTTGTAAGTCCCCTTTATGTATTGAAAGGTTGCAATAAGCACTCCCTGGACCCTTCTCTTCTCCAAGCTGAACAACCCTGACTCTCTCAGCCTGTCTTCACAGCAGTGGTGTGAACAGCCCTCAGATCATCTTGGTGTCCCTCCTCTGGACTTTGTCTGACGGGTCCATGTCCTTCCTCTGCTGGGGACCCCAGAGCTGGATGCAGCACTGCAGTGGGGTCTCGCCTGAGCAGAGCAGAGGGACAGAATCCCCTCCCTTGCCCTGCTGCCCACGCTGCTTCTGATGCAGCCCAGGATGAGTCTGCTTTCTGGGCTGTCTGGCCCTCTTGATCAGCATACCCTGTTGGTAAAAGGCTTTTACAGGTACACTGCTGTCAGTGAAAAAATATGATTCAGATTACCTTGGATTGCCAATTTCAGTGTCTATTTCCACTTTGAGGGACAAGATTCTTGACACTGAAACTGTAGATCAGTTACCAGACTCAGTGAGATGTCATCTTAGACAGCATCTTCACAGCAGAATCAATGCCAAAATGAAAAATCAAAACCCAACCAGCTGATTTATCCTGGAAGAAGAGATAGACCTATAAAGGAATGACTGATGAAAAGTACACTAACAGATAAACACCCAACACCAGAATGAATGGCTACTAGCTAGAAAATCTGTAAATTATCAGTTAAAAAATGTGAGAGTCAAAAAGAAACCTGAGAACTAAAAGAGACTATCCAGTCCCAATTTTCTAATGGTCGAAATGTTTTCCTTCCTCACCAAATGAGAAGCATCAGTAGGAATATTTTACAGCTCAAATTCACATGACCTTGGATGCAGGCTGGCTCACGGAGACTGGTGCATGCCCAGGCTATGAGGGATGATGCCAGTGCTGAGCAGTATGACTGAGCATGGCACTGCAGATTTTGACAATAGGGAAATAGAGATAAATTGAGCACAATTATGTCGGGCCTTCAAATTAAGTGACGGACTTTTGACAATACTGAAATGCAACTACTTTGATGTCAGTTTGGTTTTAGTAAATTTTCCCCCTGAAGCATTTAAATGCCACCTTTACTATGCTTTACATGCTGATGGAAATAAAATTGTCTAATCAATGAAACCAATTGCAGATTTAAAAGCTAAATGTACACCAGCCTAAGGAGGTAGCTATGCACATATTTTAATAAAGATTAAGTAGAGAATGACATTCCTTTGAATCAGAAAATATTTCATACTGATCCTTGTCTGGGTCTTAAGTTCCATATTTCAATGCATGATCTTGTGTCCTCTTCATGAGCATCCAGTGCTGGTCAGTGCTGCTGACAAGACTGTAGGTTAAAATGTGCCTTTGATTAAATTGAACCATCTATGACATTTTTCAATACCATAATTTAGACAAATTCCTTCAGGCTTGAACTGCTAAAAGCACTCTTTGATTCTATCAGCTGAGAAATTACTTTCAATCAGTAGAACTTAAAAAATTTCCTTAAAATTTGACAGTTTAAAGTGCATTTTTAAAGTTATCTTTCAAAAGTATGCTATGCAATATTCATGTTCTTTTGGGTCTTACTAAAATTCACTTTTGCTGAAAACAGGAATTAGCATCATTTTGCTGTTTCATAAATCAGACATCACAAATTGCCTTCATCCTGATGATTTCAAGGTTAAAAAAAAAAAAAAAAGAAAAAGCCCCACCATAGCTAATGTAGGTAATAGAGTAATAGCAAGTTTGCCTAAACACTTGCATATATGTGCCATATTTTTATACTAATACTAATACTAATAGTTACCAGGTGGTAGAATTTTTATGATGGCCAGTAAGACAAAGACTAGAACAAAGACTAGAGAAATAATGAGGTAGAAGAATTATGATATGAAGAGAGCTCCTAAACATGTTATTTTCCTGAATTCACTGTTACAGAATGACATGTCACTAATATTTTAAGATGTGGTAACATTTAACAATTTATCTGAGTGCTGCCTTTTCTTTCTTAGAAAGAAAGTCCTCACTCATCAATTTCTCTAAATACTTGGTGTTTGGGTTTTTTTTAAAAATCCTCATTGAAACATTTAGAGTATTTAATTTTCATATGGCTGCCTATTTAAAATCTGAACTTTAGGTAACCACATTCTTCTCGGATTAAAAGCACAAATGTAACTAGTTTTGATCCCTGACTCGATCAATGAAACTCTTATAACTTCATATTTCTGCTGTGGAGCTGGTTACTGATAATGTATTTAAGCTTCACAGTCTGCAGTAAACCTAAATTCCTAAAACCAGTTGATATATTTTTTGTTCACAAGCTCACACTAATACTTACAGAAAGCAAATACAACAGAAACACAAATGCTGATGTTCAGCAATGAATGTTCATTACAGGAAACTTTGAAGAACCTAGTTTTGATCAAATGCAACCAGGAAAACTAATTTTAAAATGTAAATGAATGTTTAATTCATTGTTTTTTTAGACCCCTCTCTGAATACTGAATTGATATGAAGTGATGCAGTCCTATTTAGACAAGCAGAATGTAGGCATTTCAAACACAAGAAGAATACTATTTTATAGACTATCTTGTGTCACCTATTTATCACAGCTTTACATCACTGGAGACTACAGAGGATTCCTGGCTGTCAGTCAACGCCAGTGTGCGTGAATATCCAAGACTAGGGCACACAGCTGGTCATAACCAATTCAAGCTACGTGATAACAAAATAAAAAGCATTCTAAAATAATGTGCTATATTCCCTGGCACAATACACAACTGAAAAAAAAGGGAAGCTTCTGCTGAAATACTAGCATAGTTTACGGAACAGCCTTCCTATCTCCTTGAAAAATGTATTTACTGTATCGTTCCTCAGAGAAGTCCTGGATGGCAACAGAACAACGGTGCCATAGTGAAGTACTGTCACTTTCCAAAGTGCCATGCCAATTGCAGCACTGTAACTAGAAACAGCTGTTTCGGGATGATTTTTCATCATCCTGAAATAATATTTAGATAAACACATGCAAATATATAAATACAAGCATGAATTTGAAAACCATTTCAAAGAAACTATAACGCTGGTAGAGAAATTTATCTAATAAGTTGTTTACATTTACATAGTTTAGAATATATTCACTCAAACACCCCAAACTCTATTTTTACTTACAGAGAAACGAAATAATTTGGATACTTTGATGTTACTGAGTATTTGAAATGTTATGGTGAAAGTAATACTTCTATGTAAGCAATTAATAAACATTAATTTTTGAGAGTTGTAGCACATAAGTTTAGAGGGAAATGTTATCAAAAAAGCAATACAAAATGTAAATACTCCAAACAAGCTTAATCAAATTGTCATTGTTATTTTATTTATGGATTCCTACTATCTTCTGTTGAAATTACACATAAGAATGTTAGCTGTCTGTTGATAGGCACATTAGTGTGTGATAAAAACCATAAAACACTCATTAAATCTGTGAAAATGGAGAAGAAATAAAATTAACTTGCCATATCCATTTAGAATTCCATTGTTTTTGTAACTCATCAAGAAGACACACAATTACATTTGTGTTCTGCCTCAGAAGATGTTACAGATGTCTGAAACTCTTCTAAAGAGAGGGGCTTAGTGAAAAACAAAGATTTCTCCTATTTTCTAGAAATTTGATTTTCCCTATAAAATCAATCGTTTTCCAATTTTCAGCCAAAATAATTATTTTTTTATGTTCACTAGTTAAAATTAATTGTTTTCATTTATTTTAGAGTAAGGCACACATATCCGAGCTTTCCTTGCAGCAGTTCTGGTATAAATGCTTTGTAATGTTTAGTTTTTTATGGATGAGACAAATTGCCAAAGGGACACATTATCTCTGTTCACCAGTGACAGATTTTTGATAACCTAAAAGAAGAAAAAATTCTCTACAAATGGTCCAGGACACAATTGCACCCATTTCCAAAAAAAGACACTCCTCAGTTATGCCTTCTCCCTGTCATTTCAAGATTAATAAACGTATCCTCCATAATTTTTAAAATTGGAAAAAACAGAAGAAAAGTTAGTATTTCATACAGTGAAAGGAACCTGCAAGTCTCAATGACTTACTATTTAGCATCATTTTTCCTGCTACTATTTTTATAAAGATCTGGAGAACAGGACAGGTGTGGTGAGCTTACATTCATTCTACCTCTGAGGAGACTGGCCCAAGGCTTTTATTAGTGAGCAACACTGACACAGTTCTTATGCTGTAATAGCAATAACTTACTGTTTTTAACAAAAGCAGCCTTTGTTCTGAAGGGATTTCTGTCCCTGTTGGCTCTGTGACTTATCAAACGCCCAAGACATCCAACAACACTTTAAAATGCACTGCTGGACATGCCTCATTGCCAGAAAATGGATTCTTCTTTCTAATATGTAAATCCGCCACTCACATCTTGTGCCTACTTACTTTCCACATATAATGTTTTACATCCTTCTCCACCGTACAAGACGGACAGAAAGTGTATCCAAGGAACGGTCTAAACAATCCACAAGCAATATGTTATACTAACAAATATACACCCAACTGTAAAGTTAACCCAGAAAACAAACAAATTAAAAAGGCTCCATAATGCGTTCCATAATTTATGGTGAAACATATATTTTTTATACTTTTTAAACACCTAGCTTATACATCAACACCTCTAAAATTGTAATGCCTTTAAAGCAATAAAGTACTTTGATATTATAGACATATCATAGGACTGTAACTAAACACATCAAGAACAAGCAGCATTTTCATTTCTCCCAGAGAAACTGCCTACAGACTAATAGCAAGTGTCATTTCAGTTTAATGTCTGTCTGTTTTCAAGGATGTGTGTCTTTTAAAACAGGGTCATGATCTAATATGCCTTTCCTACTGATTTTTTTTTCAAGGCAACTTAAGCTGTCTGTCGGTTTGGAGATGTTAGAGATTCTCATTTCATAAAAGTGGTAACACTTTTGGTAGTATCAAAACACCTTGCTTGTTTAATGCTATTAGAAAGTTCAAAGTATAAAAATACTGTGTTTTATAGATGTGTAGGAATGGCATATTCTCAAAAGTTCTAAGTAAATAACATTGAAAGGTTAAGAGTAATAAAAGATGGTAAAAGTTTCTCTCATTTAGTGGAAACTGCACAACTCGCTGGATTTCTTCCAGTCCTAACTCTTGCTTGACTGCAGGCATTAAAAAAGCAGCTGGGCCTTACAGCTATGCAGTCACTATTGCAGTTAGTTGTAATCCTCAATATATTTCAATAACAGGACCTTTCACTATCTGAGCACTGGGAATCATCCCTTAGCCATGTTTACTTGATAAACTCTAGTTAAAAGACATGTTTATAGTCAATGATACAATACGATTGTATTTTTATAAAGCTTTATTAATAATACAATATCTAGTGACTTTGTATTGGTTATATCTCAATTCAAAGCTGTCAGATGGTCTAACATTAATAATTATTAAAATAGCTGATGTGTATAGTATCCACCCCGTTGTATAGATTGGAAACTTGAGATACAGGCATGTTGAATGATTTTCCCATCTGTTCCCTGTGTGCTTTGGAGCATAACCTAAATATAGACATGCGGAAAAGTGTGAGTAAAATGCTAACTCCACAAAAAGCAAAATAATTTTTGCTCTTTGATTCAACAGAGACATAATTTTATTCTCAATTCACAAGAAATTTCCTGACATTAAAAAAAATCTGGTGACCTTCCCAATTACAACTCCACTGGGTACAAGACAGATGCAACCCAACATATGGTAGTGAACAGGTTGATATAATCTCAGCTTTTTCTATGGCAACATTAAATTTCTGGGGTGAGTGGACATGGAACAGCTTCAGGATGGACTCAAAATATCTCTTTTCAGGATGTGAAAAATTATGAAATGTAGCATGACACAGAAAATAGTTCAGGGTGGGACACATCTAGACTGGAATTAATAATTTATAGAATGATATTTTAGTTTGGTCTAGAATATAAATGAACATGTCCATGTCATACTTGCACTGATTTTTCTCGTTTTCAATAAAATGATGTTTAGTGTCTTTAAATTCAGAAGCCTCTCTTTCCTGTTTAACCTATTATCTAGGGTAATATAATCCTTGGTAAATCACATTTCAACCATCAATCATCCCGAAATAGTGCTCTCTCATTTTAAATCAAAAGACTAGAACAGATTTCCCCTTTTCTCCATCTCAAAGACAGCAGCAGTCAATAAAGCCGTCCACTTCAAATACAAGATTTATAGCTGTCAGAATTTTCATACCATCTACTCTGCATTTCTAAATACAATATTAATATTGGTAGAAAACATGCAGCAACTGCTTGTAGGAGCATCTAATGGGTTTTTAACAGAAGCCTGAATCTTATCCAGGTGCCTGCTAATTGACCTGCAGAGGACGCATTTCATTGTGTGCAGCCAGGCAGCCCTGTTTAGATAAATCAATAGAGAAAAGAGAATTTGGGAGTTTTTAAGCAGAGGTCAGGGTTAATCTGCAAATGTGTTTTATCCCTTGAAGGATTTATATTAATCCAGTTTTGTCTCTGATGTCTCTGATTCAAAGCTTACATTATAACTGAAAATCTTCTCTCTGCTGCTTTTTTTTTTCTTAAATACTCAACTACTTAAATGTGTGCTGCCCAACAGGACAGCAAGGAGAATCTCTTGATAAATCTTTAAGTAAAACCCACATACCTTTTAAAAAGCAAACTTACTGGAGAACGGAGGCCCTCTGACAAAAAAAAATCTGATTTTGTTTCTGCCCTCAGATGGATTTTTTTTTTTTTTGTCTATGTTTGTAGGGGCTTGTTTTTCCTTTTTTATTTTTATTTTCCTTACTGCAACTTTGTCTAATATTCTTCTATAGCGAAGAAAAACATTTAGTTGTTCTGACATAGGGATATGGTCCAATAGCACAGTCCTTGACCAAATTCAGGCACAGGTCAAAATCCATGACAGCAAGACATAAATCTGGTTGATGTCCAGGATACAGGATTTTGTGGGGTAGAGGAGAATGAGCTTCAAGATGAACCCCAGGAGAAAGACCATACATTATAAGAATACAAGATGGCGGCTGTTAGAGTTAGAAATCTCTACTTAAAACCAGGCAGGAGAAAATGAAGTATTCCACCTTTGCTAGCAAGATCCTCAAAAGGACCTTACTTCCTCCTGGAGAGTACCTCACTGCCCTACTCTCTGGGACTCTCTCCTCAGAGCACAGCACCCTAAGCTGCCAGTCCAGGTGCCTCAGAAATGCCCTGGAGCCCTCCTGACCTGGGGTAATAGCCTCACCACGAAGGCAGATGGCTCTCCAAGCACTGCTCTGGCTGGGACCATGCACAGACTGCAGCTACACTCCTGAACCTACAGCTTCCTGTGCAAAACACGGGAAGGTATTGGAGCACTCAGAGCAGAAAGACTTGAAACCTCTCAACAGCAATAACCTGCCATGTACAACAGACCAGCTTTTGTCATCAGCCACATATCCATGTTTTATTCAGTCTGTTCTAATGTAGTAAAATATGCTACTGTGCCCCATTTCATAAATTCATCCATTTTATATAACACAAAAAAGCCCCTTTTTTTTTTATTTTGGATATACCCCTTATTCAAGGCACCATAACATAACAAGACTTCTGTTGCAAGATAAATGAAGTACCACTGCTCCTTCACTGTATAGTCACCTCAGTTTCACATGATTTCAGTCAGTCATGTCTCCTGTCCATTAGCTGACATTAATGCCTTTCCTTATCATGACATTTATAGTTTCCATTATTTTCTGCAGCGCTCTATTGATTTTGAGATCTATAGCTCCTACATGAATTGTCCTTCAGAGCTCTGTTGTTACTCCTGCTAGTACAATAGGTACATGCCCAATGATTCAGGATCAAATGCAACCAGCCTAGGAGTGTGAGGGCTAAAGAAGTGAGGGTACCCATTTTCCCATAGCTGCAGTTCAGCTTCCTTAAAATTGTAAGAATATCGACATTTTAATGAATAATAAACATACTGACCATCACTATATTGATAATTTTTTTTCTCTCACTACTAAATAGCTCAGGCCTTACAATGGCGTCACAAATTAATTTATAAAAACGTTAAGCTTCAATTTATGTTCCTTTTGTGTAGTTTCCAGGTACATCTCTTTCTGCTTAGACTCATCACACTAGATGAATTATTTTGAAAACAACAGCCTTCAATAAGTCCTGAACTCCAGTGTGTTGTTTCTTTAAAAATGAGCCTGACATAATCACAAGCAAATAATTTTAGTGTGGTGATCTCACTTAACCCTCTCAGGATATGGTGGTTCAAAAACCTTTTCATAACACTTGTCATATAGCCTTAATCCCATAAACGTTTCGCCATCCCAATTGCTCTTGTTGCACTTTATCACTGTTTAAAAGCACCACCTACCAGCAAGCGTGGTTTATTTGCTCATGCAGACAGGTAGTATGTCCATTGCCAGGGACAGCTGAGCTGTACTCAACCTTCTTCCCCAGACTTTCTCTACTTTGTGCTTTCAGACAAGAGCCATGCATTTAAAATGCTGTCATAAGACAGAGAAAAAATGTGCCTTCTAAATTAACATAACTGATGATACCTGTGGCTAATAATTAAAGCAGCTCTACATATGTGAAGTCATTGCAGGACTTTTGAGCCTGTTTGTTCCAGTACATGCCATGAAGTTATATACTTCCACCCCTTCATTTCTGAAACAGTTCATCAAATTGCAATTGTCAGGCCTAAATCTGAGCTTTGTTTCTCTAATAAAGTATGGGTTTTCCTAAGAGAGCTCAGCATGAGGAACAGCTCTCCCCAAGCACATTTCCTGTGTCTGTCTGGCAGTGCTCACCGTGGTGCTCCACTGAGAGAAAGGGAATTCTGTCATCATGTTACTGTACTAATAGAGTGTTTTCTGGCAAGCACCAGTAGGCTCTCCAGAAATATGACACAGCAAGATAAAGCTTATACAAACTGAGAGACATAAACATGACCTACTTGTGTTAATCATGTAAAACCACAAGTATATAACAAGAGGAGGCAGCACTACAGAGCACTGCGGTCTGTGATTCTCCACTGCAGGTTTTCACTCTGAAGAGACAGGATATAAATGCAGATGTGTCTTCTGTTAGCAAGACTTTACTTCTGTGCTCAAGGTAAGGCTTCTTTGTATCTCAATTAGCACCCCTACTAACTAGGCTGGTTAAGACCCACTTTCAACATACACAGAAAATAACACCACATCCACTATGTTAGTGATCAAAGCTATACAAGTTTGTAGATTGTTTCAAAGATCAAAGACAGTCTGCCAGACTTCATTATCAAAAGAAAAAAGGGACTCTGACTTCAAAAGGCGTTGCTTTGTGCTTTGTTTCCTCCTCAAAAATAATTTTGAGGATGGTGAGCCACCTCAGAGCAATCTAAATTAACAAGCTTTTGACTTTACCTTCTGGCTCTGGCTGCAGTTTGATCTTCTCATTCTTTTTCCTTTTCCTTTATGTCTGTCTTAAGTAAATGCTGACTGTTTGTCCCACTGGCTTAATACTGGGACAATTAAGGAATAAAAATTGAAGCACTTCATCAATCTGCAAGTTACCTAAAATTGCTCCCACTGCCTCCCCCAACTGTTTTGTCTTGCTTGCTGCAATATTGTCTTCAAAAGGCTATTTGAAAGTATCTTTAATTAGTTTTTCTATTTCCCTCACTGAAGTGATACTTTTGTCAGATTCACAGAACTAATTATACTAATAGTGAATAAAAATAGCATCAAGATTAGAAAACTTTGATGCTGTTTGAGCTGTAATTCATATGCATACCTTTTTGGAGGGGAGTTTTGAAAGTATTCACATTTTCCTGACTGCTTTAAATATTTTTAAACTACTACATAAGGGAATTTTTAGACCTTTCATAATTACTCACAAGGCAAAAAACACCCAGCCACACAAAGATCCAAACCTGAATATATTTTTTCATATGTCAATGCTACCACTAATAAAACAGATAAAGCTTTTCCTATATCCAGGGCTATTTTACCCTCTCAGTGAGGTCTCCATTGACAGTTCCCATAGCCTCCATCACAAATAAGCTAACAGAATTAAGTCAACAGCACTGGGAAGTTTACTCAATCTAGTGGAGGACTAAGAGAAAGTGTGCATCTTCATCCAATTCACCTTCTCTACAACTAGCAGTCATCCAGATACCACTGATGAAGTGTGCCTTTTATTTGCCTCTGGGATCTAGTTTTCTGTTTCAGAAATTGCGAAACGGATGACGTGAACAGGTTTTTCCACTACCTTTAAAAACTTAGCTAAAATACGTAAGGAGCTGATCTACCACCTCCTGGGCTCCTGCCTCATAGGTGATGATCACTCATCCATCTGAAGTTACCCTCTAGATACCTGGTAACAGCCCCTTCTTAACATGTTATTCCCATTCCTGTTACTCTGCAGATTAGTATCACTGTAAATAAATGCCCAAAATTTACTTCAAGCTGACTCACAGACATAGTCAATATTAATGATGTCAAAACCATGGTGGAAAAAGATATTCTACATATTCGCACTGAGAAATGTAAATGCTTGCGGAAACACTAAGATAAAACTAACACCCTAGACAGAGTGTGCCGGACAGGCACTGCAGCTAAAACATAGATTTAGAAGAAACATAAAGATTTTAGGTATAGGCTAGCTGTGTTGAAATTAGTTAGAATAGGAAGGAATTTGGGCCCAGCTAGAGTTAAGAGAGCTGTATCTGAAATGGGTTTTAAGATGTTAGTAACTGATTACCAAATTACTGATGATCTGTCATTTGCATGTTTGCTTAGCTGTGCTTAGAACGAGGAATAGAAACATTGATAAGTCGGTGTAGGGAACAAGGCCAATTACCAATTTCCTCCCTTGGTGGGAACCCGTTCAAAAGTCATGCAAGAGGAAACTTAGAGGTCACTAAAGTAACTAGGATTGTTAAAGTTCAGAGAGGCAAAAAGGTCAAAATGAGGAAGATGAGTTACTTCATCTTTTTTGGGACCACTGACCCAATTCAAGACCACCAACTCAATTCAGGACACACACTACGCATGCTTAATGACATTTAAGCTCATTTCTATATGAAGTGGAGAATGGGAGGTGTTAATGTTATGAATATGCATTTGTATTTTGGATATTCATAATTTTTGTAAATAAAAAGCTTTGTGTTTGCTTGGATCGGGCCCTGTGTCTTAGGGAGCTATCCCACGCAGAGCCTGGCGCCAAATAAACATACACTTTCTAACTCTAAACTGTTAGAGAGTTTTTGTCCGTCTCAGTTGGATATCGACATTAGATCAATATCCATATTTTGGTAAATCCCAGCCATGGAGCCCTCAACCAGAAAAGCCAATGTCTGAAATGATGTAAATATGCTATAAAGTGGTACTTAATAACAAAGCCAAAGGTCCACAAATGCTCAGAGGAGAGAAGGAAAATTAGAAAAGCATTCAACCAAGCTGTTTCTTGCTCTTTCCTTTTCCTTGAATGTTTCCTTTTACTTAGCATTTAAAAACTCTGGTTTTGAATAGGCATAAAAACAGCATTGGTGTGAGGGGAGGAAGTCTCTCTAAAGTCATCAGAACACCCTTCTTAATAAGAATATTTTGTTGCATAATCTTTTAGACTACATAGATCAACTAAATACGGTTCCTGGCCACTCCACATTATATTTCTTAATGGTTTTTCCCTGAAGTATCATCTAAAATTTGAGAGGCATAAACTAATTAGCAAGGTTAATAACAAAGAGCCAAAATGCAAAACTGAAAACAATGTCTGAACAGAGATGGTTGGTCTTTGACTGCTTTTTGCCTACTTTAATGTCCCCAGCTTTGTTCTTTCTCAAATGTTCACATGGAGATAGACCAATAAGTACTTATACATATATATATATATAGCATATAGCATATACGCACACATCCACGCACATATGAATATATATAGAGAGATGCCACCACATTCACTGAAAATATATATATATACATATATAAAAATTAAGACTGTTCTCTTCAGGGTTTTCTTTAAGCTCTTCTTGCTTAAAATGTGTCTTCTCTGTGCAGGATGGCTGGATGCATTCCAAAATTCACTTTTAATCCTGATTACATGTGACATTTTTTTAAAGGACACTTCTGAAATAATAATTGTGAGCTGCAAGTGTGAGTAGTGTGGAGTCCCCAGCAGGTGTGGCGCAGTGAGGAGGCAGACGGCAGCACATAGCATTCTCCAGGCTTCCTTCATAGCGTGCCCATAGCAAACCATGTCAAGTGTGCAGGACTGTGTTGGTCTCTCAGGAAACACTGATTTCTGATGGCTGCAGATTCAGACCCTGAGACTGTCCAGTAGGCAAGAAGGTAACCTCTTTGGGAGCCAGGACAAAATGAACCTGGAAGTTTGTTGAGATTTCTTGGCATTAATATACTCATAAAGATAAGACATAATTTTAAAGTCTTCACAGCTGCCTTGAGAGCAAACAGTGAAACTTTATTCACTTTTAATCAGTTTTAGATTTTTTTCTCACAAAAATTCACAGACAGAATCAATAGGAGCAGAACAGCAACAAGGGTGGGATTCAATTTCTTCTCTGCATGTACACACACACACACAATCTTAAGTGGTCTGTGATTTGGCCTCAGGGAAAGGAAAGCAAATCCAGGATTTAATAATCAACTTCTTCATGTCCACACTGTGAATTTTATTGTTAAACCTTGAAAATGATGGTGAAAACTTCTCTTGTATGGGCAGCATCCAAAAATTGGGCAGCATCCAAAAATCACACAGTCTGCAAAATTTTTCCTGCCTCAGCTTGCATAAATAAAGGGCAGGTTCTCATACAGGGATGATATGAAGCTGCTCTGCAGAGGTTCATGGCTCAGAAAGTCACTTTGAATGCTGGAAGTGACCGTGACCCCAAAACTTTTGAGGTAAGAGTGTGATCTTCTGGTCTGTGAAATATAGGAATTAATGGATTTTTTTTATATATGTTTCATAAGCAAAGTGTGAAATTCTTTTTTCTTGTCCAATTTATTTCTGCCTCCCTTTGCATACAATACTGGTTTGCTCACTGAAAAGGATGAGTGCAATCAACCATATGATCTAGGTAACTGTAACGATTTTGCTGCATAGCCTGCGCCAATGACTGGCTGTGCAACTAGTGAAAAGAGTTCAGTAAGTGCTTAAGATCTGTTCAGTTGAGAGCACGACTTAGGTTTGTATTTCTCTGTAAGAATATGTTTTAGCTCTTTTGAAAAAGTTGCACGTAAACCTAGTCTTATGAAACATTCTAAAATAGCATGTTTTCTTGATTTAATATCTAGTTTTTGTCTTTCATGACTATAAAAGCAAGAGGGAGTTGAAGCTGAACAAAGACCAAGTTTGGACAGCAATACTCATAAAAACCACCTGCACAAAGAAAGCATTGTTTTTGCTCCAGCTTGCCCTATCCTTTTCTTCATTTTATCTTTTTCCACTCACTTCCCCAGCTAGCTGGCCTGACTGCTAAAAAAACCTGACTTCATACATTGTCATCTTTAGGTTTTACAACAGTTCCTTCTATAAACAATGTTCAGTTCCCAAATACTTGCAATGTTCTTGAGGAACACAGGCAGTTTGTATTCACCTGCGCAGAGCAATGAGCAGAATCCTAAGCTAATGGCCACCTTGCTCATTACACACAAGATGGCTGTATGTAACAGCCTCATGGGAGCAAATACTATTTGCTGCCTGTTAGATAGACAATGCATTAAAACATGATTCCAGTTAGTAAACGGCATTCAGATGCCACACAAGGGACACTGTACACCTGCATCTGTGAAATGGTCTACTATAAAGAAGTACCCACAGGTTTTTTTAAAAATGAAACTGCTTCAGGAAGAATATTATTAGTGGCGAAGGCAAAGAAGTAAGAGTTTATAAAGAAATTTCTTTCAAGGTCTACGATAGGGTTTCAGAGCCAGGGCAGAAGCGATTCTGTGATTCACCCAGGGGTCACAGTACCATATTTTGGCAAACTTAACTTTATACCATACAGGAAAAAGTTCTCTTCCTTTACTTTCCATTTGTGCAGAACAACCTGGATGACAGCTTTCACTGGAGAGAAACTCCTTGTTGGCTCTGGGCACAGGAGAAGAAAGCTACTTTTCTCCAAAAACACCTGATGTTTGAACAGGAAATGCCATAAACGACGACCTTGTCTACTTGGAGAGGCAACTGGGAGCAGCTCATTGCATATGTGTTCTGGATGGCAGACAGAGGTACCACTTGCCATAAAATGTCCTTTTTTTTCCTTTTTAGAAAAATATTTCTAATGAGTCCCTTACCGTGACTCTTACTAGAAGACCACTGTTTGGCTCTTTCATGACAGTAAATATGGTCCTGTCACATGACTCACATGACCTTTTTTGGCAATTAAAAATAATGAACCTTGGACTGAAAAATATGTTGAAAATAGTTTTAGAGACAAGCCAGTTGGCAGAACACAACCATCAGAAAATATCTCAAAAAATATTCCACCTACCCACACAATCTCCCTGTGAGACTGTTCTGGGAAAGATGTTGCACACTGCTCCACATCTATTTGTGCTTGGTGATAAAAGTAAAATAGCGGAGTTCAACAGACCCTGTGGAAAGATTAGTAGAGGGGGAAAATAGCAAAAGCCAAAGTGAGTTGGTTGCTTTTTTAACCCTTACGACTTATGGCTTATACAAAGCTAGGCAGGAACTATAGGGTGATCTCAGAATAATTCTTTGTGCATTAATTTTCATGAAATTCAGCATTAGATTTCACTAGTCTAATGCAGCTCATTAATGCAAAGACATGTCTGAACAGATAAATTTAATATAAAATAGGAGGTGGTAATTTTGCTGATCATTTATTTACCCAAATAAATGCATCTGGTTTAGATGCCTATTAATTTTTGTTTTCTTCTGCTTGTCTGGGGCACTGCCTTGAACCTGTAGAAATGAATGGCTCTGGAGCATCCCGACCAGCCTATCTGGGAAATCTGAGAGGCAAACAGATGTGGCATGCAGGGTGTAATGACAAGAAACAGCACCAAAAATAAAGGCCAAACTGCAAGAGTTCCCCCATAAACCTTGTTGCAGGCTCACAGTGGTCACTGTTACATAATCAACAGTCAGATTTTGCCCCTAGAGAGGTATTGCTGCAGGAGAAGTGCCTGGACTAGAGCAGCTGTTTGGGTTTATGTTATAAGTAGTAGCCTTCCTGCAGACAAATCTACTACTGAGTTCAGCACTCCAGGCACATCTTCTTTCAAGCATCAGGGCAGTACTGTAGTACTTCAGATAACATTGAGATAACAGTTTTCACATGTGATAATAGTTTTCAGATTTTCTTTTAAGCCATGAAATACCAATCCTTTGCTTTTCGATATTAACATTTTTTCCATATTATGATCAAGAATAAAATCAATAAATGAGATTCTAAAGAAAAAATACAGATGAGATATAAATAGTTCAGTAATTTTGTCAACATTATTAGTAAAATAGTTCAAGTGTTCTCATTCATTAACATAACCCATGACTTCTCTTCATAGGGTTCACCCTGTTGCTTAACACCTTGTCTCTATACGCATAGGATGAAGTTTCCTGTGTAATTTCTAAAATTTCATTTCAGCTCCAGAATAGCCAGTCATGTTCTGAGTCGAGAATAATAGTAAATGACTAATTGCTTTGTCCATGCTGAAACAAAATAAATTTTAAAAATAACAGTAGCTATTAGTGTGCTCAAGGACTGACATGAGTGTACTGCAAAAAGAGCTGAATTCAAGTTCCCCAGGCAACCACCAGTTTGGCATTTTCTAACCTAGTTTCCCACTTACTTTTCCCTTAATGACACTTTGAGACAGCAAAGTACAAAACACATACACAACATTTAGCAGAGGGTACCTCTCCTCACAGTTTTCTTGAAGCAGTGGTGTATTTATAAGGGATTGGAGGCTTGGGGGCTTGGTTAATTCACTGCTGGAGGCCTATATCTGGATTTGAAGTCTTAATAGACTGCTAGTGCACAGTAAATCCACATGCAAAGGCCAATTTGAAATTCACGGTTACACTTCAGCCTGGGGAGGCAGTACATACAGCGTTTTGATCAGGCTATATCAACAGCTTCAGCAGGCATGAGGGCAATTTTGGTGGGCTTTTTTCTGATGGGCATTTTGTCCCACAGCAGCCTGGGTAGGAAATGGAAGAAAATCCCACTGCCATTTCTTGTTCATTACTTCTAAGGATAAACAAAATAGCAGAATATCTCACACAATGGCAAGCCATGGAAATTAACCTAATGTTTATGCAGAGTATTGAGGCGCAGCAAGTTGGCAAGATGAAGAAGGAAATAATCTGTTGTTTGCAAATGGGTTTGACTTGATCTCAGAAAAATGAGAAAAATGCCGGTCTTCACACTTGAGGGATGCGAACCACTTCTCAGTCCTGCATCACTGGCAAGGTTGGATGGAAGGCAATCCAGAGCAGCAGACAGATAAGACTAGAGAAACCTTTATCCTACATCTCTAGGTAGGCCAGACTCTGGAGGCTGATCCACACAAAAGTGTGCTCTGTCCCACTACTTGAATGAAATGGCTTTTATTTACTGAGCAGAGACCCTACTTGTGTCAAGAAAATTGCTCACATGAAAGGAGAAATTAGGATCCTAATTTTTAATTCTGCCAAGCAATCACCCCCCAAGGAAAAGGGGTCAGGTCCTGGGAAGTGGCTTCATAAGTTGGAGGCAGCGTGAAAGGAGCTGGCTATGGAGCAGCACTACCATTTGGCAGCACAGGTGCTGTTTGTAGCAGGGAGGCACTGGCAGCTCCTTGGCATGCTCCTCATACTACAAGCCTGTGCATGTGCACTGGGCTGCCTTTACAACTGGAGCAAGATGCTAAATCTGTCATTGTCTGTCCCTGACTTGACTCCAAATGTGGTCTGCTGGCAAATGCTGACACACAATGCCTGAATAGGGGCTCTGTGGAGTGTGCACTTGCATGGTCCAGTCCACCCATCTCATGTTTCACGTCTGATGAGATTTGGAACAGTCTTTCAGGAGCTATAGGTGTTAGATGAGATGATAAGTCTCATCAAGCACAGCTGGGAAATCTCCATTTTAGGATCCATATAAGAATTATCAATCAACAACTGTTCAGATTATAGCAAAGGCAGTTTGTTCATGCTCCCTCACACAAAAATATACATATTTACCACTGCCTCCAGGGGTCTCCTAAAAATTATAAAAATAGGAGAAAACCTTTCACAATGGGCTCATTGTGACTGATGTGCTACTAAAGTGTAGCAGATTGAAACTGCAAGGCATGTTGTGCCATAATGTCTGTATCTGGATTATTCCCTCTTTCAGCAGCTATCAAATATGGTTTTATCTTCCTTTTTTTTTACATAGTTTTTGCTGAGTGAAAGTAATACAGTCCCTCTGAAGCTTCTGAGACTTATAAAAAAAGGTACTTTATTTTTTCATTTGTGTGCTCACACTTGGGGTTCCTACAGCTTGTGCTCAATCAGTAAAACTGAATGGAAATAAAAATGAAAAATGAAAGATGTAAAGCTCACAGATTTATTTTTATCTTGAGAACCTTCAGGAAGGAAGATTTTTCAGCCTCTAATCTTAATGATACAGCAGTTAGAAGGAGTGATTTTCTCTGTGAGCTTTACACATTAATTAAGCTGTATTGTATATTTTTAGTTGAACTAGTCCTCGTTACTACCACCTCTGTGAATCTCCGCTTCAAAATAAAATATTCTTGTTGCAAAACAATGCTTGATTTAAACAAGGTAATTAGAAGAGTCAGCAGTCTACACGAGAATAGTTGATTTTATAGTCTATTAAGAGCAAAATCTTTTATAGCAAAGTCCTGAACTGTCTGTTTATAAAAGAAGTGTTTTGAAAGAAGGGATTACTTTTAGATGATTTTGTGTGGGCATCTAAATGCTCAGCTGCAGCCACAGACTCACTACATAGTTACAAATATACAACAAAACACAGTTCAACATATGTGCATTTATTGTCCAGATTTTTTAGGCTGTCAAATAGTTTGCAAACAGTATTCAGTGCATCTCTCAAACATCCTCGTACTGTGAGGTGACTGGTACTACATTTCTCCTTTTACTGAAATAACAAGGTCAAAATGTTCCATTTTATGTGAATGCTCAATATAAAACGACTGCAACCTTATTTCAGAAAATACTTAGTGTTCTTTTGAGCCTCATGTTGAAAGCACAGTTCAAGGATCCTCCTGCAATTTAAAGGTCTCTGTCAAGCACAGAGAACAGGTGCCAATCATCTGTGAAAAATGTAATCTAGGTCTCCGTGGCAAAGGCTGAAATAGCCACATCTCTATTGCAGTGCTTCCTGAGAGAGGCTTCTTTCCTTCCCTTAGCCAACCTCATTGCACAGCCTGCCTGGACTCTGCAGCAAGGGACATATGGCTCCTGTATGAAACAAATTTTTTAGCTGCATACTCTATGTACATCTTAATTAAACCAGCCATTTGAAAACTTTCCTGTAGCTCATAACTTTTCAGCTTTTCAACTCCTGATGTGGCCTGAAAAAGGGTGCAGCCTAAACGTTCTGTGCGTCACATGCCATTGCTTACTGCTCTGCATTGTGACAGTCTGAAGACACACCCAAATGAAGCATCACTAGCAGACACACCTCAGTGACTGCAGCAGCAGCTAATGTTGTCTACAGCTCCTCTCATTCTACGAGCAGCTTCCCCCCTTAACCTGCCATTGCACCACTTGGTTCCATTAGATCACCTCTCTACCCTGGAGCCTATTTCATCTATTTTCCTCATCTTTTCATCTCTAATACCATGTAACCATGTAGCAGTAAGAAGACAACAATCTTAAACTAATTTTTTTTCAAAATTCTTTGAGTGTTTGGCTTGAACTAGAAGCAGTGATATGAGGAATCACTCCACACCTCCTTGGTGCAAATTTTCTTCAACCAAAAAGAGGAATTTAAAAATATTCATATAGACATTAAAAGAAAGATGAGAAAAAGAAATGAGGTGTTTTATTGTTCCCATATTCAACACACAGCTTTCCATTCTGAACACCCTAAACCAGAACTTACAGCCTGAATGCAGTATTGTGCTTTATGTTACTGCAAAAAAACAGGGCCTTTAAAAAAGAAGTATCCAAAATGTCAGGAAGCAGTGGGCCACTTTGGTGAGCCACAGCTCTGCAATACCCAAAGCTGTAACCATGATTGCAACCAGCTGTTGGCTTGATAGCATTTTAAAAAAACATTAAATATTCTTGCTGGATTTTCTTCTCCAAGGGGCATCTAATGCACATGGCTGCCATTTTACTTATGTTGTCCTCATTGGCGTGGTACGGTGGGACACTTCAGTCATGCTAGAATAGGAAAGGTCAGTTTTTACGGGTACTTGTAACATGGGCTTTTTATTTGGGCCAATTGTTTTATTTTTATCCTATAGTACTGATGGGAGTTCTCTTCCCTCATGTTCTTCAGGGATAGGTGCTTCATTTCATGTATGCCTGAAGCTGTGTTTACTACTGGGAAATGTGCTTTCTACGTGAGAAATCCTGTTGGGACTGGAACAAAGACAAATCAATCATTCCAGAGATTGGAAATGGATGTTGGAAGCAGAGCTGTGTAAAATCATGAATTCCAAGACTGAGCAGATAAATCCAGCCACCAATTTATTTAGCAAGTCTTTGCATCTCTGAGTCTGCACCATAATTTGTGTTGAAGCCTCCACAGGGTTACAGGAGCAATATCTCCACACATACCTAAAGAGCCTCAAAGTGGTTTCCTCTCATGAAGTTTTTTCCTCTGAGAACATACACTTTTTTTCCTGTCTGAATTTAAACGAGTTTCCAGCTGCATTCTGTTATTAGCTGTTTATTAGTGAAAGCATTGCCTTGTGAGTTTTGTGGCAAGTAATGTATTACACAGCAACACAGACAACAGACATAAGATCAGTAGTACCCATTCAACATCTGTGGAGTAACAGTCCCCAAGATAAAAATGGGGTCAATTCATGACAGTGATGCAAAAGAAATGCGTGGAAAACACCCTGAGTTAGAAAGCCTGTGGTACAAATCAGTTGCCAAAGACTAAGGAATCTGCTGTCTGAGCACGGTGGTGTTAAAAGGTCTTTGTTGCGTCTCCTTTTCTTGTTCTTGGTGAATCTGTGATTATACAATGAGGATTCCATTTAGAAAGAGAATTATGTATGCCTTCTTTCCCACTAGCACCTCAGTCACAATGAACTTCATCTACATAATTTCATTCTTCATCTACATAATTCCAAACCTTCCTCAAGATCTACAGTAATTCAATAAAAAGATAAAAGTAGAATTATCAAGACACTAACCACTGTGAAGCCCTGCTCACATTACCTAGGTAATTTGCTTTCCAGCTGCCCAAATCCCATTGACCTCTTTTGGTTTCCACCATTTCAACCAGACAAGCACATATTTTAGACAGCTTGAAGGGTACCTACCATACTAAATACTGACATACTGAACACCATGAATATAGTACCCCTTGACACCAATGCCACTGAATACATTTTCCAAATTGCTCTTAACTTGCCAAGCAAGCAAGCAAAAAAAATCAACTCCAAAAAGTCTGCACTTAAACTGGTAACATGCCCCCCTCGTACTTCCTGTGTATTTTTAACATACACCTCCTATAGCTCAAAAAAATAATCACTTTCATTCTTGAAGCAATTTGGAAAAGGTATTTGCAAAACAGTAGGATTGCAAGAAGAAAGATTATGTTTATTGTTAACAATGAAGAAATTTGCATTAACTGATTGGCTATGTTTATGGTTTCAAAACACATGGGATTCTATTATTGACCCTCTGAACCTTGAATTTCTGATGGCTTAAAATTTACAGAAGCATTTCATTTTCTTGCCTACCATTCGTAATATTGAATAAGTTGTAGCTAGCATAGGAATAAATGAGGTAATTCAGGAAAATTACAACTGCTTTTTCTTACTTTTCAAGATAGCAAATACAATAAATGCAAATTCTTGTTTACCATTTGACCATTTTAGTCAAAGTAGGAGACTAATTTTATTTACTCCTTTTTTAATAGGAAATGGGAAGGTAATTTTGAAATCTTTGCTTTTACTGAAACCAATGTGCGGTATCTTCACTACTTAGTCACTGCTGATTAAGTTAACTCTGGCTAAAGTATGAGTCATTCACCACTATAGGAAATTCTTGTTCTCATGTATTACATGAAGCAGAATAGGAAGAAGAAATTGTCCAAAATATCTTTAGCACTTATTATGTGCAAGACATTCAACTACCGTCAAGCAGAAGGAATTGACAGCAATGCTCAGAGATGAATTTTGTAGCTTGTCCCTCAGGCTGGCTTGTAGCCTGTGTGCTCCTTACTCCAGACAAAATTTCAAATAATACAAAGTAATGACGAAAGAGGACTACATTTTGTGAGAACGTCAAGGAACTATTACACCACATTCTTCTAATTTTTGTAGTATTGATACAGTGTCCTCTGTTATTTTTGTGGGAGCAGAGGAGTTAACAGCATGAGGTGTTCTTTCTGTTTCAGGTACCAGTGCAGATAGAGATTGTTTCGACTCCCAGCTCACTCCCTTTGAATGAAAGACCATTAAATTTTACCTCGCTGACCTCGTATGAAATCTAAAATCAGGGATGTTACAGTCAACATTGTGTCTGACTAAAGCATATTTTCTAAACAGTCTTTCAGTCTAAAGCCAAGAACAGCAGGATAGGGAGTATCAGAAAAAACCACCACTTCCTTTGACAGCTTCTCCAAGTGATTCATCCCCCTCCCTCAAAGAAGACACAAATTCCCCTTACTTCCTACTTGAATTTGTCTGGCTTTTGGTTCCAGACATTTGCTCTTCCTCCTAGTCTGTCTCATCAGGGTTAAGTACTCTGCCTTTCCTTCTCAGGAAGCTGCTGTTCTCTCTCATTAAGTTGCTTTCTCTGATGATCTAGATGTATTGAGGTAAAGGCCTCTCACATTAACGCATTTTACATTACACACTCCACTACATTCTGATGGATTTTTGTTCTGTTGTTCCTTATTCCTTAATTCCTTTTTCAGAACAGAACTACAGAACTGTGTGCAATACACAGTGTTCTATAACCAGACGTAAACTTCCCATTTTCTCCCACTCAAGATTACTCATTTCAGGAAAGCACATACAGATGTTTTAGGGATGGAATTACTCACTGATCCTTTCTTCAGAGTTCATACTGTCTGCAACACCCAGATTTTTTTCAAAACAAGTTCAGTTCAGTTTTTTATTTTTTTTTTTTTCTTTTGGAATCCAGAAGTTATCTGCATTTAAATCAAATATGCTGAAATAATACAAAGTAGGGTCATTAAACCAAATTTTTACTTTTCTTACAGTCCCTAAAATCTTATTTTTAAAAACCAATTTTTTTAACCATAACTATTTTTATTTTCAGTTAATAAATCCTATGTAACACTTTAATCAGTCTAGTGCATAATAAAACAAATCTACTAGAAATACCACTATTTAAGGTGATCTTGTGAGACATCCACTATCTGACTTTGAATTTATTTAACACACACTTGATTTACTGATATTATTTTAGTATCCTTTTAAAAATGGAATCTCATTGAATGAATGACATTCAGTTATTATGAGGTTACCTTAAGCAACCAAAGTTATAAGCTGCTTGAACAAGACCTGTTTTCCATAAAAAATGTGGAACTTACTGCATTACAGTTTTGTTTAATCAAATCCAATATCAGGCCTTTCTATTACAGTGCTTAAGGCTGAGCTCAGTTTAACAAGTTTCCTATGCTGCACTTGTCCACTTCAAACACCTCTCACAAGTGTTATAATCTTCCACATTTATTGGATATTAATGTTAGCAAGAAAGACATCTTAACCAGTGGTATAGACTGTGCAAATCATCCAGGCTTTCTGTCTGAAGTGTTTATCTTTAAACATTGTTAATTAATACCCTCCTTAGTGGATAATAAGGCAGTATGTCATCCTCATGTGAGAGTGGCACATCAGCTAATTTATTTTCAGATACAGAAGAGAAATGGTTATGAATACTTGTCTCTTCCCTGCATCATCTTTTTAGCACCACCATATATAAATGAACTTTGCCATCCTTTGTCTGTTATAAACAGGAAATTTTAAATATTTTTCTACTCTTGTCCTTTTTAAAATCATTCCACACTCCCTCAAGAGCGTTTTATACAACCATATTTTTTAAAGTTTTATACTCATTCATATTTCCCCTCTTAGATATTGCTTTTGATTGTTTTAATTGAAAATTTTATTTCTTCACTGAAACAGAAGGTCTCCATTAGAGCTGTGCTCTTCCTCAAAGACACATAATTGCAGTTCTTTCTCTTCCCCATAAAACGTAAGATCAAACTTTTTATTCACAGTTTTCCATCTGAGTTTTATTTATAGTTGTACTTATCTTTGATAAATAGGGCTTTTTATAACTTAAATATTTGACTGCTTGGTGTCATCCCTTTTCCTTATAATAAAAGCAAACAGATAATAATGATTGATTTACAAACTACCAGCCAAATTCCAATCCAGTCAAAACATTATCTTAATCCATCAATTTAGGGCTCTAAATGTGACAAACATATCCATGTTTTATCATTAGAGAAAGAAAACATCATCAGTAATTGTTATAGACTTCAATGACTTTATACAATGACTGTTTGAATCTCTCCTCCAAACTGAAATTTCACAGTAACAAAAAAGTCTCATTTTTAAGCATTCAAAGCAGTGCTCAAAGAGTAATTTTTCTTTTTTGTTCTGACTCAACAAATCAATCATTAAATACATCCAGAATTCCAAAATTTAGGCTATAATGTTCAACCATAATTATTACAGCTCTACCTTATATTTTTATTGGTATATTGATAACATGTAATCAAGCAATTGTATTTTATCGCAACACCATGTTCCCCTGAGTATATCTCTAAAGTACTCTGAATGTAGTTTTTAGCATTTAGCCAACAAATTTGACTGGCTTGTAATGTCTCAGCACTGACAAATAGTTCCAAACAGGAATTATGAAAAAATTTCTCACCAGTTGGATTTACTGGTTTGCCTCCAAGTCTGTGTTGGACTTGCTGCTATAGCACTCTTTCTTCTAAACTAGATCATTAAGGCTGTTTCAAGCAGTCTCCAAGTGACTTTAGATTACTCTAAAACGCAGACCATAATCCCAAATCTTTGAGAATACTTGTCAGAATGAATATCTGAACTCCTCAGTGTTTCCTACCTTCTCTTTTTCTCAGAAAAGAAAGTTGGCCACTTTTTCTTCTGCGGTCCTTTGCAATTTCGAAGCTCTCTACAAACAGCAGTGTTCAACTATCAAGTAATTTGCTCCTATTTAAATAATCAATTTGATGAAATTTGCTGAACACTCCATAATCTGGCCTAATTGTGTAGGTATAATTTAAGACTTTCACTGAAGAGAAGTTCATATTCTTACTGCATTCAATTCCTCTTCTGAATTCTCAGTATTTTTAGTAAGAAATCATCAGGCACCTCAATATTAATTAGTTTATTGTTTCATCAGGTGTTTGTTTTAGTCAGAGGTTAAATCATGGTGCATTTACCAGAATAAATATTCCTAGCCAAGAGGAGAAAATTCTGGTTGTCATTTTCATCCCCAGAAATCTCTAGCCTATTAATTTAGTCTTAAATATTTACAGTCACTTTAGTACAATTTTGTTATGTTTTCAAGCTACCCATGGCAATATCTCTTTAACCTTTGTTTCCTTGAATACTGCATAGCACTGGAATTTGCATTTCCAAAATAAACATTGTCTCCTGCAGCTTCTGGTACAACTTGCTCTTTGCAAGCCAGAGCTTTGGTCTGTCTGTGTTTCAGAACAAAGAACACCACAAAAACTTCAGGAGACCCACTAGGAGCACATTAAGAGACACCTGCAGGATCAGAACAGGGTAAGAGCGTTCAAAGGAAGCTTTCTTCCCTGGGACAAACATCAATCAGAAAGCATGTTTCCGACAGAAAAGGGTTCCGTTAAACAGGTTTTCTGCAAGTAAAGAATTAGTACGGAAATAATTTTGAGATAAATCATAATACCATGTTATACACTATATGGATGTTAAACATAAAGAAATAGTCCCAGCCAATGCCTGCTGTTTAGTATATCATTAAAACTACTGTAAACACTTGCAAGAAGGAAAAGCTATCAGTTGGGCCTGCCTTGTTTTCCAAGGCACAGTGGTGTCCAGGGCACAGCATCCTTCATCCGGGCAAACAGCAAAGTTGCAGGAATAGTGTCTCTGATATCAATGAAGTTTTGATAGATAAAACCATAATAGAACAGACAATTTTTCTTGAATATACCCTTATTGAGAGCAGTGAATGATCCTCCTGAACTCATTCTCAGTTTTCCAAATACATGAGACTAATATTTATCAAAGTACAATCTGAAATATAACTGTCCCTGAAACTTATAAAGGAGGGAACAAAGCATAGAAAAGGATACATGGTAGTCCTAATATTTTATGATTTTTCGATTGGTTTAAAACATCTGGGTACCATACATCTGTAGCTATCTCTCTACTAGATGCCTCAATGAAACCTTTTTCAGATAGAGAAGACAGGAAACATATTTCCACCTTTGAGGGGGAATTTTGGGCTTTCATTTTCATTGCTTTCAAATTACTCATTTCTTAATCAATGTGTTTCTTTTCCACCCCATAAGAAAGAGTCAAGCCTTCACATTCATTTCAGTCGCCTTTAAGAGATGCCACTGGAAATAAAATCCTGAGTACTGATCCTCCTCTGCCACAGCCTCGGATCTTTCACTCATTGCAAAGTGGATGTGAAGTACTGTCATATTCAACCAGAGAGAGTGGCCACACAAGCAAAAGCAGAGAGCACTTGCAGCATTTGAAAGAGTCTAACTACTGCTGAAATTCTGCAATGAATTTCAGCAATATTCCTCCCCTCTGGAAAATCTCTACTGCTGGGACTACGCTGATGTTACTTCTGATCAGACATCCACTCCAACAATTTCAGTCTACCAACAGTGTTTTGGTCCCCTGCCATAAAACACTGCACTTGTAAAATAAATTTCCCTGCAGCTCTAAACATGTATTTCACCCCCTCATAATTTTATCATTATTTCTTCTTTCTTCTTGTCTTTTCTCACTCCTTTTTCACCTCCCAACAATATCTGAGCAAATTAGAGGAGTTTTTTTCTGCATAGCAGACTTCTTCTTCTCCCTTAACAGTCGTGCTTTAACCCAAGAATTCTTTTAATCAGTCTTCTGAAGCAATAAGGTAAATGTAAGCACACTCTCAAGAGAGGAGCACATCTCTAAAAAATTTTGAAAGTAGACAATAGGTGAAATAAAATACATGGACTTTAAAAAAGACCATTCTTCTTAGGCTGGGATGCCATGTGTGTAGCACTCTAATACACATTCATGATGAAAAGACATTTGCCTCATCTAAGATTTGCAACAGGTAATTTGTCTGTTTCTGTACACAAAAACAGTCTGAAACACTTGATAGACCTCACTACGATGACAGTTGCGGTTTTTTTTTCTTTTTCAGAGGAACTGATGGGCTATTAGCCAGGGAACAGTGGAGCCTGTAAGTTCTTTTAGTTTACTTTGAAAGTGTGACCTACGAGTTTTAAGTTTTATGTGTGTACATCCATCTCTCACAAATCAACTTCAATTGTGAAATAGCTTTCCTCTGTGTATACGTAGATAATGAATTCTTCCTGTTGCAAAGTGACCTCTAGAGTCTGAGAACTCAGTTTCATTTCAATTTGTGTCAATGAAATACTTGACAAATTGCTCTATTTAGAGTCACGTATATCCTGGATTCCAGTGCTGAGCATTGCTACGCCTCTGACAAAGATAAATCAGCCTGTAAGATTTGCCCTGTATCTTCATGTCACGGCTGCAATTACAGGTGTGCGTCCAAAGTGTAGTCTCTGAACAAAGTAGGATGTATTACAGTGACACAATATTTACTTTCACAAAGATAGAAGGCATTAAGCAACTTGAAAATTTTAAGAAAAGCTTTAAACAGAAAATGAGAACTAATTAAGGAAAACCAAACCCTTTTAACTATGTAAGTGTATATAGATATTCTAGATAAGTGCATACAGATTTTTTTGTGCTCTTCTTTTTCTCTTTAAATGAATACTAGTTAGATTCACTGTCAGCTCAGTTTAGCTTTGAGACTATTGATTTAAGAATCTCCACAACATAAAGAGCATTTCTGGAGGAAAGCCATGTCTTGGCTTCTTTTCTGACTCTGCATGATTTTTCTGGAGGAGCCATAATCCAATCTTCTTTATTAACCAAAAAACCCCACAAGAAAAATTGTGTACTGTTGTTCTGAAGGCAAAGCCGTCATCAGACAGATGATGAAATCATGTGCTTATGATTTGCCCTTCCATATGCTGCACTGATACAAGCCAATGATTCTTGGAGCAGCTGACACTTGTTCCTTTTCTCCTTGCTCCTAAATTATTTCAGCTTCACCTGTTCCTTTCTCAAATTAGCCCCAAAACATTTTTCATTTCCAGGTTTATGCCAACAGTAATAATTATACCAACTGGTACCTAGGCCTGAGATCAATGGGCCACTCCTTTCTGAAATAGTGTGTTCTTAATTTCTTTGAGTGGAATCAAAGGTTTGCAAAATTATCCCAAAGATTCAAGAAGAATGCGCATTTTTCCTAAGCAATATACATGCAGTATAAAAACATATACTATTACGTATCTTAGGATCAAAAAAGTATATGATGTCAGCACCAAAAAACTGAGTGATCAAACAAAAACAGGAAAGTGTGATTAGATTAATTAGCAATGGTCTGACTCCAAAATTCACAGTAAGACTGTTACAAAGCTGTTAAAGCTTTCAAGTACTCATAAAAGCAAAAATTAGAATATTTCACTGAAGACCTTTTTAACATTTTTTTTATCATGTTAAGTTCTTACTGACTCTAAAGCCATCTACAGACTTTACTTTGACAATATCAATTTAGGTCTCACACACAAATTATTATTAAAATTACAGTTAAAGTTCATGTTTTACAACAATTAAATTCTTTTGTTCAGTAAGAGAAAGAAGGCAGATACATGCATGGTGTGCATGCTTCTAACTGAAAATGAGAAAATAAATCTTTTCTTTGCTCGTCTGGTGTTTGTGAAGACCAGAGCATGCAGAGTTTGCAATGTAACAGCATGTAGTCCACTTGTACTTTTATATTATCAGTTATATTTACTGGGAGAATAAATTTTTTTTCTCTTTTTTTTTTTAAGTCTACCCTTTCTTCTCAACATCTGTTTTGCCTACAGATAGCAGTTACTCCACACTTGCAAAACAGTGTTCTCCTGTTCTGATCTTCAGTATTATGAGACAGTGGATTCTAAACTTTAGTTTATGGCTTTTTCAGCTAATGGCTTTTAATTTAACTCTCGTAAGTCCTTCATTACTGTGTTCAGTAAGAGCTGAACACATCTTAAAACCTACAGTAAGTCTCATTAACTGAAGGTTACAAAAATAGTTCCGTTTCCTTCTGTCAGTTATGATCCTACATGACTAAATGACCATCAGCCACAATTCAGAATCTCTATGACTTTAAGACCTTCTTAATGTAAAAGCCCTAATCAGCTCCTAAAAATAATTATCAGTAGAGAAGATGAATAAGAATCCCCTGTTTATCCAAGCTTTATATTTGTAAAAGAACTGATGATTAGAATTTTCCGTATGCTTCATTTTAGGGGCTGGCATACAGCAATTAGTAAAAAAGTGTCCCTACAGGCTCTGAAGAACTGAGACAAACCAGTGGTGAAGTCCATGTCTTACTCACTTAAAAGAAATCTTAGGAAAAACACATAGCAAAACTTCAGTATATTCTACAAGGACATTTTGAAAAATATGAGTATCATTACAAGTAATACTGCTGATAATACTTTTCAGGGGGAAAAAAAACCCGACACAATCTCCACAGAATCGTGTTTTCTGTTCAGCCTCCTCATATAAAGTCACAGTAAATCAGAGCAGACTTTTATGCAGATTCTGTTAGAAAAGGAGGAGAACTGAATTTGATGCCATGCTTGCTTTTGTGTTTTTAACTGGGGTTTGGATTAAAATTTTTTTAAATTATATTGAAGTAAAATTAACAAAAGGCAAGATGTCATATGCAGGATCACTAATCAAACACAGCCCAGATAATATGTACCATGTCTTGCTCAATGGGAACTAATTACTATAACATTAGCTTTGCAGTGTTTAAACAACCATTTCATTATATTTTTTTCTACACTGATTAAATTTTCTCAGCATTTATAATGCAACATTACATCTGCTTTGTGCACAGATAATGCAGAGCATAGCTGCTCATTAAAACTTCACTGCTCTCCTTCATAATTTTAAGTAAATCTAATTTGAATCATTTGCATAAAGTTTTTAAAAGCATTGCTAGTTCTTTATTAACACCACATCTCAGGTGTGAAGCGACTAGACTTGCCACTTGCCAAAACCAGGACTTTTTCAGTTTCAAGGCCTCAGGGAAGTACACATGCCAGAGGTAAATAATAGTTAACTACAGCAGCCCACAGCCAAGCATGGTATACGCACATGAACTTACTGCCATTCTCCTTGTTGCTATGGCATCTTGTCTCAGCGGTGCAGTAATCGACAAAAATTAAAATGGCAGTCTTGTTGTTCATAATAGTCTTCATGGATATGAAGAATACTTCAGAGAACTATGGAAATGACTTGATGAAACTTTCAAGAAGAATTTTATGTTCTCTCCAGTAAAAAGCTACACTGTACCAAATGTTGTACAAGATGGCTACAGTGAAATTTTTTAGTCTGAGGGGGAAAAGCCACTTTTTTGTCCCTTTAAATGAAGAAATGAAAAAGCCTAGCTTATTTCTTTAAACCATTTTGAAGGAATAACTTACATTTTTAATTGTTGACTGTGCAAGACTTTACCAAGGAAAAACAGATATTTATTTCTTTTTATCATTTATGATATCCTTTTTTTCACCTTTCCTAGATATCTGTCTCGGTTTTGAAAGACAGGTGTCTGCTAAGGAAGGCAGAGGCCCCCCTTGAAGTGGCAGATATAACCCCTTTTCCCTCCAAGTTATTATATTTTGAAATCAAGAGCCTTTAGGCAAAGATGTGGGAAATAGGAATAACAGTTCTTTACTCTCTCTCTCTATATATATGTATATAACCAGTCAAACAAAACAACAACAACTATGGCAGTAACAGCAATCACAAACCCAGTGCCAGCCTTCTCAACTGTCAGGCCCTTTCCCCTCGGGTGCAGTTCCGCTCGCAGCCGGCAGGGGCGCTGGCGGCTCCCGGTGAGCAGGGCAGGTGCGATGGTTCCCCCGCGGCTGCAGGGGGCGCTCCGGAGCGAGCTCGGGGAGCACGCGGCACCGGTGGCCTGGGATCCCAGGAAGGGATGGAACAAAGGCTTCACAAACCCCTGGGCAGCTGATCCCGGGCTCTCAGGAACAGCAGGCTGGAGCGGCAGGGACGAACGCAAATCCCGGGTGGCAGGCGAGATGTATCCAGATGGGAGAAACCCCACGGAGGCCCAGGCAGGCAGGGCGAGCAGGGCTACAGCGTAGCAAAAGCTCGAAGCAGCAGCGGGGCAGGGCAGCCACAGCCCAGCCTCCAGCAGGGCAGGGAAAGCGGCTTTTGGGGTCCCGGCGTTGTTTCCAGCAGGAAGAAAGAACGGCCAAAAAGAAAGAAGCAGCAGCTCCTTTCTCTGCAGCTTCTCTCTCCAGACGCTCAGAGCGAACTGACCCCACACCCAGGTGTAGACAAAGGAGTAGCCAGGCCCGCCCCACTCCCCTTTTTGTCTTTCTTAAGTACAGCTATTTGTCCCCTAGCAACATGCATATGGGAGAAAATTCCTTTAACAGGAAAACCTAAGACTAAACTAAAACCCCAACAATATCTTACTTTATATGTATGAATGTTACATATTCATTTGGACATCATAATTCACTACCAGAGAAGACAGATCTGGGAGTCCTTAGGACCCTGGCTCCCAAATACACAATTTTGGATTACCAGAAATTTGAAGCTCCATTTCAACTCACAAAGCATTACGAATTTTGGGGGGAAGTTTGTAATCAGAGTAAAAGCACTCTTCTGGAGGAGGTCAGAATAAAATATCTGTCTTCTTTCATCTCTGCACCAGGAAGTTACACATCTTGACAAACAAGAAGACTCAATCAAAGTCAGGCTCAGTTTTCAGTGATATTGGCATAAATCCAAAGAATCTCCTCACTTTTAGTAGAGGTAGTAGTATGGGGATTTGCCTTCACATGTTAAATATTTCTATTATTTTAATTAGAATAAATCCTAAAATGGGGTACTGAAGAAGATGTTAAATCAATTTCCTTTTTAATAACTGCTCTTTGATTATTTTACTTCTGCAGTGAACCAAAATTGTCACACAAATAATGTTAAATTGATTATAAATGGCTCTGGTCAAAATGCTGTATTACCCCTGACAGAATCCAAATAATGAATGATATTGTCACTATAGCTGGGCAAACAGGTGGTCAGTACCAAGGAATTATCTTATGACAGAAAACACGAATTGGACAAAGATGGAAATATATTTGAGACTCATTTAAAAGATCACTGTGAAAATCAATTGTGGCTAATGACGAACATTTGTAACTGGGTAATATCTTATTATTTTCCAAAAGGGATGCTGTTGTTTTGTTGGTTTTTTCATCTTTCTTTTCAAAGTCCCCACAGACTACGTTCCTTCTGTGTGCAATGTGATCTGTGCTGGACAGGCTGGTTTCTCCTTGCTCCACAGGCACTTCACAATAGGAAAAGAAAACTATCTTCCACTCTTTCTGTAGAAAAAATTATTTTTTCTTAGAAAACATTAAAGATTTTATCTGTTGAGTAAAATATAACTCATCCTCTATCTTCTCCTCAAAGAGAATATGTCTGTCTGGAATATTTTTTCAATGCGAATTAAACAACACCAATATTATATTAGATATACACAGTCTATATTAACTAGATAGTAGAAGTTTTACACTAGATATGAAAGCCCAGCACCAGTTTCATCTTGATGGGCAAGCTGATAGTAATTACTCCTCAGCAATATTTGTCTCAGGGAAGATCGCTCCTTTGTCCTCAACCATCTTTTTCTGAAGCCAGAGGTTCTTGGAGTCCTTTTCCTGTATTTATACATAACTATTTCAAAAGAAAGTGCTGGCCTGTGAGCAAAGAAAAAAATAAATACTCCTTTCACCTTTCCTCCTCAGAGAGCCCACATTGTTTGAAGTTTTCCAAATAAGCCAAAAAAAAAAAAAAAAGGAAAAGGAACCAGAAGATTGTAAAGAACACCAGAGAATAACCTCTGTCTTAAGATTCAGAACCAATCTGCAGTGGTCCCATAATGACATAAGTTCTTAAATCCTTTCATCAGATACAATTACAAGTTTCTCTCTTGAAGAGAACAGTCTTCTTCAGAAAGCTTTACTCCCCAGTACCTTCAGATAGAAAATCAGAGGTAGGAAGCAAAAGTCTTAAGGGCCAAGCAAACCACGGAACATTCATCTTTCAGATCATGAGACCAGATACTTCAGAGGTGAACAGCACGACAACACCACCCTCTCTTTCTGTGTAAACAAAAGGAGTGACAATGCCCTGGGGCTCATTTAAACTCTTCGATGGAGCTAATTCTTCCAGTTTTCCCCTTCATTTCCCTTGAAACAATTATATTTCATTTTAGACTCAGAACAGCCCTCTCTCACATCAAAGGGATTAACAGGTGCTTTTCCACACAGACCATGTGAGTTGATCCTGTGGCAGGGCAGCAGAGGCAGGACGTGTCTGTCTCCAAAGGAGGACACGTTCACTCTAGCCCAGGTTCCTGCTTGAGACTCCTAGGACTTGCAGATGAGCATCTTTTTTTCCATTGGTAACAGTAATACCTACAGCTCTCACTAAAGCGAGGAAGTCCATGCCAGTGACAGTTTTGTTCCTCATGTTTGCTTTTTTTCCTTTAAATCTTCACAGAGCAAGTGGAAAAGAATAGACAAATGACGTGAACAAAAGCTGCCTAAATAAGAAGGAATCAAAGTACAATAAAAAGAGATCAGTCAGGAAATTCAGCAGCTCTTAAATTAACTCAATGAAAGAGATCAGGAACATGTAAGTGTAGCATATTGGATGCTATATAATTTTCTAACACAATTTTGGATCAAAATCATCCCTGCTCAACTACAACCAATCTTTTACTGAAAGAATGGCTAAAGGACAGTTCCTTTATTACTCTGATCAATATCCTGAGCCAGGCAAAACTTTGCAAGAGAGGTAGAGAGACAGAGAGATAGAGACATAGAGAGATAGAGAGATAGAGGGATAGAGAGAGAGATAGAGAGATGGAGAGATAATATATGTTATATATTAACATATGGTATATATTAATATATAATTCAGACTAAATACTTATGTTCTCCCTACCCCACTATCCTAAACTAAGTCAGTTACTTTTCCTGATCACACTTCGGCCCAACTAGCTATTAAAGATCCTTAACAGCTGGAATATTGTATTATTTTTTATTTACTTGAAGGTATCCTACAGTTGCTACATTGACCTGCAAAATTTCAGTGAAAGAAAGTAAGTGTAGGCAAATGCATGGACAAAACAATAAATTCAGTCTGTGAATTTGAGGCCAAATTGTAGGATATTATGAAGGATAACTGAAATTCATAGAGACTAATTTAATATGCGGAGTCAATAAATATTATAACCACCTTGGTTAAGAAGTAGAAGTAGTAGAAGTTCAGTTAAAGATAAGTTTTAGGGTATTTGGCTCTCCTTTGACTCACATAGCTGTTATCTCCACATCTTGGTCTGGTGATGAAGTACTGCTTTAATGCAATTGCATTCTCTGCTCAAAGAAACATCCCAAAGCCTCCTGGGTCCTTTTCCATTACCAACAAAAACAAAACTCCTATTCTGTTGTACCTGGCTTTACTACCTCTAGAGCAACTATTTATCATCTGCTAGACAGGGGGGGAAAAAAAAAAGAAAAAAAAAATTTGTTTTATTTTCTTTTCTCCATTTAGCATAGCAGTACTGGATTCCAGGTATTTGACTATAAGAGATTCCATTTCACACTGAGGTCTCCCCAGTAGGCAACTGCTAGCTAGATGACACAAATAGGGACAGATTAAAGAAATAAAAGAGACCATTTTTAGCACAAAGCTTTTCCAAAATCTTGCCTGAATCTGAATAGCAACTTTCCAGAGCAAGAGTACTTTTAGAATTCACAAACCAAGAAAGAAAATACTTGATAATGAACTAATGCATTCTTGATTAAAATGCAATTCTAATGAAATCATTACTTTGGTACTGGAAGAAAAATTTTTCTTAGTGCATATAATGTGGGGTTATCTGATGCCTTATGGAAAAAAAAATTAGATGCAATTTATCCTTTTCATTCCCTTGTGGATAAAAAGCAGAACAGCTGCCAGCTGAAATTTGTCTCTACTTATCTGTTTTTGCACAAAAATTCTTCTCCTTTTTCCTGCTTTTTTTCCTCATGGTTTTCATCTTGTATAATAATAACACTATCACGATTCCTTGAACTTAGCCAGGCCAAGAAGCTTAAAACACTTGTGCAAGGACATGAACTTTGCATAACTGAATGGTAGTTTAGTAGCATTTGGCCCATTAGCGCTCAGAACCCCATGGACTTTACTTATGAGAGCTAACAAACCACTGCAACAGGCTGCCCAGAGCCGTGTGGGGTCTCTCTCTCTGGGGAAATCCAAGAACCCTCTGGACACCATCCTGTGCCATGTGCTCTGGTTTGACCCTGAACAGAGATGTTGGACCAGACCCAGTTTGGTCCTTCCCAACCTGACCCATTCAGCGATTCTCTGATTCTGTGAACAGGGTGGGGGTAGATGTGCGTGTGATTCTCCACGACCAGTGTGTGGGAAGAGACCTTTTATCATTCCAAACATTTTCACTCCTGTGAAAACAAAAAACAGTTAACAGTAATTGCTATTTGGAATTTTGAGGATAGAGCCAGTAATCCTGCACAAGCCAAGTGCCAGCTCTGGTAGACTGACTGCAAGGCACCAACACAATGAGTACTGCTGTGTTTGAGCAGTGACATCTTCCACCACACCCATTTCCCTTTCCGATCTGGAGGCAGCAGGAGTGTGCCCAGGTGCGCTGCTCCCATCTCCTCTGTGGCCGTGGCTCAGTCAGGGGCAACCCCTTCGATGCTTTAGACAGTGGAATTCAACTGTGATTCAGTTTTTTAAAAACATTAATCTCTGAGTTAAGCTTAACCAAGAAAACTGAAGACTTAACAAAACAAAAACTGGGGCCAGGCAATAAGTCAAGTGTAATTGCAAACAGGCCACTTCTCACCTGGCAGGAATAATGTAGTACTGCCAAGAGATCTAGCAGATTCAGGACTGGTAAGGCTGCCTCACAGAGGATCAGCAGGTGCTGTTTGATAAAGACCTCATCTCTACTTGCAGCCTGCTCTTTGGAGTTAGCTAGAAAATATTTCAAATAACAAAAAAAGAACCAAAAAGAAAAAAAAAAGAGTAAAATGAATGTCTTATTATTGTTCTGTTCTGCTAAGGAGAACAGAAATAAAAATAGAATTTGGGGCAGAGATAGCAGCACATTATTGTAGCAAGCACACTCATTTCTTTCTGAAAGATAATACTATCTGTCAGGATCTAGCCCATGAAGGGTTTCATATGCTGCTGTTCCACTTCCTCACATTCATGCTGGTAAGATCAGAAATTGTTTTTTAGGGGCGCAAAGCCAGAATACATTCTTTCTATCTAGGTTACCTTAAGAATGAAAAAGATTAGCAAGCCCAACAAGACGGTAAAGAAAGAGTGGTATAAAGGGGAAACCTGACAAAAGATGTGGGTAAAGGCAGCATTCACAATGCATATTAGACACAACCTACCAAAGAGTTTCAGCAGGGGAAGGAAAACTTGTTTTAGTATACTGATCTTCGTTCATAGCAATTCCCACAGGGAGATGTTAGGAAATAAAACAAACAAAACTTTGCTCTCATGCACCATTTTAAATGTTACCACACCAAAAACCAGCCCCCATGAAAATTTTCAGACCGAATTCAGGTAGTGCTTCTAAAAAAGCAAAGTTACCCCTGGGAAAGGACTTGTATCAAGATCAGCAAAGCACTCTGTCAATTAGTTATTCTGTGCCCAGACTCTCTCAGGGCTCTGCATGAGAAAACAGCAACCACTGGCTTGTGCTAAGCTTTGCTATCTGTGCCTTGCTGTGACTTAGGTGTACAAGTCTGGAGCATTCTGCAGCACACACCAACTGCAGGTGTAACACTGAGCACCAGCCCTTCAGACCTCACCAGATGACATCTCCAGCACAAACACAGTGCAAGGACGAAGTAGCAGCAGGCAGACACAAAATTTAGAATTTTGTGACCCAGATTTGGTACCATAGACTTTGGTGAGGATCCTTCATATCTGCCTGATATCTTTTCCCCCGTGGGAAAAGGATGGCTGCTTTCTATCAGTGTACAAGTAATGCAGCATCTGTGATTGGGGAAATTAAAGTCTCAGTCGTTTTGTGTTTGTGAAGTGTTTGAACTGCTCAGGATTCCTGTATTTTAAGTAAAAATATAAAGCAGCCAGAGGTACCTAGCAGTACAACCATCAGTAGTCCTATTACATACAAGAAAATCCTCAGTTTGGATTGGATGTTGTCTTAGATCAAAGGGACTGATGCTGGCAAAACCCTTTTTCAAATAGAAAGTCACTCAACCGCTCAATTAAATTGAGCTCTATTGCCTCATTCCTGAAGCTGAACTGGAGCTTCACTGGAACAGACTGGAAAGTTAGGACTATGAGCTATTCAACCTCCTAACATCCCTCAAAATACCTGCACAAAATCACTGAAGTCTTTTATGCTGTGGCTTCTCCATGTATAAACAAAATAATGGTATATAGTCTTCTCTACCCATCAGAAGCCATAGCAACAAGCATCTCAAACTCAGTTACATTCTTTGTCTTTTCCATTCTTTGTGCTGTCTTTAAAAGTATAGATCACAAATTATACTTGATAACAACAAACAGGCTAAAACCAGAATAAGTCAAAAATATTTCCAAAAAATCCAGTGGTCATATTGACACTAAACACAGCAGGACATGATAGACTAATTTCATTATTTATCACATTTTCTGTTTCATCTACATATACAGAAGTCCCAGCTGTATATCTTTCTTTGAAGCTTTAGGGAATGGAAAAAGCATGAGGTTTTTTGACTGCTACTCTGTCCACAGTTAAGCCATTTGTTTTCAACTGAACACATTGTAATTTATATTCATTTTGTTTCCCCTTTCTCAGCCTCATGGGAAGGGGAAAAAGCTAGTTGAAAATTTGCATCTGACCATTCTGACAGCTGCTCTCAGGCAGGTTTTTCAATCTACCATGATTTACAATTTTTTTCTGGTTAATGAATAAGTATAATGTTACTTTTCAAATTCCTAAAAGGAGTGGCACTCTTTATTTTAAAAGAGTTGAAACTGCATGGAAGGGGCCCTGGTGTTCTGGTCAATGACAAGGTGAACATAAATCAGCAGTGCCCTGGCAGCCAGGAGAGCCACCCATGTCTTGGGGGCATCAGGCACAGCATCACCAGCCAGGCAAGGGAGGGGATTGTCCCATTGTGCTCTGCACTGGGGCGGCCTCACCTCGAGTGCTGGGCGCAGGTCTGGGTGCCACAACACAGAAAAGCCACTGAGCTGTTAGAGGGTGTCCAGAGGAGGGCACAAGGATGGAGAAGGGCCTTGAGGGGAAGCCGTGTGAGGAGTGGCTGAGGTCACTTGGTCTGTTCAGCCTGGAGAAGAGGAGACTGAGGGGAGACCTCACTGCAGTTACAACTTCCTTGTGAGGGGAAGAGGAGGGGCAGGCACTGATCTCTTTTCTCTTGTGACCACTGACAGGACTCAAAGGAATGGCCTGAAGTTGTGCCAGGGGTTGTTTAGGTTGGATATCAGGAAAAGGTTTTTCACCGAGAGGGTGGTTGGGCACTGAACAGGCTCCCCAGGGAAGTGGTTACAGCACCAGCCTGACAGAGTTCTAGAAGCATTTGGACAATGCTCTCAAGCACATGGTGTGACTCTTGGTACTGCCCTGTGTAGAACCAGGAGGCGGATTCAATGATACTTGTGGGTGCCCTCTAACTCAGGATACTCTCTGAATTCATTCTATGGTGTGTGATATACAAGAAATAACTGAAAACCTCATTAACGAATTGCTAACGATGTTATAAAATACATAAATTCAGTATAAATTCTGAAGTTTGTCCAAGTGTTTAATTTTCTTTCCTATATAACATGATCTAGAGAGTAGAACATTTTATCCCATTGAAACCTTTTCTTCTGGAATTTTTTTACAGTCCTGTATACACTCATGGATTTCTTTAAAGATAATTCACTGAGTAGTTAATGCTTAGCTGAGAGATAGATTTTCAGGATTAGAGTATCAAAATCCAAAACTTGAGGATATATTCACATAGTTCTGAACAAAACTGAACAAAAATGGAGAAAAAACACAAAGGAAAACTAAGGGGGAAAATAAATTAATTTAAAAAATAATAGCAGAGTTGTTTGCTCTTGGTTTTTTTTTAAATAGATCTGTTTGAATCTGGTCTTACCACCATGTTGGAAGTCCAAAGATCAATTTGCTTTATCTGTTTCTGTGTCCTTCTGTAGTCTTTCTCCTTAAATTCACCTCTATACTGCAGCAGAGTACCGTACAAACGCCTCTCACTCTTCTTCTAGTCCTTCCCCAGCATCCCCACCTCTCTTCACAACTCAGCAGTGTTTCAGTCACCAGTCCAGATCAGCATCTACCTGAACAGCAGAACTCACTCCAGCATAAGAAAAGGTGGAGAAAGGACGGCAGGACACCTCACCATAAGATTAACTATAGTGTAGGTTCCCAAAAAGTTTGTAATTTGGGGATTTCAACTGGATATAACCTCCTAGACTTCTAATGCGCGTCCATCACTGTCTATCCAGCAAAAGCGTTGATGGTCGCTGTAGAATTAATTGCTCTGTATGCATCACTTAAACAGGGAAGAGACAAAGACTACCAAGCATCCCAGTATTGCCACAATACAAATAACACCACAAGCTATGGCAAGTCCCTATGGAAATCATTTTCTTCTTAAGGAGATAGCTCCATCTATGGGCTGCAAAATGTTTGAATCAGATGTCTGCTTTCAAATCTGTTACTTCTGGCAAGACGTTTGAAAGTGACCTCAGGGAACAGTTCTGGACTAGTAGATGAATTTTCTATAAAAGTTTACCAGAAGTCATTCTTTAAACATATCTTATGCTGTACTTGATCATTTTATACATTTTCAGTAATGTACGACTCCCTCTCTATGGGCTTCACCTCACAAAGCCAGAAATTCATCAGGTATTCGTGGATTTTTTTTCACTTGGACTTCTCTTGCAAACTGGGACTGGGGAGTCTCAGGTATTTTGGACAACAGAACACAAACTCATGGCAGGTCTGCTCCTTTCCATGTCGCTGGCAGAGTGTATAAAGAAAACAAAAAAAAACAAAACAAAAGCAGGTTTGCTCATTTTTACGTCCATTTACAATGTAGAAGGAGCTAACAATAACTGGGAATTCCTTCCGCAAGCAGTGAGTCAGTCACAGGTGACATCAGTCAGCAGAGATCAACATGAGCAAAAGCTAGACCCAGGGTAGAACTGAGTCACTGGATTCCCCAACCTGTGCATGTCAAAGGAACCTCACTTAATTTCTTAGAGGTCTTATTTCCCAAAGAGCAAGTCCCAAAACTAAGCAGGGACAGGCCTCAGCTGAGGGACCATCTTGTAGGTCAGGAAGAGCCTTAACAGACCTCTGAGACAAGCTGAGTGATGTGCAGTCAGTGAGTAAAGAAGAGTGTTATTTATCTACGCAAATGGCAAAGTCAAAGCTTTAGGAACACACACAATGAGAATTTCTTCACTGTTCACATTCCAGATTTCACAGCCATGTGATGAAGCACCTGCTTTGAAATAAAATCCTGCCCTGGACAGGCTCCAGGCTCTAAAACAGGTGCTAATGACACTAACTGAGTCACAGTGGAAATCTGAAGTCCTGCAGGGTAGTCATAAAACAGAAAATGAGAAAAAAAATACACTAAGAAATGATATAATCTATCAGAAATGTATCACATCAAAAAAACTACATAAAACAGGTTCAAAAAGAAGCACTTGGGTCAGTGACACCATACACAAACCTTGTTCTATTAGAAATTAGATGTTAAAGTGAGGTGATTGATTAAGTATCTTATTCTTGCTTCCAATATCACAAACACTAGATCATTACATTGTCCTATCTCATCCTAATCTGCCCATAGTTTGCAATCCTTCCCTGCTTATTCAGATCTGCCAAGGAAATAGCTGAAAGTTTGGGGAGAGAGTGTAAAATCTGGGAGTATAAAATCTGCCAATCAGTGTAAAGAATGCAACACATGAACTCACATAGACATATTGTTAGTTTCTATGTAAATGAATTAATGCAAAAAGACAGAATTTTTTTTTTTCGTGATGCGTGATCCTTCAAGGGTAAAAAGCAGAAGGCTAGATCAGTACAGCAATTCACCCAGGTACCCAGGTCTTAACCTTGTACCATTGAAATTAACAGTTTTGTCACTTACTTTAATGATATGAAGGTATACTGTAATATCTGAAGCTTCATAGATGCATGCCAGAAATGTCACTGGGGAGTATCAGAAAACCACTGCAACAAGTCAGCATATCCCTCAAGTAAAAAACACTGCTCAAATACCAGATGTGTTCCAAAGCACCCATATCAAAACCTGATTTTGGAACAGTCCCCTCGAATTGGTCATTTCTCCCGCAGCAAACCCATTTATAACTCTGCATCATCCATAATCTGAGACTGATAAATATTCTGAAAAGGTCGTGTCATGCAGCAGTTGCTGAAGGGATACTACAAAAGGCCACAAGTAATAAGTCATGCAGGAAAAATTTACTCACTAATCTTAACACTCTTAAAGTCCTTCTTTGCAGAATGGAGAAATTGCTTGCAGGAACAGTGGATGCCCCTATCTACCTAACACTTTCAGTACCTTCCTTTTCAAAGTAGTCTTCTGTGACATACCATACATTTTCATTGTTGAACTGGGCGTTTTACAACTACAGAAGACAAGAGGACAAGAATTTTGCATAGGTACATTTTAGCATGGCAATTACCTGGCTTTTCCAAATGTAAGATATATCTAAGATATATATAAGGTATCAATGACACAATTTCCAGTGACTCTCACAATAGTCTCAGCACATGGGATATCACAAATCACATGATTTCTGTATTGTCAACAGTTTTAATTGACCTGTTTGCTGTTTCATTACTACTCTAACACAGCGCATTTGATGTCACAAACATAAGCAAAACTGTTTTTCTTCTCTGTTATTTCCCCTTACCTACTACAAAAATAAAATCAAAGAGAAATATATCTATGTGGTGTAGGGGTTAGCTCCAGAAATGAGTGCAATAAATGCTCAAAAAGCATTTTTTGTCTCTTGTAACAAGGCATGGATATTGCAAACTCATCTTGGACTTTTTGCCATAAAAAGCATATTTAGAAACAAAGTGTATGGAACATCAGCTTACCTCACAAGCTAAATTTATGTGAATATTTGCTTTGGCAGAAGTCACATGGAACAGGTTACTGTTTTGCAGGAAATTTTTAAAGATAAAATAAGGTTTGGCTTATCAAAAAAAGCCAACTTAACATCAACAGTAAGCAACCTAGGAAATTAAGTTTCTTTACTATTATTTTTGCTGTTGTTTTCCCACCCAGTGGCACAGATCATTTAAAATTATAACCAGTAGTCGAGCTAAAAGAAATCTTCTGATAAAGAGCAGCTTTACCAGAAATATATTCTGCTGCTATAAACTTTCAAATGCAAATGACATGAGACAAGAGTAGCTGGCTACAACAGTGCCCCCAGGTGACGTCCTTGTTTCAATCCTGTGATTTTTGCTGCGTACCAGTGCTGCAACAGCTCTGAAAGGGACAGTCTCGAGCTGCTTAGGACAATTGCTTTGGAGCTACAGTTCACCCCCTGGAAACTCTGTGGTGCATGTACAAATCCCACTTCAGCACCAGAACAGTGCAGACTGTAGGGGATGTAAGGATCTGTCCAGATTTGTCTCTTTCCCAGTCCAGCAGCTTTAATGGGAAAAGAAATCAGCTTCTGCACAAAGCACAGCTGACGGATGCTGCATTGAAGCTTCATCCTGCTGGGACATCAGGACATTCTCAACTAGGCTAAAGGACAAGGAGGGTGGTTTGGAGGAGACTTTTTTGGGTTTTTTCCCATTAGACTGGAGAGTGGAGGAAACAAGGGATGAGCTTAGTGGAGGGGAGAACACTTCATGAATTTGCTACAGTATTACACAGGAGCTGTTCTGTACATCTTTAACAGATGTTTCACATAAAAGCATTTCTTCTGCTACCAATATTCACCAAGTAGAAATAAACTTTAAAAAAGCACGCTGACTACGGAACATAGTGTGGAGTGAGTTACATTTGCTATGCATCCACCTTGTCATTTAACAGCTGAAACAAGCCTGTGGTCACCTCCAAGACTTTGCTATTGAAAGATGCCTGATTGAGTACTAGAGCTCTCCAAGTGTGCATTGCTGTTGTTGCATCCATTTCAGCGGACTTAAAATCCTATGCAACGAGGTAGCACAGGTGTGTCACCAGTATGCAAGAGATCTTACTTCAGAAAGAGATCTTACTCCAACATATAAAAGATTTATGCACATCTTCAGTCTGTGTACAGGGACGAGCCCTGAAGCTGCAAGTGTTTAGGACCTTACAGGACAGAAGTCCTTTACCCTATAAGCAGTGTGATATCCTTCAGACCAGTGGAGAAGCACAGATTCCATATCAGAGAGTAGGATTTGTGTTTGTTTGGGTTTTGGATGGTTATTCTTTGGTTAGGGTTTGGGAGGGTTTTTTTGGTGCTTTTAGTTTGGTTTTTTGGAGGGGGGTGTTGCTTCTTTATTTACGAGTTTTTCTTTCTTGGGTTGGTTGGTTGGTTTTGGTCAGTTTCAGTTTCAGAGGAAATAAAAGCGTATTTTTCACTTGTTGTAAAACCTGCCACTTTAAAAATTGTACAGTTGAAGGACTGGCTGCTCTAAACATTCAGTCAAAACTAGGAATCCTCAGCTAGCTGTTGCATCTTAGCAAGAAAGAAAAATATTTTAAACACCCATGATTCCAGCTGTCTGTGTAATTTCTTTCCATAAACAGAAGTCGGGCCAGCTGTAACTTGTTGTTTGCTAACCACTTAACCCAAGCATCCGAAAGAGCCATCTCCTCTATAAGATTACCTGGCTGGTTGGCAACACCCCCTAACATGAAGCTTCTGCTCAGTAAGGGATAAAATAGCCAGGGGCTACCTGGGGACCTGTGTTTTGACTGCTCCTTACTTACCTTGCAAACTTAACAGACATTTTGGGCCTATTTATTTATATATAGACTAGATTTTTAGTCATGTGGAAGCTGTGTTGACACCACTTAAACCCAACTGTCTACATTAAAATCACTGCCATTTGGAACATTATATTCTGACTACTCGTAGCACTCCAAGTGCAACAAATTTGGACATTAGCCTCTGGGAAAAAAACAAAGAAATCAAAACAGTCTCTCCATCCTTCAAAGCCCAGAGTTTATCTAGCAATTTTCAAGTCAGTCAGAAAAGACACAGCCATGAAATGGCAAAGAAGCACTTTTTTCCAAGCTTTGAATTAATTGTGAATGCCACTGCACAACATTACTCAGAATTAATGCAAAGGCTGGGAGGGTTGCTTGAGGTGACTGGATAAAAACACACATCCATTAGGACTTTTCTGTTTAGCACAGCGTTAATGAAGTACAGCATTTTCCCGTGCAGAGAGGCAGGATCTGTGTTATGTACAGGCTGGTTTTCGCTCTTACTGCTGGTTTTTGCTCCAAGTGCAAAGGAGTACTTCAGCTGCCACCTCCTGGCTAACCAACCCTACTGCAATGCACCAGGCTGGTTTCCCATCTGCCTTCCTCAATCCTGTAAACAGAGATCAAACAGGTTCTCCTTTAAGTGCACTCTTATCCTAATCCAAGCAGGTACTTTATTAACTGTATTTTTCACCAGTAGTACAGACTGAAAAACAACGCCGTATTTTCAGCCTCGATCTCTGCAGTTTGAATGCAGAGAAAAGACTAGGAACTTGGATGCAACACAGAAGGGAAGTGCCAAGTCCAGTGGAGGCTGGGACAGGTACTGCAGACCCAAAATAAGATGTCACTACTGAACTACAGGGATCTGTGTTCTGCCAAGATCTGCCATGTCCTGTCAAGTCTGGACTTCATGGGGAAGGTCAAACAGATAAAATGAGAAATCATTGCTGATTTTACCAACACGATGGGGTAAAACTGGTCATTAAATAACACAGGTTGAATACAGGTTTGTGGTGAGGAAGAGAAGGATATTTACAGACATATTTTTTAATTTAATTACCATCATGATCTCAGCTTCCAGGTAAGCCAACATACCATAGTCATTCTGAGTCTGGAGATAGATAGGTGGTAAGAATGAAGTGAATGTCTTTGGGCGACCAGCGCATTACAGCAGAGAAGCTTGAGCCTTTGAAATTCTGCATCTGTTTGCATGGGACTATGACCCTGAAGTAGATGGAAACAAAAAATATGTGGGGTCTCTTTGAACAGGAATTTGTAAGGTTGCTGCATCTACCTATCTATCTGCTAAAACATCCGAACTGAACTACAGAGAAAATGCCTATAATACAGGTATTTTACATTGCTAACTCAGACTTAAACTAAAAATTGTAGGATTCTACTCATAAAACTGGAATAAATAGGAAAAATCTGTCCTGGACCTCCAAGATATTATGTTTCAAGGTGCCTTCGTATTACAAAAAAGTCAATAGAATATGGTAACACATCTCCCTACTTAGCAGATCCACTTGATGCTGTTGGACAAGGCACAGGTCACAGTTGAACATTTGACCTAAAGAAAGAATCATACTTAGTTAAAAACAGGCCCATGGAGAGTGAAAGTCAGAGGTACAACTCCATGCATAACTACAGCCATCAGTAGTATCTAATATCTTCTCAACACAAGTCTTCAGCAGCTTGGGGCATTCTGGCTTTGTGAAAAATAATATATCACACTCTCAGAAAATGCAAATACCTCAGGCAAGGCCGTGGCTGCATGTTCTAATCAAAACCTCTATTGATGGATGAGAAGGCCAGAGAAGGAAAGCAGTAGACTTAATCCCTGGGTTTATAAACAAGCAGCACTATTTCATTGTACTGTACCAACACTGACTTGCAGCCAAGCCAGACAACACTTACATAAAAACAGCACATTACAAAAAAAATTGCTTGTACACTTGAAGTTTCCCTTTTACACTCATAAACTCCCTTCAAATTTTCGGTTGTTGTGGCTTTTTCTTTCCTGAGTTATGATGTTGACTTATCCAGTGCTCTGCCTCAGTGTTTGTCTCTGTGTAAAAGAGGCTGGGGATCCCTGGCTTAAAAACGTGAAGATTGTTAAAATACTAATATTCTCTCCTGAAATTTCTAGTATCTTAGACAATAAGAAAAGATGGGAAAATCAGCCCCAACAATCAACATCAGATGGGGAAATCAACATGTGAGAATCGGGAAAGTGGGTTTAGGAGGTTTACTTGAGAAGAGCATGTCACTTACAATAACATCACATGCTCTCAGGTTTCTAACATTAAACTTCATTCCCACCCAGTATTTATCCCCCACTAATCCGAACTCACAGATTCCTTCCTCCCAGTCCTGATATCAGTCTCTCAAGAAACTCCTGACTCTCCAGTTCCAGCTGAGCTCTTCCCCTAGCTACTGACACCTTTGCCCCATGATCTAATAAAGGCAATTTTGTTTATCAGCAATTTCAAAGTAATTTTTAAAGATGGTGTTACACTCTTTTGGCCTATGTCATGCACTGCATAGGTTTGAATACAAGCCACAGTTATCTGAAAACACTTTGAAATTATTCCTAATTATATGAACTGTATAAATAACGTATTCTTTCTGTACAAACTGTACTAATACCATACCCGGATCTGTCACAATAAGTCCTAAGTTTAGGGCATTGTGACAAGGTTCTTATGAACTGTAATTACTATTTTTTAGAGATTAAACAAAACAAAACAACAAACCAATTCCCCTCAAATCATTTAGCCAGTTTTTGATCAAAACTTGGAAATACAGGCCAAATTGAACTAACCCCATTATCCATCTCTTTCTCTGCTTGACTCTGTGTTTCAGTCACTTGTCACTACGATGAAGCATAGTTTAAAGGAAAAAAGCTTTCCCTTCTGTCTGGGAAAAAAGGGCTTGTTGTAACAGAATGCTTTTTCATTTGGGGGCTGACCTTGCTTTCATTTCCTTTCACTCTTAATCTGCACATCACTAAAGCAATGTTACTAAGGCAGGAAGATAAATATCTGGCTGTTGTTGGATAATAACATCCAAGAAATTACAAGCAATTTATACACAACTGTCAGGACACAAACCTTTTGAGGATTTTCCTTCTCTCCACTTGCTGTACGAGGAATTTACAACATCCTTCACTGGTGATCTTGCCACTGCCTCCTGAGCTCACAGACAACAGTAGAATGTTTGCTCTTTTTAAGCACTCTTACAATGTACAAATTTGGCACAGGAGAACAGTATTTTACTGCAGTTTCCCAAGGTCACCAATTAGTTTCCTTTCCTTCATCTACACTTGTTTGGTAGGCAGGAAGGACACTTGGTCACACTAAAGAAGGCCCACCACAGTTAGGGCTCACAAACACACAAACAGCACAGTTCTGAAGAAAGCAATGCAAGGAATAAACATGAGCATGTGCTCAAGGAAATGCAATGTAACACAGCTGTAGGATTAAATATGTACACAGATAATTTTTCTGCTTCCATCATCCAGATCTGCAAGTAATACAGCCCAGAACTGATGTTTCATCACCTTGAGGAATTCACAGCTACGCAACATCAGTCAGACCCAGATCAAAGATCTACTGCTAGAGGCAACTTTTTGGTCTCAGCTTGACATGATTCAGAAATGCAGTTTCTCTGCAAAAGCCGGACAACTGAACTAGAAAATTCATCAAGCTGTTCCTTTCAATTAGTCATCATGACATGCAGGATGGGTTTTAATGCTTCTCAGCATTCTGTACATATTAGAAATGTTTTCTGAATATCATTTTGAAGAGGCGATGCTGGAGGGAGGCTCAAGTAGGTCACTGTCATTAAAAATACTTTCATTGGCTTTTGCTAAAGTGAAACTGCTGATTGTTCATTAATGCACTCATCTTCTTTCCATACATTCAAGACTGCTTCACAACCAGACCTTGAAGCATCTATTCCCTTTGTTTTTGTACTTCTTGGCCAAATCACAGTTTAAAAAACCACACTTAGTAAGTATTCTCATTAATAATCTTTAGCAGGAAGAAAATGTGTCAATTTATTCCTGACTGATACAATGCCAGTGGGGGTTATGAATGCATACACGTACTGTTTCAAAAACAAGGAAGCTTTGGGATAAAAACAAATTACATTGCAAATCAACCTGAAAAAAAAGTCAAACTAGAACCTCTGCATACAAAATAATTCAGAATACTGATACTTAAATGCAGATTGTGATGGGACAACTCACAAGAATATAGAGAAGGGAAGTAAAAGATTATGTATGGGTCCTCCATTTCATTACAGAGCAGAGAAGGAATAGTCATCTGCTAGCAAAGTGATAGCACCAAGACTTCTGGTATTTAGCTAGACAACTGAAAAAAATACCTATAGGCTAAGCACTATCAGCATAAGAGGTTAGAGGATAAATTTGAGAACAAATTTGGGAAAAATTCTTCAAGACTATAATGTATGCCAGCTTAGCCAAGGTGAAGTAAGGGGAAAAGAAAGTAAGTGGATGCAAACATCTGAAGGGAAGAAACATCAAAGGAAGAAGAATCATTTGCTGAAAGAGAAATCTTGCTATGTTGAACAAAGAGATGAAATCAGAATAAGGACATTTAATATGGTTACTACCAAAAATAGCCTGTGCTAAAATACATGAGGATATGGAATATATCACAACAGAACTGAAACTTCATAACTATTTAGAGGTAATAAAAAGGCAAGAGGCAGAAAAATACAATAATTCTGCAGTAGAAATGTGATGTTATAGAAAGTATGAAATAACAGTGGTCCTACAGCACTTCTGTCCCCATGTATCTAACAGAACTGACAGCGTATTTAAAAATTGCAAACATGTAAATGCTGCACTGGTAATAAGACTAAATAAACATTTTTCTAAAAAAGTTGGAAACTTGCCAGGCCATTGAAACTGTTTTCCACTTTGTATAGACACTTTGGAAAACATTGGTAAATACAACATGAGAGAATTTATGCAACCTTTTGGAATAAAAGTTTTGGGCAGTTTTTTCACAGTTTCAGCCCCTCCACTGATACCCAAAGGGAGAGAGTTCCACAGCCAGCACAACAACAGGAACTTTGTGATACAGCACCACAACACCCAGGACACACTAGGGTGTGCTATGCGTTTGAAATGAGCCAGTTCCCAGGGGATGCCACCCTCCTGCACTGCTGTGGTAGCACAGGCACTGTACCAAAAGACACTCTCGAGGGTTTTAAATTATCTGTACTGCTTACATTATTCATTTCATTACTATTAAAACAGTGACAGTCTGACAAAAGCTGCAGATTTTCAGACAGATATGCAGAACCACGTGGCATAAAGCCTGCAGCCTGGCTGTACCTACAATTAAAATGAACTGGCTACAGAGACAGATGCAGTCCCCCCTGACCTTAACAATGTTGATGTTTACATATGAACCTCCCCACTCGACTGCAGATAAGGAATGACAGACAATACTACAAATTAGTGAAGGTCAACAGAGCAGGAGGCAACAGTTAGTCAATTACAAAAGCAAACCCTCTGCTAAAGCACCAAGTCCTGTGTTTTCTCAGGATAATCAACTGCCTGAGTCATGGGGTCTAATAAAATTGACCTGTTTTTCCTTTGTCTAATTGACTGATGCCTAGAATTGCATGAACTTTAGGTGTGATGGAGTTTAAGTCTTAATATCGTGTAGCAAAAGGTAAGCATCTAATTAGTCTGTCTTCAGGACTAATGGTTGATCCTGCAATATGCAGTTCTATCCAACCATGACAAAATGTTCAGTTTGAAGGTGTTTACAAAGACAAAAAAAGTTGTTTACAAGCAATGTATGAACTCTACTGGGTGCTAGTAAAGTTGCTATAGCAAAACAGCTCTTGTGTGAAGAACAAGGATTGAATTATAAACAGAGGCAAGAAAAATTAATGCTTTCCTCAGACAAGATGTATTCTTTCTGTTAGAGATGAAAAAAATCATTGTTAGCTTTCTTGAAATAGTAGGTGTGAAAATTTTCTAGATTCATTCCCCAGAATACGTAATTCAAAATCCTAAATAGCCTTACAGATATGTTTTTCCCCCTTAGCTCGATGGATTATCTACATAACTATTCAGACTCTTTAAAAACCTGTATATAGCTTCAGGATTTTAAAGGTTTGGGGTTTTTTCCCACACATTTCCTCTATATTTTGAGCTTAACCTAAATTGGCCTTCAGAGGAAAGGTCTCAGACCTTGCTCCCCACTGATAAGTAGCTGCAACAGCTGTTGCTGCTTTGTGGCCGCTCCTTTAGCCAAGACATTTGTGTGTGCATTTTAGCTTAGACCCCGCTGCTGAGCTTTAACTGAAATAAAGCTGGACACTAGTTGCAGGTACCATTTGAAACTTGGATTTTCAGAGGAGTCTCATACACCCAAATCTCCCTGCAGGAGTTGGTATCTAACAAAATTTGAACCCAAACCAGAAGATAGCTCACAGGTTTCTGGCCATGGCTCAGTGAAAAAAGTAGTTGAACATGAAAGGACCAGTAGGTTTGCTTTTACTCAAGGTTCTATGACCCTCTTCCCCTGCAACTACCCTCACTGAAGTCAGAAAATGGAAAGTAGCTATCAAACTCTGCTATCATTTTCAGCATGAGAAGACAGACACAATTAGAAATTATTATTTTAAAAAAAAGAGGAGAATAAAATTTGATACAAACTTGAAAATTGTACTTTCTGTGTACAATTCCCTATGCATTCACAGAAATATCAAGGAATTTCTGCTTTGGGCAAAGCAATTCCCTAGGATTTCCACTAATGCATACTGTTTGAAGATATATTAAAAATAAAGTTCGTCCAACAGAGCATACAGAGCACAGACCCTGTAAAGGGACTTTTCTGGCACTAAAACCTACAGAAGAGACTAAAAAAAACCTTCTCAAAAACTCAAAGCCAAATTTTAGCCTTCATTTACGCACAGTTTGGTGACAAAGTATACACATTCTCCCTCTCTTTCTCTATACACACAGTATTTTACACAAACACAAAAATGTTTACGCAGTTTTACATATGCAAATACAGTACGCAGTTTAGAAAATCAACTTCCAAATTCATTCAGGTTCCCATTGTTATATTAGTAATTTCTCTCTCTAAACGACTAATAACATTTTTTCAATGTTCTCTCTTTTTCCTGGGAAATACACTAGCTATTTTCCTTCCCTCCCAGCTGCACATTTACCAATGCCTCACTAACACATTTCACTTGAACTGATTTCGCTTCTCAACCATCTCTATGTCCCCCAGTGTCATACTGCTATTTCTGGACTAAAGAATGCATTCTATCACCACACAAGAGTCATTCCCTAGGAGGCAAATAAATTTATTTTCTATTTCTCTCTCCTTTTACCAGGCTACTCATTGGAAAAATCAAAATTTTTTTTCAACATTCATAAGAGCAGTACACTTAAAATACATACCATGAACTGGAGTTTTTTAAACAATACTTCAAGTGTTCACACACATCCAGAATCCAGAAGCAAGTAGCCACAGCTTCCAGAGTATTAAAACAATACTTTATGTTGCCACTTAAGGCCATCTAGAGCTACAGAAAAAAGCCAAGGAAAATGGAATTCCTTTAGTCACTGACAAGAGCCTGTTACATTCATGAACTGCCATAAAGAGAAACATTTTTGAAGCAAATAGAGAAAAAGGGAAAATAAGTAGATTTTACATCTCCTGTTGATCAGATTTAGTACTGTTTACAGGTCCATTTAGTTTTAGACAGGTCCATTGACAGGTCTTAGAGACTTTTCACAAATTTTAAAGCTTCTCTTGAGCTAATTCCTACATAGTTTAAGGGAATTCACAACAGGCACTGGTCTGATACCATTAGCACTGTCAAGCATAGTCAACTTTTACACAAATATTTCCATTCATCTGAAAAATTGCTTACACGGTAACATCAACAAAAACTAAGCAAACATCAGAAGGCTGCACATATATTACCCACAGCTACAAATTAAATCAAATTACTAGTTTATGTTACTTTTAGAAGGATTAGTGCTCAAAAACATGAGCTTCCCTTGGGATCTTTGAGAAATCAGAGCCCAAGTTTCCTTTTAATGAAAGATGGTATGTTTGTACTAGACAGAATGTTAACCAACACTAAGACAAATTAGAAAAAAAATACTTCATTCATTACTAAGCATTAACCGTGTTTAAACTCCTTACCAAGGAAGGAATAACATTGGTTTGGTGACACTACAGTCACTTCTGATGCAGTAAAATTTCATTTAAAATAAAATTATGTTCCAGAGGGTGCCTTAACAGATCTTTCCTCTGGCCATCACAGTCTTTCTTTCACTGTCAAAGAGGCTTTACAAAAACACAGGAGGAAAATTAGGGGGACAGTAGAAGTTAGTGTCCTCACACGTCATTTGTGCCCAGCAGTACCTCGGTCCTGTTGCGCACGTCAGCAGGATCAAGTATTTCCTACCCCAGTGGGTGTGACCTGCACAGAGCTCACTGAGCTCAGGGAGGCCACACCAGGAGGACTTAGGCTCCCTTTGACCACACTGAACAGACACAACAACCTCCACAAGACTTTGGTGAATATTTACACCTCTATGCCTAAATGCACCGAGCACTGTGCAGACCGGCTGCATCTCCACCGCAGCAGGCTTGGGCCCCTGCAGAATGCACCAGGTGTGTCCCACCAGAAAAGAGAAGGTTTGTTTCCAGCTTGTGTAGAGCTTGTGTCCAAGGCTAGAGCTTTCCTCACCAAGGGAAGCAGACACAACTCAAAGCCAGGGCCTGCTGTGTACCAGTACAGAGGTGACCAAGGGACAGAGTTTACATGAGAAGACCAAAAAGCACTAACGTGACCTTACATGTTAGTCACGCCCACAGACATCACCTATAATACACTTCACAAATTTTGAGCTGGCTCTTGTACTTTATAGTCTGGTAAGTGCTTTACAGAAAATTATCATCTGATAAATTGTCAGTTAACATACACGAAGGCCAAAGAGGTCCCAAATGGCAAAATTAGTGAGAACTTCCTGAAGAGCAAATTTAAAACACATCAGTTTAAACAAAACTGATGCCATGGCAGCACCAATTGTGTGTTGTAACTTTAGTTTAAGATACAGTCTTATGAACCAGAAAATATTGTAATCTTACATTGAGATATGAGGTCTTTGGAGCAAAGAAAATGGATCTTTGAAAGCAATGTTAATAGAAAGTGGTTAGCACATTCAGGCAAATTAAAGAACTAATTTACATGCAATTAAACTCCAGAAACTCAGAGAAGTAATTCTCAAGTCTGACCATCAAAAACTAGGAATATAAAAATAAGAATCTGTTAATTTATTAGTTGGGGAAAACTGGCACTCTCTTTTTTGGCAACTTGTCAGACAAAAGCCAGAGGAAATATATTTAAATGCAGCCTTTCAGAGAGGTGGTTTGGCATATGCTCTAATTTGGGAAGGGGGCAAGTCAAGAGAGACACAAAGGAGGTTAGAATGTAATTCCTAGCATAAAGGAGATGTTGAAGATCACGGAAAAGACAACAAAGGAATATGAAAGAGTTGCAAAATCCAAGTGCTCCTGAAGGGCTATCTGCAGTATTTCACATTTTTGTAAAGCACAAACTATGTTTGCAATTTATGAGAATTACAATTTTGCCAAGGATAAATTGTGGCTTGATTGAGAAACCTCTAGGAAGACCGCAGACTTGATTTCTGTTTCACAGAGAGACAAAAATCTATTAAGAGAACAGGAAAAGACACCTGCAAAAACGCCATTTTTTAATGCTGAAATTAGCTTGTTGTACTTTTGCAGGAACAAGCTTAAAGGCTGCTCCACTGAGCACTTGAGGCTAACTGGACAGCTCACTGAGTTTAAAAGCACAACCACAGGATACTGACACTCTTACCATGTTTAACATTAACTAGTCTACATTGCAGCTTGTGCACACATGACCAGTTACGGTGTCTCACTCATCAAGAAATACTACTACTGTACAATATTTCCTGAAATATTTTTACCCATATAATTAACTAAAAATCATATAGTCATAGAATTATAGAATATGCTGAGTTGGAAGGGACCCATCAGGATCCTTAAGTCCAACTTCTGGCCCTGCATGAGATACCCTAACTCAACCACTGAGCACAATTTGAGATTTAAGGACTAAAATATATTGACTTATTTTGGTTCAACCCGTATTTCTGAGGTTTTATTTGCTGCAGTTGAATCTGACCTGCTATCTGGAATTAATATTTTTAAAGTTAATTAACTGAAAGGAAATTGAAAGCCATAGGGAGCCTGAAGTACACATAATCTTTCTAAAGCTGTCATTACATTTCAGAGTGATCACATCTACTTCCTGAAATTATGTCATCCTTAATAATCAATGACCCATGTATCACGGCATCATAAACACTGTGTCATTTTTTATTAAAAGAGAGTTTTGATTAGAGGAACACTGAAATATAAACATGTCACGACTGTTTTGTATGTCAATATGCTTTAAGTGCCATTAATGCAAAATCTCTGGCATTACAGAGCATCATTAAAATGTGTTTTGTCAAACTGAGTAGGTTTAATTAAACCTATTATATCCTAGAAGGCACACTGCAAAAGACAAGGAGAGTATGCAAGAGCTATACACAATTAATTCTATTCCTAACAAAAGCTGCCAAGTAGAAATTGTCAAGTCATTTAAAACCAGAAAGTTGTTACATTGCCAAGTAATGGGGAAATACTGTATAGTGGTATTTCAACCAGTTATCTTAGATGTGTAGTAGAATAATGTAACTATATCTCAAGTTGGAACAGACCCTTTGTCAGAGACTGAAATATTATAGTCTATGACTTAAACATTTTCTTGAAGGACTTTTAAAACTGTATTCCAAAAGCTGCAGAGAAGACTACTGTACCCTGAATGGGCCCCTGACTGAGGCCTTACACCGCTCGCTGATGAAGATAAGATAAAGTAACAACTCAGGGCTGGGGACATTCACAAAGCACAGGCTTAACACCTCCAAGGTGGAGACCACAGCCCCAGGGCTATCAGCTGCCAGGCTCGCACAGACCTTCGAACCAAAGGCTGGAGGGAGGAGAGGCTCTGGGTATCAGGGAAAAGCCCCTGGTCAGAGGTGCAGTGACTGCCCATCCTCCACTGTGCAGAGGAGCCCAGCTGAGGGGTCCTCACTGGGGCGGGGGGGAGCTTATCCACAGCAGAAGGGGTGACATGACCCATCACAGGGCCCCCCCAAAGGGGTCCCCAGACCCTGCACCAGAGATGATGCAGCAGACCCTCAGTGTTGCAAGGGACAGTGTCAAGCCAGCCCCTGCAAAGGGAGGCACGTGGGCGTTCCCACCTGGCCCTCAGCGTACGTTAATCCACGGGATTCTGTACTCCTTGGCGTGTGGTGTGGCATTGTGTGGCAGCGTGTGGCAGCGTGTGGCAGCGTGTGGCAGCATGTGGTGGCGTGTGGCAGTGTGTGGCATTGTGTGGCATTGTGTGGCAGTGTGTGGCAGTGTGTGGCAGTGTGTGGCAGTGTGTGGTGGCGTGTGGCAGCGTGTGGCAGTGTGTGGCAGTGTGTGGTGGCGTGTGGTAGCGTGTGGCATTGTGTGGCAGTGTGTGGCATTGTGTGGCATTGTGTGGCAGTGTGTGGCAGTGTGTGGCAGTGTGTGGCATTGTGTGGCAGTGTGTGGCAGTGTGTGGTAGCGTGTGGTAGCGTGTGGCATTGTGTGGCAGTGTGTGGTAGCGTGTGGTGGCGTGGCCACGGCAGCGACGGGGGACCCTCACCACCAGCAGACCAGATGGAGGGGAGCAACGAGACGTTGGGACCCTTGGATGGGTGATGTGCTTCCACCTATCTCCCTGTCCCCCTACCCCTCCCACACACTTCCTTTTTCTATTTTTCTTCCTTTCTTTTCTCTTCCTTCTCTTTGCCTCTCTAATATTATATAAAATACTTCCATTTTCTGGCATCAACATCTAACCTCATTTGGTTTTAATCTTGTTTCTTGGGAATATTTTGAACCTTCTAAGGTCCTTCCGGTTTAGCTTTCTTTGCTTTTCTGGGTTTAAACTGGATCATAACACCCTTAAGGATCATTGGGTCCAAATATCTGGGCCTTCCAGGACTATGTAAAAAATAAATCATGTAACTAAGTATCATCCAGACACACCCTTTGAACTCTGTCAGGCTTGGTGATATGATGACCACTTCCCTGAGCAAGGTGTTCAAGTGACCGACCACTCTCTCAAGTGAAGGACTTTTTCCTAGAGTCCAGCCTGCAGCTTCATTCCATTTCCTTGGGTCTTATCACTGGCCACCAGACAGGGGAGATCAGCACCTCCCCTCCTTGTGGAAGTTGTAAACCACAATGAGATCTCCCTGTAGCCTTCTCCAGGCTGAGCATGTCAAGTGACCTCAGCTCCTCCTTGTAAGTCTTGCCCTTGAGACCTTCCACAATCTTGGTTGCCCTCCACTGGACACTCTCTAATAGCTTCATGTCTTTCTTATATTGTGGCAGCAAAAACTGCCCCCAGTTCTCAAGGCGAGGCTGCCCCAGTGCAGAACAGAGTGGGACAATCCCCTCCCTTGCCCAGCTGGTGAGGCTGTGCCTGGTGCTGTGCCTGATGCTCTCAGGCTTTTTCAAGTTACTGCCTGCTGTTGTAGGCCCACTTTAGGTAATTGAAGGTTTTTCTTCCTCAGGCTGAACAAACCCAACTCTCAGCCTGTTCTAATATCAGAGGTGTTCCAGCTCTCCAATAATTTTCATGGCACTCCTCCGGACTCACTCCAACAGTTCCACATACTTCTTATGTTGGTCTTGAATGCAGTGACTTGTGCCATGGTCTGTTGCTTGACGTGTTGCACAAAGTGTAGCAGCCCTCTGTGTGCCCAAGGCACTGCCTGTCCTCTCCTGCAGAAACCACGGCCATTGTTTGGGAAGGTGACTCTGCAGAGGTGAGAGGCTGAACAGGCTGTTTCCCACGCTCCTGAGCTTTATGAGCAGCATGAGCAGAGCAGAGGTCTGCAAGGACTGAGAGTCACAGCAAGTCCTAGGGTGATGTCCTCTGCTCACATGAGCCCAGGGGAGGGAGTGTGGCTTACAGGATTGTCCAAGTCCTGTGCTGAAGGCTCTCCCAAGGTCCTAATGGGGAAAGGCTCTGCTGGACTCCTCCAGGCTGAGAGCACATTGTGCTCAGCTCATGAGCTACCTGGCTGCTTGTGGCACAGCAGGAGAAGCCCCTCGTGAGGGCTTGCTCACAGGCTCAGGGAATGGACACCTCTGGTGTTAGGAAGGAGTTTTGCCCCAATGAGGATTGGCACCAGTCCCCGGGAGTTCTTCACCTTCCTCTGGAGCAATGAGCATGGCTCCTGGGCCATTGTGCATAACTTCCTGCCTGCTGCTCTTGCAGCATCACACCACCACTGGTGCCCTGTGTCTGCAGTCCAGAAGGTTCTTCCCTTGGGTCAGACTGACACAGCCCCAGGATTCTGGGGTATTTTTTGTCTTCCCCTGCAGTCCTAAACATGAAATCCTTGCCAGAGCAGCTGTGGGCTATTTTTAGTAAGGGTCTGCCCACCATTCTTGCAGCACAAAGACACCACAGGTGCCCTGAATCCCAATAGAGCTGCCACCTTCCAGCTGTCCCTGCACTCCATAAAGGTGAAGTTTTGTCCTTGATCTGCTCTTTGTTTCATGTGTGTCTTGCTCTGGGCCTGGGAACCTTGTCCTGCAGCTGTGCTGTCAGGAGTGCAAGCACACAATACTACAGTTCTGGGGCAAGTTTTGGGGGGGAGAAAGGGAGGGGCTGCAGGGGTGGCTTCTGTAGGAACCTTCCCCCATGTCAGTTCCAGCTGGCTCCAAGATGGAGCTGCTGGCCAAGACTGAGCCTGTCAGTGATGCCAGCAGGACCTCTGGTAACATAGCTAAAAAGGGGAAAAGAACATCTGCAATAGCTATCCACATACTGCAATGAGCTTTTGAATGCCACTACACATTATAACACATTTTCATCTCTGGGATGTTTAAAAAAACTTTACATGCTGCAGTGAAGTCCTTATGCCAGTGTGCAAAGGCACAGTGAAGATAACGCAGAAGCAAAAGGCGCAGTCTGCAGCCGTACATTCCTCAAGGTGGCCTCCAAAACACACAGTTGCTGCAGCATGAACTCCAGCCTGACCAAACAGCACTAAAGAAACAAATAAATAGGAATGGCACAACCAATCCATTAACTTTTTAAAAACTCCTTTAAGCATAAAGAAGCAAGTTAGCAGGTTTTGGCACAAAAGTGAAAATGCAGAAATTAAGAAATCTCTTTAAACTCTTCAAAGATCCTCAGACAAAAGTAATTATCCTCTGTATAACTCAAGCATCCACTGGTTGCATTCACAATAAGACATATTTGCACAACAAACATATTTATTTAATGAATATGAAAATTAACACACAACAGTTGGTATTTAATACGCATTTCTTACATGAGCTACCATAGATCATTTTTAAAAGATGTTTCTATTAAAGCTTGTTTGTGTTGCTGCTCAGATCGTTTACTCAAAGAAATTTAACTCTTTCGGAAGCAGAGCAATATAAAGTGGATTACCTGCTTCTTCACTATAGCTTCCATAGCCATCTGTAAAATTTTGTCACCAGGCTCTCTTTTGAAAACCAGTTCTGCTTGCCTGAGAACTGGGGCCTGCTGCTATGTTAAACAACAGTGACCCTCCACTTGGTCCCATTTTAAAACAGAGCAGTTGTGACAGCTTCAGAAGTGATATACACAAATCCTGTTTGGGGTTCAACCCTACTGCACCCTGGTTATCCTACAGGACAAAATTTATTAATACTTAAACATAAGCATTAAGAGTATCATGCATTTTACATAGGATGCTTTGGTTCCAACACGATTTCTTCATTGAGTCATTGGCCAGCAAAGCACTTGCTTCCATCTTACCTGAATTATTCATGAGGCATGCCCCTGTAGAAATCATCAACTTAACTGGAAGAATCACTCAACAGAACACCCCTGTCATATTTTATTTTTTCCCCTTTATTAAGCTCCATTGTTAATCAAAAGCATTGCATTTTTCCCCCAAGAAAGAAGTAGTGTATAAAGCACTTACTCAGGATCCTGTATTACCTGCCACACATCAGATATAGCACCTTGGACTGAAAGATTGGAAATCTGTTGTACAGATGACAAAATTTCTAAGAATCACTGAGGAAATACAAATAGGTAGATATTAGTAACATTTTGATATAAATAAAATTTGGTATAAGTAGCTACTTGCCAAACATCTACTTTTAGGAACTAGTAATTGTCTCAAAATAAAGGCACAAATATGATTGTAACTTTAGATGACTGTACAAAGGAAATGAAAATCACCTCTTGATACTGAATACACACAATTTATACAATTATTTCAGGAGGATAATATTTCATCATGAAAGCTGAAAACATATATAGTGTGCAACTAGGTTTCCATCTTCTGTGGTTGCTTCAGTAATTTTGGAGACAGAATATACTCAGTATTTTACAGGAAAAATATCCTGTAAACTGTAAAAATCTGCTAACTGTAAAATTTGCAGTGAATTTAATCCAAATCAGTAAAAAATAATCAAAAACTTTGCAAAGGAAAAGTTCATATCTCTGGAAAGGGAAACACAGGACCTTTTTAAAAAAAAATCATTTATTTCAATGAAATATAAAGATGAAGACTGAGTTAGTTCTCTCAAAGGTTATCAAATTCACATTACAATTTTTTCTGACATCAAGGTGCTAGGAAAAGCAGATGCAAATTAAGGGTCAAAAATTCTCTCATTCTGTAACTCATACAGCTCTCCACATCTAATTCAATTCCTCAATTTGTTCTGTGCTTCTGAATTTTAGAACTACCTTTAAAAACAGCACCAGAAATACTGAATTCCCTGTCCCCAAACTTCATTATCACTTTGAATTAGTACTGTCTTCTCATATACACATTGTGAAAACAACAACAATAATTTAGAGCAATTTATGTCTGAGGTCAACAACGTGACAGGTAAGTGAATATTTCTTGTTTGATTTTTAAGTACACTTACATTGCTCTTGATGTCCTTAAAAACTTTAAAGAGGATATATCCTAAAAAAGCGGCTGCATCCATCGACAGATTCACTTTTAAAGCAGTAATATTCAGCATTACAGTTTTGAGCTAAAAAGTAGACATGCCCCTTTCCCCCATCTTTGAAGTGATACATGCCTCTAGAGACAGAAAGACAGAACTGTTCTTCTATTCCCTGGAACAGAAGGGCTGTGATTTTCCTTGCATCTTGTGAAGGGCACATAAGCAAGGACCTCCTGTTAGGAACTCCTAGGTAAAGTGTAAAATCTGGCCCTTAAAAGTTTCCTTTCATATTTTGTCCTTTATTGTCAGACAATACTGACATTTTGTTTTTCCCATTTCAGATAAATCCCTAGTAAACACTAACTGCAGCAGAAACTGGTGTTCACAGTGTTCTCCTTTCTCATATCAAAAGAATGTAATGCCCCAACAGTGCCAGAATAGCTCTGCAAATTTATCATCTGTGATTCCACAGTGACAACAGGGTCAAAAGGAAACATGACTGCTGTCTGAACAGAGAGGCAGGGAGTTTTGCAGGCACAGGTGTAGGTTCACCCTGCTTGGCTAAAGAAACTCTTGCTGATCACAGGGAGACAAGTGCCTCAAATCCCAGAGAGGAAAACTGTTGTCTGTCTGGCAGGACACAGGTGAACAAAGCCAAGAGAACGAGAATCTCACAACTTCTTCAGGATAACTGAAGTACATATTTTATCTACTACAAATGCCTGCTCAAAGAACCAAAAGAAAAAATGTTTTCGTATACGGCAAGGGCCACAGACCATAACTGTTCAATTTTTTTGGTAAATACCTGAATATGAGCACCTTTCATTAACAAATCCATTATTGATACATTTCAAAATGAAACAGAATGACCAGTAAGATTCCAGTTATGTACAGCTCCATTAAACTCCCATGAAAAAAAAAAATCACAAAACCAAACCAGACACTACTCTACAGATTTCCATTTGCCACGAAAAAGAAAATCCACATAATCTTTCTAGGGAAAATTATATGAACGAATTTGTCATCTAAACCTAGGATTCTCAATACTGACTCCACACTTGGCATAGACCAGCACATCTAGCACTGACTGAAGACATCCTATCTAATCCCTGAAAAACATAGGGAACTTGATTTTGGATGAACTTAAAATCCCTTAGAGGACTATTTCAAGTATAATAAACCACCATAAGCTGAAACATTAATGTAGAACAGTATCATCTTTTCCTCATTACCTTCTGCTGGTAATTCTGGAAAAAAAATCAAATGTAATGTATGTGACCTCAATTCTGCAAATGATTAATCATGACAAGTATATGACCCATTTCTCAATATATTCACCTTAAAATATCTTTAAAAAGAACATACAAAAATCCCATTAGAAATTTATTATTACTTTTATCTACACATTATATGTATATATATGTATATAGGCATACACACATATATATATATAAAATCAGCAATAAAGGAAAACAGGTAACTAGAAGCAAGACTTTTGTCTCATAGGAATTTAATTTTCCTTTTAAAACATATTTTTTAATGGTGATAAACTTCTAATAATAACATACATTTTGTAAACATGTGATCTATATTTCCATGCATGCATATAAGCAGCAAATGGTTCATATATTATTAATTTGCCAAATATTTTCTGTTGTTCTCTTCCACTAACACATCAAGTAGCTATGTCTTCATGTGCTTTAAATATTTTGTATATACGCTGTGATATCTCTCTTTATTGAGAGAAAATCCTAGTATTCAAGTCCAAAAAAATCTGAGGCTTTTAGTTACTGCTCCCATGGGCAAAGGGAACAGCTCAAAGCCACTTTTGAATCCCAGAGGGGAGCATCTGCTGCCTCACTTCCAGGACAGAAAAGTGCAGTATGCATGGTCCAACTAGACCAAGTGGTATATAAACATCAACTCACAGTAATAAGTACCAAGCTTTATAGCAGATATACACGGCAACAGAAACAACTTTTACCTAAATCTCTGTACTTGTTTTGCCCGTGGTAGAGTTAATTTTCTTCACAGTGACTAATATGGGCCTGTGTCTTGGATTTGTCCTAGACACAGGGCTGATAACACAGAGATGTTTTTGTTATTGCTGAGCAGGGCTTACACAGAGCCAAGGCCTTTTCTGCTGTTCATGTTGCCACACTGGAGAGGGATTCATGGGAGGCTGGGAGGAGACACAGCCAGGACAGGTGACCCCAACTGGCCAGAGGGATATTCCAGACTGCATTGCATCATGGTCAGTACATAAAGGTAGTGGAAGAAGGAAGAGAGGGATGTTCAGAGTGATGGTGTTTGTCTTCCCAAGTCACTGTTATGTGTGATGGGGCCCATCTATCCTGTAGATGGCTGAACACCTGGCTGCCCATGGGAAGCAGTGAATTAATTCCTTGGTTTGCTTTGCTTGTGTGCACAAGCTTTGCTTTCCCTATTTAACTGTCTTTATCTCAATTCATGAATTTTCTGACTTTTACCCTTCCAGTTCTCTTCCTGATCCTGGTGGGGGAGCAAACAAGTGGCTGCCTGGTACTTGGCTGCTGGCTCAGGTTAAACCACAGTAGTCTCTTACCCTAATTCTTAAAACACAGATTCTACTCTTGTCTTTATTCCCCTCTGTTATCTGTCCCTATGAGAAAAAAGCAGCAGCTCTCAGGGCTGGGACTCTGGAAGGATTGTGAATTGGACTACAAGGAACAAACCTCATAACCAAGGCAATATAGAAGTCCCTAAAGTGCAAGTTTTGTAGAAGGGAGATAAGAAATGGCTGCATAAGAACAGAAACAGTTCTGTTGTATTGGGTTTGGTTTTGTTTTTTGAGTATAGCAATTTGGGGAAGAAAAAACTGTGGGTGAGAAACAGAATGTATCTCATTGCACCTACTAGGGCATGGAGCTGGAGATGCAGTATTTGGGTAATGTTTCAGTGTGGGAAGATGTGCATGTTTGTGTGATACCAGTCAGGAGTTGGCCACCACTGCAGAAAGAGAGAAGAGAGCTCTGAAATGCTTAAGAAACTGCCACAGCAACTTAGTCTTCATGCAGGTTTCAACGGGTAACAAAGGAAATCTTTTCCTTCAAATAGCATAAGCAAAGCTGCATCTCTCCATTAACTGATTGAATGGTGTTAAAAAGACATTAAAAAAAGGACTAAGCTTTGTAATACCAGCACATGTGAACAAATTCAGCTCTGTAAAGATGCAGTGGAACATATTACAGTAAATTAGATATTTTATTGCTTTGAGGCAGAAACAAATATATAATTTATGTGCATTCATGTATATAGACATAAAACACACAAACATGAAGAGAAAAGCATGAACCACTAATTCTTTTAAAAAGTTCAGTTTTTAATTAAATTTCAAAACAAGCGGGTATGTTGTAGAAAATAATGCAGCATAAGCAATTTTTTTTCTAATGTAGTAGTTGAGAAGAAAACCCTTGGTCTTTGAAGTCAGTTGAAAAGTTTTCTTTTTATCTCAAGGAAAACTAATAAAAGGATAATTTATTGGTAGTATGGGGTTATGAGGCAATAAAAGTAGAATCTTGAAGAAAAATACATTTATGTTTGTCCTGAGTATCTCTTTAATATGAAAGCTTTCTAAACAAAAAGGCAGGTGTGGTTTGTGTTCTTATTTTAGAACATTTCCAGCTTTGTCTTTTTTCATAGACTTTTTCTTACAGATTATGAAAAAACGGTGAATTAACAGCGCTCACCTTTGAGTATACAAATACAAAAATTATTTGTATCTGTTCAAAAGCCTGCTACCCATGCTACCAGTTTCCCAACACGTGACATTGGGGCACATAGAGGGAAGATTTCATTTTGGTAGCAATATTTGGAAGTAAAAAGTGGACAAGGACAAAGGACCAAACATTAGAAGCAAACACATTCCTTCCTTTTTAATCAATATCTTGTTAGACTGGTGGGTTTTGCTCATTAATCTTTTGGTAAGTGAAAAATGAAACAGATTTACCATTACAGCAATGGAAAATTGCAAATTAAATTCATTCTAATGAAATTGCTTACACAGAGTGCTACTTCATCAAACACAGCTTCTGTCAAAAGAGTTTGGACTTCAGAGTACTCATTTCTTTGAGGTAATGTATTTATAGGCAAATTCTGAATCCAAAAGACCTGAAAACAAACTTTATAAATTCTTCCTCTTACACTGTCCATATTTTTAAAATCATGCAAGTTCCACAAAAAAAAGTTTTAAAAAGTATTGTGTTTTATGTTTAATAGCTTCATAGCTTCAAACAAATCCGAAACTGAACTTTGTGTGACTGCTGTGCTGCATCTAAATGTTCACTATATTATAGCTGAGTTAGGACATACAAAAAACTCAAAAAATAAAATGCCTGGAGGTTTGCAATGCATTGTTTTTAATTTCTTTGGTAACTGCTGCATATTGATTGATCTAGTAATGTACAACACAGGAAATTAGCAATTAAAGGCTTCCATGCATCCAGCATGAGATCCTACAAATCCTGTTATCCACAGGAGCAAAATTAGAAGAACAAGAGGAATCAACAAAGATAAAAAGTGCTTATTGTAAGCTGTGCAGAATTAGTCCTTTGCTGAAAAACATGAAAACTCTGTACAGATTGCACGCACAAGAGTATTTAATGTAGGATTATAACTCAATTAAGGCAACTATTTCTCTGATCCTGTAATTCTAAGGCATTTTGCAGATGGCTATGAATCCCAGGCTGTAATACAAATTTCCTTCTGTTCTCCATAATATAAACCCACATATTATGTAAAGACACACTTAATCTTCTGCCTAGGAAAATAAACTTCACAATGCAGGTCAAAAGATACACTACTGCTCTAGATGAATTTAAAATAAGGTAAATTAAATTAACATATACAACATTAAATGTGAGCATCATCCATATATGTAAATATGACATTAACAATAAAGCTTAATTGATACTCATGTTTCCTCAAGGAATTATTGACCATGGGCCAGGGCACAGGGAAGGAAGATTACCAGCCCAGCAGGAGCCATTCCGACCCTGGAACTGAACACAACATCACACACAAGGCTGTGCACACAAATTGCATGAGATTGCAACTTCAGATTCCAAGTTAGCCTGGAGATTGGTGTGCTACAGGAATAAACATGCCCTTTCTCTGTTCTAAAGTGAACAAAAGTGCATCTACACTATGATTAATCATAAGAGACTGGCTTGCTTCAGATTCATCAAAACTAATTCAGCTTTGCTGAATTTAGCGACAGATACCGGATTTATCTAGACTGGGAGAAGAGAAAAAGGTTATACAAGCTTTGCCAGCATAGCCAGACAAATTATATTGTTTATCCATGCCTAAACAAAAGGTCACTATTAGCTCAGGGTTAACTAAAACTTCTTAGCTAATCTCTGACCTAATTTTGACCTCTCTTGTTAATTGCAGAAAAGCTTTCAGTTAAAATATCGGTTAGTTGTGTTTACACATCCCCCCTCTCCACCCCTTCTGTAGTTTCTTGTCTTACCGGTCATAAATTAAAGACAAAATATCTTTTTCTAAGACTAATTAGTACCCAATTAGCTTCATGTTGTTACCTAGAGTGGAACTGACAGTAAAGACAAACATTAAGCATTTTAATCACTTAAATGCAGGAGGCATTTATGTAGCAGAAAGGATTATCAGAACCTTTATTTCACTTTATTTTTCCCTTGAGATCATAAAATATTATTTCAGAAAGTCTGTAAAAACACCCAATTCTTCTGCTTCTAGCAATTCCCAATAGAAAGAAGTACAGTTATATCACTGTTACAAGTGAAAAACTAAACACATGAAGTCTAGAGGATCTGTAATTATGTTAGTTGGCTGTAACCAGACATAATCATTTGTCTTTGCATCATACTTCTTACAGAGCAGTTTACACTGGGCTTGTTTAATTCCTTTAGTTATCATAATCATTGTATGTCAAAGTATGGGTATGATGTATTTATATCCATGAGATCTCCCCATCTGCGGAAGACTAGTTTTTGCTCAAGTAAAAGCGAAGCACCTGAGTTATAATTCCAAAAATCACTTTTCTACTTTTCTTTTTGTAAGTCAGAATTGTTCCGTTTCTCGTAAAAACATATGCACGTAATTTAAAAATTAAGTCTGAGAGAAACTAAACCCGACTGCATTGTAAAATATATGTAAATTTACAAAAAGGAGTTCTAATAATATAAGAAATAAAAATCTCAAAGTTAGAAAGAACTATCCAAGTAACATGCCTTATGTTCATCTGAACTAAGGAATACAAGGGATTACAGTCTGAAAGCCTACTGTAATTAGATACTGAAGCTAAAAAGCTCAGTAGAAATTCAACATAATTCCAACTGCTGAAGCCTTACCATTCCGTCACATTCATATTCATAATTCTTGTCTTTTTGTACTGATAAAAGCCTCCCCAAAACAAATCCTTCCAGACATACTGAGGATCATACTGACACCCAAGCGATAAGTCTAAATGATGTTCAGTTTTCTTCCTCTTCTGTACAGGAAATGAGAATGCTCTTCCATCTTCTGAAGAAAGGCACCTGGCCTACTGCATAAATGAAAAAGCTTGTCCATTACGGTTTGTCACATTCGTAGATAAACTCTTGCCTAAGAAGGGCCTAAAAGTTGTTTTATTGCAGTATAGTCAAATGTTTGGATCAAATCCAGATTCATATTCATTTGCTACCTGCAAATAAATCCCACTGTACAGCCAGTAGAGTTTTCTTATATTTTAATATTATTCACTAAAAGCTCCATTCTTCTGAGTTTGCGTTTATTCTTTGGCATGGGCTTGTCGTATAAGCCATTTTTGAGAAGATGCTCCTTGCTGTGATGGATCTGGGCACCATGCTGAAGTTGGAAAGAGCATAAAGCTTGAAGTGGATGGAGTATAGTCTGCAGAAAGATGAAGGGGTGGAGGACAAAAAAACCCCCAAGCTTTTAGTAAGTTATTTTAGAGACATCAATTATTACAGGTTTTTTTATTCAATGACTGGTTAGAAATGCTAATAAAAATACAATTTGGATGATAAATGTTGTTAAAATACAACCTTTGGAGACACAGAGGGTGCAGCTGAATAGAAGATGAAATGAACCACCGAGGAGTCATACACCCACCTACCTGCAGCCATCCCTCACTCCTTCCTTGGAACCACTCACTCCTGACTTCAGACCCAGTCACATTACTGTAAGTTATGGCTTTGACTTGACCTTAGCAATGGACTACAATCAATTACTGTGGCTCGGTCAACAAGCTGCAATAAAATAAGTCACAGTAACTAAGTAAGCTGTGCTTGCACAAAAATCCCTTGAGGCAGGGTTTTAGAAAGAGAGGAGGGACTCATGATCAAGGCAGCTGGACTGCTATCCTGGAGACTCAGCTGTGTCCATGCTTCTGCCCAGAGGTATTGTGTAGGATTAATGAAGCCACACAAACCAAATTTATCTCAAGTGGTTCCTAATTGTAGACTCTTCATTTTCTGGTTGCCTGAGTCACGGGGGCCTTGTGCAGATGTGTAAAGCAATCACATATGTAACTGCAGTCAGCAGGAGCTGAGTTCTACTAAGAAAAATATGACTCTTTAAGAGCACACAGGAAAATCAAGTGAGATACTGGGCATCAAACCAAGTGCCCATTTTTAACCTCCATGGCTCTCAACTCCAGTTCACCATCTTATATGCTGGGAATAGCACTCAGTTCAGAGAGGGTATAAAAAAATGCATGAACGTAGCTCTTGGCTATTGCAATGCTTAGAGAAAACAGTAAATTTGTCTTTGAAAAGTAGGTTGGGCCAATTCTCTGTAGTAGGGGTGAATCAGAATACAGGACTGGTAACCACAGACATTAAATAAACATTCACTGTAAGACAGATGCCCTAATGAAGGAAAAATGTGTTGTCCTAGCACAACAAAGAAAAAGGTAAATATAAAACCCCACATATACATACAAGTTTCTTGAAAACCTCTTTACATAGAATTCCAATTCCTGAGCCATATTTTCTTGTGTGCCCACATACTTTGTTCAGGTCTGGGTTTAAATCCAATTGATTTAATATTAAGGTGAGTCTAGTATCACAGAGGCAGACATATAGGTGGCATACTATGTATTATGCCAGCTGCAGGAGCAATTTTTGACTTGAGAACCTTCTTTCGTAGGCAGAGGTTGAGTACCAAAACATTAACTAGCTGATGGGAGCACCCCAGGGTGAACACTAGTATGTTGTGGGCACACGGATGAGCTTTAAATCTCTGTTCACAGACCATTCACTACTGCATTCTGGGCACACAATGGAATTGCAGACCTGGCTCTGCGGTGCAAAACTACTTGTAGGTGTTTTTCAGAGGGCTTATTAAACTCACATTACTAATGTCAGCAACAAAAGATTAAGAAGGACATTTTCTTAATGACCTCTTCCATCACGGACTAGGGGGATAGCAACTTAACAGAAAGGCTAATGTCCAATTAGTATTCTTTGACCTCGGATAAACTTAACCTCAAGAACTATTAAGTCCCAAATTCCTCCAGTGACATGTAAGAGTTGTGAGCTGGCTGGTAGGCAGACATAACCCAGTGGGTTACATTCCATGGCTGAGGAGTGCAGGATATCAGGGAACCTGGCTTTAAAAAGCATTTAATCTTCAAGATAGCTGTGAGGGAGTATTCAGATCATCTCTGCTGTCTAGTTTTTGCAGAAAACAATTTATTCCTTTCCACTCACTAACATACTCAATCGTCTGTCACAAAATGAATCAGGTTTTTGACAGTCAAAGATCACTTTGTTGTGTTCATTTTCGGAGCACAACATGAAAGAGTCACAGTAATCTGAACATGCTAGAGTTAATAAATGAAAAATGGTTTCCATTGGTGCATTCTTGTTTCAGTTTGCTATGCAACAAAAATGTTACAAATGTCATTAAGATTTTAACTGTCAAATTTTACATTAATAGCTAATTACTTTCACTGCTCCTCTACCATTCATAGAAGAAAAAACTCAGGTATTTAAATTTACATACCTCTTGTATACTCTTATTTTTTTCCATGATAGAAAGAGCAACAGCCGCACATTCAAGAGTAGACAGACAGGTGTTTGTTGGTTGTGTACGAATTACATATTGACTTGAAATACTGGGTTTTAACTGCACCTGAAAAACAGCAAACTCAAGTAAAATAAACAGGTCAGGATAGTAAACAAGATACTGATTCTCTACACCAACCAAAACACATCCCCTTTCCCTCTGTGTTCACTTGTCTTCTTTCCTTTTTCCTCTTTTGTCTACCAGTAACCCATGATATGCTACTATTAAGTGTAATACACGAGTCATCACCACAAACAAAAACTCCACATTTGTTACTGTACAAAAACGCAGAGGAAATACAATTTTTTGTTGGAGAAAGACTGAGTGAAATTTTAGCAACTGATTTCAGTTGTAATAAATATGCCATAACAAAAATAAAATTATTCACTTATGCTTGTTTTATTGCACACTCTAACCACGCACACAATCCCATACAAGGTACAATGGCCATATAGTCATTAGCACTATACACCTTGGCAAAATATTATTTGTCGAAGTTCTGAATGTAAGACTTCTAGAAACTGTATTTATTCATACAATGTACTAGGGCATTGATTAGAACTATTTGCTTAACAAAATAACGTCTGAAAATGATTTAGTGCCTCTGCCTCAAGTGATAAACAATTCATACTATCTTCCAAATTAAAGGTTTTTAAGAAAAAGAAATTTAATTCAACCACCAGCTCCAAAAGCCTTTACCAAGTTTATAAACAGTGGTTGAAACAACACAGAATTTACACGACTAGACTGTGTGTGAAAATTCAGATATTGTTTCTTTATTCCTAAGATTTCCATCTCCACATGTATCTAAAACATAATTTGCAAAACAAGTAATGTTTTAGCAACACTGCCAGTATTCTTAACCAAAAATTCTCAGTTCCTTTTCCAAAAACATTGTAGTGCAGTACAAAAAACCCAGATGAATTCTTATAAAGGAGCAAGTTACTTTTCTCTTTTTTTTAAACTCATCCCATCAATTGTCTTTTATTTTTCTTCTTGAAAAAATTAGTGATTCCCATGGCCAAAATATTGCTACCCTTTTGCTTGCCAGAAGTCTTTCACCATTAGTCACTTTATTCAATACTTTCCTCCTTCACTTTTCTCATTTTTCCTTTTATTTGTAATATTTCATTTTCTTTCATTTCTCTTACATGCAATCACCCATTCTTTAAAGTTCAAGGTATCTCATTCATAAAAGGAAAACTCCAGACTGCTGAAGAGACATAACTGAATAAGATGAAATTCCACTGCCTTACCTATCCCAATTTAATGGAAATTAAAAATAATAAAATAAAAATAAGGCAGCAAGAAAAGAGGAAAGGCATTCTGAGAAGGATAAGCAAGTAAGCTATAAAAGCTTAATTTACTCAAATATAGGAAAAGACAGAAAAATTAAGCCTTTCTCAACTACCTTCTTCAATTCGGTATTGAAAAACCAGAAGAGAATAAAATTATTTAGGAGACAAAATGTAGGATTTGGACATCAGTGTATGTAATGAAAAGAAAAAGAAAATTAGTATTTTCATTTGTTACTCCTCAACGTTTTCTTTGGTTTTATGCTTTTTCCCCTGTGACCATGTACAGATCTTCATCACAACAGAGTAGGAAGCCTAGTTAGTTGAAGTATGCAGAAATCTATGCTGGAAGAAGCTTATAGTCCCTACTTAGAAACTCCTAGATAGGTATCAAAAACCAGGGTAAACTCTGTTCATCACTTCTCCAGCACGTGTCCTGAACAGCAAAGCAGACATATATCCACACTTTTTCTCAACAGCTGACAGCTACATTCTTCATGAAGTATCTCTCCAGAGGCTGAAGCCACCTGATGGAGTACTTGCAGGCCCACTGGCTTCCCCCTCCTTGGACAGTGCCTTAAGGCTGTTTTTTGAAGGAGCTGGGAATAGTTCTGTCTGCTGGTTTCTATACTTCATTCCTTGGGCCCCATGCTGAAAAACATTTAAGATAATCAACATTCCAGAGGAAAAAAACTTATTAATGGTTGCAAGACAACTTATATAAGGAAAAGGGGCCTGCACTCTGCCACACAACCGTGGAGCAAAACATCTGTAACTGCAGCTCTCGAAACAACTGACAATGCACAAAAGGGCAACTTTCTAGCACTAATAGCAACAGCAGCTGCAACAGAGTTTCTTCTTTCCTGAGAAGAAAAAGGATGGAAACAAGTGGCCCCCATCCATTTTTCTGAGAAATTACATATTCCCTGGGATAAGATTAAAATACCATAGAGAGTGGTGGAGATCAGAGGAAGAATACCTGATCAGGACAACTGCCTGCTACAGTTTGTCTCTTAGGCTTCTTTCAGTCTGCATTTTACCCTACTCTTTAAAGTAGTAGAGAATCTAAATAAATGATCCCTAGTCACCTGAAATACAGTCAGGGTAGTCTTTGTCTACTGCAGATTGGACAGACTCACCAAAGTTCCCATCTGAAACTAGGTACATTTACTGAACCAATGAAACACACAATACCAACTCAGAGCATAAACTGAATGCTGAAACAAAGCTGAAACAATACAGAAACCAAAACAAATTAGTATAGTTAATAAATATTTCAGACATGGGAAGAATATCTTCTGGGAAAAAATGCCTAGATATGTGAAATATTTACTTGTCCTCAGACTTGATTGGGTAGGAAGATGACTTCTGTCATTTTTCACCATGAGGTCTAGACTTGCATTGCCTTTTTTGCTGTTAATAATTTCAGACAGTGCATTGCAACAGTCTCATCCAAGTTTCTCCATCACCTATGTGGATTGATTCTTTATCTGTTATCTGCGTGTCTCAAATCCAGCTGAACAAGTTTAATTCAGACTTACAGAAATGTTCCTTCACAGCTAACTTAAACAAAACCATATTGTCTACCTCTTACACTAGACTTCAAAATCTTGGAATGAGTATACACAAATACCCTGTTTAAGTACATTTCAAAACAATTATGATATTTTAGAAGCACTTCTCCAAAAAATGATAGATACCACAATACAACAATTTACTTGTTTGTTTTTGCTTCAAAGTAATTTTCAAATCATATGCACACTTCGGAATAATATCAGTTTCTGACAAAATACAGAAACGACAAGTCGAAAAAACAGCAGCCAGTTTAATACCACTCACCAAAACAAGAAAGAAGATGGAAACTATCTCAACCAACTCAAACTAGAGAGGAATTTAGATAAACTGAATGCAATTACTTACCGGAATTTACTTAGGACACTGAAATTAGAGTATCTATTCTCTGTAAGTGAGAAGGAGTTTGGGGACTTAGTTTCCAAGCCATCAGAAGGATGAAGCAAAACATAAAGTTTCATTTCTATCTGTAACTCAAGACTGCTGTTTCAAAAGCCTGAATTTCAGCAATTCTCACAAACTGTTACACTAACTGGATAAACACTGGCTTATCTGCCAAGGCACCATTCCCTTAGCAAATGGTACAGCCTTTGAGCATTTACAAAGGATTTGAACCACAGTAAAAACTGTGACCCTTCATTGTTTCTTGGGGCACAGTTTTTCTTCCTGAGCCTTCCTTGGACATGCTCCAGGCAAGTGAAGACCCAGCAGATCTTGTTCAGCTGTTCAAAATTGATGAGAGGAAAAGTGTTGCCTTGATGGGGTCAAAGACCTACTGTTTGAAACTTTAAAAATTTAAGTCAGCAAAGACAGGAAACTGATTTCTGCTATTATTTTAAATAATAGAACTGGACCTCTAGCAGAAAGCTCTAAGTGCTTTCCTCAGTCCTCTCCTTAGTATCAATAGCCTTCTACTTTTTTTTGCCAATTTCTTCATTATTACTCTTACTAGCTTTACTCTCCAAACAGAACCTAGGATTATGCAAAATTATACTTGGAAAACAACGCATCAACAAGAACTCAAAGAAGTTAGTACACCTGTCTCACAGGGCACACTAAACAATTCTTCCCTGTTCTCTTTTCTGCAATAAGACTACAGGAACCTCAATACAGGCACAGGCACAATATATTTTTCTGCAGCTTCTATGAAAAATCTAGTACTTAAGATCTATTCCTCTTTATGTTGATAGTATCTTTTGAAAATTTGAATGTCAGTTTGGGAACTTTTCAAGAATGAAGAAAGAAAGTACCATCTGTCCTCCTGCTTAATATAAGTACTAGTTACTGTTCATATGTTCCATTTCATTAATAAATACATTTCAGAAAAAAAATTAGCCATTTTCTTAAACTAACTCAAAAGGCACAGAAAAATCTCAGAAAGAGTACAACCACATCCTGCTATCTTGCCCATCCTTATAGAAACTAAGAAAAAATTGCTGTTAAGGTGCTGGGGAGTAAGAACATTCTCTGGAAGCTACTGCAGAGACAACCTCAGACAGACGATGGGTACAGGCATGGGAAGATCTTTCACTCAATATCCAGTTTGCACAAGCACCTTTTACCTGTAAGCCAAAACAGCTTTCTGTATCTTATAGAAATTTCATGCAGTTAAGTAAAATTATCTTTGTGCCAAAGAAGACAGGCTGAGTAAATTTAGACTCAGCATGCTACTGAAATTTAAATCAAGAATATAAATAAGTTATTTTGTTCAAAACCTGGCTTTAATTTAAAGTGACATCTTAAGAGTACTCTCTTTCTAAAATACTGGAGGGAATAACTGCCATGCAACTGTCACAAATGGACAGCCTGGAAAAGTAGATAGCTGTCACAAAACCCTCTGTCCACAAGGGCATGAGTTCAAAGACTTTGATGACTGGAAGAAGGGAAACATAAACTCAATTTTTAAAAAAGTGGAAAGCAGAAGATCTCGCCATCTACACAGCAGTCTCATCTCTGTGCCAGGAAAGATTATGAAGCAGATTCTCCTGGAAACCATACTGAGTTACATGGAACACAAAGAGGTGATTGGAAAGAGCCAGCATGGCTTTACAGAGGGGAAGTCATGCCTGGTGACCTTCTGTGACGAGCTACAGCACTGGTGTATAAGAGCAGAGCAATTAACATTGTCTACCTGTACTTATGCAAAGCTTTGGACACTGTTTCACATGATATCCTTGCCTCTAAATTGCAGAGACACAGATTTGATGGATGGACCACTTGGAGAATAAACAACTGGCTGGATGGCTGTGTGGAAAGAGTTGTGGTCAACAGCTCCTGGTCCACATGGTGACCAGTGGTGTCCCTCGGGGTCGGTACTGGGGCCGATACAGTTCAACACCTTTGTCGGTGACAGGGACAGTGGCATCGAGAGCACCCTCAGCAAGCTCCCTGATGATGCCAGCCTGTGTGGGGCAGGTGACATGCTGGAGGGAAGGGATGTCAGCCAGATGGACCGTGGACAGGCTTGAAAAGTGGGACTGTGTGAACATCAAGAAGTTCAACAAAGTACAAGTGCAAGGTCCTACACCTGGGTGATGGCAATCCCAGACAGCTTGGGTGGAGAAGTGATTGAGAGCAGCCCTGTGGGGAAAGGCTTGGGGGTGATGGTTGGTGGAAGACTCAACATGGGCCAGCAGTGTGTGCTCACAGCCCAGAAAGCCAAACATGTCCTGAGCTGCACCCAAAGCAGCGTGGGCAGCAGGGCGAGGGAGGGGATTCTGCCCCTCTGCTCTGCTCTGCTCTGGTGAGACCCCATCTGCTGTGTCCAGTTCTGGTGTTCCCAGCATAAGGAGGACATGGAACTGTTGGAGAAAGTCCAGAGGAGGGACATGAAGTCAAGAAAGGGACTGAAGCACATCCCCTACGAAGCCAGGCTGAGAGAGTTGGGGCTGTTCAGCCTGGAGAAGGGAAGGCTGCATGGAGACCTCATGGCAACCTTGCAGTATCTGCAGGGGCCTGCAGGGAAGCTGGAGGGACTCTTGATCAGGAACTGGAGCGACAGGGTAAGGCGTAATGGGTACAAACTGAAAGAGGGGAAACCTAGTTTAGGTATTAGGAAGAAATTTTTACTGTGATAGTGGGGAGATACTGGAACAGAGAGATATTGAACAGGGTGAGATACTGGTCAGGGAGGTTATGGATGCCCCAAGCCTGGAGCCTCAAGGCCAGTCTGGATAAGGCCTTCAGATACCTCGCCTAGTGGGAGGTAACCCCGCCCTTGACAGGGCAGGTTTAAGGTCCCTTCAAACCCTTAGCATTCTATGATTCTACGTCTTTTGATTGAATCTTTAGGCATATGCATGTAAAATGGTGAAATAAGTCCAAGGTTATATTGTGACTTTCAGGTAAACTTGAAGTAATCTGTTCAATTTCTAGGAAATTACAACGTATTTAGCACACTGTCTTCAACAATTTCCCATTACCTTTTCTCATTAAGTATCTCATAAAGCCTTTTTCTCATGCCATTCACAGTGTCAGGTTAGACTCCAGAGTCTTATCACTACAATCAGCCTCAGGACATCTCACTGCTGCTGTGGTGGAAACTGTGGTAAATATATAATATTCTGTCTGTGAAAGAAAAATGTAATCGCTTCTGCTGCACAGTTGCTGTGTGCAGATTCTCCCGACACAGACTCCTTCCAACCTTTGCAGCAGAATGTGAATTCAGAGTTACCATTCAGATTAGCTCTTTTGCAGGTCAAAACCAGAAGCCCTCTTACACTCTTACAAAAACACATCTTCGTAAGAATGGTGCCCAGATTTTCTTTCATCAGGTATGTTGTTCATGTATGAAAATACATTAAACCACTATGTGCTTTCAAGAATGCCCCTTGGTTCTGGAACCAAAACAATTTAAGAACCGTATTTCGTTGCTGTGGGCTACTATGTGATAAACGGTTCAGAAGGAATCCAGGAGAGCTACTCACTGAACGAGTAAATGCTCATAATCTGAATATAATCCTACACAATGTCTCTTTGTTCCATGGCTATGTCAACCCACAACTATTTTTAAAAACATCACTTCTGGTATCCCATTATGTTTCTTTTCCACATAAACAAGCTCAAAATAAAATAAGTATCCTGTAATTTGGCATATAGAAAAATATTTGAGAATGCCGTGAGTACATTCTGGGAAAATATAGATTTTACTGTTGCCAGATATTCTGACCTTTCTTTTAAAACATCTTTTCAATGTGGATAATCTAGATTGTACAGAGTACTTCTCTACTGTGTTCATTGCTTTCACTCTTAGACGTAAGTGGTTGACAAGAAAATAAATTGCAAAAGGAATGTGTTCTTCACAGACAGAAACTCTTACATCACATTCCTACAGAATTAAAAAACAAAAACAAGAACAAAAGCAAAAAAACCAAAACAAAGCAAAAGAAAAGAAGAAATTTGAGAAACAAAAACCCCTCAAACACACATATATGCACTTTATCCACGCCACCCCTGCCAGACTGAGTTTTTAGAGTGCTCCTGAAGTGCTTCAGCCAAATTTGTTGGGCTGGCCATGGAAGCACTGAACATAAAAAGGAAATATTGCCTTTAAAAAACAAATCAGAGTAAATGCAAAGCTTTTATTATCACACATGGTTACATCACATTTTCTACATGTAAAAAATTGTGGTAAGTGAACCAGGATAGAAAAAAACCCCACTGTAAACAAAAAACATTACTAATAGTATAATTTATCTGGAGAAGACAAGTTTCTTACATAGCAAGCTTCCCACTTTGTAATTTATCTTGTGATAGACTGCAGAATTTGATACATAAACATGAAACTTCCATTTATTAAATAGTTGAAAGAATTTCAAGCTGAATACATATTAAAGTTAAAAAATAGCAAAAAAATAGATACCTCACTTTTCAAAATATATCTGTAATCTAATCTATATGTCTAGATTTATATGTCTAGGTTGATCATATTTACATATGATTATGTACAAAGTTAAGGGAAAATTCAGGTTCAAAAGCACAATTTTTCTTGCAGGAAAACCTCGTAATTCAAACTACTACCATGTATGCAGATTGTTTTGAGAAAGTCCAGCAACTACCTAATCATTCCTTAGGCTACATACTTCTCTCTTTAATGCACTATCAAATTAAACGTCTAAAGAAAAACACAGAAGAGTTGTCAGTCACCTCCTTAGCACATAATTTCTTCTATAGAACTATTTACAACAGGGCCTTTTTTTTCTGCTTATGCAACAACTTCTGAAGTGCGTTTACCAGGGATGCCAAATTACAGTTTTTGTAAGAATTCAAATTTTTGGCATCTCCTCAAGGATGCTAAGAGAATTCAACAGTTTAGTACTTGCCGCTTCTTGCAAAATCAAATTAAATTGTCTTCTCTTTTGATTGTTAAATAGGATAGCAGAAACACCTGCAAAATTCAGCGTTTTAGAAATAACACCAAAGTAAACAATGTTTTTGAAAGTTACTTCAGATGATTACGTCCATCTGCATACTTTGAATCCTTTAATACAGAATCATGGAATGTTAAGGGTTGGAAGGGACCTTAAAGTAAGCTCATGTAGTCCCAGATGCCGCTGCAATGGGAAATGACACCTCCCACTACACCAGGTTGCTCAAGGATTTATACAATCTGGCCTTGAACACTCCAGGGCTGAGGCATCCATAACCTTCCTGGGCAACCTGTTCCAGGGTATCACCACTGTCACAGTAAAAATTTCTTCCTAATATCTAACCTAAATTTCTCCTCTTTCAGTTTGTACCCATTACGCCTTACCCTGTCGCTCCAGTTCCTGATCAAGAGTCCCTCCAGCTTCCCTGCAGGCCCCTGCAGATACTGCAAGGTTGCCATGAGGTCTCCATGCAACCTTCCCTTCTCCAGGCTGAACAGCCCCAACTCTCTCAGCCTGGCTTTGTAGGGGATGTGCTTCAGTCCCTTTCTTGACTTCATGTCCCTCCTCTGGACTTTCTCCAACAGTTCCATGTCCTCCTTATGTTGGGGACACCAGAACTGGACACAGCAGATGGGGTCTCACCAGAGCAGAGCAGAGCAGAGGGGCAGAATCCCCTCCCTCGCCCTGCTGCCCACGCTGCTTTGGGTGCAGCTCAGGACATGTTTGGCTTTCTGGGCTGTGAGCACACACTGCTGGCCCATGTTGAGTCTTCCACCAACCATCACCCCCAAGCCTTTCCCCACAGGGCTGCTCTCAATCACTTCTCCGCCCAAGCTGTCTGGGATTGCCATCACCCAGGTGTAGGACCTTGCACTTGTACTTTGTTGAACTTCTTGATGTTCACACAGTCCCACTTTTCAAGCCTGTCCACGGTCCATCTGGCTGACATCCCTTCCCTCCAGCATGTCACCTGCCCCACACAGGCTGGCATCATCAGGGAGCTTGCTGAGGGTGCTCTCGATGCCACTGTCCCTGTCACCGACAAAGGTGTTGAACTGTATCGGCCCCAGTACCGACCCCGAGGGACATGTATAATCCCCTTTGTTTCTTGTATGAATATTTACAAGCACAAGAAGCAAAAAACAAACAAACAAACAATCAGGAGACCTTACAAGAAAGCAAAAATCCTTAAAGAAATCAAAATAGATTGGTCTTCAGTTAAAACAGAGAACTGAAATAAAGTCCAAGAGCAGACAAGTTGTAGTTCTAACCTAAAAGTAACAGTTCTAACTCTTGTTAAAGAACACAGCATGAGGCAGATCCAAATGTCCAAAATCCTAAGAGCCAACAGACAGTACGACTGTAAGAAAAGGAAAATCCTCAAAGATAAGATATTACAGAAGATAGGACTGTCCTAGGAATATCTGGACTATGTATTCTGCACAAATAATTGAAATACCATCTGGTTACGGTCTCAGTTTCTGAAATTGCATGATTTTACCAATGACTAAGGAAAGAAATAATTTTATACTGCCATTAAGTTATGCAAAAATAATTATATTTAAGTGCAAGTCCTATAGGCTAACCTGGCACTTCATAAAATGACTATGCATTTCCAGTTAATTTCCATGCACTGTATTTTTTTTGTATTTAGAGAAGAAAAAATATAGAAGTTCTTTCTGGCAATATCTCTCTTGCTCTGCTTACATTTAAAAAATTAATGTCAGCCAACAGTTCAATATTTTATGCAGCACTATTAATAATTAATAAAACAGGCAAGTGCTGCAAGTAAATTCAGTGAGTGAGCAGAGTATGAATGTAGAGAATGGGGTCATGAAACGAAGGAAGAAAAATTAATTACGCGTATTGTCACAGCCATTTAACTATAATTACCTGCAAATATGAGAAAATTGAAAAGGAAAATTAAATACCTCAGTGCCAAAATGTAGCATCAATGCAATGACAGTGTTCATTGGAACCTACTAATTATTTTTGCTTTGTGTGATTTCTTGTTTTCTTACTGTATGTGAATAGCAGTAGGCACTTCCTCGGACAGGGGAAAAGCAGTGGAAGAAGCTCCTGAGAATAATTTTGGCAAGGGCACAAGGAAACATGAAAACAAAGACTAAAAGGATAAGAAAGTCTTCAATTAATCTACCTATTCGAAAGCAAATTCCATCAAAATGAAACATATTTCTAGTTTACTTTTTATAAAATGTTCATATCCCACGAGAACATCAGCATGGGTACAATGGTACAATATTTGCAACTGCTCCTGGATTGTTCTAGCAGCTGGATATTCAGATGTTTGTCAAAGGGTTTGACAACAATTATGAGAGAAACGGAAAAAAAGTAAAAGCAAAGCTCCTGCCCAAAAGTAAAGAAGTACACACTTCTGACATCTGGCAAATCATCTCACCCCTTTCAGTCACAAAGAAAATGTCACAGTATTGAGAGGTAATAAATACATACTTATGACCAGAAAAATGTCAGTGACCAAATGACCAATGTCATTCAAATTAACCCAAACATCAGAAGGAAAGAATGCTGTTGATTGTTCAGCATCCTATCTCAACTGTGCCTGCAATCTTGACCCAAAATAATTCACAGTTCTCTCCCTCTGATTGCAGTCTTCTCAAACAGCAGTTTCTGCCAGTCCTAGCATAAAATATTTTGTTGTCTAGAGTTTGAAATTTTTTTTTAATGTTTTGGTTATAATAAGAAAGCACCTAAAAACTGAACACATCAAACATTTCACAACATGTTAACACCTGTCATAATTATGTTTATCTTACAAGTCATCATACACAAAATAGGTTATGAGCTACTTACTTAATAAAAACAAGTTTTCTTGCTACACCAAGAACTGCACAACTGGAAAAAAACCCCAAATATAATGCACAGACAAATGCTTACTGTCAAGGCTTACAGAGACTCCTTCACTCTAAGGATAACTGGGCTGTCCTGTGGGATTATTAGTAAAATCATCAGTGTCATACACAGATAGGTAAGAAATGTGTTTAGAACGAGTCAGTGAAAATGCAGCACTTTTCTTCCATGAGTATGGATGGATGGTTGAATGCATGCCTTCTAGAACCAGCCTTACTACCATTTTCCCTGCTGCAACCATTATGGCTGGCCTTTGTTGCCTTGGGTTCTGATTTGTCCCCTGCCTACCTGCCCTCTTTATTCATGACCAGACTTCTTTTCCTTGCAGAATTAAACTGGGCATTGTTCATTTATTTAGGTTCTATGGCAAAATTTAGTATTGAATCTCTCTCATGCAAATTGTAAACTGTAATAAAAGCAGTGAGGGGAAAGCATAAAGATAAAAGGGAACTGTAAAAAAATTCATTTACTACTTGGCACTATTTATTACTTTGCCCTTATAAAACCACTTGCCAAAGTCTCATATTCGTGGAGATGAAAAAGAGTATTTTTCTCTGCATCTCCTGAGCTCATTAAATAGGAGATGTTATAAAAATTAATTCAGAGAGCAATCAGAATAAGAGTCAACTAAGATACAGCCAGATGACAACAGTGACTCTTGTTATTTTGCCTTTTCTTCTGTTCTGGGTGTTTTCTGTGTGAAGATGAACGAATGGTTTTTATATTTCTACTTTTACATTAATTGTAATCCGCTCTCAAGGTATTCAGACAGTTGGCTATACAACATGAACTGTATTACACTTGTGTCTGTGAGCACTAACTACATTAGGAGGAAGCTTTATCTGAACGGCAGATTACACTTTAGAGTAACTGCTTGCCCCAGCAATTAATTTCATCTGATTTTTAAACATGCTTTCAGAACAAAGTCCTACTCCTTCTTTAATCCTCTAGGCTTGAAAATGGCAAAATCCCAAATAAAGTCTTATTATCTGAACATACCAAAGGACTAGATCACAAACCTCACTTTTTGTTAAAAAGCACAATATAACTGTTCATTCCTCAAACCATTACAGTTTCTCCAACAATTCATTCATTACTTTATCTATCATTAACAGAAAAATAAAAAAACTGAATTCAGCATTTGCGTAGCTATGCACGGTGCCAATTTTGTATTGATAGCTCTGGTATTGCTGCAAGTTGAATTGCCCACAGAAGACCCTATAGCCAACTACAGTTCAGTGTTCTACACATTTTGACACTTTTGCATTGTATCACACCTGCCATACAGTTTGCTTTAAATGAGGTGGCATTTTATGACTTTCTGTCTAGCACTTAGTCCTTCAGGGGAAGCCCATAGGACTCTCCTACCTAGCAACTCCTGTAGCACTACTTGAATTGAAAAGCAAGTGGACCCCTAGAGGAACGGGGTTTTTTAATTTTTTCTTTTCTTTTAAACAAAAAGTGTGGCAAGAGTGGTTTGTACGTTGCTTTCCATACTCCATGAGCAGGTTCTTTCTCTCTTAGTGCTCAATGAGGTCCTGAGAATACTTTGCATGTCCCTTCACTGATTCCCACAGAAGAGGGTTAAGAATGCTCTCCCAAAGAATCTCTATGATGACAGTGTTTCAAGCAAGCTGCTTGATAAGACTTACTCTCAAGTATCCCATACCATCTGTGAACCTATGCTCACCCAGCAGAGGCCACACAGAAACCACAAACACAATCCAGTAAGTGCTACTCACTTTGCACAGCATGAAGTTTTGACATGAGCAACAAGGTAAATTGGCAAAGAATTCTTAAAGCAGATGTTGATGTGACTGACTTTGGCGAGAGATCAAAACTCTGGAATCTCAGAGAGCAGTTTGTGTTGACAACTGCTCAGGCATATTACAAGATGGTCAGTGAACAATTGAAAAGAAACAGGAATGCCTAAGTGTTTCATAAATATTTAATCACACTATCTTCCAAACTGTAACAGATTTGGGCGACATTTCTTAGAAGCTGAAAATAAGAACAGCTCCCCCTGCCTGACAAAGTGCTGAAGTCCTCTTCCATTGACTGGAGTTCTAGACAGCATATAACCTTGACATTTCAAATTTATAGGGCCTTCTCAGAAGACAGCACATCAACTATGAAGTGGCAGCCGTGCTTTTAATTAACCAGTTTACGAGGTCAAAGACCACAGTTTCTTGTCATCTGTAACACCTTTTGTACACTTTTATTTTGTATTGAAGACAATGAAGTATTTTGAGGGGCTTTTTTGGAGTACTATGGTATTTTAATTTAACAGTAAGTGTTCTTAAAAACCTGATTATATTGTTTGCAAATAGAAGTACGTTTAGCAGACTGTACCCATCCTATGCACAGAGTGAGAATGTCACAAAAAGGTCAGACAGAAGGGAGTAAATAAACTCAGCAGGAATGACCCTTTGACAAATGCAGTGCTGAGTAAGAACATTTGTGTGGTACCTTGAAACTTTGCCGTTTATTGCCACAAACAAGTTCATAAATCACCCTGAAGGTCTTCCCTCAAAACCATTATGTTTACCTTTAATAGGCTGCAAATGTACAATCTATTTTAACAGCTTCATGATGATACATTTTACCACAGGATTCCTAAGATCTCATATAAATATGAGAAAACAGCTTTAAAAAATGTTAAAGAAAGAAAGAATATAATAGCATTTACCTCACTGACTAGCAGATCACATTTTCTAGTTCATTCCAAGCCCATCAAACTGTGTAACAAAGAACACCTAAATTCAATTGGAAAAACAATGGAAACTGAATTTAAAAAAAATTAAGCTACTCTGAGAAAAATCTGGCTAGGATACCTGAGCTGAAAGCCCATCACACACAGGAAGACATAAAAACCTCAGGGTTTTTTATTTATTTATTTTCATAGAATTATAGAATATTTTAATCCGAAGGGACGTTTTAAGGATCATTTATTCCACCCTCCCTCCATTTGGCCTTGTTGAATCTCACGAGGTGTCCATATGTCCACTTCTTGAGCTTGTCCAGGTCCCCCTAAATGACATCCCATCCTTCAGGAATGTCATCCCACCACTCAGCTTGGTGTCATCTGCATATTTGCTGTGGGTGCACTTGACCCCTTTGTCTGTGTCATTACTGAAGACATTAAATAACACTGCTCCCAGTATAGACCACTGAGGACACCACTTGCCACTGATCCCCATTGGAACACTGACCACTACGCTCTGGATATGACAGTCCACACACGTCCTCATCCATCAAACAGTCTACCTATCAAATCCATCTCTCTCCAAGTTAGAGAAGAGGATGTTGTGGGCGACCCTGTCAAAAGCTCCACAGGAATCCAGATAGATGACACCTGCAGCCCTTTCCTTGTCCACTGGCATAGTCCCTCCATTGTAAAAGGGATTGGAACTAGGCAATTTTTAAGGTCCCTTCCAACCCGAACCATCCTATGCTTCCTCAATTTTCAAGACAGATTTTTGTATACACTACAGAAGACCATGAACTAATCACCACAGCAGTAAAAAGCAGGTAAGGTGAACTGCAATGAACTCTGGTACAAATAAATGCTGGAGAAGGGATCCAGGAGACTGGCCTGATTGTTCGCTGGAACATTTTGGGCACATGTGTGGGGAAAAGGGGAGGTCAGGCCTTGCCTTTGGTGAGGCAATGCCCTGCCCTGCCCACCCACCCCAGGCCTGTATCCCAGCTCTGCACTGGCTGTCAATTCCTGGCACTCCAGAGGCAATACTCCACACCTGCCCCTGGAGCCCCAATCTTGCCCCGGAGTGGCTAGAGGAGTGGAAGTCCCACCTGTGGAAAGGGCCAGGAAAGCCAAAGCGTAGTTTAGCCAGGGCATGAGGCAAGCACAGGTCTTGACACTATTTCCGGTTGGACGTTCTATCAGCTGAACACCGCTGGAACCAGGAGTGGTAGTTATGTTTGTTCTTTTCTAAAGCTTTTCTTTCTCTCTTTCTTCTTCTAATTTCCTTTTCTTGGAGTTTCAAGAGACTTAAAATGGGATGGGCTTGGAGCCTGCTAAGTTGAATGGGGTACCAAGTTAATGTTTTGTGAAGTGTTTTATATTGATTGTGTACTGCTTTAAACTTTTGCCAGAGTTCTCTGGTTTTCTGAAGTTGCCATTAAAGCTTTTTTTGTTGTTTGACCTCTTGAGGATGTCTTGTCAGTATTTCTCCCTTGTGTCTAACTCCAAGTACACGAAAAAGTGTGAGCCCTTCTAAGAGGTTTGTGAAACCTTTTTTGGGGGGCTTTACAGGTATTATTTTACATGTCATGGAAGTAAGTCTACAAAGACTGCATGTTAAGAGTCTTGTATAAAGTTAATCTATCATCGTATTTGATTACTACTACTAAACAGGTCAACAAATTGGAATCTCTGTTCCAATTAACAGTTAAAAAGAATTTCTGTACTGGACGAACAAATAGTTTTTCAATTTGTATTACTACAAGAATTGTTCAAGGTGTATTTGGTGCAAAGATTTCAAAGCAGAAAAAATCTCATCATCAATGGTATTGCCTAGGTGCATGACAATTTAACAACTCCAGATCTGGTTCAGGATCTGAAATATTGTCTTCCGTGTAAGTCCAAAACACACACAGATAACGTAGGTAGATGCCTGAGCTCCCTTCTAGTTGTTTGTGAATTTTTGTGCAGTTTTTTTAATAGGAGGCCTCTGCACCTGAAAGGGACAGCAGGTATACATACAAGCAAGCAGATGTGCATCTAGCTCTTGGGCACTGAATTGAGGTTTTCATCAAATTTGTTATAATAATCCCAAAATCTCATTGCTGACAAGTGCCCAGTTAAGAGCTTTAAAAAAAAAAAAAGGGGGGGGGCTTACATGTTTTCATTAACAGTGAATATCCTGTGCTGTGTTAATGTCCTGTTACTGAACTTCACACTTCCTATACAACTCTCCACAGATTTGTCACTACCGCTTTAAATAACTTAATGTCATAACAACATTTTGTCACTTAATTAGTGTACCTTCAGTATTGCTTCAGACTATGCTGAACAACATGCATCCACCGCAGGCTCCACTAACAACTTCTCTACAAACCGTAAAAGACAGAATTTCTTCTTATGACACATAGTTTTATTGAGGGTATTTGGTGAGGGACCTGCAAAAAGTGACCTCTGCACACTGCTTCAGTCAGATGGCTTCTGAAGAAGCCATGAAGCAGGTGGGTAAACAGCTCCAGTAAACTTGAGAGATATGTCATCTGTTTTCAACAGCTGCACTGAGCTAGACCAATACTGCATATATATCCCTGATCTCCTCATCCTATTCTTAATCCGATTTTCCACTAAGTTATATTTGGTACAGGTATTACTGCAGTCTACCTAGGCTTGTGAAAGGATAAGCAGAAACACAGCCAATAATATGCAGTACTCAAGCAATAACCAGAGACTGTGGTAATCTTAGACTGTGATGTTCAGACTTCCTGAGTCTTCACTGTTGACTGGGTGAGAAGGCAATGACATGACTGTCCTCAGAAAACTGACAATTCTTGAGCTGAACGTAAATTTTGTGGCCAAAAGATCATTCTGGATACTTCATCATTATTTCAAGAACTTCCTTTGCATCAAGTGTCCTGGAAGTTTAGAGCATTCGAGGAATGACTTTTCCTCCTTAGAAAATGATGCAAGACCTTCTATACACGTCATGCAGTCTAACACACAGGAGATTAGCACCTTTTCTGAGATAGGTGAACAGATCAAAAAAATTAGAATTACAATTTTAAATTACATGGCCATCACTAAAAATGCTCATATAGAAAGCTTTGCTTTGCATCAGTTGAAATAATTTCTGACTATTAAAGGTTGTTTTTCTACAAGGGTTACTGCATATAGACACTCTCAATACTGAAAAAAAACTCTAGCCTCCAAACCTCTAAATGTTCACTAAAATGACAGTAGAGACAGTGTTTGTCAAAACCTCTGAATAACAATCAAAGTCTGTACACATACATTCTTGCAGTTTCTGGGTGGTTCTGCCATACATTCTCAATATGGTATTTGGAACTCTGAATTCTCTTGCAGGAGCAGAAATATACAAATTATTTTCAACTGTTAGAACAGCAGTTACAGTGAGTCAGATTTACTGATGATTCCCTGATCTCAGAACTACCTCTTATTTTTCAAAAGCTCATGCAAGACTGCAGACAGATCTCTTAAAATGTTTAAAAGTGACTCCAAGACAGCCCAAAGGTTACAAAATAAATTCCACCTCAGGGATGGAAGGGTGAGAAGGGATAGAGGAAGAGCAAGAGACATCACAAGCATAATCTTAAATTGGATATCAAAATATCAACCTGCTTGAGAACCAGTGCTTGACAATACAAGCATTCATTCACAAATGCTCACTACTAGTCTAGCAGGTTTAAGCATACAGTGCAAAGCTGTACAAAAAACAGTAATGCTCAAAGGTTAAAAATTTGTTTTAAGAAACCAGATTTCAGCTGATGATACCAATTTTCATGTAACAAAGAAAGTATAAGGAAAAAAGAATAGATGTGTCAGAAATTGTGAAGGCATTATGGGAAAAGAAAATGAGGTATTGAATATATGAATAACAGCAATGCTGTGATGAATGGATAAACAGGATGATTTGCTGGTACAATGCTGCTGACATTATTACGCCCATTAAGCAGCAGAAGAGTGCATCAACAAATTAAGAGTCACAGTGAATATAAAGCTTTCCCCAACCTCAGACTGACCCCACTCATGCACCATTCAGACTAACAGTAAGTTAAGGCAGAAACAAGAAGTTAAACAATCTGTGCAAATGACAACAGTAAAACTGGAACACTAACTTCATGAAAATATTATATAGTCTTCTGAGATATTTACAAAGTATTTTGTCACTACAACATGTCAAGGCATTACATTATTAGGTATAAATGTTATGCATGACAGCACAGGAAGAAAAAGTAAAAGAATTATTAACAGTGAACTACACTTTATGCCCCATTCCTGACTACCTAAAAGCGAATTTTTCTTGACTGTTAGCTAGACTGATGGTCATGCCTAAGCTTAAAATTAGAGGGAAATACAGTTCTCACACACCATTCTACATTCACTTACAACTATTTATTAGTACCTGAATATCAGAATATGAATTCTTCTCCCTACCCACCAAAATTCTCAAAATAAAATGTGATGACACAAAAGTGGTGAGAGCTGCTCCAGAACCCAGGCAGGGACAGTCCCCTTGGCATCAGCATGGCATGGTGCAGCTCCCAGTGCCACTGCTGCTCAGTCTCGCCTCACACACTGGTATGTATTGTTCTTGACCCAAAGCTCCTATCCTCTGAGAAAGGAGCACATGGGGCACCAGAAAAAATGGGATCCAAGAGGTGCAAAAGTTCTGCTGAGCCCCAAATCAGAGCCAGTGTGCCCTGAAGGGTGCTGAGCCACCCCCAGGGCTGAGTCACTGCCAGCAGGGCAGACAAGGCAATGGGAGGACTCTACAGTCTCCCTCCCCAAAGGGTGAGCCAGACGAGATGACAGGTGAGCAAGGACAAATGTGTGCTTGCAGGACTCACTGACATGGCCTCACACAGAAAGCAGCACAGTACCCCTGGGACAAACACAGGATCTTGGGGGTCCAGGGTGGGGGGCAAACACATACAGCAAACAAGGGGTTTAAAGCGTTCATCTAAAAGATGACCAATCTCCCCTCCAGTGGGCACAGGGCTCAGTGCAAAGCCCATCAAAGCCTCAGAACAATCACATGCTTCCTCATGTCCCACCACATTCAGCCCTGGAAACCAGCTTTGCCACAATGGCATAGCAAGAGAACCCCAAACCACCCCAAGAGTGGGGCAGGACGAGGCTGCCCCACGAGGCAGGGACCCTGCTGTCCTCATCTGGCTGTACCTTGGGCAGCCACAAGACCAGGAAGACGGCAAAAATAATAAGAAAGAAATAAACCACACTATCCAGAAAGTGCCTGTAAACTTTCTCTCTATTTCCCATTTCCCATCCCCTCCAAAAAAGGACCAAGAATGCTAACAATCAACTGTGTAGCACTCTCCAATATTTTTAAGGGATGAATATTTATTTTCCACAGTTACCCAGCATAAGCATGATGACCTAAAGATTTTCACTGGGTCATTAAAAAAGGAAAACAATATCAGGTGATAGAAATAATTCATTCAGGTTTGGGATAGCAGATTCCTGGATTTACAACAGTGGCCCAGCAATACTTATCCATGAATAAAAATTACTTCTGTATTACCTACTTCTGATAAAACAGTAAGCACTTGGGATAGATTGTCTACTTTTTATATATGTGTTTGTCATTAGGTTAACTTTTTTAATTCTTATTTGGTGCTGAAGGAGTAGAAGGCCAAAAGTGGGGAGTTTAGCCATCTCTTCCCACTACGCTGGGCTGATCTCCTCATAAACAGAAGCAGCTTCACCCACAGTGGTCTGTGATTGCTTCATACAATACACCACCACATGAACTGGGCCAACCAGCTAGTTCTTCTCTCAAACTAATTGCATCAATTACCTCCTCCAAGGTAACTGATTACCTTCTTTGTATCCCCTGTGCAACAGCAGCTGTTGAAAGATAGCCTGCAGTGTGCAACCTCTTTCTCAGTCGTGGCTATGCAAAACATCCTGGGATAATGTGCTTCTCCAGACAGTGCCAGTTCATAGAGTACCATATGTAATCAATGTAATCATATTAAAGACTATTAAAGTCCTAGGAGGAGTAGCTGAGGGAGCTGGAGGTGTTTAGCCTACAGAAGAGGCAGCTCAGGGGAGACCTTATCACTCTCTACAACTCCCTGAAAGGATATTGTAGCCAGCTGGGCTCTGTCACTTCACCCAAGCAATTAAAAATATGACAAGAGGACACAGTCTTAAGCTGTCCTTGGGGAGGTTTAGGCTGAACATTAGGAGGAATTTCTTCACAGAAAGGGTGATTGGGCATTGAAATGGGCTGCTCAGGAGGTACTGGAGTCACCATCCCTGAAGGTGTTTAAGAAAAAACTGAATGTGGTGCTTGGTGTCAGTACCACCAAGTTGACAAGGGGGTGTTCTGTCATAGGTTGGACTCAATGACCTCAAAAGTCTTTTCCAATCTAGTTGATTCTGTGATTCTGTAAAGTCATCTTAAGTGCCTCATAAGTTTTTGCTATAAAGTTCATCCAAGCTCATGCTTTGTAATTTATGAAAAAATTCCACACAATAAGAATGATTATGGATCAAAGACATAAATTTACATCTTTCTGATAAAGTTAAATATGTTAGATTCATAAATATATTTCCTCTGTGGCTTTCTGGAAGAGCACAATTTAAATTTCTTTTAACATTTTTTTCAAAGAAAAATGCTCTGCTGACTGAGCTGTTAATTAAAAGAGCTTTTATTGAAGATCTCAGGATTTTAATACTAATTTATAACAACACCAAAGTTTATTAAAATATCCCACAAAATCTTGAAAATCATTCAACATAGCAGTTTGTATTACCCTAAATCAGCAAAGCTCTAAAGTAATACAATTAAACATTTATTCCAATGCCTCCAATCTATGGTGTCTTTGTAGTACATCTTGCAATTTTGAATCGCTAACCTCTTCATTACTAAAAAACTCTTTTCTACCTCCAGAATATTGATTAAAAGCTCGAATCACCATTTATTGAATAATTTTAGTTTCTTTTTATATTACAGATAATGCCCATAGGAATCACATCTTCTTCTCCTTTAACATTCCATCTATTTAGCTGTTGTCATATTCTACCTCATTCTCTCTCTGGGGCCTTCTTGAATTTCAAATATAGTGATATTCTACTCACTTTCTTCTCACAAAATTGCAGTATCAACCCAAAGTTTCAAGACATGACCAGCAAATACTCTTTTCAAATAGAGAACCATTTAGAGAGTATTTAAATATGAACTATGATGCAAAAAACAAGAAGTAATACAGAAATAGTAAAAAGCCAGAAACACTAAGAATGTAAACCCTTTAAAATAAGAGTAGCAACGCAATTCCAATAAAGAAAAAAGGGTAGGGATGGCAGAATATACCTTTCCTTAAAATAAAGGACCAGATAAAAAGTAGAGTGTTGATTAATAACTGCAACTGTTAAAGACTGCAATTGATGCAAGACAGAATTCAAGTATGCACAAAGAAGCAAATCTCCTAAGAATGTTTTTTATATTCCTGTTGTCTGCTGTTTTTCCCTAGAGCTTGACGTATGATTCCTTTGCATCACTGTTTCATAAATCAATGCATCTGAACTTTCTCAGAAAGGAAGTCTTTGACTCACCCCAGTGACAAACCATATCCAGCCGTTCACTTCTGCAAAGTCTTACACCCTGTACAGAGGTGCTCGCTGCAGGGAGTGGAGGTACACAGTACCCTGTTAACAACGTCCATCCGGAAAAGCAGCTCTCCAGGCTGTCACATCGTTATGTGTTTTATCCATGTTCATGTACAGAGGGTTATAGATCCTACACCTACATCTGCTCCTGCAGCTATGAAATTTTGTACAAAACATCTTAAAATACAGGAAACAGTTATGGGCAAATTAGGTGTCTATAAAATCACATGTAGATGTGATCTACACCTAGTCTTTCTGGTGTAATAACCTCCTATGGTAGGAACACATTTGTTTGTAAACATGAAATGTTTTTTCATTTCCTGTACCACACAGATACGTTTTAGTATCTTAATGAAATCTAATGCAATAGTAAAGTAAATCTACAGTAAAGTAACAAACTGGGTTTTATTGGATTTTTTAAAATATACATTAATTATTTATATATTTAATAATTGTGTTAAATAAGGTTTCATGCATCATAGGTAATACTACAGCTCAATTTTCCACGACTTTTTTGTTGTAGTATCTTAGTATATTTTCAATACATTATTTCCATTTGTTCTATCACTTCAAAGTCTTTATTAGTTCCAATTTGCCTTAGGCAGCATTTGATAATTTTAAAAGCACTATTTGTATGTAAAATGATCCAGAAGTTTGCTGTCCATTATTTAATAAAATAAACATTTTAACAGCCTCAGGGATACTAATTATGATCCAATGATGAAGAGAATTATTTTTTCCATTAATAAAACTGTTGGTATTAATACTTTTTCTAATATACACTTTCAGTAATGTCCCTGCATGAAAATGGCAGCTTTGTCAAAAAATTACACCTAGACAAATAATCCTAGTCTTATGGAAATACTTAAGAAAGAGACACAAAAATTATTGTTCATGCAACCAGTTGAGCAGTATTTGCCACACATTTGCTGAGACAGAGTTTTTGGTATGGTGGAGACCACATATATGAGAAAAGTGTGATGCTTTCGTAACAGGCTAAAAATTCAACTTTCTGCTTTCCTATTTCTGCAATGTAAAACACTTATGCAGGGGAAAAGAAATGCTTATTTCAATCTATGTGTTCTAACACCTTAAACAAGACACTAAAATTTTCTACACAAATTAGTTTTCAATTTTGCAAAACAATGATTCACTATGAAGTTACATACACTAACTCAAAACCATACAAAAACAAATTTCAAGTGAAAAAGTGGAAACACTCAGTATTTACAGTCATCTTTCTTACAATCTCACAGATTGCTCTATATAATTGCTCAAGCTGTCTTTCTCTTGTTAGCTGGTTACAACTCCCTTCTGATTGATCAGAAGCAAGCATTTATTAGACAAACTCAAAATTTTTATTCTACGTATTATAACTCACCTGCTTGGGAAGGCGGAAGAGAGAATTTTTGTAAAATATATCTTTAGCCTGACTCCATGTTCCATCAATGATGATCATAACAGATGGACTAGAAGACACCACTGCAATTTCTTCCAAATTGGTTGCTTCAGCTCCAGGATACAAAATTAGAGTATTGGGATTTCTGCACACAGTTGCTAATTCAGGATACCTTCAATGCACAGAAAACACAAAATTAAATTAATTGTTGAAAGTTTTCATGACATACAAATACCTTAAGATACTAGCTCCCACTCATCTCCACCAAATTTTACTTAAAATGTCCCTTCTCTGCTATCATTTTCTCCTTACAACACCTCAGAAGTTGTTTGTTCTTCCCTAGCTTCTAAGTGGGGGCAGTCAAAAAACACCCACAAAAGTAATCAGTGAAAGCTGAATAAAGCAATATATCATATATTTTCCAATGTTTAATCACTAGTCTAATGTCTATTGGAACCAAACAAGTTTTGAATTGTTTACCAAAATTTAATATATTTATTCTAGCAAAATTTGTTCAAACACTTGGCATAAAATTACTGCAATCATCCCATTTTTAACCTTGTATATATAGAGAATATTAGCAATTCACGGTCCACACCTACAGGACACTTTTGAAAATGTTATCATCTCAATTCATCCTTCTTTTAAATTACTACTTCTACCAACTTCTACAGTTATAGCTGCCATACTTTTACACTCTCTTCTTCCTTCCTGTTGGCTTCTACATTTGTCAATGGCACCACAGGAATAACTACTGTGTATTAAGTGTACAGTTAATGTACATGGAAACTCCTGAAGTTTTTGCAGGACAACACTGATGTTAGTCTATAAAAATCTTAAAAGACATTGTCATTTAAATAGTACTCCATGTCTCAAAAACCAAGCCCAAACCAGTCTGGCCTTGAACACTCCAGGCATGGAGCAGCCACAGTTTCTGTAGGCAACCTGTTTCAGTGCCTCACCCCCATCAAGGTAAAGAATTTATTCCTAATATCTAATCTAAACCTCTTTTCCAGTTTAAGACCATTCCCCTTGTCCTATCACTACAAGCCCTTGCAAAAGTCCCTCTCCAGCTTTCTTGAAACCCCCTTAAGTACTGAAAGGCTTCCATAAGGTCTCCCTTGGAGCCTTCTCTTCTCCAGACTCTCAGCCTTTTCCGTAAGAGATGTGGCCAGCCCTCTCATCATGGCCTTCCTCTGGACTCATTCCAGCATGTCCACGGTCCATCTCTTTTCTGTGTTAAGGGCTTCAGAGCTGGACATAGTACTCCAGATGGGGTCTCACCAGAGTGGAGTAGTCAAGTAGACTGGTAGGGGAGAACCCAAGAAAAGGCTAGCCTTGTAACAAAGACCGTGTTACTTATCTCAGCAGTATCATATCTTCAGAATCGCCTCAATCAGAAAGCATGAAGAAATATAAAGCAAGGGTTGATTGTCTGAAGCATGTGACATAGAATAAGAAAATAATTCTGCATAGCAGCCCAGAGGTTATAAGGAGTAACTGATTTGGTAGGACAAGAAGAGAAATACGCAGTTGAAACATCACGTGAAGTGGAAAGAGAAGCCAGTACATCTTAGGTGTATCAGAATGGGATTAACAACAGCCAGCACATAAAGTCGGATACCTATCAAGATATGATAGGTATGATACCTATCAAGATACCTATCAAGATCCACTAGGTATAAGATCATGGACATGGACACATGAACACTGTAAATATGTAAGTTCACACTGAGGAATTCCTATTGTCACTGTCACCTGGAGCTTTTAAGTTCCAGGAACTGGGCACCTGCACCACTTCTGCAAAAATCAAGCAAGAATGTGTATTTGTAGGGGGAAGCAGTGGTAGGAGTGGGGAGGACTAAGGAAGAAAGAAATGGTTCATAATGGATTTTGAGTCGATATATACTAGGTGTACTTAAACCTGCACTCCATTAGCACTCTCTGAGGAAATATGTGAAAACACAATTTTAAGAATGTTACGTTCAGACAGGATTGCAGTGCAAAAGACATTGAGACCCTGAGATTAAGATTCAAATGAGATATACAGGATATATGTGAAATGGAAGTGGAATGGAATTCAGTGTGCCAATAAGCCCAGAGACAGTATTCCACCATGTGACCACCCGCACTGCCAGCCCCCTCCCTCAAGCAAAGAGTCCAGACTGATTCAACACTATGTGTTTCATTACTGCCAACATCATTTACTACAAAGAACAAACACACAAACAAACAAAACCAAAACATAACAATCTTTCTTTCCAAAATGAACAGGAAAACAATTGTAAATAGAAACAGGAAATCTGTAAGATAAGCCTGTGGCAAACAGAAGTAGATGGAAACTTCTCTGCCCACTGTTTTTTTAAACCTTACTTACACTACAGTAATTTGGTATCAGTTTAGTTTAACCAAGAATCTTGCTACATAAAATCAAATACAAAGGGCCATCTCATTACTCAAGGCTTAAACCTAGAAAACTGGTCCTTATTTTCACAGTTCCCTTGAGAGCCCAAGTCTTCAAAGAGCAACTATCCCAATTCTGAGGCAGAAGAAATTTTAAATCATTAACACTCTTAATGGATTTAAAAAAAAAAAAGAATTCTTCAAACTAATCCAAATCCGTATTGATTATGAAGCACTTTAAGTTCGTATTATGAACACCACAACTGATGTTTTAGTCTTCAAAATACAATGCAGTTGAAAACAATGGTTTTCAATGAGTACTGATCCAAGGATCATAGAATCATCACAGAATCATAGAATGGTTTGGGTTGGAAGGGACCTTAAACATCATCCAGTTCCAACCTCCCTGCTATGAGCTGGGATACCTGCCACTAGACCAGGTTGCTCAGAGCCCCCTCCAGCCTGGCCTTGAACACACCCAGAGACTGGGCATCCACAGCTTCTCTGGGCAATCTGTCCCAGTGTCTCACCACCCTCACAGTAAAGAATTTCTTCCTAATATCTAATCTAAACCTACTTTCTTTCAGTTTGAATCCATTCCCCCTTGTTCTGTCACTAAATGCCATTGCAAATAGTCTCTCTCCATCTGTCTTGTAGGCTCCCTTCCTGTACTGGAAGGCTGCAATTAGCTCATCTCTTTTCCAGGATGAACAATCTCAACTCTCCTAGTCTTTCCTCTTCTATCCCTTCAGTTCCCACCAAGTGTTACTTCCATGACTTCCCCAACTCTGGACACCTAAGATTTGACTGAACAGGGTTAGCGCCTTGTCTAGACTGTGTTTTTGCCAAAAAAATTTGGACCAGGTGATCCTTGAAGTCCCCTTCCACACTGGTATGCTGTAATTCTATAGTACGTATGTAACGAATATCAACAGCCAATGATGGCCTTTAGTTGCTCTCATTCTTAAAACAGAATGATTTCAAGTAATTGAAGGAATATCCTCTATAAAGACTATGCTGAAGGAAAATCCTTTATACAGACATCATGACATTTCCAGTACTTTCATTAGAACTTTCCAGACTTTAGAAAATGCTGGAATTCCCAAGAGAAATCAATTTGTATCATTTACCGTTTTAGTAGTCCACTTCAATCCACGTAAGATTTTATTGCAATAATGAAAAGTAAGATAATCAATTTCTATAAATATATCAATACAAATTTTTTTATCTGCTAGACATGGCCAGCAGCTAACATAAAGCTCAAACAGATGACACAATTTAAAATTTAGGTTGTAAAATACAACTACCGTCTTGAACTCTATAAGAGAAATACTTGCAATACTTGCTTCTCTTACAAATCAGCTTTAGTTTTGGCATGCAGCAGGTATTGCAGGCCTTTATAATCCATTTAGTGTGACAACAATCTCTGCTAAGCAGAGCTATTCAGATGTTTCATTCATGCCTGAATATCCAACCACTTTGTCACAGAAGATTTATACATTCTCATGACTGTACTTAAGACAAGTAGCATTTTATTATTTCTGGGATGCATGCTCTTGAGTATGTAATTTAAACATAATCCCATTTTCGTACCATAAACATTTTCATTACACATCTATACTCGGTTGCTCTCAAACTCTCTAAGTGGTTTTAATTCAACATGGATCTGTTAAACTTTGACGGTGTGAAAGGCAAGCATTCAAGTTTTAGAAATATAACACTGCCATTTAGTAGCAAACAATACTAATAATAAAGAACAGATGTTAACATATTATCTGTAGAAAACCATCAGGTTAATGGGGACTTCTCAGTTTTTCTTACCATTTTTACTATTTCACCTTAGTTACAGGCAGGTGCCTTTGCCTCTCTCAGTACTCCTGAGCTTGGAAGACTGCAGACTGCCATAATTCCAATAAGGTACTAATTCCCATCAGGTAATAAAATGGACAAAAATAAAGGCAAAAACCCTCTGTCATTTCCACATTCAGAAAGAGGCCCTTAGGATCAGGACTGAAGCTTAAGAGATACCCAGCAAGAGTGCCTCTTTTTTATCTACTTTTTTATCATTTATCTACTTTTTGTATGTAAGGTGTAATATTTAAGAACAGAAACATTAGCACAAGGATCATCACAGACTTGTTTACATTGGAAAGGACCTCAAAGACAATCAAGTCCAACTGGACACTTAACACTGCCAAGTCCACCACTAAACAACATCCCCAGACTCCCTATCTACAGGTCTTATAAATACCTCCTGGGATGGTGACTCAACCACTTTCCTAGGCAGCCTGTTCCACTGCCTGACAGTCCTTTTGGTGAAGACATTTTCCAATCTAAATCTCTCATTGAAGCACATCTTGAGGGCCATTTCCTCTTGTCCTGTCTGTTGCTTGTTATTTCGGAGAAGAAACCAAGACCCACCTCATTATAATCTCTTTTCAGGTAGTTGTAGAGAGAGAGAAGGTCTCCCCATATGTGACATACGCTCTGCCAGGTTCATGTCAAGGTTTTGGTAGAGAGTAAACTGCAAGAGCTGTTGTGTGTTCCCTGTGAATATGCCCAGAAGGGAGCTCCAGCCTGTGGAGAGCACACACACTGAGGGAGAGGAAAAGTGTGAGGAGGAAGGAGTGGCAGAAAGGAACTGCTATGGATTGACTGCAAAGCTGAAGGCTATAATATTCAATGGAAAAATAGAGAGCATGTTACCCAAATTATATTGAGAAATCTGAAATCTGATATGGTAAAGTACAGTTTCAGATGCAAATTAGCACATGTTCAATTAGCCAGCACTAATTACTTTCACACACAGAATGAACAAAAGCTGCGACAGGCTGATGATCTCTGCCTGTATCTAGTCATTCTTGATTGAGGTAAGGAGCAAAAATGTGTGAATTTAGTTTGATAGCATAATGACACCAAAGCACACAAAAACCCCTCACTAAAAAGTTACCTGAATAAAGAATCATCACTTGTAAACAGTTTTATATTATTTGCTAAGTGGCAAAACTCAATTAGTTGGTATTTGATATAGTAAGAGGTCTTCTTTGTGAAAAAGCACTAGAAAGTGCCATACCTACTGTATAAAATTACATTAAACAGCTTTATAAAATCAACAGAAATAAATTGCATTTTATTACTTCAAAAGTGAAGCTACAAATTTTCCCAAGTGGTCCATTAATTTCTGATCTAAACCACTGAACTGCAGGAGTGCTGGCAACTATCCTGAGATTTCATAGAATCATAGAACCATAGAATCATAGAATATGCTAAGTTGCAAGGGACCCACAAGGATCACTGACTCAATTCCTGGCCGTGTTCAGGACACCCCAAGAGTCACACCATGTATTTGAGAGTATTGTCCAAATGCTTATTGAACTCAAACAGGCTTGGTACTGTGACCACTTCCCTGGGGAGCCTGTTCCAGTGCCCAACCACCCTCTCGGCGAAAAACCTTTTCCTGATATCCAACCTAAACAACCCCTGGCACAACTTCAGGCCATTCCCTCGGGTCCTGTTACTGGTCACAAGAGAGACTGCCCCTCCTCTTCCCCTCACAAGGAAGTTGTAACTGCAGTGAGGTCTCCCCTCAGTCTCCTCCAGGCTGAACAGACCAAGTGACCTCAGCCACTCCTCACACGGCTTCCCCTCAAGGCCCTTCACCATCCTCGTGCCCTCCTTTGGACACTCTCTAACAGCTCAGTGGCTTTTCTGTGTTGTGGCACCCAGACCTGCGCCCAGCACTCGAGGTGAGGCCGCCCCAGAGCAGAGCACAATGGGACAATCCCCTCCCTTGCCCGGCTGGCGATGCTGTCCCTCATGCCCCCAGCACACGGGTGGCCCTCCTGGCCCTCCTGGCTGCCAGGGCACTGCTGGCTTATGTTTAACTCACCATGACCAGGACCACCAGGTCCCTTTCCATGGCGCTGCTCTCCAGCATCTCATTCCCCAGTCTATACATACAGCCAGACTTGCCCCATCGTAGGTGCAGAATCCAGCACTTTGTGTAGTTTGATTTCAGAGAGCAATGCAGATAAATTTGTAATTGTCCTCACATCCATCCCTACAGGGTGGTGGATGCAGAGATATCTGCATCTGTTTTCTTGTAAGTTTTCATTCATTAGAATCTATAATTTTATCATAGCATCCAGAATCACCAAGGTGTGAATATTTGCAAAGAGGGAAGGCTTGAGAATTAGATTACTTTTTCAGAAAAATAAAATAAATGCAAAACCACCCCATGCAAATAGTCACAAAATATAAAATGAAACTTAAATGCAATAGTGACAAGGTTTTTTATAAAACTATGGTATAAAATTAAAATAATTCCAATTTTTGACATGTTAGACTTTAGATACAGTTGTTATCTCTGTTCAATATATGCCCAAAATTACTGCTGAGTGGAACAGTATTACTATTCAAAAACAATTGCCTACAAAATTTTATTAGTAGCCTAAAAAGAACATGAATCCAATAAATTGTATTTTATCATGCATATGAGACTATAGTTGTTTCTACCCTAACATTTCCATAGTGATAGCAAATATACTGCTCATATATACTGTAATCATTAGATACAATTCTGTGAACAATGCAGGGAAGACATTAGCACATTTTTTTGCCCACCCTGCTACATTCCACTTTTTTTAAGTTTTGTGTCTTTATAGAGAGCATTTTAATAGACATCCTTCAAATATAAATGCTGTCATAATTGCAGTTTCAGAAAACCATACTATACAGTATATGTCCAGCTATATAAATTATACCTTAACTTTGTATTCAGGAACGAGTAATTACTTTAACAAACTGAGACAACAGATGCCCTAGCTACCCCTCTGTCCTCCCCCACACTTGTATATTTCAACTGCCCTCGCTTACCATATCACATGTACCAACAATAACATTCCATTTTCAGTGAAGGAAAAGAAAACAGCTAATATTAACAACTCACAAAAGTGTTATTTTTACAGTACCACCATGCTCTAAATACTCCTGCCAAACTGTTCACTTTTAGCTCAATCATTTTAGTACATCAAAGATTAATCCTAGTATCTGACATTCATGTAATCAATACCACAAAAAAGGTCAGAGTTAAAGCCTTTGAGTATTTGGGGCAAAAATATCCAGATAACCAATGGAACTGGTCTTTTAACTGAGAAATCTGATAAGCCAAATCACCATGCAAATACCTCATATTTTCAGCAGAATTAAAATGCCAGTTTATGGGAAGACTAGAGAAGACTAGGAAGAATCACATACTAGCTCTTAAAAAAACTAGATTAATTCCTTCTCATCTTTACCATTATGGTGTCAATTATATGCTGAAGACATCAAGTTCTGGAAAGACTTCCCAAAGTTGGTTCTTTAGCTCTTCTGCAGTATAGTCCAATCAAAAATAAGGTAAATGTAATCTACATAATTCATGTATCAGTTTTCAACCACATGAAAAAAGTGTACCCAAGAAGGAACTGAGTAAATTTTACCAAAAAAAAAAAAGTGGGTTATGTTTACTCTTTCACCCAAACACCAAAAAAAAGTTAAAATTCTGATTTTCAGTCTTATTGTCATAACATCAAATATCTAAATGTTCCACTTTCATTCAGGTCATGCCAGTTATTCTGTAGGATGCAGTTCTGGAGCTCCTTGTAAGATCCCTTTGTTCTCCTCATACATTTTGGATGCTGATTGCAAAGCATAGGAAAAATAACCAAGATACAGCAAACAGCAAACTTGCCTTCCCCTTCAAGAGATGGGCACTGAGAGCTACCCAGGTGAGATGGTGTGTACATTTCCCCTGAAAACAGACCTCTGCCAGCTATGGATTCACAGCTGTCAGTTTGCTGGTTGGCATGCCACTGCTAGAGTTGCTGTGATGGAGACTTCCAAAGAAAATCAGCTGCTGCATAGGCTTAGTTTTCACTCAAATCCATAATGACAATTACTTATGCTCACAAAGGTTGCCTTGAACTATTCTAAGTTTTCAGAGCTGTTGCCAAGAGCTAGATCCTGTAATAATACAAATATGTCCACTACCATTCTATTATGATTATTTACAAGGGTATGGGCAACCGTCCAGGTCATCACTTTGCCAGGTCTGCTGCATGGTAGGGCTTCTACATGTATGCAGAGAAAGAATGTGTGCACCACATTACGCCTCCATCTGCAGGCACTGTCCACATGCAAGGTCAGCAACAGCAGAGATTTTGAGTTATACTGGTTTATACCCTTCCAAACCACGCACTTCTGGTGGCAGCAGCAAAGGACACAAATACTATCAGACAAAATCAACAAAAAGCAAAGGAATGGCCTTTATGTGCTTCAAAACAATGATACTTCTAAAATGTATCAGCAAGCATTCTGTAATAATTTATTTCTTCAAAGCAACAAAGACAGAAGTCTTGCCCTGACAGGGGGCATGGTTGATTAAATTGCTTGTACAGTAGGTACCAAATTGCTTACAGACAGCATGGCTTTTAAGAAATCCAGAAAACAAACAAGTCCTGCTTAGTTTAATGTGTCATAAAACGTAAGATGAAGCAGTGCAATTTATGAGGCTTTAGGAGTCCCATTAGCAGAGACTTTCACCCTAAGATCAGGGGCCAGTATAGCCCTTCCCATTTACAGTAAACACTGAGATGCTTCTACAAGTCTGCAAAATGCCTGTTCCTTTGTTGTTACAAGGAAGGAATATTGCTTAAAACATTGACAGAATGCATTTATAGATAAGAAGAAAAAACATGTAGAAATAACACACTGCAAAGATGGAAAATAACTTTTCTCCATTACTCTTCCTTCCTCTTCCCAAGAAGCTGGGCAAAAACTCAATGACTTAGCACTCCCAATTTCTGCAGTCTCACATCCACAGTACCAAGCAGACACACTGCAGATGCTGAAAGTGGTAAGTTTAGTGCCAAACCTGAGTAAGACAGATCACCAAAATTCCTATTAACCTAATGAAAATGTTCATTTCTATCACCACCTCCAGTGGGTTTAATGGCAAAAAAATCTAATAGAAACTAAGTAATCATGAATCTATTCAAATTATTCTGAGGCTGAGATGTTCCACAAGTGGTTTTGACCTAAATAGGATCCTCTAGTTTAGAGAAACACCTCTGCATTCAAACTTGAAGCAGCTTTAATACTGTAATCATCAATTTTAAAATAATTCAAAGGAGATTTACTAGGCACAGACTGTATTGACACTGTTCTACCCGATGCATATCAGTTTGAAAAGTTGCTTCATTTTCAAGTTTAACAGGAAGGGAGTAAAATTTTCCTGTAGCCTAGAACTTTTTAGATAATTATTAGAGTTATTATCATAGAAGACGAAACGAAAAGCAATGTATTTTTAATGTTTTCTAGTTAATATACAGGCAGCACAAAGATGTGAAAGCTTCCTTCTGTATTACCTTCCAATGTTTTTGTACACTGAACTCTACAGTGTCCTCTAAGGATTTGACTCAATTTGAGAATTAATATCCTTCATAAGTATTCATGACTTCTATTTGCTTTACTAAGAATGTATGTAGTAAAATTCACTGGCATTAGTACCAAAACCTGGTTTCTAAGATTAAGCTTCATCTAATGAAGATTAAAGATGCTATATGGGAAAGCAGTATCTTCCAAGGTCTCAGAATATTAGAAAAAAAATAATTTAAAAAATTCTGAAAGCTATGCTTTCGTATAATTCATAAGAAAGGAGGAAGGAGGAAGAAATTCATAAGAAAGATTCATAAGAAAGGAGGAAGAAGAAAGTGAATATAGATTTTTCAAATTTTAAGAGTTTCTCACTACGAGGCTGCTTTCTCAAGCAGCCACACTTTGAGTAAAAATTATTGGTTTTACTTCAGTGACACCAAATGGTTAGTCAGATAAAGCAAATCAAAAAAGAACAAAACAGAATAGCAAGACAGATCTAGTACTACTAAAGAACAGAAGTGGAACAGCTAAGTTTGAGAGTAACTATCTGAACATTCCAAGAGCACAAAACTGAGACTACAACCTAAAGGAAGAATATCAAGTGTTTCTGACTATCTTTGGAAATCAGAAGCTTATATCAAAAAGTGAGCATGCATACTTGAAATAAAAATTAAGAACACTGTTGGCTATTAATAAAGACACTGAAAGATATGTTCCTATAATTTACAGAGAACCAGAAAATGCACAGGCAAGCCTGCTCACCTGTCTTCATTAAAACGTCGACCAACCAAAATTTTACATTTGTCTGGAGGGAGACAGGCTGCTAGTAAAGGTACCGTTCTTAACACTCGACTTTCCTGTAAAAAAAAAACAAAGTTACTTTTGAATAAAATCAAGAAAGGCTTCTATGAATTGTTAATGTTTTCATTATCAAATTCTGTTGACTACAGATATAGAAAAAATTTTACCAGGTAACAGGACAAAAAATCTTCCAAAAAAAATACCCAATCTTGACGCTTCAAATTGTACTCTTTTGATTGAAATATTGAACGTAGTCTCAATTAATCTATGATCATCAGCATAAATTTGAACTAGGTTATCAGTATCAAAACCAGTAACAAAACTTCAGAGAAAATCACAGAATAATAAACAGCAGATAAAAAAAAAAGCATTAGCATTAATGTAATAGTATCAGAATCAGTAGAAAACTAGGGTAGGGCTCAATTTCCACAAACAGATGCTAAAAATAACAGCATGGGTTGTATGAGAACAGAGAGCGTGAAATGCAAACATCTCCACTCTGCTGTCACTTCATTTCAGAGTAACCTGGACAATGACACCTACACTGCCACGAAGGCTCTGCCTCATGCCATTCAGGCTGTGGTGACCAGGCACCTGTATACATATTTGTGCCACCATGAGGAAGGTGACCACCATGAGGAAGGTGACCACCATGCCTGGGTGGGGAGCAGGGGCTCTTCAATTCTCAAAGAGCATTAAAGAGAGTTGTGTTGAAGCAGAACTTCAGAAAGTGGAGGAAGAAGGAAGTAATGACAGCTGAAGCAAACCATCCACTTCTCAAACAGAGCAATATATTTCTGTGCTTCTTTTAGCTCAGCTGGCAATGAACTTTGTGTCTAGACAAGAATTAGTACAAATTGAGCTTCAGTTTGTGGGATGTCAAGTTTTGTTTTCCCATCAAGGAAGTGGAAGCATAGTTTTATCTTGCACTTGGTGAAGACAGCAAGCCAACCAAAAAGTGAAGGGAAGTTTCAGTTTCTCTATTTATCATAAGATGAACAAAGGAAGGTTATTAGCGGAATCTAGCAGGAGGCAAGACACTAGACATTAGGTAAGGATCATGAAAGCCCTAAATCCAGTAAAGGAAATGAATTCTTAACAATATTCTCAACCTGAATGTCTCATGATTCAGACAATGAACATCCAAACATCAGTCCCTAAACCATGGGATTAATTAATGAAACCCGGGGTAGGGAGGGAGGGTTTGGTCTGCCTTTTGAGTTAAGAGCCATATCTCAACAGCAAAGTATTTGTGAACACATGAGGCTCTGATTAACTCATTCTGGGCAGATGTTGCTTCCACAAATATCAGTGTGCAGCTGCCTGCACTCTCATATCATATATTTGATCTTGCTACCAAAGTGCTATTAAAATAGTTTTGTGAAGACTTAGTACTGTTGCCTAAAACTTTTATTAATTTCACTTTTTCTGAACCTTTCTGAACCTGAACGGATCCCCTATAAATAAAACATCGTTGAGTTGAAGGAGTAGTTGTCTTGCTACATCCACCACCATTTTTCATGGTAGCAGCAGCATGATGTCTCCTAGGGACAGAAGAAGATCAAAGTACCTTGGGAGCCAAGTGCCAGCAATGGGAGGGAGAAATATCCTCCAAACTGTCATCAATTTCTTGTACTTCAGCAAAGCAGAATAAGCCATCAACAGTGGTACAGTATTATTTGTCTTTATTTTATCACAATTAAATAACATTCCAATTCAGCAGTCAGAAGCCTCTCTTCTTCATAAGAATGTAAGAAGTGGTAATAAAGGAACTGGAAAAAAATCAACTATTTGTCTCTGATAAGCAAAACCAAAAGAGCTGTCATAAGTCAGGAGAACATTATTCAATGGTTCTTTCCAATGTCGTCTCCTTACTTGAGAATTACCTTTCATATCAAATAAATACATTCTCTTAGCACCAGAGGAAATGGAATTTTCCAGCCTAAAAACAATAGAACCTAAATAAATAGGAAGCTACAACACAAAATGCAAAGCTGAAAGACATTCAGAACAGAAGCTTAAGAAAAGCTAAGTCAAACTAACACTAAAAAAGGTTTCATTTGTTTATCATCTTCCTCATTAAAAATTTTGTGTTTATCTAGTCTATATATAACATTATCATACCAGAAGTTTTCTATTTACTGGTTTGAAAGTGAGCAGTTACTCTCCTTTGTTCTTCTCAGCATCCTAACAGTCATTTGAAGCTCTTTGTTTATTCATTATTTGACCATTGAAGTACATAGATAGAAACAAGACAGAAGGACTTATGTGGTGGGATGACCTTGGTTGGCCTCCAGGTGCCCACCAACCACTCTCCCTTCTCAGCAGAACAGGGTGGGGAAATATGATGTAAATGAACTTGCAGGTTGAAAAGGCCATGGGCAGAAGCAAAGGAAAATAAATATATTTTATTCATTTTCTATCAGCAGGCAAATTGCAGCCACTTCCCGGGAAGCAGGGCCTCAGCACATGTAGCAGTTCATACACAAGCCTCAATGAGGGATGCCATTCCTCACCCACCTCCCCCAGCTCTTACTGTGTTGTCATATGGTATGGAATATCCCTCTGGTCAGCCAGACTTAGCTGCTCCAGCTATTGATGCCATGAAGATTTTTGCTTTTTCTTTTATACCCAGTATACTTTTTTACAACTTCTTTATTCTTAGTGTTTTTTGCCTACATTCTTGGACTTGCTTGTTCAGCTAGGAGACTAAACATTTTAGAAGCTCCATAGGTAGGGGTTAGTGTGCCCCAGACCCCAAGGTCCTCTCCAGAACATATTCTGTAAATCAAGATAGAACCATCCAGGAGAAGGCTCCTTGGGGAGGGGGGGGGGGGCCTCATTCAAGCCTCTCGTTGGGGAATTTTTGATAGATATGCTAATTAGTAAAGACCTATAATGTTATACCTGATCTTTTGGGGGTGCATTGCGGTGTGCATTTTGGTGCATTCGACCTGGACGCAGTGCACCTAAGGAGCCTTAAAATAAATACCAAGGTAAAATCCTTTTTCCCCTTCTAACCGTGTTTGACTCTTAATTTTAAGACCAGGAAAAAGCTTCACTATGTGCCCTCCAATGTCTTGGCCACCCCCAGGGTACTGGCCTTTGAAGGCAGTTTTGGAGGCACAGGCCTGATGCTGTGTGAGCACTGCTCAGCAGTAGTCCAAACACTGGGGGCACAGCTCTCTGAGAGCTGCAGTGTGAAAAGCTAACACCATTCCTGCCAGGCTGAATCCAATTTTTTGCATCGTTTTTTTGTTTTCTGGGAATTTGTGTTAATTTTGGTTATGAGAGCTTTATCTATCTACAATGAAACGACAGTTCAAACTAATACAAATATTTGTTAAAGCCAGTGGGTATATATTTCCTTCATGTTTGCTTATGAATTTTTAGGACAAGCAGAAAGAATTTCCCCCACACACGTGATTCTTACTGTTAAGAAATACTTATACAGAAGAGGCATTATAATGAGCCACTTAAAGCTAATTACTGGCATTAAATCAATATACAAAATCATTAAATACACACAGTCTAAATTTTCTTCCCAGATGGTTAATATGGAAAATTCTTACAGAAAGGAAGAAGGCAGGGAACAAGAACAACTTAAACCAATACCTTCTGCTATGCCTTGGGGTTTTGTCCTGAGTTACACCCATCGGTCAGGTTTTGAAAAGTACATAATGGCCTACATCCTACTAGCAGTCATTTCAAGAATGATCAAAGACAAAGGTAAGACAAAAAAGGCTTTTTACACCTAGCTATGCCACTGACCTATGGATCATAACAGCAGGCATGAAAAAGGAAAAATGACAAATTATTTTATTTACTTTTATATATATATATTTATCTACATGCAAAGAAGAAAAATAAATCAGACTGAGCAAATTATTCCATCACCTCTGCACTAGTCCTGCTGCTGGGTTTCTATATATTTAGTTTTTAAATTATTCTCATGATGAGCATTGGTACAATAACACTGATCTGAAAACAAGTATTTACACCTTGTCATGGAATGCTGAATTATCTTTGGAGTCCTTCACAAATAAAAATCAAAATAATTCACGTGCCTATTATGCAAAAAAGACGTTTGATAGTAGGATTTCTCACTTGTGATCCAGTGTTATTTACAATAAGTGATTCCTCTCTCTTTCACAATACCTGATACCTGTATAGGTCTATCTGGCAGCTTGGCCTCTGGGTAGTGTGAACGTAAAGACATTAGTCACATTAATCAGAGCACAGGAAATGTTTTTCCTGACTTTCTACATTACTATCTTACCTCAATACCAGTCTCAATAGTATCATTTGACCATAGTTGAAGGCTTACTCCAATGCACTGCATACTTCCAAAGCCAATAATAAAGCACATGGGGGATGACAGTTAGGACTGATGTGCAGCAGGGGAAAGACATTCACTACCTGCTTAGTTTAATGGAATGTTTTTGAAACAGATTGTTAGTGTGTCTGTAATGCAATGGCAGACTGAAGGATCAGATACAGTCCAGAAGGCTTATCTGTCTTCAAGACTGATTGTGTTTTGAGTATGAGCAGCTACAAGCAAAGGGAACTTACCTTTTGTCATGTACGCCTCTGCAGTTAAGCAATCAAAAGCACCAGCTGTGACCATGTAAGATAACACTTCCAAAGATCACTGTAAGATGTTCTTAGCTTCCCACCATTTAATAGGACTGATCTCTGCTAAGCCAAGGCCCCTCATATAGTTGGATAGTTACCATAAAGTGGTCTTCCAATGATAGTTTATTGTATGAATTATCACTATGTAATATAGACTAATGGAAAACTTGCATCCCATTGTAACAGCTGTTGTGATTGCTGGTTAACTAAAAAACTGTAGATAGCCTTCCAGCCAGACACTGGAATGGTGTATTAAATTTAGAAAATCTGCAAACTTTTTCTAATACCCTCTACCATAAATAGGAAATTCCACACAATTAAAATGCCAGTTCAATATCTCTGGCATATTTTTAAACTTCTTTTTCCCAGCAAGTGACTTAAGCGTATATTTAGTTACTTTTGAAATAACAAGTAACATGGAAGAGTATTCCTATTATAAGCGGTCCATTAAAAGTCAGTTTTCCCATTTAGGGCCCAAATATCTCATGGCTTCTGTTTTATTTCTCTGTGAGAGAAGACTTTTTCTTAAATTTGATTTTTTTGTATTTTGCTTAAGTTCCTTCAGGAAATGACTCTTTGCATGTTGATTAAGCAACTGTATAATGTCAAGCAAACAGCTGGACCATGAGAGTACAGTTTTCTGAATTCCACAGTCTAATTTGTAGACCCAGCATCTACCCAAATCTGTGTAACTATGCTGCAATTTCTAAATGACTTATGATCCACCTCCATAGGCCACTGTCAACCAAAGAGAAAAACATCAATATATGTTCTCCTGTTGGTAAACCAAAACATACTGTTCTGAAGCTGAACCGTAGTTTTTCATTGGGTAAATAGCTAAAGTCAACGCTAAGATGAATAGCTTAATTCATAGTTTTAACAGAACACTAACATCATTAAAAGATGACTGCTATAATCAAAATACATTTCTCCATGGATCAACTCTAAACATTTCCGTGAAACATTGTGTTGATAGAATCACAGAATCACAGAATACACTGATTTGGAAGGAACCCTTGAGGATCATCGAGTCCAGCTCCTGGCCTTGCACAGGATACCCCATGAATCACACCATGTGCCTTTATGTTATTTAATAATAATGTTATTTAATTATTTCAATTTGTACAAAGGCAAGTAGATTTTAATTCTAGCAGGACTATACAGTTGAGATGTCTTGCATGCATGGAATTGCAGAAATAAGGTGTGATTTCAGAAGATACAGTAATTCAGAAAAACTGAACAAACAATATAGCAACGCAGATGAACTGGAATTCAGTCATGAAGTTTAAAAGGAAAAATCATTTTATGATTGCCCTGGGTTTGGCTCAGATAGAATTAATTTTTTCCCAGTAGCTGATACAATGCTGTGTTTTGGATCCAGGATGAGAATAATGTTGATAGCAACAACAAAAACATCAGTGTGTCACGTAGTGTTTACCCTAAACCAAGGACTTCTCAAGTGTTTCACGCTCTGCCAGTGAGGAGCTACACAGGAAATCCTGAGGGAGCATGTCCAGGTCAGATGAGTCAAACTGGCTAAACATGGATATTTCATACCATAAATATTGTGCCCAGTATTTAAACCAGGGATGGTCAGGAGCTGCCAACTGCTGCTAAGGGATGGGCTGGCATCAGTCAGCATGTGGCGAGCACTGTATTGTGCATCACTTGCTAATATTAGTATTATTGTTAGTAGTACTATATTTCACTTTGTTTAATTTATTAAATTTCTCACTCACAGAAAGTTTTATCTTTTCTCCCTCTGATTCTCATCCCCATCCCATCCACTAGAGGGGAAAGTACTGTGGTACTGCGTGGTACTCAGCTGATGGCTGGGGTCGAAGCATGACAATGATGTTGACAGCACAGCTGTTTCCTCCTGCCTACCATTTGCTGCACTAGGATTCTAGCTAAAGTCCCACAGTTACCACAGCTTTACTCACCTCTGCTGGATGCTGAACTATATACAAGCAGGTGGAGACCTTTAGCGGATGTACGGGCAGGAATGGACACAAACACACCTTCTGAGGACGGCTATATGGCAAAAGGGAGTGAGAGAAAATAAAAGTAATCAGCAGTTTGTGAAAGAGGATATAAATACATTGCACAAACACATATCGTATTCCCTAAGCACTTCCCCTAACCACACTGTATTTTATGCCTGAAACTCCTTGCACTTCTAGAAGTAAAGAAGCAAGGCTTTCATTAAAACAGCATTCTGAGAACAGTGCTCAGATCCTTCCTGTGGTTTGGTTAGGGTTAAAGCACTCTAAAAATTCTTTTGTCATCTTCAAGATGAGCAGCTTACTAGTATCCATACCTTATTAGACAATAAGCTTTATTGTCTAATAGAGCTTATTGTCTAAAAAAATAAAAGCTAATAAAATTTTCTATTAAAATAAAAAGATAAAATTTAGCTTTCCTAACAAGTTAGTTTCAACAATTTTATGAACTATAATAGAACATACAATATTTACAATTTATATAATATTTATAATGATTGATTAGAATATAATATTTTAGAAGTATAAACACATGAAACCCCAGACATGCTGTATTTTTATTTCTTATAATTCTAACTATGCTGAAATATGTAGCACACATGTAGAATGAAAACAGAAAAATCCTTATCAGGAACATCTAATCTCAGTCAGAAAAAAAGAAAATAAAAATTATTTTAAATTCTTTGGTGCCTGAAGCTCATGCTGAAATGACTAGCTGAAGAACAGTATCTAAAGAAATTAACTTATGCTTAGTATGAAACTGATGTGCTGAATGATCAAGAATAAACAGAAGCAAAGAAGTAAGTTTGAAGTTATTCACAGAGAAATTGAATTGTAACTTCAGAAAAACACACATTCACGTGCACATGCACGTACAGATGTCACTGTGGTTCCTTGCACACGTTATTCAACTACTCAGAAAAATGAATTTTCTGAACAGTAAACTACTACCTGTATTCACCAATTAAAATCACACCATCTCTGCAAACAAATCTCTCTAAGCTTAAAAAATACAAAGTCAGTATTTTCAACAGTTATAGGGACTTGGAGCACAATTTTACCTGCACCCTCCTTGTAATCTTTACTGTTAACAGTTCATACGTTGACACAGGAGAGACAGTAAGCAATGAATCACTGCAGCAGATGTGATTCAAAGAAGTGAATTCTGAAGACAGGTTCAGATTAAATTCATTATAAACCTGACTGAGAATGAATTTGCTTGTTCACAAGAGCACACATCCAGACAGGTGGACTAAGTAATGTTACAGTGATCCAAGCCAGTACAACTGTTCCCTATTAAAACATTAGTATTTAACAGTAAATGGCAGCACTGGAAAAAGGCAGTAACAAGTGATAAGCTCCTCTTTATCAGTTGATAGGCTGTGCTAATATAAAACCTGTACTTCTAGCCCCAGCTACTGAGGCACAGAGGCTATTCTCTTCTCCACAGGGTAGACAGTTAAAGGTTACCCAACACCAGTCCAAATACAAAGTGAGGATGTGGGGGGAATGTTGATGCAAGACAAGGAATTGGTACTTATCAAAATCAGCAGCAGAAAAACTAATTTAAAATATTGAGACTAAAAGGCCCACAGACAATAAATCAGCCTAATGACAAACTGGAAATTATTTTGATAACTCTTCTGGTATACTGTTCCAGTAGCCTGCTGTTTTTCCTTCTAGCGCTGGCATTTTCCTGTTGCTAATGCTGCATAAATTTGGCACATTCTGCTGTATTAATAGCCAGGCTTTGGGCCTAAAATTATGCACTCAGTAATCTGACCATTTAGTAGGCTACCCAAGGGACCTGCATCATGAATGAACCAAAACCAACCTCCCTTCCAAGTCCAGTGGGTTGTTCTCCAGTGTAATCTCATTGCCTTTTCTCAAATTTTCTCACATGTGAGCAATTTAAACAGAAATCTCTGTTTTGATAACAACCTAGAAGCAGCGAATACTGTGGAGGCTGTTTGTTGCCTGTGCTCTGATTGTTAAGTCAAAGTTCACCCTCTTTGTGATCATCAGGTTTAACAGAAACTCAGGTGTGTGTACGAAGTGTGATTCCTTGGTTTCTCCCCAATAGCTGGTTCACTCCAACAGCTGGTTTCATTAACAAGATAAGTTGTTAAAGTTCTTCCCATTGTGGAATTTTCTGCTGAAGAGAAATTAAGGCATGAAAATCTACTACAGCAAGCTGTTCCAAAACAGTTAGCTGGTGACTTCAATCCAATGAGCTACACTGTTCATTACCTCTTATAAGCACACAAAAAGAGCTTCCAGTGATTTCTGACCGCACGGTGTTTAATCATAACAAATTTCAGTAGATATAACTTACTTTCAAGTCTCCCTTTGGCATATGCTTTTTGTATTTTCCACACTGGTTTTGATTTTTCACAGGTAGTTTTAAGCTTTGTTAATTTCACAGGAAAAAAAAAAAACCAACAAACCCAAACAAATGGAAGGAAATTACTTGGAAAGTAAGTATTTTCAACTAGTTGCAAAATAAATTCTGTCTATAATTTGATCTGTAGGGAGCAGAGCACAGTCTATGACAAATAAAGAATTTCCCAATATAATTTAATTACTTACATATGCATATACATCACTTAACTTTAAGCACCCAATTAGGTACCTAATTATGCTGAATACTTACTTTTACAACCCCATCCTGAGGGCACAAGACTTACTCCTGTAATTTTGCTTTGGAACCTAACAGTTATTTGTGACACAAAAAACCCTCAACATTATTCCTACATGAAACCAACATTATCAGTCTACATCTGTGGGACAGGAAGCACTGCAGAACAAACCAAGTTCTGTTCCACCACCGCAAAAGCTGTCTGGGCTCTGAGAAAGGCCCCCTAGGCAGAAAAGGCATTTTGTCTTTTTTTTTTCTTTTTTCTTTTTTTTTTTGTTTTGCTTTGTTTTGTTTAGGGATGCTGTTTTAGTCTTGCCCTACATACACAGCTGCTGTTACAGAAGAGAAGGAGCAGCACCAGGAACTTCTTTTACACTGAACATCAGCTTTCTCTCATTTCTGGAAATCAAAGTAGCAATCAGCTCTAGGCAGGAGCAGTAGTGTCCAGAATATTAAGGAAAAGTTTGTGGGTGGGGATTAGGACTTGAAAGAGGATAATTTTTGTTGTATTATTCACCTGTATGCAATTTTGGTACAGCTCAAAGCTACCCAGTGGATTCTTACCTGTTTTTCAACACAGCATTTCTAAGTCTAAAAAAACTTATGACAAAGTAACCTATCACAATGGCATGACTAAAAGAATAAAATAATCATTGCTTATCTTCCAAGAGTGCTCCATATGAAAAAGACAGCTTTGTATTGACTTCATAGCTTTCTTTCCATTATTTATCTAAATGAATGATGTTCAGAATAACATTACATCTATCTTCCCAGCAGAACTGAATCTGGACAGTGGACTGTGATGTCAGGTTTAACGTGATTACTAGTTTCTGGGCAGAGATACTCTAAAAGTAAATACGCAGTAGTCTGGAAAATAGTGAGCTAATCTGAAACTCTTTCCAAGTCTCTGTATTACTTTACTGTAAATATGTCTTCGCTTGCTTCAGAACTAAATTTTACCTCACTACAAGTCCAAAGGCTTCTTCTGAGAACAAGCATCATACTGTGAATGCAAATGAGTGTACTTACACACCCATACTCAGAAAACTAAGGCTAGGCAATTCAAGGATTTAAACCCAAAGTAAGCAAAAACTAGAAAAGTTACAATTTTATGCTCAGCACTCGTAGACATTTGTATGGAAACATACAGAAGTTGAGCACACCAAGCACATGTTGTAGAAACAATGCTTCCCATATTAAAATAAGGAAGAAGCTGATGTTTTTTAACTACTAACACTTGTAGCAACATATTCATGCTCCAACACATACTGCCAAGGTCAGGCCCCAGACTGTACTTTCAAAAAACATGCCTGCCAAAGCAGAAATGGCTGCTTCAAGTAAATTCATTTTCTCTACTGTTTTTGTCAAAACACCAAGGGTTTCAAGGTCAAAACCCACCTGAGAAATCTGAAGAAAAGCCACAAAGTTACCATATGTATGTTTTATGATAATGCTTTAATATATGTTTTATACTGACACAAGTCCATTACACCTATGCATTAAAACAACATTCAGGAATTTTACAAAGCTCTGTGTGTGGGAAGTTTAAAAGCAGAAGCCCATTTATTTTAAAAAATTTGAGAACTAACGGTATTTTTGCTACTTTAATATAAAAAGACAAACACCAACTAAAAATTGATTTAAGATGACATTTTGTGTTCTCCACCTTAACCAGCTATAGAAGGAACATAAAAGAAAGAGTGGTTTAAGTTAAACATAGACAAATATAAAGTTATGCATTTAGGAAGAAACAATCCTAACCCAACATTCAGAAAAAAAAAACCAGCATGTAAAGTTATTATGACATAACATACAGTAGTACAAATTTTCAAGAAATAATCTGTGAAAACAGCAGCTTAATGCCTGACAGTTCTCAAAAATTAAGATCAGTTGTAATGTGTTACCAAGAAAGGATGAAATAATTAAACATGGCACATTATTATGCACTACACAAACTTCTGGTGTGCACTCTTAGTGCTGGAGAAGCCAGACCAAAAATACCTGGATTCATTTCTCTGTCTAGGTTTCTTCTAGGCTTATTTTGAACATTCTTTACTCAAGCAAAATTTCAAGCCTTAGTTTTAAAGAGGTTTCCCTGAGAAAATTCAGGCACTGGAAATTACTCTGACTTTCCATGTTCCAGCTCCCATTTCTTCCTCCCTGCTCTTACAAAAGACTTAGAAACTTGGTGATCATGAGGCATAAAAATGTAAAATTAAATCCTTACAAACTTCATTAGGAGTCAATAGCCACAAAAAACACAGTATCAGAAACACAGATGGAGGGAGTAACAAGAACAATAATAGAGCAATTCCTTTTCCACTAGGCAATCTGTATAACACCAACTTCCTGACAAAGAAAAAAGGAAGAAGGAAAAAAAAGGCATATTGCTGAAGTTTTGCTTCCTACAAGAAGCTATAAATGAATAAAAAAGGTGTATGGGTTTTGTTTAATTTTGTTGTTTTAGTTTTTTGATGCTGCAGCCAGTGAATTTAATGGAACATATCTTAGTTTCCTGAGTTAAAACATACACTTAAATGTGTATGCACAGGAAAAGTATCCAATACAAATCAAAGTGAAAATTTTCTGTTCAAAGAAAAGATCAGACACAATAGAAAAAAACTTGTTTCCATGTTACCCAACAATATGAATAGGCTACTTGGTAAACAAATTGCCTTTAGGTGTAAAAACCTAACTATTTAAAGAAAATTTAGTTATCCTGCACAAAATCTTCTGTAACCTTTTCATCACAATTAAGGACAGCAACTTAAGCAACAGAACGCAGAAATAAAGTAACTCAACTGAAATAGAGAATACTTGTTCTAATTCATATGAAAAGTTCTATCACAGCTCTCATGGTATCATGAGAGAGCTACCGAGTAATTTGGTGTCTCTCCATTTTGCAGATCATTTTCCAATGCACATCAAATGTGAACTGTTCTAAAGAGCTACAGGCCCTGAGTTTGAATGTTCGGACTTCATATAATTCCATATCAGTACCAGCTTCCTCCTTTTAGTGCCCCGGCGTCTCAGCCAAAATAAAAAGCATTCTCCTAGAAACACTCATTTAGATCAACAGTATCAATGGATCAACAGCAGAATGGCCTGAGTTGGAAGAGATTTCAAGATCATCTCATTCCAACTCCCCTGACATAGTTAGGGACATTTTCCAGTAGATCAGGTTGCTCAAAGCCCTGTTCTGGCCTTGAACACTTCCGGAGAGGGGTCACCTGCAGCTCTTCCAGGACAACTGTCCCAGTACCTCACTACCCTTACAGTAAAGAATTTATTCCTAAGATCTAATTTAAACCAATTTTATCTCTTTCAACCTATATATATTGCTCCTTTTACAATTTAAACCTGCAAAGTGTTCTGTTACAGGTTCCAAAACTTTTCTATCTAGTTCCAGGAAAAGCCACCACAGTACTAAATATTAAATTCATTAAACTATACCAGATTAAGTTTAGCATTTTGTACCAGAGGACATTTAAGGCAGTATCACAAATGTCCAAACCAAAAAGACCATAAAATTGACCAATTAAATAGAGATTACCATTGTATTCAACAAGTTCATTTCCAGGGCACTTTCCTGGTAGTGGTACATTTGATAAAACATAGCTTCTGTTCTTCTTGCCACGAGGTACTATCAACACAGCAAACTTGGTCACAGTATAAGGAGGCACGATATACAACAGAGGCATTCAAAAAGCAATGCAGTATTTTTAGAAAAAAAACTGCCTTTGAACCGACATAGTATCCCACTGGAACTAACAGGGTCAAGTGGTGCAGCAATGGGAGAAGGCAATGGGATGGGGTCAGAGATACTTCAGAGAAGAGGTACAGAAAGAGGTTCAGAAGGCAGACAGGGAGACTGAGTCATCTCCCTGCCTCTCAGCAAGGCATGCGCTACTAGTGAGCAGCTAGCAGATCACAGAACTATTTCCTGGCACTCAGATTCCTTGGCACCAACTCTCCACAGTTCTCCTACTCCTACATGGTATGGTGAGAAGATACATCCCTTGCCCTTCTTTCTGTTTTCCACTCTACTCTCAGAACTATGGCCTCCTGTGCAAAACCCCAATTTTCCATCAGAGTCAATCAATTTGAAAACTCTGCTTTCTTGTAAGTTTGAAACAATCCTGGGCCGCTGCCCAGAGCACTGGACTTCAGAAAACCTGAACAAAGAAGAAAGTAGCTGATTCACAGAGGCATCAAGGAATACCAGCAGAGACAAAGTTCAAAAAGAAACACCTGTTTACATCTGTTTCATGAACAGTTATGTTGTATCACATAATGGCCAGGGGACGAATTCACAGCAATAAAAAAGCTGTCCAATATCAAAAGTTACTACAGCATGAAGATACACTTTTTAGTTCAGAAAATCACAAAATCCACATATACCACTCTACAGGTGTCCTGTATTTATGCTGATCCCCAGGCACCTGATATTCATTGTTTAGCTCTCCACCACAGAACCTCATGTTTGACCCATTTGTTCTGAGTGTGGTTTACTCGCACAAATCACTATTTAAAAAAAGAAGCAAGAGACAATTATCCAGCTCCTACACTCAGCAGGAGAAAATAAAGCTCAGCAAGGTAAGTGTTGAAAACAAGAGTACAGACTATATGTGGTTCCATTTTAACATTTACTTTCAGAACAACCCGATATATTTCAGGGATTATGTCCTGATCTCTTACCAGGGGAAAAAAAAGTAAAAAGCAACAAATCTATCTCAAAAAGCAAAAGCAAAATCATAGAAAGTGTCCACAATATAAGTCTTTAAAGAAGCTGCTGTGCTACTGCTGATTTTCAGCTCAGACTTTTCAGCTGTTGACAGCCAGCTACTAGAAATGGGATTTACATCACCAACTCATTTCTTCTTCAGCACCAAACAACGATCAGCTTGTAATGATTTTCAGTCAAAGTTCAACTGGTCTGGATTTGAACAACTGTAGCAATACATTTGAAAAGCCCTGCTTACAAAGATTACAAGATCCTATTCTTCCTAGACTGAAGACTAAAACTGGACTCAAAAGCCAACTCTGCAGAAGGGACAGAAGCAAGTCACTTAGTTCATGACAAGCTCTGAATTCTCATTAAGGAAAATCTTCCTATCTTTTGGATAATTACATCAGTTAGTGCAGTCCTTCAAAAATTAGGCAAATAACTAAATAAATAAATACATTTCTCCTTAGAAAATGTGTATTTGTAAAAATATATAAAATTAATAAAGAAAAGCATCTTTCCTTCCAAGTGCCTGGTAGCTTATATATCATTCCAAACCTCTCTTCTATTTGGCATTACTGTATTTTTCACAGTGGTTTTCAACACTAAGTAAATAGTACAAGAGATTTTATCCTCATCTATAATTGTAGCAGCATATATTGAAGACATATTATCTAGAGAATTACCAATTATGGGTAAAGTGGCTTTTATGCAGAAGTTTATAACACTATAGTGACAACCAATTATATTAGAAGAATTTTAAATTAATTTGGACACTTCCTTTAGACTTTGACACTACAGTAGGAAGCAACACGTTACCCAGTAAAATTCTTTACATTCTTTAGTACATTCTTTAGTACAGCATGCATATGAATGCAAAAGAGTATGCTATCCTTAATGAGTGATCTCTTGCATATTTTTATCCTGAAGGTATACAGACAAAAAACAATATATTTCAAAAATGTGGATTAAGGCAGCCTAAACCTTATTAAAGGCTTTTAAGTTGCGCAGTGTTCTCATGTGTCCATTTCCCAAGGCAAATAACCTTTCTGCCTGACCAATTAAATCATAAGTAAAGGACAAACAAGTTAGTTTGGGGATTTTTTTTTTAACCTGGAATGTTCACGGCAGCTTTACAAGCCTAATCAAAACATATCCAAAACAACAAATATCTTCTAGTGCTTAAAAAGAGAAAAGGTACAAAGAAGAAAAGAACAAAATATCCACATTGTACCATTTTCTGAACTTATTACATGTAAGCAGACTTTGGCAGGCAGCTTTCCTTGTAAATAACTTAAATTAACAAATCAATAGGAGAACATTCTTTCAACAGCTTAACTGTTTACATTAAAGTTGGCTGTGGTTTCCACTGGAACTAATAGGAGTAAATAAATAAAATAGCATTTAGCTTATGCAGCACTGCAGTCATTACAGAAAGGCCAAGAAAGCCAAAAACTAATGAGCCTGAGATGGTTGACATTTTCATGCATCCTGGCTCTACAGTCTGGCAAAATAGCTGGCACCGTAACAAGCTTGATGCCAGACAGCTAACAGAACTTTAATTTTGTTGAGGAAGGTGAAACGGTAATGGCACTAAAAGTGAGCCACTGAGACATTAAGAAGTTAAACTCAAGTCTTACACTGCCAGTTTATAATTCCCAATCTGTTTCACAAGTTTAGATGCTACCATAACAAAAGACAAAGCAAAAAATTGTGTAACCAAAACATCTCATGAAAAAGTCCAGAATTGCTCAGGGAAGAGAGGAACCCACCAATGCAAACAAGACAGGCACCTGACAAAACAAGACAGAGGACAAAAAAAAAAAAATTCCAACAATACAGCACCAGCATCTTGGGTCTGGTAGGCTTGGTAGTCCCTTGCAAGCCTGCACAAAGAGCCTCTGCATGGATGACTCTCAGAAACTGTGGCTAACCAGTCCTTCTCCCCCTCTTCTTCTCAGTCTGGTAGCTTGGTGTGAGGCAACACAGGCTCTTTAGCACCCCATGTATAATAAAGGTTCATAATTAACACTGCAGTGAGACAGGGAAATTGAGATTAAGACACTGCTAACAGGACCTACTGACAGTACATTTCAGGTGCAGTGAGGGGTTCAAAAAACAACTGAACCTCTGTAAATGCAGTCTACAAATCTAAAGTTAAATTTACCTAAAAGCTTCCTGCACTGTTGTTTTGTTATTACTTGTTTCGTGATTAAAAAAAGGGTGATTACAACTTCTCATTAAAGGTAACGTTGCAAAAAATCTAAGCAGGCAAGAATAAAAACTTCAAATACTGAATTTCTATGTCCTGGTTTATGGGGTTTTTTCAGTGTTAAGTTTGAAATGAGTGACAGCCTCTTCTTCAAAAAATGCTGAGCAAGTTTCAAGGAAAGGAGCCTTTCTATCTCCACAAAAGCAATAGGTCTTTTCACATTTGAAATTTAGGTCTCCTATGCAACTTCCTCTTATCTAATATAGTGTTTTAAACACAGAACCTATCGAAATGTATACTTTATTTTTTAATAACAAAACCAAGTCTGAATCCTAGTTTGAAATAAGCAGATGAAAAAAGATCATTATATGAAAAGCTAACTTCTGCATCAAATGACGTCAAGGGAATTCTGCCATTGATTTTTAATGAAAGCAGGTTCAGTACCCACACATATTTCAGAAGTTAAAAGCACTAAGTTCTTGTGTCTTTGAATCCACACAACAGTGCTATTTCCTGTCACTTCCAGCTATGAATTTAACCTTTATTCCTTTCAAAAATTAAAAAAAAAAATCTATGAAATGAAGGTATTGTTAAAATTTATAAAGGTAAAACACAACACACAATAGAATTCCCTTTATAAAATATATTAAGTATTAACATAAAAGTAGATAACATCTATCAGACAAAACTCTTTTAAAGAATACATATTCCTGTTAAAAATAAGATTCTGTAGTTTATCTTCAACTGAATGCAAACAAAAATACAGTTAATGAAGCTTCATATGATGAATAACCGGTATGAGGAAAATGGTTAAATATGAAATAGAATCTTCAGTTAAAGTATTCTTGTATAATATTCATTTCTGCCATAGATGGTAGAAGAATGGAGTTGTGTTTATACACTCAGAAAACTTCAGTATAACTCAACATTATAAAACCATACAAAAAAGGCAGTGTGCAAACAATGTTCAGACTTCCTGATGCTGCTTAGCTGTAAGAGCACTTTAAATGCTACACTGCACTCTAGTGTCCTTTTTCTGAATAGCAGCACTTCTGTCAAACACACAGATTCTGATCTACCATCAATCATATTAAAAAGCAGTCAGTTTCCTGATATAACGCAACAAAATAATGTCTTTTAAAACATTATACCTGTAATTTAACAGTAAAAAGTTATTTCCCTAATATATGTTGATTTTTACTGAATAAAGAATACTTCTTTTATTTAACCAGGCATCAAATTCATTACGCCATTCTAAAGCTTTTTCCGGATACTGGAAGATGCTGCTGTTAAGGTAAACAATCAATTCAGCACAAGTGCTTTTTAAATGCTTAATATAGTAGTCACCACATCAAATCTCAGAACCATATTGATTTTTACCACTCAAGGTGCTTTGCAGACTTCATGTCTTAGAAAAAAAATGCCCCATAATAACGTTTTCTCTCAAACAAGAAAGTTAGGCATCTGTTACATAGATGAAACTTTCTTGTTTAACTTGGAAACACTTGTTTTATAACTAATGTAGTATTTATTTAGCAAGCATGCTTATAAGAGTTAACAAAAAACAAGGTTAGACTGCACTTGAGTACCTCATTAAGAGATTGAGAGGAAAAAGAAGGATCACAACAGTTAATAGTTGATTTTGCACTCATAAAAGTATTATTTCCTGGTCTGAGAGGCCACTGGTATTAACTTAAACAGAGCACAGCAGTATAAAGCTATAACAGACTCATAAAATAATTCAGAATTGGACAGCTTTGGACTCAAAGCAGGCATTATTTCAAAGGCCTTGAGCCAACTGATCTTAGCCTATCAGAGTCTCACTAGGCAACCAGCTCTAGCAACCAGCTCACAAAGCGTAATTCGTTTTTCTGAAGTGAAATACTGCTACACTCTGATTGAAACAGACAGGACAGGGCCTATTCTCCCACCAGGGGATGCTGCTGGCCTGCGCTTACCCTGCTGCCCACCCCTGCTGCAGAGTGGTTCCCTTGCAGCCAGTACACAGGCTGACAGTGATACCTGGGCTTGTCTAGCCCTGGGCACTGAGCTTCGAATGTGCTGAATTTCGTGAGGTTCCTCATGACTCGACAGCTGTCAGTGTCTCTCTGAATGGCAGCTTTGACCTCCTGCAGTGCAGCAATTGCTTCCTCCACCTGGCTGTCACCTGCAAGCTGGCTGTGCATGCCTTCCACCCCATCACCTGGGAACTAGGAGCATGTTCAACAGCTCTGCACGCAGCATAAACCCCCACAAAAACCTCTCCTACTTTGAAATGTCAGTTGGTTGAGCTCAACAGCCCAGGAAGACCCATTAACTAGTCTTCATCTTTCCAGCTCAACTCTTGTAGAAAGCTCTCAAACGCTCCCTTAATATTCTTATGCTCCGACAAACATGACCACCCCTACTCCAGAACCTGTCATCATGGTTAGATACTGTTAAATCCAATTAACCAGTCTGTCAAAGAACATGCTCTTCTTCCATTTGTCCCCTACCCACATTTGTTTCAGTGGTACATGACTTCATTAGTCCTCTGATAGTGCCTTTACTAAATTTCTCCCCAACCACTCTCCCAACAGCTACAAAATCTGCATTTGCCAAGACAAACAGAACACAAAATGAAAGCAGTAGCTCATAACAGAACTTGAGTTTGACAGATTATATCCACTGCACTGTTATAAATGTCAAAGACATTACTGAACCAGTTTTAAAGACTTAAAGCCCAAGGTATTTGGGTGCCTAGATACCTTTAATACTACTTGAGTTATTCATCAGCATCCCTGTTCATTTTGTAAAACATGAAGCAGCTATAGGTGTAAGTAGGCTTGTTGTACACTATGGGTTATTTTTTAATCTACTTGGAGACAACATATTCTAAAAGGCACTTAAAATCAACTTAATGCACTGTATTAGCTGCCTGCTTTTCACATATTAGGGTTTTTTAAAGAACTTAGATGCTCAAGGAGAATTTGACTTAGGTCTCCAGAAGAATAAGCACAATTGGATTTCATTGATCTTTCTTTGGTATTTTAATGAAGAAATTTCCTATTAGAAGGTACAATTAACAACCCCTTCTATTAAAGACAACAAAATAAATTTAAACTCTAATGATTTTACAGCCTCACAAATTCATTTGTTGAAAATTCTAACAAAGAGAATTTCTAAAGTTTCTAACCAACAATTCTAATAAACCAAGGCAGGGAACAAAAGGGGGGCTTATTCCTAAATTGCTTAAGTGTAATATCGAATTCAAAAGTACCAGGAAAAACAAGTGCCATACATTAAAAACTGAATTAGAGAGCTACTGTTGTTTCATATACATAGCAAACCATACGAACCCCTAAATCAACTTTTTTTGGATCATCCTTTTTTATAAAATACCACTGTCTTGATTTACCATTTTGCAGCTGTTAAGACTATAATCCATTGTTAACAAAACTAGTCTTATTTCTAATTAACTTTTCTGGCAGTAGATTTCCTCAGATTGTTTGGCTTCCTTAATAAACCCATAAACTCCAGGTGCTTTTTAGATAAGAAGCATTTTCTTTACACTATCTGACATAAGCATCAAAATACTGAATTCCTGAACATTTCGTATTCATTCCAATTTGACCCATTTATTCTCTGCCTAGTGCACAATTCATCTATCTTCAATTTCATTGAACTGGACTTTTGGAATAAATAGAAATGTTGAAGTGCTAAACAGAAATACAGGCAAGAATGCCAATTCCATGATACCATACGAAAATAAAAGTATTTTATAATAAATATTGTAAGGTTGTATAAGCTGATGCTGTCTATTCACACAAAAAGCATGTATTCAAAGGTGCTCCTTCCAAATGTAGTATGCATGCACACTCAATTTTATTTAATATTCCTAGCCTTTTGCACAACAGTTGATTGACTGCTTAAAAAAAGAAAAAAAAAGGAAAAAGCTCTCAGAAAATTGTATTATCAATTATTAATATATAAAAACCAAGGAAAGCATGTAGAAAGAAAAAGGTAAACCAGAGTAAGTATTTGACTACTCAGTAGGTAAAAAAAATTCATGTTAACTTTACAACATAGATCATCTACTATCTACTACTTTGTGCCAGAAAAGCCATAGGATGAGGCCTCCAGGACTCATTTGGTCCATTTTCTTTACACAGTTCACAGGAAAACAAAAATTAAGTACAGCAAGGACACATTACCCTTCACGTAACTAATACAGCTGGACATTTATATGAAACTATATTTGAGATTAAATAAAAATCATCTGTTAGAGACAGTTTGCGGTCTTCCAAATTGATATGCTAAACAGATTCAGGAACTGAGTACAAGAATTTAAAAAGAAATTCGTACCATAAATGATAGGCATAACTGGTGTAACTCAGAAATTGTATGTAGAAAGATGGAGGGGGAAAAAAAAAAAAGCTGTTGACTAAGTCTTACAAGCCAAAGGAGAGGTATGCTTCTAGTAACACGGACAACTTCCAGGCTGACATATCCAGGAGTCTGAACTTGGATTAATTATTCCAAGCAAAAAGCATTACAGACTTTGATGAAAAACATCTCAGCAGAGCTTGTGAAGCAAAAGTTCAACTCTGGTAAAGCAATAGAAGTGACAAGTGAAAACGGAATCCAGTGCCCAGAACACTATCTGACTTAAAAAAAAAAAGAGAAAGTGACATACAGGTGCATTGCAAGGGATAAAATGTGGATGGGAGATCAGGTGGTAGAATGACATACAGTCACTAAAAGGAAGAGAGAAGACCCCAACAAACACTACAGCTGAAAGGAAAAACAAACAAACAAAAATTCATAAATTAAAGACATCCAAAAAAAACAGGTGGAAGAAGTCAGATCACCCTGATAATTCATTCTCAGACTAGTCAGAGGGAAAAAATAGAAATTCTAAGCAAACAGTTTCAACAAGGGAGGAAGGTTTGAGTGATGCACCTGAAGTGGCGGAAAGCCCCTTTTTTAAAAAAAATTAAACAGAGGGGAAAACTAAAAAAAGAAAAAATAAAAAACAAAAACCACCAGGTAACTGAAAAGCATCTGACAAGGCCAATTAGTCACAGGATGCTCAGACAAACTCTAGATCATTACATCATCAAAAACTCAGGGATATGTCCAGGCTGGCTTTCCTCAAAAGGAGATAGCACTGCAGCTGAAATTCGCCTATGCTAATATCAGACGTAAGCCCTAGAATTCATCTTTTTTCACGTTTTTGCTTTGTGCTATGTTTACAAAAATCAAAAGCAAATCTCGAAAAATAACCATTGGTATTTTAGTATTCCTTACAATTAAACTGAGAAGGCTTGATCAACGTTGAAACATTTTTGACCACTTTTACAACACACTACCATCCCCAAGGAAAAGTTGTACTTGGTGTAATTACAAAATAGAAGCCAATCAAAGGTACTACAGTTGTTTTAATTAGCAAGACTATTCTCTGCTGCAGTTCTTGTCTTTAGTTGTGCTCCTATTAACCTATAGTTATCCACAGCCCACAGGTGGCCAGCCTGACATATTCTTTCTATTTTTTTTAATGCCAGCAGATCAAAAAATATGCTAACCAAGTCAGCTGAGGCACAAAACAAGCAGCCTAGAAAGGTCTCTACTCATTAATCTGATCACAGTATAATACGAAATGAGTAAATGCCTTTGAATTTTAGTCCAGCAGAAATAAGTAACAGGAAATTCACAGAATTTTTAATTCACCAACAGCTCTGGCACCACTCATTATTGCTAATATGGACCAAAGAAACAACATGAGAAACTTCTGCATATACAGTAACTGCTAAACACAGAACAAAACTAAACAATGTTTAGCTTGATATTTATAATTCTAGCCAATAAAGATATAGAATTTAGTGAGCGAACTACAGTCATTTAAAGCAACATTACCAGAAGCATGTTAAGATTACAAAAGGCACTGAACTTCAAAAGTAACGCTTGATAATTTTTCCATTTACCTTCAGCTATTCTTAAAATGTGGTACAGATTACATATTATAGTTCATCAATTTCAAACAAGTTAAATCTTAATCTGTAGTTGTTAAATTCTGCATCTTTTTTACTAGCAAGAACACAATTTCAAGACCCTCTCTTAACATTCCTCAAACTCCTTGAGAATCTTCTATTGAAAATAAATTAAAAACTTAAAAGACATTTGTGTCTATCAAGCAAAAAGGATTATTCTTGAGTGGAAGAGACTTTCAGTTTGTACACTCTTGCTTTTCACGCCCCCAGACCTATAAAAATTTCTTAGCCTCTTCAGAAGAGATGACATATTACTGCATAAATATCTCTGTTCTCCAGTGGCAGGGAAATCAACATAACCAATTAATGCTGAAATGAATTTTCACAGTTTGTCAAACAACTTTTTGCTGTTGCAAAAATAGGCACTTATTGTTAAAATATTCTGCATTCTGCTGTAAAACCATTCAGGAATGTTCTTTTCTTAATGCATTCAAAACCTCAAAACAATAATTTGTTCTGTGGTCTCTGCTAGCCAGTGAAGTACAACCAACTCCAAGACTGGGGGGAGGAGGCCACTAGCACCTTCTTGCTTAAGAACATAACCCACTTTCTGGCTTTCTAAATGCAGTGCTTCTAACCTCTCAGTGTGAACACACGTTTCCCCAAGCTGGCTAAGAAAGCACAAATCAAATAACAAAAAAATGCAGTCATGGCAACGCAGTCCTTTTTGCCATTCACTTTCGCTACAGTGCTGACAAAGCCCCAGAGAAGGGTCAGACACCTGATTTACACCAAGGTCTCTCTGACCTTCTCAGCTGCCTATATACCTACACTTATGGAAACAGAAATATATTTATACATCTACCCTTATATATTACCTATTTATATTAAAATCACTCTATGTTGGGAATAAACACTTACATTACATCCACAGTAAGGAGATAAGAAATCTTTGCCAAATACTTCTAGCTATTTCCTGAAGAAATACAACCTATAGGTGAAAAGGCCTCAAACATTTTATCAGGTTTTCTGTGTTAAAATTAGCTTACAAAAGCCTCATTCCAGTTAAGGCAATTATGTCCCAGGTCTGGACGACACTTTGGAAAACCTATGCAAGCAATTACTGGGTCAACACGAGGGTACAACAGAATTGCAAAGGCACGGTATTTTTTGAAGAGTAATAAATGAAAAAGTTACAAGAAAGAAAATTCTGTTCCACAGGCCAAAAACCTATTAAGAGATAAATAATCTGATTCCTTCAGCTATACTGCAACACACAGAACAATTTACCCACTCTTCTATTAAAAGCAGCAGCTGAAGACAAGCCCTTTAAAAAACCTAGTTCTTCTCTCCAGTGCTTCCCTTCTAGGCACTCCCCTCTTCCCTAGCCTCAGATAGGAGATGTGCCACTTACAAAATCCTTCTACAAAAATCTAAAAGCAAATCTAAGACTTAATGTTATTGACACAATCACTTTTCACACATGCTCTGTTAGACATATCTGCAAAATACTGAATACTACCTACCAGAGCATCTTTCTCAGCAAATGCTAATGCTGCAGACACTCTAGAGATAGATATGTAAACTATAGTACGTAGCATCTTTATAATGTAACCTTTGACTGTGATTAAGAACTGGAAGGCCAGATTCATGCTTACAAATACTACTATTTCTAGCTGTTTCTGCCTTATCTCAGAACTGTAAGAAATGAGACAACTCTTAAAAAGATTAATTTATTGAAAACAGAAAAATTGAAAAATTACAGAAATTAGAAAAATACAAAAATTTGGGATCATATGGCTCGGTAGATGGTATGCCCCAGGAATGCAGGGATTTGAGATCTTTTGGCTGAGACAGCACTGGACCTCAGGTAGAGAAAAAGAACTTGCAGTGCTGGGCTGACTTTAAAAAAATTACTAAAGGCCCCTTAAAAGGAGTGAGGCTTTGAATGCCCAGCACCGACGCCTACCACAGCTGGCCTGCAGAGAGAGAGAGGAAGAGGCCCCACCTCTCTGCCTCATTCTTTTTAGAGTGTCTTTGCTTCGCCCCCAGTCTGCCCACAGCCCTCCCCTGCAGTTTAAAGTGATTGGTGCTTTCCCTTTGATAGATCATCTCCATCCACCAATGGCTCATCGTTGTCAGAGGGGTGGCATTAGTTGAGATAAGGGAGCTACAATGCCTTCATTAAAATTCACGTATTGAGGTTGCCATGGAGCTTGCCTGCAGGGTAATGGCTCTGTGGCTAAAAATAGCTGCTGGCTGTTAGAACTGGGGTTTTTGGCCTTGGAACCAGAATGCAAGTGAAAACACCTAAAAAAGGTATTAAAATACATCCAACACATCTTAAAACACTTGTAAAAGTATACAGTAAACGCAGGAAAGGTAACTCTTATGGTGTACAGGTGGTTTGAAGTTTGAAAAGAGAGCATTAAGTTGGGGATTTTTAACTGGGGAATTTTTAACTGGGAAGGGTGCAACTTTCTTAATAAACCACTTTGAACAATTGAAAACACTGATAATGGAACTTGATTTTTGTACCTGGGCTGATGGGTTAATTTTAAGATTCAATTTTAAAATATTTAACTCAAAATTAATTAATTAATTAAAGCACTTAATATGCAAAGACCAAGCACAAATAGGGATTTCATGTATGACAAGAACTAAATGTTATTACCAGCTACTTGTGCTCTTCAGACAGATCTCACATTCGCCATTGTCTCCTTACTATCTGTGGTGGGTTGACCCTGGATAGGTGCCATATGCCCACCGAAGCCTCTAGCACTTCCCTCCTCAGCTGAATAGAGAGAGAACATATAATGAAAGGTTCATGGGGTGAGAGATAAGGACAGGGAGAGACTACTAACCAACCACCATTGCAGGCAAAGACCCAACTTAGGGAAATTTATTAGGTTTAATTTATTACTAATCAGAGTAGGATAAAAAGAATGAAACACAAATCCTAAAAACGCCTTCCCCCCACCCCTCCTTTCTTCCCAGGCTCAACTTCACTCCCAGTTTCTCTACCTGGGCAGACCCAGCAGTGTGGTCAGTTTGAAGAGCGGACAGAACTCCACTACTAAAGAAGTAGTAAAGTAGGTATGTTTATTTCCAGCTGGGACGCACGGGGGATCGCTCCTCCAAAGCCATGCGTGCCGACAGCTGCATTCAGCTCGGTATTTATCGGGTTACAAGTTCCATATTCATTAAGTTTCGCAGCACGCCTATACATATTCATCACCTAGCCCCGCCCAGCCTCGCTTCGTATTATAATGAACCCAAAAGTCATTTACATCCGCGTTGCGCTTGCGCAGTCTGGTTTGGTGTTTTCTTGGTAGGGGTCTTCGGGGGTCTTTTGGAGGAAGGCTGACGCTCTTCCTCGTCCTGAACTTTTAACCTTTCTTCTCCGCGCATGCTCTTTTGTATCCCTGGCCTTTGAGACTGGTTTGAGCTAGTTTACAGGATGTCTGTCTGAGACCCCCCTGGTTTTATCAGAGTTCTCTTATCTTTTCTTCCTGCCCTGGTATGCTGACCAAGCTGGATGCATTGTTCCTGACAAACTAATTCTCCTGCTTCCCAACCCCCTGATTCAAGTTCATCACACTCTGTCTCTGCTGCTCCTTTCTCTGCAAGGGGACAACTCCTCAGAGTCTTCCCCCGATCAGGTATCCCTTACCACAGGAGACAGTCCTCCGTGAACTTCTCCAACATGACCCCTTCCCCTGCCTGCAGTTTTTCATGAACTGCACCAGTGTGGGTCTGTTCGATAGGGTGACAAGTCCTGCAAACAAACCTGCTCCCACGCAGGTTCCTTGCCCTACGGGTCCACAGGTGCTACCAGGAGTCTGCTCCAGCCATGCTTCCCACAGGACCACAGCCTCTTTTGGGCATCCACCTGCTCTGGTGGGTTCTGCAAGAGCTGCAGATGGAGCTCTGCTCCATCACAGATCTCCATGGGCTATGGGGGGACAGCCTGCCTCACCATGGTCTTCACCCTGAGCTGCAGGGGAATCACAGCGATGCTGCCACCATTGCTGACGGGCTCAGCCTTGGACCATGGCACATCTTCCTTGGAGCATTCGTGCATGTTAAGGGAGCTGGTTGATGCTATTTGGAGGACAGTTTTGATGATCTCCAGACAACGAGAGGTTGCTGAAGTCTGAAAGAAAGCAAATGTCACTCCTGTCTGCAAGACACTCCAGGAAAGTACAGGTCAGCCAACCTTACGTCAATCCCTGGGAAAGCAATAGAGAAATCCTCATGGAAACCATTTCTAAACAAAAGAAAAAAGGGTATTGAGAGTAGTCAGATGGATCTACAAAGGGAAAATCATGCTTAATCAGCTTGATGGCCCTCTATAGTGAGGTGACTCCCTTGGTGGATGAGGGGAAAGCAGTAAATGTTGTTCACCTCATCTTTCGTAATTCTTCTGACAGTGTCTCACCTTCCTAGATAAGCTGATAAAGTACCACCTGAATAAACTGACAGTGAAAAGAACTGCCTCAACAGCCAGGCAGTGAGGACATAACCAGTGGGATAAAGTCCAGTTGGAGGCAATCTGCTAGTGGAATACTCCAGACATTGATACTGGGGTCAATGCCATTTAACCTTTTCACTGTGTCATCCCACCTGGATGCTGGGACAGAGTGCGCCCTTAGCAAGTTCACAGCCCATAGGTGTGGTGAGTACATGGCAGTGTGGCCATCCAAAGGTGTGACCAATGATAAACGAACTCTTTCAAGAAAAGGTTCAGAAAAAAATGTAGGAAGTCACCATGGCTATCATAAAGGAACTTGGACTTATTTCAACGCCAAGGGAAGGTGGCCTTCACTTTAGGTAACTGCTCCATGGATCAACTGTTTGCGTAAATGGTCTCCACTAAGAAAACCAGTAGAGACTATTATCTTCCTGACCCAGCCAGCCCAGCATGGAAGTATTTATGTGTCTCAGCATAGTACAAAAGCTGAACAAACACATAATGAACTTCAAAAAGAGCAATGTGTTTGAGCTGGGTTCAACCCACATGTTCCCTTCTGGCAACTTAGGACGAACAGTGCCCTTCTAGAAGAACCTTATCTGGGAATATTGGCCTCTGGCAGGACGGACCTTTAAAGGCTGGAGAAATAGGCTAGAAGGAACCTCATGAAGTTTCAGCACAGGTAAATGCAAAGTCCTGTATAAGAGGAAGAACAACCCCAGGGACCAATATACCCTTTGGAACCAAATAGCTAGCTGGAAAACAGCTCTGTAGGGAAGGAACTGGCAGAGAGGCTAATCATGAGCCAGCAAACTGTCCTGCAAAATGGGCTGCATTTAACAACACTGCCTGGAGGTCAAGAGAGGCGATCCTTCCCCTCTACTCAGCACTACTAAGGACACATCTGGAGTGTTGGGTCCAGATCTGGGCTTCCCAGAACATAACAAACTTACTGGAGTATGTCTAGCACACAGATAAAGATGACTAAGGGACTGAAGCACTCTTTGTAAGAGAAGAGGCTGAGAACTTGGACTCTTTGGCCTGGAAAAGAGGAGGCTAAGGAGGATGTTATCCCTGTGTATAAATGACTGATGGGAGAGAATGAAGATGAAGCCAGGTTCTTCTCAACAGCACTCACTATCAGGGCAAGGTGCGAAACACACAAGTATGAAACTCCATCAGAACACAGGAAAATACTTTTTTACTGGTCAAACACTGGAAGAAGTTCCCAGAGTGGCTGTGGAGTTTCCATCCTTGGAAATATTCATAACCCAGCTGAACACAGTGCTAGGCAACCTGCTCTAGCTGACCCTGCTTCAGCAGGGGTCTGGACCCAAGATGATCTCAAGAGGTCCCTACCAACCTCACCCATTCTGTATGCAAGATTCTGTGATGTAAGCAACAGTGACATGACAGAGTGACCAGGCTACAGCCCCAGCTGAGTATGTCAGATGGTGAGGGTGGTCATTTACAATTATGTCCTCATAGGACGTGGGTATTCATCTCCACACAGCAAAAACAAAAACATGCTAACTGGAAAAAAATGATCCCAAAGTATGAGTAATAAAAGGTCATGAAGCTATTTTCTTGCAACAGCCATTGCTAAAAGAATTAATGGGTGTTTATTTCACTTTCTGTGTTTGCTACTTGAACTTCAAAAATTCATATTTGCACCTAAATACCGTAACAGTGCTATAAAGTAACTGCATATATTTATTGTGCTGAAGAAAGCTCAGATTGCTTCTTCAGACTCAGCCTTTATATAACAGAATTATTAACAAATATGTTACACTTATGTAAGAACATTATGTTTGTCCTCAAAATATGAAGCAGCACCATGTTATCACAAGTCATTATCAATTTATCAATGCTATCAAGAGCCCTCACAGCACTGAGATTCAGTAGAGTATCTGTAATATGTTAGATATAGGCAAAGGGAGTATTTATACTAAAGGATTAATGTTACTCCTTCTCTTCCCCCCATCCTTGAAATACATATACAGCATAGCAGCATATATATGGCTGGACAGTGTCTGGGCAGAAAGGGACCTGGGGGTACTGGTCCACAGCCGACTGAATATAAGCCAGCAGTGTGCCTTGGTGGCCAAGAAGGCCAATGGCATCCTGGCCTGTATTAGGAATCATGTGGCCAGCAGGAGCAGGGAGGTCATTCTTCCCCCATACTTGGCACTGGTGAGGCCACATCTTGAGTACCGTGTCCAGTTCTGGGCCCCTCAGTTTAGAAAGGACGTTGAGGAGGTCCAGAGGAGGGCAACAAGGCTGGTGAGGGGCTTGGAACACAAGCCCTATGAGGAACGACTGAGGGAGCTGGGATTGTTTAGCCTGAAAGGAGGTTGTAGACAGGAGGGGGTTGGTCTCTTTCACCAGGCAGCAACTGACAGAACGAGAGGACACAGTCTCAAGCTGCATCAAGGAAGGTATAGGTTGGATATTAGGAAAAAGTTTTTCACTGAAAGCATAATCAAGTACTGGAATGGTCTACCCAGGGAGGTGGTAGAGCCACCATCTCTGGATGTGTTTAAAAAGAGACTGCACATGGCACTTGGTGCCATAGCCTAGTTGAGGTGTTAGGACATGGGTTGAACTCAAAGATCTTGGAGGTCTCTTCCAACCTCATTGTTCTGTGATTCTGTGGTATCATAGCAGAACTGAGAAAACACCAATTGTTGTTAACCTAACTTTACAACATAAACCTGTCCTGCAAATACAGAGGACTGTTACCAGTGGCTTTTTGTGGTGGCCTGCAAGAGACCTAGCAACATCCAGAGATGATAAATTATTCACTTTAAAATCTTAATTTCTCCTGAGAATATTCCCCAGAAGTTCTCCTACAAATATGAAATTCTCCATATGTACAGTCAAGATCTGTGGCAAGAAGTCAATTGTGTATTCATAGCTCTTGTACTACAAAAAGGCTTTTCCCTAACAGAACACCATGTATCTAGAAAACAATGAAATTTGACCCACAGAAGGACACAATTTCAAAATGTTAAATTGCTATCAGTGTCATACCACAAAATCAAATTGTTGTCCTACATCAGTTGTGGGGCCTGCTTATTTTGTTTTTTCAAGCTAACAGCAACATGGAAACTATATTAAAGTTATTCTCCTATTTAAATGTTTGGGTGTGGGGCTTTAACTTCTGAAAGCAAGTAGAACACTCAAGCTAGCTATGAAAGCTTTAAGAAGTTATCAATTCAAAGTTTATCACCACTAACCTTTTGGTTTTGGCAGACAGACTGTGTCTTAAATTCTCTCCTCAAGAATAGAACAGTCAACTGCACATACTTCATTTGCATCAGCTGCTTGCCATCTCAAGCACCAACCATAAGCAGGGTCATTTTATACTTTTTTTTTTTAACTGGCACTTACACACACAAAAACCTTCAAAATGTAAAATTGCCTTACATTACTTCATTCAAATTCTCTACCACAATCTATTGCAAATGCTAGTATTTTCCCCACCACCACCACAGGCAATAGAAAGTCTCAAACACATTAACACTTAAATGCATTCCGTTCCTTCAGGACACTCAAGCGACATTCACATTTATCCAAAATGAAAACTTATCTACCCTACTCCCACATTTCTATTTCACATCATGACTGACTGAGCACTTGTTTGCAAGTTGTCAATCAGCTGTCTTGCCATATCTAAAAAAAGTGAGAACCTGAAGTCAGTTCCCCTGAGAAATCACCAGATGATGCTAAAGCGAACCCATTCTTCCCTGCGTTTGTACTGAATTCAGACCTAAATCACTTTCATTAAGGTAACTTACGATAAAAATCTAGAGTTCAGAAAACTGAACAAGTCAATCAAACATATCTGGCCCCAACCAACATGGTTCAGAGTAATATTTCTTCCCATGAGGTACCCTAAATTACAGCCTTGCCCATTTTGACTCCAAGTCATGCCACAGAATGTCATGATCAATGAAAAGGATAATTTAGCTATAATCCTAGCTAATGAAGAATAGGATGGAGGGGATACACTGCAAAAATACACTGAACGTACAATTTAGTCTTGCCATTGCCATCACCATAAACAAGAAAATGCCACTTTCCTTTTTTCTTAAAAAGTAGCTCTGTGATCTTTTCATCCTCCTTGGTTTCTACACTTCTTTCAGTGTCTGTGCTCACTGTTCCCATGCTCCTCACAAACAGATGTATTTCATCCACAGCTCTTTAGGATGCTGATGTTTTAATACTACATGGTAATGAGGAGCTGAATAAACACTTTGATAAAAATCATGTTTACTATGAAAGAAAACAAAGAGATACCTATTCTAGAAACCATTTTTTGTATGTGACTCCACAGAGAATCTGTTCAAAATTGAAGGAACTCAAGTAGACATTGTGAAACACACTGACAAAATAAACAACAATAACAAGCAGTACTCTACAGGCATTTTAAAAGAACTCAAGGTTAAAAAGCTCAGTAAGAAATGACATTGGGTTAACTCTCACTCAGCAATTCCTTGGTATCTCAGGTCTAGAAATGTCAAGCAGCAAACAACTGTAGAAAAAATCTTCAAAAAATAAGACTGTTAATGTGAACAGAAACTACAAATAAAAATATGGTTAGTAGACGCTTACAAAAATACATGATTTATGTGAAAAGAAGTGGCATGGCTTTAGCAAAAGGAAACCCTACTTTTCAGAACTATTTAAGAGCTCTGAAAGAGTCAATAAATACAGGGGTGTGGGTGCTGTAGCTGACAAAAATCAACTTTGGCTTTCCAAAAGACTTCCTGAATGGTTACTAGGAAACTAAAGAGCCATAGAAAGAGGAAGGGTCCTTATTAATATAAATAGAAACACATCACCCAAGGTATAACTCTCCAGCTGGCTTGCTCACGGCTGGAATACTATGTGCAAGGGAGGAAGGTGGAAGCCACAGCCAAAATAAAACGAAAAGGTAATTCCTCCCCCACTGTGGCTTGTAGGCCTGTGATATCTTTTTGTAGCCAGATGTTGCTGATACATGAAATTTACATGCATTCAAGGGGGACTGGAGAAATTCACATCCAAAAAAAGCCCCTATATTTACTGGGGGATATTAGATACAAAATCACATCCAGCTCAAGAAGTTCTTTGAGCCGTACGTCACTGGGGAAAAGGAGGGCAGCAAAAGGCAAGTGTCAGTCACCTGCTTGGTTTTCACCTTTGAGCATCAACTACTGCTTATGACTACTTTTTCTAACAGTGAACACTTACAAATATGATGACTTGCCCAGTACATATTTTTTATTACACCTTACATACAGGAAACTCACTGGCAATAAGCTTCCAAACTCTGACACTTGAAAGAGACTACAGCTACACTCTTAGCAAAATTACATGCCTTTCCACTTGTTTTACCAATGAACAGGAACAGATGAATCAGTATAGGTGCTGGGAGCCTTTTTTCCTTGGCAGTTATTTACAATCATTTCAGTTCAGGAAATGTGACAACCTGCACTCGCTTTACTAAAAGGACATAGATACATAAATATAAAATCAGGTTATGAGGTATTTCTGTAAGACCATAAGTCATTACCTACTTTAAAAAGATACCTCAGTTCACAAGTTCTATTAACCAGTGCTTGAATGGATTTCAAAATTTGCTGTAAAGCTGTTATCATTTTCTTTTGACGAAGCACCAAAGACTGCTGCCCAGCCATACTGAAGACTCATGTACTCACTGCATGGCACTGAGGGGACACATCTTCCCCTTCACACCTCAGCTTTACTTTTCAAACATAAGGATACAGAGAAAAGGTGTAGCACCCTCTCTGTGTTGAGTCTCTAGGAACTCCCCACCACATTTACCCATTCCTTGGACAACAGAGTTAATTCACGTTATGTTATTGCTACACAACAGGTGTGTACATGCCTTTAGGACATGATGCCTTCAGGACAAGAGGCAACAGGCAGAAGCTGACGCACACCAAGTTCCACCTGAACATGAGAGAGAACACCTCTACTGTGCCTGGAACAGCTTGTCCAGAGAGGTTGTGGAGTCTCCATCACTGGGGATCTCCAATAACCATCTGGAGGCAATTCTGTGCCATGTGCTTTGGGATGCCAGATGACCCCGTGCGGTCCCTCCCAGCCTGAGCCGTTCCGTGACTGTGCCGTCCCATACGCGCTAGGGGGCGCACACGGCGAGGGAGACCCCGCTCACACCGATCCGCTCTGTGCGGGCGTCCCTGAGGGCGACTCAGTCCCTGCCGAGCCACCGACCCGCGCCCGCCCAGGGCCTCAGCGCCGCCTCACGGCGAGCGGGGCGGGGCCCACCGGCCCCGCTGCACCTCCGCGGCCCCACGCCCGCGTCACCTGCAGCGCCCGCACACGGGCCGCCTCTCGCAGCGCTCCACCGGCAGCTCCCACAGCCCCTCGCAGCCCTCGCCCTCCCCGCCCGCGGCCAGGGCCAGGGCCGGGGCCGGGGCCGGGGCCGGGGCCGGGCCCGGGTCCGGGTCCGCCCCGCCGCCGCCGCCGCCGCTCCCCTCCATGCCGGCGCGGCGAGACCGCGAGGCCGCCGACCGCCAGCGGGCGCCACTGGCCACCAGAGCGCGCCGCCCGCGCTCACGTGAGGAGGCGGCACCGCCCCTTCCCAGGGCTCGCCCAACGGGAGCGCGCGGAGCGCCGGCGGAGCCCCGGCCGGGGGGAGGCGCCAAGGAGAGCCTCGCGCCCGGGGCGCGACCCACAGGGGGCGCTGTCGGCACGCGGCTGTCGCGCGGAGCCTCTGGGCCTTCCCGGGCACTGCCGGGACCGGGACCGGGACCGGGCTGAGAGCCATCCCGCCGGGAACGGGGAACCGGGAGAACCGCTGCCCGTCCCCGCCACCCTAACCCGTGCCCTCACCGCACGGGTACCGGCACCGCCGAGAGTGACCGACGAAAACAGCCCAGCCCTGGACCCGACAGCGCCCCGCTCCGCGTGCATAGCAGCTCCTGGTGCTAGTGACACTCGGGTGGGAGATTGTACTTTTGATACTGTTTTTTTAAAATCACAGCCTTCTTGTCGTTAAATAATTATCTGTCCACTTTAATTGATATTTTACTCCAGGTGCTGCAGAGTAGATGTTTAGGACTTTCCATGCTCATAGATCCCTTATACCTTCTCCTGGGCTCACACAGCTCTGGGAGAGTTTTCTGCAGCACAAGACTAAATGTAAGTTATACTGTCATCATTAAGGTAGATACGTTAATCAGCTGGTTCTGTTGGACTCCACTATACAGTGCAATGAAACTCAACTCCAAAGTTTTGCAGTTTACATTAGAGATCTACTGAAATATGAAAGCCGGTAAATTTCCACAGAAGAGATCCTCTCTTGAAATTAGCAGCTGCAGATGAGTGGGCCGGTTGTGTTATTTCCTGTTTTCTGTTCTGCATCCAAAATAAACTGTACTGTGTGTATGTATTTACAATCATCAGAGCCATTCGATGTAATTCAGGCCTCCTGGTATTAGATTCATGCACAATATTAACATGGTTTTCCTTTTAGGTTGTGTATTTTTGTACAGTACTTTTGTATTTGTAGCTCAAGCTACATATACACTAATTTTCTTGTGTGGCCATTAAAAAAAATTTTACTCATGAGATTAAAAAAAACTTAGAGACCATTGGTTCTGAAGCTGGCTATATATTTACATACTGTAAATGCAAAACTAAACAAAATAAAAGAAAAATAAGTAAAAAGGAAACTACAAATTCTAAGTTTTAGATTCGTCTATTGCTAGTATTATAGGCCACCTAATTTAGGACAGGGAGACTAATGTGGGGGATGGGGAGAGCTGAAACTTTTTTATTAAGCTGAAAGCCTCGTTACAGGGTAAATTGTTACAACCTACAGCTTACTTGGGCCTGTTGTTAGAAGGATCACAGTTGAAGTGGACAAGACAAGGAGTATTGATGACTTAGTCCAGGGTCACTTTCCTACTTCCACCTTACTGAGAAGAGTCCCCATGCAGGGCTACTAACAGCAGCCTGGATATGCTTTCACAGCTTCCCACAAGTCTTCAAAGATTTTTATCTGCTCTGCAAAGTACAATAAGCTTCAGTTATCAGTTTAAAAGGAAAGTAAACCATTGTAAGCTGTTCTGGTCTGACCACGCAAAAGAACAAAATAGATCTGCAGATAGATGCCTAAAATAAATGTAATAACTTGGTCTGAAGTCATTTTGTTCCCAAGGAAATGCATGAATGTGGCAGTGAATACCTAGAGGCTCAGCAGTGAGAGAATGCTTTTCTCTGTATGCGTACATTAGAAGAGCCAAGTGAGTCAGTTGAAACTGAAGGAAAATGGAAACATGAGATCAGGTTAGGATAACCTGGCCATGACTAAAAGCTAGGCTTGAGGACAGAGGGTTCCTCTTAGCAGAACATTGCTGTTCTGGACTACCAACCACAGCAGAAGGGATTAAAAGCCAGCTGAACCCTAGCATTTTTATCTTTTTAAACAGAGCTAATGTTTGCTGTATCTTTGTTGTTTCAAAGCTTAACAGACCAGCATCTTGTCTCACTAAAGGCCAAAAAACTAAAAATCTGACACTAAATACTAATTTTTAAAAATTCGGAGCATTATTTTTCAACCAAAACATCTTCTTTGAGTAAGAGACATTTAAGAAGAAAAATGCCTGAATAGTGAATTTTGAGACAAAAAAGTAAAAGCCAGTGTATTTTATGGCAAATTTTGATAATCTTTTGGGGACTAATAGGTATTTATGTTCACACTATCTTTTTAATGCATGAATAGCTTGAGTATTCGATGTGCATACTTGAATGCAAATTAACACCTCCGCCATCGTATTAGAAACCTGAGGAATTCACAGCATCCCTTTGAACCAGTGTTTGCAATCTGTAAATTTACAGACCTGAATGAGATGGAGTGACTGGGAGCTTCTTGCTTGCATTTAATACATTTGATGTACTGCACTGTTCCCTTTTTGGGATCATAAACGGTCATGTGTTTAGTGACTAGCTGTAGACTCACTGTAGTATGGAAAGCCCATTAAATTTTGTGGAAAGTACCATTCTGCATGTCCGATCTCTTCTGCATCCTTATGTAAACCATTTCTCTTTTATTCTAGGATGTAATATTTATTTTATTCTGGGGTTAGCCCTTACTGGGTAAGAACAAGTTACATTTCCTGCTGTTAGAAGTCAGCAAAAAAGCCCTTCCGTGCCAAGAAGTTCAAATTTAATATACATTTATTTTAAGAGATGTGAAAAAGCTTTCAGGGTGGTAGTTGTCAAAGAAGTGTATTCAAACAGAAGGTGTAGTTTTCTGGCAGCTTTAGCCAGTTTAATTCCAAGTCCTATGTTTCTACTGCCTGGTTTGACTCAGAATTTCAAATACCAGCATAAGTAATCTGAAATTCTGCTGGACACATAGTATTTTTTCTTTTGTTTTCTTTGTAAAAGCTGTATCCTTGTACAGAATGTTCCTTCATGGCAGCTCACAGATGCTGAATTCAGGCTAGCTGTGGTTCATGTTTCCCGTCCATCCCCTTACTTGTCCATGCATTCAGGTGATTGATCCAGCAGTGAAGCTGGAGGGGCTGCCTGAGCTGTCTTACTGCAGAGTCACTGGTGTCAGCAAGAGGCATGGTCTGTGTAAGTGCAGTGGGAGCTGGGAGCTTGGAAGCCTTGCTGAGCTTGGATGCTGCCTCAGGGCACCACAGATGAGCCTGGAGAACTGACTAGCACTGAGAAATGTGAGCCAAGGGGAACAAGGCTGGAGACAGGTGAGCTGGGAGATGCTCATACAAGGGCTGCCATGAGAAGGAAGGGTGATGCTTTTGTTTGTTGTATGATTCTGCCTCGCTGCCTCACAACAGAAGACAGACAGACATCTCGGTGTTTGTACAGCAGAATGGTATCAACAAAGCACCTTCTAAGCTGGAAACGTGTGAACAGAAGCCCATGTGCAATATGGAAGCCAGTATATTAGATACGGGGGTTCCAGAGCAATGCTGGTAAATACCACTCAGGGTGGAAATAGCGCTCAGTGCAGGAGAAGTGTGGGGGTGTCTGAACTCAAAACCAGGAACTGTTGAATTTTGGGGAAGAACTTGCTTTCTGTTTGACCCAAGCATGTACTGACCTGATTTGTCAGCCCACTTGTTTCCCAAGACAGGCCTTTTTGAAGGAAAAAGAATGTTTTAGTGAGACAAGATAGCTGCCCAGAATAATCATCTCCAACTTCCCACCAAGGACTTGGTGACTATTGCTGGAGGTACTGTATTTTTCCATATGCACAGAGATACTGTGAGACTTAAGGGCAAAAATTGCCTATGGCTGTCTCTATTCTAGGAGATACTATATTATCACACATTTGCAACACAAAGGGTGGGAGTAAAGCACCCCATCTTCTTTGCCTGGCCAGCTAAGGATTACCTTTCAGGGAACAAAAAATAGAAACTAAAACAAAACAAACAAACAGAAAACCAAAACAAAACACAAAAAAAACCAGAACAAAACAAACCAAAAAAACAGTGGCAAGGATTTAGCCATCCAGTACTGAAAATCTGATTGCATGGTAAGAACTGTATAACAATTACATATGGTGTATAATGTTGTCTCCCAATCTGTTGATCCTGTGGATTTCAGACATTACTCATTATATTTAAAGTCTTTGGATTTGTCTGTCATTCATGACAACTTACTGCTTTGCAAATACTGACAGCAAGTGGCTTGAAAAATGAAGAATTCATTTCAGCTATTTTATTTGCTACTGGGGGCTTGGAAGTGTCCTTTACATAAACTAGAGAAGCAGCAGCAGCAATAGAAACAACCCAGTTTGTCACTTAATCTTGCTTTGTGGTTTTTTTCTCTTGACCTAAGAACTAAAATTTGTGCAGTTGTGTCCAAAATGCTTTGCAGCAGTGATTATGCCTTTATCTGATGAAAAGTCTCCTGCAGAGCTTGTTCTTTAGCAGCTCTCTTCCACATATTTGCCAAAAAAAGAGATACTTTCCATATCCTCATTTAGTTCCCAGAATCACAGCATTTGGGGGATAATAATGTTTGTCCATTGAAACTTCCCCACAGCTTGCAGATACCCTGTAAGAACATGCAGTTAGGAACTATTTTCATGTGAGGAAATCGCCAAAAATAACATTCCATCCCAACTGTCTCATGCTATGTCCTGTATATATATTTTCATTTTTGGCATAACTACACAGGTGAGTTACAGTGAAATAATCAGGGTGTGACTTTGCAAGGAACTACTGCATCTCAAAACTACTGGTTTACATGTTTTCACATACTGTTAATACCGGGAAGTGTTCTTTCTCTTTCTCCCTTAAGGATAATTACCAGCCATTTTGAAAAAAAAAAAATAGTGAAGACAATGATACTATGAGTAGAACCTTATTTCTTTACTCGGTCTTAAAACAGTGAAACCTTTTAGTGAATCTGCATTGGAATTAATTTCAATGAAGTTATATAAAGGTATTTACTTAGTAATACTTTCCTTCCAGGAATGTGAGGAGTACTGGGGTAGGACAAGTATCAGTACAAACTGGAGCTTCGCTTTTGAAGACTCACCCGGCTTAAGCCTCAGTGGCTTATATTAGTCTCAGTTTGAAGAGAGAAACCCTGACAAGGCCAAAGGTTGGTCTGCAACTGCACACTTCTGCAGATGCCATTCATCACTTGCAAACACTTCGTACTTCACACAGATAAACTAACAGAGCCCTAAGCCTCTGGCATAGATACAATTATGCCAGCAGACATTATTGAGAGTCAGCTTTTGAACATTTTGTTTACATTTGTTACTATAAAATGTTGCTATTTATACAGAAAGATTGCCACCTCCAAATGAACTTTATAAAAACTGCGGTGCTTGGATGGCTGTTTGCAGTCTACCTGTGCTGGGAGTTCAGCATTCTGCACTTGGTGGGCAGATGCCAGTGGCTCTGCAGATATTTGTGCCTGATAAAGTAGTCACTTTTAATGGTGGATTAGCAATTCCTTCTCCTAATGAGAACTGTAAACAAACATGCACATATTGGATTCTTATGAAACAATGTTGGGTTGTTCCAGCTCAAAACTGGTGAGTGTTGGCAGGGTAGCAGGTGTTAGACGATGCTGCTGCAGGCTGCCTCCAGCCAATTTCCATCAAACTTAAATCAGCATGTTTTTCAAGGCTACATACATTCAGCAAACTTTAAAAATTGCAGTTTATTTCTAAATGCAGCAAATAATGTGAAGTTGCACAGAAATTGTCAGAGCTGGTGAAGATTATGATCTTGCCTGCCTTCCCACACTCCCTATCTTGCCTGGTGCTACTGCGAGTCCCCATGTGCCCACACAGCCACCCTGCCTGTTTCTTTCTCTATTTCCTCTCAGATAGACCAGCTGGGTTTACCCTGTGGCCAGCCAGACACTCATGCTGGCATACGCATGCTGGTGGGAAGAATGAGGAGGAGAAAAATACCCAGCTTTCCATTCAGATCTCTAGTGTCACTGAAAAAGTGAAAGATCAGTAAAAATGTAAATGCTGGGGAAAACAAACTTGCTTTCCTGGGCATGTACTGCTGCCTGCAGAGGTTGACCTTGGTCACCAGTCACTGTTGTGGTGTGGGCCAGCCCTGTGAGGAGTACAATCATAATATACTGGAAGGGCATATGGCAATACATGCAAGTATTGCCAGCTAAAAATAACTCTTCATGGCAGCTTTACTTGTGTTTTTTTTCTGTCACCCTTCCTTTTGCGAGCTGCCACTCTTCCTTTCCCATTGCTCTGCTGCTGCAGTGTTAATCTCGCCCTTGCCACGGTGTGCTGTGAAACAACCTGCCAGCCTGCTGCCTGAGCTGTTCTCCCTGCCAGCACAACAGGCACAAGGCTTCACTGATTTAGAAAATCTCTGTGTACTCAATTCTTTGTTTTCAAAAGATGTGAAGAGATCGTAGTCCGGAAAAATACACTGAATTGTAGTTTGGTTGCCTAATTCAGCTCATGAGTCTGATTGCTTTTATGCTTGTAAAAACTAACTGCTTTCTCGGTTCCTATTGATTTTGTCTGTTGCAAGTAGATCTCTCATGTTGCATAAGAAAATCACATGGAACTTCATAAAGTTATTCTATGAGGTCACATGTAAGTGTCATCTCCTTTTTGAAACATCTTAGACTGAACATCTGAGGTAAGTGAAATATATCATGTGACAGATCACTCACATTCATTTGCTTCTTTCATAGAAGGAAAAAGCAAACATTTATAAGGTGTAAACACATTTTCAAACACAGTCATTTCATCACTGATTTGAAAGTTTGGTAACTTCTGATGGCTTCTGATGGCATCATGGCTTCACTCATGACACTGGGCTAATAACAGGTGATTCCAATCACTAAGCCTGTTAATTGCAGCGTGTGATTGCAATTCTGATGACTTGGAGCACATTACAGTAATAGGTAACTGAGACCTTCATGCTAATTCCAAAACACTTGACTAAAGTCAGATTCAAAAATCAAAATCTATACACTTGTATAGAGACAAGTGTAGTTGGTTGTATAATCTTGGTATGCTGTGTATGCCATTTTGTAACTGTAAAATGCATTTGAAAATACAAAGAGCAGGTATAAAACATGAGCAGGTAAACTTCAGTGATGGAAATCAAAATAAGTAGATGATAGATAGCCTTTGAAGTACTATCTGCTAAAATACTATAGGCAAGGGTCAATATGTCCTCCAGAGATTTATAGCTTTATGGCTAAACGATAAAGCTTCTCTTTCCAGGACTACCCAGTAGAGTCTCCTGTATGTTACATGTCTCTTGGAAGCTGAAAAGCATATCAGCAGAGAATTCACTTTTATCAGCTTGTACTGCTGATGTAGATGTGGCTTGTTACAGGGAGAGAAAAGGGTGCACTATTCAGAATACTGATGGAAATCTTTGAGGTTTTTATTAAAGTCCTCTACAAGTCAATGTTCCAATCAGCTGTACCTTTACAGGGCATTTTGAAATGTCAGAACCAACCCCTTTTTCCATTCAATTTAGAAGCTTTGCATTCAGCAACTCTTTTCAAAGCCGTAAGAAAATTATGACCTAAGTGTGAAGTTTCAGAGATCTCTGTTGGAAAGCTGGTCAAACACCATAATTTAAGTATTTTTTTAGTGTTTCCTGCTCCAGTGTCAGTAATGGTATGCCCTACCCTAGGTGATCAAAGGAGACAGGTTCCATATGTCTGGAAACTGTTTCCTGTTCTTTTAACTTCCCACAGTAAGTGTAGCTGAACTACTACTGCCCGTAATTAGCAGTGAAGGAAAAAGCTTTATTAAGGGTGGATGAAAGAAATCCAAACTGTACCTGTCTTGCAATGTAATATGCAGCTTGTGCTCTCTTTCTTCTATCAGAAAGGCATATGCAACTAACAGAGATGATTTATGGGCGAAAAGAATGCACGTCTGAAAAGCAGAAGTACCTCTCTCTTTAAATCCAAGATGTTTTGGTCATTTGGAAAATATGACAATGCGAAGGGGAAATGTCAGGGCAACTTTACTCATGTCCATGTGCTTAGCAAGATCTTGCCATTTCTTAGCCTGGGCAATTTCACAGATTGGATGCACAATACATTCTATAGGATTTATTTTTTCTGATTCTGGAAATACAGTCTTCCAGACGTGACTACATCAAATGGAGTAAAAGCCTCAGGTGACAGCAATAGCACAGGAAATTCAGCTGAGTCTTCGTGTAAAGAAAAAGAAAGTAACAACATTAATCTGTAAAATGTGAGCATTTGAATTTCATCTCTAGACTGTTTAAGAAAATGATTAATAGATGTGAAAGCATACAGTAAGTCAGAAAAGCTGTCTTCTTCCAAAGCAGCATCCATGCTGCACTATTGTCCTGGATTTATATATCAAACACTAGACTGGTATTAAATAGTATATCTGGATATCTGCCATGCTACTCTAGGACTAGGCTGTAGTTTGAATACAGATCACAGTAAAATGTGAGAGGGGCAATTATGGAAACAAAAGTTCATCCTGTGTAGTAAGAGAGAAGACAATAGTATGTCACATGGAAAGAAAGGTACATTAATGAAACACATATTTCCAGTAGAAAGAACTTTGAACAAAACTATGCCTTAGTGAAGTGTACAGCACAGGAGATCATTTTTGTCTCTGTGCTAGGAAGGGTGCAGTAAGTGGATTTATTCAGGGTGCTTCCTGGTCCTGGGCAGGACCTTTCTTGGATGCTTCTAGCTCACAGGGCAGATCAGTTCTTTTACTTTGCATCTAACAGTGTAGCTGTCCCAAATCTGGTGCTATTAGGTATGTTTCTTCTCCCTATCTTACACTCTGAGACACACTGCATCTATCACAGCAATATCTTTACTTTATAGTTATTCTAATGGTTAAGCCTGAATTGTTAAATGGATGCACATAAACAATTTGGATAATTTTTAGACAACGTGTTAGCAATGGTGCATGACATACTAAGTTGCCCCTGCTTCTTGGGTTCTGGGATTCTTTTTTTGCTTTGGTTCTGATCATTGTGCTTACTCTGGCATATACTTGCTAATCCTTCCTAATGCCAGCAATATCCTTAATGGCATCAGGCATTTAAAGAAGTTAAATTCAAGTTCATGGATTTGTATCCCCTACAAAGAGTTGTTTTAAATTATAAAATTATAAAAAGTACTGTCAGGCAAAACATCCTCTTTCTTTAAGTAGCTGGCAAATCAGAGGAAGTGAAAATAAACTGTCTTATTAATTTTAGGAGTCTTATTATTTTGCAGAGTAGACAGTTTCCTTCTTAATACCTTGATTTTAATGCTTTGTCAAACCCTGATCAAATTCTTTTCTTAGGCTGGACTGATTTCTTTTTTCCCCAAGAAATATTACTTTCTAGAAAAAGTTTTGAACAGAGCTAAATAACCTGAATGTGTAGTTGCATGAGTGACCTTGCAGAGTAAATTGTTGTGGTAGTGTCGATATATTTGTGCTACTCTACCATCTGTTTGACAGATAATGAAGTAGGCAAGATCAATGCCTAACATAATTATGTCAGTAGAAACCTTGACATAATGTAGACATAATGGCCCTGCCATGTACTTCCTAGGGCAGTCCCCAGACAAGGACATGGCATCTATTATCTTTCATCTGCAACCTTAACATGACTTCAGCCAGTCTACAAAACCCCTCTCACTTTGCAACAAGTCACAACAGGGATTTTCTTAAAAGAATGGTGGATTGACTTCTCTCTGGCTCTGTCCCTTTAAGGACAGCAAGCTACGCAGAGGTTAAATGGTGTGATGGGGTGTGTTTGCACACCTAAATAGAGCTGTCCCTATGCGGACAACAAATGTAGCAGTGATTTTAATGTAGAGGATTTTAGTCATGAGACTGCATAGGAGTGATGGGGAAGAGAGGAGGGTGTTTTATACCATACTGTAGATGCCAGGCCAGAAAAATTATTAGAAATATAAGGACACTGGAGGGAGGGAGTATGTCACTATTATAAGGTAGTTCACTGCTTAAGGAACACCCTGGACAGGAATTTAAGGAGTGTGTTTGCATTTTATAGCATTGTCTAGTAAGACAGAGCATGGTCACTCAAGGTGTCGGACAGACATTTCAGGAATGAGCCTATTCTCTGGGGAATCAGAGCCAGGTTTGATAGCAGTGGGGGCAGTGAATCCCAAAGGACCTGCTGGCATCATTTTCTTCCCAAGACCAAGACCTGATAGTTAGGTCATGGGTTGGACTTGATCTCAAAGTTCTTTGCCAACCTGATGATTCTGTGATTCTGTGATTTTTGGGATGAAAAGTAATAAAATTTGTAGGGGTTGGACTAGATAATCTCCGAAGGTCCATTACAGCCCTAACTATTCTGTGATTCTGTAAATTAGAAGGCTTGAAACTTAAAATATTGTGAAATCATGGGGAAAAGGCCACAAGGTTTTTAACAAGCTGGATCCGAGAAGAAACCAGAGAAGCTAGGAGACTCATAGAAGTTATCGATTTTCTTGAATATTGACGGAGTTTTTAACAAACCAGGATGAGAATGCAATCAATGAGATTTTATAAGACAGTAAGCAGGACATAGGGATAACTACATTCCTAGGAAAACCTTCTTTTGAAAAAAATGCAGATTTCACACCAGACTGCAGAAAGGAGGGGAAATCTCTGACAATTTTTTAAACTGAATTTAAAATAATTATTCAAACACACTTCATTATATTAATCATATTTATATTAATTATACATATTTGCTATTATACTGTAATTCAAATCAAGAATACAGAGTGTGGAAAAGACTGGCAGAAGATACAGACTAGCATTTATTAAACTTTCTGGGTGTCTTAGCTGAAATAAATTGGCTAGAAATGAAATGTTAGAGAGAAAAGATACAACAATACAGTAAGTACACTGTGGTGCTTGGAGATAATCAAATACATGATATTCCTTTTGAGATATTCTTTGTGACAGAAGCAAGTTAGAAATTCACAGTATCCATTGGAAAGGTGGAATAAGTGGGTATGCCTCCCAAATTACAGTGACTGGCTCTTTTTCCCCCAGATATTACTCTATGATTCAATAATAAGATACAAACAGGGAAATAAAGATTGATGAAGCATCTGATAAGATGAATTCTTTGAAAAGTATTTGACCATTGTATCTGAAAATTATACGATTACTTATACCCAAGTAATTTCCATAGATTATCCAGTCTCAGAAAGAATGAGGAATAAATTTGCAGCAAAAGATAAGACGTTGCAGAAACTCATTAAGTCCATCCCAGTAAGGCAGACAGGAAAGTACACATTAAGTGCCTTATTACCTGCTCAATTCAGAGATACATATCACTGATGACTTACCAGTCAAGGTAATAAAATTATGTCAGTGCAAGTCTTACAGCAGGCTTCAAAAAAATATGTAGAGGTCACATAGTATAACCAACTGTAAAAGAGAGAAGAAAAATGCATGAAGTATGAAACCTGTGAAAATTAGTGAAGTGGACAAATGCAGTTCTGGACATGCAGAATCCAAACCCTGAAGTGTGTACATTCCAGCAAAGATGATTTTATGACCTTGTGTCATTAAGATGAAATTACATTAGCAGAAACCCTAATAATGAATTATGTCCCATCATACCATAAATCTGTATTTGTCATAGATAAAATATTATAACAGATGTGCTTACCAGCAGCTCATCCTAGTTGGTCATGATTTTTTTAAAAAAGTGGCGGTTTGAAGGGTTAATTGAGAAACATAACATTCCCAGGTACTATCCACTACACTGTTTACTGGGAAGTGCAATAATAAAAGAGCAAACAGGTTTTTCCTTTAGTTTAGCCTTTGACAAAGGATCCCAGCTTGGCTATGCTGAACTGTGCCTTAAAATGCAGACCATCTCCAGGAGAGCTGTTAATTAACATCGAATAGTAGCCAGAAAGATTTCTTTAACAAAGACAGCAAAAACATAATTGAGCCAAATTAATTAAAAACACTAAGATGAAATTTGTATGCACAACAGCATGTGGTATTGTTACTGAAGAACCTACTCATAGCCCTGTGAAACAAAAGCTTTTTAATTACAGTCTTTCAGGAAAAGCCTGCCATTTCTTCCTTATCCTTTGTGGGTGTTACGAAGGAAGAACATGTAACAGCGAAGTAAACAATAAGTGGAACAAGTATAGAAATCTTTTTTTACCAGCTCTCACGTTGAAAAAGGAGTCAGCAACTGCAGTGAGCAGCTGGGTTGGAGAAGTGTCTCTTAGGGATCTGCTCCATCAAATACACTCTTGAAAGGGTTCTTCAGCACTCTCAAGCTGGTTAATACTGAAAATGCTTGCCAAATAGAAGATTGTAATAGAAAAATGTGAGGTTAAGTATTTTTCTCTTGATGTCAAGGATAGGCTCACCATCATTAAGAGTGAACAAAAACTAGGTTCAAAGGACCATAGTGTCACAGGCTAATCCAGATGAGGAGAGTACTCAGGAGGTGCCTAGTACAAGACATTGCTCCTAGCACTAGAAGCCATGGGGGTCAGACCAGGCTGTTCAGGGAGGGAGGGAGTGTGCACAGCCCCTGGGCAGCCTGAGCTGCTGCTCATCTGTCCTCCTGGGGAAAGGTTTCCAAATGGCTGGTTTCAGTCTCTCCTGCCCCTCACCTGCCCACTGTGCCCCACTGAGGAGATCCCAGCTTCTGACAGTCCCTCATAGGCACTGGAAGCTGGTGTTAGGTGCTCCCAAGCCTTGTCCAGGCTGACTCAGTTCTGGAGCACCAGCCACTGCAGGCAGCGCTGGAGCAGGCTATGAGCCGGTGACCCATTCTCCCTGGGTCATGTCCAGAGACTTTCTCCCATCTACTGTAGACTGTGCAGTCCCATTTGAACTGTGAGTTCAGGCCTGCTTCCTTAAGAAACTTGAAAGATCCCCATATTCCTCTCATAAAGACTGAAAAATTCAATGGGGGATAAAATCCAATATATAAAAGCGATATAGAAAGCTGTATTTGTTTTTAAATAGTATTAATTCTGTGTGTATATAGACTTGTGTCATGGTTTAACTGCTGAAACCAGCACGACTTGTATTTGAGGACTTGGGAGTATCTTGCTGAACAGGCCTAAAATAATCACACCCTATCATTTCCCATGACAAGTATGATCTGAAGCACAGAGGAATTTAAAGTCCCATGTTGCAACACTGCAGCACACAGACTATATAAGAATGTCTGTGAGATAATAAAAGATAGCTCAATGGACTTCCTACTGAGAACAGTAAAAAAAAATCAGCATTCACTTCAGTGAAGAGTGGGAAATAGGCTGGAAGGAATATATCTCATGCAGGTTCAGGCCAGCTAAGGTGACAGTCTCATGTAAAGAAAAAAAACCCCGAGAAAAGCAGCAGCACTGCGTCTATTCAATGCTGAAACAAAAGCCACTTAACAGCCAAACAACACAAATACTGCAATTATTAAGGCTTTTGGCTGCACAATATTACACAAAGTTGCACATTTCAGAATTTTCTGTAGCTTGAGCTGCATCTGACACTGATTTTTCTGTTGTGTATCTGTGTGATCATGTGCAGCAAAGGTCTTTGTTATGGTGCTGCCAACCAAAGTTATGGAGCAGAGAAAAAGTAGTAGTGTGTCAATTTTGTGTGTCCTTCTCAGGTGTAAAATTATGAAAACAGCCTCTATGTGAAAAAGTGTGTGCTGATATGAACAAAGGTGATGAATCCATATGTAGCTTGTAAAGGTTAATCCTCAGGTTACCTTGATCTGCACACAGCTTGTTTGCTACAGCACAATAGAAATTTTGTTGTGGGATGCATGCACTGCAAAGTCAGAGAAATGTATGAATGAGCAATTACATTACTGAGAGCATGTATTTACAGAATCTTCAGTCACTCACCGTGTGCATTGCACTCCTTTATGTAGAGGTAAGGAAGTGTTAAAAGGCAGCTTTTAATGGAGAGCAGCTCACTGTAAAATAATCTGGTTTGTAGCAGTCTACAGACCACCAGGTTTGTCCTGTGCCTATGGCACATTTGTGAGGAGATTGAAAGAGGCAACAATGGGAACGGCACGTGAGTCTGAGCGGACATGACAGGCAGGTTATGCAGCTGCTGGCTGCTGCAGTGGCACCCATCAGAAAAGCGCTAGAAGGTAAGTTTGTAAAAACTTAGACCCTAATAAGGGCACCTGTGAGTAAATTTAGTGTCCCAAGCATCTTAGGCCAAGGGCTCCCATATTTCACTTAACAGTGGTAATGAATGAGAAGGGACATACTTCCCTCTCTGCTCAGTTGATTTAGTCCTGTCTACTCTCTCTTGCAAGAGGCTCTTAGGGGGGCTATTGACAAATATTTGCAATAGACAGGCAACTAAGTACCATCTTCAGAGGGCACTAGTGAGCTTCTCAAAACACTCCATTGGCAACTGCCCAGATATATTGAGGGGTAAAGTGTTCCACCAACATTTATACACTTCTATATCCATCAATTTCACACTCCAAGTCATATATCACTTTTCTGATTTACATAAAAGATGATCAAGCTCTTATTTTTTGAGTATTTAGTAGCTATAAAATGGTTTGGAAAATTTCCAGATTCATCTCCCAGTTTTTGTCATCAGTGAATAAAATGCACACTTGGCCAAAATTAGATCACTTGTTTAATAACAAATGAAGCTATTTCTAGGTATTTTTCTTATTAGATTTCTCCAAATGGGATAAAACTAACAGCTGGACAATATGTTAATGATTTGCCTTGTGCTTTAATTTCCATTCTCCTTCCTGTTGTCAGACCAGTGGGCAATATAAAATTGTGCAGCAAGTCTACTCATTTTTCCTTCTTTTATGAAACTTTAAATTTCTTCCAATTCAATTATTTTATTTAATGCAATATTACGCAAAGTGGCCTTATAACAATTACCACTTCCCACATTTAAAATGCTTTTGTGGTCCTTGTGAAATGTAACTTCACAAAAAAGAATGCTGTGATAGCATTGAATTTGGAACCCTATAAATTAAAAGTCAGAACTAAAACAAGTTTAGAATTAACATGGAAGTCACAGACTATGAAACATGAACAATTCATTTGTTGTTTTTTTTTCCCCAAGATATATTTATATCCTTTGTTAAAGAGTTCTTGGGGGTTTTAATGCTTTCGGTTTGAGCCCTGCTTTTCCTTACAGTTTTGTAAGTTATTGAAGATGACAGTTTTAAAACTGCACAAGCAATACAGAAACCAAGACATAATACTCACTGGAGCTTTCCTGAGAACACTAGTTTTTATTTACATGTACATGAACAGTTCAGTGGAAAACTACCTTTGTCACAGTAAATTTTATCTATGGTAAAACCCAAATTGTTGATTTTAATCGTTTTCATATTTTATTTTGTATTTTCTGTTGCTTATTATATAGCACATTAAAATAGTTCAATATTGATTTGTCAAATAGTCACTTGGTGTTAATGCAAAAACTGTAGTAGTGCTGCATCTTGGAAAAAAATCTATTTCATATTAGACAGTACTTGTTGTGTAACATGAAAGCACTGTGACTTCTTAGAAAAATGAAAATCTGTAATGCAAAGGCTGATGTGCTGTTGTTTGAATCATCTACCAATGACATAATTAAACATTCATATCTCTTCATATTTCAAGCAATTATTGCTGATTGCTACATGTGCTGATAACATGCCAAATAGCATGTATTGGTGGTGATTCGTAGTCTCTTTCTCCCACACAAAAACACACATGGATGGATGCACACATTTGCACACACAGACTCACAATGAGGTACACAGGACTGGTGATGTTTACGTGGACCTGAAGTGCAGGAAACAATTTACCAGACTGAACTGCCAGTTTTAGGCTTTCTGGTGCTGGTTATTTATTTGGTCTCTTGTTTAATTATTTTCCTCTCTGGAGTAGTGTATTTAAACACAGGATCTAATTATAGATTATATATGATTGCTATCAGTTTTATTTCTCTCTCTTCCTGGGGCAAGACTTGGGCTTTCTATTTTTATTTAGATAGAAGATAGAGTAAGCTGCAAATGCACACCAGAAGACATATTTTACCATGTGACTGTATTTGCTACCTTTTTTTTTGTGAAGTCCCCCAGAAAAAATAGAGGTAATATACTTGATATTAAGCACAAGCAACAATTCCTTGTAGTCATTAGACTAATTAGAGCACTTCTGCTTATTTAGCAGGGCTACTGAGTCACAATGGTCTTTGCAATGGAAATTCTGCAGTTAACATACCAAATAGGACACTGGAATTGCAGAAGAGAAATTTATTTCTCTTCCTCAGCAATGGGTCTAAGGACAGTGTCTTTACAATACAGCTGACAGTCTACAACAAGCTGATACAATTTTTTACATGTGAGCTACATGTATTTACAGAAGAAAGCTTTGTACAGCTGTTTTTCATTTGTCCTGTTGGCATTTTAGTATCTGTACGTTTAAGCAGATTTTGTGTTTTTAAATCACTGCTGAAAACCTGTCAGAATAAACTGCTTACAAAGCCATATACCTACTTGCAGAAGAAAGACTGAAACAGGCCTGTCTGCAGTCTGCATTTACAAAGTGATTTAGCATATCAAAGCAGAGGACACCAGCTTCTTGATGGCTGATGTTATGTTATTTCTTTCATATTTCCTCTTATGTTTGGTTCCTTCTGAGGTGTATGTTTCTGGTACAACTGGATCCCTTCTGTTCACACATGCAGGGAAAAAGAAATCCTACTACTTGTTCCATGGTGTTAGAAAAAAACTGTGGAAAAAAAAGCACCTTCTAGGTTTTATATATGCCCTGCCTCACAGAGTATTTCCCCATTGCTTAATCAAGTCCTCTAGGGCTATTGCAATACAAGTAATAAACAATAATAACCAAGGCATTCTTAACTTTCACTAGAAACTCGTTGAATATGACAGGATTAAGGCCTGAAGCTTTAAAAAGCTCCTGGTACCATTCAGTTGCTCAGACAGGGATTAAAACTACTGCAGGCAGTAGCAAAGTGGTAAATATTGACTCAGCAGTAAATAAAATCAGTCCATTGAGGTGGACTGTACAATATGTGGTGGAAGAGAGTCATGAGAAAGCAATATTGCTCTTGGGCAATGTACACCACAAACCCACATGCTGTTTCAGGAAAGTCATAGTGTTCATAAAATACAGTGATATTTTACACTCTTAACAAACTTTAAACAAAGAAATTGCATGTGCTTTATTTCTTAATCTGGTAAAAAATTATTCTCTTTACCTGCAAAACAGATGAAGTACTGTTTTGCTGGTACTAATGAACAACCACCACCCTTTAATATGTTTTAAAATATGCATGTGTAAATTTTATTTCCTGTCCACAACTATTTTAAAAAATCTTACAGTTTTTTGTTTATGAAATGGAGGATGTTTCAAGACCATTCTCTCCTATAGAAACACAAACACTTTATTACCTTATAATGAAAAATAGATGACATATAGGTGATCAAGTGATGAGAAAGATAGCAATTTTAATAGCTTTTTTCCAGCTTTGTTAAGTGTGTGGTTTGTTCCACTCAAATCAATAACTGGAACACCATTTTCTACTCAGCATATAACAGTCAGTGGATAATTTACCACCAGGCTGAAACATTTCATTTGTCTCAGCACCTTTGTCAAATTATATGTTTCTAGAGCATTATGAATATGCCATTGAATGGTGGAATGATGTGCACTAACACAGACAAACCGTCCTTCGTTTGGTTGCTCTTCCTTTCTCTTCCCTACTTGTGGAATAAAATCTGTATTAAAAAGGTAATATTAATCTTGCAAATGCAAGTATGCCTGACAGTTCAGACACCCTGTATTTGCACATATGAATGTGAACTATGTTAATGAAATGTAGCAATCAGAAAAAGAAACAACTTGTGAGCAGCATACCATGAAAACTGCTGGCAAAAGAACAAAATACAGGTCTACCTCACAAAATGGCTGTGAAATAAGAAGGGGTGTATGCATTTGAGGATAAAATTGTTTGTTCCACTGCCACTGGAAAGAACAATGAGCTTTTGTGTTTTGTGTTTTTTTCTTTCTCAATACTTGAATGGCCATCTGTGTACAGGTATAAGGAATAACCAATCCTCCATCAAAAGCTCAGTCATCCTCCTAAGAGGTTAAAACCTAACCATTAACAGCCTAACCATTTCAACCTTAACAGGTTGAAATAATAGCATAAAATCACTTCTTTTTTTTTTTTTCCAGGCTAGTCCTTGAGCATCTCAAGCTCTTTTAAAGGCCTAAATACAAATGTCTGTATGCAAGAGATTTGTGGAGATGTGCTGATACTGAATTTGGAAACACACATATCCAAGCTCTTGATACAAACATGAAAAGAAAAGTAAAGTGATTGCATTATACCTCAGGTAAGTTTCTTAGGGACACATATAAGGGATGTCATTCTTCTAAGCCTGATATGGAAACCATATGCCATCTGAAATACCCCAGAGAGTTCAAAACTTATAAAAGAATATTCTTTATTGGAATAGACTGGCAGTATGACAATTCATTATGTGAATATGGAGTCTACATATTTATTTACATATCACTTCACATTTCACAGCAAACTAAAAAAAATAGTATTTGTTATTATGCTCAACCTGAAATTCACAGTTTATAAAAAAGAAATAGACTTACTGAATAATTCAGAATTGACATAAAAAGGACAAATACATTCTCGTAGATAATACTGCATAATGACTATTTCAACAGCTGTTCATGTGAATCTCAAGTAACAGACTATATATCAGCAGCCTAATCAGAGTTCAGTGCCAGCAGGTGAGCTGTCAGCAGAATTTCTCCAAGGCCAGATGGAACTTCCCAGGTCTACACAAATAACTGGCCAACTGTATGGGTGGAGAAAGACTGACTCAGTCATTTCCAGGATACTGACTATAGCACCATGGCAAAAAAGTACCCTGTGCAAATGAGACTGATGACATGACGTGAAAACTGATGTGAAAACTGACTGACACATCTGGAAATCGTCACTCTTTAGTATTTGCAGTAGGATAGGACTTCAACATGTCAAAAAAGATCACTCTCAACCATGCACTGCGGAATCCACCAGTAGATATTTTTCACTGCAGCTCCATGCCAGAGCAGCCCTCCTGGCTCTCCCAGCTCTGCTGTGGTGCAGATCCATGTCCTGGCAGCAGCCTGCTGGAAAGTGATGGGCAGACTTGCCAGGGCCCCCCATCACTCTCACTCAGGGGATAAAGTCCAGCTCAGCATCCTCAGCTGTCAGGGATCACAGAATATTTTATAAATACATGGGGAAGGAGTGGACAGTTAATGTATTATCTAGCAGCCCTTTCACGATTTTCTTCAAAAGTAGCTTAAATCTCAGTTATGTGAAATGAATGTAAAACTCTGAATACGAATGGAAATTTTAAAAGCCTGTTAACTGTAAACTGTTAATTTGCAAGCCTGAAGGATCTAGTAATGGTTGACTTTTACCTTAGAATCAACTAAGCTTTATGATACTCTCAGCTGGAACAAAAGTATCACCAAAAGCCAAATAAAACCTGAATTTAATAAATGAAAGTAGCTTTACCAATACCTTGTAAAAAGGGACACCAGTCAGTATATATTTCCCTCATCAAGTAAAAGGTTATATCAGATCACTGAAGTGAAAGGCAATGTACTGCACTGTATAGGAGATGTGACAGCAACATTAGCTGTTACAAACTGTCTTTGACCAAATGAAAACAGTACCAAAAAAAACCCCAAAAAAACCCAACCAAATATCACTCTAACCTTCAGGGCACAAATATGAAACTCAGGGTACTGAAGATATGAATAAAGCAAGCTTTTTGGAAAGAAAGGTTTCACAAAGTGGTCACCTGTTTAGAACCTCACTAATAAATGCCTGTATTTATGTATTTATGCATTTCACATTTTCCCAAGATTCTGTGGTGTGTTTTGACTCTTTACACTGTTTAAAGTCACAAAAGCTCAAAAGGAGAATCAAGTAATTCTTCAAGGGGTTCCTAGTGTGATCACAAAGGGGCAACACCAGATCTTGAGGAGATCAGTAAGGACTTTTCAGTCTTAACCTCACTAACGTCCAACTTTTGCCTTGTGTATTCACAAACCAGAGAAACCCTGAAGAAAGATCAAGGGCAACAAAGACAAGGTCAAACACTGTATGAGGCGGGACAGTTATTCCCAGCTGCAGTGCATTGGTTTTTTAACATGATAGGTAAAATATAGACATAAAAAAGTATCTTACTTTCCTGTAACTAATTATTAAGAAATACAGGAAGAACACAACATTTTCTAGTACTGTAGACAAACTCTAAGCATGCCACTTAAAATGCCAACTTCTTTCAAAGCTGCCTGTATATCATTGACATAAGCGGCCTCACAGCTGTTAATGAGTGACTCGCGGATGTTTCCTGTACAGAAAGAACACAAAATATGTTGTAATTCTGCAAGTGAAATAATTTACATATATATATCAATTTTGTACTGCATTACACTGAATAATATTGTTAATATGGATTTGCTGTGCAGATGTGCAATTTTGAATTTAGAAGAGACTTGTGGGATTAAGATTTAAAATGCTCCTTTGGACTTGGATACTGCCAGGAAAATATATGCAGGATTTACTAATGAAATGTGTGTATGCATATACTTGGTATAACTTTATGGTGCATTTAAGGGCCTCATTGTTATTGAAAAAGTAATACTTTTCTCAATAATCAAAAAGTGGTAAATTGTTCAGTTCCAAACCCTTTTGTACATGCACAAATGCTGCAATTCTGTCAGGCTTTCAGAACAGCCACAGACACTGTATGTTAAAATATTGGGGAAATTAGAGTCTTTCCTTTCTGACCTTCCTGGTGCTCTGATACTGACACTATTTTGTACAGCATCCCTCTAAAAACACAAAGTCAGGGACTGAGTGAGCATATTCATTAGCAATTGTGAATGACAGGAGTCATCAGCTTGTGAGAAGAACTGCAGCTCCTGAAACACTCAAATAAAGAAGATTTACTGAGGTTAGAGGGAAAAACAACGAAAAGGAGTTTATGATGGTACTTTATAATACCGTAGCTTAAACTTTATGCCCATTCTGGTTTTTTAGTTCTTCTGAGTGAAAGGCAAACCAAAGGTCTTCTTAAAAGAAAAAAAGTGGTTTTTGAGAAGGTGAGGAAATATGCGAAATGAACAAAAACACACGAAAAAACCTGTTGTTGTGGCTGTTAGTTTTCTGAGCTTTTTTTTTACCTTTGAGAAACTGTCGAGTTTTAAAATTCTGAGCTAAACCAACTTCTGTGTTTTTGTCAACAAGACAATGTATAAATACACTTTTAACTGTATTGAATAATTTAAAGTTTTTCTTTTTAAATGCCAGTGTGCTACAGTGCATTCGCTTTGACATTATAATAAAATATACAGTACATAATTTGTCTGCAGCTGAATTCACACATGTTGCAGAAGTGAGAAGGGGCATCAATCAAACTGCAGAACACATGCTAGTGTCTGTCCTTGCCATTTCCCAGGCTGAGAAGTGGAAGAAGCACAGCAGCAGTGTCAGGGATCAGCAGTGAGGTGAGGTGTGAAAGCTCCTGTGCTACTGTGCACTGCTGACAGCAAATTTGGGAGGGGGAAGGTAGTGCCCCATTCCTGGGAGCCTTGATATGGATTTATATGCCTGACAGGTCATTACATAGGCTCTCACTCTCTCCACAGAGGAGAGAACACAAGTTAATGTCCTTTCTTTTATAAAGTAAGCCAAACATACTAATCTGAGTAGTGACAAAGATCAAACCCACTCAGAAAGGAAAAGAGAAGTTCTGTATTTTCTTAGCGTATCAGCAGGTTAGGGTTATTCTAGTTATAAATGTCATACTGTGTTGTAAATAGATATAGATTAAACAGCAGTTATCAACTACAGAGTAAAATTTTCCTTTCATTATATTTGTTGGTGTCCTGAGTTTCCCCTCCTTCCTGAATTCTTCACCTTCCTCAGACAGGGGTCTGGGATTGCTGTCTACTGTTAGCCCTCTCTTTCGTTATACTGCAAATCCTATGAGCGCCTGTGGATTGAATAAGACTTGAAGAACCAATATAGATCTGTAGCACCTCTGACCTCTTCTGTCCAGTCTATTCCAGATCAGTCCTTGTGGGAAGAAGTTCCAGCTGGCTGCAAGCAAAGTCAGAGTGGTTCACAGTGTGAGCCCAGAAGTAGTTGGTTGTGCTGAAAATTGCAAGTGAGGGCCTCTTACTGTTTTCAGTCATAATTCACTTTCTTACCTAGAACCCAATGAACAGAATTTTTGTTACCATAAAAATTCACTAAGGTTGATTTTTGACATTCTCAAGCTGGCAGAAGAATTAAGATAATTTATCAGTGATCAGTAATCCTAGCCAGATTAAGATCACTATATATTGATAGGATAATTTGATACGCTTTTTGATCTTTTGCCAAACAAAAGTGATTAGGGTTATAAGAGTTTACAATTTTCTTTGGAGGAACATCTATATACACAGATTACCAAACCTGATGGATTTTTTTCTCATATCAGGAGACTCTAAAAACAAGAGAAATCTTTCTTTAGTATGCATGAATTACCAGCAGCAAATAGTGTTATGGTGACATGCTTGTCAATCTGCTTTTCAAAGGATGCAAGACTTATATTTACTAAAATGATGTGTAAGACATCATGCCCAAAGGGTATGAGATTGACCTTGCTTATGCAAAGACTGGAAACGTACATTGCCATCTACAGATACATAGTATGACTTTATAAGTGTCCGGGGATGTGGTACACAAAGTTATGCCTAACAGTGTCAAATTATTTTAATTTTGCATTTTTTCTCGGAAGAGCTGGTGGGCAGAAAGGGGCTCTAATATTTGATACAGAGATAATCTAAGAATGAAAATTGATGCAGGACCAGTAATTTACAAGAGAAAATACTTGTAGTGCTGAAATTCCTATGAGAAAATTATAGAAGACAAAAAACTAGCTACAGTGGAAAGAAATATTAAAAAGTGCTTTCAGTGTAGCAGAGAGAGTGGCCACGCTGCCTCACGACTGGGAGACACCTCAACTTTCCGTACATTTGGTGGTGAAGAGCTGCTGGAACGGTGAGGTGCGCCGGTAGGACGGGTCCGCAGAGCCGGAGCGTACACTGCCTGCTGAGCTCGGGCCTGGCTTGACCTTGCCTGGTCTCGTCGGGCCAGACCGGCCCGCACTAACCCCGCTCACGAGCTGCAGTGCCTATCCTTCACGGCTCCATTTCCTCTCATTTTATGAGGACGGTGAAAAGCCCTGCTGCCTACAGGCAATCTGATGTCCAAGTAAAAACGTTTTGTTTCCCAAGCCTCAGGGACCCACGACTCCCTTGACCACGTGCTTTCTCTTGTCACTGCCTGATGGGAGGGCTGCGGCTGAGCCCCTGCCCTTGTGAAAAGGCTGGGAGGGGATGCGCTTGGGGTCACCGCTGTCGGCCCCAGCAGGCGGGAGGCGCAGCGGCTCGGCAGGTTTCGAGTCCGCTCCGTCACCCACCGCCTGGCTCCGGCACGGCGGCAGCGTTTTCCAGGGCTGTTTTGACAGGAAAGTCAGGTTATTTTAACAGGAAAGTCGAGTTCGCCACGGCGCAGACGAAGCCCTCAGCCACCCCAGGGCCGGCGGCCAGGCCGGGCATGCGCGGCGCCCGCCCCGCCCCCGGGAAGCGCCGCCTCCGCCGCCGCCGGGCGCGGGGGGACGAGCGGCGGTGGCCGAGCGGCCGCGCCTTCCGCCATGAACCTGCACCAGGTGCTGACGGGCGCTGTGAACCCGGGGACAGCTGCTTCTCCGTGGGCAGCCTGCACGACCAGCCCTTCACGGTGAGCGTCCCCGGCCGCGGCGCCTCCGCAGGGCCCGGCGCCGAAAGCGGCTGCGTCAGGCGCGGCGGCCGCGGCGGCCCCGGGCGCGGGGCTCGCCCCGGTAGCGCCGTCCCGCGGCGGCGGCGGCACTGCTCGAGGGCCCCGGGGGTCCCGGCCCGGCGGGGGCGGGGACGCGCGGAACTTGTCTGGAGCGGCGGCCCCGGTGCCGGAGGCGGCCCGGGCAGGGCGCGGGGTCGGCGGGGCGGCGGGCACGTGCCGCGTCCGGGAACGCGGGGCATGGTGGCGGTGATAAAAGATTACATAAACGGCAGCCGGGACGTGCGGCTCGCTCGGGAAGGGAGTTTCAGCCCTGCCCTGCAGTCGGGAAGGTGGCTGAAATCTTCTCCTGGGCATTGCTGAGGAAGACCTTGGAATACCCAGCCCTAGTGTTGTTGAGGTTTTCAAAGCGTGTTTGAACTCCCTGTCGATGTTTGTTCTTAGAGTGGAGAGAAAACACCTGAGTGAGTTGTAAAGGCCAAAGTCTTTATTAGCGTGCGTTTTCCTTCCTTTTGCTTTTGTTTTGTAAACAGACTTCTGTTGTGCTCTTCTTCCTACCCTCCCTCTGCGTGAGGCTGAAGAGGAATGAAATCAGACGCAGCAAAGTTTCTCAGGGCAGCACGCTGGGGTATTTTTAACCTTACCTTTTATGGCTGCCCCCAGCTTCAGCATGGTGTGCTTTCCAGTTTGATAGGGAAATGGTAGATGGAAATGCAGGAATGAGAACTTGTTGTTTGCTGTCCCATCTGGTGTACGCAGTTAAGTTCATCTGGCTACTTGCAGCTTGGCTCTGGGGCAGTGGAGCAAAGAGCTGCTTCCCCCAGGGTTAGGCTGGCTCTGCGGAGTCTGTCTGCAGCGTTGTCCGGAGATGTCCTTGCTTCCTATAAATAAGTTCATATTGGAAGATTTCTTAAACTACAGCAATTGGGAATTCAGATACCAAACTGTGCCAAACCCTCTAATTTTACATATCCAGAAATGTCAAAGACTCACCTGTGGTGAGAAGCTGTTTGGTAAGAGACAAGGAGGTTTGCTTTACAGTGGAATGCTAGTAAGCTTTAAAAATATGTTCTCATAAGTTTCCCATTTTGATGACATTCTTTTTTGAGGGAATTATTTCAAGTCATTCATGTCACTAGAATCGCTTTCTACTTGTTACAGCTGAACTTACGTAAAGTTTTAGAGGTCTCCAGTGGATAAGAAGAGTAGGACTCTCTTCTTGAGGAGAAAGGAATGATTGGGAAGTGTAGTTTAGGATTTTCATTACTGTGGTCTCTCTTTTGGAGGAGCTGTTTTCATATAAGCATAGTGTAACAATGTTTCTGTGATATAAATGTAATAACAATGTTTCCTATAGTTGCATTCATCTTCCTTTCATTATCCATTTCCCTGGAAGGTTATTAATGGATTTCTTTTCCTCAGGTTTAAAAAGGCTAACAGAAATATCCTTGACTGCTTCAGGGCTGTTTTTGTTGTCTTTACTGATTCTATAAGGCTGTGTGAAGTTAGTGAGATTGTTCAGAAGGATTAAGAAGTGAAAGGTACTGAAGCTAATTTCTGCTTTTTTTGGAAAGCGACGATGGACTTAACCTTTAGAAAACCCAAGAAAAAAAAATTGACCATAGTTTTTCCCTGTCTGAAATTACGATATAAGCATTAATAAGTGTAAATACTATTGAATTGTATTTTAGAAATGGAAAAAAACCCCAAAAATGTCAAACTTCTATGCTTCCAGTTTTTGTGGCTGAGAACTCATAGGAGTTGATATTTCAGGGTTATGGACTATACAAGAGGGGCAAGTTGTCTTTTTCCAACAGCAGGACTTGGTCTATAATTTTTTTTTTTAGCTACAGTATGCTTCAGGATATTTTCTGATAGGCAGCACTGAATATTTAAAGTGCAGCGTTTTAAAATACTACAGTTTTGAGTTAAAAATATCAAGATTCTTCTCTTAAACTCTGAAAAATTTGAAGCAAAATTAGTGTAAGACTGCTTGTATGCACCAAATTGTATCCACCTTTTTGAATATGTGCAGTTATGTTTTAAGGAGGTATTTCAGAGATTTGTTCTAATGGGAGCAGGTTTGTTGTTCTGACTTTGTTTTAGAATGTGAAGTGTAAAGTGGAGCACGAGCATCCTTGGAGAGAACACTGATAAAAAGTTTTTAGTCCATCTCTTATTTATAGGTATAAAAAGGCTCATAAGCATCAAGATACCATAAGATGCGTACCTGTTGTTTCTCTGCTGAGGGCAGGTGGTAGTAGCGTATGGCACACTGAATCAATGAGAACCTGGCTCTCAGAATTTACCTGTTATTCTTTATGTCCCTCTCCTGATACTGAACTGTTTTATTTTCCATGTACTTGTCCACAGTGGAAGACATCTTTTGCTTTCTTTTATTTATTTCAGATCTGAAATATTTGAGTAAAAGTTTAAAAAGCTCATGGAGTTCATCACACAGGAGTCCTCTGAACTAGTTATTACTGAAGTTGTATTTAAGTTATTAAGTGGGTAACCAGCACTGATACAATTTGTTTGCATATTCGGTTCTGATTTGGTAAAGTTTTTTTATTACTTCTCCCCACCAAAGTAGCAGAAGATGGCAGGGGGGCAGGAAATCTCAGTGAGCAATAGCAACTTTGGAAGTACAAGTCTCAAGACTCATAATGAAAGTCACAAAAGAGCAATTGTTTGTAGAGGTAAAAATATGTTAGAGAAGGATTAATTACATGGATTATTTCAAAGGAATAAAAATATTTCCATGACAGATTTCGTCTCTATGTGTGATTAAACTAATTCTGGACTTGAGACTGCTTTGTATAATTAATAGAACTGGGAACTTGAAATATGAAGTTAAAAGGCACTTGTAAAATTTGGGCTGGGTTGGGGTTTGATAGCTTGGTCAAGACCGCACTGAATTTTCTAAAGATATTGGGTTGCAATAGAAAAAGGCTTCCCATTCTGCAAAGTTTTTTGATAAATAAAAGTAATTTCTGTGACTCAATGGTATTCTTACTTATCTGTCTAGAAAATAGTTAATATTTGTACTTAGAGCTCCCTGGTTATCTGTAGTCCAGAAAATTAACTGAGTGTTCATAAGAGTCAGTCAAGAAATTACACTGGTTACACCTCACCTGCTTCTTGGTTGGGATTAAATGAAGGGAAGGAATTTAGTAAGGGAACCTTTTTAAGACTTCCTTTTTTTTTTTTTTTTTTTTAATGGTATTTCAGTTAAGCTACTCTGGACATAAGAAATCAATTGTTTCTTAACTGAATTAATCTTAAAAAATTGGTAATATTTCTTTACACATCAGTGAAAAGTGCAGTTTCAGTGAAATATGATTCTAAGTGCATGGCCAATCAATTTGGTACTTATATATACTGTAATACAGTTGTAGTATAATATTTCAAGTATTTTTGATAAATTTGAAAGTTGGGGTTTCTTTTCCAAATATGATGAAAGATTATTTCTTAAAATTCAATTTAGCATCCTAATAGAAGAATTAAATTATTTAAAAGAAGATATTTAAGTGGAATACTTAGACTAGTGTAAGTTCTGATGCAAAAGTGGGGATGGAGGGAGACCGTACTAAAATAGAAAAAAATAATTTGGCAAGATACCATGTGGCTCACGATGACTCTTTTGATTTTGACCATTCTGTGCGCAGGGCAGAAAAGTATAGCAATTATTTCAGTATCATCTGCTTCATAGATTTGTCTTTAGTTTTTATCTTGACTTTTACTGGGTTCTGCATTACCTTTCTAGTGTATGTTCATCCCATATGTGCTTGCATGTGTTTAAATATATATATATATAAAGTCTTTATAAATATGCATGTGTGCACACACGTTCTGCCGCATTTAACCACGGATAATAGCTGCAAATTAATGTTAGGTGTACTTGTGCCATTCATGTAAGAGACATAGGTTAAATGAAGTTTGTACAAGTTGTCCAAGGTAATGTGTCAGTCCTTACGTAGCTGTAGCAGAAACTACAGCAAAACCTTTGTATGTCAGTACACAGAAGAAATATGTCAAGAAGGTTGAGCGTAAGGGAAATAATTGTATTAGAGGTGCTGTGCTACGTAAGAGGTCGAGACCCCTGATCGTTTGCTTTCCTTCTGTTGATAGTAATTTCCCAGTACCAGTCTCGAATTGTGAGTTGTGTATATCAGGCTTTCATGTTAGAAAGAAGTCAGAAGAGTTCATATAATTGTCTTCATTATTTTCTGTTAAAACTCCATGCTTTTAAAGCACTGCTAGAGTCAAAATATCTGTTATTCTTCTTCAAAGAAATATTAATTTAGAAATAAGAGCCGACATTGGATTGAAAGAATGGATTGAAATGTTTTTTGGTGAAAACCCGCTTCTGCAATGCAAAATCACATTTATTTTCACAGGCCTGGAACATCTTTTACTCCCTAATTTCAGGCTTGTTTGCTATGTCAGCAAGTGAGATCCATGGTCCTGCAGTTTGAACTAGTTCTATCTTGTTTATTTCTGTAACAGAAGAACAAAGCATTGTTTAATAAACATTCCAAGTACATGATAATATCACGTTATCTGCTTGTCTTACTGTGCAAAGACAACTTTCTTGTAAATGTTCTAGGGCATTCTTAAGGTGAAAGGCTTTATGGCCTGCCAGCATCAGACCTAGAGGCTCTGCTTGCTTCAAAAACTCATCTTAGGGTTCTAATATTATTACTATTTTTTAAAATTAATACATATTTAATACATTAATACATATTTAGGAATTCTTTCTTCATTCAACTGTCTGGCAGCATTTTGTGCTCCCTTTTCCCTCCCTTCCCCTCCCTGCCAAGGGCCAGGTAATATAGGTAAGAGTGTGTGTGTGTGTATATGTATGTTATAATACATATGTGTGTGTCTCTCTATATATATACATACAAGAAATTCTTGTACTGGAATCACTTCTTGCCCTCTGCTTAAGAGAAGACTGGAATTACCTTTTTTCTTAGTTACCATAGCTTATAAAAATGCACTCTTGTTAGCTGCTGTTAAAATTAAGATGAGTGGCATGTGAACTATCGTGGACAAGTCTCGCAGTAAAAGTTAGATAAAGTGACTGGTCGGCAGAATTAATATTTGTTGTATCTGAGACACTGTTAGGGTATGGAAGATATTTCTTACTCCTGAGTACAGTCTTCTATTATACTGCACTAAAATACCTCTGCAGTGAATAAAAAAATCTAAGTGTAAAATTAGTCCAGCAGTTAATTTTATGCACTTTGTTTAGAGAAATGTCTTGGTAAGATACTGCTGCTCAGGAACCTCATTTAGAGCTGGAGTCTGGGCTCCAGTGAGTGTGTAAAAGGATTTGATATCTTGGCACAGATAGAGTCTAATGGATGAGTTGCAGGGGGGACAACAAAGAACCAAAGGACCGACACCTTAGGAGGAGGGGAATACACAAGCTTCCCTCCTAAAGTGTCTGGTCAGTGTAAGGAGTAATGGGAACAGTAGGCAACAGTAGAAAAGGGTGCCAGTTGCGGTATTATTTGCCAGAAAACTTAGTCACCCTCTTATTTAGAGACTTCTTCCATTGCAATATGTAACTTCCCTACCCTCTGCATCCCTTGACTTTTGTCTTTGAAATTGTGGTTCTCCTGCAGGCCAGCATTAACTAAACATCAGAAGTAACCTCCAAGTCATCATCCTTCTGCTTGGCTGTAGTTGTATTTGGAAGCTCTTTGAAAATGTCTTTTTTTCTCTATCTCTTTGGGAACAGATCAGCTCCACAGGCTTCAGAGGTAGTCAGTGGTTCTGCAGCTTGTTGGGCACTGGGAAGCCAATGTGACCGAGTATGATCTAATCTATGTGAACAGACCAATGTCTGAAGTGATTCTTTTTTCTCCCCAAATATCATTTTTTTCAAGTAGTGTGGAGAAATACTAGAACATAAGGGTGGAATTATTATATTTTTCTTCTAAAGACAAAATTTTGAAAGGGCAGTCATCTTACCCTTACCTTCTTACAAGTGCACTTACAATTAATTGGTTGAACTGCTAGGATGAGAAGATACTCCCCAAGTTTTTATCACAAGTTTTTATCATCCCCAGTTTGACAATTTGATGTTTTTTTAAACACCTGGCATATGAAGCTATTATTGAATATAAAATAATAGCCATGTTTAAACATAGCAGAAGAGAGGAGGAGGTATAGTTCTCATTTCATATTCATAAAGGGGACACCTTCAGGAAACAGCAAGTCTAGGATGCTTGAATCCTTCTTTAATATTTCTTGTCCATCACATCCCAGGTTAGCAGGAGCTAGCCTGCGTTCTGGGTTTTGAGCAGCACAATGTAAAAATGGCATAAAGCTATGAGAAAGCATCCAAAGGAGACAGTGAAAGGTCTGGAAGCAAAGCCACATCAGCAGTGATAGCCTGGCTAAGAGGAGACTGAGGGGAGACCTCATGGCAACCTACATCTTCTTCATGAGGGAAAATGGAGGGGCAGGACTGACCCCTTCTTTCTGGTGATCAGTGACAGGACTCTATGGAATGTCCTGAAGGGCAGGTATAGGCTGGATATTAGGAAAAGGTTGCTGTCTCAGAGGGTGGTTGGGCACTGGAACAGGCTCCCCAGGGAAGTGGTCACAGTACCAGCCTGACAGAGTTCAAGAAATGTTTTGACACTGCTCTTGGGCATGTAGTGTGATTCTTGGAGCTTCCTGTGTAGGGCCAGGCGTTGGACTCCGATGGTCTTTGTGGGTCCCTTCCAGTTCAGTATATTCTGTGATTCTATTTAAAATCTTTTCTCCTGGTGCACTGATGAATATGCCAGTTCCTCAAGTCTCCAATGTATAATATTTGATAGTTACTAACAGAGTTCTTTTAGTGCAAAATGCGAGGTGTCCTGAGGACTTAAAACTGATGGAGTTATTGATCTCATTAAAATGGTTATTTTATGAATTTCGTAATTTCTACTAATAGTATGTGTTACTGCATGTGTTGGTCCCTGCTCACTATGATGGAAGTATAGAGCTTTATATGAAGTTTAACAAGTCCAGGTGCAAGGTGCTACACCTGGGTCAGGGCAGCTCCCAGTATCAACACAGGCTGGGGGATGAACAGATCAAAAGCAGCGAGGTGAAGGACTTGGGGATGCTGGTTGGTGTGAGACTGGACATGACCCAGCCATGGGCACTCACAGCCCAGAAAGTCAAACGTGTCCTGGGCTGCATCCAAAGCAGCGTGGGCAGAAGGGGAAGGAGGGGATTCTGCCCCTCTGCTCTGCTCCGTTCTGGTGAGAACCCACCTGGAACACTGCATTCAGGTCTGGGGTCCCCAGCACAGGAATGACATGGACCCTTTGGAGCAAGTCCAGAGGAGGGCCATGAATATAACTGGAGGGATGGAGCACCTCTGCATGAGAAAAGACTGAGAGAAGAAGTTCAGTCTGGAAAAGAGAGGGCTTAAGGACTACCTCATTGTGGTCTTCCAAAAACTGGAGGGACTCTACAAGAAAGGTGGAGAGAGACCAAGAACGTGTAGTGACAGGACAAGGGGGAATGGCTTCAGACTGAGAATAGATTTAGATTAGATGTTAGAAAGAAATTCTTTACTGTGAGGTAATGAGGCACTGGAATAGTTGTCCAGAGAAGCTGTGGATGCCTCATCCCTGGAAGTGTTCGAGGCTGGGTTGGATGGGGCTCTGAGCAACCTGGTCTAGTGAAAGATGTTGCTGCCGATTGCAAAGGAGTTGGAACTTTTAAGGTCCCTTCCAATCCAAGGCATTCTTTACGTTCTATCCTATGATTGTGGTGGTGGCATGAGGTGATTTCAGGCTTTCCTGTAAAACTAGAAATAGGAGCAGAAGAAGTAGATATGAGTAGTAAGTCTTTGAAGTGCTCATGAGGCCTAGGGGGGCATACACAGCAGGTGGGCTTCATACAGCCTTTGACACTTAAATCTTAAATACATTTTTAATAAAGCTATGTCTATGTTTCTATGTTGTATCTTTACATGGAAGCACTTCTTTTTGTTTGTATTTGTTTTCCTTAAAACTGCCTCTGTACAGAACTCTAAATTCTACAAAATGGCTTTGGGAAAAATTGTGCATAGGATACTTTTGAAAAAGCTTTTTCTGGAGAACTGTGGACTTCACCAGTGAGTCACCAGGTGAGATCGTTTTTAACTGAAGAAAAAAATGTTCTGTGATGAACAGGTCTAAAGTTCATGCCTTCACAGTATCAAAATAATTACTTTAACATTTGATCAAAAATTAGTACTCAAACTCCTCTTTTGGAATGAGTTTTCAGTTAGATTGCTTTGGAACCTGCCGTTCAGTATGTCAGTTAGTAATAAATGCTGCTCTTTTTACAAGAGGAATTACACTGCTTGAATGTCTTGAAGCTGAAGGGGGAACTGGACAGGAAGGGGCTCAAAAACTTACCAGTAGTAAGTGATCATAAATAAATACATGGTTCTGTTTGGTCTGCAGAATTATAGACAGCATTTTCAATTATGAGGTGGTGCCTAGTGTTCTGCTGGTTGCAATGTGGTAACTGAATATTGGCTGGTAATGGCGGTCACAGTCTTCTGGCTAAGACTCTTTTTTGAAGCATCACTTAATCCTTTGTGGGGAAAAATGTCTTTGAAAATCTCCATATTTTTAGTTTTATTTATTTTAAATGTGTGTAATGGTACATTAGTCTATGCCAGCCTTGGTAAAATATTATTTCATGTAAAACACCTGAAAACACGATCATCAGACTTCCAATTTATATATCTAGCCTTCAGTTATTCTGCTTTTGTTTTCAAGTCCACAGTTTTTATTTAATGTATCAGAAATTAGTAGAGGAGTTGGTTGTAAGGCATGATCATTTTTGTCAGTGTATGGAAATCTTCCATCTTCAGTTTCTGTGAGACTGTTCTGCTCTTGAAACTTTTAGTCAATTAAAATGGTATTTTTGATCCTTTTATCACTCTCTTGCTCTCTAACAGAACACTGTTGTTTGTGCTCTTAATTTTGTTGCTGTCTTTCTGACTAACGTTTTAATGGGCGTGCATTCCTTCTTCCAGGACTTTCATCCTTGAATGCTGCTTTCTTAGGCTAATTGGATGATGCTGCTCACTGTTGTTTCTACAAGTTTCTCCAGCATTTAATCTTCTATTTTTATCTGTACTCAGTATCTTATAAGACTTAATAGAATATAGGAAGAAATTTTGGCTCAAACATTGCAGGACTCAATGAACTGGCTCTGAATGTGTTAGATATATCAGCATGCTCAGTGAAACATAAACTTAAGAGAGAATAGAATTAATGCGGATAACAGGAGACTCAACAAGTCTGAGAGGACAGGTTTGCTTTTGTATAATTAAGCTTCATTTTGTTACCCTTTTGATTTTTTCCCATACAAAGTCCTTACTGAATGTTTCAGTAAAATAACTTCTAAAGTCTGTCTCCAGTCTAAGAAATATATTACTTTTTCCTAGATTGCAAGAACTTTGGTTTTTATGCTTTTCTTTTAGATGTTTTTGTATTTCCATCTTTTGTTTGCCTTTTCTATCATGAACCACTATTTGCTTGTTATTCAAGTGTTGTGATGCACTTGTAAGCATGGAGAAGGAGTAATTTGCCACTTCTGTTGCTCGGTTTTAAATTGCAGACATCTGTATGATCTCTGCAAATACCTCTGTTCTACTGTCTGTATAGTTTTTTACATGGATAGGATGCATGGACTATACTGTTTCATACTTCACTGATACACTGTGAGTAGATAAAGCTTTACGCTATTTTGGGGGGTTTTTGTTTTCTTTGGGGTGTTTTTATGTATTTTTTTTTTTTTTATATACTTTAGGCATATGCATCAGGATGTGATATTGTGGTACTTGGGACTGACTTTGAAAGATTACAGATAATCCCTGGAGCAAAACATGGAAACATTCAAGTGGGATGTGTGGACTGTTCAATGCAACAGGGGAAGGTATGTGGTGCAGTGTTTCTAATAATGTTCCGGCAATGTCATGTTAAGCACCTTCTCAGGAATGTGGATACTTGCAAGGTAGGGCAAATATACTACAATGAATAGTAAAATGACTGATTGCTTTCTGTCTTTATTTGTTGTAAGCAGCACAGTAAATGTGAAATAGTAACCATAGATATGATTGATAGTTGTAGAAGATAGGTAGGACTGCACGAAGGCTGTGGATTCAGGGCTACATAGAGGACATGGCAAGAATTTGACTATAGGATGACTAAGTTGGAAGCAAAAGTAATTTATTCACTATGGCTTTGCACTGCTAGACATGTCATTGGCATGCGTTGACATGTTAGGGGCTGGCAGGAGATGAGTGCCTCCACAAAAATTACTTTCAGATCATCCAGAAAAATGACATCTGTTTCAAGCAATTCATAAAGCCTCTCTTGGATGGGGTTTGCTGTCTTGAATTCTTAGCTTTTGTTTTTTGTAGGTAAGTCTGCATCAGAAATGTTGTATTTTAGACAAGATTGGGTTTTAAGTCTTTTTAACAGAGCATTTTTAAAAAATTTTCCTGCTAGAGTGAAAAAGAAATAACCAGGTAACTGTCCTTTGGGATGTCACAGTTATGTAACACCCTATTGGGATGTCACAGGGATTAAACTACTGACCAGTTCAGTAGGAACTCTGTCTGGATAAATATTTGCTCATGTAAGATGGGTTTTCTACCTCTTTTGTTTCTTTAAGCCTGTCCTTGTGAGTAGATAACATCAGCTTTCTGCTCATTACCACAAGCCTTATAAGCTGCTGAGACCTTTGGTTAGATTCTGGTGTCCATCTTGAGACAAGACCTCTGATGGAATCCAGTTTGTGTTTACATGTGAACTCTGTGCTGATGAAACCCTGGCCACGCCCTGTTCCTGCTTATTAGCATTTGAGTGATAAACTCTTGCAGTGGTAGTAAAGGAACGAAAATGAAAATGAGGAAATGTTCTCTGTGTCTCTGGCCTCTCATAGCCATAAAGTCTGCCTGGGTTTCTCCACTGGCTGCTGTTAACTAGAAGTTGTTTTTTGAGTTCACTGAGCATTATTTCTCTGAATTTGCAAGGTCATCTTGATTACATGATACCAATCCTGTATGCATTTAAATGACAAACTGTCATTGAATTATAAGTTAACATGTGAATATATCATACTGTAAGGCTTCCTAAGCTTCAGAATTTTTTCATTTCTTAAGTAGACCTATGAGGTCATTTTGAGTTGGCATGTTGGTATTGTTTGCTCTCAGGAAACTGAATGTGTTTCTGGAGTGCTGAAGTACTAATGGCTGGCTAGTGGATGGCTAGGAATTTGCCTATTGACCAGACTGATCAATGTATTTTCAGGCCTTTCTTAAAAGGATGGAATTTCTTCATAGAGCTTCTTCACTGGTGTTAACACACAGATTCCTCTTTGGTTTGTTGAAATGTTGTACAATTCCAACACACTCAGTGTGTCTTTATTGGAAAAGTACTCCAGCTCTCAGACCCTTCTTTGGACCCAACATGTCCATGTCTTCCTGGTGCTGAGCACCCTGGGTGTGGTACTCCAGGTGGTGTCTCACTAGGATAGGGAAAATCACTCCCCTCACCCTACTGGCCACCCTTCTTTTGAAGCAGTCCAGGACATGGTTGACTTTCTGGGCTACAGACACATGCTGCCGGGTCACGTACAGTTTTCCTGTCCACCAGTACCCCCAAATCCATGTCCATAGGGTTGCTCTCAATCTGTTAGTTTCTCTAGTCCATACTGAGAGTATTGATTTTGACTGACCCAGGTGCAGGACCTTGCCCTCGGCCTTGTTGAAGTAGATGATGTTCACATGGTCTCACCTCTCTAGCCTGCCAGGGTCCCTCTGGCGGGCATCCCTTCCCTCCAGTGTGTCACCTGCCCCACACGGCCTGGAATCATCAAGGAACTTGCTGAGGGTGCTTTCCATCCCACCATTATTCTTTTTGGTGGTGTGCAGCTCAGTGAGGATGAGGGCTGAGTGGCTGCATCACTGCGGAAGCCTGTGGGGATTTTCAAGGGGTAGCAGTTGCTCTAGACACTACAAGTTGAGCATTTTGGAATGCTAATCTTAGTTTGTCTTTAAAACCCATTAAACAATAAAATATGGAAAAAGTGTCCACATTTGGAGAAAAAGGAAAAATCTTATCAATATGAGTTTATATAAATTTTTTGCTGTTGGGTGTGGAATGGAATTATTCGAGAAAAAAACAGTAAGTGAGTTAGTTAAAGAGAATTAGAGAGGGCAGATATTAGTCTGAGATACAAAATGCCTGAAGAAACTTTTTCCTTGCAAATGTGACAAAATTATTCTTGGCATTTTTGGGTCAGGCTGATGTTTAGGTTGTTAGAAGGATAGAAATTTATTTAACTATCTGTTCTTCTAATGTAGAGGGTTTCTCTTAAGGCCATGGATCTGTGGATTTTAGGATCTGTATGAATCTCTGTGTTTGTATAGATCTTAGGTATGATGGTTTAGCTTTGTTATTTTTCAAGCTTTTGTGGTTGATACTGGAATCAAAATATATTTTATAGTGTAAATCTAACTTTCTTTATTATTTTTAAAGGAAAACTGTGAATACTTTCTAAGTCAGAATTTTACAGCAATACAAAATTGATTATTACAGCGTATCGTATCTGTAGATGTTCTTTTAGCAGCAAACATCACTTCAGAATGCAGGATGTCCGTTCTGTGTGAAACTGTAAACTCCTTCGTTTTTGTAATTCAGAACACTTTTTGGCAACTTTGCTCTGTGACAGTTCTCTCAGGCTGTCTGCCTGAGGTCTTCAACATACATTTGGCTTGTTTGGGCTCTTCCTAGCAAGCTTGCTTTTATATGGATACCTTGAGACCAAATACTGTTAATTTGTCTTGCTGCAAGTTTGAGGTGGATGATAGCCTGTAATGTAATAAGACTTTCAAACATCAGTTAAATGATCAAATGACCATATTGCAACTCTTTCTGAACTGTTTTATGTTAGCCTTTAGTAGTAGTTCTATATGCAGTTTTCTGCATTGAGTGTTTTGCTTGCATAGTCTTTTGAAAAAACTTTTTAAAAGATAGCCTGTTCTATGCTTGGAAAGTGCCCAAAAGTACTCTGAGCATATATTGGTTCCATGTCTGAGAATGTGAACTCTGCAGACTGTTTTGAGTATTTACCTAATTTAATATGGAAAGAATGTTGCTAATAATCTGATTTTTTAAAAAAAGGTACTTGTCCAGCTATAATCTCAGTAGTTCATCATGATTAATGAGTAAATAGAGGTTTGTATTTTTATTATTCACAACACTAACTTCTTGATTTTTGGTAGATGTCATTTTTCTGTTATCAAAAGGAAATATGGATGTGAGCTTCAATTTTATCTTACAAGCAGGGTTAAAAGTAAAATCAACCATTTGCATTTTGTTCTTGTTTGTTCAAAAGCTTGTTTCTTCTATGTGTGTTTATATACATTTAAATAAATACTACTTTAGGTTGCAGCTTCTTACGGCAAGGTGATTTGTATCTTTGAGCCAGTTAGCCTCTTGAAGCAGAACAGCAGTCATCATAATGTGAGTATTTCATCACTCCTTAATTTATTTGAGCAGTTACAAAGCCTGACTGATTTTATTGGTTTGCTTTAAAGTTGGAGTTACTTTGATGTCTTCTTATAATGCTAGAATAAAGTTGAGACGTAAGGTGGTCCTTGGGAAGTGAACATGGTGGGATAAGGAGAGAGGCCTGTAATTCAAAATAGTTTTAAGGAAGATAGGCTTTATGATAATGCTTCATATTACTTATTTATGTAACCCTGCAGTTCATTACCAAAATATTCCAGAACCCAAAAAGACGTACACAGCCCCATTCTGCAATGAGTGTAGCCATTAAAATACAAATTCCTTTTTGAACCATCCTGTGTAGCCTTTATGTTTTGATGTATTTTACAGTTCTTACTTTAACTTTAGTTTATGTATTTACATGCCCTTGGCCAAATTGTAATAGTTTCAGAAATCTGTGGCTTTTCAAGAATATCTGACTGGATGATTATATTTCATTGTTATAATGGTGAATAAGAACAATATTTATTCTTTTGGGGCTTACTTTTGGTGACAGTGGTTTAGTGATTAACGTCCAGAATCTTAATTTCTGAATAATATGATTTAGGGCAAGTTATTTAACCATGCGTCTTACATGAAGAGGAATATGGTTATAATTAGAAGCATTAGATTCTAATTAAAGTCAGTTTGTCGATATGAGACAGCGATTGCTCCAGGAGCTTCTGTCTCCCTCTTCAGGGGTTTGGTCTCCCTTTGTATTAACAAATTGTTTATGTGGCCGTCTAGTGTATTCCCCTCTTTGTATTAACCGGCTCAGTCATAAGATTCTTGGTGTACATGTAAACCTGTGGTATATTATATATTAAATAAATAGTTGGAAGTGAACACCTGTGTAATATTTACATCACTGGAAAACAGAATAAAATTATGGTAAGATGTAAGTTCTTACACTCCTGTGAACACTTTGGAAGTACTGCTCTTGTTTTTGGTCCATCCACCTCATTTTTCAGTCCTTCCTGAATGTTTTTCTATACTGGTAAAGAATACACTTAGTTTGAAACTTCAAAGTTAGAGCAATAACTGTAAGCAGAGGAAGCACTCACCACCCATGCTTTGCTTTCAAATGTTTATAGTTGAAGAAATACTCTGTTACTTCATTATGCAATAATTTCCAGCATATTGTTCAAAGTTATTGTAAGCTTGTCTCTGTCTTCCATTTACTAGAGTGTTCAGGGTCCAAAAACCCCAAGCAAACCAGCTTTGCAAATACTTTGTTTAGATCCTTATCTGCAGCTGCTTCTTACTGTCTTTTGCCAAACTTCTGAGAAGACCGAGTTGTCATGTTTTAACTTCACATCTATTTAGTGTGATATTTTTGGGGTGAGGGATGACTACTTTTAAAAAAGTCTGTGAATTAAGAAAGAAACCTGTTGGCTCCTAAAATTATTTCCAGAAATGTTTTAATTTTCTTCTATAATTCAAAACATCAAGCCTTTGTGGTCTATTAAGGAAACAGACAAGATAAATATTTTGTGAACTTAATCCTCAACTTGTCTTAGAGAGTGAAGTAGTGATGCAAAAATGAAAGATATTTGACAGTCCTAAGGTATATTTTTAAAAAAAAAGGGGGGTGGGGGGGAAAGGGGAAGTATCACCTCTGTTATCTTAACCTTTTTGAACTCCTCTAATTCAACAGCAGTACAGATATCAAATACCAGGTACATTTAACTTGTGTCATTTTTGATATCTTTTCTTTGTTCCAAAAATAAAATCTTACTTCCTCCTAAAAGAATTCTCAAATTCCAGGGTTTTTTTGTGTACTGATTTTTTTTCCAATCTAGATTTTTAAAATAAGAACTTAAAACCCTCTATAAGTATGGTCATATTAGTAAAAGGCTATTTTGTTTTAACATCAGAATGAATCAATTTTTATTAGATCAGCAGTAATTTATGTTAAACATTTTCATAAAATTTGAAGAATGCAGTGAACATGAGCTATTTAAAATTATAAAAAGCGGAGGGAGGAGAATGAAGTGTTTTCATGCTAATGTTTGTAAATACTTAAAATTTCAGGTGTTAGATTACCAGTGGCAGAAGAATGCTCAAATCTCACTGGATGCCATAGCACATAATCTAACATGGGATCCCGCAGGTAAAAACAGATTAAAAGAAACACTTATCTATTTGATACCACAACTGATTTCTTAATTTTAATTTTTTCATTCCTTGTGGACAAGGAAAAGGTTTTTGTTCTGTCCTAGCATGATAGAGAGCACCAAAGCAGAGTGAAAAATGTACCTTCTGTCACTTACTACAGGGGAACTAACATACTAAGTGCATCTGTATGGTCTGACTTGATTCTTCTTATCTGAACAGATAAGAAAACATGGCTTAAATGGTAAATATTTGTTGAGAAAGAGGAATGTCTACAGTAGACCTAGGCATTTTTTTTAGAGCATAACTAAAATTTGATTAATTTTCATGGTTGTAATTGTAGATGTTCAAGTCTACCAAAAAAAATCTAGTAAAGGTGTATCTGCCAGATTTTTTTCTGCAGTTTCAGATTTGTAGAACTTTTTTTCTCTCTCTTTACAGAAGTCTGTATTTTGGTACTTGTTTTGTAGTTAGATTTTCATAAATATTTGTTCCAGGAACTCGCCTTCTGACTGGTTCCAATTGTCTTCAACTTTGGTCCAGTGTTCCTTTGGAAAACCCTACTGACAATGACAGTACTGAAAGAACAGATGTTGGACTTGGAGAATGGAGATGTATCTGGCAATGCAAGTAAGAAACACATTTAAAGACACGTAATTCCTTTTTCCTTACTGATTCATACCTTTGGGATGAAATAATTCGTGTAGTTGAGTGAAATGCCATTGCATACTGTTATTTGATAAATATTATTGATATGAGATAAACTTGAATCATATTTTCCTTGACTATGTGACATTCTTTCTTCTTACAAGATCAGTTGCAGTTGGTTTTGGGACAGTTCCTCAGTTACACAGAACACTGGTAAAATGCTGAGGGAAGGCTAATATTGAAGTTGTCCCAATAGGCACTCTTCCTTGTACAAGAAATAAGGTGAAAGCTGTGTGATTGAAAACTATTGTGCTGGCAGGACTGATTAAAAAAACACTTCCTCCTGTGTTCAGTGTACTGCCTTGTTCTTTCCTTCTCACATCCCCCTGCCTTTCACTCTTACTTCTCAGTTTATTCTGGGTGTTTGGTACAGTCATGTCAAGATTGATACATTCTCTTTTCTGTGTCTCTGAATTCTTTTTGTATTCATGTTGAGTTTGATGTTTACAGCTGTGTATTATACGTTCAGAGGAGTTTTAGTTCAGTACTTAAGTTTATAAGACAATTTAAATCATGGTCCTTCTGCCATAGGCAGGCTTTTCTAGTACAGTGGGGTGCATTGTTCACTCAGGAGCAATGTACCATGTGACTGTCTCCTAAAGAAGTTTACCGAAGTGGCTGACTGGGCAGACCCACCTGAAATTCTTCTTTTTGAAGCATTTAGAATTCTAGTAGGTAGTTCTATAGGTAGTTCTCTGCATGTACCAGAAGAACGTCCTTTTTATAATCCTTCAATTGTTCCTTTTTCTCTGTACTTCAGCTTTTATCAATGACGTGTTTAAAAACCCGAGATCATCCAAATGACAACTGAAAAGCTTTTCTTTGCCTGTGATAAACTTTCCAAATACAAGAAGTTGAAGACTTAGTTTATTTTTTGAGACATCTCCAGGTGCTCATCTCTCAACCTAATAAGAGAAGTCAGGTTATAGACAGAATGCCATTGAGTGTGGCTTTAGAATCTGGGGTGTTGGTAACAGTAGTCAAAATCATACAGATAGTACTTTTCTTCTGTCCCTTCTATAATAGGTTTTGCATTTGTATCATGTATAAAGACTTACAGAACTCTTCTCAGGTCTCCACCTGCTTTCCTCTCTTTAACTCTTTTTGTTGGAGATAGAGCTTGGTGTCGTCTTCTTTGAAGGAGTAGGTCCTGGAAAGGATCAAGAGAACCTGCTTTTTTTGTTCTCCTTTGATGCCTGTATGCTGGCATTTGGACTGCAATTAGATTTAGAATAGGTTTTTCTTGTAGAGAAGTCTGCAAGAAAGTGATTTTGCCATACTACCCTTTGCCAGAATAATTTTTAATGCCTGAAGGAAACATTCCCAAATGTTTTCATATTTGCTGCAGTAGGAGAATTTTGCTTAAAACTGGGTGGATTTCTTTCATACACGACTCTTGTAATTGCCTTTCGCTTGTTACTGCACACACTAAATGCATCCTACTTGTGTTGACCTGTTGGATAACTTAATCCCTCTTGAAAGTTGTACCTCCACAACTTGTTACACATGTATTAAATTCAAGATGAAAATATACACCATATCTGTGCAGTGCAGTTAAATTCCTGTCTGTTGTTCTTCTTATTAATAAGCTTTGTTACTTAGTCAATAGCTGAGTGCTTCAAACCCTGTAAAAGAAGCTAAAACACTACAAAAGTTAACCACATAATTAGGCTTAGAATATTTTGGTGTAGCATCTTATATCAGTGTGACCATTCAAGTAAAAGCTACTTTCAGATACTTTTTAACTACATTATTCTTTTTATACCTTTTTGTTTTCCTAAGTTGTAACTGTAGAAAATATGAGAAGTGGAGCTATCTTTTAGAGAAGTTAGAAGATAATATGGTACAGCAGAGACCAGTTCAAGATCCGTGTTATCATGAAGTCGGAGCAGTTTAATCTATTAGCATCTGCTTTTCTCCTATGATATTTTTGAATATTGGCTATTCAGCTACAAGGGTTTGGTTCTCTGGATCACTACAGCCATGTGTTGTACATGAGTTTACGTCTTAGTCCTTTTGGACTTTGTTAAATCTTAACTGTTTCACACAACGCAATACACACTTGTATTTAAGAATTAAAAACCTCTCATGAGTTCAAGAAAAAGAATTTTTTAGAATTCTATAAAAGTTGTTAAAATTAATTTTCTCTTCTTCTTTATTCCGTAGAACTGCTTCTCAAGTTTGTTTGATGAAATTCTCACCAGATGGGGAGTTTTTTGCTACTGCTGGAAAGGTAAGCATTTTTTTTCTTTATAGCTTTGTACTAATTCAGGTAAGCTATTAAAGCAAACCAAGAAAAACGCATTAAACAAAAGGCTACTTAATGAAAAAACCACTTTTTTCATAATTTTTGCATAGTCTGTGTATGTGTCTTTACATTTTGGTAAACATGAATTTGGGAGAAAGGTAGTTAGAGGCAGGGAGGTAACACACTAAATATTCATTGCTTACTGTTCTAAAACACTAATTTTTAATTTGTACCAAATTATAAGACATCAGAAAAAGAAGAGTTTTGGGGAATGGGGGAAATCTGTGGATGAGATCACTGCTGGATATCCTACTAGTGAGGAAATATAATCAAAATACCAAAAAATTAAAAAATAATAAAATATGGCTCTTTCATATGTTTTTGTGTAAACATATCTGTATGCCTTTTTGTGTACATAGAAGAGAATTTGCATTCCCCTCTGTAGTTGTATTGGCACATAATTCATGCCAGTGTTTGTGGCCAGTCTCACTAATTAGTTCTGTATGCTCAACATTGAGCAGTTTATCAGCAAAAACAAAACCCCTTGGCAAAATAAGCAAAAAAATTGAAGTAAAATGTCAGTCTTTTCCTGAAACAAACAAATCTTTTATTTATACTCCAAAACTTGTTGTTCAGGTTTTGTAAGAGAGTGATGTCCTTATAAGTCAAAGCAGAAAAAAAAATCAAGACTCTGTAGAGGATCCAGTGAACAAATATGACAAACCCATACATGAATTTATACTGCTTGTTAAGGAATATGACTGAGATAAGTAGTTGTTTTCTGCATCAAGTTTCTGCTGCCAACTAAAGAACTTAGGAGAGGCTGCAGAATTACTAGATACGAAACAAAGTGCCAATATGTAAGGTTAATTAGAAGAATGCAGTTGCTGAGATTGGTGAAAACCTGGTTTAAGTGTCACAGAATCCTGAGTAGTAGTAACCTGACAGAATGTGTTTCAGACTGAAGAATAAAAGACAGTTTTGCAATTTGCTCTAGTCTGTCTTGGAAGTATGAGTGAAAAATAAGTGTGTGCACATAAAAAGTGGTTAGAACAGTGTTTGATTTAGTAATAATGTGGAACTTTGCTGTTTGGGTAATAATGTCTCTTAATACATGCTTGAAAAATAGAGTCAAGGATGATTCAGTCTGCAAATACATTTTGCTTTTGAAATGTAGTTGTCATGCATATTTTTGCAATTCAGTTACGTGTATCAGGAACAGATGAGTAATGTGCATCTTGATTAGTTGTACGTGTTTGTTTTTTCCTTTAAAGCTTGCTATCTCAGGTCATCATGCTTGATTGGAAGATTAACTTTTAAGGCATTTGCTATCTTTAAAGAAGAAACAAATCTGTAAAATCACCTAGATTTCCTTTTTCAGGGAAAATACTCCAACTGAGGAGCTTCCAACATATAAACTGAAATACTAGACTTTCCTAGCGATAAATTATTACCTGGATAACAACAAAGCAATAAGTTCTAATGGTCCATATTTTTGTGTTTATTTGAACGTTGTATTCCTTGCTGTAAGTTCTGTGTTGCCTTTAGCCATTTACTGACTGAAAGGAGAGCCATTCTAGCCATGTTTCAGATAACATAAAAATCTATGAGTATATGTTTTATGTAAAAATCAACTGTTTTTTCATTGTTGGCAATATATACTATATATATTCCCCCTTTTTTTGATGGGTAGCAGTTAATATTTTTTTACAAGCCAAGTTTGAGGATTTCTAATGTTACAATTTGATGGAATTCTGGAAAAATTATTTAATCTGCAAGTAGCTTGTATAGGGATAATATTCTTGCAGAGTTTTTGACTCTTATGTCACTTCTGTCCTGTTATCTTACATTATAAACTCCTGCAAAGCAAATTACTGAATAAGTAAGAAAATCAGTAAGTAGGAGAATTAGTATCATATTTTTTATCATAAATGCCTAAGTTAGTTACCTGCCTGGAGAATCTTTAAAACACATCTTTGTTCCTGGGTCTTATTCCTTTACTTAATTTTTTTATGGGGGATGGTCAGCAAAACTAACCCCTTCTCCCCCCAGTAGGGTAATGTTATGTATACCCAGGTTAATTCCAACTTTCAGTGCCATTCACATTTAGTAGCTGATCAACAACTTGTGAATCTAGGTCCAGATTAATTTATCTAGTCCTCGAAGGCATAATCAATATATGTGTATATCTGAAAAAAGCTGGCTGAGCAGTACTGAGCTTGGTTTTTGAGGTACCATCTGTGACCTTTATTTGTTTTCCTAGCAGTTAAATTTGTGCAGGCGGTTTGGGTGGTTTTCTGACAAGGTAGAATTAGTCATATTAACATTTGAATACCATCTCAGGCGAGTACAAGTTGTATCCTTGTCATTAAAAATTGGCAGTTAATCAGAAGGACCAAAATGAAATCCAAGTTAGTAATGGCAACAGTTAAATGGAGGCTCTGGTGCTGTGTTTCCTTTAAGATCAGGTTTTGAAGCTGTTCTTACAAACTGTTTCTCTCTGATCAGAAAAGTATTTTACTTTAAAGAAAAATCAAACCTCAAGAGATGAACTCAAAAGTACTTGAAACAAATCATATTCTTATGCAAGGTAGTCTTATTTACTGTCTTTTTTTTGTCTTTCCACAGGATGACTGTCTTGTGAAAGTATGGTACAACACGGAGAGCTGGCGGTCAGCTGTAACACCACCTGGTGCCAGTCCAGAAAACCAAGCAAAAGAACTTGATTTTTCGTTTGTTTATTTGGCTCATCCTCGATCAGTAAATGCATTTTCATGGAGAAAGACCAGTAAATTCATGCCACGGTCAGTAGTTCTAATAACATGAGGTTCATGCAATGCCCAAAAACCCCCTCGCTCTTTGCAGTCTGCCTCTCTCTACAGTCAACAGTCACGCTATTGTGTGGTTTACTTCAGTTATTGAGTGTGCACACCTTTTATACTGTTTGTGCTCTTGAGAGGATGGTAAGCATCCTCTTACCTGGCAAAGAGCTGGAAAGATAGAAGAGTAAGTCTCACAGACTGACTTAGGCATTGAACTTAATACAGAATCAGCTCTTGGAAAACCATTTCTCTTTGCATTTTTTTTGGTTGCACTAAATGTTCATTCATGCTTTTAAGCTCGACTTGTTCTGTCCTGATGGAATCAGAGCAAAGTCCTGTGACTTGAAGTCCTCTTTCACAAACATTCAAATATTTTCATGTCTTTTCATTTGTTTCTTAACCTAGTACAAAGCTAAATCTCTGTCAGAAGTAGTATCTGGAAATTGAATTCAAGTAATCATTTGGAACTGATATTTTGAGTTTGGGGTTTTAGGGTTGTGTTCAGGTGATTCCAAAATGACCTGTCCCTAGTTTTCATGAGTACTTGCAGTCTTAAACTGAAGTAGTGTTAGCAGTTTAGTTTTTTTATAGCAGTCTTTAAGACTCTTCATAAAGCCATTGCTGTAGTTCTTACTATATAGGTCACTTTTGAAAATCCACCTGCTCCGTGATTCCTAAGGGAGTTTGCTGCTGGACAGTCTGGTCATAGCTTTCAAGCCTTAGTTAGAGCTAAATTGTGAACTTACATGACCAGGAAACCTGATGATCTGCTTAGTTTTTTTACAGTGTACAGCTTAAGGTAATTGGATTTTTTGGCTATATATTTAACACAAACTGTACTTGGGAGAACAGTAATTAAAAATTCGTAGACTTAAATTTTCTGTTGTATCCCTTTTATTACCTGAGTTTCTTTCTTTTGGATGTGTAATTTTGTAAGTGGTAGATACCAGTAAGATCTGGAATTAAGATCAGGTATCCAGTATTATTATGGGCTTTTTATGTGAATGACTTTAAAAGATAAAAATACAGATTTTGCTGTTCTGGGTATGAATTTTTCTTTACATCGAAATCCACAATTTGCTATTGCACTGTTGTGTGATGGCATGTGAGGTAATTTATAGTCAGATACTTGAACAGATGGGAAAGTCTTTCCTACATCATTTATTTTCCTAACAATATATTGATGAGTTTTTCTTTTGCTGGTATCTTTAAGTTGGTTCAATTCCAAAAACTGATAGTGGAAAACTGTTTGGAACTGTTGGTTTATTTTGATGCTGTGTAATAGTTAGCAGCTTCTTCACTCCTTAACTTTTCTTTCATTAGTGGTGCTGTCTGCAATGTACTCCTGACTTGCTGTAAGGATAATGTTTGTCGTCTCTGGGCAGAGACTTTGTTACCCAATGACAGTCTGTTGTATGGGGGAGGATACAGCAATTGGAGTGAAGCGGCGAACTTCACAAATAACTTCAAGAGAAATATTTCAAGTAAAGAAAAAGTGCAGAGTGCATTAGAGGTAAGAATTGAAATTGAACAGTGAGAATAAACACACGTACAAACCTGTCATTTTAGACATGTTTGTCCTTTGTAACTCAGACATGTATCACAAACTGAAATCCTTTATACCGGAGATGTGCATAAAATGTTACGAAAGGATGAACTTCCTTGAAATCTTCCTTGGGCAGGCTAAGCTGACAGCTCTTCTGCTGAGCTTCTCACATTGAAGACACACTGTTCCAAAGTCACAACTGCCTATTTTGGTCTGGTGACTGAAGAAAAGTGCTTTGCAATATTTAGTTCAAAGGGCTAGAAACAGTATGGAGCACACATTATATATACGTTTTGTGAAACCCTGGAGTGATGCTGCCTTAAAATGTATGATAGGGGGGCTCACTTGTTACCTCTGATATTGTGGGATGCTCTCTCTGACTTCTGCAACTGGAGGAACAGTAATATGGAGGGAAGAAAAATAACTTTTCTGCTGTAGTCCTCAGAGCAGACTGCTCATAAGCATTAAGGCAAGTGATTTTTACTAGATAGTGTTTTCTAACCAGTGGGAATTAGTAAGAAAGTGTAGCATTAGTGGTCCGCATCAAAGGTATGTAGAACATATGTGGGCATTGTGCCTTTATCTTAATGAACTGATGTATTTTGCATGCTCACAGTGCTTTCTTAGCACATATAGCATACCTGAAAAATATGACAGGCTGAAAGGCACAACAGAGCAAGGAAAATAGAGAGGAGAGAAAAGGAAGATGGAAAAAGTTCTGTCTTCCTCTGGAGAATAAAAGGCAACATTAGAGATCCAAAGCAACAATTATGTGAGAATTGAGAGAAGACTGTTTGATATGAGCATGCTGTGTTAAGATGCAGAGCACAGCAAGTGAAAAGGAATACCAAGCATGTAATACCATCCTTAATACAGATTGTGTACCGCTGTGTAGCTTTGGGTGCTTGCATAGATGTCTACAGCACAAAAGGCTTGAACTGTGTGAGTCAGTCTTAAAAACTGAATATTATTTTTTTGCGTGGAAACATGTATTTATATAAAAGAGGAAGACCTTAAAACTCATTGTGCCCTTTTGAGGGGTGTTGAAGTGCGGATTTAATTAGATCCAAAGTACAGATCCTGTTTTTCAGACTGAAATGAGATTACTCAGATTTGCTGCTTTGTTCAGAATCCTGAATAAGCATGGCATATGTTTATGAAACCCAATAGTATCTTCTGTGTAAGTATAAAAATTCTATGAAAATTGTGCACTGAAGTAGTTACTATGTGAAGGTATTTTGTGGGCCTTCATAAATAAATCTAAAGGCACTGGTTTCTCTCAGCTGTGGACTCAACACAAACAATTTTGCAAGAAACAAAAATTAGCTTTTAATCTGAAAAGTAGCATTAATTAGTGCCTAGAAAACCACTTACAGATGAAATCTGCCTTTTTCTTTTTGGAAGGATTTTAAATGATACCTTATTCTTCATGCAGTTAAACCTGAGGCACTTCCGGCGAGGAAGGAGGAGGTCAGGTGCTGTTGTAGCACATACTGGATATGCTCTGCATCAGCAAGATCCTCATGAAGCTCACAGGAGCATTCCTCCTCATGCAAATGCCCTTTGCCACTTCCATATTGCTGCCAGTATCAATCCAGCCACAGGTAAGAAATTTAATGCTTGCTATGAAATAAACTCCAATTTCTGTTAGGTACGTGTTCTCTCTGGAAACTTAGCAGGTGTATTTGTAGAGTATATGATCATGCAAAATTGCTAGTATGTTGGTTTCATTTATGCATGAAAGGACTTTCTACAGTAATGAAATGATCTGAATAAATTTCCTCTGCAATAATCCTTTCTTTTATTTTGTATGTCTCTTAAGTGAGATTGATAGTGTCTAAGATGGAGAAAGCTAAGTATTTGTATCTGTGTTCAAAATTTACTGTGAATTGTGTATGATACTGGGAACCCACTGATAAAATAAAAAATTTCTAAGCTTCTTAAAGTGAGCACCTGACACTTAATTCTTGAAATAACCACACATTCCTGTACTTTTGTCTCAGAACCAGACAAAACATGCCTTCACCCTGCATTCCTTATAATTTGATATTGCCTTGAACTGGAACAACGTGTTGATAGGGGTTGAGGTAACACCCCTATAGCTGCTGATACTTCTGTCTTTATTATCTTTGGTATGCTGAAAATGAAGTGCCTGTCTGCTTGTTGAAAAACTGAATAGAAAAGCCATATTGACTAGCCTTTCATGAAGGTTGTGATGTGGTTTTCTGTGTCTAGAGTTAATGAACAAACATACTGTGTAATTCTTTTCTTAAACTAGTTAAGCTCTGTTTCATAGTATTGTTTTCCTGTTCCTCCTGTTTGAAAGGCCAGTTTTAAGCTAAGGGCACTCATGTTTTGTTCATATTGGTAGCTGTACAGCCGTTGGTATGATTGGAAAGAACAAGTAGTTTCCATTAACACTGCTGCACTAAGGAAATCTCTAAACACTTTCTCCTTGATTAGTCTTCAGTGTTTTGAGTAGTGGTTCATTGTTTCATATTTTAATAGATAGGACAAGAATCACATCGAGCCTACCAGAAGGAAACTTCCTGCATTTTTTTGCTGTACCATCAGTGCTATCCTATTTCTACAGTAAAAGTCTCCAGTGATTATTTATTACTGCCCAATGTCACACAGGAAAGTTTCTCGAAAGCTTCTTGGAGATTTGTAGACCTCCTCTGGTTTTTTTCCTCTTCATATTACGCAGTGAGCTAGCTAACTTTTTCATGTGGCTAGCACATAATCCTTGACCCCTTTTTTTTTTTTTTAACCTACTCTTAATGCATTTCTTATTTTTGATACAGAATAGCTAATGTCATGGTTTAACCCAGCCCTCAGCCAAGCCCCAGGCAGTCACTTGCTCACTCCCAGCAAGACTGGAGAGAGAATCAGAAGGGTAAAAGCCAGAAAACTTGTGGGTTGAGATAAAACCAATTTAACAGGGAAAGTAAAAGCTGTGTACACAACCAAAGAGAAACAAGGAATTAATTCAGTGCTTCCTATTGGCAGGGAAGTTTTCAGCCATCTCCAGGAAAGCAGGGCCCCATCACAGGTAACCATTACTTGTGATGACAAGCACCATCACTTCAAGCTTTACCTTCTTCTTGTTTCTTCCCCCACTTTATATACTGACCATGATGTCACATGGTCTGGAATATCCTGGTCAATTTGGGTCCCCTGTCCTGGCTGTTTCTTCTCCCAATGTCCAATGCAGCCCCAAGTTCTTCTCCAGTGTGGCAGTACAAAAAGCAGAAAAGGCCTTGGCTCTGTGCAAGCCCTGCTCAGCAATAACAAAAACATCTCTGTATTTTCAACCCTGTGTTCAGCACAAATCCAAAGCACAGCCCCGTACCAGTCACTGTGAAGAAAGTTAACTCCACCTCAGCCAAAACAAGCACAACTATGCAAACTTGAATTTTGCTTTTGATAGACTTTGCAGTATAAATATACCAAGCAGCAAACACATAGAATGAGGATAAAAATAATCTTGAAAAAGATTAGAAAAATATTTTCCTAGGTACTTAAAACTTGGGCCTTTCTAATCTTGTATTCTTTTAATGTTACCTGTATTAATAGGTATCTGTTTTAATAATGTCTTTTGGATCACTTGGTCTTTAATTCAGTCGATTGGAAGATAACAGGTTGTTCTTTAATGCGGAACCTCTGAAGTAACTGTCACATTTTAAATCTTAATTAGAAGAAATATATGTTCTCCCTTACAGTCAAGTCCTTAAGTACCTCAGTCTAACCGAATTCTCTAAGTAGGCCTTTTTGTTTTCCCTTTTGAAATTAAATTTAATTCAAAAACCTAATTGTATTTCCTTTCATTCAATTTAAAGAAAATTGGTTTGTGATCTCTTACTTGAACATTTTCCATTACTAAAATATTTTGAAGTACTTGATAAAAGCTAAAGCCAAAACAGCTTTATCTCTCATTCACTTCACGTTTTGAAGAATAATACTGTCATGTATATTTATATAAGAATAAATATCATGTGAAACTAAAATCTTTGAGACCTAATTTTATAATGATTTTACTTTCACTGGTGTTCAGCCTGGGTGGAATTCAGTGAAAGGAATAAGCGGTGGTTGCTAGGACAAAATTGTCTCTAGGCAATTTCAGGAAAAGTTACTGAATCCTAAGACTTCAGAAATTTTCTGGGAAGAGTGATTGTGATTTATGAAGCAAATAGAAATTCACTAAGAATAATGTCCAGAGATGAACATCATTTAGAAGCTGGTAGTTTTAGATGGAAATCGGAAAAAAAAGTGATTTCTTTAGTGACTTTGATAAGTACTCAAAAAGCACATAGATTTATAATCTAATCTGAAAAGTAATCTTTCTAGTTCACTTTATTCACATTTACTGTAGCTTCATCTTCCAACAAGGGTCAACAGAATTTTTCCTTCCAGGTTCTGTTACTTGCCAGATGTATTATGATACTTTTGAGACTGGCATTGCCCTGTGTAGGAGGATAGACTGTATTTCTTAAATGAGCTGTGCTACTTTTGCCCCCTTCCCCTGCTATACCCCCTCTCCACAACAAAATTGCTGGTTGTCCTGGTGCTCCTTTCTTTTATCTGTGTGCTCTCAGTTACAGTTTTCTTTGGCTAGATTGGAGGATTAGTAATTCAAACCCATCACTGATTCTGATAAAAACAACGGATTTGGAGTGAAATGTATTTTGTCTCCCAGGACATGGAATTTAAGTAATGCTGCATAAATAGGGAGCAGAAGGAAATGACTATACATGGAGACTTCTAGGTGGGAATTATATGCAGTATGAGATTTTAACATATTGCTGTATCATGGATTTGAGGAAATTGCTATAAGTCACCTACCTGCTTTTTAGCCTTGCTTAGTTTTGATTATGTTACTCTGCAGCAGTCTCATCCTTGCTTCTGTCACACACTTGTGATTACTGCTTTTTTTTTTCAGAGCAACATGGAACACCAAATACCATCAAACAGCAATGTGAATTAATAGAATATATCAGAACCAGAACTCCTGGGGTTTTATGATGGTGTGACAGAGGGCATTTTCTGGTCTCTGTACTAATTTTTGCTAATGTAAGCCTGTGGTCTTTGATTACAGTGTATATCTACTGCAGCATCCATTGTAGACTAAATGTTGGGAAATTATGTTTAAATGGTTTGGTTCATACTGAGCTGTAGTAGCAAAAAATAAGGTAAATTAACCTATATGGACAGTGTTACATCAAGGAGATACGACATTGCAGGACCCTACTGTTATCCTAATGTAAGCACACCAAAGAACCTCTGTGTGGAACAAGTCTGAAAGCAGATGATGTTGGTGAGAGGAATGGCAAGTGGCAATACACTTAGATTTATTTTTTTCATTGTGGGGTTTCTGCTTAAAAAACATTTATCTAAAATTTTTTTTTGACCAAGCTTGTTTAGTTCTCAGAAATGTCAATATCTTTTTCTGGTAGATATTCCTCTACTCCCTTCTATCACATCTCTAAGTCTTGGTGAAAATGAAGAAAAAAGTGGACCTTTTGTTGTGCACTGGCTAAACAACAAAGAACTTCATTTTACCTTATCTATGGAAGTGTTTTTGCAACAACTTAAAAAGAGTTTTGAACATCATTCTCCTGAGACTAATACTGAGGATTCTAATCAGGTGGATGGCAGAACAGAAGAAGGTAAAAGTCATCTACACATATGTCATATAGAGAAATGGCCTTCAGTTTATAAAGTAATTTGTAATGTTCCCCCAGGGGAAGTAAGAGATGGGCAACTTGACATGTAAGGATACAGGCAGATTACAGTAGCATTTCAATGCGTTTTCTTCCCTTACACTGAAAGTATCTAAGTGACTTTAAAAAAATTTATCTGGAAATTCTGATTTCTCTTTTTAGAGAGAAGAATTCCAGAAATTTTGAGTTATATATGCTGAAAATGGTATTATTTAATTAGGCTCAACTGGAGGCCTTTGCATGGAAGTGTTACTTTAATATTAAGGAAACAGGAGCAACTTTAGAATTAACTTTCTTTTTTTCGATATTAATGTACAGCTAATTTAAATAGCTTTATTCTATAATATAATACAATACAGTCAATTAGTTTGAATATATACATTCTGGAGATTATTGCCTTTGCTCTGTCTATGCATGCAAAAATTAGTATAAAATAGGGGAAAAGAAAAATATTTCAAATTAAGGTGCGACATAAACTATTTTGGTTTGTTAGACACTGAGCTCCATTAGAGGATTTATGGTTATAATTTTCATTCTTTTAAGTTAGCTCTCATAGGAGTGGCTTATAAAAGGCCTGAAATTAGCTCCAATGCGTGAATAATGCTGCTTGTTATACTTCTGGTTTTGAATATTATGTATATATATCTCTCTCTCTCTATGTATATCTATCTATCTGTATCTGTGTATTCTAGAAGCTGATGAAAATGGAGATGAACAAAAAGGAAACCAAGAAAAAAAGGAACTGGATGATGAGAAAGCTGCTCCATATTCAAACCTTGTTCCTTTATCCTCTGCTATTATTGATCATGAAATTGAAATTCTGCTTTCTGAATGGGGTAAAAATGCTGACATGCTCTTCAGTATACATCCTATGGATGGCTCCCTGCTGGTGTGGCATGTGGACTGGCTAGATGAATACCAGCCTGGCATGTTTCGCCAGGTGCAGGTACTTCATTCCTCCTGCATTTTACACTGCTGTTCAGTGAGAAGTGTGAGGGGGAACTCTAACACTTACTCTTTCTTTCTTAAAATTGCAGGTGTCGTTTGTCTCGAGAATTCCTGTTGCATTTCCAACGGGTGATGCAAACTCTCTTTGCAGAAGTATAGTGATGTATGCTTGTACCAAAAATGTTGACTTAGCTATTCAACAAGGCAAACAAAAGCCTCCTGGCCTTACACGATCTTCATCTATGCTTATCTCTTCTGGACACAGTAAATCAACCAACAGTTTAAAACTAAGTATCTTCACACCTAATGTTATGATGATTTCCAAACATGCAGATGGGTCACTGAACCAGTGGCTAGTGAGTTTTGCTGAAGAATCTGCTTTTTCAACTGTACTCAGTATTTCACATAAATCCCGATACTGTGGTCACCGTTTTCATCTTAATGACTTGGCTTGCCACTCAGTATTACCACTGCTGCTTACAACCTCACATCACAATGCTCTAATTTCACCAGATGTTGAGACAGCACTACAGGCAGATGATTCTTTAAAGTCTCAGGAGTCACCAGTAAGACCTCAGAGTAGAGGCAATGCAAATGTGACGTCCCAGGATCCCAACGCTGTTTACAGTGAACTTATTCTTTGGAGAGTAGATCCTGTTGGGCCTTTGTCCTTTTCTGGTGGAGTTTCTGAACTTGCTCGGATCAATTCTCTTCATGTTTCAGCTTTTTCTAATGTTGCATGGCTGCCCACACTTATACCCAGCTATTGCCTTGGTGAGTTTCATTTTCTGATTAGTGAGGTGTTCTAGAATAAAATTAATGTAACCTAACAGTGCTCTTAAATAGATAATACAGATATACTTGAATGTACTGAAAAAAATGTTAAGCATGGGTCCTTTATTTCACAAATTTGAAGTTGCTGGTACTTGGGAATTCTTTATTCCTATTTGAAAAGTTGCTGTGTTCTTCTGTCTTTTATGTACTTGGTATTTTAGGAGCTTATGCAGTAAAGTTCTTTTAGACTAGTGCATACTTCAGAGCATGCTGAAGATTTAAAAGCTGAGGGAGATATAGCTCTAGTTTGCAAATGGAATTCTTATTTCCTTTCATACACTTTGATTTGGTTGCTAAGTGCAGCTTTAGACTTTGTAGTTCTTGCTTGCGAATGGCAATTAACAGGAGATTGTTCTTTAATGTTGTATTGTTTTTCATCATAACTTCAAAATTTCCTCTTATCAAAAAAAAAAAAAAAAAGGAAGCTATATGGTGTTTGAATATTTGAGCACTTTCTACCTTCCTGCTTTTCAGGTGCATACTGTAATTCTCCAAGTGCCTGCTTTGTGGCTAGTGACGGACAGCATTTAAGATTATATCAAGCTGTAATAGATGCTAAGAAACTTCTGTGTGAGCTCTCCAATCCAGAAATTTCTGTAAGTGAAAAGCCGTCTCAAGTTTTTGCGTATTGCAGCTTCATTCAGTTGCACTAGACTCAGACTTGTTGGTGACTGACTAAGCTGGTTGCTGAGGATTTCACAGATGATTCTGCTTGTAAAAACAGATTAGGTAAAGGTTTTTTAGCCATACTGTATTTCATTTAATCTCAAGCTATGCATATTGAGGCAGGTCCAGGTTTGATTGGGAAATATCTGTGAGGTGCTTGCACTACAAGGAATAATAACTGTGTGTGTACATTGCCATCCTAACGAAAAGTTGAGACAGTAATGCAGCTTTTGGGGAAAGGACAATAAATTGCTGCGTGTGGGGCTTTCCAGATACTCCTATCACCTTTCAGCCGTCAAAACCAAATGTGCTCTTCATAAAACAGGGAATGTTACTTGTGTTCTTACTGAATCACTACTAGTGTATTTTTAATGCTTTAGTTAACACTTGCATAGTGATGTTGCACCTATCTAGCAGGCTATGCCACAGAAATGCACAAGAGTTAACAAGACCACTCCCCTGATTCTTTTCAAACAGAAGTATGTCGGTGAAGTTTTTAACATTGTAAGTCAGCAATCTACAGCTCGCCCGGGATGTATCATTGAACTGGATGCCATCACAGAGCTTGTAAGATCTTTTGCTATACTCATTTTATGCCATATAATTAGCTTTTTAAAAAGTGTAATAACAGAGGCAAGACTTGTAGCTCTCCATCAGGTGAACTGGAGGTACTTAAAGACTGTTTTTGACATGTACTTGTTTTCAACAGTACCTGTAAATGAAAAGAGTGGGAGTAATGAAGGTGCATTTTCATGAGTCGTCTTTTGTTGATGTGTTTAACTTACTGAGAGAGAGCAGTCCTGAAAAGTATACGCCATGGTGTTCACTTCTTGTGTGTTTTTACTTTCTTAGCATGGCCGGAAAACACAGTTATTCCATGTTTTTCAAGAAGACTTTATTTTAAGTAACCTGGAGAGGGAGATGCCTTCAAAGAAGAACAATTTATCAGTCTCTGGTAAAGAATTCTGTTTCATAGAACATTGAGGACTGTTTTATTTTTCATTCCACAGAAGAAAAAGAACTTGTTAAATGGTTTTGATCATTTTACTGTCAAATACCTTATTTGAGATCTTCAGAGGAGCGTTTGGTCTAATGAAACTCATGAGTGTTTCACTTCCTTTTGAGTTGTGTGCAACCAAATTTTCAATCAAGTAGTTTAAATCACAAGATACCCATTGTATACTGTATTCAGCAGTCCCTTACATGAAGGGGGAAAGAGTTTTAAATGTGAAGCCTGTAGTTGTAGGGTATATGACACAGACAAAACTTACTGTATTCTTTCATGGTAGGTGCTCTTCCTTTACATCAGCCAAATACTGTTCCTCAGGTAAATAGTATAAAAAATGGCAGGCCAAACAATTCATCCTCGCTAGAATACTCTTGAGTAGTGTGTGGATTTGTAGGTCTTTGGACAGATCTGAATTGCTCTGGAATACATGATTAGTTTTCCTCGGTGAAGTGGCCCAGTTACCATGTTATATAGCCATCACATTGTTCTCTTCCAATGAAATAATGTGGGGGAGGAATAGGAGTCAGAGTAAAGTTTGTGATACCAGGTCATCTGCAGTACTAAATGGAGTCCTGAGTGAAAGGAAGCAGAGGTGTGAAAAAGTGTAAAAGGGACCTAGGCAAGTATTACTTGAACTGGATATACATAATGATTATTTGGGAATTGGCTCTTTCTACCTGAGGAAGAGATTTGGAGTAGTGGAGATAATTCCAGCCCTCAGCAGAGTTCAAAAAATGCAAATGGGATGTTGAAAATTAGGAACAAAATAAAGAACAAAACCAGTGTTACTCTACAGCATAATTGTATGTTTACATCTTGAGTGTGATATACAGAAAGAATTTTAAGAGAAATATGGAAAATATCTTAGACATCTGTATGTGTTCTGAAAGTCTGTATAGATTGCTGCATGCTATCACTGTAAGGAATTGGGCTAAATGAACCCTTTGAAAAACTGTTAAATTAGAACTGTATCATTTGCATGCATTCCAATTTGAAAGTATTTTGTAATACTTTTAAAGCTTCTTTCCTCTTTATTAATGCATGAAGGTAGTTATCTCATGTTGTTTTTAAAAAGAGCAAATTAACTTCCATACATTTTTCTATGGTACCACAAGCACTGCAATGTGAAAAGCACAGGGCAAATACAGATTATTCTTGATAATGTTTGATGTATACATGCACCTTAAAGGGTTGGAGGAATCATGGAGGAAAAAGAGTCACTAAATTAACTATTCCTTCTTGGTTCTAATGGTTTGACTTGAAAGGAAGAGAATGCATAGGTGCACCCTCCAGAAATGGGCATCTATTGATAGTACAGCTCACATCCTCTTCTCTTTGTGTAAAACTAGAGCAAGTGAATTCTTGCAGAATTTAGGAAGAAGCATTGTATCACTTGTGTTCCAGACTATACTGTACTGATAGTACATTCTGGAATTTAACTTTAAATGTAGCAAAGTCAGGCAAATACATTGTCATTTCTGAATGAAAACATTGACAGCTCTTACATGAGTGTACCTGTAATTGTAGTGGTTGTTGGTTGTGATAAAAGACTGAGAAAACTAATGTAACACTTAGATACAGTCAGACCTTGTATTTCAGTATTAGTTCATGTTAGCTTAATATGATTATTTGCTAGCCAGCAAAATTTAGTTCTCCTTTCAGGTGAATAACCCCTAAGATCTTCCTGCTCTCAATTTCACCAGGTAACCAGCAGAAGGGATTCTCAGAAAAATTCTACTTGATAGTGATAGAGTATACACAAAACCATTCATTGCTACATATGTGGCATTTACATTTGAAGTCAGTTCCTGTTTCAATAGGTAAGCCCTCTTTCTTGTATTTTTCTTTTAAAAAACCCTGCTATCTAGTGAATATGTGCTGTTCAGTGTAATCTAAATTGTATATCATCTTTTTGAAAAGATTCTGCAGTTGATTACAAGATTTTATCACAACCGTTCTCTCTTGGTTACTTAATTTTCTGATTGCTGAAACTCTTCAGCCTGAGCCCAGAGTTTGTTATTTTTCATGCTTTCTGAGGCCAGCTGTGTTTAACTGGCTTTGATACAGTCTAACAGTTAAGTTGTTTTGCTTTTTGGAAGGTTTTGTTCTGCAATTTTTGAGTTTGTACATAAGTTTTAAATTGGACCATAGTCTGAAGCACCTAAGCATCAGTGATGCCATTACGATTCCAAAAAATTTTGATGTTCTGAAATCTGGTTCTCTTTCAAACTACCAAACTACCTCTAAAACTATAAAGCTTTAAAGAAAGGTAAGATATGCTTTGGTAGTGTTCTGTTGACACTTGAAGATTTTAAGAAAATGTAAATCTGATATTCTCCACTTACCAGAGGAATCTGTTATATTACATATTTGTCACATAAACTAAATTAGTATTTCTTATTGTTGCTTTCAAATGAGAGATGTATTATTGCAATTAGTTTATAAGTTAGTGAGAATAATAAAGATCTAAGTTTTCTGATACACTCATTTGATGAGGAGATGACTGATAAGGCTTTTCAACAGACCTGTTGGAAATTTTCATGTTCCATCAATTTCATACTTCAACTATTGTTTTATTAAAAAAGGGAAGCATTCATATCACATTTTCTGTAGGTCTATGTTTGAAGGAATAAAATAGCTGTTATTAAAACTTCTCTGAAAAATAACTTTCACCAATGTGTGAGTTAAGACATGAAGGTCTTAATTTTTTCTAGCTGTAGGTATTCTTTGCTTAGTGAAACCTTATTTTCAGTGGATAGCCACATACATACCTTTTTGACTTTTTGACTACCTTTTTTGTTATACTTCAATTATTTTATAATTTCTCAATATTTCTGATATCTCAGAAGTATTTAATCTGAGATGTCCTCGCATTTCTCTTTAAATCTGAATACGAAAATGCATTTTATTAGAATGAAAGTAAAATTTTAAGTCATGTTTTGTCTGTCTCTTTTGGAACTGCTAAGGTGAGTAAAATCACTTCTTACATTAAAAAAAATAATTGACCTTTTCAAATTAACAATGCAAACTTTTTTTTAGATGAAAAGATAGGTTCATATCCGTCTGAAGAAGCAACACAAACAGAAGAATTGTATTCTTCACCAGATCCAGAGAAGATCCAGTCACCTTTCACTCAAAAGTATCGGGCCTGTAGAGCAAATCTTCAGAGCACCAGCCGGCTTACTCTGTCTTCCAAAATGGTGTATAGTCAAGAGCTGAGTATGCCAGAAGGAGTAGAGATAATAAGCGTAAAGCCATCAGCAGGTTTGTGATCTTTTTTAAAAGACTAAAACAGGGAATCTCTGCCTTTCTGCCTTTGGTCTTAAAATAGAAACAAAGTAATAGGAAGTTTTGGATTTGTTGTTAGAATTGAATATTTGTAGGTGAATCCAAAAGGTTTGCTAAAATGTACTTCCCTGACTTAATATCTCTGTCCTGGAGCTAACACTAAAATGAAGCTCTTATCTATTTACTGTATTCCACATTATTGCAATAGATAGAATAGTAGAAACACAAATGTTGCTTTGCAGTCATTCATGAAATTTTTTGTAGGATCTGTACTAAATGTTAAGGTTTTCGTCAGTACTCTTTCAAAAATAGAGAGTTTTAGATTTTTCAATAGCGAAATGTTCATTTGACAGAAGAGAATGTATGTTAATATTTGTGTTTAAATAATATGATTTGTCTCCTCTCTAGAGCACAAAATGCCATCAAAAGGTAGAACAGTTTCATCGTATGTTTGTCATATTGTCTCATTTGTGAGGCCCTGTAAAAGACCTCTTTGTGAGGAAGCAGTAATCCTTTTTTTAACTTGGAGTAATAGAATGGTGGCTGAATAAAAATGTTGTTGGTTTTGCTTTTTAATATTTCCCCTAGTAAAAGTGTATTTTATTTCATTTTAGGACATCTCAGTTCTTCTTCCATATATCCTGTTTGTCGTGCGCCTTACCTGCTGGCTACTTCTTGCTCTGATGAAAAAGTTCGATTCTGGAGATGCAGGGTTGTCACTGAATCATCATCTTCTTCCGTGCCGGAATATAGCACAGACAGTGATGTTAAATATGTATGGGAAGAATGGCCATTACTGATTGAGGATGGACTTCCTAGTAGTAGTGCTATTAATGTTCCAGGGAGGCCAACTGAAGTTAGCTGTGCACACACAAACAGATTAGCAGTAGCATACAAGCAGGTAGCATCTGAAAACAGCCATCTTTCTCAAGATTTTGTGATGCACGTTAGTATTTTTGAATGTGAATCCACAGGGGGTTCTTCATGGATTTTAGAACAGACACTTAATTTAGATGAGATAGGCACCATGTTGGACTCTGGTGTTAGTGTTGATAGGAATTTAGTGGCATATAACCAACAAGACGCTTCTCTGTCTCATGGTGGGAATATTATACCCAACACTAAGCACTTGGTACACTTAGATTGGATGTCTAGGGAAGATGGTTCCCATATTCTGACAGTGGGAATTGGATCAAAACTTTATATGTTTGGTCAGCTGTGTGGGAAGAGGCAAGAACAAAATGGTAATGAGATTGTAGCGATCTCCCACAGTGGCAGTCCTAAGGCTGCAACCCTTTCTGGGTTTGTTCTGCTGCGTTGTGTTGACTTGGTTTCATCTGTAGAGGGGTCACCTCCTTTTCCTGTTTCCTTGTCTTGGGTGCGTGATGGCATTCTTGTAGTTGGAATGGATTGCGAAATGCATGTTTATTCTCAATGGCAATCTCCTTCTAAGCAGGAACTAGTTGGTACAGATTCCTACAGTGGAAGTATGCCATGCATAACTAGCTTAATGAAACAAAGCCAGTCAGCTGCCTCAGGTTTGCATCCACCAAAGAGAACCTTGACCAGATCTATGACCAGCCTTGCACAGAAACTTAGTGGGAAACGATCTGCCTGTGATCTGTCTATGGAAATGGAAGATTCTGGTCTTTTTGAAGCAGCTCATACATTATCTCCAACTTTACCTCAGTACCATCCATATCAACTGTTGGAACTCATGGATCTGGGTAAAGTACGCAGAGCAAAAGCCATTCTGTCCCATTTGGTGAAGTGCATTGCTGGAGAAGTTGTTGCTATAAATGAGTCTGAGCCTAATCATGACAAGAGGCTCAGATCTCTGACAATCAGTGCTAGTGGAAGTACCTCAAGAGATTCCAAAACGTTCAGCAAAACCGAGACTACAGACTATATCGAAATAGACTCTGTTCCACCATTGCCTTTGTATGCTCTGCTTGCTGCGGATGATGATTCATCTCACTCCTGTTCAGAGAAGTCCAATAATCAAAATAGTCAAAATAAAAAGGATATGCCCAATGACAGTTACGAAAATCTCTTTCAAAATACTGTTATAAGTACAGATGACCTCGTCATGTTTGAGGCAGATGAAGACAGTTCAAAACCAAAAGTCATCGATCTTTCTCAGTACAGCCCAACTTACTTTGGACCAGAACACGCTCAAGTTCTTTCTGGTCACTTGCTTCATTCAAGCTTGCCAGGTCTGACTAGGATGGAGCAAATGTCTTTGATGGCCTTGGCAGATACAATTGCTACTACCAGTACTGACATTGGAGAAAGCAGAGACAGAAGTCAGGGTAAGTTTTCTCTTCCAAGTTAAACGTGCTACTGTGCGTCACAATCTTTCCTGGGATTTCTTCCTATTTTGGAATATTTTTGTGGCTTAAAAAGCAACGATGCACCTTCATTTCATAGTATAACTGTGCCATCACAGTATTTACTATTTAACTAGACTTTCAAGGCCTAATGCTTTGATAAAAAGCAGATTTTCTTTTGCTATCTGGTAATGCCACTGTGAGTCCATCAGTCCACATACTATAATTATTTTTAATTCACTTTCGAAGAGACAGCTTTCGTAATGACAAATATTTGTTGTACACTGTAGAGAAATTGAGACATAATTTGGTTTACTTTTTTTAAACCAAAACTTGTTTCTTGCATTAAACAGAACAAATAACTTCAAAAGGCTTTATATTTGAAATTTTCTTCTTTGTCTTTTCTTGAAGGGAAGAATTATAGATTAAGCAATCATACGTACAAATTTAAAGCGTTAGCAGTCACAAAATTATATTTCTTCTGTTAAGATACACAATACTTTGAGTTATTTCTGTAAAGTGTGTGTAAAAATACTTATTTCCAGGTGGAGAAACTCTTGATGAGTGTGGTTTAAAATTTTTATTGGCTGTTCGGCTTCACACATTTCTGACAACAGCGCTTCCTCCTGTGCATCGAGCTCAGCTGCTTCACCAAGGTAACTGATGTGTTTTCTTAGATGAGTTGAGTTTTAGTGATGTAGCTGTACATATGACTGGTGTGCTGTTGATGTTCGTCTGCAGAATCAGTGATTTAATTGGTTGGGGTTTTTCAGGAAAATATTGTCCAATATGAATGAATGCTAGAGCAGAAAATATTTTGGTTTTGGTAAAGGTCTTGGAACTGAAGTGATTTTTTTTTTTTAACAAGTTTTTAGTTGGCAGGGGAGTGTTTCCGTTTCCCAAGAGTAAATGGCTTTCTAGTACCATGTTGTTCCAGTAACCTTCTGCAGGAATAATATAGTAGAAAACAGTACATATGTAGGGGTTTGGTACATAGTTGGAAAAAAAAAATTACTACTCAGATATTAAATATTTCTATATGCTTACTGTAATTATACAATCAACTATTTCATATAGGGTTGCAAGTTTTTTTATAATTTAACTAGTTCTATCCTGATATTGCAGATGACAGAATGAGATGGATTTGATTAGTCATAATCAGATCTAAAGGACTGGCTGTGATTACTCCTTTAGCAATCATGACAGTTGATGGCATTTTCAATCGCATGGCTTGTCACCCTTCAGCTGAATCAGAGGTTGGAATTTGCCAGGACAGCCACAGCAGAGCATTGCAGAGTTAGCTTTCTGATGGAGTAGTTTTAGTTGCAATACTTCTGCTTCTGGTGAGCTCAGAAACTAGTGAGAGTGAGAAGTGCCTCCGGGGCACACACGGAGGTGCCTTTCTAAAGAAGCGTCTGGCCCTCGCTGGAGTTGCAATTGTCCATAGCCAGCTATGTTGCTGCTTAGTAATTGCTGTCTTCCTCATGAGATTTTTTTACTTCAAGTTTTCTTTTGTATCTTTATCCTCAAATGTGTTTTCTGCTCTGATTATCTCAAGCCTGTGCATTTTCTAATCCAAGTCAAAATAGTGAACCTACCTTTCAAAAGCCTGAAAAATTTAACCAATACACTGCACTTTTTATCATGGCTAATCTTAGTGCCACTTACTATCCATATATTTGAACTTCGTAGAGAAGCTCTGCTCTTTGCAAACTTACCTAAGGAGTTTGCAGATGAAAAGTTGTTTCCAGCTGTATGATTTTTCTGTAATATTTGATACGGAGTCCTAAGAAATACTCTTAAATTTCTGTTGCCTCATCAGCAATGCACTTAAAAATTCAGTTTGACCTTCTTCCCTTTTCCCTTTCCCATTCCCTTGTTTTCAGATTCTGGATTATTTTATTAATGAATGTCTCCTGAATTTTCTGTTGTTTTGTTTTTTGGTTTTATTTTTTCCTAAATGTTTATTATGTAGGCTTATCTACCAGTCACTTTGCCTGGGCGTTTCATTCAGTAGCGGAAGAAGAACTCCTGAGTATGCTCCCTGCAGTGCAGAAGGGAGATCCAGCATGGTCAGAGCTCAGAGCTATGGGTGTAGGATGGTGGGTTCGAAACATCCACAGCCTGCGGAAATGCATAGAAAAGGTAATCATAGCATTCTTAAAAAAAAAACCAACTTACCAAAATCTTTCCAAACAGCTGTTCTCCAGTGTTTACTTTCTGTTTATGTAGTTTTAAGTTTTTAGATAATGAAGTTTTTCTGAATGTTTTCCTGAAGTTTTGTGCTGTATTCTTTTGTATGTGTTTTTTTGTATCAATATGAACTTCTGTATTTAACTAAATTTTTCTTAGTACTTTAGATTTCAAATTCCAGTGTGGAGTACATTTTTTGCTCTTAGATACTCCATTTTAAAGGTAATATTGTGCCATGCTTATTGTGGATGCTCAAGATACAGATGGAGCATACAGGTTTCTTTTATGGCAAAATTGAGAAACAAGTTGTGGGAAAAGGTTCTCTTTAGAAACCTATCAGAAGTGGTAACAATTTAGGTATTATATGTACATCTGTCTTGCAAATTGATTGTTTTCCATGATAAACAAACTTTCTACTGTTTTGTTTTGGCTTGGTGGGGTCTTTTGTTTGTTCGAGAATTTTGTTGGGTTTCTTATATTAAATATTTTAATCATCACAAATGTGGCAGTAAGCCTAACCTCATTATCACTTGTTTTAAGCTCTTGGAAAAGCCAAGTATGTTGAGCTAAAAAATGACATGCGCAAGATACTTTGACTACAAAGCATGAAGTGGTAAAATGCATGTCTCTACTTTTACTTTGAAATCTTCAGTAATTAATCATCACTTTATGAAACTTAACTGCCTTGCATTAAAAAAATTCCAGATATTCTGGGCCTGAGTTTAAGGTTACCTTACATGGGTCTTGAACTAGTCTTGCTCCCACTTACCCTGTTTCCTTTCCAACCTCCAAAAGTAACCTATAAACCTTTTTTCCTGTTGTGACTGGTCCCATCCTGGTTTTCAAGACTCCATCTGTCCTTTGGTTACCAGAGAAATTAGTAAATTAATTTTGTTATGGTTTTAGAAACTGATTTTGGATATAGGGATTTCCTTTTGATCTGCAAAAAAACTTCTGGAACTTGAAGAGCATGAGCTAAGTGATATCAAAGGGGCTGTTGTTCTTACATCAGACTCATAATGAGAGGAGGGATCCTGTATAAAAGAGAACGTCAGAGCATTATGGGGTATGGCATGCCAGAAGCAACAAGAATCCCATTTAAGATTAATTTAAATTGTGGTTGGTTTTTTTTGCTTTTGACCTGTCTTCACAGGTGGCTAAAGCAGCTTTCCAGCGAAACAACGATCCGCTTGACGCGGCCATTTTTTACCTTGCGATGAAGAAGAAGGCTGTTATCTGGGGATTATACAGGTATTCAAGCTCTTACATGGAATTTCACAGTCTAGTATAATTTTGGGGAAAAAAGTTGAATGTGGTGGTAATCCAAAGGAAGCACAAATATTACCATTGAAAGCTGGGGTGTGATTTCTAAACCAGTCGTTACATTGAATGAGTAGTTTCTGATCTTATATTTACTGAAGGAATTTAATTGCTGTTTCTGAAGGTAGATGCTTAAAGTTTTAGTCTCAAATGTCCTGTAATTTTAATTACCGCTTAATTCTGATTTACTTTTGAGAAATAGCAGTGTAGTGTGTGAAATGCCATGCCTATCTTTTGCATGAGTGTTTGCTGTTAAAAATTTTACCTTAAGTTCAGGGGACTGAATTACGTCTTTCTAACTGATGTTTCATAATACAGCATTCAGTGTTGCAAACCTTTTGAAAACTAATTTGCATTGTCACTTAAGAGCTAACCTTAAGAAAAATGAGGTTTTCTGTACTTGTATTGGGTTATTGAAAATACCATTAGGTTTTGTATTTACTACAGTTTCTGCTATTTTTAAATATGTAGCCTTCTTAACTCCCAGTGTGGTGAGAGACTCTGCATTTCCTAATGTGAGATCTGTGTAAAATTATACTGACATCTGAGGAAATGAAGAACCATTGTGCATCTAAGAAAATGTAAAATGTTTTTATCAATTATGTTTGATATGCAGGTCCCAAAAAGATACTAAAATGACACAGTTTTTTGGAAACAACTTCACTGAGGACAGATGGCGTAAAGCAGCATTAAAAAATGCTTTTTCTTTGCTCGGCAAACAGCGTTTTGAACATTCTGCAGCATTTTTCTTGTTGGCAGGACACTTAAAAGATGCAGTGGAGGTAATAAAATTTTTTATGTTTAAGACTGTTACATTGTCCCAAATATACAGATAGACTGAATGTGGTTTGCATTTTGCATTAGTATGACCCCTGAAGCTTCTTATGCTTTCAATCCGTGCTCTTCTTTCCCACCTGAAATCAATGAAAAATACAAAACCTTCATCTTTACATTCTGAATCCTTTTAGCTGTCGTATTAGTGACACTGAAAAGTGACGTGGGGGTAATTTCTCTGCTCTAATACTAAGGGGCCTACCTACCATTAGTTTCCTTTCAGATTGTCTACCCAGTCCTATATGAAGACAACATAGTTTCTTATTAGGAAGTTCCAGACATGGTGTTTTGGCAGTGATGTGGATTAGCTCCTACAATCCCTTTACAAAAACCAAACCAAACAAAAATTATGTCCTCAGTCTGTTTGAATTGCAATATTGTGAGGAAATTAATCTCTTTGATAATGAAGGATTTGTTCTGTAAAGCTTTGTAACTAAAACAACCAGAATCAAGAGGTAAGAGGTGGCATGTGCACATTGACAGTGATCTATTGAAGCCAGTCAATTTCAAAGATCTGTTGTCATGCCATATCTAAACTGAAGAAATGCGAATCAGCTCTTGCATGTAATAGTTAGCTACATCTGTTCTGTATACTTCTTGCTCACTTTTTATGGAGTTGATAGTCCAACTTACTTTAATCTGAGCAGATTTATTTCACTTCCTGTCCTGTAATAATTTTAAACTGAGGAGAAATTACAAAGTCTGGTCGTTTAAATATACTTACTCTCAATTAGGTCTGCCTTGAAAAACTGCATGACATTCAGTTGGCTCTTGTAATATCAAGACTTTATGAATCGGAGTTTGAAGTGTCTAGTACTTACAAATCTGTACTGCAGAAGAGAGTTCTGGGAAGTGTGTCTACTGGAAAAGAGAGCTCAGGAAACATACACTGTGACCCCTTTCTGCGAAGTATGGCATACTGGATTTTGGAAGATTATAGCAAGGCTCTTGACACTTTAATTAAACATTCTGTTGAAGATGAAGGAGGTAAGAATACAAGTATTTGGCCTGTTCAGTTGGTTTTAACTACATGTTCATTTCAGCCACCATTTCTTAAAGTGTCATCTGAACAAAACCACACAGTTCCTCACCATTGTTAGTAATTAGCTTGCTGCAGCAATGCATGTGGACTTTAATCTCAAATATAGTGACTGTATTGTTATTATCCTGTATCCAATGAATACATACTTTGTCCTCTAAGCATGTGAATATCAGGATAATGGAATGACCCTGTAGTAATGCAGCTGTTTTTCCAGAAGCGATTTAAAGAGACAAAGTAACTTCTTAATTAATTTTACTTCATCACAGCCTAAAACAAAATTCTGATTGTCCAGTTACATAGGAGAGTCTGAAAGACATGGTGTTTTGTAGCTTTTAATCCTTGGTAAAAACAGTTGACTACAATAATAAACTCCCAACAGAAAGATTTTGAAGCTTCTTATGGAACAAGGAGGCCTATGTGCATCCTGACAGCATGTGAGTCTTCTAGAGCAGTTAATTTCTATGTTCATTTGCTGGCTTTGTAGGCCTTCTAAGAATCAGTTGTATTGTTTCCTGAAGGTAGTGTTTTCACTGAAGTTAAATGCTTCAAGTTCTTGGTGGTTAGCTGGTTTCAGTCCTGGCTGCTGAGAGAAATTGGAAGGGAATAAATGAAGGCTCAAATACTTAACACTGGGTAACTAATTTGTGAAACTGATTTCACTAGAAGTTACGTGCCGCAGGATGATTTTGAGCAAATGAGGAATATAATGTTTGGTTGTTTCTATCTTGGTCCCATCTTTCTGTGTAAAATAATTTTAAAGTTATTCTGTGATTCTGTGTAATTCTTCTGTGGTCAGTTCATTGTCTTGTTTGTGGTGTCTTGCTTTATTTTCTTACCTAGAAGGTGCTTTTTGATGTACCTCTCTCTGTTAACTGTCATCAGTTGTGCCACAACTCCTGACAGAGGAGAGAGTAGGGGTTTATTTCTGCTATCCTGAACCCTTTGAAAGCTGTGTGAATCATCCTGTGCTGATGCTTCTCTCTCTTCAGGGTTTTTCTTCTTGTGGACATGAAAATAAAATGACTAGGTGTTGCACTGTTGTGTAATTCATTTATTTGTATGTAATACTGCCACCATTATGTATAAATGTTATGGTTTTTCTAGTTCTATTGTAAGTTGCATTTCTTTAAAGATGTAGACAAAAAAAATATACCAATCTAAACTTTCTAAAATGGACTTTAAGTAAAAAATCTGTAAGATATAACACCTTTTTGTCATTCAGAGATGGATGATGGAGACTTCAGAAATCTAAAATGAACCGAAAAGTAGTCTTGTTTGGCTGCAGTAAAACCGGGCTGACTACAAGGAAAAGAAATAGCAGCTGTTTTAATTTAAAAAGTCTTGCCTGCTGCCCCACCCTGCTTCTTTTTAGTAGGTTTGGCAATGTCCTCCCCACTGAATTATTCAAATGATAAAGGTGCAAAGAAGGGTACAGTGAAGTAAACAGTAGAATGGATGTATGAAGTAGACAATAGAATTGATATTAAGACCTAAAAGCCTTCTGATGAACTTAGGACTTTGCAAATCGGTTATTTCATGTGGAGTGGTAGATTTTCCTTATGCTGCCATATCTTTTCAGATGGAGATGGCTCATCAAGTTGCAACCCTGCAGTGTTTAACTTCTATAACTACTTAAGAACACATCCTCTCTTGCTGAGACGTCATTTTGGCTCTTCTGATACATCTTCCACACACATTTGCCTAACAGTAGAAAATGGATTAGCTGACAAAATCAACCTAGGTGAAAGACGGCTGTTTTTCACCACTGCATATGCTCATCTAAAATCTGGTTGTCCTATGTTAGCCTTAGAAGTGTTATCAAAGATGCCCAAAGTTGTCAAGAGGTCAAAGTCATTCAGTAAATCCCCTAGTTTAATGGATACTGGTAAAGATTTCTCACCATACTCTCCATTTAAAGAGTTTGAAACAAAAGATCAAGCTTCCAGTATTGATTGGTCACAGCCGGTATTCAATGGTCTAGGTTCATCTTCAGATTGTTCATCAGAAAAGCATTCAAGTTCCACTCTTTCCTTTGATTGGAGCCAGCCAAGTGCTCTATTCCAAGATGAACAATTTCAACTACAGTCAGACAGTGATGAAAATGATGAGAGTGAAGATTCTTCCTTGGTAAAGAAAGAGCTAAAACCTCTGAAGAAAACTGAAAAACTACATGAGACAAGTTCTAGCTACACAGAATCTTTTAGTGTAGTTGATTACAAAGATATTCTAAGTCCATCAGAAGATATCCTTTCAGCACAGCTGAAGTTTAGAGCATGCCTCAAAATCCTTACTGTGGAGCTTCGTACACTGTCCACTGGCTATGAAGTAGATGGTGGAAAGTTGCGGTATCAGCTTTACCAGTGGCTTGAGAGAGAAGTGGTAGCTCTTCAGAAGACCTGTGATTATGGTGTTGAAGAAGAAGAGATACAGCCAGGAATTCGAGGGATGCCAGAAGAAGCTACATTACATGAAAACACTGAAGACTTTGCTGACCAACAAAAAACTATGCTACAGAAAGAAGACTTTCAGAAAAGACGTCAATGGCTTTTGAAATACCAGTCACTCCTAAGAATGTTCCTTAGTTACTGTATACTTCATGGCTCACATGGTGGAGGCTTGGCATCTGTCAGAATGGAATTAATTCTGCTGTTGCAGGAATCTCAGCAGGTATGTGGGGGAGCTTAGGTTGTGTTTTCTCTGCTTCAGGTTTGTAGATTCATTTGAAGTGTTTTGTAATATTTTTTAAGTTTTCCTGCTATAGCAAACACCTGTTTAGTAATAAATCTACATCTGTTTTTAACAGGTTATGTTTTTTGTAGATTGTTTATTTTTGTTGTTGATTTTTAGAATACTTTTCCCTCTTTCAATAATTCTTATGTTCCCTTAAAGAATATATACTGTTGCTTTCTCTGTGTGTTTCTTGCTTGTTTTTAGGAGCAGTCAGTACAGATACCTTCCAGCCCTCCACCAGAGCAAAGCTCCATACCTCTCCTATTTGCTTGCACAGCTAGTGCCAAAACAGTGGTGGCTAATCCATTGCTACATCTTGGCAATTTAACTCATGATATATTACATGCTATAATAAACCTTGATTCGCCACCTCATCCAGATACTCAGAACAGCAAGGTATGTATTTTTTTACAGTTGTTTTGTTGTTGTTATTATCTGGTTTGCTGAAGTCACAAATTTTTTTCTGACAGCATGAAAACTTTGTGCTGTGCCTGTCTGTGACAAATAATAAAACCATGAACAATAAACATTTTCTGTAGTACTTGTCTTGAGCTGTCCACTGATCATTACTCATTGTTGAGGTGTTGAGCATCTGGTTCAACAAGCTGTTGTAGATTGGCCTCTCTCAGAAATGGATATTTGTCCAAGAGGACATTATTGTGGAAAACATGTTATACTACATCATCAGCATCATATCTGTCTTTATGACAATATGATCATTACTTCTGTTATGTTAATGGCAAATTCTGCATTTCATTCTTAGACCTAAGTAAAATTAAATGTTGAGGTATAAAAACTGGTTGTCAGCAAAGTTCAGTAAACCCAGACTTTTTTGTGAAATAGTAGTTTTTAAAAATAATTTCTGTAAGATTTCTCCTGTATTTAACCTTTGACTGGAAATAAAACTTAGTCTTTCCTAAAGTTTTGTATTTGTTAGGTCCCAAATCATGTCTGCTTTTACTAAGGATTTCTGGAGAACACTAAAAGATGGCTTAGTTCCTAGTTAGCTTTGTTTTAGAGGTAGCAAAAAATAAATATAATAAACTGTTTTTGTTTTAATGGAACCTTTATGATCAACAGATTCTCTAGCTTTTACCTAAGTGTGTTTTGGGATACCTTAGGAGAAAAGTATCGCTGTGTTAAAAGTAGTGATCAGTGTGATACTGAGTAAATTGAGTGTGTGTCCAAGAGCTGCACAAGAATTGGTCAAAAAGTAAGCTGCATTATAGTTCTCATTCTGAAATTAAGTCTTTGTATTCTGAGCCAGCAAACTGCCACTGTCTTAGGGTGTAATTCTTAGGACTGTTTTATACAGGCTTAATATGTTGCTGTTCATTAGCTGAAAACATTTCGGATAGAGCTGATCTGTGATTGTGTTGGTAGGGTGAGTTTTCCCCCATCCTTTTAATTGCAAAGTGAACTGATTTGTCTGATATAAATTCTGAAGAGAAAAGTGGCTTTGTAAGAGAAGTACTTATACCTTCCATGTCCAGTGCTTGTTACAAATCCCTATGCAGAGTGAAAGGCTGTGATACTAACCACAGGTTACTTTGGGTGTAATATGTTCTGTAAAACTTTGTCTTACAGATATATGTCATGCATACCTTAGCAGCATCGCTCTCTGCTTGCATCTACCAATGTCTCTGTGATGGCCACAGCTACAGGTAAAGTCTATGCAAAGTGATTTTTAGACAGCTGTCTCATTGTAGTTGTGATAATAGGTAGGGCACCAGAAGGCAGTATTGACACTTGCCTACCTGTAGAAAGTGCTATCACTTGAATAGTTGTAACCATAACTTTTTAAAATAAAAATGATTTCCTGCTTTTCTGTTTCACAGCTCATTTCACGCAAATCAGTTCACTGGGACAGTGTATCAGACAGTCCTGTTAACTCAGCATCATTCTTTAAGAACAACAAGCTTAGAAGAAACAGTGACTCCCAACACATCACCTGCTCAGTGGCCAGGTATCTGGACTTGATTTGTTTCTTTCCTCTTAAAGAAAACTGAGTTATCTGTACGAGCATGTGGGTGTGCTCTGAACTTTCTAGTAGTATTTGCAATAGCTGTGTGGTAAAATTGAGTTCTTTGATTAAAATGTTGGGGGGTTTTTTTCAGATCCTCTTAAGTTAGTGCTTCTGATTATTCACTAAGTCAAGGTTGTTTATATTGCTTTCTTTAGCCAAAAACTGTTACTGCTGGATCTAGTAGGGAGCAACTAAACAGGAAGTAGGATAAAGTCATGTCCTGTGCTCTACTTGATCCTCCTGGAGCACCAGTATAGTACGTCCTTACTCCTAAGAAGGACTGGGAAGGCTATCTTAGTTTGTACTTCAACTAAGAATTATTTTACCTTTCAGACAACTTTTGAACTAACTTGAAACTATTAAAAATAAGACATTAATAATAAGTCATGTTTTTTTGTAGCTCTAAAATTCATGTCGGATTTCAGGTAATATTAAAGTGTGCTGAAAATCTATGCTGGTGAAACTACACTAGGGGGCTACATTAGAGGGAGTGTTATCAATGTGATATATCTAGGTATGAGCTTCATTTTACAGCACTAACTTCAATGTAAGCGTAGCCAAGAAATATGCTTACTTATTATGAGATTTGTTCTTTAAATCAGAAAATTTACCTTTAAAAATCTTCTTGGAGAGCCGCAACCAGTCTTTGTGTTTGATACTATGCCATTTTTTCTTTTCTGCCAAACATTGTTACTGAATCTAGAGGTTTTAGAGAGAAACCAGATTGTCATCTGTTTTATTTTTATTTAATTAATCACAGAGTTAAATTTCTGATTAATGGGTCAAGGAATTGTTAGCAGTTGTTCTTATGAGTAACATGACCTTGAACTGATTTTTCTATTTTTTAATGGATTCACATGCTGTATGTGCAAATTGGAGAGCATGACAAAAAGCAGAATTCTTTGGCCACCGCTATTTGCACTTTCACTTGTGTGCACAAAGTGTCACAGTTGAAGCCACATCTGAAACCACACCATTTTGTGGGAGCATAAAAACACTACACGATGTTTAGTACTTGGGTGAAAGAACACTTGCCAGACAATGTAGCCCAAGTTGATGCTCATGGCTTTTGGTTGGTTTTACTACTGTAAAGTGGGAAGATAGAATTTCAATTTATGGGATTATAATGTAGTTATAATAATAGAATAATTGTTATACATTTCTTTAACCATTAGTCCAAAATGTGAAGCTAAAAAATGAATAAATTGTTAAAAATAAAGAGCACGCCTCCTTCTCCTGGAGTTTTCAACTTAGATTTCCATGTCTAGAACTTAGAATTTTTCTACACTAGAAACTACTAAGTAACAGAGATTGCCAGACAAAATACCCATGATAATTTGGAGTATGTTTACACACACATATGTGCTTTCTTAAAGAATATGTTTGTTTTATATATATAGGAATGACAGCTCTAATACGTCTCTTGAATTCTGCTGGTGAGGAAGCCCAGCCAGGTCTCACAGTTCTACTTTGTGAAATTCTGACTGCAGTCTATCTCAGTCTGTTCATCCATGGCCTCGCAACACATTCTAGCAACAAGCTGTATAGAATTATGGCTCATCCACTTAACAACAAAATGTGGTCTGCTATCTTTGGAGGAGGAGCTCATACACCCAGCAAAGGACAACAGCAATTAAAGACAAAAACTGGTCAGTTCTCTTGTTTTATGTATATTTGTCTTCTGGGTTTTTTAAGAAAATTATGTGACTGCTGAAAGCTTTTTTACTTTAAGTAGTTTGTGTTCAATAAGAATTTGGTATGGTTTTGGATTGGCATAGAAAAACAAGGATCTTAAATTATTGATGTAGATACTGTGTAGAAGAGAATAGTGAAGCGGAAGTGAATGCTACTGAAATAAGGTTTCCAAGTAGCACAGCTGCTCTAATATGAGGGAATTAAGTTGATCTTAGAGAGTTTCCAATACTATTACAGCCTAGTTTTTTACGTTTATTTTAAAGCTTTCCAGTTCTCTCATAACTGGAATATATTCCCATTTTATGAATACAGTATGTTTTCTCTCTTTGACAGGTAGGCACTTCCCAATGCCTAGCCCACATCAGGTAGTAGTGTTCTCCATGGAATGCGTGGGGTTTTCCAAATCCCTTACCTCCTTCAGTACTCATAGTCCTACCAAACCTTCAGGCAAGATCCTAGATTTAGTACTAGGCCTCTACATGCAGTTTGCTATGTGTGGTTTTTTTTTGCATATGCAGAAAGACAGAAAAACTTCTGTTTGCAAGCCATGACATCAAAATTTAAAGTAAAATTTTGTAATTAAAGAAGCACATGAATTGGGCACTTTTAAAAAAGAAAATTGCTAGTGCTGTCATATTCTTACAGCTCTTCATTTGAAATCAATATTAAATATATAATTACTTTAACCATGGTTTGAAAAGATCAGAAGTGTTTCATATCTTTGGAGAGCTGCTTGTTTTGCTTTTTGAATATAAGCATTATTATGCATGTGGATTTCTAAGTGTTCATTCCAGACATTACAATCGAAAGGTGTCTTGTTGATATTCAAATTTGATATTCTAAGAACCCTTTAGAAAAGCAAACAACCTTCAAGTTTCAAATTCAGGTAATGATAAATTTTCCTCAGGTCCAGAATGAATTCCTGTAATGGTTTTATTTTGGTACAGTTACATGCTTTTTAATTTAGTTGGACTTCTATAAAACCAAGAGCAAAAATGCTACCATTAACCAAGTTTTTTAAAGGAAGATTTTGTAAAGATAAATTTACTTAAACTGTGATGAATTTCTAAATCACATCTGAATATATATGTAGAGAGATAAAATGTAACTTTATATATTTAAAAAAAATTTTATTATTTATATTAGATATATGTTGCATATCAAAATGTCTTACCTTGCATTCAAGTAAAACTGTAAATGCGGCTTGTTTAAGTATCTTCATCAAACTTTTAGGGAAGTGTTTTCGGAGTAGAGATCTTTAACCAAGAGTGAGCTCTTATGCTAGATCTGATTAGCTTTTTCTGTGGTATTGAATAAAGATGTCTCTTTATGACTCTGGTAAGGTAAATATGTTTGCTGTTACAGAATTGTCAGAAGCCATAACTGGCTTTTGTTGGCAATTCTGCTAACTAGGTGTTGGTAACTGTGTACTAAGCTGTGTTAATGGTTTACCACTGATTTAAAATTATAAGTATTTTTACAAAGAAGTGTATTCTGAAATGTATGCTAAATATAGCCTGTCTGTTGCATGTTTTTCTTAAGAAGGAGTGCTGGCATTCTGATCACAGGTTTAATAAAACTGTTGCTGGAAGAATCCAGAAGCTCAAACTAAAAATTTAAGGACAGAAGGGACATCTTTAAATACTGGTTTGTAGGGCTAATCACTAGAAAGGGGCCTAGAGGGGTGGTGGAGTCTCTATCTTTGCAGTTACTCAAGAACTTGAACACACTAGGCCATCAATTAAGTCAGCCCTGTTCTGAGCAAGGGGTTGGACCAGGTGTCTTTCAACCTATGTAATTCTAGGATTCAGTGGGTTATTATTTGTTTTAATGTGTGTTTATGCAAAGCAAATTTGGGGGAAAGGTATTTCTCCAACATCTTTTCTCTGTCACACTGAAAAAAAATGGTGGGTGAAGAGAGAAAACCCCCAGACTTCCAAAGAAGCAGAGGGATTAGGATTAGAATCAGCTGTATTTTTTGTGCCTTTACTGTTTCTGACACCAGAAACAAATACTGAGAAGTGACTGAAATGCTTGTTCAAGTCAACTATGCCATATTCTTCCATAATATTATTTAGATCTTTTCTATAGCTTACCATTTTGTTATGCTTAACTAGACTCTTTTCCCTTATATGTACTTTTATATCTTTGTGAAATGTTTGCACTCTCAAACGGAGATCAAAAGCTAAAAGTTCTGAACACTAATATTTCTAATGCAGTAAGGCTATACATGTCTTCTCTTTCTTGCCTCCCTTCCAATCTTTTAGTACATACCTGAATGTGGATGTTGATCTCCAAATTTGAAACTTATTTTAAGAGATCATAACACTATGTACAGCATTGGTCAATAAAGTTATGTTATTTCCCTTTCTGCTCTTTGCTTTAGTTGACTTGAGCACATAGTAGCTTTGAGTATAAAATTTCACTTAAATAAATATGGTCTTTCTCTTAGACTCAAACTGTGAAAACAGGAACCAAAAACCAGTACCTGGTAGTCTTATAAATTCCTAACCTCTATTAGGAATTAAGTTTTTTATGAGAAATCGGTTTTATTGCCTCTGTCACATAAAGATCAGACAAAACATAGCAGTTTGAATGCTTTTCAGAGCACTATACTTTTCAGTCATGTTACTTGTTTTTGCAGTTGCAGCAAATGATTTTGGCAAACAGAACTAGCATGTGATGGTTTTTTTTCCAAGAGGCAATTATCATCTGAAAAAGAACCTTGTTTTTGATTACAGTAGATTTTTTCAGAATAATATTTACCATATTTCTCTTGAAAACGACCTTAGAAAACTGTTTTGTAATTTAAGTCTATATAGAGATGGTAAGTTCTCTATCATCCAGAAGGTTCTTAAGGAAGAATTTGACCTTTAACAGTTAGAAATCCATAGATTCATTTCATATATTCAGTTATTCCATGCTGCAAGAGCAAATAAAGGGAAGTTGAAAGAAATACGCATTTCAGCTCTTCCTGGGAGGGTAGAAGGGGGGTAACCGATCTTTTGATTATCACTGCATGTCTTAGAACCTGGCAGAAATTAAAGGATTTTCCTTGTCTGAAACAGCCCAATATTCTTGGGAAATAACATAAATTTTTTATTTGTCTTATAAGTAAAATGGGAGAAAAGATAAATGCTTAAAAAAAAAAAAACCAAAAAAAAACCCAAACCAAAAAACTAAAAGAGTTTTAACTAGAAATATATAAGAAATCTGAAAGGCCACGTAGTTGGTAATTTGAAATCCCAATCCCAAATGACAGTCAGAATTTTAATTAATTTTTTAATGTATTTCATTTCTTTTACAATGTATAGAAAGATACTTATATTAGTAGTGTGTTTTTCAAACCACTTAGGTGGTTTTACTTTCATTTGCCTTAAATACTGAATTTTTTTACAATGGCTAGCCTGCAGTATTCTTAAAAATACAAAGAGTGATCCAAAAGAAAGGAATAAGGTAGTTTTTAAAAGTGAAACACTTTTTTTGAATTCTGCTTAGAAAAACAACCTGCAGGCATATACTTGCTCATTTCTGTATCATGCAACACTTGTTCCTTATTTCATGCCTAGTGAATTTCTTTTTTTTTAAGCAGTTGCTAAAAATTAGCTAAAAATTCATAGTGATGCATGTGCATGCTCTTTCTTAACTGATAAGCTTTAAATAATGAAATGAAAATGTTTTGTACTGCAGTTATTGTGGTTTTGACTTTTAGAAGAGGTAAGTGGATTTCAAATACTATCCCAACACATAGTGTTACGATATTCCTGTTTCAAGATGAAAGATATCTTCATCTTTTATTAGATTCCATATATAAATTATTTTGTAGCTATTGTGGTTTAGCTCCAGCCGTCAGCGAAGCCCCAGGCAGCTGCTCACTCATTCCCCCACTGGCGGAACCATGTAGAAAATGGGAAGGGTAAAAGAGAAAATTCATGTGTTGAGATCAAGACAGTTTAATAGCAAAACAAAAGTTGTGCATGCAAATAAAGCAAAACAAGGAATTAATTGACTGCTTCCCAGTGGCAGGGAGGTGTTCGGCCATCTCCAGGAGAGCAGGGCCCCATCATGTGCAGTGGTGACTTGGGAAGACAGACACAATCTCTCCAAATGTCCTCCACCCTCATCCTACTTCCCCCCACTTTATGTACTGACCATGATGTCACATGGTCTGTAATGTCCCTTTGGTCAGTTGGGGTCACCTGTCCCAGCTCTGTCTCCTCCCAGCCTCCCATGCACCCCTGACTCCCTCACCAGTGTGGAATACAAACAGCAGAAAAGGCCTTGGCTCTGTGTAAGCCCTGCTCAGCAAAACAAAAACATCTCTGTGTTATCAGCCCTGTGTTCAGCACAAATCCAAAACACAGCCCCTGTATTAGCCACTGTGAAGAAAGTTAACTCTACCCCAGCCACAACCAGCACAGTAGTTCAGCTGCTTGTGATGATAATGTTCGTCTTCATATGGGGTCAAAAATCTTTCTGAATCTTGGAATAACATGTTTATTCCTGGTTCAGAAATGATCAGAAATAATGGATAAATTCCATCAACTAGTGTGAGTACAGATAATTTGTCCATTTGAAGAAAACAAAACATGATGAGGTATAAAAAACCTGGAAATTTTTTTTAATGCTATGTATTTAAATCTTACATGGCTCAGAGTTAAAAATCTTACAGTTAGCTCAGTATGTGTTGTGAGCAAATAAGTCTTATATATGGAAATACCTGTTTGTAAATTACCACTTCTTCTCTCGTTCAGAGTGTTAGACCTTCTGTTTTCAAGTGATTGGAATACCTGTAACAGTTTTGAAGGACAGTCCTATCAGGCACCTACCAAGACTCAGAAAGTTTCCTGTGGATAAAACATTAAAAGAATAAGGGTATAGGAAATACTTCTTTGGGGTAGTGTACTCCAGGATTACATAGGTGTGCTGACTCTTCTTTTGCCATCCCCAGCATTATTTACAGAAGGTAATTTTGGAAGCTGCACTGGTTGGTAGTTTTGTTGGCCCTTGGTAGCAGAAGGGAATAGGAAAGTTAAAACAATAATAAAAAACAACATATTGCATTTGTGATGTTAATATTAGTTCATCCTTGCAACCGGTCTGGCCCAACATGTTGGTGGTTGAACTCAGTGGCAGGGATATCTGTTCATCAGGTGAGCTCTTTAAGCCTACAGAATTGCTTTCTTGGCTCCTACCTATTACTGCTGTTCGATCATAAGGCAACCCATACTCCCCTCTGCTTAAGAAAACTGACTCAGTTAAATAGGTGTTTGAAGTTCTGTGGACTCCAAAACAAAGTTCAAAAAATCAACTTCCTTTTTATCTTCATATTTTATCTTTCTTTGTTTTACCTAAGTCTTGAAGCCACTCCTTCACTGTAGAAACTGATCTCTGGACATTACATGTATCTATTTGAAAACTGAATAAAAAAACCTAAAAACAACCCCCAACTGAATAAGAACAAAAAAACCCCAAACACAGCCCCCACCTTTTACAATCAAGTAGGAAATTGATTCAAGTCCATTTTGTCTGTTATGAAAGATGGCCAACAAATCTCCAAATACAGTGTCTTTTCTCCCTTGTCGCTTTCACTTCTGATGTGTTTGGAGAGTCAGAACACTAGCTTACTTAAGCTTAGGGACAGTGACAATTGGTATCATTCTTCCTCTACTAATAGGAAGGCTGTATTGGAATATGATCCTAACAAGATCCAAAATTACTTCAGGATATCAGGTGATACAACTGTGTTAAGGTATTCGTGAAAGGTTGGATAAACTATTTCCTTGAGTACTGTAGTAATCAAGACTGTAAATAAAATCTTCCATTGACACTTAGTTGGAAGAAAGTCAATGTTGGGGCAAGTGAGGGGACCTCTCTATTCCTAGGATTTAGGGTGTTACTGCAAATAGTTAGTCTGTTCCTGTTTAATAAGGTGTATATTAGATTGTGTTAGTTAAAATGTGATCTTTTATATTTGCTGGAGAAATGTATTGTCAGGGCATAGTGATTTAGCAGAATTGTACCCTTTAGAAAAAGTACAGATCTCCACTAGAGGGAGACATGGAGTTAAAAGTTGGAGTAGGAATGGCAAGCTTACATATTTGCAATACTCTGAAAAACAAGACTCCAGGCTTGTCTTAAAAGCAATTATAATCAATATTCAGTAATTCTTATTAATTAAGTTTTGCAAGATTATTTTTTGTGTAATAATATTCACCTTTGTAAGAAGAGAGCTTCTAATGCCGTTATGGATGTATTATTTGTGCAGGGAGTTTTTACATTCTGGAGTTCTAGTTGCACATTAGTTTTATGCATTTGAGGATTAACATTCTCTATGTTTAATTGTTACAGGAATGCTAAGATAAAATTCTGAAATGTAATAATGAATGTAATGATGAAAATTTTTGCTTTTTATTATTAATCACTTTATTAAGAGCAATCAGGAGGTAAAGCAGATGGTTTAAAGCAACATACTGTATTTTCTTCTCCCATAGATGATGGAGAGAAACAGCAAAAACCTTACAGGCTTTCATCAAAAACCTCTCCAAAAGAAAGTTCTCAGTTGCCTGCGTTGCCATTGGTAGACCAACAATCATCATCTTACAAAGAAAGATTTATCCCTCCTGAACTTAGCATCTGGGATTATTTCATTGCAAAGGTAATTTTTTGCTGTTTGAACAATTAGGTGTTTTCTGTCACTTTTGGATTGATAGTTTTTCTCTTCTTAGTCATTATTCTAAGTATTGATAGGATCTGCATATTTTTATTGCTCAAGTTTAGCTTTTTCTAAAATGCTGCCTGCTCATATTTTTGAAGCAGCTTCCTTGAAAACTGTTGTTATTCAATTAATTTGTTTTCAGATAATTGTATGAACGAATTGTATTGGTTTTTATAAATGCAGAGTACAAATGTGTAGATAAATATGGGTCAGCTATTTAGGGGAACAAGGAAATGTGAGAAGCATTTTATCAGCTATTTCAACTGGATGAAACACATGTTGCATACCTACTGGAAATCAAATTATGTTGCCTTGTTAAGTCCGTTGTGTCAGATCTTTCTTTGTAGAAAGTTACATACTTCTGTTGAATTGTCTGCACATTTCTATATCAAATGTTACCTACATAAGCAAAATAAATTAGGTAAGCATATTTTAGGAACAAGGACAAAAAAGAAATTGAAAATACTGAATAGCACATTGAAGCACTGATAATGGGCTGATTGTAAATATTGAGCACCGTTGGGAGAGGATAGGATTTCTCTGAGCACTTGGAAGAACTGAAGAGAGCACACCCTGATGGTTTTGGCTTGTGTCTGACAAGCCTGTGTGTCCCTGGTCTGGTTTGATATATCTGGCATGAAAATATAATAAGAATTGGAAAACATCAGCATTTTAATTTTCAGCATTAGAATTTTCAGTAATGTAAAAAATAGTTAAGCTTTTAAAGTATGTATTGTTTATGGATAATTACCCTTTTCATGAGGTACAAGCTCCAAATGTTTCTAAACTGAGTCAGATGATATGTCTGCTTTTTATACAAAGCATTAAGCATTATAATGATTCAATTTTTAGAAGGTAATTTAGAATGAGATGTTGACTAGAAGACACTTACGGAATATTGTTTAAATTTTTAGCCCTTTCTTTCATCACAAAGTAGAGTGGAATATGATTCAGAAGAGAGTCAGGAAAGTGATGAAGATGATGAAGACATTGATGGAGATATGTTTGGATCAAATTCACATAATCAAGAGCATTCTAATTCAAATTCTTACAGGTAAATGACTCTTTAGAATGCAAGATATTCTGCCACGTCTAGACTTGCATTTCTGGTTTTTTATTTTTGAGATAATATACCAGTTACTGGATATTTCAGTGTGTTATCTAGACATAGTAGGTAATGTTTCACAGTAATCATTTTATTCATTTTATTAGTATGTGTTATAGTGACTTGAATTCATATAATAGTACTTAAAATATTCTAAAATATGGTTTGTAGTTTTCAGTAGTTTATAATGAGGATTTGAAGCTCTAAATTTAAAACCTAATATTGAATAAGTGAGAAAATTATTTTCCTATTAGTAGATGACTTACTAGTGCTTTCTTGTTAGTTGGTCACTGATGAGATTGGCAATGGTTCAGCTGGTACTTCACAATTTGAAGATTTTCTACCCTTTGGCTGGACATGATCTTTCAGGTAATAAGCAGCAGAGTTGTCTCTTCATACCTAATTAGCACTTTTAAAATCAGTGATGTGTTGAATAATATATGTATGTTGTAGCTTTTAGTCCAAAAGGTCTTAGTTTTTCAGTGATACGGGAATAAATGTTCTGATACTGTTCATCATACAGGTATATTTATGAGATGACATGGTGGGTGGATAAGATGAATGGGTGAAAGAGAATGCTCAGTAGTTAGCAGAGGTCTCTGCATACTTATGTTTTCTTTGCTTGTTAGTCATGTAGGAATGTTTGCAATATTTATTTCCTCATGGAAACACTATTATTTTTTTGTAATTGAAATAACATCATTCTTATTCCTTGTTTCATAGAATCATAGAATGGTTTGGTTTTGGAAGAGACCTTTAAAGATCATCTAGGTTTAACCCTGCCCACCACATTGTAGGGAGGGACATCTTTCACTAGATGGTGTTGCTCAAAGTCTCATCTGACATGACCTCCCACGTCTGAAGCATCCACAACTTCTCTGGCAACTGGTTCTAGTGTCTCACTGCCCTCATCAAAAAAAATGTCTTTCTTTTGTCTGATCTAAATCTGCTCACTTGGTGTGAAGCCATTACTCCTTGCCCTATCACTACAGGCCTTGGTAAAAAGTCTCTTTGTGTCTTTCCTGTAAGTCTACTTTAAATATTGAAAGGCTGCTATATTATGTCCCTGGATCTTTCTCCAGTCCAGGATGAGCAACCCCAACACTCTTAGCCTGTCTCCATAGGAGAGGTGTTTCAGTCCTCTGACCTATTTTTGTGGCCCTTCTTTGGATCCCCTCCACACGTCCCTGTCATTCCTATAGTGGGGGCCCCATACCTGGATGTGGTGCCGCAGGTAGAGTGTCACAAGAACAGATTAGAGGGGCCAAATTCCCTCCTTTGCCCTACTGGCCACCCTTCTTTTAATGCAGCCCAGTATGCAAAATTGGTCATGCCCAGTTTTTCATCCACTGGTATCCCTAAGTCCTTTTCCACAGGGCTGCTCTCAGTGTATTCACCACTCAGTTTTTGTACTGGTGATTGCCCTGACACAGGTGTACTTGTCCTTGTTGCAGCTTGTGAGGGTCACATGGGCCCACTCCTCAGGCCTGCCAAGGTCCCTGTGGGTGGCATCCCTTCCCTCCACCAAACCAACTGCACCTCTCACCTTGGTGCTCTCTGCCAGCTACCTGTGGGTGCCCTCACTACCACTGCCTGTGTCATTATCACAGAGATGGAACAGTACCAATCCCAACATGCATCGCTGAAGGATGCCACTTTTTACTGATTTCCATTTGGACATTGAACCACTGAATGTAGCTCTTTGGGTGAGGTCATTCAACCAGTTCCTTAGCTGTCAAACAGTCCACCTTTTTCCTCCAGCTGAGAAGTAAATATGTGTGAGACATAGTCAGAGGCCTTACAGAAGTTAAAAGTGGAGGACATCATTTGCTTTTCCCTTGCCCTCCAGTGCAGTCAGTTTACAACAGAATGCCATGAGTAGATGACTTGCGCACAATTTGCCCTTTATGAAGCTGTGCCAGCTTTCTCTTATCACCTGCCTGTCATCCATATGCCTTGACAGCTTCCAGGAGGATCTGTTTCATGATGATCTGTTCCATGATATAATTTCTCCAATGTCAGCATTGGAGAAATCTATTTGTTTTTTTAGCAATGAAAGCACAAAGCAGTTCATCCTTTTATACTTGCAAATAGCAACTTAAGGTTTGAATAAAGCTTAACTTGTGGAGATATTAAAAATAAACTTCAGCCTTCACCTGCTGGAATTATCTTCATCAAGGTTATAATGGAAGGGGGAAGGGTTTTACTGTTGTTTACTTGTCTTTCTAGAGCTTCCAGTTAGCTCCCCGATATGCCATGCAGTTTTGAAAACTTTACAGCGCTGGGAACAAGTTCTTCTCCGACGTCTTGAGCTGTATGGGGGTCCACCTCAACATTATATTTCAGTTCATGCTTCTGAAGATGCTCTCGCTGCTGGTCCTGCATTGCTTCGCCACAAAACTTTACTTGAGCCTACGAACACTCCTTTCAGGTGAGTCTAATTCCTCTAAACACTGACTGTAATATCTTTGATATAAATCAAGCATTAGGTTGTTAGTGCACATGATAGATTGCAACTTCAATAACTATGTGAAATATGGAGGGTACATGTCATATTTCATGCATCTCTGGTCAAAAGCAAGAGCAGAAAAAACATACCACAGTTTCTAATTTTTTAAAATTCTTTTACTTAAGCTTAACATACAGATTTTGAGTGTCTCTGGAAAAAGTATGCTTGACAACAAAATAAAGAATAAAAAATTTGCCTTGAGAGATAATTATGGTTAAGTCACAGTGAATTAAATAACTGCCCCACCTTTAGAGGTAATAAAATTACTTCACATTCTTATCAGTATTGTTACCTAAAATCAGAGAAGTACTTATTATTTATATTTGTATAGTTGTGACTTACCATAATTGCATGTTCAGCCAGAAGAGTGTGCTCAGTCTCTTTAAGTGTCATTTTAAAAATAGATTTCTGCCTTTTTAATCTTACTGTTACTTGTGGCTTTCAGAGTAGAGACAGTCTAGTTTTTTACTGTAAAATGTTTCATCATGGTCACACTTTCAGTAACTTGAGTTGATTAAAAGGGACCATCTTAACACATATCTGCTGTCTGGTGTTATTTTTAAATTATGATTTAAAGCAATTCAGAGTTTGATGGATTTTGGCTTGTCATAAGCAGCTATATTTATAATTTTTGCTTGAGTGTGCCACTTCTAGGGATAAGCATAAGCATTTGAATTCTGGTCTTATTCTACAATCCTTTCAATTTTGTTCCCAAAAAATCATGGATGTTTCAGAGAGGTTACACAGCTGATGATGTGTTCCTAGCAGGAAGTGTTAGTCATTCATAGGCCATGTGAAAGGATCACTTGTGAGGACTAAACAGAAATGATTCATTTTGTAAAGAATGAGCTGGACTAATAAATAATCTGTGTGTTGCTCTTACCATTGTGTAATCTCTTGAAGAGATTTTTCTCAGTTGTCCCAGGATAGAACAAGAAGATGCTACATACTCTTTTTCTTCTTCCGTTTGCGCCTCCTCTCACGTGTAGGTTTTTCAGGAAGAGGGTATTAAACTGCTTTCAGATAGGCCTTGTATACTGTCTCTAGCTCTGTAGTTTTGCTTCAGCATTTCTTCTGACTATAGTTTGATTAGAATATAAAATACTGCACTCTTGTAATACATATGAGCGTGATGTAAATGTTTATTCAACTTTGTTCTGTAGATCTAGCAGTCATGTGGCACTGTCTGTGAAGAGGCTCTGGCAGTACTTGGTCAAACAGGAAGAAGTCCAGGAAACTTTCATCAGAAATATTTTCACAAAGAAGCGATGCCTAAATGAGGTTGGTATGGTATATAAAATGCAGAAAATATTGCAGGTCAATCTGTCAACTTTACTTTGGTTATTTGGCTGGCTTGTTTACTTCTGGTGCTTGAGTGGTTAATGTACTTGTCTATGACTCCAAATCTGCAGTATTTCATACAAAAAATACTTGTCCATTGTTTCATAGAATACAAAAATAATCAGACTTTGACTGTAAAATGACAACAATGTTGCTACAGTCAGTCTCTCCTTTAAGATCAGTATAAAAGCTGCCTCAGAAGAATGACAAAATGGAACATTTCAAAGATTAAAACCAATAACCTAAGGAGCTGCCAAAGTTGTGAAAGTTTTAGTTTGTCCCTACCATAGTCATCCTGGCTTTTATCCACTGCTTCCATAACAATCACGTTATGATTCAATTTTAATAAGAAAAATGCTCATACAGCAGTTACTATTTCTGTCCCTGATTATTTGTCCCAGTGTCTAGCTGGATTCCAGTTCCAAATGCAGTTAAATGTTTTTAGGTTCTGTAAGAGCTTTTGGATTTTTTTCTGCTTTTTTAGTTGGGTTTTTTTTGGTGTTTCTTTTTTTGTTTTTTTTTTTGTTTTTTTTTTTTACTTACCCCTACTCCTAATTTTGAAAGAATTGCTGGTATTACAGAAAAACTGTGGAGTAGCAGAAATGGAGGAGAAAGAAGCAGATGTGAACAAATTAAACGTGCAGGAGAAAGAATATTCATGACTAGTAAAGCCATGGCAGCAGACAGTTGTGCATGACCTAGTTTTGTCCTGTCACAACTAGAATATTAGCTTGTTTGAGTAATGCTGGCTAATTGTGTTCACTACAGAGTGCAGTTAAAAGGAAAATTGTTCCTTTTTGCCTTTAAAAGTGCACCATTTTTGATCATATCTTAACATTAACACGCTGCTATGCTGTGTGAACAGGTATTTTGGAAAATCTTAGATGTTCCTTATATGTTTCAAGGTAGGCTCATTTACAGCCTTACACAGCATAGGTGTGTTGGCTTTATTTTCTATCTTGTTGCTGGTAAAATGTCAGTGTAGATTGCTTACTTTTCAAGAAATTTGACTTTTGCAATGGACAAGCTGGTGTAACAGTACAGAATAGGTAAATCGGTGTATTCTGTACTGAAAACAGAGTTTGGAAGTTGTTAATTATTCTTACTTTGTAAAATATGTGCATGTGTGTGCAAACATGCTGTTGTGTTTCAGTTGTCCTGTGTTGGGGTAAACAACAACAAATTAAGGATTTCCTTGATACTGCACGTGTTATGTCTTATCTTTATGCTTTGTTCTGTGGTTGTTCTTTCCTTGGTGAAGCCATTAGAGGAGCACAATGAAACCATGAAAAATTCTGCAGTGGAGGAGCCCGTCATCAGTAAGGTACACAGTAGTAATCCTCAAATTTATTAGACTGTACATCGTTATGAATTTTTTTTTCTAAATGGTGCTGATCTCACTTAAAAAGTCTTTGCTCATGTAGCAAACAAACTTAAAAATTCAAAAAATGCAAGGGATTGAGTTAAACTGGTCTTGTTATAGATTATCTGAAACTTAATTACCTTAGGTGGATTAAGCAACCAGGTACAAACAATATGTATTACCAAATTCTTTAGCTTGGCCAAGTGAAGAGCTGAAGTTGAGATTTGCCCAAGTGACAAAAATTTGGCAGTAGTATGGTATTCAGTACATACAGAGCCTTTGATCAGTATGAGATGTCTACCATAGTTGCTTATAAATGAGGGTGGCTAACTGCACTTAGAGCAGTTAGTTAGCATGATAGAGTTTGCTACTGAAAACTTTCACTGACTGAGCCTTACTTTAAAGATGGTGACACATCAACCCATGTAACAGTATTTTAGCAACTGTCTTGAAGGATTGGTATGACATACTAAAAAAATAGAGTACTATGCCTAGAAATTCAAATGAATACCATATTCTTTAAGCTTTCTTTTACAAAACTTGTGTGAAGACAGAAATGTGAACCCTATGGTGTCCTTGGGCTACTTTGTTAATATTAATTATGTGATAAAGCAATATTAGCAAGTAGGTCATTGGAACTAACTGGGGGAAAAAAAAAATTAATTTCCTGCGGGTTTGTTCATCACCACACGTAAATCATGGTTTTCTATCTGTTTGCCACTGCAGTTTTATGCAGTGTTATATACATAAAATCAGTGAAGCAAAAATTTTGTCTTGACATTAAAAAAGACATTCTACTTCTTTGTCTGTAACAGCTATTTTTTTCAGATTTTGAAAAAGATCATTTGCAGTTCTCTGACAGAAGAATCTTACTGTTTTCTTTTAAAGCACAGAAAATTAAGAATTTGAGGATATGAGGCTGGAAATAGTTCTGAAATAATTATTTGGGTTTTTTAAAAAAAAAAATTTAAATACTACATTTGTGATTCAGGTTTGAATTCACAGGTCACCATTAGTTTGGCAGTGTTACTGTTTTTACTGTAAAATAATTTTGGAACTGCAACAGTCTGGGTCTGTAACTAATCAATTTAGTACTTGCAGTGCTGATCTCTTTAATTTTGAAAAAGACTGCTACAGTGCTGGTAAAGCGTAGAGTTTTGTTGTGTGCTGGCATGTACCTGGATGCATTTCTAAAATACAAAATGGGAGGCAACATTCAAATCCAACAGTATACCACATTGAGAAAAAAAAAAAAAAAAGAATATGTGTTAGCAAAAGGTTTATGGTTCTGGAATGTACAGGATTCCAGATTTATTTAATTGTAATAATTGTGAATAGATGCACTGACAAAGTTCAAATTCTCCTGTTACATTTTCCTGTTCAGGAGCTTGCCTGCACATTCTTTTAGACTATCTCAGTGGGAAAAGGTGTTTGCTAAGAGCAATCAAAGTCTTAGCAAACTTTCTTGAGAGCAAAACATCAAGATTCAAAATTTCAATCAACAGTGTGTTGCGTGTAGCCTTGCTGGTTTTCAGCATCCCTGAAAAACCTGAGAATGAACACAGTACTGTGTCTTCTGTGACAAATTACACTTTTTCTCTTGCTGTGGTAATCTTAACATGGCAATGGGAAGCTGTATTGTTACACAAAACAGGTTTATTGTAATTGTTACAGGCTATGTTTGCTGAGTTTTCTTAGAATTAAAATTAAGGAAAAAGAAAAATTTCACACAAAACACTGTTTGGTCTCTGTACTTCCAGTAAAAAGTGGTGTTACACGGAAGTTTGCATTTAACTGTGCTTTGCTTCTTAAATACAGATAGAAACAGATTTGGGATACCCAGGTGGCAAGGCAAGAATAATCCATAAAGAGTCTGATATCATCACTGCTTTTGCAGTCAATAAGGTGAGAGTATAAAGGAGGTAGAATAATCTAATTGTCGTGTACTTCCACCTGATACACAGTCCCGTTGTGACTGGGTGAGATAGGCTTTGCCAGCCATCCTGCTGTTTTTAGCAGCTACAACTTTTAGTGGTCCCATCTCTAAAGCACTTCAAAATTACCTTTTCAGAAACTTCTACTACAAATTGTCATCTTTTTGCTATTGTGTAATGGATTGATGGAAGGGAGGGTGGCTTCTACTTTTTCTTTAGGCTTGTGTGTAGGAGTATTTGTCCTTTTTTATCAAAGAGGAAATAATCTTTCCTTCTCTGTTCAGCCATGTTCTGTTCAGCCTTCAGAGCTGGAGGAGGGGAGCCTGATTGCAAGCCATGTAGTATAGTTACCTGTTGCTTATCCTCTGAGAAAAGCGAGGAGATACTTGAGCTGCTTGAGAGGTATAAGATGCAAATAGTGTGTGATACTATCCCAGATGCAAATAAGTTTTAAAAGGAAGATGTCAAGTATAAAGTTACATAGATTTGTAGATGTAGATGTTTGGGGTTTGTAAATTAAGTGTGTATTTTTATGAGCAACAGTGCCGTAACCAGAAAAAAAATAAAATAAATGAATTTTTGAGGTTTCCTTTTGCATCTGTCTTTCTGCATGTTATTTTTTTCAGGCAAATCGGAACTGCATTGCAATAGCATCAAGTCATGATATTCAAGAATTGGATGTTTCTGCAATTTTAGCTACGCAGATCTATACCTGGGTTGATGATGATACAGAAATAGAAAATAAAGGGTATATATTCTTTGTTTGCAGTATCACACTTGACTGTGCATAAATCAGAGTACCAAACATGGTATTTAGTGTTGCTGTTCGGAATCTTAATTCAAAATGTTTCTTTCATTTATAGGGCTGATGATTTCCTAGTTATACATGCTCGTGATGATCTGGTAAATGTTCAGGGAACCACTCCTTATACTCATAGTAATCCTGGCACACCTATCAATATGCCTTGGCTTGGTAGTACACAAACTGGCAGGGGTGCATCTGTGGTAAGTCACTTGTCAAAGGTTAGCTTTATGTATTCTGTCTACTTCTCTCCTTTTGTCTGTTCAGTCTTGCTTGTTATATTTTACAATTAACATACAACTAAATATAGCATTTCTGTGTAATCAAGGCAAGCTGGATTTTTTTATAACAATTCACTTAATAGGTTAAAATGCTGTGCAGAATTTAAGGCACACCAACTAAACAAGAAAAACTTTCAATCAAACCATATATGCTTTTCCTTACTTAATGCATCATTTAAAAGCAAAGAATCAGCATTTGGGTAAGAAGTTGCCCTATAATTTCTTCTTTAATGACTTGAAGCCAAATGGTTTATCTAAAAAGCATATATTCAGTAGGTTTCAGAATATAAATTCTTAAGGATAGGGTAGAAATATCTATATGAGATGTTGTGGTAGCTTTTATTTTAAGCATAATCTTCAGCTTCATTCTGAGTTTTAGAAAGAGATCTTGTGTCTGGAATGAAGCTTGGCCCTGAGCAGAAAGCTATTAGGTTAGATTTAATTCAGATCTAATTATAATTGTAGTCTGGCCATTGACATTCTTATCTTAGTTCCTGTGGAGCACAGATGCAGATCTGTTGATTAGCTGGCTGGGAGATGCTTATTTGGAGACACTTAAGTGAGCTGCAATGGTCATACAAGACACCAGCATCTCTCAGTCTTTCTGCACATGTAGTGCAGAAAGAGGAGTGTTCCTGTAACCAAATGCATTAAGTCTTGTGACTTGGCTGCACTTGCTGTCATTTAACAGTTCAAAGCAAGTCCATAACTGGTGGCAGAATGAAATAACCGTATGTTAATTAATATTGTAGTTGGCTTTTGAAAGTAGCTGATGAATAGGTGGAATAAATAAGGAATAAGCAGTATAAGAATGGTAAGGTTTTCCACTTATGGAAGTGGGTATTGTGCCAGTACCTACGCCTCTGCCTTCACTTTGGGAACCAGTGATCCTAGGTGCCAGTGTTACAGCTCTGCTATCACAATCAGGTCACTTCTACAAGTATTCTTTGAATGCCTTTGCCACTTTCTCCTCTCACTTCCATTTTTTAAATATATATATATGTACATAAAGAATTTTTGTGTTTGTGTATTTCTCAACATTAAATAATTGCAAATTATTGCATATAATTGCATATAATTAATGCAAATGGTACTTACATGACCTTCTATTTTGCATGCAGTAAAACTTTCTTCCTAAATATATTTGGCTATGCTTGTGTGGAATGCATTTGCTATTAAGCTTTGGACCTAAATTTTGTCTGGCATACTGTTTGACTGTGGCAGAGAACCAACCACAGCACAGAACGGCACCTGCCCACTAGGGAGGAAAGACAGAGGTACCTAATGAAGGACGAAGTCAATGAAGGAAGAGATAGGGACTCTTGGGAGGAAATAGTGTTGCTGTAGAAAAACTCAAAGCTGGAAAAAAGGCAGCTTCACTAAGACCTTTGTTTTGCTATTATTTGCTATTTTGTTCCTTCAGATCCTTGGTGTCACCTTTGCTTTTCCATATTGTGCAGACCATTTAGCTGTTCTGTACCATTACTGGCTTTTCAGTCTCATCTTTGCTTCACTTTCATCAACAAGGGACACTCAGGCAGTTAACATTTTATTAGCTGTAAGGTTTTTCTGTCACTCTTCACTGTTTCCTGTCACACAGTTCATACAAGGTAAGTAAGGAGGGTCACCACCAGAGACTTCAGCCCAGTTTGTTTACACAGTTCTTACAGGAGGTGTTTGTAAGAGAGTACTGAAGGAAATAGTGTGTACCTACAGCTTTGAAACTCAGGCAGTGTTACCAACAGCTTGTTGTACAAGTCAGTGTGACTGACACCAATATTTACCAGTTTAGTGGTGGGGTGGATTCTACATGCATTTTTATTTTTCTGTCTTAATGTATATTAGGCCCAAAGCACCCAGCTCTTCAGCAAAGCACTGTTCTAGCCATCAGCTGTTCTAAGGGGAAACTTGAGGGCTAGCAGTGTCAAATGTCAGTTACATTATTAATAGAAGTATTTGCATTTGATAATTGTACTTGTCTTCTAAATTGGAGATACTGCACCACAGAGTTATGTTAGTGTAGCCTTTCAAAGGCACATTTCCGTAAATCTGCATTTTTCTGAAGTGTAATCCAGCAAGGGTTAGGAGATCATGATGTGTGCTTATCTGTTGAATGGAGGAAGATGACTTCCATTGACTTCTGGATAAAAGTTAATAGCTGTAAAACTCCACACAGCCCTTTATTTTAGGGAAGAAATAGAGTGAACATGAATTACTGTTCTGCCATTTACATATAGCAGATAAGTTGTGAGTTTAGAGAGCAAAGTATTGCAATTATAAGTGCACATGCCAATCCGTAAATGTTTGAGGAATATCATTTTCTGTTGTCTTGTCCTAAATTTTAAAATGTATATATAGTTTTACCAAACCATTTGAGTTTTTTCCTTGACATTTAAAGTACTCAGAAAAAAGAAAGGGAAATACATATTTCAATATCATATTTTTTATCTTCAGAAAGTGTTGTGAAATGGACATGAATAACTGAGGGGCACGTGGCTTTCTCTTCAACAATGATAAAGCTTTGAGAATTGAAAGACCTAAATCTGCTTCCAAAATGTAATTAAGAGAATTGCAGTTATTCCACTAATCCAAACCCAGGGAAATTTTTACAAGAAAGTTGATTATTTCCCTTCCAAGTACTTTTTCTCATTTTTGTTCACAAACTGATAATTTAGAGGCTATTTCTTTTAAACTCTATTGATCATATTTAGGAATATGAAGCTCGTGAAAGTTTGTAATTCCTGCCTCCATCCAGTAGACACCCTGATATAATTGGGGGCCAGGGCAGAATAGCATACTTGAAATACCTCATCACTATCTACTGCTCCATGACAAAGCAGTGTTATAAGACTGTACAAAATTATAGCAGTTGAAAGTCACAGTTGGATTCAATGATCTTAAAGGTCTTTTCCAACCTAAATGTTTCTCTGAAAGCAGTTCAGAGCCAGCTTGCTGTTGGTGTGTGGTAAGTGATAAGCTGCTGTGTCCTGGCAACAAAATTTCGTTACGTTTTCTCGTTTGAAGTTAACACCTGCACAAATATATATTTTGTCCTTCTCTAATGTTGAGGTAAATAATACATGCATGAGCAAACCAAATCCAACAATTCTCTGATGAAAGACAGTCCTCAAAGTAGTCAGATACTTTTGAGAGCTGTCAGGCCATAAAGGAATGAAAACTTAACTTTAACATACATTAATAGAAAGAAAAGAAGGGAGGAGACATCACAGGCACAGGTGTATTTCCTTGATAAGAAAATCCCTACTGGTTTTTTCCTTTTGTGTGTTGAACATGTAATTTAAATAGATGGGGTTTAAATATAATTGTCTAATGTCTCCAGTCCTCTTCACACATTCAGTTCTTCCCAGTATATATAATATATCTAATAAAATAAGAAAAACAAAAGTCTTGGTAATGCACTTTGCACAAGGCAAATTTTGGAATTTAGGAAAAAATATGCTACTGAAAATTCATTGGATCTGTATTTGTGAAATTATAAACACTTTTGAAGAATTTTTAATTTTTTTATTTTTTATACCAGTTACACGGTATATTGCTTATTCTGGATGGTCACAAATAACCACTTTTCAATCAATGGCAATAAGTTAACTAGACTTGAAAATAGATATATTCCTTCCTAGATTTTACTTCTGTTAAAGTTTGTTTACCTCTTTCTTTACATGCTTCTGCCTCTCTCTTACTTATCTTACAATATTCAGGAATATTCCAATAAATTTAATGGAATCAGAAAGGAATTGGCAAGAAAAGAGGTAAGACTGCAGTCTAAGGAGTGTTTATATTTGGATCCATACATTTCTGAAGCAAAAGTTTAATATTTATCTAGATATATAAAGCTGCAAAAGTGTTAACATCTACATTATCTTGGAAGACACTGACTTCTATCTGAATCTCTAAACCCAGTACTTGTTTTCAGTAGAGCTTTTGATTGGAAACAACTCTGTGCAGTCACTAATTATTCTCTAGTTTGATAACTTCTGTTCAGTAAAACTGTTTAATTTTTTTCTATTTTTTTATATATTTAACAGATGCTCAAGAAAGCTATTAATAATGTCAGAAGAATGGCTTCTCATCCAACACTGCCATATTGTAAGTTCAGGTTTTTTTAAAAAGAGGAAAGTTATCTAAAGACTATATATTTTTCACTCACCTGTTTCTTAGTGTGCTATTTTGTACTAGCACAGCAGTTAGTATATGTTTCGAAAGGTGTTTATAAGCCATACGTACTGAAGCTACTTTTCATTTTAAAAAACATGGGGGGGATGTAGAATAGCCTTTAGAAACAGCAAAAAGTACTGCATTTCTCTCTTATTTATGACTAGAATGAAAGATAGTAGGAAAAAGGTGTGTTATTACCTCCAAGTAAATAGCTTCATATTTCATGAGCATCTAAATACAATTCTTAATCAAATAATGAATAACATGACTTTAAGTTGCAGTGGTATGTCCTGCTCCTACACTAAGCCAGATACTATGGCATAATTGTGGCACAAGTTATTTTGAGATGGTGTGTGTTTTCTTGAAATTATAGAAGCTACAACTCTTGTGAAAAGTCATGTCAGTATTTTCTGTTGCAGACCTGACAGGTGCTCAAGATGGTAGTGTAAGAATGTTTGAATGGGGTCATGCACAACAAATCACATGTTTTCGATCTGGTGGCAACTCAAGGGTAACTCGAATGAGATTCAATTACCAAGGAAATAAGGTAACTGACAACATGCTCCTGTACGCGTCCTCTCCCCTCCCCTCCCCTCTCCTCCCCTCCCCTCCCCGTAAATTAGCAGAAACATCACATGCTTCAAATAGAAAGTATTTTCTCAAAATTGTGGCTATTTTTCTCTGCAAGACATACATATGTATTTACTATTACTATATATTTTCTTTCAGTTTGGAATTGTTGATGCTGATGGATATATAAGTTTATATCAGACAAATTGGAAATGTTGTCCACTTACTGGAACTTCACCTAAGCCATATTTGGTAAGATGAAAACTAAATTAGTTTCCATAAACTTATGTTGTGTTCCTTACTTCTGTTCCCTTCAGAATAGCTTGGAGAGGGCAAGGATTGTGCTGATAACCAGTATTAATCAAGATTAAGTTATATGTTGCTGCCATCCTGTGATCTGTATGACAGGTTCTTACATTCTAATCATACTGACTAAGTGGAGACTGGAAAATGTAACATGAGATCTGAAATAGCTTTAATGTTCTTTGAGACTTGTCAATAGTTGTCACTTGTCAGTTAATTGACAGTTACGCAGGACTGCAGAGTGTATTTCCATGAAAAACGAAGAGTCTTACAGGGCGTACCAATACCTTTATATCCCATGTTCTTTAAATTTCTTTGAAAACACCTTTCCTTCTCAAGGAAGTTTAATATTGCCTGCTTGCACAAAATAGATTCCTTTTTAATTAATAATTTCTAACTGCAATTTTTCAGACATGGCAGTGTCATAACAAAACAGCCAATGACTTTGTTTTCGTCAGTTCATCATCTTTGATAGCTACAGCAGGATTTTCTTCTGACAACAGGTAATATCTGTTGTGATAATACATAAAAGTGAAGTGGTGCCATATTTTCTCTCCCCCACTCTGTTTTTCCTATGATTCTTCTTGAGCAGTTTAAGAGTACTTCTGCTTTATTTCTTAGCAGGAGGGGGAGAGAAGCAATGTTTGCAGCTGAATTCATGTGCCTATTAAAGGAGGTTTTATAGGGAAGCACAGATATTCTGTTCATGTTCCATATGAGGAAGGGAAGTAGAAAGGGAGGTCCTGAGTGCTTCTGTCAGAATCCAGTGAGGGATATGTGGCAGTGGCTTAAAGCTGTGCTGGGGGTGGGGGGGGTGGGTTGAGACTGGACATTGAGAAGCATTTTGTTACCAAGAGGTTCAGACACTGGAACAGGCTTCCTTGAGGTAAATCCCCAAAGCCCGTCAGAGTCTGAGGCATTTGTTCAATGCCCTTAATGACATGCTTTAACTCCTGGTCAGCCCTGAAGCTGTCCACTAGGTGGATTACATGATCCTTCTAGGCCCCTTCCAGCTGAACTATTCTGTTCTGTTCTGCACACATGAACCTGTCTTAAATTATTTTTATAGCTGTGGGGGATTTGCATAGCTGTCCATTTCTCATTTGTTTTCATAAGTAACTAGTGATAAAAAAATATCAAAACCTGCTAACATTCCAGTGAACTCAGCTACAAAATATTATTAACATAAATCCTTTATGGAAATAGCCAGTCATAGAATCATTTGTGTAGAAGCATGTTCTTGCAGTGTATGTTAAACTATAGAAGTAATTTGGGGTCTGCTCAAAAGTAATCATTGAAAGTCTGTTTACAGTGCTTTTATGCCTGAAACAACCTTTTTAAGGTGCAGATGACTTTTCAAGTGTTCAAAATACCTTAGAACATTTGTTGCTGAATTAAGCCATATTTTTTTTCTACAGAAATATTTGTCTTTGGGATACTCTGGTTTCTCCTACAAATAGCTTGGTGCATGGTAAGTAAAATGCAACAACCAAAATGTTTGACCATGTTACAAAAAGGTGTATTTGTGTCTTTCTTTATGTGTCTCTCTTTATGGAAGAGTTATTGTGGGAAGTAATTTTAACATTGGTGGTAAAATGTCTTTCACCGTTCTGTGTGAGTGCACCAGTTGGAATATAAAACCAGATTCTTGAGAAATTACTTGGTGTTCTGTGTACATGATTGGTTTCATGGACATGAGCACCTTCCTTCGCATACTTTCTGTCCCTGCAGCACAAGTGCAAGCCAGACATTTCTGTTCTTTTTTAAAAGGTTCTGGGCAGCTCCTGCTTTAGAACAGTTATTCCTCTAAGTAGGATTTTGGAGATGCAATAAATATTTAGCTGGGTTTCATTAGTTTTATTACTAATATTTTGTTGCATGTAATACAACAAATGCCTTTCAGTATCAGAAATACAGAATTAAGATCACAGAGTTGTGAACTCCTTGTACTTAAAGTATGGTGAATGCCTAAGTGTATTTGAGAGACAGATGGAATTTCTAAATGTAAATTCATAGGCCCTTTGAACTACAAGTACAATGTACCAAGCTGTGTTCTGGTAATTGTAATTTTCATTCACTTTTTCCACGCATTTAGGGGAGTAGACATAGCCAAATAAATGTGAATAGAAACAAATTAACACTAAAATGACTGGTGGAAACTTGCAAGAGATTTGGGCAGGTCATTTAGGAGGAATTTCTGGTGGGTGTTATATGACTTAAAATAACAAACAAATTATATTACTTAATATAACAAATAAACCTGTTACTTTAATAGCGGATTATTAAAATAATCTATTTCTGGATTGATAGATTGTGATTACATAGGCTTAGAAAAAAGGATATAATATTTTGTTAATGCATATTTTAATTTCTTAATTTGAGAATACTGCAGTTCAGAATGTCTGATGGGAACCTGGGTTTACATATGTATTGGTACTGCAATAAGTGGACTGGGTGTGGGCAGCTGGATTACATCATCAAAGTCACTGTTGCTACTGTCTTGAACTATTAGAGGTTGATTGAAAATTGAAGTTAATACTGTGTTTTATTTAAATTACTTTGCTTTGGCTTTCAGCTTTTATCTGTCATGATAGTGGAGCAACTGTGCTAGCATATGCTCCAAAACACCAGCTGTTAATATCTGGAGGCAGAAAAGGTTTTACCTGTATAATTGATCTTCGCCAAAAGCAGCAGCAACAGTTACTCCAGAGTCATGATTCTCCAGTCAAAGCAATTGCTGTTGATCCTGCAGAGGAGTATTTTGTCACAGGATCTGCTGAAGGCAACATAAAGGTATTAATGAGGGGGAGGGAGCAGAGATGATGTGTACATTCGGAAAGAATCTTGTGCAGGTGTGGAACCATCAGATGTCATATGTACTGCATTTGTTCTTAACTCTGACCTTCACATGAACTAATTTAATTATGAAATGTCAGTCTTACCTCTTTTTAATGCTGATACCTCCTTTTAATTATTGATACCTTAGTGTCTCTCTATAGTTCCTATTACAGAAAATGAGTATTAGTATTCTCTAAATGTGTCATTACATATTGCTACATATTCTTCTTTTACAGTTAGTGTCAGAAAAATAAATGCAAAATGCAGTGCAATTTCTCCACAATTCATTGCTGATGATTTTTAAGGTCATGATAATTATCTGTATAAGAGGTTGATGTTTTGATGCTTTTTCAGGTATGGAGTCTGTCTACATTTAATCTTCTTCACACTTTCATCAATGAGCATGCTCGACAGTCTCTCTTCAGAAACATTGGGACAGGAGTCATGCAAATTGAGACAGGACCAGCAAATCACATATTCTCCTGTGGTGCTGATGGAACAGTAAAGATGAGAATCTTGCCTGATAGATTCAGCCCTTTAAAGGATGTGTTAAAAAATGATGTGAAGTTTATGATCTAATGTTTTTTTCAGAATAGTGAGTAACATTCCCCTTCTGCCATCCCTGAAAGTATTTTTCCTGGAACTAACCAACAAAGCAGATGCACAATGAAAGCTTGTGACACAAGATGTTTTGGGCTTTTTTTTCTTTCTCCCCTTCTGCCACCAACCCCCTATTTATTAATTACCTGGAGCTTTTAGTCCCTGATGCACTAATGCCTTAAAGATTAAAAGGTCCTTCAGATTTTGATTGTTGCCTAAAATACAAGCTAAATATGACTCCAAATTACATCATTATAATATTATTAAGATGTTGCCGTAGTGGTTTACTCTTTCTTTTGAGGTAGTTACACTCTCACCTGGAGCGTACCATCTAGGCATGACCTCTGCTTATATTCAACACCTGGCCACCTTGTAAAAGCATGTCTGTCCTGATGGAGAGCTTAGGTAATGTTTTTCACTGTGGCAACCATAACTGTCTCACCTCTGAATTTGTTTAGTCAGCCGACAACAAAAATTTATACCTGTATGCAGAAGAGAAATAAAGTCTCCAGGAGTGAATACTCCTGGTCATGCAGGCATTCATATAACGAGCCACTCTCTTTCTCCATTCCTGAAATCCAGGCTGTTTACCTCTCTAACTTGCCTGATCTCCTTCCTCTCATCTAGAGTATAAGAAACTGAAGGATGTTCTGTAACTTGTCTTTTGTTCTATAGCTTGAATCACTGCCATCAGGATGGCAGGCTTACCTTTTAAAAATAAATATATTTTTAACCCTGAACACTCCCTTTACAAGAATAAAATGTAAATATGAATGGATATCTTCCTAGTAAAATAGTCAAGATTGTGTGTGAAGCCTTAGACTTGATCAAAAAGATACAGGAAGATACTGCTTTAGGATATGGCACTAGAATTTCTTCAAAGACTATTTATTTAGATGTCTGTAGAGGAAATAAAAGAAAAACTGAACCTAATTTATTTTTACTTTCTTTTTTCCAGTAAGACTTTAATTTAGCCCAAAGATAGTTCATTCTTAGCACTTAACATTTGTCTGTTTTTCCTAAGTACTTTAAAAAAGGAAAAAATTAGTTCAACAGGAAAGTACTTCTACACTGTCAGTCTTTCTTTCTTGATGTTTATGTTTACATCTGGTGTCAGATGAAAGAAAACAAATTGGGAAGGATAGATGTAGAGGGTTTTTTTTGCCAAAAATATTAAACTGCATAACTTAAATGTTTGACCAAATTATTAATGCACAAGGCCTTTACTTTTTATTTTAGTCAGCTAAACTGTTTCTGTATGTATTTTGGTTTACTTTTCCTTACTTGAGAGCTTGACAAAGGTTTAATTTGTAAATTATATGTGAGGCTGGATTACTTGAATGCCAATGGTGTACTTTTTGCTAAAAGATATTTTGTGAAATATAGCACCAAGATATTAACTGTAAAATAAACTTGTCAAATTAGGAACTATGGGGATAAATAAAGCATAGCAGAAATGAAGGGCTTGTATAATGAACTATGTAACATTCTCAGGATGCTTTTATCTTAAGAATATAAAGTTGTTTAAAAAGATTTTGTAAAATGTATTAAGGTCATTTTAAATGTATGTTTCGCAAGTTGCAGTGCAAACACTATGAAGGTTTTTATGCACATAACCTGAATTTTCAAATTGTGCAATAAAAAGAATGTGAATGTTATGCCGTGAAGAAACATGTGACAGCATTTCAAACTGGAACAGCTGTTCAGTGATTCAGTTGTAACTGCTCTTCCTTAAAACTTACAGATTGAAATGGATCTTGATATCAAAACAGTTTAAGTACAGTGATGGACCAGAAAAGTGACTAAAAGTGACACCACCTTACAAAACAGACTTGCCCAATGAGTACGTGTTATCTGCTCAATGGCTGAGTTTCTAATATTCTTTATTCTTATGGAAGAAGGAAAACAGTGGAGTAAACAGTAGCACACTCCTTTACTATCAGCTGACTTCGTAGCTGCTTATATACATGCATCAGTTTTATACATCCACTGAACTAACAATGTTACATGTGCAAAAATCATGGCAGTATTAATATAATTGTCCTTGATGTTTTGTCCCTAAATATTTATATCTCATTAGCTTTAATACGTCAAGCTCAATTCTATTGTACTGGCAATCACAAAAAGCTGTCTTACCATCTGTGAAATGAGCAGATTTTATATGTAATTTGCCAAGACGTACAATGTTGTCATTTTTCTGAGTAAAGCTGCACTTTGAAAAATCCTGGCAAAATTATGCTTATACCAGAAAAGTACTGACCATGAACAGGCATTTTCAATAATATTTATAGTTACCATAAGCTATTCTCAAAACTATATTATGTAAAATCAAAATGTATTTGCCACACCTTTATAATCTTTCCAATAAATCCTGCAGAAACTCAACCTTCTAGAGTTCCATGTTGCTGCTATTTCATTTACAAATCAGTTGTTCACTTGCATATTGTTCATTGATGTTTAATTATTATAAGAAAAATTATCAATAGCTTTCTTGTAATGATGAAGTCAAAATGAGCTGAATTTTGTTGTATCTGAAATTTTTAAAGGGACACTCTCAACTTCTAATCTGGTCATTGGAGAAAAACTGAACTCAGAACTCTCTGGCTGTTGCCCTTAATTTCCACTGACTTTTGTCCTCCAGCAACTAATGCTTTTTCCCTGTTGCTATGCAAGTTACTCAAACTTAAGGGTACTAGTGCCTGTAGAGGTCCCCGTGCTTAAAGTAACCGTGTGCACAAATTGAACATAAAATTTGCCTTTGCCAGTGCTTAATCAATACTAATTTACTGCCCAGACAAAATAATTTAGCTTGTAGTTGATGATGTCCCTTTTAAGTATCATAGACTGGGAGTTGTGACTTGTGTTTGTCTGTGTAGCAATACATAATGCTGTCAGAGTGTGTCATTCTTGTGTTGCTAACTGATTCCATTACCTCAGATACATGATCCAAGTTCTTTATGATTACTTCAGTAACTTGTGGAAGTTAAAACTCTGGCCATCTGGGTACTTAAACTGGCTTACTGTGTGACTTTACACCAGAAAATTCTCAGCTGACAGCTGACATTGCAGGATGTTGATGGAGAAAGGTGGAATAGATGCAGATTTTGTACTGTGCCGTGGTGGTGCAGGGTGAGGTCGTACATGTTCTACTGCATTTTAGGAACCTCAGAACCAGTTGCAGGAAATAAACTATGGAGATATCCTACGCTAGGTACCCCCTTCCTATTAAAAGCACCCAGTGTTAGATTAGATGCAATAGTTATGAAAAAAGCAACAGTGATTATGGGGAAATAAACTTGGAGAATTATTTTCCAAGGTAATTACTTTCAAATGTTTATTTTTACTAAAAATAGCAAAACCATCGCTAATGGCAGGTTCAGCACACTGATCAAACTTTCTATAAAATAAAGATATTGATTTACCAAGTTTCTTAGTGTTTCTTATTCCTCCCATTTCTAGCTCTAAAATATGCATGATTTAATATTTCTTTTTTTTTAGTGTCTTATCATCTCATGCTTTTTTATCTTTCCTTGTTCTAGCTTTTTGGTGTTTGGGAGGGAGGGCTGGGGTGTGGTTTTTTCTTTTTTTTTTTTTTCTTTTTTTCAATGCATAAGTAGCAGAGCTGAATAAAACTAAATTATTTTGCAGTGTAATGCTGATGTAGTGATGGCACTTTCTGTTGTCTGCCACAACTTAACCTTTGAAGCCCCTTTTCTGTTTCATTTAAGCCTGAAAACCTGTGAAGGTCTTGGGGAGCTTCACCCACCTCTATGTTTCCACATCTAGTAGAGGTACAAGGATGAATGCACCTGTAACAATCTGATTAGTGAGAGAGGCCCCAATTAAGGTGCAAACGAGACAGAATGCCAGTTCGACAATACTGACTTTATTTTGTAGCTTTTAGTGTGTAGGAGAAAGAGAGCGTCAGCAGGAGACCGTCACCACCTGTGGACCCAGCGCAGTCCTTTTGGTCCTTTTTCACTCTGGGCTTCTCAGTGGTGTGGCGGGGGGACCTGGTTCATTCTTCTTGTAGTAAGTCCTGTGCAGAAAGGGGTGTTGGGTACACAAGATCAGACACTGACTATGGAAAGTTTTCACTATGCATTTTGCAAACAAAGGAATTCATGCTTACTGGCTGCAAGTTGCATAGTTCTCTAGTTAGTACTCTGTCTTCCATTGGTTAATGATTCCATTGCTTCTTGTGCTAATTGGTCAGTTCTTTCTCTTCTTTTGTGTCAGTGGTTTTCTTGGAGGGCTGTGAGCAGGTGGTTGCAATCTCCCTGTGCTGGAGTTACCTTTTATCCAGTCAGAGATGATTGTAGCACAGTTGCTGAATTGGATTTATTAGTCTTCGGAGTTCTGCCAGATGTCGTTGTGGCCTGTGCATTTTGCGCTTTTGGTATCCACTGTCAGTGGTACATCCTTCTTCACAAGCTTTGTTAACCTTCCCCTAGGTCATTGGACAGTACTGCTTTATGCAGTCCAGGTTCCTGGTATCCACAGAGCCCTGTTCGGGGGTACTTTGGAGACTGTTGGTGGTTGCAGAGTCTGTCTGTTCTTTCTTCGGTGATAGGTCTGTGAGCTGCTGCTTTTCACACAGTCTGTCCCAGCGGGGATGTATTGACCAGGTTGTGCTAACCAGATCTTGCCGCTGCCAAGCCTGGAATTAGCACCGTCCTGGCACAAATTCGTCTCTTCTCTGACCGTAATAGCGTTTAAGACAGGTACCTGTTCTTAACTTCTAACAGCCCCTACGCGAGTTCACACAGTGGGTGTGAGTAGAGCACGCATCTCGTCAGGCTCGCAGCAAGCCGCTGCCAAAATTTAAAATACCTCGGCACACGGCTCAGTAGATATAAATTTTATTTAGGCTTGGGCGAGAGGCGGCGCGGGGGGTCGAGCCGGACGGGCGGGCCCCGCCCCGGCCCGGGGCGAGCGCAGGGCAGGGCAGGGCCGGCTGCTCGCCCCGCCCCGCCCCGGTCCCGGCGGGGAGCCCGGAGTTGCCGCCGCCGCCGCCGCGCCCGTTCCGCTCGGCACCGCCGCTGCCGCCGCCCCGCGCACTCACACACAGTAAGTGCCGCCGCCGCGCTCCGCGGGGCCGCATCCCCGGCCCCGTCCCGATCCCGCCGCGCCAGGCGGCCCCGGCCCCGGCCCTGCGCGCCCGCGGCAGCCGCGGCCGAGAGCGGCAGCGGGGCGGGCTGGGGCCGTCGGCGCCCCGGCAGCAACGCTGGACTCAGCGCGGGGGGCGAAATGCGGCGCTGGGTCTGGGGCCGGGTCGCCGCCGCCTCCTGCCCCGTCGGCTCCCGGAGCCGCGCTCCAGGTGGGAGCTGCCCGGAACTACGCGGGGAGAGTTTCCTCACCGCCGATGTGTTTGGGTGAAGGCTGCTCTGCTCGGGGACATCGAACCTCCGCTCCTCCTGGGCTTAGCTTGTCGCTGTTTTTCCAGAAATGTTTCTGTTTTCACCCGGAGTGAGCCGTCCCCCTCGTTCGGGTGTGCTTAGGCGCGGACTGTACTGGGCTGTACGCAACTGACCTGTAGCTCTTGAGACAGAGGCAAGCGTCGTGATGCAGCTGAAGTCTGCACGGTGGTGCAAGGCAAACTTTTCTGAGAAGTGCCAGTTTGGCTTTGAAATACTACTAGCAAAAATCCTGACATTCCGCCAGTAGAATTAGCTGTATCTTATTTACATACTACTAATTAAATAAGAGAGATCACAGTTCAGTGTGGGCTTTTCCTTTTTTAGAAACCTGAATGGTCGGACCTTCCACGTACGAGGTCTGTGTGTCTCTAGAGGTACATATTCACAGTCTTACCTGACCACTCTCCCACGAATAAAGCAAAACACGGTCCAAGTGGTGCTTCCCTCTGTCTGCACGTGTCTGGTTTCAGCTACGCTCCTTTGCAAGTTGTTTGTGTAACTCATCAGTGAAACCACTCACGTTACAAACTGCCTGGTCAAAGCTTCTCCCAGCAGTCGTTTTCGCACTCTCTGGCTGGATTGACTGCTGCCAACTCTGTTTATCTTTTTTCAGCTCTAAATAGGGAATTTGCTTTGAAAGAGCGTCGGCAGTGGAGCCAAGAGAAAAAAAAAAAAAAAATTCTGGAGGGGAGGAGTGTTGTGGTGGAAAGAGGTCCAAGACCTGTATTTGGAAGACAAAACTTTGTGAACTTAGAACATGCTTAGAAGCAGGAAGAAGGAACTAAAATGTTCTAGTACATTTACATTTAGTACTGGAACCGAAACGTTCTAGTACATTCAGTATCTTTATTTCACCTGAAAGCAAATTTCACGTGGAACACTATTGAAATAGACGTCACGGTGCAGATCTTTGCAGGAGCACAGAACACTGCATCTTGACATGGAAGTTGCTCGCTGTTTGCCCTGACAACAGGAAGCTGCTCATTTCCGTTAAATAGTAACTAGCCTAATCTGACTAAACGTAGATTTCAGTGTGCTCCATGGCTTAATTTATCTGTTTTGAGGTTCCTTTAAATAGCTGCTGCTAGGTAGAGAATAATAATTGCTTCTTGAAAAGGCTAAGCAGATAATTACATGGTTAGGAAATCTCAATTTTGGTCAATTTCTTATTTTGGTACAACAAGGCAAGTCCTCCAAGTGATGGACAGTAAAATGCCTAATTGTAATTAAAGCAGATAACACGTCCTTACAGATTAGTTTTATACTGAATAGCAATGTATGGTATGTAAACAGCAGCTGGTTTGAGATAAGTTACATCTTAGGATGAATTTTCTTCCAAGTTGCAGATGTTTGCTCTTGAGTTTACCACATAATAGAGGTCTTGGGCTAGAATTTGCCTTTATGTTTTTTATTAATTCTTGTAAATGAACAGTATGAAGATGAAAAGGAAAAAAGTCACCAAGTGGTATTTGTCATGATTTACCATCGTATATATCCTTTTAAATTGCCTCCTTAATCTAAAAGGTTGGTATTATCTTTTCCATAGTTTATTTCTATGTTTATTACATTCTAGCAGCTTTGACCACTGTCTAGGTAAATTTGGTTACAGCTTCTTACATCCCTAAGTTAAATCACAAGGCAAGTAGACGGTGCTCTGCTTCTTTTCCTTTTGTCTTTCTTTTCCCACTGCCTTTGTAGGTAGGTTTCTTGTCATTTTTTACATTTTCCCTATATTAGAAAGATAATTTAAACTACTTTCATCTTCTCCCACTGACAAATTTCTTACACTGTGTTTAAGTCACATTTTGTGAATCAGATTGATCTGATGAACAAACCAAAATTTTACTGAAACTTAAGTATATAGGAAGAGGTTTTTTATAGGGAAAGTATTCTTTGTACGCAATATATCTTGAACAAGTGTCAAGACAAATTCCAGTAATGTGCACCTCAATTTGACAGATTCTAGTGCTCTTTGGTTTTTTTAGAGTATCAGTACACAGACTGTGGTGCTCCAGGAGCTATGATTTAATGTCAGAGTAACTTGGGGACTTTCTTGGGCTGATCTGGGGAATTTTTTGTGTCCATCTACTAACAGTCATGAGCAGCCATGTCATCAATTGTATAAGCAATAAAAATGTTTATAACATTCTTCAGCTGTGATGTAGTGCAAATTCTAGGCCTCTTTATTTGATACTAGCTTTTCAATCACTGGAAGAGAGTATGGCTTGAAATTAGGTGGTTTTTTTCCTCTTATGCCTCCAATGTCATCAGATCATAAGACCCAGAGTAAATGTTATGTGTGTTCAAGTCAAAGTTAAGATGGCATTTTTCAGTTAAGCATGTGAACAAGAGGTTTCACACAGCATTTTTACATTCTCTTTCTCAAGTAATGTTTTGCTCAAACCAGAATTTCCTTTTTTAACCTAGAGATGGATCTCACCCCCACTGAGAAGCAAGCTCTGTGCTCTGAGACTAGGTGTGTAATTTGCAGAGCAGTGGTAGAACTTGGCTGTTTCCTTGGCATCCCCAACAAGTCTCAAAGAAGGGGAAAAGTGTGGAATACAGGATTTGTATTAGAAGCTGTTAATCCTGTGTTTCAGGTGCTGAGACAGTTCAAGCCAAAACGTCACTTCTTTCTTCATTTCATTGTGGTGGTTTCTGGAATCTCTGTAGTAAGGCAGGTGTGTGAGATGGAGTATTAAACAAAATACATAGCTTTTAAATTACATGAGTTAAAACTATTCCTTAATTTCAATACACTTTTGTTTGGAAATCCAGATAATGAACAGTTAAGTGTCTCAGCCCTTGAGCAAACTTTACAGGGACTTAAAAGGTGTTACATCAGTTTTTGATGATAAAACCCTTAGTTGGCATTGATAAGTTGTGTGTTGAGGATTAAGTCTGGAAGACATCTGCATTTCTTTTAATCTTTTCTCATTAACTAAAATTGTATCTTCTTCTAAATTTTAGTTTTAAATATGCCTGACTTAATCCAAAATCTCATCTTTCTTCCAGAAATAGGGTTGTGTGTTTTTAAATAACTGTTTTTGAAGCTCAGTTTATATAATGGGATCAACAAAACTGGACACATTAAACCCCAGCATTTTCTCCCACTTTATAGAATAAGGCAGTGAAGAAAGCAGGAGTGCACTGGTGTTGGCCTTTGGAAATGAGGCTGGGTGCAGTTGTGGCTAATGGTAGTTATTTGGATACACGTCTGACCCTGAGTGATGGGTGACAACTCGTCTGAGGGAGGTGTGTGTTTGTGAGCCGTGGGCTGGGCTCTCTGCCTTCGCAACAGAGTGTTTGGTCTGTTCTGTACCTGTGTCTGGAGACCCCAGAATGAACTGGTGGAACTTCCATTTGCCATATCAAGTTGATATTTATTACTTGATAAATTGCAAAATTTTTATTGTGTGTTGTGCTTAAACCTTTCTCAACTAATGGCTTCATTTTTGCTGTAGTATCAGAGCCTTACTGGAGCATGTCTGGATGATGTGGCCATGCTAAGGAGGTCTTGAGAGGAATTCAGGAAATGTCAGAGCAAAACAAAGTGTTTTAAACAGAACTGGCATCTATAGTTGAAGACTTTACATGCTTGCTTCTTTTAGTGTCTTTGTCTGGTACTTGTAAACTAAATTTCCAGATAACCTAGTATTTTTATAGGGACAGTATATTTTTTTCTTGTTTGGTGTTTTGTCTGTAGAAGTTACTGGGGCTCAGTTATACTCAGAGTGAACTGTAAATAACTGAAGAAAAACATGTAACTATAGTCCATGTCATTCCTCTACATACTAATCACGTGTAAAATGAAAGAATATATTGAACTTTAAAGTACTGAGAAGCAGAAAAATAAGCTCCAAAAGGAGAAAGCCTATACCTGCATGTCATTGTCTGCTAAGGTATTTGTCTCTTGAGCTTTGAAGTTGAACACCTCTCTTGTGAAGGAAATAAAATCCACTACTTACCAATAACTGATTGTCCTCTCCAGCATATATATGGCACACAGATAGTGTTGTAATTTGGCTGTCTTCAAAGGCATTTTAAAGTAACAAGTGATCCAGCGAGGCAAAAAAAAATATGCCTGTTAGGTAAAAAAGTGTTTAGGAAGGAGATAATAATTTTATCTAAATACATGCTAAATTGAAATTTATCAAAGAAAATGTTACCACATTTGAATTATTGATTGTGCAATATGATGTATGTAACCACTGTGATTCCTTGAAGAGGAATTTCCCTTTAGCTTCCAGCTTAAATAAGTTGGTTTTGACCCAATTCCCATATACCAGTGTTGCCCACTTCCAATTTGATGCATAGTATGGAGCTATCTAAAGTATGTTGGCGTTACTGCAGAATAATATACTTGCCTGAAGAACTTTACCTATAAGTACAGCTGAAATTCTGGAAGTTAATCTTGAAATCCTGAAAAAAAAAGATGTTAAGAATCGGGCTTCAGGAGATGAGGAGCATTCTCTGTCAGAAGTCTGTTGGGTGTATGTGCTAACTAGCACTTCCAACCTGAATACATTGGTTGCTCTCACTTAGTTCTGAAAGAAACAAAAGTGTAACTTCCTGCTTTTGCCAGTTCTGCAGGAGTCTTGAGACATAACCAGGTCACTGCTATCACTGGAATATTGTTGATGGGATGGGGATAAAATAATGTCTATCGGTTTCTTACGGACATGGGCACTGAAAATGTTAAACTTTGTATTGGAAAGTATAAAAGTAAAGGATATGTCTGGGCCCATAAATCTTCTGTTATGTTCCAATTTCAAAAGGTAGTGTTTGTAGCAAATCCTTTTTATCCATAAATGGTCCAGTGTATAGCAGAAGGCTTATCCCCCCAACAGCTAAAAATAGTGAGATGCTCTAAAATATGATTCAGATTTTTTGTTGCAATGTTCAAAGTAAATAACTGCCTCTTGAGTTACTGAAAGCGTTCCAGTGTGTAGTGGGTTGACCCTGGCTGGGTGCCAGGCACCCGTCAAAGCTGCACTATCACTCACCCTGGTAACTGGACAGGGGAGAGAAAATAGAACAAAGTGTTCAAGGGTTGAGGTAAGGACCAGGAGAGATCATCCACCAAATAGTGTCACAGGCAGGATAATGAGAAGTAAAATAAATGTTAGAAACACCTTCCCCACCCTTCCTCCTTCCCAGCTCTACCTTCTCCTCTCCAGTGGTGCAGGGAAATGGGGGATGGAGTTTACGGCCAGTTCATTTCACGTTTCTGCTGCTGCTCAGGGAGAGGAGTCCCTCTGCTGCTCCAGCATGGGGGCCCTCCCACAGGAGACAGTTCTCCATTAACTTCTCCAATGTGAGTCCATCCCATGGGCAACAGTTCTACATAAAATTCTCCAGTGTGGGTCACTCTTCCATGGGGTGCAGTCCTTCAAGGACAGGCTGCTCCAGCGTGGGTCCCACACAGGGTCACAAGTCCTACCAGGAAACCTGCTCCAGCACAGGCTCCTCTCTCCACAGGTGTGCAGGTCCCTGCCAGGAGCCTGTTCCAGCAAAGGCCTCCCTGGGGTTCACAGTCTCCTCTCAGGCATCCAACTGCTTCGATGTGAGGCTCCACCATGGGCTCTGGGTGGATCTCTGCATCCCTGTTACCTCCATGGCTGCAGGGCCACAGCTGCCTCACCATGGGCTGCACCACGGGCTGCAGGGGAATCTCAGCTCCAGCGCCTGGAGCACCTCCTGTCCTTCCTTCTCCACTGACCTTGGTGTCTCCAGAATTGTTTCTCTCACATGTGCTCACTCCTCTCCTCTCAGCACATTTTCATCTGCCCAATAACCTTTTTCTCCTTCTTAAATCTGTTATCACAGAGGCATTACCATAATTTCTGATTGGCCCAGCCTTGGCCAGTGGCACATCTGTCCTGGAGGCTGCTGGCATTGGCTCTGCCAGACAGGGAGGAAGCTTCCAGCAGCTTCTCACAGAAGCCACCCCTGTAACCCCCAATACCAAAATCTGGCCACACAAAACCAGCACATAGTGCTATTTTTATAATAACAGTTATGAAGGGGATTTTTGTGCTACTTTGCTTTGGGGAACAGAGAGGAAGTTGCTGCTAAGTTAATTGCTATTAATAAAGCATCAGCATTTAAGATTAAATGCATTTTAGAGCTCTCTCTTGTATATCATGGTTATCTAATATGAAATAAGTAGCAAAACCATACCTGCATCTTTTGCGAAACCTTTGGTAGATGGGTTTTTTTGAGTGTTTACATACTGTGGTTTCAGAATGTAGAAAATAGTAGTTTGGTACTAGAAGGTACCTGTGACTTTCTGACTCATCTGCTGCAGATGGTTCTTTCTGAGTGGTAGGTATGTGCATGCTTAAAAAAGATAAGGTAAGTCTAGTTAAATGGCCTGCAATTAAGCCCTGATTATTGAGTTGGTTTGGAGTATTCATTATTAGATATGTGTTTATTTATGATATCCTTCCACTTCTGAGCAGAAGGTTGTTTGTTTTGTATATATGCTTAGCCCATTTCCCTTAGTGTATTAAAGTAATTTTCAGGTTCTGTGGAAGAACCTTTGCCCACCTTCAGCTTGTCCCACATCCTTCCTCCTCAGTTCAAAACACAAAATCTGCATTTTATCAGCTGCACTTCAGATGACTTTTTAATTTTATGCTTTACAAGGTGAAACAAAAATGAACAACAACTGTTCAGGAAATTTTTTTTTTTAATTCCAGCTCATCTTAGTGTTTTATTTTCAGTAACTGTTGATACTAAGATTTTGTTTAATCCTGATGTGTATAGTACTGTCTTTATGACTAACTGCAGAATTGTTTTATTAAAAAAAAAATCCTCTTCTGAGGAAACATTGTTTGCCTTTATGTCTTTGATATGGAGGAAAATATTTTGCTACTGTTGGGCCTCCAGCTTGTAGTGTTCGGGATTCCAGACATAAAATCTGTGTCTCAAGTAGTCTAGAGTTGATCTTATTTATGGTATTGCTAGAACTTTCAGTGTTATCTTTTTGGTATGACTGGAATGATTTTGTAGGCAGCTAAATGGGGTTTAGTGAAAATCAATTATGGTTTTTATGAGATTAAAAAGTAGAAGTTTTTTGCAAAAGCTACAGGAAGGAGGACAAGAGGATCGGGCAAGAGAGACAAATCTGAGTATGTTGTAGGAGCCTTGAAGTTTGCTTAGTTGCAAGTCAAGTTAGAAGAAAGTAGTTGATAACTTTTATGTTTAGATGTTTAGTTATGGCTAGTATTACAGTGAAACAGGGAACAAGAAAGCTCAAGGACTTTTTGTATCTGTGCTGTACTTGAAATTTTTGTGTAACAAAAACAAGAAGCTGTGCTGTTCCATTTTGTTAACCTCGTGATGCAAACTGACTGTCCTGCATTTGAACTAGATTTGCATTGGTGGGATAATGGGTTTAATATTTTAAGTTTCTCCTCCCTCCTCTTATAACTGCTTATAAGTTAATAAAAGCAACCGTATACAATATGTGAAGTTCATTTGCAGGGTTATCTCCTCCTGGAGTTTCAAGTGGATCCAAGATGGGTGTAGCAAAGTTTTTCTGAACCTCTTCATTAAGCAGCCCTGTGGGGGAAGACTTGGGGGTGATGATTGATGGAAAACTCAACATGGGCCAGCAGTGTGTGCTCACAGCCCAGAAAGCCAAACATGTCCTGAGCTGCACCCAAAGCAGCGTGGGCAGCAGGGCGAGGGAGGGGATTCTGCCCCTCTGCTCTGCTCTGCTCTGGTGAGACCCCATCTGCTGTGTCCAGTTCTGGTGTCCCCAACATAAGGAGGACATGGAACTGTTGGAGAAAGTCCAGAGGAGGGACATGAAGTCAAGAAAGGGACTGAAGCACATCCCCTACAAAGCCAGGCTGAGAGAGTTGGGGGCTGTTCAGCCTGGAGAAGGGAAGGTTGCATGGAGACCTCATGGCAACCTTGCAGTATCTGCAGGGGCCTGCAGGGAAGCTGGAGAGGGACTCTTGATCAGGAACTGTAGTGACAGGGTAAGGCGTAATGGGTACAAACTGAAAGGGGGGAAATTTAGGTTAGATATTAGGAAGAAATTTTTTACTGTGGAGGTGGGGAGATACTGGAACAGGTTGCCCAGGGAAGTTGTGAGTTGTCTCATCTCTGGCAGTGTTCAAGGCCAGTTCAGATAAGGCCTTGAGCAACCTGGTCTAGTGGGAAGTGTCCCTGCCCCTGACAGTGAGGATTGGGACTTGCTGATCCTTAAGGTCCATTACACCCCTTAACATTCTACGATTCTATATTCCTGTGATTTCCAGTGGTTTCAGAATAATTTAAACACTGAGGGGAAGCTGATGGTCCTTCTCTGTTTGACTACAGTTTTAGTTTCTTGTATACTGAGTAGCATTTAAAGTTACTGTGTATTTAAAGTTACAGGATGTTTTAGCCTCCTCTCTGATCAACTAATGAAACAATACAGATCTGTTACTATAGGCAGTGGAGTAGGAATCTCGATACTTTTGTGTAGCTGACAGACCTTTTTTTTTGCTCCTGTACTTGGCAACATATTGAGAGATGAAATTTTTTCTTGTTTGAAGATCTTATTCTAGAAATGGTTTGCATGATACACTTGTATTGCCATGAATTTCATACCAAGATCTTATCTGCTGTTTTTGTGAATTCAGTTATTTCCAGGCATATTTACTTAAATTGCTCTCCATTAAGTTGCAGTACTTCAGTGCATTAGATTACCCTCATGTTAAAGAAAAAGAAATATTCAAATCTTGTTTTGATTGAAGCTTTTGAGAATTTATTAGATATTACAGGTAGAGTTGACTAGTAGTAGAAATGTGATTAACATTTGAATTGTAGAAGAATCTGTGTAATCCAAGCAATGAATTTGTGTTGTATTGGTCTGCAAAACACCACACTGGTCAATGATGCAGAAAGTATGCTGATTGTGACCAAATGCTTTTGTGCAGGTTTGCCAGCAGTATTTGCTGTACAAGTGGTTTTGAATATGCAGGTGGATAGTTTAAAGTCACTTGATATGTCAGTTTTGTTGTTAATACCAGGAGGATAACTGGGGAATAGATAAGGGGGAATAGTGAATGTGAGGTCAGTGATACGCAATACAATTCTGTATGCATTTTTATTTATCCCTGTAAGGTGTTCTAGTGTAATCTCAGGTGATTAACAGTTTACACATTTCTTCTGCTTCAGATATTACATTGGATAATATAGAGAGCCTGAATTGCTACTAAAAGAGCCATCTGCTGAAACCATGTTCTAGGCAACATCAAAAGATGAAAAGCACAGGACATAGTCCTTACTGTTGACTGCAGCTTCTACAGTGCTGTCCATCTCATCTGGGATCCCTAAACATTGGTTGTTTGCCTGTGTTTTCCCATGAGCTTTGTCCAAGTTGTTTATTGTTACCTGTCGTTTTTTAGAAGTTTCTTAGCATTTCAGCATACTCATTTTTCTAATTACTTGATTTAAAAGTTAAGGCCTGTAAAAAAAAAAACCAAAACATACTGTGTTTGTGTAAAGATCTGCTTTACAAGGAGTACCAAGTTCTACATATCAAGCCAAGTATTTAATTTCAGTGATCACAGAACAGGGTGTATTGAAAAAATTTCAGAGTGTTTGGGTCCACCTGATGAGGATTAAGCATTTGAGACCTATAAAACCTCTAAGTGCCTAAAACCAGAGTATGTGCTGTTTGTACACAGGACACCATGTCACAAAACCAATCCTGCTTTCTGCTCAAGCACAAGAAGTTTTATGTATGTTACTGAGGTTGGGGAAGGAGAGTGTGGGGTTACAGTGGACTTTGAAATTTAGTTTTTAATTATAGGAAAGCAGACCTCTCTACTAGCCAAGCTTAAATGCAGCATGCAGCATTTAATTCTCTCTAATTTTCACAACTGTGCGTGAGAAAATAGTACAGAAGTCCACAGCTAAAAATGCAGTTGTGACCTATTACAACTTTGTCTTAAAACAATGTTGTTTGAAAATTGAATAGCTACAGCACAAATCTGAAAGGTGGTGTTCTGTGTCTTGACAGCAATAAATACATTGATGGAGAAGAATAGCAACTAACAGATAGGCAAAGGAATAAAGGTTAGCTAGGAGGATTAAATTCAGAACTTGATCAAATAAAATACTGGAATAAGGATTAGGAGAACCTTGAGAATCTTAAATGAACTTCCTGAGATGAAAAACAAAAGACTGAAGAGGGGAAAAAAAAGCGTGTTTAAGGCTTTATTTTTTTTAATATGAAGAACTGGGTAACACCATAATAAAGTAAGCTAAAGCTAATAAAACATTTAACAGTGCCAGGCAGAAGAGAGCCTTTTTCAAAGGCTCTTCATAGAAGAGAAGTGGTTTAGATACCCAGTGTGACGGTCTGAAACTAGCTTATCATGCAGCTTTTTTTCTGAGCTCAGTGAACTAAGGGCTTTCTCTGTCAAAGTGGTAGTGAACTAAGGCTTTTCTGGATATATATATATTTTTGGAGGGGTGGGTATGAGCTGAAAACATGGCAATAAAAATGTGTTGAAGTCTTGCTGGCTCTAGAGCACTTCGGAGCATGCACTTGCCTCAAGAAAAGCTGTCAGACCCATCTGTACCATTACAAGGAGCTCACAACTGGGGCACATCTCTCTGTGAGGGTTGATTGCTGGTGTGGTGCCACAGGGGTGTGTGGAGCAAAAGTGCCTGAAGTGCCACGCCTGCCGTGGGCATCCTGTGTTGTTTGGGGTGGTCTGCAGGGGGGCAGGCACATCACACAGAGTGCCTTGCAAAGCCCTCACCATGTGCCCGAAGTGTGGTTCCTTGCTCTGACAAACCATCTCCCTTCAGCAATGGTGCAGAATCAGACAGGAGTGTTTGTGTCCCCTGTGTTAGGTGGGTGACCAGGTACAGATCTCATGAGGCTGTGCTGGCAACAGAAGCAAATAAACAGTTTGTCAATTGATGTCACCCTAACAGTGTGAAGAGCTGTGACCATCGCCTAATTTCTTCTGCTCAGCTGGATTCGAAGTTCCCTCAAGGGCAACGCTACTGGGCCTGACTAATTTGGAGGCAATTTGTTCAGGTGCTTAGTGTTGCTTCAGTGTAACCCTGAAAATAACATGCCTTAAGCTTGTTTATACCTTAAACAAGACTGTATTATAATTATGATGTTCAGGCTCTGGAGAAAGTGCTGCTTGTGGAAAGCTGTGTGTCCTGCTAGCAGAAGCCCTTTAGCGTCAGAGCTGGGAAATCCTGTTCTCTGTACAGCCCCCATCCCACTCTCAACCCCCTTTACTGAAAGAAACTACTAGAAAAACAGTAACTTTCTCCAGAATAAAACATGCAAAGGCTGTTAGGTCCTGCTAGACTTCTCAGTGAAAAAGCACATTGTAGCATTATTTGCTCTGTTCTCCATGAGTGGCCTCAGAGCAAGATCTGGGACTCTGGGAACCTACAGCAGAGCACAGCACTAGGTGACTGTGTCCCAAAAGTTGTGCTCCCATGTCTGAAAAGTTTGGCTGAATATAGCAAGGTTTGAAATGGGAAATAGTTGTCTGTACAACTCCAGTTATTGTGCAGCAGTTGTTCTGTAATACTTAGTGTCTGGCAACTTATAGCAAAACTAAATCCTATTTTGGATATAAATCTTGAAAACTTCAAGATGCAAGATTGCATCAAGGGAATAAAAGGCAGTCAAGTGCTTCAAAACCATAACATCTTTTTTGCCTCCCATAAAATTATTTCAAGGTGTGATATTTATGCATAATTTAGTTTTTATCTATAAACAGACATTGATGGAGTAGTTCTATTACTTGAAATGGGAATCCTGAGGAGGTTCACAAATCCGTATAGTTTAGGAAAAATGTTAGAGCAAGGATATTTTTGCAGTCTAGCCTAACTGCTGAGAGAAGGTGGGAGGATAAACTGATGAAGGTACTCTAACATAAGCTAGTGAAACAAGAAGATGAAATTCAAAAACTGTGGGAAGACTTCAGGCAATACTTGTCAGCTCCCTTAGTAAGTACCCTCTTCTTTTCAGCGCTCTAAAGGAAGTAAGCGGATTAGTTTTACACCCATCTCTTCTTGTAGTACCTCTGGCACTATACATGTACATGTATACATGTGAATGTTTACTCTGATTAGCAAATTTAGTAGTTCCTCTTTTTTACATGCTCCTTTTATGCAGAGCTTGTACTTAATTCTTCTTTCCCATGCTCTTCTGCTCCTGAAAACCCCCTGGAGATATTTGAGTAGTGTAAGGTAAAGGCAGTCCAAGATGTCTCAGTAAAAAATAATCATCACTAAATGAAAATGGGTTCCTCTTTGAGTACACAACATCTCTTACTCATGATGGAGGTGTGTAAGTGAGTTAGTGCTGGTGACTGTAAAGCTGGTTCTGTGATCCAGGGTAAATATCCTCCAGATACTGTTGTCTGTTTTGAACAAGTCTAAACCAAGCTGAAAAGAGTCTGTTGGGGGAAACCTTTCTCTGTGATGCTTTAAATTCCTTTTGCTTTACATGATGGGAAGAGTTCATATTTCTCTATTGGGATAAAACTTCTTTCCAAACTGTCAAATAGAAGAATTTAATTCAAAGTGTTTTGCCTTAATTCAGGTGAGGAACTTTCAGTAACTGGTAATATTAGTATTAATTGAGATAGTTTTCTTACATAACATCAGGTTTTTTACACAGTTTAGGAGGTAATTCATACCAAGCTAAACCTTGTTATACACAGGAATGTTTCTCAGACATGTAATTGTAATGCTTATTTATTGATTTGATTCATTAACTGCCATGTGCTTTAAAAGTTGTTTTTCTGCCTATGATTCATATCTCTTGATTTTCTTTTTCACAGAGTGGCAAATCCAGACACAGTTCTCTAAATTTCTCTGTAACAGCTGCATGTAGTTACATGTACATCAAGTAAGAGTAGTACTTCTGAGCAGTGTTCTCCTTGGTATTAATAGCATACAGAAACTACTATGATTAAAGCTTTTCTGTGCTTGGGAACACAAGTTAAATTTCTTCTCAAAACTTGATTTTTCCCTTATTCTTTCAATGTATTACTCTTGGACTGAAGAAAGTAGCTCAAAATATTCAGACTTGCATTTTCATTCATAGCTCTTTAAATATTTTCTTAAGCAAACTTTATGCCTATATTTACTTGAAAAATGCCTAGTGTAGAGATAATTCCAGCATGTTAGTATTCTCCTTGTTTCTTTGACTATGTGCTCCCATTTTTTCAGAATAATAGAATGGACTGGATTAGATGGGACCTTCAAAGATAGTTTAGGCCTAACCCTGGCCCCCATAGTCATCAAGGACATGTTTCAACAGATAGTGTTGCTCAAAGCCCCTCCAGCTGGTTTTGAGCACTTACAGGGATGGGACATCCACAACTTCTCTGGGCAGTATGTTCCAGAGTCCCACCCTCATGCTAAAATATTTCTTCCTTATACCTAGCATAAAACTACTCTCTTTCAGTTTGAAACTATTTAACCTTGTCTGGTCACTGTGGACTCTAGTAAAGTCATTCATCCTCTTTCTTTTAATCCCCCTTTAAGTATTGAAAGATTTGCAAATGTTTGCCCCAGAGCCTTTTCTTCTCTGGGCTGAACAACCCCACCTCTCAGCCTGTCTTCATAGGAGAGGTGCTCCAGTCCTTGGATCATCTTTGTGGTCTCCTCCAGCAGGTTCACATCCTTCTTATGCTGGGGGCCCCAGAGCTGGATGCAGCAATCAAGGTGGGAGTAGAGAGACAGGGTCATCTCCCTGGACCTTCTAGCCCCACTGCTTCTGATGCTTTTTGATGTCTTTCTGGGCTGCAAGGGCACACTCCCATCTTATATCCAATTTTCCCTATTTTTGTTTTAGATTCTGTTGCATACACTTGACCATATTTACAGCTCACACCTCTGTCAATAATCTGTGCAGCTAGAACATTACAGATGGGCAATAGCTCGTTCCAGAAAGAAAGAAGGGAAGGCCCTGTAATGAAAGTCACAAGCTGTTCTGCTTTAAGTCCCACCAGTCTATATTCTTTTCAGGGAAAGTTTGCCTAATGTTATGAAAAAAAATGCACGGCCTTAATCCTTTTGGAAAGACTAGTAAGGTGAGAACAGTGAATGCAGTCGTGTATCTGTGCCAGGTGACAGGCTTAATGGCTTTGATTACATCCCAGTGCATCCCAATAAGAAGTTTCAAGGAATATTTTATTATATTTGTGATTTTTCACTGTTTAGAATGATAAGCAAGTGAAAGAGTCTCATTTCCAAAAAGAGATGTTTTTAGCAAATGCAAAAGAAGATACAGTTTGCATGAAGCTTAATTAATTTAACATTTAGCTGTGAAGCTTCCAGATAATTCTGGTATCATGAAAGTGTTTAGGAATTTCTGAGAAAAAAATGAAATCTACATTAGATTTCTAGATGATTTACATAGAAACGTGTCATCTATTGAGATCATTAAAAGAAAAAAATAGTTGAGTGCAGGGTACTACACCTTTTAGATGAATTGGACTTTTTCTCTGCTTAGATTCAGAAAATGTATTTTTAGATTGTTTCTGTATTTTTATAAGTATTACTTACTTTGGTATTTTCTGGTTTGTTTTTTTTTCCTTAAAACTTCTGTTTATGTGTAAACATGAGAAACATTTGTCAGCCATGGGAAGTGAGCACTTTCAGCCCTTACATGCTTGCTTGGGTAGCATATGTAGATTGGGAACCTGTTTTTCAGAGGTAAAATTATGGAAATTTGTTACTCTGCTGCAAGTTATTTGTGTAACTCAGAATGAAGTTCTAACAGTAACTCAGAATAGCAGTTAAAGCACCTCCTTGTGTTAGCTACAACATCTAGCACCAGATAGTTCTCAGGAAGTGTACCTTGTCAATAGCCATATAATAAGGAAATTGTACAGAATCCTTTGTATAACAACTTTTTCTTGTTTCAAATTCATTGAACTTTGCTAACATTACTTGCTGAAGAAGATGACAAGTTACAGCACACTCCAGGATGTGCAGCTGTTTGCCTACTTGCAAAATAATGAATATATTTGTTGTAGAGACTGTGCAAGGAGACCAGTCTCTGGGTGACTGATACTTCTTTCCTTACTGGAGAGCTTGAAGCCAGGAATCTGGAGCTGTTGAGAGACTGCTTCAGATGATGCATGTTAAAACCAGCATAATTTCAGTCACAGACTGAAACCAACTCTAATGCTGCACTCATCAGCTGCTTTCACTCAGATTCTTCTCTTTCATTGTTTCTCAGATGGGAACTGTAAAAACCCCCTCATTTCTCAAGCTTCTTTCCTGAAAGCAGAAACTAAATATATAATACTTGAAGCCTGTTAAAATAATTTTTAATATGGCAGAAGTTGAGAAGTATCTATGACTTTACTAAATAATTCTTTATTTTTAATAAGAAGATAGATTTAAAGAGATTTAACTTAAAAAGTTAAATTTATAACAACTAGTTAATCAGAATCAAACTCATTATGGGGAATTTTCCTGCTTCTTCTGACAATTTTAAAAAATACTACTAGTTTTCTGGATCTAAATTTCACTGCTATTCTTCAGTTAATATTGAATGCTATTCACTTTGACTCATAGAAAATGTTTTCTGGTGTTATATTGCTTAAAGCCTTGGGATGATCAGTAAATATTTTTTGCTAAAATTTGTGCTGCTAGCTTGAAATCACTTGACAGAATTTTTGCCTTTAATAACTAAGACAGAGCTTTATAGGTTTTGTCCTGTTATACACTCATACCAATTTCGTTAGGCTGGTGGTGGTGGCTGTGCTTTAGGAAGAAATAGCTGGAAGAAGCCTGCCTTCTGAATCACAGGTGCATCTGTAGCAAGCATTTGCATCTCATGTTGTGGTAAACCTAGTTTTAACTCTGCACAGGCACTTCCACTCTTTTCAGAGGTAGGTGGGGGATTTGCTCCAGTGTTGGGGTCTTCCAATACAGTTTTACTTGTCTTGCGGCTGGCCTGTTCTCACATGTTTTCAGATCATCTTGTGAGCTAAAATAATTCTGTTACCTGCTATTCAGACCCTGGATATTTTCAGAGACTGATGTCTTCTCTGATGAGTGTGCTTGTTTAAAGAGTAAATATGTCAAACTCTTCTGCCTGCTTGTGCACTCCCTTCTCTTGACTGCTATGCTCTTCCTTTGCGATTCCCATGGTTTGAATCCTGCTCTCCCGAACACTGTAGGCAAGTGCATGCTTTTCTTTGCAAACATACATACACATCTGTCATAAATAACATCTCTAGGTGGAGTTCTGTCTGCTGGAATCACTGCTCATGATTTTTCTCTTCTGTTCTTACTAGAGAGACAGGCAGACTCTTCTGCTAAGCCTTTTCTTGCTGCCACAGGCATAGATACACTTTGGCATTAACTGTTGTTTTATTGTGGCAGCATTTCTGGTACAGCTTGGAAGAAGGTTGGACTCAATGATCTTTTAAAACCTAAATTATTCTAAGCTTCTAAGACTAGTCATCAACATGCAGGCTCATGTGGCTGCATTACTAACAGATTCTTGTGCACACTATTAGGAAACATGTGGCAAGACATGTTTTTCTTCATGCTTAGCTGTGACAGCTGCTCTGAGCAATGTTTGTGATGGTGTAGCAGACACTTTTGGAGCTCGAGGGCATATGGGGCTGTAAGGTCCTGGGTCGACCTGGTGAGGTCCTGGTGCGCAATTAAAGCTGTGAAGTGGTAACTGAAGCAAAAAGAGATGTGGCATGTTTGGTTCATTCACTTGCTGTATGTGACAAAGTGTACAGTTCCTCAGCAAATGTTGTCAGGAATCAGCCATTTGAGCTTTTAAGAGCCATTGTGGAAAATGTCTGGTCCCTGGAAATTATCCTTGTTTCAAGTGAAGGTTAAACACTGTTCTCAGCACACACTGCTGAGGTAGCTACTCATCTAGAGCTGGCCTGAGGATGAAGAAGGCCCAGTTTAATAAGATAAATAGCCAGAAGGAGAGAAGCTTGGTGATGTTTGTTTAGACATACAGTGTTTCATGCACCAGTAGGTGTTGAGATTGTGGGTACATGAGCCTGAAAGGAAGCTGTGGGGTGAATATTGTGCTGGAGCATTTCGGGAATGGTTTTGGAGTTATCTTCTTGCCCACCTCCACCATGAGAATTGTGTGCCATGCAATGAAAGAGGTGGCTGATGAAATGAATGGGATCAGCCACCAATGCTGACAAGCAGGTTTGATGCAATGACATCCATGCTGGGGACATTGTCATGATAGGCTTGAATTTGGGTCTTGAGATGGTCAAAATGCTGTCAGGTTGGGTGAAGGGTGGGTAGAGAGAAACAAATGTGGTGCACCTAGGGAAAGGGGTTGCGGGCTGGTAACTGTTACCAAGTGTGCATAATGCCTGACTGAAGGTAATGGGAATTTGGGCTGAGAAATAGGGCACACAACAGAAGTATTTTTCAAAAAGTGTGTTGTGTGAATGTTGTTACAAATGCAGGAGCCCCTGTGTAATCAAGCAGCACAGGATTATGCATGACAGATACACCAGTGGAAAGGTAGCTGCAGTAAAGGGCTGCATAACTGAAGGAAATACTGTGAGCTAATAAATTTTCAGTCTCAGAACAGGAAAGAGATGACCAGAACAATTTTTTTAACGTATGTGGTCTCTAAATGGTTAAAGAATTTTGATACTTACATGACTTTGGGTACAGGATAAAAAGCAACGCATCCTTAAGCCCTCACATTTTATGCCTGTAGTGAGTTTCTGGAGAAGAGTTGAAACTGTGCTTTATTGTTTAACCACATACCAAGTGTCTGTGTCATCCTTTGTATGCAGATGAGTGTCTTGTATGTCCCACTATTGTTGTCTTATCTTTTTCGGGGCAGTGACAGATTGGTGGATTTGTCATCATCTTGTGGCACAGGACCTTTCCCTTTTGTTTTCAGTTGATGGTATCCTCTCTGCTGAAGGATTCAGGTCAGTTGGCACTGATTTCACACTCCTGCTGCTGCCAAAAACGTCATGCTGTCCTGTTCCCATGCTTGTATTGTTTCCTTCCTTGTGTCAGCAGAAACGTTCATGTTCGTCAGAATGAGGAACTCAATAATGAGATCAGTTAGCCTTTTTTATTTTCCCCCCAGCAATCTTTTTCTGTGAATCAGTTTTTCAATCTGATGTGTTGTACAGCTGAACAGATGCTTTTGCTACCACAGAGAGCTCTCAGGCTGGGTGAAAGGAGAAGACACAGTGGGTATAACATGTCTGAGGGTTGGGAATTGTGCAACCACTTCATTTGGAGGCAGTGCTTAAAAGTTTGTGTTCATAAAAGTCTCTCAGTCTGATTTTGTGCTTGGATACCCACTTCACTGAAATCAGCCCTGCCCCGATGTGTTCCTTTTTTCCTGTGTGTGTTGTCTTTCTCTGTTAAGGATGCCTCCCAGCTTTGTGGGAGACATCTCACAAATGCTCACAAATTTTATTGAGCCAAGTTTTATTACTGAAGTTTAGATTAAATATGTTGAAAGATTTAGGCTTCCCAAATTCCGGAAGAAGTCTTCTTCTAGTCTGTTATTTCCTCTCCCAATACCCCCTGCTATCATTTTTCCTTTAGCAACTCCACTGTCCAACCTAGGTATTAATACTCACCTAATGTTGTATATATATAGTTTTTCATATAATATCTGAATTGGAAAAGGTAATAGGTTGTTTTCACATAACCCACTTTTAAGATCGCCATTTCTAAGTAATGTTTCAGTTTCTTTAACCTCGTTTTAAAAAGCATTCCATAACCTGGAGTGCTGCTGTAAACCAAGAGGCAGTAGTAGTTGGTCAGATCACTTTTTCACTGTTTCCATTCCCCTTTATTGTTTGCTATTTTGAAGTTTTCCTAAATTACAGATGTAAATTATTCAGCCTTAAATCAATATAATCATGATCTGCATATGAGAATTTTAAAGGAAATTTTGCAGAGTGTTTGGATTCTGATGTATTTTTAGGAAGGATGTTTGATCCTCTCTATGTCAGTTTTTGAAGTATGGGGTTTTTTGGATCATTCAGTACCTGATACAGCTTAGCTTTGTTTCTCAAACATTAACTTGTATACCTGAAAAAACTGCCTTTGACTAAGGCTTATGATCCGTAACGTGTATGTTGGGCCACTGTAGTGTGTGGCATTTATTGTGCCACTTGTCATAGTGAAGTGAGAGATTTACCTTGCAGAGCAGGGGAGTTTGACCTAGCAACGCCTAAGTACAATGGATGTATGGAAAACAAAAGATGCCGGACACTGAGGGTTTTTTCCATTAATCTTAACCACTTGTACAGCTGTGTCTAATGATTAATTTTGTAGTTAGCTCTTATGGATATTTGTATCTCATGGTCAGCAGTGCCAGGGTTGCATTGCAAGATGTGTATGAGAAGGGCTGATGTAGCATCTGCAATCCACGTGTGTGCATCGTGTATTAGAAAAACCCTTTGCTCCATAAACATCTCAGTAAGTACATGTATAGCTGACACACATGTGCATGTCAAAGTATTTTTGTATTTCTATTAGCAAATATACAGAGTTTTAAAAATATTCTTCCTTGGCAGCTGTTTTTCTGTATAGCTTCTCAATGCAAGTGGAAAGTCAGTGTATACGAAAGAAGGACTCAGATTGTTCTACATACTTGTATGTTAAACTAAGGGAGGAAAGCTGATAGTCTTAAATCCTAATTTGCTGTCGCTTTTTCAAAATACATGAGAAAGTTAAAATGATATTATTTCTTAAGCTGGTTAGACTGAATACTGAGTTTTTGCTGTAGTTCTTCTTTGCTTCTCTCAAATCCACAATACAGAAGGTGATTCAAAATAGCATTAGTTGTGATAGAGATACTTCAACAAAACAGGACAATACACAGAAGCCAAGATGCTGTGACTTTCCTCCCTATTACAGTTGTATTTAATTATCTGCTGAACCAGAGTGCTGAAAACATAGATGTATAATTTTACTCTTCAGGATTTTTTCCAACTTCTTCAAGAGATGCTTGAAGAGTACATTGTTTAGGGATTTATTTTTTCCATTGACATAAATGAACAAAAGTAGATATTTTGATTGCCTTATAAATTAATATAACTTTTTTTCTAATTTCAGGTTCGCTTTTACAATATAAACAATTAATTCCTATTTTTATGCCCCTTAACTATATTTGTTTGTAAATTAAAACAAATTATTATGTGCTGGTCCTTAAGTATTTAAAATAACTTTCATCTAGTATTATAATATTTAAGAAATGCAGATAGGTTGATACAGGGACAGGATGCAGCAAATAATAGATAATAGCTTTAAAACATGAAAAACTTGCACAGATGTTTCAGTAGTTCCCATGTAAATCCTTTAAGTAAATGTTGTAATAAATCTTAGTGATTGATATGCTTGTCATCTGATATTTACACATCATACAAGCTAAAAGCTTTAACTTAATCAGTTATGAAATGTATTTCCCAAGTTACAGATTTATGAACTTTCAAATATGTTCCTAATCCTTCCTGTTTATGTTCTTCTCTATTTTTATTTGTAAAATCCGATGCTTTCTCAAACTCTTTTGTGTTGCACATCACTGTCTGCAATCCATGCCATCTCTGCCTCTGATGAATCCTGAACTGCAGGTGGTTGGGATAGTGGTTGGAGGTAGCACCCCTTTAGATATCTTGTGCTTTTCCTGCTTTTGGGCACCGTTGAAGGCAGAGATCTGTGACAAAACTTTGCTCTGGCCTGGTGTAGCTGCTCCATGTGTTCACAAGTGAGTATTTAGCGTGAGGAAAGCTTTTAGCTGTGTTCTGAGTTCATAGCGCCAAAATTTGCTAATGCCTATGCTTCACTGGTAGGCTTAATTTTCCAATCACCCACCCAGACCCTCGCATTCATTGCAGTGCATGAACTGGGAGATTTCTAGTACTGTAAGGAACATGTGTTTTTTTCTTACTGAAGAGCCTGATATGTTCTGAGCTTTCAAGGCAGGGTGAGGAAACTGCAAAGGAAAGCCTGTCTCCTGGCAGTTTTTTCTCCATTGTCAGCTAGATGCTGCCTGAGAGCTGACTTCTCCAGCTCCTTCCTTTGAGGGCAGGTAAGATTAACTCAGAAGGTGGTAGAGTACCTTCTGGCATTGAGAGTTATCCTTTCTGGTGATTTCCTCATTCATGTATGTCAGCCTCACCCTTAAAATAGTTTAAAATATAAATTATTTCTTTAATAGTTTAAAATTTATTTCTTTTAATTATCTCATAGCTTATTTGTACTCATACAACCTCAAGATGCTTCCACTTATACAGGGACATGAAAGCATGCTCTGTTCTCCATCTGCTGCAGAACAGTGATTTCTCAAATGGTGATTTCTCACCCTCCACCTCAGTCAAGGGTGGCTTACACCTCCAGCATCTGCTGCTACGCAGGCTTTGGGGCCTTTCCCAAAGTTGTTGAAATGTATGGTGACAAGTCTGAAGGCTCTGACAAATTCTATGAGGCTTTCTTCTGGTGTCTGATTGCTACAGAAATTGGGGTAGCAATGTGCCACAAGCAACATAGACTATCTAAATAAAAACCTTGGAAAGCACAAGTTTCACATGGTTTTACTGCTTAACTTGACGGTTTCTTCTTTATCCATCTCGAACTCACTTGATGCTATTGACTATGAAGAAGACTGATAGTTTTAATCTGATCTTTTGGTGAAAATCTGTATATGCCATGGTGCTTGTGTTAAAGTTTGTATTGCCAAGCTACTTCACAGGTTAGCACACCAAATTGAAATTGTTTTATATTCAACTATTTGAATATAAACTATTGAAATAGGTTATATTCACTAGACTTAAATTATTAAAGTAATTTCCTTTTCTCAAAGAAGTAAGCTGACTCCAATACTCTTCCAGAAGATCACCTTGTTTTGAATTTTCACTGCAAGAGGTGCTGGAGTCACAACAGCAAGGATAGACCTGTGCCATTGAGGAGTTTCCCTTCATTTTCTGTACTGTCTCTGAAAGAAGCTAAGCCAGAATTTAGGAAATGCTGCCTTTCTTACTTAATGTTACGACCATCTGTACTTGTCCATATATTCAGGAAACGAAGCAGCACTGTTGCTTATAGAGACTGTCTTCCTGTCTTTGCCTCCAATTGCATCTCACCACCACATCTTTGGACTCCTTCCAGAAAGGATGTGGTTTTTTTCTTCTTCTGTTCTGTGTTTGGACACAGATTGTACAATTTCCATTTTGTTGCAGCTGTATCATGATGAACATCCCTTCTCAGGTGTATGATATAGTGGAGTGTGTGATGTCATCAGTTGACATACTGTCTCATGCTGTATTCTACATATGCAAGGCATCAGCACTCCCTGACAATAGCTGTGATTGCTGTCCTGAGAATTCTAAATTCTTTCTGGATGCTGCAGGGCGAGACAAGGTTTTTTAGAGGAATGACCCATCCAAATTGGATTACGTGGAAGCTGCTCTCCCCAGTACTCTTGGATGGTTAAGGCTCAGCATTTCTGTGTACCTCTGTACAGCAGCTCCATGGAGTATGGAGGGATGTCTAGCGTTTTCCCACTGAGAGAACAGCTGTCATGCTTTAGTGTTGACAGTCAACAGTCATAATATATCACATAAACAGAATAGTGAGATCTTTCTCCTACGTAGGGAAGTCAATGACTTCTGGGAGGTTGTCTTACAAGATAGCTCAGTTTGGTTAAACATCTGGGCTGCTAATGACAGACACAGCATAAAAGCTGAAAAAAACCCCAGAACTTGAAATAAGAAGTCCTAAGCCTTACCTTTCTTTTTTACTATAAAATGTAATGGCTTTTCAGTTTCTGAGCCTATGGATTCCTAGCACCGCAACTGGATGCCTTCCCCCTTTCTCAGTCTGAGGTATGAGCTTCTACTGAGCATTTCTTCCTCATCTTCAAAAATACTCAGAAGTCTTGGGAGTACTGGGACAGCGTCCCTTCCCAAATGCTTCCTCTTGTCAACTAGACGGTTTCAGCCCCATTCATGTGGGGTTTTCTCAGCCCCATGAGGTGCGCTTGTTAGTTTTAAAGACAGGGTTAGCCAGTGCATGGCATGGCATGTCTTCCTGTCAGGCCTCAGTTGAGTTCCTTAGCATTTTCCTGTGGTCAGGGATAGGGTTTCACAGGGTACCTTCGACAGGCGTAGGTGTCTTTTGCAAAGGAGCCTTTCAAGGTCGCTGCCCTGGGCAACCTTGTTTCCTCTGGAGGAGAAGGGTGTGAGCATGAATGAGCGCTCACATGAAGAACATGTGAGGGCTGTTTATTGATAACTACAGATAATTCCAGATGTGTTGCTTATCTGTATTCACTGTCCTCTGTCATTCTGCCTCAAGTGCTGTCAACTGATTTTGATATTTAAAGATTGTAAAGAAACCAAGAATACAGCAGCAGGATCCAGCTACTTGTGTCCTCCTAGGGGGAGAAGATGTGAGCACTTCTGCCCCCAGCAGCTCCAGTCATGCTTAGTCATAATGTGAGTGGACAGTATCTGTTAAAGTATTTTAACCATAAAGGTATTGGTTACTGGTAACATAAACATTTAGGAATACAGCAGAGTGGCATTTGAAAGCACTTTGTTTTGTGGATGAAGTGTACATGACTTAGGACTATTTCTGAACAGCCTACCAGGTAGGCAGTTGTTTAATACTGCTGTCTTATTTTGTACTAAATCAAGGTTTATGCAGACCAGAATGATGGGACAGGCTTGTCATGGGGTACTGAATATATTCAAGCTTTTAGCCTAAAACTAAATTTCTTAATTTTTGTAATGAAACTGGTCCCAAAAACTTTGTAATCACTAAAATGTATATAAAAGTAGAAATACATATTTCAATTAAGAGGGAATCAGGTATCACAAATACAGTTAAACAAGAGCCTTTTGGGTGCCTTCACAGATCTTAACTGTTGATGGTTTTTGTCACTACCTGGACTTTATCTTTCATAATGTTGCTAACCCTTTTTCCTTTCCTGGAGGTATATCAGACACTTTGATCAATAGCTTCTCTCCGGTTCAGTGCAGAAACAGATACTATTTGTTGGGGTTGGTAGTTCCACTGAAATGCAGAAGATACTGTTTCATTTGTCTTATTTAGTCAAAATAACATTTACCTCTAGTTTGAGTTTTAGTATAAACCAGCCGTGAATAATTAACTTACCTGTACAGCCAATTTTAGAATAGACACTTGTAGTTACAGTGTTTTTACTCTATGAAGCCAGTACTAGGTCAAATGAAAAACTGTAGCTTTACACATGAATTTGGAGTAAATATAATTTGGGGGATTTGTTATTTTCTTTATATAATGGTGTTAGAAATAGTTTCAAGGTGATAAAAAATTCTTACTTCAAGTCTCACACAACATCAAGCATTTCTAACCCTGTTCAATTTTGGTTTCATTTAGAAACCAATTGGTAAGAAGGCATAAGTAGATTTGAGTTGGAGATCAGATAAGATGAGCATAAATCTCCGTGGTTATCAAATACATTACCTTCTTTCAGATCTTTGTTGCACAAACATGATTAACTTGAGTGGTTTCTGGTTTTTGTTGTGCACTTTGGCCTGTGTACATCTAATTCTGTGAAGAATTTTTCGTCTGCATCTAAAAGAAAGAGTTGGCCTTCATGTGTAACACCCTTCAAAGGATAAATATTCATAGATACCATATTTCAAAGGATCTGGAAGAAATAGATAGACAGTACATACCCGGAGGTGCTCCGTGTGTGCGTCGTCAGTGAAGGCTCTGCAGAATGTGTTGCCCAGAGTCATGCAGGGGATGCTGACATTTGTTACACCTTATGACTTTAAAATGCAACATTTCATGCTAAGTGTACTTGCATGCTTCCTAAAAACTAGAGAAACAAAAAAATGTATCAAGTTCACAAATCTAAAACAAAGCAACAGTGTTTGTTGTCAGTCATCACAATATACCAGTTTTGAGTAGTAATTTTTTTTTTTAAATTACATTCTTTTTCTTGAAGTTTTATATTTAGACAGATTTGTCTTAAATACTTGCATATTTTAGTGTAGTAGTAATTTTTTTTCACTGTTTACCCAGTCATTCACTATTAAGTGTTTGTATTTCACCTACTTCTGATAAATATTGGCATAAAGATCAGAAACCCACTATGACAAATTTGAATTTTTGTTTTTCCCTTGCAGTCATTAGGACCAAAAATGCTCTTGTTTTTATTTTGTCATGCCTGTGATTTTTGCAGAGAAGTTTTCACTTCTTAACCCCCAATTCACATTGTTTGATAGACTGGTATACTTCTTTCTAGATTTACAGGTATCTACATATTGAGTCTGCTGTGTTTAAATTCCATAGGAATTTTGAAAAGAAATTAGATTATTTGTGCAGCAACTATTGAAGAGCTGTCAAGAATTGGTCGCAAGCTTGAAGGTCAGTCTGCATTTACAGTATAAACTGTGGAGTAGAAACCACAGAGGATTATGAAAGCAAACTCTCAGGAAATGGGGAAACATGATAGCTTTAGTTTTATGTTTCCCAAACATGCTCACTGTTTACTCTCAGGTAAGTTCCTGCTGGCTTTTTCTTGATGTTAAAAATAAGCTATGTTATGTAGATGTTGAAATAATCTGTTTTGGGAATGCATTGTTTTATCTTTGAGTCAAATATATTTGTAGCCTGGCCTCATAACGCCACATTTCAGCTCTGCTTTCCTGTTCATCAGCTGGACTTGCTACTGTTTTCTCCTCACAGTCAACTGCACTGATATCAAGTAAGAGTGTTCGGTTATAAAAATCTGGTTTGAATGAAACAGCTGTATAGCCAAGTGAACATATGAGCTTTGTGCTAAATAGATGCTATTTAATGCTTTCAGTTAATGTGTTCCTTAGTACTATTCTCTTAGTTTCACAGTTAAGACAAGTGTGTAATTTCTGGTATTTGGTAACGGAGATTGGTTATTGTAGATTTGCTTTTTCAATTTCACTTACAGAAATGAAGAACTTGATAACTCTACATTGGCTTAAAATACAGATCAAGATTTTTGGGAAAATCTCACTTGCTTAGATAGCATTGTTTTGAGTAATGGGAATGTTTTAAGTGGTGGCAGTTCCTGCTTCATCTTTTTTCATAGGGAATGTAAGTGCATTTGTCATACATTTAGGATTAAATGCTCTAAGGCAGTCAGGAAGTAGAAAACATAGATTTAGTATTTTTTATTTTCATACACACCTAAAAACATGGTAAGCATTTGTCTCTACCCAACACTGATTGAACTAGAATATCCTATTTCTTCTGATCACATCTCTGTTACTATAAATTAACTACATTTTTAAAAAGTGTGTTCTAGAGGTTTTAAAAAAATATTTGGGGAAAAAATATTGGAGGGGGTGCCCCAGATAACTGCAGTTTTACAGTGGAAAACAGAAACAACAACTATTACCTAATTTTAGGTATACCATCCTTGTGCCACCATTTGAGTTGCTCTTAATTTTCGAAAGAAAAACATCTTTTGAGTGTTTGAATTCTCACAAAATTAATGAGACACTGTCTTTTTGTGGAGGTAAGATGAAAAAAAAAGTTTAATACTTGGGGATGTTTTTCAGACCTAGTTGATGTCGTATGTGGAATCTTTATGCATGGTGTTCCTGGTTTATGTCGGGCACTTTAGTTCTACATAGTAGTGATATTTGAGACTTCTTAACATCAGACCTGGTATAACTGCTGCACATCAGGTGAGAGGCCGTCTGGATTCCCAGTGACTTGCTGAGAGCTGGAACTCCTCTCTCCCTTCCCACACTGACCTCCCCACTGCTCCTCCACCCTGCTGTACCTTGCTGGGGACCCTTACCTAGAAACTGTTCTGGCATGACCACTTCTTCACAGAGCTGACTACTGTGTGAGGAGTCACATTTATCCTATTTGAATTCCTGAAACAGAGGCAATCTAGTCTAGTCCAGGCCCCTGCTTCATCCACTGTTCCCCTCAGTAATCCACCACCTCTGCATGCAAAACAATCCCTCATGTCTGGTAAGAGGAAATGCTGGCACTGACTTTGCAGCTGGAAAGTTGAGTTACAAGTAACTCAGCACATCCCTCCAAGGGAGAAAAAAAAGAAGGCTACACTATCCCATTTCTGGAAAGGCAATGGCAGGATAGGCAAGGGAAAAACATAGGGGGCAGAGCGGGGCCGACATAAGTCATTGCAGGTAGAATCTGGGAGCAAGGGGTGAGTATCATGAGTAGCACAATTGTATCCATACTTTGAAGTGATACTTGAAATTTTGGTGTGGTTTCAATTTCATGGAGCCAAGCTGTTACCCCTACACCATCTGCTTTATTGCCATCCTAATGTAGCTATCCTCTAGATGTATTTAAGGTTTTTTTCACACCTATCTGGGATTTGGGTTGGAAAAAAATGATAGGTGTTTTGTACTGCTACCTGATGTTTTGCCGACTGATTTCAGGTGATGTCCTCTGCTTCAGAAGCATTTAGCTCTCCAGATCTGCCAGTCCTGCATGTACAAAACACAGTTTCAGCCTTTCTGTGTGTTGCAGTATAAAATGCTATCACAGGGGTGTATGGGAAACCTCTTTTAACCATCGCTCTCCTGCTCTGTTGCGTAAACGAGCAAAACTCTTTGAAGAGGACCTGCTCTTTTTTACTCAGGGCACTGTTGCCACCTCGTGGCATTGGCCAAAACCACCAGCAAATGCTCCATGACCTACATCAGTTGCTGACAGATGTCCTGAGTGAGATGGATGTGGGATGCACAGAGGGAAGAAGGTGGATCTGTTCTGAGACTTGACCTCAGTGCAACTCTCAGAAGTTTGTTACAGGGGATTTCTGATCAAAGTGCCACATTCCTTTTGTGCAGAGTCAGTGGCAGTCTTTTTCCTTTCTCTTGTCCCATTTATTTTCTAGTGGACAAAGATAGTAGCTATTGTCCATACTGAGCCTCAGATTTTGCAAACATGCTGTAAAGTCCTAAGCCTTTAGGAAGAACTGCTGAAGCACAGCCCTGACAGACCATCCGCCTGAACAAGTAAATCGTCTTGAGTATGTGCCATAATTCAGCTCTCTGTAAACAAGATGTTGAGCAACAAGACTAAGAAGTCTTGTTCAGATCTTGTTATCCACAATTTTTTTTTTTTTTCCTTTGGAAATGGAATACTTGAAATAGTTCCTGAAAGTCTTGCAATAACCCTGTGAAGTGGTATTCAGTTTGGCTGAGCCCCGGAGTGCAGACGGTATTATTGTTGTTGCTAAAGCATTCTAAAGGCTGAGGTATGAGTTTCCTGTAAAGTGGATAAAATCGTTGAGAAGTTGGACATACTTCTATGAAATGAACTCATTTGGAGTCCAGCAAAATTCTGATGTGTTTTGTTTGTTTGGGTTTTTTAACTGGAACTGAGAGCAATCAATAGAAGTCCAACATTGAATTTTTAATGCAATGTGGAAATGGTAACCAGAGTTTACACCTGAAATTTGCCTGAACATTGCTCACTAGTGTAAGCTTGCTTAATAGAGGGAAAAATGAGCAAGGTATGGATTTTCAGTGGTTATAACTAGATTAGAGATCATCCACGCCCTTCTTTTTGAGACAAGTACTTACTTTTAGCTGCAATTAATTTATCATATATATTTAAAAAAAAAAAAATTCAGAGAGCTAGTTGCGGTTTAAATTCTCCTAGCCACCAAAAAAAAAAAGAAAATTAAAGGTTAGCTACATATGTCCGGTAAATGGACACCACATGCCTCACATGCCTATGCTGGCATGGTAAATGGAGAGGAAGAAGAGGAAGATGGTGCTGCTCTCGTAGACCGACACTCACTTGGAACAGCCTGAAGTGCTGTTTTCTCAAGTGTGCTTTAGTTATAAAAATGTTACCTTAAACCAGAGAAAGCAAGTGCTGAAAATCTTCCCTCTAAGACTTCCATAAATGATGAGTTCCTGACTTTCTTTGGGTATTGACTTTCCATCACTTGTTTAACATAGTCTTAGTTAATATTTTGCAAAAAAATAAAAAATTACAGCTCTTGCAAGTGGTCCTCCAGATTCTTTGTGGCTTCATTCTAAGCTTTATGCAAATACTAAACTGATTTAAAAGCCAATTTGGAACAAGCAGAAATCAATGTGGTTATTTGAATGAATACCATATAATTAGGAACATCTGGCTTGTGAATGTAAACTATAGCTAAACTCAGTTTTAAAGAGCAAGCTCTGCTTAGGTTTAATATCCATTTAAATCTCCCTTTTGATCTCAATTAAATTTTTACTAAAAAGAGATTATTCATATAGGTATTTTTAAGTTTTTTTTATTTGAAATTTTTTCTAGGTAAGATTTCCATTAGATATGCAAGTGGTGTTTTGACATGATTAATGTCTTTGGTGTCTTGGAGAAAAAGGGCACAGTTTGATTGTTACACATTAGCAAAATGCTTGGATCGTGTGCTTGGGACTGGAACACAGCCCTCACAAACCGAGACACGTGTTTTCCCACATGTACACTGCTTTTATATGAGCAGAAACTTTCCTTTTTTTAAGATAATATTCAGTTTCCTGTTCTGTCAGCATCACTGCCATACCTTAAAAAATCCAAAACCAAACAACATTATTTTCTATACACTCCAGTAGCACTGTTTAAAATGTACTGTATGTAACACTAGTTCAGGCACCTTTGTTTTTGAGCTCTTTTTGAGTTTTGGCAAAGTGATACTAGATTTTCTGTTTTTAATTAAAGTACTCCTTTTCAATTAAAATTCTTCTAGCACAGTGTTTTGATCCATAGGCATGTGGCAATACCTCTTATGTCTTGCTGAGAGCAGATCTGGTGTAGTATCTATTCTGTTTGCCTGTGGTGGTGCTGTCGGGTTCTGAGCAGCACACTGACTCCCCTACTCCGGGGAAACCGTGACATTATGGCGTGATTTCTGTTTTCCGTGCAGGGATTTTTTTCAAATTTATATTTTTGGTGCTCTGCCCCTCAGATTTCTTAAGACCTTGCTTTTATTTTTGCAAAGGCTGCAACTTCTTAAAATAACATAAACATTTCATAAGAGTTATACCGTAAACAACTGCTGGGAAACTTATTTTTCTGTGTGACAAAACTAGCTCTGGTCTGCTGTACTCTTCGCCAGACCAGAGGATTGCACTTTCCTACCTCTGTTCATGCAGGTCACAGTTTCATTGTCTCCAGCGCTGCTCTTTGCTTGGCATAGCACTGTTGGCAGGAACAGTTTGTGTGTCCTGTTAAAGGAAAAAAAGTTAAAATAAAGAGTGGAATGTTGGCTACTGGAAGAAACAGTGCTATGAGCCAGTGTCATACATGTTGCAGTACTTGGTTCAAGGCCCTGAAAAACACTATCTGTTTAACTTGTATGAACACAAAACCATCAGCAGCTGTCAATGATTACCTCCTCTCTCTGGATAGTTGTGCTGGTTTTGGCTATGGTAGAGTTAATTTTCTTACTGGTACCTCGTATGGGGCAGTGTTTTGGATTTCTGCTGGAAACAGTGTTAATACAGGGGTGTTCTCCTTTCTGCTGAGCAGGGCTTGCACAGAGCCAAGGCCTTTTCTGCCCCTCACCCACCCCACCAGCAAGTGGTTTGGGGCTGTACAAGAAGTCATGGGTGTTGCTCTTTGTGTGAATTTTCAGAGTTATTTTGAAAGAAAAAAGATAAGCCAGTGAAACCCTTTCTGAGCTGAGAGCTGTCTTGTACCCTGGCAGTGTGCTGTTCTATAACAAATAATGATCATTGTGAGGTTGAAAGGTGGGGATCAGTCTGAGCCACCATCCCAGGCCTGCGCTGAGACTGTACTGTGACTGAAAAGTCCAACAAATAATGGGAGATGCAGATAACATTTATGAAGAAATCTTCATTTTGAGGCTAAGTGAAGGAGGTTCCTCACCTCTTAACCACATGAGCTTTTGAGTAGGGTCCACAATACCTTAAAAACAACTGTTGTCACTATTTGGAAACTTAAAATATTGACATGTTTGTGACAAGGACAGAGGTTTGGAAGATGCACACTGCATGCTGTCTTGATAGTTTGCAAGGTGGTTACTATCATGTTGTCTTCTTGTGCTGTCAGCTCTGAATATTTGTAAGTGTGGTCGTGGGTATTGCAAAGGTGGGACTTTCAAATTTAGCAAAGTTATGTTCAACATTAAGCAGGTTCAAGTTAGGAAGCCTTTTGTGCATGTATCTTCCTGCCCTCTCTCTGTCCATTTTCTTTCGGGGAGAAGAGCTGAGATGAGCGCTGTCTGTTAGGGAAGTTTCACTGCATCCGTATGGAATCCAAGATCTGTCCCCCTACATGCTGCTTTTTCCTATCCCTCGCTTGGTAGGCTTATTGTAAATTCATTTGTCACCCCATGCTGCTGCTCATTCGGCCAGTTCATTGTCAAAAGGCGGTCTTCAGACATGCTTTTGTACACCTTACTCTGTGGTGAAGCCCTAGATTTTGCTTATTCTGAAGGCCACACCAGCAGTGCAGTGTGGGTTTGTTCAGCACCAGATTTGTCATGTTTTGCTTTTACCATTTGGAAATGAAAGAATGGACAGACCTCATTACACCAGTAGCAGGTGGAGAATGGATGTTTTAACAGGAAGGTCTAGAAACAGGAAAGGAGTACAGCATAGGAAGGGGAGAAGAATAGAACTAAGTGCTGGATGCTAAGCATGGTGCAGATGCTGTTGAGTGATCCCCAAGTAAAATTATTGGGTGGCAATTATATGTTTTTATAATTTCTTAACTTATAGTTGTTAATCTTTTATAATTTATTAACCACATGGTAGAAACATACACTATCATTCATGGGTTTCCCCAACAGGTGGGGGTATTGTGAATGTTTCAGCAAGCCATAATCATCTGCTTTAGTCTGATGTCTGTTGTGCAAAGGGGAAATAACGAGTTAAGGAATAACAAGCAGCAATGATCAGACCAAACCCAGGAGTACACATATTTTTCAGATCTGGATTATAGCTCAATCTGCTAATCTTCTATTTATCTTGTTTCTCTGTCTTTTGGTGGGCTGAATTTTCCTAAGATAAAAACAGTACTTGATAGTTTTTGCGCATGATGAAAAGTTGGTTTAAAATTCTGCACCATATATAACTGAGATGTTAGAGTTTGCTGTTACATGGAAACACTGAATACTGCTGAAAACAGTATTTCTGACATTTATCATAAAATAAGCACTGTCTAGGTTATCTTGATAGATGTCTGGTTTATGGTAGAAGATAACACAGCAGTAAAGTCTGGCTACAGCAAAAGATAGGCTATTGTACCTAATATTCTTAATTACAGAACTGTATAAACAGTCCTATTAAAATCACACAGCTAATCAAGATCTTTTTTTTAACTCAACCCCAAAATAATTAAATTGCATAAGAATTGGAATTCGTTTTTGCTGTGCTCACACCTCACGGACAGTGCATATTGCACTTTCTTTTGCAATAGTAGAAGTAATACAGCTACAGATGGTGTTGCTTTACCTCTGTGTTAGGAAATAACTTTAAAATAGCTTCTTGGTTTGCCTGGTTTGCTTGGTCTGTTTGTAACTGTGTAAGTGCATAACTGAAAGCAGAACAACTTAGATGAAGTAGGCATAATACAATTCTTTGTTTCAGCAAGAAAGCCAAAACTTTACATTTTCTTCTGTGACTGTACCACTCTCTTCACACTTTCCCCGTGCCCCATCCTGCACACGTGATGTCCACATGCAGCTTTGTGCACAGGTGGTGCCCGTGTGTGCCAGCAGCAGAAGGCACAGACCGTGGGCCAGCGCTGCACCCTTGGGCACCGGGGAGCTTGGCTGGTGGATTTGTGCAGATGGACAGTGCTGGAAGAGGCAGCAGATCCTGCTTTTGTGCTGCAAGATCTCAGTGCTCTGAGAGCTCATCCACCAGTCTGAACTAATAGAGAAGGGCTAGAAAACAAAAATATTTCCTGTTTTGTAAACCTGTGCATCTTGAAAGTCAATGCAATTGTGATCTGCTTGCCTAAAAAAATTGTAGTGATACTGAAAGGAATGCAAGAAAGGAACAAGTCAAGGGCATGCTTCTGTGCTGTTTTTGCCTGCTTACTCAATCAGTAATTTCTATATAAAGATCTTTCAGGTAAAATCTACAAGTTAATGAGGCACCACTTGCAGAAGAAATAGCTAGAGTTAATTTCCTAATGATACCTCAGTGTGGCCTCTAGAGTTGAATTTAACAATTTTCCTCTTATTTCTATGAGGAAAAAACCCCCATTATTTGTATGGTTCTTTTCTGAGATACCATCTTGTTGCTCTTATGTGAGAGCAGCATGTTTGGAGATTCCATATATGTATGCAGACTAGACCTGATACCCTTTTTCCTGTTTGGAAGGTTTTAGACATATATATAACAATCTTACATCTTGTTCCCCCTCAGAACATTAGTTTGAGAAAAAGTCAAAACCCTTGAGAACTGGTGAAATCCATTATAGTGTAGTACGTGATTTCCCATTACATTTTGAAAATTGTATACATAAAAAAATAATATATGTGAGTGACTCAGGATAGTCTCCAATGTTTTCCTTATCCTGTATGAAAACTTGCATCATGTATCTATACTCCACACACATTGAAGAGTCTCAGAAGTTGAAAACCTGTTAATCGAAACCTCTAGAATCAGAAATAGGTACAACAGCTTGTTGCGGCTAGAAAAGAGAAATGGCAAAAGGCTTCCTTGTATTTTTCCTCTGGGAATTCTGGCCTTCCCTCTGCAACATTGTCTGTCCAACTGTGTGGTGGGTTTTATGCTCTTCATTGTAGGAAGTTACTTTTGTTTTCTGTAAGAGAATTTGTCCTACAAAATTTTGTTGTGTCTAGTCATTCTATTTTTAGAATTTTTGTAATTCTTTGTTTTGTCCTTCCTGTTCCGTATCACATGAAGAGTTTACAATTAAAGAAGTTTTTTGAGCTTGCTTATTTAGCATGATTGCTGAATGGCAAAACATTATCCCTAAGTTATGGTATCTTTTAGTTTATTCCATGAAATCAGCTGTTTGAAAAGCTTTGTTTATAGCACTACTGAAAGCCAGCAATTTCTTCAACTACACAGTCTTACATGGGTCAGTGTAATGCAACATTTTTGCTTTCTCATAACTGATTCACACAACATTCTCTACCTTGCTAATTTGTGGGAAAGAAAATTTCAACAGCATAGCTATTGGTACAGCATAAAGAAACCATACCTGCAGTTACGTGTATTGTGATCTTTCAGGGTACTTGTACACCTTTTCCTTTTGCCTCACAGTTGGGAGTGTGGTGGGTCTCCTCAGCTGCCATCGGGATCTGTCATGTGGCTTCAAATAATTCCATAAGTTACAGTCAGCTAATGACACACAACTGACTTAGGGAAAAGGACTGGTGGCTATCAACTGTACCAAGGAGTAGCAGTTGGGTATGGATCATAATTTTTTATTGTTTAAAGGTTTGCAATCCATTAATTGTGACATTCTGGAAGAGCAGAAATTATTCACCATGCAACTTTAATTGTGTTAACAAAATATGGGGAAGTTTGGATTGGTTTTTTTTTAATCCCATGAATGTCTAATGTCTGAAGTGTGACATTACCACGTCCTTCTCTAGAACTGTTCTAGGGCTGTACAGCGTTTTTCATGCAGTGGAAGATTTAGTCTTGCTTCCGTGGCAGCTGCCTCCTTTTGAAAGCTTCTTGCTGGTACTTTTCTGGTGGTGGTGCTGCTTCCTCTTTTTTTATAAAACAAAACATTATTGTCTTTTTTGACATTTCAGAATCTTCTTGGCAGCAATTTTAGCACCATTTTCTTTGCTACTAACATACTTCTTATTCTTTTGTTATATATTTATAAAATATGTAATAGGATTTGCAACTTCTGTATCTAATAAACAAATCCTTCTGTAAACAGAGCTGTTTCAGCATGGATTGTGACACAACACATAAGCAGGGTTTTGAGCTGGACTGGGGATGTGCTGACACACAGCTACCCATCCCTTCACAATTCCCCATGTACTACTGTAGTAAGCCAGGGCCTGGCTCTAGTCTGTTCTTGCTGTGGTAACCCTCCCTTAGGGTTTAGCAGAAGTCAGTACAATTTACAGATGATGAGTTAAAAGCCAAGCCAAACCAAAAGTAGCTAGATTTTTTTGCACAGTAAAACCAGGAGTTTTTTGTTTCAGCAGAGAAGGGTGGGAAGGACCATACCCGGCTTTGTAGCTTTTAGACTTTTAGCCACTGAAGTATGTCAACCCATTTTTTTGTGTGCTGCACACAGACGATTTCATTTTCTCTGGGAATTCTGGCCTTCTTTCCATGGCAGTGTCAGTCCAAATGTGTGGTGAGTTTTAGGCCTTCATTGTAGGAAGGTACTTTTCTGTAAGAGAATCTGCCCTGTGAAATTCAGCTGCACCTCCTAATTATGTTTTTAGAATTTTTGTCACTCTTTTTTTTCTTGTTCCTATTCCATATCACATGCACAGTTTACAATTAAAGAGGGATTTTTTTGGAGCTTCCCATCTTTTTACTCACCATGGGATCCATATCAGTCTGGATGCTTTGACAAATGTCACTTCTCTGCAAATGTAGTGTCATCCATTACCTGGGCTCCAGTGTTTTGCACGGACCCTGCTTAATTTTTGCCTGCCTCATTCCATTACTTTTGCTGTCTTTCTAAGTAAAATAATTAAAGTTGATTGGGTGCAGGCTTGGGAAAAGGTGATAATGTCCTCATTATTGTATGCCAGTACAAGTCCCTGCTTAACCTGAGATCAGAAAATTACATACTTAACCAGTCTTTAGCCAGGTTGGAGTCTTTTCAGCCAGTGCATGTATTTTTAGGAAGCCTAACAACCAAAACGAAACAAAAAAGAATTTCTCAAGTCTGAATTAAGACCCTGTATGCAGGAGTAACAGGACTGAGTGAGATGTGATTTTGATTCTGTAGGGAAGAAACAAAACAAAACCACTGTATTTTTGTTATCTATCCAGTGAGGTATAAAGTTTCCTGGAGATTTGAGAAATCCTAATTTGTGGAACTTGCTGACATTTAATCACAAGTCTTATTATCTCTCTGTGTCTGTCTGTCATCTAAAATAACAAAAGGCATCCATCTAGTATGTAAATCTGATCATGCAGGGATCTTGATGCTGGCTTATATTCCTATCTCTCTACAACACTTCCTTTGATTAAAGGACCCCAGAGGCTATTGCAGTTCTGCTGGACTAACCTTATGTTTCTTCCTGTTCCTTGTCTATTCTGTGTGAAGTCTTCTGAGTGGTTTTAATCTCCTAAATGGTAATTACCCCAAACTAGTACCTTTTTTTTTTCCTTAACCTTGGAAATGTGCCTTCTTTAGCTACTCTGGGGTTGTAATTAGGATAATACTCAATTTCATTCTCTGTGCTTTGAAGGATGGAGCTTTGTACACCACAGGAGATGATAAGGCCTGTAGAAGACAGCTAGCTTCTTGAGGGATATCTTTATGGGGCCCATGGAATTACATGTATTGCAAAAGAAGAAATTGGCAGTGTCACCAAAAGCCTTTAAATAAAACAAAATCTGTCTTACCTAGGTGTGGGAGAAGCACATGGCAAAGGACAAGGACAGTCCTTATCATAAAATAGCTGAAAATAGGATAAAAGTGCTTACATTCTGAAGTAGTATTTACCCCAGTCCACAGAGCAACTTTGCTGTAGGTGAAGAATTTGTACTGCCCTACGTACTGTATCTGTTATTTACAAGACCATCCTGCCTACAGCTGGTCTTCCCCGCTTTGTGAGTGTTTAAGCCTTAATGAGTACAAGTGAATGTTACAATCTGAACAGTTTATTTATTTTTTTTTTCCTCTGTGCCCCACTGCAGAGCAGCTAACAGCTTTGGCTGTTTTCTGACTTCACTGTGAAATACACTTTACTTCTACTTGACTGCAGTAAGACATTTGCTAACTGTTAATAGCTGTTAATAGCTTTACCTCCGGGAGACCCTGACAGCCCTTCAGGCCCACACATTTAACCTTGTGACAGAGAGGTAGGTGGGAATTTGATTTCATGTTGGAGCTGGCAGTGCCATCAGGCCTTCACTTGAGAGACCACACCTTTTCTTTTGTCAGAGCAGTTATCATCGAGGTTTTGTGCTGTTCACTGTGCTAAAAATTTATTAAACGAGTAAGTAGGGAAAGATGATTCCTTAGGACAGTGGTTTTACTGGAGGCTGTGCGAACTGAGAATATGCTTCCAAGTAATTCCCCCGATTTTGCACTGGAGGCATTGCAAACTGGGAAGTGGCTGCAGAAAACCCCTGTTCTATTGCTGTAAAACTGTATCATGTAGTAGTTAAAAATACCGATCTTTTCTGAGATGTGTGTGGGGTAACTGTGGCACAAGAAATCAAACAGTTTTTCCTACAAGGTAAGGTGAATTGCTAGTCTCAGGTAGATGGCACCATCCCCTGAGCATGAGTGAAAGAAAATCAAGATTAAACTACCTGAAAGAAAGCTGCTACTTCTCATCTTTAGGCATGTATTTAGTCATCCAGTATTAGTCAGTATAATTACGGAGGCTACAGAAGTAATTCCAGATAGCAAACAGCGTTGAAATGTACAGTTTAGGCTTAAAAATAAAATGATTTAAAATAGATTTTCCTGCAAGTTAAGAGAATCCCAGTGTGATTGTCAGCCACCGCAGTCAGACGCTGCTCTGCACTCAGGGCTTTTTTGGCCTCTCCTGCTTGCTTTCTCCTACCACGTTGGCAAGCTGCAACAAGTGAAAACTCCACCCTTCTACAGGCTGGGGAGAATAAGATTCATAAACGGCAACAGCTGGCGAGTAAAATCGGCGTTCCTCTGAAGGTGGTGGTTTTCCAGACAGCCGCTGTGTGCAGCTGAGAAAGGGGCGGGATCTTTTTCAAGTACGTTAGTTGTGATTTGCTGAATTCGTAGACTTTTCCCCTCAAAACCCCAACCCTCTCTCGCTCTCGCTCTTTTTTTTTTTTTTTTTTTTTTTTTTTTTTTTTTTTTTTGAGAGAGAAAGGGAGAGGGAGAGAAGTTGACTTGCGGCTGCATCTCAGTGCGCAGTCAGCGTTAATCTGGTCCTCAGAGCCTTGCCTGACACCATGAGTTCGGAAGCCGATGATCCCAAGGAAGGTACGGTTTTTAACTTTTCGCAGGAGAGTAAATATGCACGGTGCCTGTCTGAGCATGGAGGAGAGTTTCTGCTCTCTTCAGCTTTCGGGTATTCACAGGGGAGGGAAAAAGGCCTTTGCACAACTATTTGAAGTCCTGCCGAGTTTGCAGGATATGAAGTGACCGAAGTGTTGGCACCCCGGGGTATCTGTCTGGACAGTGGTAATTACCCGCTCGTGGGCTACTCATAAGTGGAAGAAAGTGTGTTTCAAAACACTGGTAGTCAAATGTCGAAAGAGGAAGATTTCTTTCATTTGGAAGCACCGTATTTTTCAGCAGAAGAGGAAGTTGCATGGGGGAGAAGTGAAAGGTCGTTATTCTGGGAATAAGGTTGATGCCATTTACTTCCCTGCGAATGAGTGTGCGTGTGTGTGTGTGTTAAAAGAGAGGAGTGTTCCAAAACTACACCGTGCTGCTGCTGCTTCTGGAGTGGAACGTGTGGAGGGGCTGGAAGTGCTCCAACAAAAATGCAGTTATTCCCTAGTGTTGATCGGGAGGGGGATGTGAGAGGGATTCGGACAGTGGGGAGCAAGCGGGGGAGGAGGAGGGCAATTTCCTGAAAGTGCCTATATACAAAAGAGCATTTATACAGATGAGGGAACGGAGCAGTGGTGGGGTTGTACGCTGGATTTCTTAGAATAGAATTGATGTTTCATGGTTACACATAGTCCTTAGGAGACTCAAACATATAGAAATCCAGTATGGCTGAGAAAAACAACTTTAAAAACTCCAACAGAAAGCAAGCAGTAAGGCAACCTAAGCATTTTGTATTTGGTGAAAACAAGAACTTTTTGGAATGTTTCAGATGGTTTTCCCCTCACAGTCTGTACAGCTTCCTTCACTTGAAGTATAACATCACCAGGGACATCTGTCTGTTTACTTGCTTAAGAGTATTTTGTTAATTTGCAAAAACGTCTGCTTGCACTGAATCAAACTTAATGCTAATAATGCTGGTAGAACCTGGGAAGTAATGAAGCCTGATAACCTCTGTTTTGATAAGAATAATCCTCATGTTTGTCTTCTTGTCAAATGAACAGCTGAACCAAAAGGCAGCTCTTGGTTTGTTATTTTTTTTCCTCAAGAAGGTTCTGTAGTACAGATTTGTTGAAAAGCAGAACTGTAAAAATGATTTCTCTTTAGAAACTTTGAAAAAGAGAATATTGTGAACATTCTCCCTTAGTTTTACAGCAGGAGAGATCTGCTTGCATGCTATAGCAGGAAAGATCCTCTGGTTTCATACAGGAAGCTCCAGACAGTTTTACTAAACTGACTATATCTGAAATGTAGATTTTATTGTTTGAAGAAATGTCTTGCCTTCTTAGATGACTCTGGTTCTTAAAATCCCCTTTAAATAGGTTTGCTTTTCTGTGCATTTCTTCATAAACAATTTGAGATGCCAGGATTTTCATGCTGGAAAAAAAGCATTTGAAGCAGGTGTCTGAGACAGAAAAGAAAGGGTAGCTTTTTGATTAGTTATTTTTAGCTTGGGGAATATTTGGGTTTTGCTGTCCTTTGTTCTTAATGTGTTAGAATGGAAAATGAAACAGTAACCATTGTGTGAAGATGAGGTACAGATGTCACTGAGAAGGTTTTTCAGTCACTCTGTAAATGTATTCCTGCTAATATATTCACATCTTTAAAAGAATAATTTAGAAAATGCATGAGAAAAGGGGCGCTCAGTGTGTATGTGAATAAAAACTGGGATTAACAGGTAAAAATGTAGAATTGCAGCTGTTATGTTACTTTCCCTAGTCTGATTGAATATTTATGGAAGCATAAAATACTCAAAAATACAGTCAAATACTTGTGTATTTGTAATGATCCACTGTATGTAGCGTAAAATAGTCAGTCTTTCGACTAACAAGCTCTGTTTCATGAAGAAACTATATTTTTGGATAAAGAAAATTGATGCTTCACAAATTCAAACTGAATGTGTAGCTCAGTCTTTTGACACTGAGGATATATAATTTTTTAAGTGGTTTACCAAAGAGGAGGTGGTTGATTTTCTCTTTAGGTGCAAGACAAAATGTCACTCTAAAAGAAATTCTGATTTACCCACAAATTATATGGTCCACACAGGATATTAGGAGGTAAAGAGGTCTGTGACTGATTATGGAAGGAGTAGAGGGTACACTTGGACAGTTATAAAATAGTTATTTTAACAGATTCTGTACATCTGAAGGCCAAAGCTAGTGATGAAGGGTATAGTGGCTAATCTGCTACAAGCTAAAAAGTGAAAAGAGGAGAAAGCTACATGAAAAATGTTGGTTTAATGATGTTTGTAAGCATAGGCAGACTTACATGTTTTCCTTAACGCAGACACACTCAAGTGGCCAGGAGCTAGTGAAGAGGTCTGAGGAGCTCCGAAGTTCAGTTGAAGCTTCCAGGCGTGACTCCCAGACCATGTGTTGGAAGCTCAGCCTCAGTGAAAAGGAGAGTTGAGGGTGTAGTAGTAACGCTGAACATTGTGTATGTGCGGCTAATGATCTGACGCTGAAGTGAGAAGTACTTCACTTTCAGCTACTTTATACAAGGGGATTGCAGTAGCTGAAGAACATTGGGATGTCTATAGAAGTAGATTTAGTGTGGATTATTTTTAAAAATCTACATTACAAGATCCAAGATCGCTGGCTTTTACTGCAAAAATGAACTATACCCATTGTTACAATGAAACCCCAAATCGAGGTCAATTTTGAATGGCAAACTCCTAAAGATTTTCTTTTGGTAATTAATCAAATAAAGGTAGAGCATTTGACCTCAAGTGAAACCTGATTTTTTTAACAGAAACGGAGGATAAAAAGACATTGCTAGAAGACAGGCATTACCCCACTATATATTATACTAATTGCTAGTATAGGGTATGCAGCAGTATATGTGGGATTTTCAGCTTCTGCCTTTGATGTCTTCGTGGTCCATATTAGAATGGTAACATGAAACAGGTTTTTTTTCCTCCTGCCATGCTGCTCAGTAACTTCAGAACAATGTTTGTGTTCGTCTGTATCCTACAATGCTGTGGTAAATATGTGCATGTGTCTTATGGCGTCAATCTGTATTGCATTTACAGATTCCAGCAACTGTCATGCTATAAATAACCCTGTCACATTTTCTTGTTTTCATTCCTTTTGCCCCAGATGAAACAAATTGTGTGTTGAAGTCCATAAGAAGAGTATAGCAATTAACTGCATGGCATAATTTCATTCTAGTGTTGATTGGTGGCATGTCACCTACTGTGGAAGGTACCAAGTGGTTTCAGGCTTTGATTTGACTGAATTCCTTTTTGAGATCAGAAGGGAATGTTCTTAATGCTGTTGTGTTAAAACTATGTATCATGAGTGCACCTTTTAAAATACATGCCAATACCAATTAAAATGATTGTGATGTGAATGTCCTTCTTTGATAGAAGGAAACTGTATAAAGCTCTAGAAAACTTCATCTTCATTCTACAAGTCTTATGCAATATATTTAAAAAACAACAGGAGAGAAGTCTAATATCTCAAAGGAAAAGTAAAATAGTAACAGATATCAGAGTGAATGTAATATGTAGCCTGTAAAACAATGGATACTGTATTACAAACACAAGTGAGAGCTTGCATTGCACCTTTATCATATTTAGTTTTGAATACCACATTTCAGGAGAGAGAGAGATCACTGCATTCCTGAAAGTGCTTGGAGATTTTTTTTAGACATGATTAGCATTTTTTTAATCCAAATGAGATTACTAAAGAATGAGCTCACCTGTTTTGTTCCTTTTAGAGCTCAGAACAACACAGGGGTTATAAAATCACAGAGCACTCACTGTTTCAAGAAGCTAGTACTCCCTCCTGTAAGTAGTCATGGATTTGCTTTGACATTTTGCAGTCACCTCTCATGCATGAATGTTTTCCAAGCTAGAATTGTGTTCAATTAGGCAACAAATCAACTGCTCTTGTGCTCCTACAGGCTGCTTACTCTGTGTACAACATTGATTGGACCCTGTAATGTATCATCCTGCATCCCACTAACTCCAAAACTAGCATTTGTTAGAACCTTTTTTTATTTTATGATAGTGAATGGGGAAATCCAAACTGTAGAACTAGAGCACAGAATTAGTACTTAACCCCACAGATTTGACTCACCTTCTGCTCTCACCCCAAAGACTAAAAAATGTGGGGTTCCTTTGTTTCACATGCTTTTGCTTACCCTCCCTTGTAAAAACAATAATCTTCATAAAACATTAAGGCAGTGAAACGGGGGCCTTTTGTTGAGAGTTGTCTGGACAGTTCAATTCAGAAGCAGGAAGAATCACCTGGCCCCAGTATTAGAGATCTTGATTACTCAATTTGAGAACTTTTTTTTTATTTCACAGATAACTTTCTTACTACTGATGAAGAGAATGAAAAGATTGCTATGGTTATACATACCATGTACACAGCTTTGTAAATCATAGCAATGCTTTGACAATTTGGCATTTTGTGCAATCCCTTCTGTAGTTAATTAGAATTCAAGATTAATAGGACAGGGTGATGGGGAAAAAAGTATCCCTCTAGTACAGGAAAGAAGGACAAAGGAAAATAAGCTTGTGAGAGGTGAGAAAGAATTATTACTAACCAGGTGCTGTAATACCTTATCACATATGCATGAGGAAAGCGTTGCCAGAGTTACAAATTGCAGGGCAAAAGGAAAACCAAGAAGGTAAAACCATAATGAAAAAGAAACAATGGGAAATTTAGAGGAGTGAGAGTACAGTACACAGGGAAATTGGAACTGCTAGATTTTTTTTTTTTAAATGTAGTTTGGGGGATAGTTTAATGAATCTAGACACAGAAAATAAAGGGCTGTGAGGACAGGACAACAACTGCTGTGGTTCGTAGCACAGCTGCTGCAGCTCCATGGAGATGTGGGCCCTTGAATCTATCAGTGAGAGTACTGACTTCAGGCTGTTAAGCCATAAGACTCGGTAAGCAGCTCTGCACCTCTCCCCTTCAAAACTGAAAGAATGGTAGTTTTTATGTTCCTGGCCACATCAGGGTCATCTTTGTGATAACCTGTTTGTGAGTGGATCAGATGGCCACTCTGATTGCTTTTCCTACAAGCTCAGAATTTAATTAGTTGAACTGGTGGGTGTTTTTTGTAGAACACATTTGGAAGTCCATATGCAGTAGTTGTTTTCTGCAGGACACTTTGTACCTCATGTATTTATTAATCTGTGCAGCTGGATCAGATGAGGAAGCTAGCTGGTAATTTGAGCACAGGTGACAGGATAAACACGGGCTGTAGCTGATAGATTACTTCAGAGAATCACTGAAACTTAGCAGGTTAATAATTTAGTTGTGATTGTTGGGTTGAATGCTAGATTGCTTTGAGAAAATTCCATTAATATAATTATGCTTATGCAATCAAATCTTTTAATCCAAAATGAATTGCAAGGTTCACAGGCTTAGTTTCAAATAAGATACAGTCCCTTGAGCTATCTGGTTGATAGAGAGAATCATAGATTAACTGAGGCTCTAGGGAATTTCTGGAGGTCACTGAGCACAACCTTCCACTTGAGGCAGAGCCAGCTTTAAAGCTGGATCCAAATTCAAAGTTAGATGAGGTTGCTCAGGAGTTTACCAGTCATGCTGATAGTGTCTTAGAGAGTTGTGGTAGCACCACTTCTCTAGCAACCACTTCTCTAGTACTTCAGTGTTTGGCCACACTTGCTATGAAGGTGGTCATTCCTAATGAGACTTCCTCTTGATACTGCTTGTGTCTCTTGCCCTCTTCTCTTTTGCTGTGCATCCTCAAAAAGAGCCTGGCTCTGTCTGCTCTGTAACTATCTGGTAACAAGTTGCCTATGTTGGTAAGGGCCACTGTTACTTTGATCAAGCCTAGCACTCTCAACCCATCTTCAGTTATCAGGCGCTCCACGTCCCTAACCATGCTGGTGACGGTCTGCAGGACCTGCTTCAATTTGTCAGCTTCTTTTTTGGGGAGATACTGAGGAGCCCAGTACTGTTCACAGTATTGCTCTACCAGTATTTTTTCATCTTCCAGATTTGTTTGTTGTACTGGAGACTTAGTTTCCCAGTCTTCTTTCATTTATGTTGATGATAGCATTTGCTGTACTATAGTACTTACACCTGTGGGTTGTTTTCTTTGGGGACTTGGCAAACTATGGACTACCACAAATGAGACAGAGGTTAGAGACCAGGAGCAAAATCCAGCAAATCTCTGCAGAATCAAAAGAGGTATCTGGGTGAGGGAGGGGCCTTGCACAAATATCTGGTAAAGCTGTATTCTTTACCAGTACTATTTCCAAGTGTACTAACAGGTTAAATGAATTGCTTCTAAGAATAATGAGTGTTTTGTAATACATTATCCAGGACTAGCTTAAGAAAAATGTAATGCTGAAACACTAATTGTAATTTGCAATTTTCATTCAAAAACACGCATAATTTTTTTTTATCAATTTATCATTTGGTCAAATCTTCCACTAAATATTACAGTTTTGGAAGGGTTCTTAAATGCTGCTTTTTGAGAGGCAAAATGCATCCCCTCTCCACTCAGTCATTTAGTGTCACTCTAATAATAAATGAAGGAAATGAAAACTATATTGCAGGTTTCATTGCAAGTTTTGGGACTGATTTTTTGCTACAATTAGATTACAAAGTGTGGTAAGACAAAAGCATTTCATAAAGAGGTATGAAAGATTTTTATGCTATTTCATGAAACAACAACTGGTTTTCATTTTTCCATACTCAACAGAAGTAGTAGGTTAAAATCTATTTCATAATGGCTTTAAAGCAAAAATTACTTTTTTTCATATTTAAAGATTATTTTTTCATGTTTGCATATTGGTTAGGAATTCATAGATCCGGTAATATCCAGCAGTAGAACTGTTGTTAGTAGCAATTGCTGTTTATGAGTTTGTAAGAAAAGAGTGCTTAAACTGACTGTTTCAGTTATATTAATGAGTTGCACTAATCTGAACAACAGCCTTATACATACTGACAATAAGGTGTTTTTTTGTGGTCGGAAATCTGAAAGTTACAGATGTTCATGTTTTCTTGGTTTGCGTAATTGTATTTGATGAGCTGCTTGTGTTTTTTAATGCTAGGTGTACACTTCCTGTTTTGTGGACGCATTCTGTCCTGACTACAGAACAGGATACACAGTGGGATTAGCAATAAAATGCAATTGCCAAAAACTTGGTTGTTTTAACCATCATGTCAGCAAAAGCATTAGCGTTAACCCTGTTGTCATTTGGGGACAGTCTTACTTTGAGGGAGAAGGGGAGAAACTGAGAGACCTGTTCTTTGAGGTATTCATTGCACATTCATGACTGCGGGATGTTTTCTCACAAATTTTGTTCTTATTACTAAGATTCCCTGACAGTGGGAAGTAGAGAGCTCATGTCTCTCGGTGTCATGTTGGACTCAGTCTGGAGAACTTGGGATTCAAAATCTTCCCTACAGAACTGTTTCAGCAGAAGCAATATAGAGGATTGGCTACACACTGTATGAACTAATTTAATTTTCCCTACCTTTTGCAGAATTTATTATCAGTGTTTTAACTATGCAGATTAGTGGTGAAAGATCAGATATTCTGTTTTGCATAGCAATAAGGAAAACCTACCTTTCAGTCAGTTTGACATATAATATACAAATGTCAGAGTGTCTGCAGAGAATCCTGTTCCTGCTGGCAGTTTGTAGTAATGAGAATAAATTGCAGTAAAGTGGGAATAAGCACCTCGTTTATTTGAGAGCATTTATCTTTGAAAAGTTTGAAACCTGAAATTCCAGGGACATTTTCTGCGATGATTTTATGTATCTATAAAGGCCAGTAATTGCAAGTTTTTCTAAGGCATTTGTAGCTGCCCTGGGATTTCAGTGGATCTCTAAGAATGTGATACCCTCAAGTCTCTATCCCAAAATGTTTACATTCATACAGGAATTAATAAAGCACAGACTTAGTGCATGCACAGACAAGCATCCACTTAATTAACTTCAAAGAGATGTGGAGAAAACTTTGAAAAGTGCAGAAACTCCATTGTTTTAAAACCTGAGGCTTTCATGAGGAATGGTTTTTGCTTTTACTATGTCACTTCACAAAACTATTCTACAAAGATTTTATTTATAGAAAGAGTAAAATTTTGGTTTAACATTAACAGAAGTAAGCAGATGACATCGGTGAATACTTCAGCTACTGATTCCAAGGGCTATTTTTTACCAGTTGCAAATAAGAAAATGAATGGATGTTTCTGTTCACTTAAAAACATTTGTTTTAAAACATTCACTGAGAAATAGTGATGTAGACTTTATTTTAGGAACTTGAAACAGTGAATCATAAATTTGAGTATCTGTGAACAGAAGTGGTGGATACTTCAGGAAGGGGTAGGAATAACATTTGACTGGTGCTAAGATGTCCTCATCAAGCTCACAGCCTTGTCCTCAATTCTGGAAATTAGAGATTTAAATTCTGTGATGCAAGACATTGCATCCTGGATGTATGATTACACTCACCTTTCTTTGCAACAAGCAGTTGGTATCAAAATCAGTTGAAAGAGATGTAACTTGCAGTTAAATGTTGATCCTTTTGTTGTGGCTTGTTACCTAATGCCATGCAGTTGGGGAGAACAGCAGTATGATGAGGAAAAGAGCAACTGTTGACATTTTTATTTCAGTGGCATATATGTATTTGAAATTTAGATTGATGGTGTTTCTATTCACCACTTGAGGGCTTTCCTTCTCCAGGGTCAAATTTGTGTTCCCTCCTTCTTACTATGGGCAATAATCTGGGAAATCTCAAGGTACAACAACCTTTCCTGCTGCTGTATGTCCCTTCATAGTTGATCAGTGCTGTCCATTGCTTAGTTGAAAATGTCATTTGATGCCAGTGCAAAGCAAAGAAGCTAAATGGTCAAATTCTGCAGCAGTCAACAGCTGTAAAAAACAGTGCAGTCAAGTCTCATATGCTTTGGCCCAAGAAGTGAATTACAAAGTAGATGCAGGTTTTACAAATCACAGAAGATTTGAGGCTGAAAGGGACCTCTGGAGGCTGTCGAGTTTTTAGTCAGTAAATATACTTGTGACCTTTAAAAATAAATAGGTTACTACTGCTTTGCTAGATAACGAAGTTCTGTGTCTAAATAATACCACTTGCTGATGTAAAAGATAATGACCATGTCAGACATAATGTTTAACCAGAAGATTCAATTTTACAGAAGATTAAGTTGCTAACAGTATTGAAGACCTAATTTTTCTCTTATGTTTTATATTCCATTAGAACTTAATGACATTAGTGAAAGCAAAACCAAACTCTTAAAATATGTAGGGAGCTGGACTGGTGTTTTGACAGGCTTAATCGATGTTTGAGAATTTTGGTGTTGTTAAGTCAAATACTTTAAAGGCAGGCTTGGGTGGCACTAGTGGAAACAAAGAGGAATCAAAGCAAAGCCTTTGAAAGATAAACTGTGTGCTTGGGTCTTGGAGAGCCTGTTCTGAGCTGACAGCGAGGGAGTAGAGAAGTGAAGAAAAGATTCAACCACTGGTTTCACAACTGGATGTTTGGATAAAGGTCATGGTAGTTGTAGTATGGATACAGAAACAGGCTGTAGCTGCTAAATATTGGGAAAAGAACTTAAAACCCAGGGGTTAGTTTATTTTGCTCCTTGTGGGAGAATAAAGTACACATGTTAGGTGTGCAGAGAAAATTACCATTTCAGCCACCAAATGTAGTCTTTCAAAATCATGGATACCATGAGTGGCTGGTATGGAAGGGTAGACAAAGCACATATTCTCTGTAGAGCCACACATTGAATACCATAAAATTTATCCTTTGTGCTACAAGACAGGAAAAAGGGTAGTGAAAAATTAAAAACTGAAAAAGAGATGAAGGGTGTCATTAGTGTCTTAGGCCTAAAGAACAGCCAATATCTGATAAGTAAAACTCTTAGATGGCATATTTTCTTGTGTTTTATAATCTACATTTCAATGATGATATTGGAAATGAATATATCAACCAGACACCTGAGAACTGAAAGCCCTGTGAATCACTACTAGATTTTATGTAGCTGACCTGTAGCTATGACAGTCTTCAGTGCCTTGGAAGTTAGTTTTATATATATACACATATATATTTTTTTAAAAATATGTATTTACACACACACATAAAGTGAATAGTAGCAATCCAGTGTACTTTAAACATAAGAGACAGATACCAAGGGACTTCCATCCTCTCTGTAAGAAACAGTGTAGCTACAGACTGAGAGGGAGAAGAACAGAGAACCAGAACCAGAAATACAGGAAAAACATTATTAACTAGTTTCAAAGACATTGTAAGATCCCTCACAAACTTCTGCGTTCATTTGAACTCTCTGAAGCCTCTTTGACTTTCTTTACATGTCATTCAAATACATGCTCTTTGCATTTTGACAGCCAGGTTGTGACATTTCCTTGTGTTTGAGTTCCCTGTCCCTCTTATGCCAGATTGTCGTCTCGTCTGGACCTTCCAGTTCATTGTATTTTTGCAACACGTATCTTAATCTTAAATTCTACCCCTTGCCCCTGTGTCAAATTTAAGTTTCTCCAATGGATTCCAAGTTCTCCGGGGCTGCTGGCCTCAGAGGTTGTCCTTCTGTGTTCAAGCCAGGAACTCTTATTTTATATGTATATAGGTCCTGTTCCTACAGCTAAGTGTTTGGGGGATTTTTTTTGTGCGAAAACTTTCTTTTTGTCAGGATGGTTGTAAGAGCAATTAGGTACCACTTACTTAAACTTCAGGTTTTGGGTCCCACTTGGCTTAGGGAGCTTTGCACTGTTGCCTTGCTGCAGGTAGGTATTTGTTTCTAAGGCTGGACAAAATATAGAGTACCTGCATTGCATTTGATTGATTGGAAGGAAGGACGTAAGACACGCTTTATTTTCTGTGAAAAGATTTGTCAGTATTAGTGTTCACTGTGCATGGACACCTGGTAGATAGAGAGGAACCTGATACAGCCCTGAAAAGCCAACAGCTGAAATATACAGGCTGCGTATTTAACAGCACTGCATCAGTTGTTACATTCCAGCAAGGATAACAAATGGTGGCAGAGGACTGAAATACCAAATTAAGTTCATGGCACTGCTCTGTGTGACTGTCATTTTCTCGGTTTAATGCCCAACGTATTCTGAAGTATTCTGAGAGCTGTCATCAGAAGTTAATCTGATTTTTTTTTTCCTTCTCTTTAAAGCTACACTGTTAATTAAAATACATGCAGAGGTTTTGGGAAAAATGGCTTTTAGAAGGCTTTTTAAAATTTCTAAATCAGCTACAGTATATGTATCATGTGATGCACAGGCTGGCTGTGGGAAGCACAAGCATGTAAAACCAGAATAACTTGTTGGCACTGGCTGCTCCCATGGGACTGCAAAACTCTGCAACATTCTTATTGGAAATAGCATCATTCCTTGCCACTCTACCCAGCCTTAACCTTCAGGTACATTTTCTGGCAATTCTTGTCACCTCTCGATCAAAAAAATATTTTGTTTTCTGGGTTTTTTAATGGCTTGGTTTTGCTTTTGCAGCTAGAATCTTTCGCTGATGATAAAATTTTGGACGTGTTAATAGACTAATGTTAGAATTAAATAGCAAAATCCAGAAGCATATGACAATATCACATGCGTTTTGCAAACATATTGGCAATGACTTATTCAGCATTTTATTGAGTGAAAAGGAGCTGTTCTAAATGGTGTGTGCTGGCTTTTCTTTTATTTTTCTCATGTTTCTGCAGCTGAATATATGCTCACTTTCAGTATGAGTATGCAGGTCAGATATACTCTGTATTTTCAAAAATGCTTCATTACCCACATTTTTTTCTGAAATTGCTTGATTAACTGTTGCTTCAGAATGACTCACAGCCTTATAGCTGATTTCCAAATCTAGTAAGACTGCTCATGCAATATTTGCCATGCATTAGGCTTGGCTTCAGATGGGGTGTTTTTTGTTTTAAAGGTCTCCCAGTGTGAGTGCTAGAACTAGTGCACATTGCTTGAATAATTAATATTCTCATTAATACGCTCAGTTGATAACAATTATGGCAAGTGAGAATTTAGTACAATTTACTTTACCTGTTAGGAGAACTGTAGGCCCATGTTTCTTATGAAAGAATGCTTTGTATGCACTGAAAATTCTAGTTTAAACTGTTTTCTAGTTAAAATTGGTATTCATATATAAATCCCTCTTTTTAAACACAAGGTGCCAAGTAAAATATTTGATCTTCCAATAAGGACCTTGTGTACATCAATTAAAAAAGTAGAGGTATATGTGAAAGAAGCAAGTACTGTACAGGCCCCTTGTTTGAGGGTGTTTTTCTCATTCCTCCTTCTGCACTTAGCCATTTGCTCTCTAGGTTTTCCACTGCCTGATGGTGCTTGCCCAACCTATCTGCCCTGCTGACATCCTTCTGTCAATAACCTCTGTGGCTGTCCTGGTCACTTCCCACTCCTGCCCTCGGCCAGCTGTGAAGTTGCAGTCCCAGTGTCTGAAGTTGAAGAGTGAAAACTCTGAGTGCTTCTGGTCTTGCATGTCTGATACAAGCCTCAGTTTTCATCAGCTTTTGAAAAGCCAACAAGTGAACAAATGCTTGTGAATGTAGAGACTGGCCTATATACTGAAGTGGCCGTTTGAGAACTGCTGTATTTTTGGAAGGAATTCTGGAAGAATTTCTGGAAGAATTGTAAGGATTTTAACATACCTTTCACCCAGGAAACTTTGAAGCACTTAGATAAGAATCAAAACACTGACTCTTCTGTTAAAAAAGAAAAGAGAAAACAGCATTAAAAAACCTTTTTGAAACTGTGACTCACTCAGTCAAATGGTTATTAAGAAGAAGCTATATATATCATGTGGCAGCTAGAAAAATCAACTTACCTTATTCATATCTGAAGAATTAATAATCTGTATCCTACTACTCAAGTTTTTAAATCATATTGTCATGTAGTAAGTATATTGTGAAAATTGTTACAGCCCTGGTAATAGGTTTAGAATACTTCTGTCTATTTTGTACTTCAGGACTTGTTTGTTCACTGATGTGAACAAGCTCTTGTGGTTTATCTCCATTGGAGCTTTACCTGACTGAAGTCATGTATTTATATATACGAATTCATATATTTATATGCTTCTCTATTTGGTTTTTTTAATGTTTCTGCCCTGTATCATTCCTGAAAATAAGGGTAGACCTGTAAAGACCCAGAAAGCAGAAGGCAAGAAAAGATTAAAAATTCAGTAATTCTCTTATCCCTTCATATCTAGGCAATCTCATGATTTTGGAGGTGCATGACTCATGGTCACATACACTCAGAGAGCATAACACTGTCAATTCCACTTGATTTCAAGTTGCCTCTCTCTGGGGAAATAGTGCTCTTTCACTACAGGAGTCTGACTGAACATGTAATTTGTATGTGCAGGCTTTTAGCTGTAGTTCTCATACACAGTCTATAGAGAGTGTGTCCACACATCCACACAGGATTCCCAGCAGGAAGTCCATTGCCACATTTCTCAATGCTATGTGATAATCTTTTAAATGCTGCCTGAAGCTCTCAGTCAGTGCTGTCTCTTTCTTCCCAAGCCCATGTCAGTGTTCTTTGTGCCTTACCCAAAAACACTTGTCATTTTTGGGCCTTACTAGTGCAGCATGTGATGTGCAAGTCACTAAAATGAGAACTGGGTCTCAGGCAGCAGCATTTCACAGTCCTATTTTCTCTTCCTTCAGAACATATCAACACAGTGAGTATCAGAAAGCTCAGCTCTAGACTTGACCATGGAATTTAACATGGTTCACTGTAATTTTTTGCTGGGTGCCTTCTTTTCCTGCTCCTTCATTATGACAAGTTTAAAAATACTCAGTGACTCACGTAGTCATTGTCAATGTAAGTGAGACTGCGTACACTCAGCTGCAAGTGATGTTGAATCTACCATAGACTGTTGTCTTGTGGAAAAAAAAAGCTGGGTTTTTTCCAAATCCTACCTTTTTTTTTTTTTTTTTTTTGTTTAATTAATTTTAAATAGAGTTGAGACATAGGGTATGTGGTAATAGTGTAATAGTCATTTGCCACAGTATGGAGGGAGGTGTGCTAGCTTCCATGTGAGGGAAAAGTCAGCATTGCAGCCATAAATATGAGCCTTCTTGTACTTTCATAGCAGTCTCCTGAGAGTCTATTAACCACAATTGTCACTGAAAGTTTATACTTCCACCACAGTTTAAGGAAAACCTCTGTATGGTAAAATATTTTGGGAAAAACACATCTAGAATTCTACATGTCCAGTATTTATTCATTTTAATGAACAAAAAATACCATGTTAAACTAGCATACTGTGTGCTTGGCTTCAAAAATCAAGATGTTTCATAATCACTAAACTCACAACTTTCACAGGAGGCTGTCTCTAGCACCTTGTTTGGTCATCTAAATCATGAATTAGGAGATTTTGCAGGTGTTTGCATTATTCCTAAATTGATCTTGTGAATTTCAAAGTAATGGAAGCAGGATTTCCTCTGAGAGCCTTTCCTCTTGGACTACTTTCCTCTGTGGAGGTGTGGCTTTACTGCACATAATCATGCTTATATGTGTAGTTTGTGCAGAAAATGGCATCCCATTGATTTCAAAGGGTTATTTTTTGATTAGAACCTTTTAAAAAGTAAAGTGTAAAACTGCAGAGGAAAGAAATTGGAGCTATAAAGAGCAGTCATGAGGTAAACCAAACTGTGACGTGCTTAAAATTGGTGGGATTACCTGCAGGTCACCAGAGAAATGACACTATTTCAGTTTAGAGTGCAAGGATGTAACCCGTCGATACAAAAGGTGTGGTCAGATATCCAGGCCAGCTACTGCAATCACTTTCAGAAGGTGGCTACATACAGTCATCCCTAAGTAGTTGTATAAAGGTGCATTTTCAGGTGCTCATATCTGAAATTGCAGTCAGAAGTTTGAAAGGGGGTGCCTGGCAGCCTTCACATTGGGAACGCTGCCCTCCCCAGCATGACCTGTGAGTCAGGCACCTCTGATACACTGAGCATCTCCACTTGCAGATACCAGGTTAATGTTTTAACCTCTTCTTGACACGTCACTTGTACTCTCAAGTCACAGGACCTTTCTTCTCCCTCCCTGTCTGTGAATTGTCCCAGTTGTCAGTTGGCAGGAACAGCCCTAGTGTTGCACTGCTTGCTCAGCGCTGCAATTTCCTTTCAGCTCTCTCTTCGAGGAAGTGAAACCATTGTGATGTATTTTTGCATTTTGAGGTGCCAAAGCAAAATGAAGCACTGCAGGCAGGAGAAAAAGGTAGCTGAGAAGAGCTGCTGTTACAGCGAGGAGGAAAACCCCATATTCACTCTGTGATAGCTTCTGACAACGTTTCAAAGCACATGATAAAGTGTGCACTGGATTTACCAGAATAAGTAAGCCACAGGCCAGTCTTCACCTTGGGTATTTTGCTTCTCTTTTTGCTGTCAGCAATAAAAACTGCAATTACATTAGATGAACAAGTAAGTAATAGTTTTACTGTTAAGGTAGTATGTGTGTTCACTCTGAAGAAGCTCTATAATCTTACTGCTTAAACTGAGTTTTATTCAAGCTGTGAAATACATTTTAAGTCTGTCATTGGTAAGGAGGAAAAATTCTGATTATAAAATACAAACAGTTAGCAAGTTACTTTTTTGGATTGGCTGAAATCCTGAAGTATGAAATTTACATATTTAGTAATTAAATTAGAACCCATGTAACAGCATAGGAAAATGAAGCTAACTTCTGGGGTATTTATAGCAAAGGAGATAGAAAGTAAGCCATGCTGGATAGCCCCAAAACTTGGACAGATTTTAGAAAAATACCATTAAGAGTTCAACAGCTTTTGGAATGGAGCAATTCCTGTTTTGGTTAGCAGAGGTACCTACATATTGAGCTGTACTTTGTAAAATGTAAATTATGTAATGTAAGATTTTTTTGTTGTTGTTCAAAAACTGTATGATATTTAAGAAACTGCCATGTTTTCAGTTTCTCGTAACTGATACTTTGCATGTTATGATGTTAGGACCATTCCTGAGTGTTTGCATGGCTTTCTGGAGATAGGTTATGTGGATTTAAAAAGATAGAATTGTTCAGGCTGGAAGTACAGTGGAGCATTCGCTGTGATATTACTTTATAAGAAATAACGCCTACAGCATCCTGAGAAAGAATGCTTAAAAATACAGATATATTGTATCATGTAAGTTTTTCACAACTGCTATTAGTATGAACATCTATATACGTGTAGTGTGTCAGAAGGAAGACGTCATGAGCATTAATAAGAAGACTTTAAGTAAATGAAAGTTATGAAACAACAATTGATATTCCTGATTTGGAAGGTAAAGAAAAAGTTACCATTCATCGGTAGATCATTGTAAAGCATTGGCTGTTGAGTTCTAATATTTGACCACCCTTTGGAAAACTTGGATTAGTTTTACTTTAATAGTAACAGTTGCAGTTTTAAATTTAAAAACACAGTAAGCGAATTAAATATTTTCAGTTCAGAATGACTGCTCAGCATCTTTAATGTCTTCCTGTATCTTTGTGGTTGAGAAGTGTGTCTGTCTTGTGATCTTGAGTGCTTTGCCCAAGATAGTTAACAAGGGGTTCTTTGGTTTTTGAGTGTCCTCTTGTAGTAAAGATTTTAGAAAATGTGCTCAGACACTTCACGCTTCAAAACAAAATACTGATATGCACTGAAAGTTTTAAGAAACAAACCTGCTTGAAAGTTTTTGGGATGGTAATAAAAGGAGCTTGTTATTAAGTTTCTCAAAGATACTCTTGAATTAAAAATACAGATTTGTGTTTCATGTCCTGAAGGACAAGTTTCTTCTATTTGCTGGAACCCCTGAGGCACTCCGCGTCTGAACACACCCAGCTGCCCACATACCAGCAGTTAAGAGGAAACCTTTTCCAAATTCAGGGACTCACTGTCTGACATCTGCAGAGTTGATGTTTTCATTAAAGGAAAAAAAAAAAAAAAGAAAATATTTCCAGTCCCTGTGTTTGCTAAGCAAACATTTCATATGTATAGTAAATGTAAACAGATGTAGCTTTCCTTTGGCCTGTCTGAGACTCCAGGAGAGCTGCAGCACAAAGGCAGCCATTTCCTAGACAATTCTACCTGAAAATACGAACTCACGTGTGTCTTATTGGAGAGAGCCCTGCCAAGGAGTGTGCTTTAAAAAACTGTTGCTGACAACAGAATGTATGGTAAAATTTCACAAGTCAAGTTTGTGAAGGGCTGTTTGGGGTCTTTTAAGTATCTGAACAAAATTACAAGCCAGTCAGTGGGTTTATTCATGCAATAGAACATAGTTTTAGAGGTGGAAATCTGTTCTAGGATCTGCTTCACTGGTCACAGAAAGATACTTTTAAAAGGTTATGCTCACAAGTGTTATGACAATCCCTAGAAAGTTAATTTCTTGCTTTTACTCCATTAAGTATAGAACATAGAAATGTTAATCTGTTCTTGCTCTTCTGAAAACTAGTGTCTTCAGATTGCACCCAGAGAATCTCAGTGTTGTTTGCTGACCATGGATTTTTGCCTTTCTTTTATATTTCTACATGGATATCTATAGATATGTATAAAATAGGTATCTAAAAAAAAAAATTAATAGATGTGTGGTGTTTGTGTTCACTGATCATGTAAAATGCTAAGCAGGAGAAGGCTTTATAATGGTCACTTCACTGAATTATTATCTTTATTTGAGTAGCAGTCGTTATTTGTTATGGCATTGGGATAATCCTGGTTTCCGATTTCATTATGAATGCGAGAATCAGATTAGATTTGTGACTCACCTAATCAAATAGGGCAGTTTTATTGCCTCAGTTTGAAATTCCATCTACCCATATATAGAGAGATCTTCTAAACCATTTCTGTGCAGGTTCAGTTGGTATTTTCTCAAAAGTAAAACAGTCTGAAAGAATGTAAACCTAAAGAGAAAAAAGTTTTAGGGATTTAAATATGGGGTTTTTTTCCTGCAACTGTGTTGCATTATTTTTGTGACATTTAGTAAGATTAACTTACTGAATATATAAATATGGAAATATTCGTCAACTTGCTGTCCAGAGACTGTCTGGAAGTACTGACTGTGTACTTTTTTCTTCCCCTAGTGGCCACAGATGTCTTCAACTCCAAAAGTCTGGCCATTCAGGCCCAGAAGAAGATCCTTGGGAAAATGGTGTCCAAATCAATAGCAACTACTTTGATCGACGATACAAGCAGCGATGTTTTAGATGAGCTTTACAGAGTAACAAAGGAATATACACAAAATAAAAAAGAAGCAGAGAAGATCATCAAAAACCTCATTAAAATAGTCCTCAAATTGGCAATTCTCTACAGGAACAACCAGTTTAATCAGGATGAAATAGCATTGATGGAGAAATTCAAGAAGAAGGTTCATCAGCTGGCTAAGACGGTGGTCAGTTTCCATCAGGTGGATTATACCTTCGACAGGAACTTTTTGTCCAAATTGTTAAACGAATGTAGAGAGCTGCTTCATGAAATCATTCAGCGTCACCTAACTGCGAAGTCACACGGACGCGTCAACAATGTGTTTGATCACTTCTCTGATTGTGAATTTTTGGCTGCCTTGTACAATCCCTTTGGACCTTATAAAACCCATTTGCAGAAACTTTGTGATGGGGTCAACAAAATGCTAGATGAGGGGAACATATAAGTACTTGTATTAGAGGTGCTGCCTATGAGTTATTTGTAGATGGAACACTGTTGATTTATGAAGGAATAAGGGAGCATGCAAAGAGGTTTTTTACATTATGACAAATCTTTCCTAAATATCTTTATTAATTGATTTCTTATTATGCTCTATCTGTTGCTATTCACAGTCCATCTGGAAGAAAAACTGCACATGACCTTTTTTATTGTGCTTTGCCTATGGAAACAGCTTTATAAAGACAATCAAACAGAATGGTTCAAGTAGAGTAAGAGTCTTGCAAGATAGATATACAAACCAAAACAATATGCTGTCAGACAATCTGCATCTTTCATAGATTTACAGAATTAATTCTAAACTATCAGAATCCAGTAATGTTGGTAACAGATTATCATGGTGATGGTACACTCTGTAATTTCTTTCATTTACTTGTAAAATAGACATATTTGATTCATTTATAGTCTTTTATGCTCTCTGCACAGATAACAGCTTCCTAGTGTTGCCATTATGAAGCATTGAGTTTTAAATAAAATCAGTGATGCTGTCACATAGAGTCTTAACAGCAGGCTTGTGCATCTCCAGCTCAGAGGTGAAAACTTCCTGTCTGCAAGGCAGGATCTCTCAAGTAGAGATCCTTATAGACCTGCACAGGTGCTTGCTTCCTTTGATTACATGGGGATTATTTGAGGAATAAGCTACAGGAAAACAGCCGAACTGGGGAAGAGTATTCCCAAGAAACCGCTTGTGGTACAGAATTTTAACTCTGCCTATGATAAGGTAAAACACAGTGACTTCTCTGTGCAATTCCTTAAGATATTTAGAATTCTGCTAGTAGAATCATAGAATCAATCATTTGGGTTGGAAGGGTCACAATTCTTTTCAAAAAGATGTGAGTCAGTATATTTGATATACTAGTCTGATGAGTATGGTGATGTGAATTCACCAAAGTTGATAAATAAATTTCAAGCTAATTTGCTTTGTGTACAATGAAACTAGAAAGAGAAATTAGTGTTATCATTGTGTTACATACCATTTAACTAATGGAAAAATGGAATTTTGAATAAATTTTTTCTTCTTTTCATACTTCCTACCTTTTATCCTTCTTTTTCTTCCTCATCTTTTCTCTGCCTTGACATTGGGGATAAAAAATGTGACTTTCTAGACACTGTAATGTACTAAAAGCATGAAGTTAATACATTTCAAACAGCCAAAGACTTTTTGTTAGGAAGCATATAAAGAATTTGCTGTTTATTTAATTGCCAGTGTTTTTGCTGTTTGCTGTGTCCTTTTGTTTTAATGAGTAAACCAAAGAATATTTGCACTCCAAACTTCTCTTGTCTTTTTTTCCCCTTCTCATATTTTTAATTCTAAATTGTGCCAGCAACAAAAGCGTTGCAGCATCTGACATATGATTGCAGCATGACTTGTGATTTTTAAGAGAGAAAACTAAGTTTTATTCATGTTAGGTTGGTCATTAGGCTCTCAATATTTCTAGAAATGTGCCAGAGAAATGTGTTCAAAAGGTGAACTCATTTTATTGAAGCCACTGGTGTTCAGCAGAGAGAGAAGATTGATGTACTACTACTCTGGAAACAACCGGGAACTGATGTAAGGATAGTACACCAAAATTTGCCGGGAAATAAATGATTAGGTTGACATCTGAAGGAACATCATGTAAGATCCCTTCCCATGTTTTATGTACACAGAAAATACACTGTGTTTCTGTCCATCAGAAGTCATGTATAGGGATGCAACATCATGGAGAAAGTCGCACAAATTTTAAGGAGTTTAGTTTCTGGTGTATTTATTTTATCTTCCCACCTAGAAAGAGAAAGCTGTTTGTTTTCTTTACCAATTCTTCCTCCTGGGAGGGGAATAAAAAGGAACTTGACTTCTAGAAATTAAAGTTTTAGCTACAAATCCTATTTTTAAATCATGTCCTGATTTTCCCAAAATAGCATAGTTTATAATGAATGGTAACAGTTACTGAAAGGAGGGGACAGTACCTTGTTTAGAACCATGTGTATTATATGCGTGTGCTGTGTAAAACACAGAAGATTCTCTTTGGCTGTGACCTAGAATATTTTGATTGCTGAAATTTGAATTTTCTCTGGGATAAAAATTGCTGAAATAATCTTTGTACTTTGATAATTAACACCTACTTACATGTATATGAACCATGTATATTTTCAGGACCCAGGACCTTCTTATTGAGCTGCAGTACCCAGCCATTTATTGTTAGAAAAAGTGAAAATTGCCCATGGAGATTTGATTATAAGCATGAAAACTTGACAGCCAAGAGAACTTACATTTAGCTCACAACTGAGTTACATTCTTCTGAGATGCTGTAACAATGGTTCTTGTCTGGCATTCATTTTGAATTACAAAAAAGGGGCTTCCATAAGTATGAAAGAAACCAGTTGTGTTGGGTTTCCAAACACCTACCACGTACTTCTGACATGACATAGCACTCGAGCTGTATATTTTTGCAGTAAATTTATTTTACCTGCGGCATACATAAATAGTAGCTTTAATTATGAAAATTCAGAAATAAACTGACAGCATTTTTCCTTGTAGTACGCTTGTATGAAGGCATTGACCCTCTAGCAGAAACTTGACATAGTCAGGATTTTAAAAAAGGTTACAGGGGTACTGTTAAATTACAGGTAGCATAATGCCATTATATGTGGTAGAGAATTGATAATATTGTGTTTTTAAAGAGTAATAATTATTAATACATTAAAATCCAGTCACCATAGGTTCATTTTATAATAGGCTTTTAAATCTCAGTACCTCACGTGTTGCATATTTTTAATGTCTTTTCAACACTTAATTAATATGTAAAGCCTAATGCCATCAAAATAAAGGTTGAAGTTCTGGAAGTTAAAACTAATTTTATAGCCTTCTAGAGGCATTGAAAAATTTCTAAGTCAGACCTTGGATACCTTTTGCAATATGCAAACAAACATGATCTCGTCCATACAATGAAAACAAATTTTAGGGAGGTTATGGCCATTTTGTGTGGGCCGCCTTAGAAGGAATTCACTGGAACTTTTGCCACCCCTTAATTATGTTTGTATGCACAGACAAACAAAAAGAAACAATTGGGTAAATTACAAGTCTTATTCCTGGTTTTGAGTTCTCTTGAGATTTATCTCCATTTAGGAGGTACAGAGATCATCAGGAATCTGGAAGCTTTCAGCAACTGATGTGGGATGATTTGGGTTTTGGGTTTTTTTGTTTTTTTTTTTTCCTAAAAGGAAAATATCAAATCATGTCTCTTCTAAAAAAAGATCCAACCCCACCCATAAATTCCTGTAAAACAATGGAGTGAGGACATGGCCAATTGCTTTCTCATATCTCTCCCTAGTGAGATTACATTTTCCCAAGAAAATAGGGAACTGATTGTCATGGCAGTTGGCTTCAGTCACTTTCCAGCTCCTTCTAGCTGTAATGGCTATAATGTGACTATTTAAAGGTAAACTGGAATTCTGCATGTAGCTCTTAAAGGGAGCAGAATGTGCTCATTTTCAGGGTCTGGCAGAGAGAGACCCACACCACCTCATGGACAGAGAGGACAGCATTAAGAAAAGGATGGGTAAGTTGTATGTCGTATGGGCTCGGATGGTCTCTCTATGATGAGCACTGGCTGTCTGGTGACCTGGTACCACAGCTTTCCTTTGCCTTTGCCTGCCCTTCTGAGCAGTTGGAACTACTCTTAAGACAGATCAACTACTTTCCTACTGTTTTTACCTCAGGATTACATTACACTGTGTATGCATCTAAGGATGATCTAAGAGTAGATAGACTACGTTACCTGCTTCACTTAATGAAAAAACACAAACACCACTTTCCTGTTTGGTTGGGTTTTTTCTAAGGGGGGGAGTGGTGGGTTTGCAATGTAATTTGATCTCTGAAAGAATAATCTGCATCTTGATTTAGCTGTTAATACTGTTTTGGCTATAATCTGTACCCTCATCAGTGTAGTAAGCATTTAGCTGTGATTTCAATACATGTACTTCTGAGCCTTTTTTTTTTTTTTCCAGAAGTGCTTTTGAATGTATTAGAGACGATATACTTCATACAAATGAGATGAAGATGCCTGTTTGCATATCCATTTGCAGAAAAACTTTGGTACAACTGCTCAACTGCTTTTTATTGAGATTTGGGCAGGTCATGCAACATTCATGGTTAAGTGGCAAACATCCGTGCTCTGGATAAAACAACTGTCAAAAGAGATTATAGTTGTCCAAAAAAGTTCTGTAATACCTTACTTCTATGTTTTTCACATAAATGAAACTTCTTTTGGGAAGGGAAAGTTTCCTATTTATCTTAAAACCAAATTGCTGTGCAAAACCACACTGTGGCTATTACTCAAAGTTTAGACTTAGTAATGTAGTTATTTCCAGTTTGTAAAAAAAAAAGACACCAAAACCCAACAGAAGAAAACTTACATTTGGAAGAAGTTCTGACATAATTATGCATTCTAATTTTCTAATCTTTTCATGCTGAATTTTGCATACTGCAGTTGAAATTATGTTACAGCTTTGTAATTCATATACACTATTAATATTATAGGCTAACGTGATTTTTTTTAATGTCTATAAAAACAAAGGAATAGTATCTCCATACAGGCTATGTCAAAGACCTTTCTCAGTTACAATAGTGCTCTGTCTGTGTAACAAATCAAGATTTCTTATGTTTAAACTACAAATTGCTGAAGTGGCCCCTCTTTTCTCAGTACTCAGTTTTATTATTTAGAGTTCTGTTTTCTGATTTTAAAGTTGAGATTTATGGGCAAGACATTCCTGAATCAATACCCACTTTTTCTTATGAGCTTGGGAAATACAGGTGCTGATGTACATCTTCTAACCATCTGTAAATTTCTACTTGCTAGCACAGCACCAGTTTCTGGAGAAACACCCCTTATGGCACTTCTTTCTACTAGGGAGCAAATTGAAAAGAGGCGTCTTATAACTTTGGGATATACCATAATTACACAGTATCAAACAAAGAAGCAAACTATAATGATTAAGAATAATGTAATTAAGAAGGTACTTTGCTTGCCCAGCTTTCGCAAGCAATCAAAACTTATTTGCTATTTGTTGTTCTCCCCTGTGGGAAAGTCTTGGTTTGGTAGGTGGAGGACAAAGGCGGAGCTTCCTACAGTTACTGTGATTTAGATTTAAATTACTTTTACATGTAAGGCCTTCCATTGTTTACTCTCAAAATCTTAGTAGTGGATTTTAAAATCACACTTTTCATTGGCTTCATGACAAATTAATTCCTCTTTCAGTTTGTATTAAATATTTGGGTTTTAAATGTGCTTTTATTGTGTAAATAAATATGAGCTGAAACAAAATAGCAGCTGGCCTTGTGCATCATATCATGCTTCCTAGATACCTGGGGGTTTTTCCTTAGTCAGTAGGTGTTTTGTGTCCTATAAAGAAACTTCTTAGTGGATATAATTCTGAAGGTTTTCATAAATTCAGGTCACTCTAAGAGAAGAATTGTTGGCTTTTCACACACTTGTTCTCCGGTTTCCGCTAGCACCTCATGGCAACCCAGAGCTCTTCATTTGCAAGATATTTGTGGGACATTTTGAAGTACATTTTTTTTAGAATTCATTTATTGTTGATTGTTCTGGCCAAGCTGCAGCTAATGGTGGATGAAAAATGTTGTTACATTTAAGTTGTGTGAGGGTTTTGTAATACAGGGAGAATGGTGGTGCAGATGGAATAAATCAGCTCAAGCAGGGCCCACATACCACCAACCCCTCTTCTTTTGTGTGCAAGTATAAATGCACTAGTTATGCTCCATTACTGAACAGTGTTGAAAAACTACTTGGCTTTCTTGAGCAGGATTTACTCTTTTGTTTGGGGAATCTATTTCAGTAGCTGGGCTTGGCTAGGGTTCTGAGAAGAAAGTCCCCTGGCTGTTGATAGCCTACTATTAATTAAGGGTTTCTGTGACATGAAAGGACAGCCTTTCCCCATTCCAGAAGCACTGAGCTGATGTCTTCAGCTTACTTCACTGACCGGAATGGAGATACTGTGGTTTTTTGCTTTGTTTGTTAAGGGGTCACTTTAATTTTTGTGGAGAGTCACAACTATGTATGATCTGCTAGGCCTACTAAGAGATTGCAGAAATAAAAGAGACAGAGGCTGACTGGTTTATTACCCCATGAGGCTTTGAGCCAGAGGGGGAATTAAGTGCATTGGTCCAGGGACATGACATGAGATCAGCTGTTACTTTCAAGAGAGCTGGTTCTGTATCTTAAGGATCTTGATAATTCAGCAACCGAAAAATTATCTCATCCTTGGAACTAAAGTGAGTCTCTTTGCCCAACTAAAGAGCTGTCTCACTTACCGGCTGCCTAACTTGATTGCAATGGTATGGACACTCCCAAAGGTACTTTTGCTGTGCCATCATATGAGAAACTACTAGGCAAAAGTGGAAAGAAAAGCTCAGCATTTTTCTGGGAGGAAGGGCTGTGATCAAACAAAGATCCCATTAAGTTTGCTTTGCCATCCACACTGTGATAAGGACTACTGCCTGCTGTAAGCACAGGCACAGGCATTTGACTTTGGCTAAGTAAGACATTTCCAGTGTATGTGATACCGCAATCTACAATTTACCCCAAAGCCAGAACTGAGAGGCTCATGCTATAAAATACGGAAACAGGGAAGGAGGCCCTTTGTAAAACAATATCAAAGAAAACTAGTCTTTGCTACTGTTTGGAGCTGGGAGAACCTTGGCTGGGGTATTTTGACTTCTCATCTCATTTCTGATAGGAGAGCAAGTGCTGAAGAGGAGTACAATCAAGCTACAGGAAAGGCATTTATGTTCCTAGTTGGTTGACTGTTCTCCATCTTGCTTCTAGATAGAAGGCAATTCCATACTTCATGTATTCTTGACTAAAATGGTTCTTTACTTAGGTAGGGGAGGAATTCTCACCATGGAATATAGACAATCTAAACCTGTGGAGTTTTGCTTTCATTTGCATTCTTGGGGTGTTTGGAATGGAAGCTGGCAGAGTGGGTATTTCTGAGAGACGACAGGAACTCTGCTGTTAATCTGGGGGAAATGAATGTATGTTGTCCACAGAGAAAACTTCTGTAAAATTGGAATTAAGAAATGTTAAATGTCCTTTGTGGCAGCTTGAGAGAAGAGGCCATTTTAGAAGGCACAGTTTAAAAGTACTTTACCTTTTGTGCACTTTGTGTTCATTACAGGAGCTGCCTGGATTTGTTCCTGTGAGGGTACTGCAACACGATGTATCAGACAACGAAGCCTGTGGAAAGAAATCTATATGGACTGATTCTTGATAGCTGTTTCAGAGATGTTTATTTCTCCAGCCGCATGGCCGGGGCTCTGCCAAGGAACCCTCACAGTCTGGACTGAGGGTCCTTGCCCACGCAGGGGAACACAAACCAACAACAGGGAATGAGGCTGACCGGGGCAGGGAAACCCCGTGCCTCCCCCCAGGGCCCCTCTCCCAGGGCCCCATGGCAGGGGGGAAGGGCCTCAACATGGAGTTACTGTACAAGCAGAACCTCTTGGAATTTTTAGCTGTTCTAAATCTCACTATGGCTGTTAATTCAGGAAGCAACTGCATCAAATCAGTTTTCTCAGGAGGCATTTCAAGTCTTCCATCCATTCACTAAAGATTCAGCTCATGTGCAGAATTTGTTTACATGTAACTTGCTAGTAGTGCAAACATGCACCTGATTTCCACAGAATGTGACATATGGTTATTTGCCAGTCTTTCTACTTCTTGTTTTAGTTCTCGTTTTTTGTCCTTGTGGGTTTTTATTGTCTTTTTTTTTTTTTTTTTTTTTTTTTCTTCAAGGAGACCAATTTAATGGATTTTTCATGAAGAATCATTTAGGACGAAATAGTGTGGTTGTGTTGTGGGAGTAACACCATAACCTTTTGCTGGCACCTCTCTAACATCTCACCACAGGATGCATTTTCAAAGCTGTAGATGTGCATAAGCAACTAGTTTCTGCTTCAAAAGTTTGTTCTACTACTGTGTTACTTCATATCTGCTCAGCAGTCCACCGAGCCCTGACTGACCCAGAGCTTTGGTCTCCCTTAAATCCTAAGTCTCTGACGGAATCCAATGGAGAGCTTCCATAGCGCTCTGCTTGTGCCCCCTGCATGAATTTTCCACTTAATTGAGTGGTATGTGCAGCAAATGCCAAAATTAATGTTTCTTGCCAAAACAGGGATATGAGACCTCCTGTGATGTGTGTTGTTGACAACAGCTATAAAAATGTTTGCATTTACATTTGCAGTTGGTGCATAAGAATGTGTGCACTGTTAACTACGCAGTAGGCTGCTCCCCAACATCTCATCAGGAAAGCTGCCTTTCAAGTTTGGAGGGTAACAAACAGTGGATTCAATGGCAAAAAGACCCCACTTACCAATTGCTGTAGGCTCACAGAAAAATAAAAGAAGACAAGAGAATGCAAGCTGGAAGGGAAATACTGCTATATGCTGCTCCTGCAGAGGAAAGGAATTAATAGAAATATTATGTTCAAGCTATGAAGAATTCCTCAGTGGGGGTTTCTAAGTAGTTTTATCTAAACACTTTTACTGAGAGAGTAATTACTATGATGAGCCAGGCCATACAGTTAGTTTCTGTGAGATAAACATGTGACTAGCTCAGTGCTTAGAGCCCTCAATGACCAGCTCAGGGCCTGAGACCCCTCAATGACCTCTCTGCACTGGCAGCCAGAGAATGGCTGCAGAGAGAGAGAGAGGAAATGGGGAGGATGACCCGGCTGTAAGCAAAGTGTCTTTGGTCCCAGCAAAAAACATGGGTCTTCAAAACCTCAGGGACTTATAGAGCACCAGGGCTATGGGCAGGCACCATCTATTGGAGGCCATGCTTTTGCAGTATTCAGTGAAAGGTGCTACAGTTTTTAACATGGATTCAACATCTAGCTCCTGGCCACAGCAAGAAACGTCTCCCCCTTCAATCATGTTTGTAGAGAAGTCTTTGTTCCCAGTGAATAGGCCTCTGCAAATCTCCATGAGCAAAACCATTAAGCAAGCAAGTAAAGTGCTTGAAAATGATCTTTATAATCCAAAAAGATTTTTTAGCAATGTTAAAAAATACAGAATAAAAGCAAGTCAGTCAATTCTTTTATTCTCCCTGAATAAAAGTTTTTAAGGTGCTCACCATCTCCAGGAGCAGACAGTAGAAACCATTTCCGAGGGGATTAAGGATCCCACAGGACCCACAACACATGCAATCCCCTAGTTTATAAATGACTTAGAAAAGAAAAAAAGCCCAACCCAATTATCTAACCTGTTAGTCAAAAGATGCTAGAACATACACCAAATTTGTTTCAGTGCACAGCATTAAAATTTACTGTTAATAAAAAGAACTTACCTGCTCTAGGCATTGAAGCATAACAGAAAAGAAACACCATCACAGTCAGTATTACCAGGTACTCTGTGGGTTTTTTGGCAAATTTTTCTAGTGAAAAATGTTTAATATGTCAGTATAAATGTTAATGACAAACATATGTTAGTCCACACTGCTCACTAAAAGACAAAATAAAGCAAATTTGCTCCTTCTTTTTGAACTCACTTATTTTGTTACCAGTTTCAACCAGTTTAAACCCTGTCTGGCTGAGTTTGGAATGTGGATATCCTGCTATTGCTCTCACACTCACTGAAAACTCTCTATGGCACCTGATCTTGATTTGTGGCTTGACACCTACTGTGTTCATGTTTCCACCTACCGTCACCTCACTTGGGTAAGCCTCATACCTTTTTTCAGACTGAAACAGAAATTTTCTGATACCTGTTTGACTTTTGGAACAAAGCTCTTCTGACTGCTAAGGAAACCCATCAAACACCTTTCCATCCTGAGTGGTTCTTTGTATTTTGCATCTTTTTAATACAGACAAGTTTCACTTTAAAAACATAAAATATAGAAGTGATGTACTGTTTCTCCAGTGCACTTTCTTTTGTGTTTTACAGGAAAACCCCCCAATCTGTTGAGGAAACTCGTAATTGTTTTGAAGTGTGAGCTCTCTCTTGATTTTAATCCCAGTCTATGCACAAAAATAAGGTAGCTGTAAAAGTTCCTGACTTGTTAACAAGGCCTGTTTATTCAGTATGTAAAGAACAAATTCTGCTATAGAAGTACCTCATGGACTGATTTTATTTGGGCCATATAACCACTAACTTCCAGGAAAATTCAAGAGTAAGTCCGGTCCTTGAATAGCCCTTTATCTATAAAAACAGGACATGGAAGACTATGGAATGTGAAAGACTAGAGCTGAAATGGCTTCCTCAAGATCATGAAAGATCTGGTGCTGGACAGAACCAGCACTGAAAATGGACCAGGTTCTCTTAGGACTTGTTTATAGAAGTGCCCACAGATCTGAGCTGCTCTGGAGTGATACGGTTACATAGGAGATTATGCAAATAAAATTGGCACTGTAAGGATGACCACTCAGTCCTTGTGGGTATTTCCGGTCTTTACTAGACGCTGCTCTCACAGCATCTTGGAGACTTGCCTTTCTTTTCCCAGGTGGGAGCCCAATCCCACACTGTAGCAACAATAAACAAAATATTGAGTGTTGAGGCTGAACCAAAGCTCACAGATGTTAAGGCCTCAATCTGTTACTTCCTCAGGAAGAGCAATTGCAATCTGACTCACAGCTCTGCCCTCCTCCCCCCCAGGAAAGAGCTTCCTCCTCCTGCCAAGCACAGCACAGCCAAACAACAATCAGCGGTGTTCTCTCTGCAAAATACACCCAGTTGCACCGGGCCTCTCACTGCTGGGAAATTTGCTCTTCTATTGAGCTCCATTCAAATGGCATAGACAAACTTCAGAAGTTTAATTAGTTGTGAGGCTATTTAGTGCTGCGACAGAAAAACACACCTCCAGTGCAATGGGTTGTTTCTGTGCACATTCAACAATATTTCCCACACTTAAAAATTGTGATTTATTGTAGACTATTTATCTGATGCATGTTCCCTTGCCTGCCTCCAGAAATGTTTATCTTCTGTAGTTTCCAGTCGTTTCCCTGTGGGTGTTACTGTGCATGTGGGCACTTGGGGCAGTCTTACCGTAGCACGAGCTCGCTCTAGTGCCCACAGTGTGAGTTGCAGATGGAGCTTTCAAACCCCTGCAAGCCGAACCGTGTCATAAAACCGCAGACCATTCGTCTCTGTTCCTACTGTTTCTAAAGGAGTGAATACCACAGATGATTTGAGGTAAGGATTTATAATTTATTCTATTTTGGGAGCCTCCAAATAGCTGTCACTCAGGAAACTATCGCCTTTCTTTAGTGTAGACAATAAAGCGTTTACAGCCAAGAAGATAACCGGGCAGCAAAACCAATTTTTCTTTTCTATTAGCTCCAGAAATAATCCAAAGTTTACAAGAAAGCTTAATAATGAACTAAAGTTCATCTGTGCAGAGGGAATATGTAGATGATTTCCCCAAAAAATAATTCTGTGTGTTCCTTACAAAACCCTGTGTTCCCTGAGCACTCCCCAGATTTAAGCATTGTCCCTATGAAATGCCAGAACAATGACATTCTGAATAACACTGTCTCGCACAATACCCGCAGTAATATAATGATTAAGCATGTACATTCGTACTTAACTCACTGGCTGGTTCAACTAAACACAATGCACTCTGCTACTCTTCGTGCCTCACTCTGTTCCTCTGCTTCACCATGGGGTCACTCCCACAGGCTGCAGGTCTCCATGAACTGCTCCAGCATGGGTCCCTCCCACAGGGTGCATTCCTTCAAAACAGGCTGCTCCAGTCACCCACGGGGTCACAAGTCCTGCCAGAAACCCTGCTCCAGTGTGGACCTCCAGGGGCTGCCTCACTATGGTCTTCTCTACGGGCTCTGGGGAATCTGTTCCTGCAGCTGGACCACCTGCTCTCCCTGCTCCTTCACCGGCCTGGGCATCTGCAGGGCTGTTTCTTCCTCAGCTTCCCTGCTCTTTCACAAATGCAAAAGGGCGTTTTATATTTTCTTAAAAACGTTCCCAGAGAGGCACCACCAGCACCCTCTCTGAGGTGGGTCCTTTGGATCTGGTGGGAATGCTGTGCCTGGCACTGGCATCTCAGGCCTGTTCCCCATGGCCGCCCTGCAGCCCACGGGCACCTGCACCCAGCACCGCCCTCCGCACATGGGCAGCCAAAGAAAGGGCGGTGTACTGCACTTTAACTGCTCGATATAGAAAGTTCCCACAACCAGGGCTGAAAGCAGTGATTTGGATAGGGAAATAGTACATAGAGCAAAAAAAAAAAAAAAATTGCACACCATAAACTGTAGGGTTAATATAAAAGAAGTAACTGTGGATTAACTTCAAACGGAGGCGTGATGTCTTACACCAGGGCAGCCTGGTCTCACAACCCAGCCTGGCAACGGCCTCGTTGGACACGTGGATATGTCTGACAGGACAGCCCGCTCCTTCCCACCTTTCACAACCTCTTCCCTTCCCTCCTCTATCCTCTCCTCTGCATTGCTTCCTTCTCCTTCCTTTTCCTTTTCTTCCTCCATCCTCCCCTCCATATCCCTTCCTTTCTCCTCCCCAGCTCTTCCTTTCCCCTCTCCATCCCTTCTTCTCCTCTTCTCATCCCATTGTATTGTGTGGAAAATCACACCATGAAAAGCCAGTGTCCACAAAGGAGACAGAGGAGTCCTCCAACTTTGTCTGAATAAAGGGAGCGAGTCCACCGGGGCACACGTCGGCGGGGTTTTCTCTCTCGAGGTTTCAGAGGGCACAGCCTCCTTTCATCCTAAATTCCCGGCCGCATGTCACCCTCTTCCTTTCCCCACTGGCTGCGGTACTAAGAAGGTACAGCCTTCCCGAACGGCCTACCACATATCCCCCCTTGAACCTACTGTTTTACCCCAAAGTTCAGAAACTCAAGCTTGTGCAGACCCTTGTCTGTTTCGGGAGCCAAGCTGTCTGGGTTCTGTAGCAGACCTGCTGCCCAAAGTTACTAGAGACATTAAAACCCATTTCCAAGATGTTAACACCCATTCATACCTTCGCCAATAGAATTGTTTGTAAATACATCAGCACACATCTTCCCGATCACTTTTCCCTCCCCATCCTCTCCCTTTCTTTATCCCTTCCTCTCCTCATCCCATCCCATCATATCCCTTCCCTTACTTTCCACAACCCTTCCTCTCCCCTCCTTCCAGCCCTTCCATTCCCCATCCTTTTCTTTCCCCTTCCTTTCCCTTTCTCGTCCCATCCCGTCCCGTCCCACCGCACACTACAGTTCCCAGCGGGCTGCGGTGCTGGCGCATGCGCGGTGCCGGCGCGTCTCCCCGCCCCGTGGCGCTGGGAGGGCGGGGGCCAGGGCCGGGGCCGGGCAGTGGGGCCGAGCGGCGCAGCGGGGCTTGGACCGGCAGCGCAGCGGGGCCGGGTGGCGCGGAGCGATGGCGGCGGCGGGGCTGAGGTTCGACGGGCGGGTGGTGCTGGTGACCGGCGCCGGAGGAGGTGAGCGCTAGCCGGGGGTTCCTCACCCGCGGGAGGCGGCGGAGTTGCTCGGGGACAGCCCGGGCGGTGCGGGCTCCGCGCAGCCGCCGCTGCCCGCGGCCCTGGCAGGTGCCTCGGGGGCGGCCGGTCCGGTTTCGCGGGGAAAAGCGGGTTGTTTCCCTCAGAGAAGGGAAGCGGGGCTGCGGGGGAGGCGCTGTCCCTGCCGGCCCCGGCCGTGCCAAGGCTGTGCAGAGGTCACGGCCGTGCCTCCTGCTGCCCTCAGAGCTGCTGCCGTCCGAGCGCGGCCCGGCACTGCTCAAGTTGGTAACCTCTCCGAACGCGTGATTTGTGCTCTTTAAACACGGGGAGCAGCGCCGTTGCTCCCCGGTCAGCAGTGGATGTCCTGGTATCCTAATTCCTTCCAGTTGTGCCTTGGACCTAGTGGCTGAGGCGTGTGACCCGTGTGGGTTTGGCACAGTGCTGCTCCAGCAGGGGTTTCACGTGTGCCACCGGTGCTGCAGAAAGCAGCCGCCCACCTGTTGCTGCCTTCCCCGCCCGCGGTGCTCCCAGGAGCCGGCCTGGAGGCAGGTGGGAGCGGGCAGCAGAGGGGAGAGGGAAGGACTGACCTCTGGCAGCAGCAGGGCTGGCCTGCGCTGTTGGTGGTCTGTAGGCGTGATCTCTCCAGGGAACGTGGTCTGCAGTGGAATGCTTGGTTTTGCCAGGAAGTGTTTTTGTATTTGTTATTATGGCGTGGAGTTGGTTGGTTGAGGTTTTTGTTGTTTGTTTCTTCTCCCTTATTTTTTTTCCTCTCTCTGCATCCATGCTTTGACTTTTGCCTACTATCATAGTTAAGCAAAAATACGAGCTGTCAGTGTGGATGGGTGAGAGACAAAGTTAGTGCTTACGATGAGCTGCTTAGGAAACTTGTTCTACCATACTCTGAGAAGGTTCTGCCCTCCTGACAGTGGAGTTTTGCTCTCATTTTGTGGCACTGCACATAGCCAGAGGAGTCATTTTGGGGCCCTAGATTAAGTGATATCTTGTGAAGAAGATGTTTTGGTAAGCACTGAACAGTCCATCTACATCATCTGAAGGTGACCAACTTGATAATAATTCAGAGCAGGTTTTTTAATGGTGCTTTTCTGCTTTTACTGCATCTATATTTATGGGCTTTTCCGTTTATAGTAGGTTTCACTGAAGAACAGGTTAAGACCTTGCGTAATAGCAAAACAAGGTCAGTGTGGCAGTAGCAAACCTTCCAAAAAGCATTGCACCAAGTAAAAGTTGCTTGTCATAAGTGTGTGTACAGTGACCCTTGTACTCCTAGTGTTAGACTGCTTGAAAATGGTTTGTTAATAGAGAAAACTCCCCTTGGATGTTTTATTTCACAACAGCTTCTTAATAAGTGGTTGATTAAATTTAAGCCAAGATAAAGGGAGGTCCTATTATCTATGGATTAGTTCTCCTTTTGCTTTTATTTTATTTACAACACTGTAGTTAGACTGCATTACTAATAGCATTGTTCTTCAGCGTTGATTTTTTGGATGCTGGTGAACAGATCTAAGCTGGGAATTTATTTAGACATGTGTATCACTAATTTGTGTTAAAGTGATGCCTGTTTTCACATACACAGATACCTAAAAAGTGTTTCTTTTCACTTTGAGCAGATCCTTTGTGAATTACTGTTCCTGCCTGTGTTGGGCATTGTTTGTGCAACCTATCTTGGTTTTTTTAAAATTAGTTTTGATTCTGAAGCATTCGATCCTTGCTTAGCAGTTGAGAAGGCCAGCACATATAACTGGTCTGGGTTTTGTGCACTTCTCATTTGTGTGGCTTTTCAAAACAAAGACAAAAAAAGATTTTCTTGGACTTGGGTTACATGAGGCAGTATGTGTATGCACCTCACATGTGATACTCTCTGTTGCAGAGGCCTGAGGAAGCCTTAAGGAAATTTTCAGCTTGTTGCTGTGAGATAAGTGTGCTTCAAAACAGTCTGAACAGTTCTTATTTTTTCCCCCCATTGTCTTTTGGAGAACTGCTTTGAATGTCCTGGTGAGGGGCAAAGAGATACTGTTTGCATTCTGAGAAACTTCTTTCTGACTGATCATCTTGTGATCATTCAAATGGCTTTTTCTTTTGAAATTAATAAAAAAGGATCATTGCCATTGATCCAAATAACTTTTGACTGGTACAGTGGATAATATATCTGTAAATCATTTATTTTGATGAATGTTAAACACAACTAGAATCTAAGCCAGAGTGAAGATCCAAGAACCTCGCTTTCGTATGTGATGCAGAAATTACAGTCTTCTCTTAGGATAGGCAAACTATGTATGTGTTTGATTAACTGAGGTATTAGGCATTTCTTTGTATGTAAATGATTTTGTCAATACATCTTCAGTCACAGTTAAATTTTGTTTGGTTTCTTTTTCAAATAGTAACTTTAACTAGGGAAGTATCTTATTCACTTAGAATGTAATTAATTAACTTGAAACATGCCCTCCTTCAGTGTTACATCAGGACATTAGAGGTTCTTCCTTTCAAGTGTATTTTTCTATCACAAGAACAAACTCAGCAGCATACAGCTTTCCCAGATGCTTCTGTTGAATGCAGTAACAAAGAGTAAGCATGGTTTATTTGGATTTTTTTTTCCTCTTGACTGGAGGTTTTGTTTACTATTTATCTGTTTGTTTACTTTTATATTTTGTTCTTATAAAAGACTTAGAACTCCTGGGGGAAATAATGTTTTACTTTGAACCTCCAAGGTGTTTGTGTTGAATTGGTGCATTTTTCTTAACACAATAATTTTTGTGTAGCTTTTGTCTGAATTGTGATCTGGGTAACAAAGTCACTCTTGTTTTTAACTTTTTTTTTTTTTGTTTAAACTAGGTTTGGGCAGAGCATATGCTCTGGCTTTTGCTGAAAGAGGTGCTTCAGTAGTTGGTAAGTTTTATCTTAACTAACTTGATCTAGGCAGTAACCTTTGCCTTTTCACATAGCTTGCATTCAACAGTCCATGGCCTTTTTGACAGTAACCTTTGCTATTTAATGGTTTTCTGTCTTATCTTTTGCTGTTTAAATTTTGCTTCTAAGCTTTATTTTCTTATGAAACAAGTTGCCTAAGTTTGTCCAAGGGCTTACCTTTGCTGGAAAGCCTGTTGGAGTCAGATAATTTCCTAGATTTGACTTTCATCTGTGCATACAAGTCTTTACCACAATCTGAGGCCAGAGAATGTGTTGTCCTAGGTAAATACTGCTCAGAAGCTTCCAATATGACCATGTGAATATGCGAATATGTTGCCTTATAGTGCCTTTATAAATTTTATATCGTTTATAAAATTTCATAAAAATTATTTGGTTTTACTTCATTGATTAAAAATGAGTATGTGTGTAGACAACTATAAAAAAATATCTAGGTTGTTTTTTCTTTTTTTTCTGGTAATTGCCATCTTTGATACTTGCTGTATTTACCATGGACGTGAATAATTTATGTTGAGTTCTTATTTAGCAAAAATTATGTCACTAAAGCAGCCCAAATATTTTGTGTTGACTCTCTGTAGCTGGTGGTGGTCTGGCTTTCCAGAATGATCTGAAAGAAAATGCATTCTGTTGCCTGATCACAGCTAATGCTCCTTTATCTCTTGGCCTTATTGTGTAATAACTAAACAGTAAGTTAAGAATTGACTGTAAGGGCAACTTCTTGTTTCCTTTTGGAAACTTCACAGTTCAGCTTGTCTTACAGTATTACCTCTACATGCTTGTATTTGTTTCTCTTGTTCTCTTACGATTCTGAATTCAAAGAGTTGAGAAGTTACTTGTATAAACATTTAGTGTTTTAAAACTGGAGCAGATTGAGACTTATGCCTTGTGTCTTTAAAACAAATTCCCTTTTTAAGTTATGGAAATGAAGGTATGTTGTAAGAACATACCTTCAAACCAAATACTCCAGAAGAATGTTTTCAGTTGGAAGGATAATGCTAGGTTCCAACATGGCACCTTTGTCCAGTCCTGCATCTCTGTTGAGTGAGTGGCCGTTGGTGTGTTAGACTTACAAGAGCAAGCTAGGTGGAAAACTCCCTGTTCTCATCAACCAAAGGCTGCCTGCTACCACTATTTTTTGTCATTCTTTCTCTCTTTCATGCCTGTCATCAGGAAAAGTTGAAAGCAGGAGGAAAGGATCGTTTGCTTTTTTCTTGCTTCATATGTCATGTCCTGACCTGCTGTTTCTTCCAGTCTGAGGGCTCTTGTGTTGCTGTTTCAGTTTAGCTTAGAGTCATGCTTTTGAAACATCTCTCCTGATACATTATTTTATTTGTATTTTTGTTTGCATAGTGAAATGGTAGTGAATTACATGAGTCCTTTATAAAACAAACTGGAAGATGCAATCCAGAAGCACACCTACGTTGTTCATGTGTGTTTGGTTTGTGACGCTAGACTACAGCAAGAAATGAGCTGGCTTATTTTTAAAAAAACTTGCGCTGTATGTGTCAGGTCCTCAGCACCGTTTCACCCTTCAGGCTTGCTTCTGCTGCTCTGCTAATGACACACTCATAGCCTCAGAGGAATTCTTCTCTGAGGTTCAGACTATAACCATGCTCTGTCACAACTACTGCAGTCTCTGGCTCTTTTCTGCTGTATGTTTTCAACTGAAAATTGCATGATGTAAAGCTTGGGCTTAAAATAATGTTATTTGTCTATTTTGTTGTTAGGGTTTTTTTTCATTGCTCTAACACTCTCTTGGAGTTATTATTTTCAAAGCCTAGAATAGCTCAACTCTTTCTTGCATACTCATTTTTGTTTCAACTCCATTAGTGCCTGTGCTTGGCCTAATGTACTTTTTTGCCCCTGAAAATTTTCCCAAATATTTAATTAAATTTTTGTCAGCAAAGTACTATTGAAGTGTAGGATAAACATATATAAACTTGTTTGTGATAGAGAGCTGTAAGGTCTTAAAAAGACTGAATGGTTTGTATATATATTTACCACCAAATTATTCACTCTTCTTTCCCAGGACAAGTTAGAAATTCTAGTGTTGTTCCTGACTCACTTTACTTTAATATCATGGATGTTGCAGACTGACCAGTCAGCCTGTGTTGTCTATCCTAACACTTCACTACACTTAGAAATCTTCCTTAGTGCCTCACTTGAATTGTGTTACCTGCATGTTTGGATTGTTAGATATTGATCTGTTAGCTTGGAGATTCTGTCTCCTTTCTTTTTTTGCATCAGTCTGTTAAGGTACTTGTACTTACTGCTTCAGGCTGGGCATCTTTGGGTCTGGTTTGATGGTTGATTGGTTTTTTTTGGGTTTTTTTTGTCATGTTGTATCTGTCCCATTTTGATGCTCTCTTCTTCTGGACTTTGGCATGTTCATTTACATAAATTTTCTGCAGTATTTCTACATTTCTCTTTAAGTGCTGCTCACAAAGCTGCATATAGGATTCCAGATGAGACTTCTTGATCTGGGTAATATAGAATGATTTTGTGATGTGTCATGCAAGCTGTGTTCCTGTTTACATGGAGAGTTTAAAAAAAAAAAAGCATAAAGTGGGTCTATTTCATTCTGTGCTAATACAACAGACTTGCCATTGCTGTTTATCATCAAGACCAGCAAGAGCATCCTGCATATTTTGTGGCTTTCACTGTGTCTGGCTTCTTGAGGTTAGGAGGCAGAAGCTGGAATTCACCATTTCAAAAGATCATTTAGCAAAATACCAGTGTTGCATGTAAATTCAGTCAGTTCTGGCTTTCTTACAATTCCAATTTGAACCCCTTTGAACAAAACTTCCTACCATTTTTTGAAGTTCTTTGTCCAAATACAATGTTTTTGGGATTTTTTGGGAGTGTTTTTGTTCCCCTGGTAATTCCATGAAGCTGTTGGATGTGCAAATACAGGAGTGCAGCAGAGTGTGGCGATGGTACGTTCCAGCTGCTGTTAGTGATGTGTCCCCCAGTGCGGAGAGCAGCCCGGAACAGCTCTGTGTGTCAGGTGGGCCTCCTATCCCACAGGAGCAGGATCTGAAGCTCCAGAGCAGGCACTTCTCACTTTGTTTAGACTGCTGGATCTCTTATTTAGTGGTGTTGACTAGTAACAGTTTGGCTACTCTATTAAACAGGAACAAAGTCTTCATAGTCTTGCTTACAGTTCATGCAATAGTTAGAGACTGGAATAAATTGCCTGTGATTGGGGTATAATCTAGATCTTAATCTCTGAGCTACAACACAATTACAGAGGTAGCCTGGGCAGGGCAAGCAGGTTGAATACATGGTGGAGGGGGAAAAAAAGTTCTATTTTCCATGTTATTTAAAGAAGAAGAAATAATATATGTTGCACTGCTTTTAAAAAAAATAATCATGTGTCCTACTATTTTTTTGTTGTCGTCTCTGGTTTTCAGTAAGATCCAGATGCAGCAGTCTTTATTAATACTCCTTGTAACCTCCAGTGTGATAATGAGGTAAGGACAGACCATGAAGTCTTGAGTGTTAACAACAAAAATTTCATTTCTTTGTCATGCACAGTGAATGATCTTGGAGGTGATTTCAAGGGATATGGCAAAAGCTCCTCAGCTGCTGACAAAGTTGTCGATGAAATCAGAGCAAAAGGAGGGAAAGCAGTACCCAATTATGGTATGTTATTTTTCCAGATCAGTGTAATGTTTTATCTGTAGGAGTAGTGGACATGTTAAATAAAAAGTTGATGTTTCTTAGTGAAAGACTACTACCAGCTTGGCAATAACATATAGATTAAACAAATATAATATCATATGGAGTGGGAAGACAGATGCTAAAAGCAAGTGCATCAATTGCTTCTTTTAATTAAGATTTGTTCACTAATGCCCTTCTCTGTTATCTGATTTTTTGACATTGAAGTATTAAGCAGCTGTCCATCTGGAGTTTTCAGCAGCAAAATGGGAATGGATGATTCTTGCTTGGTTTGCTTCATGTTTTTCTTGCGATGGCAAGTGTTGTGCCATTTAGCCTTACTTTGTGGGATTTGCTTTAGGCCACGTGCAGATAATGGCTGAATTTGAATTTAGTTTTCACTGGGGTTGTACACAATTTATTTTTCTTAGCTCTGTGGAATTAATTGTTAATATCCTGGAAGTGCAGTGTATCCAGTTAATTTTATTTGAAAATTTGTACTTCTTTCTTACAGATTCTGTGGAAGATGGTGAAAAGCTTGTGAAGACAGCCCTTGAGGCTTTTGGGAGGATAGGTACAGTTGCTTAATTCATGTTGAAACTTGTTTGCAAAGGCAAAGCCATTATAAACAGTGCAATTAACAACACATGTATGAACTGTGTGATAACAGTAGTACACACCAATCCCGATGCCTCTGGTCAGTGAAATGTGAATAAGGGGCTTTTAGCTTTTAATCTGAATGGTCAGCTTTTCTGGGTTTTTTGGTGGTTTTTGCTGAAGTTTAAAGCTTAGTATATGATTCTTCTTTTCCTGCCCTTCAGAATTTTGGAGCTCCAGTAGTGGTTAACAATTTCTGTCACAAAACACAGAGTCTATGAAGTGTTACAACTAGCTGCATAGAATTAGCATAGATAATGTTGCTTTCTGTTTTGGAAGCTCTTCTGCTTACATAATGTCAAAATGCATTAAATGAAATGAAAAAAGAAAACCCTGAGGTATTTTATCTAACAGTTAAAGTTCTTTTTAACCATGCAATTGCCACTATTTAAAACCACTTGGTGATTTTAACTCAGGGTTAAATGGCTAAAAGTACATGTAATCAAAGCCAACAGGAACCTAATTAAATATCTGACAAGAAATTGTTATGATCCAGGTTGCTTTATCAGCTTTGTGACTCTAGTTCCTCCAGGTATCATTTGGGCTGCTGCAACAAAGATGGTGGCACAAACTGCATAATTGGGGCGCTCTGAAATTCAAAGCTGGCTTCAAAATGGTACAGGATGGTTGCATCCTGCCGTTATTGGATTCTTAAGTGGCCAGCACTTCATAGCTATGCCTCCCTGTCAGGCTTGGTCCCATTGATGTCCCTGTTGGGTTGAGACTTACCTGTCCTGAAGTATTATGTTGTAATTATTTTCCAAGGGTAGAGTTCATTAATCAGGACAAGGAACTATAGAATATATGGAATATAATGTGTATGTCCAGTGTTCTTGTCTGTATATATTTAGAAGTGGGAGGAAAATAGAAACAGGCTTGTATTTTATCAGTGCATTGAATTAGTTTCCATTTTTTAATTTCAGATATTGTTATAAACAATGCTGGGTGAGTATACCTGACGGTTTTGTCCTTTTTGAGTGTGGGCTGTCCCTTTAATATAAACAAATGTTGATCTTGTGTTTGTTTTGTTTTCCTGATGTTGCATTTAGGATCCTAAGAGACCGTTCATTTGTTCGGATAAGTGATGAAGACTGGGGTGAGTTGATTTTAAAATGGCTTCAGAATGTACTTTCTGTGTGAAAGGTGACAGGTACATCCCTCCCACTGGAACAAGAGAGAAGAGAAGGCGGGGAAGGCTTACCTTTTGCCCTGCAAGCTTAGTGACAAGCTGCTCGCGTTCAGTGTGCAAACCAGGTCTGTGCTGCAATGTGTGGTAGGTGTATGTAGTTCCAAAGGGCTTTTCTTCCCACTACTGGTTGCCAAATGCAGTAAGAAGAAGAGCCATGTGATGACACAAAATAGTTTCTATGAGCAGAACATTCCTCGGGTCAGCACTGAGTGGCTGAATACAAAACAGGCTTAAAAGACTCTGAACTAACTAGAGAGGAAAGCAAGCTCATGTGCCATGAGATGGTGGATGGTAGTTAGCCAGTGGAGAAGACTTCTGCAAAGATAGTCTATCTTCTGTAGTTCTTCTCTGAGTCTGCTTAAGTGCGGGAATTTTGAATGGTTTTGAATTCTGTACAGGAGGGCCCCATCCAAGAGGCAGTGTATGTGGGCAGCCCCCTCATAATCAGTGTATGTTCAGGCAGGCACTAAAAAATGGCTTGTAAAGAGAAAAAGAAAAAGGCCCATCATTCTTTTAGTAACAGTTTCAGAGTGTGAAAAAAGTGTGTTTTTTGTCATGAAGAAGAAACATGTTGCATTTCAAGTTGGGAGCCAAATCCTGGAATTATTAAACTGATATCAATTTGTTCCTAGATATAATTCATAGAATTCATTTGAGGGGATCATTCCTGGTCACCCGAGCTGCATGGAATCACATGAAAAATCAGAAATTTGGCAGGTAAAAATGTGTCTTCTGTTTTGTGATTTTCAGTAGGGTGTAACAGACTGATGCATGCCCAAACAGTGAAGGAAGAGTCTTGCATTCTTTTCTTTCACTTTCTCGGGGCTGAAGCAAAATAAGTTGAAATGTCTTTTCTGACTATCCCAAACAAAAGTTGTAAGACTATAAATATACCATTTCTATTAATGAGGACTGGTTAGAAGCATTTGGTACTTGTGTGTTATGGCAAGTTTAAGGGACTCTTGTTGTGCTCCTTCTTATTCAAATGACTGGTACATGCAGTTCTGCTTGTAGGTTGTGGGTGTTTTTGTTTAATGTTGGGTTGTTGTGGGTTTTTTTGTTTGTTTGTTAGTTTTAACTGTTTAGGCAAATGTACTTTTCTTAAAAGTTATGGGATTGTTCTTAGTCTGTTTTGGTATGTATTAACTCAAAAAGAGTGCAGTGAAATCAGATCTTCTAAATTTTTTCATTTTTGTGGTTTTATCAAAAACCTTATCAAAGCACTGATATGATTATATTAATCTTAGCCATACCCACATACTGAAAACTGTGTGAGCTGTTTTCTCATCCTGTGACCTATATAACTTTCGTTTTCATCCAGGGAAGTGAACTGTGAGGATAGCAGAAATCTTAAGTCTGGGAGTTGAAAATTAAATTACTTCTTCAAAAACAGCTTAAGTCTAGAGTTGCATCCTTTTAGGAAAATGCTTCCCTTGTCTTCTTTTCTGTATTTTCTCAGATAACAGTGGTAGTGAGTGCTTCTGCAGTTTATGTATAGACATGTGCCACCTGCAAAATGCTTGCTTTACATAGAGTTTGTGGCTTTTTTTCATCTTCATCATATTGAGCCAGTACTTGGAACACATCTCTTTACTTAGACTAAAAAGCATTAGATTATTGGCAGTGAGGCAGATAAAAAGAATTAAATATGTTGATCCCAGCTACGCAGTATGTTTACAAGTAGATTTGAACAGAATCTGATAAGGCTTCCTTTAAAAGTGAATATGTAGACCCATTTCTTTTGAATTGAGATGACCTGCAGCACAACTTTTGCTTGCCTCAAACCAGCTGTGAACTACAGTGGTTTTAGAGCTCTCACGTGAGTAGTTCATTCACCTCCGAAGGAATAATGGGGACAGCAAAGAACAAGACTTTCTTGTCTTCTTCTGTCATGCATTTAATGCCTATTAGAATTCTTTGAATGTGAATTCTGTGAGAATGGACCTTCAGGTATTACCAGGTAGATAACAATAAGGGAAATAATTTTCAGTAAAGTAATTTTCTTCTGAGTGCTGAAACATTATTAGCTGTAAGAATAACACCACCTGAAAACTGTTAGAAATGAAAAGAAATTACTTTTCTCTATACTGGACCCAGTGTCACAGAGTGTCCTTCCTAGTTTTGCAGTATAACTCAGAAAGCCTCATGACTTTGTTCATTTTCTGCTACTCTGACAATGCTTCAGGATTTGTCAGATGATTGCTATCCATCAAATATTAAATAGGTACCTGATTGTTAGCGAAAGCAACAAATAATCTTTTCTTATTTGCATACTTTGTTTTGTGGAATATGGAGACTATAATGCCAAAGCTGGAAAATGCTTTTTTGTGGAATCAAATCACTTGAAGAAATAACTTAATTTTTTTCCTCTCCTCTCCCCTAAGAATAATTATGACATCCTCAGCTGCTGGAATATATGGAAACTTTGGTCAGGCAAACTACAGTGCTGCAAAACTTGGCCTTTTGGGTCTTGCAAACACAATTGCAATTGAAGGTCGGAAGTATAACATCCACTGCAACACAATTGCTCCTACTGCTGGATCCAGGCTGACCCAGACCGTCATGCCACAAGGTGAATCATTTAAAATCTACATGTTCTGATAATTTTTAGTGAATTGAAGCACTACAAACTTTCTTATCTCTTAGAAAATGCAAGTTCTTCACACTTCATATACTACAAATTCATTGTTCCTACTGTATTTTTGTCTCTGAACTGTTACTTGCTTTGTCTGTTGTGAGGAATTCTTACTTTCTGCCACAAGATACGAAGCAAGTTTTCTCATTTGCGAAAGCACTTTCATGTGGCAAGGCTCTTCAATTGTAATCTCTTTCAAGATCCTCCTACAGTGGTGGAAAGGCTTGTTTGTTTCATCACATGTGCAGTCAGGCATGTGCACAAGATGTCTGCACTTGTTACAGTGTTGTCTCATTGCAAAATACTGAATTTTTGCACAACATGTCATGTGTGTACTTAGTGGTTCCATGATCAGCAGGAGATGATAGTGAACTGAGTTGCCTAATTTTTCCTTATTGCACAGGTACTAATCTTTGAATGTTTGAACAGATTTTAACAGAGTATTGCATTGGGAAGTCAGTGTAAGGAACATTTTAGGAGACAGTTGTGTGTAAGTGTAAATTTAGTATAAATAGACTGGCTGATTACTTTGGCAAATGACCAGAAGAAAGAAAACTAATTTGGAAAAAAAAAAGTCTGTAAAAGGAAATTGCTCTCAGAATATCTTCTGGAATTAGCCTATTTCATTTTGCTCCTGACCTTTTCCCTGATGATAGGCAGATTTCAAAGCCAAGGAAATCATCACATTTGTCAGACTGATAGACAGGCTATTGGAGAGTAATATATTCTGTATGTTATGCACAGATTGAATGCTTGATTTTGTCTGACTGATGTAACCTGGTTTAGATCTAAATACTCCAGGTGGTCATGACTCTAGCAGTCTTATATGTTGTAGGTTACAGTGATTTATTGCAATTTTTTATAGAAGATCCAAATACATCGAGCATGCAGTATAAAATGGAGTACAGTAGCTGGCATGTTCGGAAGATACTTAATCTACATAGGATGATAAAAACATCTCATAATTTTCTTTCTTAGTCATTTTAAGAAGAGTGGGATCCTTTGGTCTCTCTGTAAGATACTTTCAGCTCTGAGGATTCATTTGTTATCTAGTTCACTCCATCCCTGTCCAGTTTTTCAAATACTCTTAAAAGATTCGAACACCTTTGAACACAACTTTAAAAGCATTTTCAGATGTCTTATCAAATTATCCTTGTTATCTGACTCTTTGTCTTCAGGTGTCTGCAAGCACTTACGATTTTTCATTGCTGTACATTCCCATACATTGTTATATATGTTCAACTTGGTGCACATATTGTTGTTCTTGCTTATAACTCTTAAACGCAGTTTGCATCTTCTGTATGGTTGTGGGGTTTTTTTAACTTCTACCACCTATTTTTTAATAATTTTAATAGTGGATTACAAGCATTAATGCTAATAGTCTAGGGCTAGATTTTGAGGCTAAATTGTGCGTGGCATAAAGTGGAATACTTTGGAAAAGCCTAAGGGGTTTGCTATGCACTTACAACAGCCATTTTAAATGGAATTCAACTTCCTTCTACTTTTATGAAACTTCTAAAAATGATATTCTGTTTACTTTAGTTTTGCTACTAAATAAGTACTCACAATGATAAGCTTTCTCAGCTCTTCATCTGGGAAAACCTGGCTATAACCGAAAATGCTTGATGACCTTTAGCTGAGGAACAGCTATATATCTATTGCTGTTGAAAGTATAATATTCTAAAAGGTGAAAAAAGATATTAAGCAAAGTTATTATTCAGACAGTGGACAGAATATGTGATAAGAGCTGCCTGGAAAACCATACTGTTCCATGACAATGTCTCAATTTTCAGATAGCTTTCTATTGTGCCAGATGTCAATGAAAATCCCAAAATAGGATTGACATGTAAATTTAGCAGGGCTGATAATTTCCTGTACCATTTGGAAAAGTCAGCATTTCCAAGTGAGATAATTCTTAAACAATCAGCAGCTGCAATTATTTTCATAATGTCTTGTCTATATAGCTGACTAGCAGACTAAAAGGAAGATTGCTTGGGTACATCTGTGTCAGGATTATGTGTAGCTGGCTTGTCCTTGTGTCAGGCTGCCTGTCGGATGGAAGTTTAGGAAGGTTATCTGGCTTTGCAGTTGGCATGTAACAGTGTTTGCAACAGTTAAACAGGCTTTCATCTCTCTGGCTGAGAAGCCATGTCATGGGGTTTGGCGGCATATATGTATCTCACGAGTTGTTCCTATTTATTGAATCTTCAAATGTTTCTTTTAGTTTGTCCTTTTGTTTCATGACACAACACTATTGATTAAATTCTTCTGGCGCTGCTGTTCAAAAGAGGGTGTTAGATTAAATAATGTGGTGAAACTGTAGAGTACTTCTATTTCATGATTCTCCTTCTAATTTGCTCTAGATCTGGTTGATGCTTTCAAACCAGAATATGTTGCTCCCTTAGTAGTTTGGCTTTGCCATGAGAGCTGTGCTGAGAACGGCAGTCTGTTTGAGGTAAGTTTTTTTTTTACTTTCATATCCCTCTTTCCCTTCCTTTACTCCTTTCCCCAAAATCAGTTGTTTGTTTTATCTTGTCCAGTCTTAAACTTCTTGCCGAAACTAAATCACCATGTGTGAACTACATACTCAGCATAGACAGAAGAAATATTGATCTGTTGTGCAGTATTTGACAAGTGCTTCAGGCAGTAGCAGCCTTGTCAAATTCTGGTCTGTGCTCAAAATGCTACCAATTTGATTGTTAAAATTCTTATTGTACTCTTTTAAGGTTGAAAAGATACCAAATTCAAAAGACATTTTTGTTTTCTAAATTATTCAAATGTAGAAAGTAGCTTGCAGGAAGAATTAATTACTTAATTATGATATTCATTATAGATATTGGCATCAAACTGCTAACTCATATTGGATAGAAACTGTTTTGTCTGCATCATATTCAGGTGCTTAACTAAACTGTTAAATACAACCAGCAGTAGTTCAGAAATTTTTGATATATTGAGTTTGTTGTGGAGTATAGTTTTGTTTCCCAACGTTACCAAAGCTTTGCTTTGTGAGATGTCATAAGCTGATAATATTCTTTTTTTCTTGGCAGGTGGGAGCTGGATGGATTGGAAAACGTAAGTTCTTTATATTTCAGGATTGATCTTGTGTTTTGAATTGACATTGAGACTGTGCAAACTTTCTTTAGTGTTAACCTGTATACTCAAGACATTTTTTACTCGGCAGAGAAGATGAATAAAAGCCTGGGGTTCTGAAGAAACTGCTTATATTCAGTAAAAGTCACAAATTTAACTTCATGTGGGGAAAAACTGGTAACTTAGGTTTGTGCATTGTTGTGCTTTTGAACTAACAGTAACTGAAAATCTGCCTAAGTAACTTTAACTCTTGGATCCCAGGCATAATTTGAAGTAGAATTTGTGGTGCTAAGTATACATTGCTGCCTTTTCTTGATAACTTTAATATGATATAAAAGTACTACATGCTGATAAACAGGCATGTTTTTTAATTTTTCATTTCATCCTTTTTCATTGCTTTCCACCTTTACTTATGCTTCTATTAAAATGCTAGTGTATAAGCATGTAGAAGCAATTAGTCTTCTTAAATAACCATTAGCTATGCTACCTATGTATTTTCCTTAGTGACTACCTCCAGTAACCGGCTTAAATATGAATGTAAGGAAAGCTTGCAGACAATACTGAGGACTTACGAGAAGAAAAAATATTCAGTGTGTGAGATGTCTTGACTTTTTTCCTAAATCCATTGAACCTAGTGCAAGCATTATTTTCATGAACCGTTCAACTTTTCAGCCTACATGAGTATCACCAGTAGGTTGGAAGTAGGGCTGTTAATTCAGGAAGTCATTTTGTTTTCTTTTAATTTTTTTTTTCCCCACTTGATAACCATTTTGTACCTTTCTAACTAACTGCAAGTGTTCTGTGTAACTGGAACAGTGTTTCCAAGAAGTGTGGTGAACAGATTTAAAGAAGCGGAGCAGCAGCACAAAATGTCTCGGTGCACTTCACAAGGAGTTAGCTTTTAATACAGCTGAAAATCTGCAGTTTGATCAAGGAAACCCACAATTTTTCATCATTATAATGGCTATTGTTGAAGTTAATGAAATGAAACCAGGTTGTTAATTAGGTACCAGTTTGGCCTTATTCATTGCTGTTTGCTAATTAAGGGCAAACCCTGGTTAAGTATTAGAATTACAATCCAGGAAGTCTGTATCCTTGTGGAACTAATTTCACATTGGCCTTACCAGTTTCTCTCAGGTTACAGTATTGAAATACAACTTCTGAGACCATTTAGAGGTGCTGGCTACTGGTATTAATGTTATTTTATAGCAAACAAGTGATGTTCACTTCTCCCCAGTAGTTTTCCATGCTTTCTGAAGGTTCCTAAGCATTAATAGTCAAAGTCCTGTCAGAAGAGATAGTCTGTAGATACATACTAGCTACAACTTTTCAGTACACAGTATCCCTAAAACTAGTATTTCTGGAGAATAGTAAGTCTGTTTAACTACAGTGAAATTTAAAACCAGTGCTATTTCCTTTCTAAATGTTAGTTGAAGCAGTGAGCCCTTTAGTCCAGCCAGAAGTTGTATTTGTGAGTTACTTTGGAGTACTTAAAATGTTTCCCTTATTGCACCATCTTGAAGGTAGTTGCCTGGATGCAAGTTACCTAAAAACCAAAAAACTTTTGTTTGTTACTTGAACTCTCTGGCTGATGTTTCCCATTAGTGCGCTGGGAGCGATCCTTGGGTGCCATTGTCAGAGGAAAGAATCAGCCAATGACGCCTGAAGCAGTGAGAGATAAGTGGGAGAAGGTGTGTGACTTTGATAACGCCAGCAAACCCAGAACCATCCAAGGTAAGGGAGACTTCTGAGAGTTGGGGCTGTTCAGCCTGGGGAAGTGAATGTTCTAGGGAGACCATATTGTAGCCTTTCAGTACTTTACGGAGGCCTGTGAGAAGAATGGGAAAGGTGGAACAGATGTACCCTGCTGCATAGGACAAGGGGTAATGGTTTTAAACTAAAAGAGGATCAATTTAGATTAGCTATAAGAGGGAAGATTTTTACAGTGAGAGTGCTGAAATACTGACATAAGTTGCCCAGAGAGGTGTTGGATGCTCCATGCCTGGAAATATTCAAGGTCTGGTCAGACAGGGCTCTCAGCAAACTGATTTATTTGAAGATGTCCCTACTCAGGGGAGTTGTGGGAGGTGTTGAACTAGCTGCCATCTAAAGGTCCCTTCCAACCCAAACTATGCTTTGATTCTTGGTGGATAGCTTGAGTAAGCAAAGCTTAGAAGAGAATGCTTTCTTTCAAGTGTTTGCTGAAACTTCAAAATCTACAGAACTAGTGAATTCTTTTGTAAATGTGTTACATTAATAATTTACTGCTTCATTATGGTCAGATCTTTCTAAAGAAACTTTTGTATTCTTGCCTGTAGAATTAAGATATGATTTATCTTACGAGTTTCTAGAGAAGTTACATCACTGAGTCAGACTAATGACAGTGTTTTATTTGATTGTACCTGCATGCAGACAGAATAGAGTAATAGAATGTGTTTTCCTTTCAACCCTGGAATCTTGGTTTTTGGTGAACATTTCACTGGTTAAGTCTTGGAATATATCACTGCAAAGAAGTTCTTACTGTGCCTTATGTTCTTGGGGCACATCACTCCCTTGGCTGGTGACCAAAATGATTTTCTCTTTCAATGCTTTGTTTACCTTTCTTGTTCCTTGCCAGCATTTAAGAATGTAGGGCAGGAGGGAAAAAGGCATCCTTATGTACAATGCCAGTTGAATTTCCAAGATATTTAAACGCACAGTAGATGTTTAAGCTGTTGGTTCAGAAATCTATTAGGACATTTTGTTAAAAACCTTAGGGGATATGTTTTTAGATGCCTGTACCAAAACCGTAATAGGAGACACTTTGTCCTTTCTGTCACATCTTGGCACACTGGGGAATGTAACCATCCAAAGAGTAGTTCTAGGTCACCTTACTGATCTTTGGTTTACAGATACCCTGTTTCCAAATGCTTGCAAGTTCATATGTGTTTTCTGTTCTGCTATGGAATGGTATTTATAACAACATAATTCCAGCTTTATCACTTCTGATCTGTTCTACAACCTGTCATATGTACTATGTTATTTTTAGGGGTTGCTAGCAAAAAAATGTTGTAGATGGGGATTTCTTTTCAAAGTTGCTTCAGCATTAGATACGGTATTTCACAACTGCCAGTTGATGCTATGAGGAGAAAAAAGCTGAAGAAGATTTTGAACTTCTGAAGTAAAAGTGCTCGCAATACAACATGGCAGGTTTTTACAGTCAGGTAATCGTAAATGTTACATTGGCATGAATCTTCCATGCCTTAGCTTCTGTTTTGTTATGAACTTAGCCGAGATAGAGGTTTTTCCTTCCAGTACCATCATGCCACAGATACTGAATAAAAACTTGTGCATTAATTGTTGTATTGTGTATTTGTGAGAATCAGCATAAGGGTTGAGGACAATTCTTAAGTTAGCTGAATAGAATTTTTAGTTCTATTAGAATTTTTTTCTACTGTCAAATTCTCCACTTTATTGCTTGGAGGTATTTGACTGTGAAATAAATGAAACTAATTAGAATACTTGCATTCAAAATTGAAAGGTACAATAGCTAACATCTGCAAGTTAAAACTTCCTGCAGATTTCCTTAATTTGAGTAATTTGATGTTGTGAAGAGCATTTGTGTACTAAGCATTACATGCAGTAGAAAAAAAATCCAAAAAAGCAATTAGATAAAGTATTTGATTATAATGTAGTAGAAAACCCTGTAATTGGAGATGCTAATCTTTAGTAATACTGATAAGAGAGGCTTGACTTTATAACTTTGTATTCTGTACGTAATCAGAAAGACCAAATTAAGTGTGATGCAGAAACTTCTGGATGTGTGGTGCAGGTTGCAGTAGGCCACAGTTGCACCATGCACTGTGTGTTGGTGTCTTTTCTCCTTGCCTCCACAGTGTACTACTTGCTCTTGTGTCTTTGTCTGATTCTTCCTCTCATGAAAAGGGAATAAGATTGTGTTGTGGTAGAGGCAGAGGACAGCCATTCCTGTCTTGCAGACTGCGTACCGTACACAGGATTCTGTAGTATCTATGGCACAAGTTAGTGTGTTGTTCTCTTACTTAGGGAAGCAAAATTTGTATAGTGTCTGTGACCCACATGAGGCACTCGTCTCAAGTTTCTCTTCAGTTGTGAAGATGTGAGTCAGTTTCAGCTAAATCTAGTATTCTATAGGTCTGTAATTGGCTCTTAGAAATTTATGTGCATTTTTAATTCTCTTAGAAGCTATTTACAGAAAACAACTCATTGTCTGACTTGTGGCACATCTTAAAAGCTTACGTCAGACATAGAGTAAATAAATGTATAATATATCAAAGGTGTGTGTGTATATGTATGCACACTTTGTGTGTGTATATGAAGACAGAATTTGCATAAGAGGAGAAGTGTTCCAGCTTCAATGTCAGCTTTCCTTATATATATTTACAGAAGGTTTAAACACTTGTGCTGTTTCCTCCATTGTTAAGGGATATGGTTCATATGCAATGTCCCCGTATTGGAAAATGAATCTTTTGGAAACAGACGGCCTTTGTTGTGACTATTTTCAACCTTTGTTCTCCAGCTTAATCTTTTCTTTCTGTCTGCTAATGATTTGCTGTATAATAACAGGCCATTCTGAGGTGGTGAACGTTTAAGGTTTTAGAGTTCACTGATAGTATAGCCATTTAAAAAATACCCCTATACCAATAATAAAATAATTGCGTTAATTAAAATGTTTCCTATTGGGTTTGTTTCTGCCCAAATTATAGCCGTTGGTATAATTGTATATTTATTTGGTCTTAAAAAGAACCTTACTCAGTATGTGGAGTCATGTATTAAAAAATTACAAAGTGTCATAGTTAAGTCTACTGCTGAAGCATTAATTTCAGACATCCTTGTGTGTTTACTGAAAACTCATGTACCACTCTGTGCTTTCCTCCTCAGCCTTGCACTACTCAAAATTAATGCGAAGACATCCTTATCAATGTCCAAACATCACTTATCGGTGACTTTTAATGTTTCATCTTTCTTTTTGGGTAGTCTGATATTGCATTAGTAGCTCATAACAATGTATTTGATCATAACCTTAAGTCCAACTTCTTATGCCAAGCAGCAGAAGTGCAGGGGAGACTGAAACAAATTAATGTGTTGGGACATTACACTTGCATGCTGCTGCCATAGTCCCTGGAAGATGTAAAGAATATGTTAGCACCGGGGTTCTTACCTGCCAAAGTTATGTAACTTAGTAATTCAGGGTGGGGGAAAAGAGAAATTAACATTTTTTCCCCATCTCTTTATTAAAAAAATAAAAGCTGAACTCCCCATCCCCCATCACAGTTTTGCTACCTGTATTTGATGATGTCTAATAGCTTGTTCAAGCATTTTCAGGTAACCCAAAGGAGTAGGATCTTAAAAGTAGCTTTGATGTCAAAATATGAAAACCACCTTGAAGAATAAAGAAACATAAGGAATAGCGTACATTTTTTGCTGATACCTCTCCAAAAGTTTGGGCCTGGAACCACAGACATATCTCACACAGTTGATGTCTGTTACAGATATAAAGAATAAACCCAGGAGTACTTAAAAGAATATTCCATATTTGAAAATCAATAAATGCGTTACTGAATGATTCTGGTATGATCCAGTTCACGTGCTTTTGCTGATTACAAATACAACAGTAGGCCAAGGTCTTAAAAAAAACCAAAACAATTTTATGAGGCCTTCAACAACATACATTTCAAAAGTTAGAAAAGTTGGGAATTACCAACTTATCAGCCTTACCTCTGTGTGTGGGAGGATCATGGAGAACAGGGAGCTGATTTGAGACAGCCAGTAGAGATTCACCAAGGGCAAATCCTGTCTGACCAACCCAATGGCCTTCTGTGATGGAATGACTCCATCAGTGAGTAAGGGAAGGGCTATGAATGTCATTTGTCTGAACTGGTGTAAGGCCTTTGACACAGCCCCCTTAACATGTCTAAATTACAGAGATGCGGATCTGGTGGAGAAGGTGTTTGTTGGATGGTCAATGTCTCAATGTCCACAGGGAGATCAGTAATGAATAGTGTCCCTTAGGAGCCTGTATTGTGAACAGTACCATGTAAGAGCTTCATCAGTGACATAGGTGAAGGGGATTGAGTGCACCCTCTTCAAATTTGATGAGGGTGCGCTGGGCTGAGTGGTGCGGTGACACACCTGAGGGATGGGATGTCATCCAGAGGGACCTGGACAAGCTTGAGGAGTGAGCCCATGGGAACCTCATGAGCTTCAACAATGCCAAGTACAAGGCGTTGCACCTAGGTTAGGGCAAGCCCCAGTATGAAGGATGAAGGCATCAGGAACATCCCTATGGAGAAAGACTTGGAGATCCTGGTGGATGAAAAGTTGGACAAAAGCTGGCAATGTGCACCTGCAGCCCAGGTCATTTGTATCCTGGGGAAGGATACACAGGAAGGACATAGGCCAGCTGGAGCAAGGCTAGAGGAGGGCCACAAAAATGATCAAAGTCATGGGATTCCTCTCCTAAAAGGAAAGGTGGAGAGAGTTCGGTTTGCTCAGTCTAGAGAAGAGAAGGCTTCAGTGACACCTTTTTGTAGTCTTTCAGTAGTTAACTTTTTGGCAGGGCCTGTTGCAATAGGATGAGATTTAATGGCTTTAAACCAAGAGAGGGTTGTTTTAGATTAACTATAAGGAAGAAGCTTTTTGCAATGAGGATGCTTAAACACTGGAAGAGTTTTCCTAGACAGGTAGTAGATGCCCCATCCTGTATACGTTCAAGGTCAGGTATGATGGGGCTCTGATCTAGTTGAAGATATATCTGATCATTACAAGGGAGGTGGACTAGCTGACCTTTAAGGGTCCATTCCAACCCACACTATTCTGTGATCTTAGTATTCAGCCAGACACTAGCCAGCTAACCAATTTTATAGTCCAGTCGTGTCATACATTCTGGAAGAAATGACTCCTTGAAGAGGAGATTGTAGTATTCTGCACCATTATTAATGTACGGGTTGCCTTTGTACTGTTGGTCTTAATTATGACATTTTGTCAAAAATGCATGCTTTTAATCTTTGGGTCTCACCATGAAAAGTGATCTTTATATTCCTGCATGTAAATGGTTTGTGATCATGCTAAGCTGAGGAAACATTCAGGTTTGCTTGGAGGTCAAACCTATATTTTCCTGTGAAGATTTTAAAGCAATGTGAAACCTTCCTTTGATTCATGCAGAAAAAGTAGGAACAGTCTGTTACTTCTGCCAGTAGCTTTGTACTGCTTTTCTTTTATTCATTTAATGAATGAACAAAGGGATAAGGAGATTACGTTTTAAAAGGTTCTTATAAATTACAAGTCTCGTTTTGCACATTTTCACATTATGCAAATGTCATAACCTCATGCCATATTGTGACAGAGCTTGTATCCAAAGAGGAAACTTGTCTTTGACAGAAGAGGTGACAACATATGTTTGTTTCCTAGCCGTTCCTTTTCTTCTTAAGATTCAGGCCACAAATAAAATGTTATGATGATTCTGTCAGTGAGATTGGTAAGCAAGAGATAGTTTAGGAAAACAGGATTCTGCAAGAGGGCATGCAGTTACCTTGTAGGGTGTTTAGAGTAGTGCTGTGTGATAGAGCAACACGGTGTTAGTCCAAGCAGCAATGCAAGTCAGTATGGGCACAGGGGTTTTGAAGTGGAGGGCAGTAACTCTGGGTTAAGGTAGTTAAATAATGATTTTGCACTCTTCTGATTTAAACACATTTTTATTTTTCTGTGCAAGATTCTCACCACCTTTAGTTTGATTCTTTCTTATGTTTAATACTGATTTTTGCCATACTAAGCTTCAAGGAACAAGCCGTTCTTGATGGCCTGTGTTTTCCATAGCTGAATTCAGCCATGCATCATCTCATTTATAATTTTGTCATTATTCAGTCTCAGACTTACTTGCTTTTCTATCTATCTGTCTGATCCAGGAAAGAGGGTAACAGTCAGGAGACTTAGACCTGTGACTGGTATTGCAAATAATTTTCATTATAAGAAAATCAGTAGTAATTTTCAGATATTCGTTTCTCAGACAGTTGAAACGTATAGTGCTCATTATCTTCTCCTTAACACATTGATGTAGGTGTCATGGTTGAGTGGTGGGTGCAGAACTGATGGAACCTGTGTGGAAATCACTTATCCTCTACTTTGTGTGGATGCTTGTAAAATGCAGCACTGTGCTCAATTTGCAGATGTATATTTACTGTGTTTAAAACTGAACTGAGAAATACCAGTCTATGTCTCATTTGCTTGTGTGTATGTTGTGTGTCTGTAACTGGAGTGTGTCATGCATGATTATCTAAAAGTGAGTTTTTTTCAATTCCTTTGTCTAGAGTCTATAAGTGTATTGAGTGATGCTCTAAGTCAGATAGAGTCTCAAGGGAATGTGTCTATGAATGCAACAAGATCAGTGGTCTCTGCATCTGTTGACACGGTAAGTACATCTGTATACCAGATGCACTCAAAGCTGGGTGGAAACCTTGAGCAGAGAGACTTGTGTTGCTGGCCAGCTTGTACTCTGGATTGCTGTCTGCAAAAAGAAAGGTGTGGTTTAAACTGAAGCGAGGAGGCAGAATAAAAAAACATCTCCAGACTCCAGTCTCTGTTTTTCCTATTGATGACTGGAAAATGTACGGCTGAATAGACTGGATAATGCAGAATCTAACTGCATGTAAGTTCTGTTAAGCCTCTTTAATTAAGGTATTGTTCAGAAAAGCAGGAGGGCTTGGGTGTTGCTGGGCAGTGTCGTTTTGCTTTGGCTCCTTCTCTATAGATAATTTTTCCTCGTTTCAGTCTTACTATGGTGTTAAGTATTTCATTTGTGGTTTGTTTTAGAAAAAATCTTAGGCACTGCTGGGAGTGCAGCTGTATGAAGTTACACCATTTATTCTTGAAGTAGATTGCTTGAAGCAAAGTATAATGCCTTGCGTATGGGTTGCTTGTATTGCAATGAATACATTAATATTTTATGGTATACTCTATGCCTACATGTGACTGTAAAGAAAATGCTCAAATGTCAAGTTTGTGTGATAGAGAATTATAGAAAGAATGCAAGTTCAATATTAACTATTTTTAATTTTTATTTTATACTGACTTCTAATTTCCAGACAGGCATTGTTGGCCGTGAATTGGCTACCAACGTGTATACATATACTCACTTGGAGCCTATTCTGTATGCACTTGGTGTGGGAATGTCAACTAAGGATCCAGACCACCTAAAATTTCTCTTTGAAGGAAATGAAGAGTTCTGCTGTTTACCCAGCTTTGGAGTCATTCCTGCTCAAACTTCAATGTTTGATGGTGTTCCTTCTCTTCCAGGGCTAAATATTGATCTTGCAAAGGTATGGAAGAGTTAAGTAGCTAATTTTGGTTGTGTGTCATGTAACTGAAAGGTGTCTTCAATTAGTATTTTTGTAATATTGTTAAGTTCCTTTTGTTCTAGAAAAGAAAAGTCCAGTGTTTTGAATTCTTACATCCAAAGAATTAATTTACTTCTCTTGTATAATGTGTCTTCCTATGATGAGATGTATCATGAATTTGATACTCAATTTTAATTTGTGTTCACTACATTTTTTTTTAAACCACAAAAGCTTAAAGCTTTATTTGAAAATATTCTGAATTTCAAATATTCTATATTTGAAAATATACTGGGGATGAAGTTAGAAAAGCAGAAGAATAAAACTTGGTTGTTTTTTAAATTTGTTTGCTCTGAACATTTTCTAAAATAGCTGTGTATTGACTTGGGGGAGAAAGCAATCTATTTATTGTTGTTACAGCACTGTCTTTCTTTATATAGATGCTGCATGGTGAGCAGTATCTGGAGCTTTATAAACCATTACCAACCTCAGGTCAGTCTTTCTGTGTTGCTGATTTGTTTTTTCACTATGACAACAGTTCCTGTAGCCATATTGTAAATAGAAATAGGGAAGCTTTGTTTCAAACTGTATTACTGCATATAATTTTTACAAGGAGTGTGGGAGAAGAGAGGCAACCTGTTATATTCCTGAAGGAGTTCTGAAACTATGTTTTTGAGATCAAGTGTTGCTTTCCTACAGTATACTTAGTAAAGTATGCTTAATCTTTGATACAGTAGGCAAATATACTACATGTCTATGTATTATTCATCTGATACTAATTACCAGAACTGATAAATATTTCAGTAAGGTGGTATCATAAAACTTCTGGGGTGTTTATCTAATTCTTCAATGTTGATTGTGTCAGTGTGCCTGTAAGAGGATAAGATTTAAATTATGTATGTAAAGAACAAATGGACATCTTAATGAGGTGGCAAAAAACAATTACTTTTGTTCCTGTCAAAATTCTCAAGGTATTAGTTACTGCAGTAGCAAATTCTTTTCAGAGATGGCTGAGTTTTCCCAGATTACAGCCCCTGAGAGTTGCTTGTTAGACTCATTCAGGATATGCATGTGTCTGGATTTCTTCATTAGTAGTTTTTAAAAATTTTTTGAGAGTGTAGCAGAAAAATAAAATTGCAAGCTATAAATAAATGGCAGAATTTCTTGTTGAAACAAAAAAGAGGTATCTGAAAGTTACACTTACTTCAGAGAAGTCTGATAATTAGTAATGGATTGCCAGGATTTCATAAAGGTTTTTATTTTTACATTCTGTAGGCTGATTTATAAATACATGGTGTCTCTAAAGCAATAACTTCTAGTGACAAACTTCAGAGACCCCTGTGCCCAGGCTCTGAGCTGAGCTTCTCTTCTGTAAGACTGTGGTTGTCTCAGCCCTCTTGAAACCTGTGGACAATTTTTAAATGATTGGAGCTGTCTTTGAAGTTAGCAATGTATTTGAGTCTGAAAAGGGAAGTGTTTAGCTCCAAATACATGAACTATAGCAAAATTCTATTGAAAAAAAACCCCTAAAACTTAAAAAAAATACCTGAAGCAAAACAATACTCAGATCTTCAAACCAAGATTTGCAAAGATTCCCAGACACTGTTGTTACAGTCATGATGATTATGTTTACTATGACTATTACAATGATTATGATGATGTTGATAATAATAATGAAAAAAATAATAACAGCAATAATGATAGTAGTAAGAAAGATAGTTAGTAACGAAGCGTAAAGAGTGATCTGTGGGCTTCATTCCTGAAGCAAAACCTTACAGTGTGTCCATGTTCTTTTTTTCTTACAGGACAATTAACTTCAGTTTCAACTGTTGCTGATATTCTTGACAAAGGATCAGGCGCAGTCTTGCTGATAGATGGTAAAACAGTTTATGGCTTTTGAAGGGGGTGCAGTAAAATTTATTGGGCTTCATTTTTTAACTAGCTGTGCCAATAACTGCCCGCCCTTCCACGGGGGCTAAATAAGACTTTTAGCTTATTAAATCTTAGTGAGATGTGGCTCTGTAATTGTTCTTGGGCAGTTAAAATACTGAAATAAGAACACTTTCTTCCTGTGTAGGTAAATAATGCACCATGCAAAATGATCAAAGTGTAATTGTTCTTGGGTAGCGAGCATACTGAAGTAAGAACACTTTCTTCCTGTGTAGGTAGAATAACGCAGTATGCAAACTGATCAAAGTTCTTAATAATGCTAATGCTTCTTCCTGCCTGAAGGCAGCCAGTTTATATTCCGCCACCCCACAGTAAGGGGTGTGTGTCTGCATGTTTGCATGTGTTTTGTGGGCAGTTTTGCAAAGGTTAATAATATCTTTATGTTGTGTAGATTCATCTGCAAAGTATCGATCTTCAAGACCATGTCCTGCATTCCTTTTTTATGTCTACATTATTCTATTCTAAACAAAACCCATATCTTTCCTCTTATATCCAAGTTAGAGGATCAGAATGTCTCCAGAAGTTGATAACTTGCAGTTTTCAGAATCTTACTGTCATTAGATGTGATTATGCCAAGGTCCTTTGGGAAAACCAGACAGCAAGAGTAGGCTAACAGGCAGTGAATCTTTAAACACTGTTGACTTTTTATTCCTTCAGTGGTCAAATAAAATGGTAAAAGGTTTTTACTGACCTTTCCTCATAGCTGTGTTGTGGTTTCATACGGGGCTAATATGAAGCCTGTCTATTCCTGCAAAATGCAAAAGTTCTTTTTGTGAGCAGAGTCTCAGTGGTTTTTAAATTTCTTCTGGAACTGGAAATAAACATTATTAACACAAAATGCTGTGAATTCCAGTCTAAAGTGTAAGGGAGTGAAATAGATATGACCTGGAAATAGGAAGCTGAATTTTAATTCAGTGTAAGAAGTATGACTTGTTCAAAAGAAGGAACAGGAACAGGACCTTAAACTCTGGAAACTCTTCTCATACGAGATACTAATACCACTTTTTGTATGAGTTCATAATCTACTTTACACACTGGGTATTCTCAGTAGCTTTTAATGCATCATATTTTATAGTACAGTTCTGTATTTAAATAAATTGTTAATGCAGTCTTGAGATGCTAAAATAAATCTAATTTCAGCACTGTGTTGTCAGATATTTTTAGCACCTTGAATGTTGTCACCATTTTGATAGTTTATTTCTTAATTTTAATGCTTTTATGTAGATAAAGTTCATGATATTATTTGGAACAGATCATTAGTCTTCCCTGCTCAGGAAGTGACTTGCAACAATGCAGTGTGAGTGTGACCATTGCCCTCTCAGTTGTTAAAATGAGTTTTGTCATGTGTCCAGCTGAACTTGTCTCTTGTAACAACATAAGCTAGCTGTATGAAAAAGGAGATTGAACACAATATATGACCTTCCTCTTTTTTGTCTTTCAGTGAATACCTATTGTGGAAAGGAGCTGGTGTGTTATAATCAGTTCTCTTTGTTTTTTGTTGGAGCTGGAGGATTTGGTGGAAAACGAACATCAGAAAAGGCCAAGGTAAATCCACACATGTCCATATTTAAAAAAAACCACCAAACACATAAAGATTTCTGTCAGCAGTGCAAGAAAAATACTTGCTATATGAACTAGGAAGTATAAACCAGCATTTAAGCAGTGTGGCTGTGCAAACTCAGATGGAATTTAAATACTTTTGTTCTCTGCAGAGCCTGAGTGAAAATGTACTGTTCAAGGCTTGGGAAACGAGTGGTTTCATTTTGAGAGTTAGGGAGAAAAGTGAATTGCTAAACATTAAACAGATGAGAAACTCCTACATCAAAATACTTGAAATGGTAGAATATCCTAATGGCAAGCAGTGTTAGGGTTGAGCTTGCAGTTTCTAGAAAAGATCTCTAGGTGTAGCTCTTTCTAAATCAATGTGTTTGCATGAAAGACGTTTGGAAAGCATGAAGAGGGAAAGAGAAATAGCATTATAGTTTGGAGCTGAACTTTTTTTTTTTCAGAGAGTTAGCAAGTAGCAAACAATGTCACATGAACACAGTGTCTCTGTCGAAATGCTTGAAGTAGCTATTAGGGTACTTGACATTGTCCCCTTCAATACTGTGTTTGAGGGCAGTGTCAGCAGGGACTGCATGTTGTTATTGTGAACTAGAGCCCTGAGGCACTACAGTAATAATCAGTTGAATAGAGGGTATGTTAAACTCAGCGTTTTTGAACATTTTTAATGAAATACCAAGGTTTCATACATCTGAAATACTGTAGGTGATGTTCTTTGGGATTTTTGCATGTAAACTTACAAGTTTTTTTATTTAAATCGATATCAATTTTATCAAAGTTTTACCATATATAACTGTACAAATCAGGTCCTGAAATGCCTGCTGCTTCAAAGAGCCTCTGTTTGGTATAAAAAATTTCACAGGAAATTATTGCAGACAGTATATAGAGGTCTTTGAAGGAACCCTTAATTCTTCTGTAATCAGATTTTATAAACAGTGCATGTAACAAAAGCCCTTTGAGAGTTAGGGAGAAAAATGAATTGATAAACGTTAAACAGATGAGATATTCCTACATGGAGATATTTGAAATGGTTCAAGGCTAACCTGTAATGGTGACATCAGTGAGTCCAGTGTAGTGCTTTTGCACTTTTTAGTTAAACTTTTCACTTTAGGCAACTGCAATTTCTTCACTCTATTTAGTGAAGTATGAGAATGTTACATACATTATTTTACATTTAAAAATATGAAGAATACTGTTTCAGGCAGCTCCTTCCTGTGATAGAAAAAATCCTCCAGGTATAGTCTCATTAGGACAACACAATGATACAGCAATTTCAACAGAGGCATCTGCATGCAAGAGACCAGTTTCAAATGCTGAATTTTCCTGCTTTTTCCTTGCAAACCTTCCCATTAAAAAGAGTTTCATGCCCCTCTGCAAGAAGAAATGCCAAGCTGATGAGACATATGTTATAGTGTGTCTTTTTGGCACTTTACACTTCTATTGTATTTGAAAATTGTATTGCAAGTCAACAGGAGCAAATTTCCAAGGTGAGGTCTATGATGAGCAACATGGTGTTTAAGTCATATGTCTCTTCTTGAGTTGAGGGTTTCTTGACCTGCAGGTATAGGGCTTTCATTGATTATTCATACATTGTCTAGTTTTAATGGCTCATTAGGTCAAGTTGAGTTTCTTTAAACCAGCTGGAACTAGATTGGCAAGCCATGCTTGTTTTGAAAGCATGTTTAGGTAATGTTCTTGTTATCAAGTGGCTTGTGTAGGTCCACTGTGATTCTCTGAAGTGACAAGAGGAGTGCTGTTATCCAGTCTTCCACCCTGGAAGTGGTCTTGCTCTGCTGTTAATATACATGGAAGAGCCTTTTTTTTTTTTTTTTTATTAGACATGAAACTACACAGCACTTGGTTTCTTTTGATTTCTCATTTCTTTGGTAAAGACCTTACGCAAATTCAGATAAGTAAAATTACTACAGGTGAGAATCAGTTTGCTTCCTTTAATTTTGGAGCTTATGCCTGTTTCTTTCTGGACTTTTTTGTTTGTTTTGAAAACTCAAGTAGAGGAGGAAAAAAGATTTCAGCTACGTTAATAGCTTGAGTTGGTTATTATGGTTTCCTTTATGTTTGTCATGATCTAGGATGTTCTCTGTCAGTCTGTTGGTAAAATTTATATCTTCAAAACTGAACTATGAAGCTGTAGATTGCACAAGGAACAGCTTTTTTGCGGTAATGTGGGGTTTAATATGCAGTATGTAATTGCAAAAAAAGTAGTAAAAGAAAAGTGCGTAAAACAAAAAGAAGCTGGAACCTCTTAAAGGGGAAAAGTAATGCAACATAGTCCGTGGGTGAGCTAGTAAATAATTTTGTTCTTAACCGTGCCTTTAAAAGTAGTATTTTAAAAGCTTCATTTTTCTTTCTGTGTTCGAAAGCATTTTAATTTTCTGTGAGACAACTGTTTTTTCTAAGTGAATAATTCTTGCTTGAGTTGTTTTGGATAATTTGGAAGAAATGTTTTCAAACTTATCAGGTGTATCATGTAACTGTAGGCAGGATCTGATGCCTCAGGATCACTATCTTTGTAAGGCTAACCTTGATAAGAGACCTTTTCTGGATGAAATACCTTCTATTTTCCCATAAGTGTAGAAAGGATAGGAGGAGCTTTAACAAATTGCTAAATATTGTTTCTTTTTATACATAACTGGTATAATCTGGCATTAGGTATGGATAAAAGATTTATGCTGTGAAATATTAATAATACTGTTACTTTTGCTTTAGTTAACTGCAAATCCACCCAAGAGACCTCCTGATGCTGTAATTTCTGATGTCACAACAGCTGATCAGGTAAAGCTTTGTATGCTTTAGGTACGGAAATCTTTGTTTTGGTTGGAGAAAGGAGTGTTAAATGATGTTAATTAATAGTTCAGGTTTTCTGGTATACCTGAGGTATTTATATTCTTTTTTAGTTATGTTTTTGTGTGTATAGATGTGTGTGTATGTATTTATAAAGCTAAAATTTTTTCTAGCTTATGACTGTGTTCAGTGTACTGTGTAAAACACTCTTTTCTTAAGACTGACAAAATTTTATAATAGTTTATCACAAATTTTGCATAGAAGGAGAAGATCAGTGTTTGTATTCTGTTTTATTTTTGAAAAAAAAGGTTCAGGCTTCCTGAAATTTGTGCAAAAAAGAAAACAAACCCAAAAAACTTATTTTGACTCACAGTGTTGAAAAAGTTAAATTTGTGTAGTAGGAGGAGTCAAGGGAAACTTGGAATACTGACAGACACCTGTCCAGGTGTATTTCTATTTGTCCACATTCCCACTGGTTTACAGGCATCTGCTTTCTGCCAGGCAGAAACCTGTGCAAAGAAATATGACCTCTCTCAGGGTAAACATGCAGGTGTCAGACAAACAAGAAAGGAAAGTGTGGAGCTACCAACATTGGGACACTGAGTGGTGTTTTCAAAAGCAACTTAGTCATACCAGGTGGCTCTTCCTGATTATATATGGAGTAATTAAGTCTCATCCAGCTTATTCCTGTGCTTGGAGTCCAAGTTAGCCCTACTTCAGCTGGGAAAGAGAGCCAAGATTAGCATTTCTGATTCTGTCACTGATGTGTTAGCTGCATCCTAAAATTCACAGCATTGGTCTAGGAGGTACAGGTGTCTAATTCTCAATAGGCTTCATTGAAAATTGCCAGGGTGAGCAAGGAGCAGGAATGGTGAGGGAGTTCTTTTTTCCTGGGAGGTGGCTAAATGTAGTGGAAGGTTGCTCTACAGCAGCTGACCCTTTTTTAGATGAGCTACAGCATCTCTAAAGGTCCAGTATTTAGAAGTTTTTATTTTGAATGTTAGAAAGATTCTTCACTGCATGATTATATTGGAATTGATTTCAGGTCCATGAATTTTTACAAGATATTTGTGATTGCCTTGTTCATATGGTAATTTTAGTTTCTGAGCCTTAAACCCTTATGTCCAGAATTGTTGTTGTGCGTAAAATGCTGAAAGTTCATGAGATAAAATATAGTAATGACACTGTAACACGGAACTTGGGAAACTTTGCTACTGCAAAATTGATTCTTGGAAATAAAAGTAGCAGAGAGTAGCCACTTCATTTGTTTTTTTTTTTTTTTAAGATCTTCTCTGACAGGTAGATATATAAAGAGATTTATTCTCCAGTTAGAGGAGATAGAGCCAGTGGACTTTGATAATCACAAGAAAGCTTATGTACCAAATTATTCAGTAGCATCTGTGTTTCAGTGATGATGACAGGACAGGTATACAGGAGGGGGGAATGTGTAGCACTCGGGAACTTTATGGGCAGATACAGACTTTCATGTGAATGACAGCTTGGGAAAATGCTTTACACTTACCAAGACTTTACATTTGTGTGTCCCTGGAATGACACATAACTGCCCAAAATCTTCTTTAAAAAAATGGAAGCTGGCACACAAATTACTTCAAAGTTTCTGAATGTCTTAGTGTTTACATGAAAAGTGTGTTGGCAGAAATGACTGTTGGCATTCAACTGTTGATACGGAGTATAAGAGACTGGAAGAAGTTTGCAAAATAGCATTTGACTTAACTTAAACGGTACAAATGTCCAGTGATAATAGTGACATTCAGTTTTTTTCTCATACCATGAATATGTGGCTAAACTGCTCTTCATAATTAGCATTTTCCCCCTTAACTTTTCATATCATGATCATGTAGTAAACCATCTGATAAATAGACTTCCATGCATATTTTAGAAATATTTACACACCTGTTTTTCACTGGAGATAATGACTCATTACTTTGAAAGTTTATTCATTCCTAACTACTGCAGTGCTTTTTTTCCAAGAGGAAGGTCAGACCAGATGAAGCGCTGCTTAGTGAAGAGGATACTGGGAACGGAGTGCTAAATAACTGGTTTTGCCCATCACTGTGTGTTCAGTGGAAGAGAGGGTACAGCCACCTACAGTTCCTAGAAAAATCTTTGTGCTATGTGACCATTGAGAGAACAAAGTAATCCTTTTGGTTAGTGGCATCATAGCAGGAGGTATGATATATGTTTATCCCTCTTAGATCTGCACCCATTTCTGGGAAGTTCTTTAAACTCCAGCCAGTGCTTAGGAATGAGTTGCAGTACTATGATGTAAGCTGCTTAAAGGTGAAAGTGATTAAGAAAAATTTAGAAGTATCTGATCTTCTAAAAGCCTTTAAGGCTTAAAATTGCATCTTGCTGAAGAAGGACATAAAATATTTCTTCTGTATTCATGAGTTTTTCTGCAAAGAACTAGATGACAATTTTTCCATCTTGCCCTGTAGAGATGTGCATGTGTGGTGACATTTTTGTGTCTTGTTCTCTTTCTATAACCTGAGCTTTGCTTTACTAGACACACTGCCATAAATCTTTTGAATAAAATAGACCTTCTGACAGAAGATCAAGACGTCTAGAGGGTGTTTGACTATTAGCCATTAGCAAGGAATGAATCATTCAATTTCAACCCTATAGGGAATGTTTAATGTAGATACAGGGCTTTCGTCCTGACGGTTTTCAAACTGGGGGCTTAAATTAATCAATCAAACTGATTTTGCTGAATGGTTACTAAAGCAATGAAAAATAACTGGCAGGGAATGACCTGTGTCTCTGGAGAATTTTGTCTACATATAGCTTTCAATCTCTTCCTAAATGTAGTGATTTCTTGGGAACTCATTTTCTGATGACACATAAGGTAAGCTGCAGTGGTTAGTAAAATGGATAATACCTTAAGTAATGCAAGTCACTTTTGAGGAAGAAAACAAATAAGGTCTCTTGAATTTGTTGTGGACTTTTCTGTGGTTTGTTAGAGGGTTTTTGTGTTTGTTTGCTCATGGAAAAACTCACAGCGTTCTGATATTCTACATGTTTCCTTCCAAAAAATTGTTCTCTTTTTTCAAATGTCAGAAATAATATTCAGAATGTAGTGACAACGAATAAACAGCATAACAGTAGCGCATAGAACGAAATTTTTCGCCAAGTCATTTCAGTTTTACTGTTCTCTGTTTTCTCTCACCTTTTTCTGAAAGCTACTTATTTTGTTTGCTATATGGCAAAACTAAAGCTGTAGTATGTGGAATTTGCAGGACTTCCAAGTTTTTGTTAATGTCAGCTCATCTCAATAGAACATCTAGTAATTTTACAAAATATTTGCTGGTAGAAAAATTCTCTTTGCTTGCAACCGTATCATATATTTCACTGAAGCATTCTCCCGCATTGAATTCTGACTCTGTGTGCTTGTTACTTATATCGATACAGAGGAATAGACATGACAAAAAAGTAAAGAGGACCATTTAAGCAGGCTTTGAAAAACATGGTGTCTCAGCCTGTAATGCTTTTGAACCAGCTGTGTACATGCAACTGTGACCCCTTTAAGACTCTGCAATGCAGCGTCATGTGAGCTATCATGTGGGGATTTCTGCCACAGCAACTTTTCTATGCGATTTGGGTATCTCAAGCACACAGTACTTCTGTTCTGAGTCTTCCAGCATCAGGCAGTTTGGCCATTCTTTCTTTCAAGAATTTTTAAATTCTTCTTTAGAGCTGATGAAACTGAGCCTAATACTAGTCTGTTGAAGGACCTTATTTATATCCAATCATTTTTAATTTGGAAAACCATGTGTAGCGGGTTGGGTTTGTAACCGGGTGGAAACACCAATTTCGTGTAGTGGTTTGGTCCAAAATACTCATTACTGTTTGTCTTCTGTGAGATAAGATTTAGGAGAAACACAAAGCAGGCACCAAACTTGAAAGAATATAAAGAAGTTTGTTAACAGACCTAAAAGAAGAAAAAAAATTATACCACCTTCAGAACTCTCCTCCTCCCCCCGCCTTTCTCCCTTCTCCCACTGACAATGTAAAAAGACAACCCTTAAGATGTTCAGTCTGTTTACCACTTCCATAATAACCGTTCAGTCCATTTAGAAAGAGAAGTCTCTTCTTGCTCGTGCTATGAACATGTTACCACAACGAGACAGCCGCCCACTTCCAAATAACTCTGTTCAGTCCATTTAGGAAGAGGAGTCTCTCTGCTTGCATGTGAGTCCCTTCCCCCGACTTGCAGCTTTTCCCACAACTGCTTTCGAGGGTTCACTCTTGAAGGTTTTTGGGGTACAACTTTAAGGTTGAGCCGTTCAGAAACAAAAGTTCTCTTCACCCATCTCTGGGAGCATTTCATCTCTAAGAACAGAGGCCCTTCTCCTTCCCTGGGAGCAAAGGGTCCTCCTCATCTTTAGGACTATCTCTGGGAGCATCTTTAGGAACTGAGGTTTTCTCCTTTCCCATTTGGAGCAAAAGGTCTGGTCCATCTCTCCCTGTCCAAACTTCTCATGAAATTACAGCTGCGTCAGCATCTGCCTATCTCAGTGCAGGTGCTTTTGCTTACGAGTTGAACACTCCACCCCCCATATCTTCATGAAATTACAACAGGATACTCTGATATATCATAGCTTCACAACAGAATTTCAGCTTTAAGCATCTCCTCTCTCTTCCCTCAGGTTTTCAGCTCTGAAAGGGTTAATCTCACCTCAGCCTTGCAGTGGAGGGGGGGGGGAAGCCAAGCTGCTCCGGCTGCACAGAGCAGGGCTGGGGGGGGGGGGGGGTAGGTGGGGGGGGGGTTCCATGGCTGGAACAGGTCCATCGGCTCCAGGATGGCCGTGGCCCGGCCCGGCCTGGCCCAAGCAGGGCCTGGGCTGGGCCCACTGGCCCCCACAGCCACCTGTGCCAGCGCTGGAAACAAGAGAGAGCTGTGGGGGGCGGTTTGTTTATTCTTAAGTGTGGATCACAGAGGTGGTCACAACTTTAAGTGGCTTAAAGAATTGTCCATATTCCAACTGGCCAGCTGATAGTTTCTGTCAGGTCATAGAGGAAGCTGTAAGAAGAACATCACTTCCGAGACTTAGCTTGCTAACCTATGACGCCATGACAGTGTTTTAAGCGTTACAGATATCTAAAAAGATAAAAATTCCAAGTAAAGGTTGCAGTTTTTGTAGTCTCAATCTGCTTTGTGTGCAATGTTTAATACAGTTTTTAAAGCAGTGCAATACAGTTTTCAGTGATGCAGGCATGGAATGGTGTGCTTGTTTCCCTCTTCTTCAGGAACTCGTTCCACATGCAAGGAGAGAGCTGTAGGCATGAGCTGAGACAGTGTAGGAACAGTTTTCCTCTGTTATTTGTTGCAAGAAGTTATGTTCTGAGAAGGAGTTATGAGAGGAAAATGATCTCATGGTTAGAGACTGGTTGAAAATGCAGTTGTTTGACAATGGATTTTCTGTACTTTGGTTGTGGGCAGCTGTCACCCAGATATCCCAAAACACTCAGACATGGGTGCTCCTGAATCAGTGACTGGTAGGACAGGATTAGATGATAAAATGTGGAAGATGAAATTTGTGAGTAGGACTAGCGGGAGGATGTCTGAGCGTCGCAGGCTGAAATGAAATCCACAGGGGCTATGTTCTGAGTTTGTACACTGTACATCAAAAGTGTGAGGTGCTTTAGAAAACAAGGCATTCAAATGTTGTGTTGGAGAGCTGGAATTTGTTTTTGCTGCTTACAATTACAGCTTTTTTTCCTTGTAGTTTCTAATCTATAAAGCGGGGATGTTTATAAATGTTTGAGGCATTGTAATTGTACAAAGAATGTTTAAAGGAATGGTATATAGCATCGGATGGTGATTTTTCTGGATGTGATACAGTGAGCAGCATAGAAAAGAGACACACATATATATATATATATATATATATACACATTATCTATATTATTGAATATGATTCTTTATTTATTCAGAGATTTTGAGAAAGATTCAGTAAATAATACCTAGACTAATAAAAAAAACCTATGTAAAGCCTTCTGTTCCAGGTATAAATCTAGCACTGATTGACAGGATGTGAAAAATTGCTGGTTTTTAGTGGTTTGGGGTTTTTTTTCAAACATACAGTTATCTTTCATTTTCTCTGAAAGAGGAGAAAATAAATGGCCCCTGTCCTGTTTGAAGTAGTGTTATCAGGATCCTGTGAATAAGACTACAAGAGTCACCTTCCCCTTCTGAGTCATTCTCAGTCCTGCAGTCCTGCTCATACTGCAGCTACCTGAGTTTAGGTTTTCACTGTGTCAAACTCAGTTAAAATTACAGTTCTTAATGTAACTGGAAAGAACTGTGAAGACAATTATGCAGAAATCTAGCTTGTTGTAAAAGGGTGGACTTTACAATAAAAACTTATTAAAAAGAATTCTTGGAATGAAAGAGAGGCGTGGGAAGCATTTAATGAATGCTTAAGGCATTATTAAGCTAAAATCTTCTGTGAAATGTTTTCTGTCTGTTTCCAGCAGGTCCATTATTATGAGGCTTTGCTTTATGTCTGAGGATAGTGTGATAAGACCCTTACAAGCTTCTGTGTGGTTGGAATGTGAATCCTTACCTGTGGAAAGCCATCTTTTGTTCTACAGTCTTCATATGTGTTTTAATCCTAAGCGTATGTAAATATATGTGGTTTTAGAGAACATAGGGAATGATGAGGGAAGAAGCAGGAAGACCCAACAGATTGACACCCGGTTCAAAGCCAGCTATTAGTGGCAGAATTTTGGCTTTTTTGATCATGGGTCAGTTTGCACAACAGCAGGCTTGCTGTCAACACATGGGGTACACCTGTCTCAAAGGGGTAAAAGTGCTTTTGCACAGGAGTTAACAGAGCTCATTAAACGAGTTTTAAACTAGATTTGAAGGGGGAACAGGGTAAAACTAGTGTGACTAGAGATAAGCACGAAGGCAACATGTCAGTATTTGAGGGAAGGTGTGCTGGTGAGGTCCTTTAGTCTGCTGTCTCAGTGGAGATGGAATCTGTGTGTCAGCAGAGACAGAAGAGTTACTGATATGTTAGAAAACATGGAAACACTTGAGAGCATAATGTAGAAATTAGGTTTTCTCCCCCACAAAAAGGTGGTGGGATTAGTAGCCCAGCTGAAGTGCATCTACACCAATGCACGGGACATGGGCAACAAACGGTAGAAACTGGAAGACGTTGTGCAACAGGGAGTGGTATGACATAGTTGCCATCAAAATATGGTTGTAGAACAAATTCTGATTTCTATCCTGTTCTGTCCAGACTGTAGTACAGCATTGCCTGAAGGTGTGTAAATTTAAGTGAACTTCAGGCAATAGCACAAAAGAGCCTCCTCCTGAGACATTCAGGTGATTTTTTATCTATTTGTAGCATAAATAATTTGTTTTGTGATAGAGCAAATGATGTTATGCAGGTTCACAAATATGGAAAGAATGACAGAAAGAAAAGTACTAAATAACAAAGGATGATACAAGCTAAACAAAGGGATGTGAAACCTTTGCTAGGATTTGATAACCTTTTCCTCGTTTGTTTAGAAGTTCCAGTGTACAAAGATGGTACTTTCAGAACCATTGTGTAGTCAGTAATGGTAATTACTTTGAAAGTTTGTTACATGTTATAATACTAATGTCAAGGTTTATATAACCCCCAGTCCTCTGTGTTTATTCCTGTTGGGAAGATCAGGATATAATTTTTTTAATCATGGAAATTTTGACAAATAGTTGAGGGCTTGGACTATGGTAGAATTTTGTGTGCTAAGGTGATAAAAGAAGAGAAGGTACTAGTCTGGTAGTCAATTTGTTTAAACAAGATGGTCTTCCTTACCAACTTTATTACCTCCCCGTATCGATACATATCTTAGTAAAGGCTATAAAAATTGTTATTCCATTTGAAGTTCCCCAAAATGAAGTGATTTGTCCTTTTAATTAAGAGAGGCATTGCTAAGGGAAAGGCTTTTTGTATATTTGCTCTGCTACTGAAAAATTACTAATGTTTTGTGAAGTCTCTGTCAGAATATGTAAGTTGATACTAAATTTGAGAAATGCTTGATACGGACAAACAGAAAGTACATAAACAGTGTGGGGTGGGGAGGTTTTATGTGCAGTGAATTACTTAAGTACTGTGCTAAATTTGAGCCCTTGAAGCATCAACACTTCCAGTTTAACTGGAAATTTTCACTGTTCTTAATGTGAATGAGAGCTCACTGGCACATGCAGAGGCAATTGCTGCTGTTTTTTCTTCACGAGTTGGCTTGACTACTTTTTAAGCTGTATAGTATAAATAAAGTATAAATACATATGTGTCCATGTCCATACATGTATTCATATATACACACATATACTTGGTAAGATAAGCTCTTGGGTAGAGCTATTTTTCTACCCAGTTAGAAGGGAAAATACATGGATAGTTGGCTTCCTTTTTCATTAGCTTTACCACTGACCTTTATTACAATCTGCAGGAAGACTAAAAAACTGGCACAGACAGGTTTGATATCACCTTTTCTTTTGTAGTCTGGCAGAACTCCTAAATTGTTAGGAAATGAGACTTGACAGTTTGTGCTATTAACTGGAGAACAATTTAACCGTATTATGACTGACTTCAATCTAATGCTCCACATAAATGAACTCTTGTAATCCTCCAAGGATGCATCTTTGGTTGGTTGGTTGGGTTTTTCCTTCCCACCCCAGCCCCCTTCCCCCGAATGCTATCACTTGTGAAATGTCCTTATTGGAGGAAAATAGAAAGTAGAGCTAATAAGGCTTTAAAACAGTTAGTTATGTTTTCATGTTGACTGTAGTTTATATAATGAAGATTTGCCAAAGATCATGGTAAAAGAAATTTCTTGGCAGACCTGATTTGGCTGCACTGGATCTGAAAAAATCTACTGTAACTGTTTTATTCAGTACTGCCTGTGTGTTTTTTGATTGTGACCAGTGCCACTGTAGTTATTGAAAATATAGACAGACAAGTATCATTTCCCAGATTCATATTTAACTTCTAGTTAAATACATTGACCACATTTAATTCTCTGAACACAGTTGTTTTCTGTTACATTTGTTTTGTTAGCAAAGCTTGTGAACAAATTTGTTAGCAAATACTTGTTAACAAATATTTTTTACTACAGTAATTTTGAAAAGCATTTGGTAAAGGTATTGTCTCCCAAGTAGTGTTTATTATAACTCTAAATAAATGGCTAGTTCTTATTACAGCTTTAGTAAGCAACAGCTGCATAGCTAGATTTAAGTTGGGTTTTGGGCTTAACACAGAAATTTGTCTTCTTTTTATGATACATAAATTGAATTTTCCAGTACTGCAACTAAATGTTATTTAGCTAGAACTAAAATTTATTACAACAGCTCTTTTGTGAAAATAGCTTCCTGACAGTTTTTGTAAAAACCCAAATTAATTGAAGAATGAAAGAAAGACCCTAGGATTTTAATTTAGCTAGGAAATTCTTTAATAATTTAATATCTGCCATTTTTTTCTAATTCTTGAGTGGCAATTTGCTGTTAGATTTTAGACTCTTTTGAAAGAAAAATTTAGTAATGAAGGGGGATAACCTACTTCATAGAATTCTGTTGAAGAATTCTCTTTAGATTGTCAGTTTTAAATTTACTTGTTTGCAAAGAAGCTATGGGTCCCTTACTAAAAATCTCTTTCATAGGGATCTAACTTTGATATATTCAGCAAATTACTTGCCCTCTCTTTGGTCCTTTTTAGAATGTCAAACGACCCAACTGAACTTCAGTCTTACACTAACATGAAATTTCCAGTCTTCACTATTTTCTTAATAAATTACAGGATTAATTAGAAGGTAATTAAAAAAGAAAAAAGACGTTATAATAAATACACCTTTTTGGCAAAAGTAAAATTACAGTTAGAAATTTGAGATCCACTGATGTTATCCTACTGATACTTTTTTTTCTCCAAAAGGAAAAGTGTTTCAAAGCAGTAAACAGATACGTAAACAGCCATGGAGGAGTATTAGCTTACTGTTTGCCTTTCTAAGATTTGCATGCTTATGGTATGGTGGAGTTTAGGATTTTCTTCTTGTTTTTAATGCGTGGTTCCAGCTCTTAACAGAGAGCAGTGATGAGCTCTTTACATTCCACCTTAACTGAGGCTCAAAACAATTGCTGTATTGCTGCAAGTTGCTATGAGAAGTAAGAGAAAGGTAGAGCTTGGTGTTAAAGCTGTAGTTAGGGGGAGAAATGACCCGAATATTAACAGATTAAAAAATAAAACAGATGGATTATGGTTTAAAATTGTAATTAGAGTTCAAAACCTCTCTAGTTACACTGTCTGCTTCAGACTCGGTAGAAAAACAGCATTAGACATATACTGGAAAATTCTTCCTTTCGGGAATCTTTTTTTTTATCCTTCCCTTTGAGAAATCTGCTATCTTTCTTTCCTCCAAACAGAATGTAGTACAGTTTACCCTCATTTGGATAAATGCAACCATTTTTTGTAGTCCTAGTTCAAAATGCTGGGAAAAAATATTTACTGACAAAGGGTTCCAGAGGCCAAGAATGTGCTTGACTAAAATACAATTTGTTTTCAGTTTAAAAGCTTTTTTCAATTAAATCCATGTTCAATTTGTATATGTCATCATAACTAAGCTGCTAAATTCTTGGAATCTTCATTAGTTAATGTGATGTACTGATTTTCTCTGTACTTCCGGGAAATTTTTACTAGAGAGTTCTCCGCTATAATTTAGTCACTGGATTTCACTGTAATCTGTTGACCAGAGAAAAAGGTTTTATTTCAGAAATATGCACAGGTTGGCTCTCATAAGATGGACTGCTGGCTGTTCTGCATGTACAGCAAATACTAGATTTGATAATGAAAACGCTAAAGCTACACAGGGACAGAAACCTGAAGTACAGTAGCCATGTTCTTCATAGTTTCTCGGGTTTATTCACATTCACAGTATATAAAAAACACTAAATCTGTATTTCTCTACTTTGTAGTAATGAAAGAGAATATTTAACATGAAGCAGAAGTCTTCTAGAAAGTTTGGGGTGTTACTCTGGGGTTTGTTTTTTTTTGATACTGGAATCAGCTGCCCATGAATCTGCTATAAGAGAGGTGTATCACAATTTAAAAGGAAAAAAAAATTAAGGATATTTCTGATCTCTGTAAGATGAATCTGTTGTTGGAAAAACATGATTGTGTGTGTGTTATAAAAAAAGGTCATATATATACTTCTGTTTTACATTGTGGATAAACTTTTCAAGGAAAACTCTCTTTAAAATTAGACTTCAAGCTGAAGAACGCGTGAACAAATTCTAGAAAATGCATTGCTTCACTGTTGCCAAATTTTAGTGAAGGTGGATCTGTATTTCAGCCAAGTAGGTTATTTCTTCCTCCCATTAAGCACTTGTATTATTTTCCTATGGACTAAGACCACACATTTCCCTAGAGCTTTGACAATTTGCTGTACAGTAGTAATTATTTTCCATTTTACCTGCTTTGTTGTAGAGTATATAATGAGTAAAATAGATTGTGATACATTTCTTAATCTGTCATGAATTTCCAGGTGACTCCTGCTTGTTCTGACTCCTACTTGTTCTGACTCCTTCTCTGTTTCTGCAGGCTGCCTTATATCGTCTGAGTGGGGATTGGAATCCTTTACATCTGGATCCAAGTTTTGCTGCTCTTGGAGGTGAGCTGAGGGAAATACCATTGTGTTCTTATTTGGATGAAGGATAATGTAAATGTATTTTTAATCTATTTTTCACTGTGTACATATTTAACAACCTGGAAAAAGCAGTGCTTGTTTTATAGCTGTTCTCAGAGTCACCATTAAATATCTTCAAAGTTCTGCGTGACACTTCAGTTTGAAGCATTGCTTCTTGTAGCTAGAAATGGGGAATGGTGCTTGGACTTCACTTACAATGGAAAAATACTTTCTACCTATTTTCCTTTAGATCTTGTTTATTGTCACTATCCTATTTTTACAATGTCTGTTTCACAAGCAGAAATAATTGACTATCAAAGCTTCTGAAGGAATCCCATAAATTCTATGATGTATAGTTCTTTCCATCGAAATAATTTTGAGATTATGTGGTCTCAGTGGAGCTCTTTGTTCTTCAGTGTAATCTTCTCAATCCCAGTAAATCCAGGAGGGCAGGAGAGAGGGAGCTTGTTAGCACTTCTTTCCTATAAAATTGCTTAACTGCACCTCTTGCTAGTGCATTAGCTTCTTCATTTGCATAATTCAACATGCCAAAGCACCAGATCAGAGGCTGCACTAATTCTTGAAGAGATCTAATTACTGAAAAAGGGTGTTTTCATAACATCCTGTTGTAAAGTTATTTTTTCAGACTTCTTTTCAGGCCTTGCAAGTAGTAGAGTGTGATTATCCCACACAGACAGCAATTTGATTTACTTAAGAATGGTATCATCATAAACATTACATGAAACTACTAATCTGTAATAATTAGTCAGCAGTTTTCTGGTGAATTTCTTTTTAATATGCAAGTATCACTGGATGGTGTTGTTACCAAGATAAATAGAGCAGAGCTATGCTTCCTTGTTCGGATCACGCTTAACATTTCTGGCAAATTATCTCCTTTCATAAATGCATACTAATTGTTTTGTATAAATCTACGTAAATTTGTGTTCCTAAGTAATGATTGTCAAATATTAGAGTCCATGAAGAGATTTCCCTGGTTTGTTAAACCATTCTGTTTGTTAATGGTGTTGGTTTGTTAATGATGGTGATGGAGGTGAAAAATACATCTTTATAATTGAAAACCCAGTGGTTTGAGTAATAATGATAATAATACTTTAAAAAACTTACAAAAGAAGAGGAGTAGAAATCTTCTACCTGCTCACACAAAGAGCACTGGCACTTAGGGAGAATGAAATTAACTCTGTAGATGAGGTGTCGCTTTGTCTCAACATAAAACTGGTGCACTGGATTTTGGAACTATGACAGTACCCTACCTATACTAAATGCAAGTACAATCAAAGAAGATATGACTGTAGAGGTATTCCATGATTTTTTTTTTTTTTTCTAGGTATGCGAATGCTTTTTTCTTTGGGCATATTCACACACCTTCTTGTCATGTAACAATCTCTGTGAACGTTCTCTTTTACTGGCTCTCACCAGTGTGCACTGGAAGCAAGCATTCAGCATAATGCATTCAGGTCATTCCAGGAATATTGTTAAGACTTCCCATGGGTAATGTTTCAGAAGACATATATGACATGAAAACACCTGTTTATATTCCTGTGCCTTAATTCCTGTATCTTGTATTTCCAGATACTCGAAGTGAAAGCAACATTTATTTTGGTTTTGTTTTAGTCTAGATACAAAATAACTTGAATAACTTACGGAATTTTTCTTTGAGTATGCATTAGTTTTATAAAGAAAATACTGGGAAAATAGAACTGGATATATTTGGCTGTTTCTGAATTCTGAATAGAGTGGTTGGCTTCAGATTCTTGCATGGTGTATTGAACTGAGTTATTAAAGAGCTAGATGTCACTACAACATTCTGAATGAGAGATACTGAAAACTGATTATGTAACAAGAGTGCAGTAATCAGTTTTAAAATTGACTGCATGGTAGCTTTGTGCTTTCAGAACAGTGCCCATTGTACACAAAGAAGAGTGCTATTGAAAGTGTGCATACTCAAATATTTTATGGGAAAGAAATGACAGAATGATCAGGATGGAGAGTTGGAGAGGAAAAAAGGTAAAAGTTTTGGGTTGAGATAAGAACACTTTAATAACTGAAACAAAGGAAAATATTATAATACTAATGTTGCTGCTACTACTTCAAATAATAATAGAAATGACAGACAAAAAGTGAGGAATAAAACCCAAGAGAAACAAGTGCACAACACAATTCCTCACCACCTGCTGACCTACGCCCAACCCATCCCCGAGCCATGATCAGTGCCTGGACAGCTTCCCCCAGTTTATATCCTGGACATGAGGTTCTATGATAGAGAATGTCCTTTTGGCCAGTTCAGGTCAGCAGTCCCAGTTATGCTCTCTCACAGCTTCTTGTGTATCTGCTTGGTGGCAGATCATAGGACACTGAAGAGTGTTTTGCCTATGTTAGGCACTATTTAGCAACAGCTAAAACATCATTGTATTATCAACATTACTGTCGCACTAAATTCAAAGCACAGCACTGTATAGGCTACTAGAGAAGAAAATTCATTATCCCAGCCAAAGCTAGGATGGACTCCTTGTGGCTTTTTTATCTCTGTCTTGATGGTGGTTTCTTTTCATCTTCCATTTCTCTGCAGGCTAGACTTTCTCCTGTCTCCTCTTTTTATTTTGTTTGTTTGGTTTTGCTTTTTTTTTTTCCTCCCAGCTGTTGTCCCTTGGGAGAACATTTTGTGCTGTGTGGGTGCTATGAGAAGTTGTTTGGAGCTCAAGAAAAACAGACTCTGGCACACAAGAGTAGCAGATGAGTTCTGGGCAAAGCAACTAGTTTCAGTGCCAAACCTGGACAGATCTGTCTGGATTCCATGGTCTGTTGCAAGTGTGATCAATTACTGTTTACCTGCCTTGTCAGGTCAGAACAACCTGTTAAAGGAGTAAGAATATACAAGCAGCATCTTTGTAACTTAACTTTTGCACTTTAGCAAATCTGAGGCCAGTTGTCAAAGGTTTATTTTGTCAGATTTTGGCAGTACTGGAAAAAGATGCAACACAAATATAGAGCTTATCCTCTGCCAAGGTTGAGCTCCTGCTTCAAAGCATAGGAGTGTGAGGAAACTTGACAAAAATATTAATATAAGAGAAACAGAAAAACACTGCAAATTTTCCTTCTTTTTAAAATTTCTAAATAAAGATAAATTAATCCTGAAGTGGGCATTATATTAGAAGACTTCAACCAACCATGAATAGGAATTCAAAACAGAAAGTATCAAATAATCTTCGTATTGCCACTTTTTAATGATTACAATACCTCTTACCCTTGATATACATGCTTTCATGTAACTGCTTGTCTAGTGTGCCTATGCCCGTGTACTAAAACAGACAATCTCCTTATTTTTCCTTTTTTCACTTCTACAGACAGGGACTAATTCTACTTGTGAGTCTCACAGAGCAAAGGCAGTGCTAAGAGTGCAAGTTGTCAGCAAGCACTTTCCTTTGTCCAAAAGTAGAGGAAACAATAAATAGTGACAGACACTTTTTCAGTGAGATAAATTAGGTTAAAAAGAAAAAGGATTAAGAACACTAATGTAGAAAAATACTATGAATAAAGTACAGATATTAATAGAAGCTGCATTCAAAGTCCTAATATTAAAAACGCTAAAATGTTTTTATTTTAAATAGGGTTTAAGAAGCCTATACTTCATGGACTATGCACCTTTGGGTTTGCTGCAAGGAACGTTTTGAAGCAGTTTGCAGATAATGATGTGAACAGATTCAAGGCAATCAAGGTCTGTTTGTTCATTCTTTGCAGTTAATTTTCTTGATTTTTTTCTGGTTTTAGTCCCAAAAGAAATCTTCAGTGTGGGGGAAGTCTTACACATATCTTAACTTCCAGAATTGCTTTTACTTATGGCTGCATGCATTTTAATGCCTCTGTCCTGTATGCTTACTTAAATATTTAGGCTTTCTACGTTGATAGTTGACTTAATTTTTCTCTTTACTTTTTATCATTTCATTAGGGCCTTTGTGTTTAAGCTTACATATGACACACAAATCTTTTCGCAACCCCACCTTTTTTTTTTCTTTTTTTTTTGTTTTTAGGTTCGCTTTGCAAAACCAGTCTATCCGGGGCAAACTTTGCAAACAGAAATGTGGAAGGAAGGAAATAGAATCCATTTTCAGACCAAGGTCAGAACAATCTCTTCATTGTAGGCTCCAGAGAAAGATGTATTGGTTAAAAAACTGGGGATATGAGGGTGAGCAAGGAAAGATGACTCATTAAGCACACCATTGGCAAAGACTTTGTAAAGAGATGAAGTAAATAGAATGAAATAGTCTTACTTACTTTATGGTGTCACTAAGATTCTAATAGAAGTACCATTATAGTCATAGGACTTAATACCCTCATATTAAATGAGGAATCTTTCCATTCTGTTGCATTTTTTGTGTTTGTCCACTGGGGAAGAGAAAAAAGCAGTCATCCTCAAGTCATCATAGTGTGTACTTGTTTTCTGGAGTTACTCATAACTTTTTGTATACATCTTTTTGTTTTGTTTTACATTTATTTATCTTAATCGATTCCTGACAGTTTATGCAGGTAAATGTGCTACAGATTTAGCTTAGATTGAGTTAAACTTAAGCTGCAGCTACACAGAACAACTTCCTGAAAATGGAAATTTCATAGCAGTTGGACATAGTAACTACAATAAAACAGAGTTTACACTCTTACAAAGTATGGGTTTGCATTATTCTATTTTCTTTGTTCTTGCTATTAGCATTTTATGTGGGTATCCTGTAATCTTCACCTCCATGTCATAGGCTACTTAGTGGGAGCTAAGGGCAAAACTCCAGGTAAAGGGCAAAAACTAAATGTTCATCACTTCTGCAGCATTGTATGACATTGTCACTTTCTTAACCTATGGTTTGATACTGGTATTTATCAGTATTTGCTTTGGCCTGTGCAGTGCAATTTATATTGCTTTGCTGGCCAAAGTTTTGCAGCCTCATCTCTGAAAAATTGTAGCCAGCTGTTGATTAGTGAGTAGGGCAGCAAGTACAGTTGCACCTGCAGGGAGGATTGGGCAGGCAAACTCAAACAAGGAGAGTCATCATAGGAGCAGAGGATTGCTGTTTCCACAGGAATACAGCTTTCTGGGATATAAATTGACTGAAGGAGGCAGATTATGTTTGCAGACCTGATGAGCAGCTACAGAATTCCAGAATGGTAACAGTGCAGAGACTACTGTGTACGAACTCTCCATCTCTAATTACTAGTAGTAAATAGTTTGGTGTCTCATGTGAGCTTTGGAGATTACTGTAGCTATATTTAAAAGGTACTAACACCCAGTCCTGACAGAATTTCTAGAATTGATATATTAACTTTTCCATATACCATGTTAATTAATAGAGTTCATAATAAGCTTCCAAGCCCTTGTAAACAGAGTGAGTTGTTCTGTTGTGTTTAAAGGCTGAATTTGTAGTAATGCTTGGTTTAGTAATTGCTAATATGTAGAGTTTGGTGAATTTTGCTAAGGTTTTTTCTTCTTCCACAACTTAGGAGTAACTGATTTTGGATAGAAGTTACAAGGTTTAACAGGATTGTAGAAAACCATCTTAAACAGTTATGAGTTGTGCAGAATTTTGTTTCTTATTGCATGCTGAATTTTTCTGAATTAAAGCCATTGTGTTGAAATAAACTCTGGTTAAATCAAACTAAAGTGGACATACAACTTTGATAGGGTGGTTTGAATCCATTTTCACCATTGTCTGAAGTGCAGTGGCAGCAGGTGACAAGCTGTTAAGCATGGTTTGAGTGATTGTTAATGTAGTGCCATAAACTGGGCTGTGATACTTGATATTCCTCCAGCTTGGCTATTTACCATACACCTCTATATGCATAGTCAGTGCATCAATTTGCCATCTTCTGTTAGCTGCTGTAAGTCAGTATGGTTTGTCACATCCCTCAAAGAGACAATGCCAAATTGAAACCCAGTTTCTTCTCTGAATTAACTATTTCAAAAAATTAATCCAGGAGGGAATTCAGGTATTTTCCATCATTCTTTTTGTAATCTTTCTTGTTTTACAATGCTTAAAAAGCTGTTTCTACTGGAAGTTGCAGTATAAGGCATGTGGAGATAGTGAAATTGTCTAAATGGACTCTTGACAACTGAATATCTACCTCAAGGAAAAACATTTTAGAACAATGTCTTTTTAAGAACTATTTATGAAGAAATATTGTCAGCAACTTATAAACACTGGAGGTAAATAAGGTTTTTCAACTGTTTTGTGAACAGAGCATCAGCAATATATATCTTGGTACAATTTCTCCAGAGGCAAATAATTACTTTGCTTGAAGAGCTGTTTGAAAAACATGGTATAACAACTTGCCTCAAGACTACACCACATTTATGAGGTGGTTTTTTTCACTCTGTAACTTTTATGTTTTCTCTTTTCATGTCTGATTTTAAAATACCAGGAATAATACTCCTTAGATGCCCTTCTGTTGTGACTTTTTGCAAATACATCACCTCTTTAATGCATTTTTTTCCCCTCCACTACAGGTCAAGGAGACTGGAGAAGTTGCCATTGCAGGGGGCTATGTGGATATAGTACCAGCATTGGCTAAGCCTGCTCAAGAGCCTCTGATGGTAGGTGGAAGCAATAGAAGTCTTAACTTGCAGAGAAGCATAGTTAGGCTTTATTTTTGCGAAAAACACAGGAAAAATATTTATGTCTCTTACCAGTCTTATTTATTTGCAGTATTCAGAGGAGTTATGAGTTCAGAGATGTTAACACGCATGCCGTTTAAGATACAGATGTAAATTGATCTGTTTGAGAGGAAAATTTCAGTTGTTCTGATGGCTGATGTAGTATGATGTACTTGATGCTAACTGAACTCTCAGGATAAGCATTTTGCTGTATGTTACAAAACAAAGTGGGGCATGTACCAGGGAGGGCCCCATGTTTTGAGCACTTGCATAACTTAAAATTGAAATTATTTCGTATAATTTGGATCTGTATTTGTAGAACAATGATTCTGTTTTTATTTTGTAGATGTTGAAGATCAAACTCTGTGTGGGATGTAAAAGTGTGTGACCTTTCTCAATTTTTTCAGAGACACGGGGAGAGTGGCAGGGAAGCATTAGCATAAGTGAAAATGAGATAATGTACTCACAGAAGTTTTGTCATTGAATCATTTTGAAATAAGACTCTGAGAGCTGTTTGTACATGTGGTTAGGTCTAGCACAAATACGCAGTTTATACTGTGTATATTTTAAGAAATGCCCTGCATGCACGTATGCCTTAAGCCTTGGGTACCAGACTTCCCGCAAAAGAATTGTACATGCAGTTGTGAGGATGACCGGGGTTCCTAATGTGGTCTAAAAGTCGCTTAAGGCAGTGCATAATGTGTTGCCTTAATAAACTGTTACGTTTTTTCCCCACTGATTCTTGCCTGCAAACAATGAAACTTTAATCCTTTGAAGTTTATGAAAGACTGAGATAGTGACATTCATATAAAGATTGTGATCACAGAATGACGAATAGTGGATGATACCTGGGCTGCATCCAAAGCAGTGTGGCCAGCAGGGCAAGGGAGGGATTCTGCCCCTCTGCTCTGGTGAGACCCCACCTGCAGTGCTGCGTCCATTTCTGGGGTCTCCTACACAGGAAGGGCATTGGCCTGTTGGAGTGAGTCCAGAGGAGGGACATCAAGAAAATTAGGGAAGTTAAGCATCTCTCTCATGAGAAAAAGCTAAGAAAATTGGGTTTGTTCAGCCAGGAAAAGAGAAAGCTTCAGGGTGACCTAATTGTGGCCTCTTACTACCTGAAGGGAGACAAAGATGAACTTTTTACAAGAGCATGTAGTGACAGGATAAGGGGGAATGGTATCAAACTAAAGGAGAATAGGTTTAGATTAGATCTGAAGAACAAATTCGTTACTGTGAGTTTGGTGAGGCACTGGAACAGGTTTCCCAGCTGTGGCTGCCTCATCCCTGGAAATGTTGAAGACTAGGCTGGGTGGGGCTTGGAGCAACTTCGTCGAGGGAAAAGTGTCCCTGCCCCCTAACAGGGGGGTTAGAACTAGTTTATCTTTAGGATTCCTTCAAATTCAGGCCATCCTATGATTCTCTGATTTTTCCAGGAACTTGTTTCTTTTTGCTGCTTGTGTTTAATCTTCTGCTGTTTGGAATTGTTGAATGAAGTTCAAACTTTTAGAACTTTTCTGATCTACTTAGATTTTCTTGTTTTTTTAAACTTGGGCATAACAGGTGTTTTTATTTAAGCTTATTTTGAGAAATTAAGGTGCTTTGACAGAAATTTGCTGACAGGGTCAGACACCCACCAGGGAAACCGGCCTGACTGAGTGAAGATTGGCAAATTTAAATGCCATTGGGAACCCTATTATATAATGAAAAATGTTAGGTTTAACCAAAGAGGTGACAAGGTAGCATCCTGAGGAGTTTTTTGTTCTGCTGTACAGGTAGGTACAGTGAACAATTAAAGCTCTGAGACCTTCTTTGCTCCAGTTCCAGTTAGACGAAAAATGTCACTGAAGTAGCTTCCTAAAGTGTAGCCTTTTATCCAGTATAAATATTTGTTAAAAGAAAGACAGTGAAAGGCTTGCAAAATAATGCGTTTGAAAAAGTTGAAAATGTAAGTGTAGCTAATCCCACTCTCAAATTTTGTCTGCACTGGAGTTTTGACTGTGTTCATAGTGCAGTATGTTTTGAACATTTTCCATGTCAAGTTAAAGTAGTGTACTGGTAAAAACATTGTTTTGTTCTGAAAACTAACATGACATTCACCGTGGAGAAAGTGGCAGTGGTTATCCTCCAAAGGAAAAAAAGGGCAATTTAGAAACTCTTAGGGCGTTAATTAAAAAACATGTCTTAAATTGTAATGATAAATGATAAAAACTGCAAAAGCAAGATTTGAAATAATTTTAAATGAAAATTTGAAATGAAGAATATTCTGCTTGAATGTATTTTTTAGTGCTGATGGTCGCTAGAGGTAATTATTTTGTGGTAGAGAGGTAATTGCTTTTAATAATTCTGCTCAATTGCTTTTAATAATTCTGCTATAGATCCTTTACAGCACACAATTTTTGAACTAAGAGACATATTCAGTACCTTTTAACAAAGTTTCAATTTTAAATTCTTCATCCTCTTTTTTTTTTTTAAGACTGAAGGGCTGCAGAGTAACCTTGTGTTCGAAGAAATTGGTCGTCGTGTAAAAGAGATGGGAAATGAATTGGTAAAGAAAGTAAATGCCATATTCCAGTGGGACATCACTAAAGATGGAAAAACAGCAATGCAGTGGAGTAAGTTGTAGCATTTATATAACTCCCTGATGCATTTTTATGAAGTGGGATTAATTCTATTCATTCTAATTAAACTAATAGCTTGGAACTAAGCATAGCGTAGTAGATAAATATACACTGGGACCTACAGGTCTGAATGCATTCTGGGTGCACAAATGACAAGGAGGTCAGATAAAATTTGCAGTTACTAACCTTTCTAGGAACATACTTCTGTAACTTGCCTATTTAGATGTAGGCAGAGGCAAACCATCCTTTAGAACTTTTGTGCATTTCTATTTACATTTTACACATTGGATTTCCACTGCACTTAGGAAAGCATGCAAAATTAGCCTAGTAGGAGTATTACAGTAATTAGTCTGCTGGTGATGTACATGCTAACTGATCTAAAACAAATAAGTAATTATTTCTACTGAATTGTTCTTGTCACTTCAGTGAAAATGTAGCCCGATTTGTTTCCATTTAAATTTTCTGAGATCAAGGTTTAATGGAGGCATAATAATGATTTCCCATTGTTTAAGCATGGGACTAGTTGATGACAAGAAACAAAAGCCTGTAATAGCAATGGGTCAGAGCAGAACTGTTTCCTGATTAAGTGAATAATAGAATTGTGTGAAGTGGTCTGATGGGGGCACAACTACGTTCTCAAAAACCTTTTCTTCTTAAATTCTGCTTTGCTCTCTTTATAAGGATATGTATTTTTGAAAACAACCCCCAAATCTAATTTTATTGATTGGACAGATTTTATTATCTTTGGAAATTTTTTTTGGTTTTTAGTTGACATGTCTACTGGTCTATTGGCGGAGTGTAAAGTTTTTCCAAGGGAAAAAGCTTAGTCAGGTTGTAACTTCCAGACCTTTTTGTGGAGAAGTGAAAGTCTTTGGGTCAAGTCTGGTGCTTAGACTTCTTCTTTTAGATTGGTCTCAGTGGTTGGATGTAGACAAAAGAGTTTTGGGGACGATGCAGGTGAAGTGAGCTGCCTTTTGGCGGGCTGAAGGAGGAGACTCACAGTAGGTCAGATCAGGTCTGCATTATGTTTTTTTCTGTACACTGATTTTTTTAAAACTATTGTTACATTTTTACAGTAGTCTGTTCTCAAAAAATTGTATAAGAAACTGCTTGTCCTCTTACAGAGCAATTTAGAAGCCTATAATCTCACTTTATCTTTTCCTGATGTTAACCAGCAGAGATTCTGAGTAGCAAGACTACTGTTAAGTTTCAGGAAAAATACTATACATAGGTTGACCAGGATAGTTATGTTCTGTTTGCATTGCTTTTTAAGCAGTTTTTGAGGGTTAAGGAGTGATTTCCATTTGGATAGAAGTTAATAAATATTCTGAATATACCTGTGTAGATTATGCCACCTGACTGCCGATACATCAAAATGAGACAAGGGAAATATTCAATAATCCAACTCAGAAATCCTGTCTTAAAATTCATTACTGCTCTTAATCATTTCTACTCTCTGCAGTTTTCCATTTTTGCATGAACTAATGTAAATTATGGACATGGTTTGAACTTGGATAGAAGGCTTATGAAGTTTTACTTGTGTTTTTGCTTACATTTTTAGATGATAATTAGAAGTGCATAGGTTAAACTCGTGAATATTTAAAGTGGAAAACTTGGGGTTGTTGGGCAATCACTCTATACATCAATCTCGTCTATTGTTTCATGCATAACTAAATTTGATATAAGTGATGGTCATGTTTATAATAACAACCAGAAAATTATTTCAGGTTGATTGATCATTGACTTTAACTTTGGAACTGCTTTATAGATCGCCTAAATTCAGTACTATGTATGTCCAGAGAATAGAGGGACAAGTCACTGGAGGAGAAATTGGTTGAGGGGTGTTCCAAGACACGATTAAAATTTCTCACTCCAGAAGTTCTGAAACTGCAAGTTGCTGAACGCAGAACGAGCATACTTAGAGATTTAGGCCTAAGCAGTGCCCTTACCTGCCTCATGAGACCAAGTTTTATTAGAGTGGAAACAGGTGAATGTTTTTGCTATTGTATTCAGATCAAGAGAGTGCTCCTGCTTTGAATAAATCAATATTCAGTCTTTTGTTCTCTCCTGTTTCTCCTAATGAAGCAGTAGGAGGAAGGTACTGCTTTCTTCCTACTCATATGTCCCTAGCTAAAAGGGATTAAATAGACATAACTTCTGTTTGTCCCTTTACTTCTGTTCCAGTGAAAATTTTCTGTACTATAATAATAATTTGGAAAAACCTTAAAGCTCCCTGTGGGATAGTGGGTGGAGGAGCTAATCTAATATTTTAAACATTTCCTGTTGCTGACCGCTGTTGAGAGCTGAAATGAAACATTTACAGAGTCTTGGAAAAGTTACTGTGAATATTTTTACAGTGTGGTCAGTTCCATCAAGCTTATGAATTACTGCAACATCTGTGGTGTAGTAAATATGTAAGACTGAATGTAAATATCTAGGTGACCCAGCAGGGTGTCTGCAGAAAATGTTGTTTACTTTTCCCTTCAGGAGTATTGGTATGCTACTACGTCCCTTGTATATCACTCTTTTTGTAAGAACTTCCTGTGTCATCCTATTTCTGTATTTGTTTGTGTTTTCTGAATATTTTTGTGTGTCTTTGAAAGTACTTATAGGATGAAGAAAACAGGAGTTGGTTAGTACTAAAATAGTTAAAGCCCTACCAATAATCTAAACTTTCATATTGTCAATATGAAAATAGTTAGGAAAACTCACTAGCAGAATGTCAGGAGCTATGACAACTGTAGTGTCAGCCTTCACTGTCCTTATATGGATCAAGAGCCATCTACTGTTGATGTCTATTCAACTCCTATGGTACATTTTTAATGGCAAAGTATATATGTATCTGCATGATGGAATTTTTATTTTGGGAATATTTGAAAACACTTTCCTGCCATTGAAAACCATATACCCAAACAAACACAAAGCAAAATACCTCCCAAGAGGTGAGTACTTCAGATTTATAAGCAGTTGCCAACTTAATTCTTTTTGTTTGTTTGCATATCTTATGTTATTATTCAGTATTCAAGAGCATGATCTTGTACTGTCTCTTCTACCAGATGCTGGTATAATTTATTTTCCATGGTTAATGTGGAAGAAGATGGTAGTTTATGAGTTTACATTCAAAGGAAGACAGCTTTCTTGCAGTTAGGATATTGTCAATAATCCAAAAGATTTCTGAATTTATGTGATCTTTAGAAGATCTCTATCTGATCATCAGCAAGACTTTTGTAATGCAGATGAGTGCTGACAGTTCAGAATATGTAACATTGGCAGTGTCATTTGCTGACTTGAATGCTTGACTTTTTCAGTTGTTAGTGTAATGTAAGCTTCTGTGCATAATTAGAAATTTTATTGACAAATTAATTTTTTACTTTAGAAACTTAAAATGGTAGTAAGATGTTACCTTTGCTATAGCTTGAATTTATTTCTATGTCCTTATTTTGACTGGTTTTCAAACATGCTTCAGAATTTAATGTTACTCAGCTCTGTTAAGTAGAATTGCACTCTTTACCATGTATTTAAATTTGGCCTGGTAGTTATTAGTTGATCTTCTGTGTACAAGCATTTTAAATCATTTTTGTAAATATTATGCTGCTAGATTAGATCAATTCTGAACTATCTTTCTGTCTTTTCTAAGTAAAAGTGCCATTTTGGAGGGTTGATCCCATAATGTAAATAGCAACAAGAAAGCAAAAAGGAAAATATGACGTTAAAATTAATTTAGAATTTGGTTCACGTAGCTAAATATTACATACTTTTTCAGTGTATGGTCAAAATTCTTGACAACTTATCACTGAAACAACTAATATGTGAAGAGGAATATTATTGTGGCTGAGTTTTTTGTTTTGTTTTAAGCCATGACTTGATGTTAATTAATTCATTATCTATCTCCTTTTCAAGCCTCTCTTTTTAAGGGCCTCCCAGGCCTTTACAAGCAGTGTTTCTGATTCTTTTGGGCTACTTGCTAGGCTTCTTTCTCTTATTACTTTGGATATATAGTTCTGTCTTGTGTTTTAATTTTTTGACTTGTCACCTTTGCACAGCTTTTGTGCTGTTGTGATAACTGTGGCATTTGACAGTGCTGGAAACAATCCGGGCCCTGCAAGCCCATTGCTGTCTTACTCAATGATTGTAACTCCAGCATCTTCTGCTAATGTCCTTTAGCCTCTTAGAGATCTGGGAAGAAAGCAGAAGAGAGAAGGCAGCAGCCACAGCTTGAGTGCTGTGTCCAGTTCTAGGCCCCTCAGTTCAGGAACGGCACTGAGGAGCTGGAGCATGTCCGGAGAAGGGCCTGGAGTACAAGTCCAATGAGGAGTAGCTGAGGGAGCTGGGGCTGTTTAGCCTGGAGGAAAGGAGGCTCAGGGTGCACCATATCACTCTATACAATTTCCTGCAAAGAGGTTATAGGCAAGTGAGAGTCAGTCTCTTCTGCCAGGTAGGAAATGACGGGACCAGCAAAAATGGCCCCCAACCATGGGATTCATGTTGGACATCAGGAAGAATTTCTTGATGGAAAGAATAGGCTGCCCAGGGAGGTGCTGGGGTCAGTATCCGTGAGGTGCTCAAGAAATAACTTGAGTGTGGCACTCAGTGCTATGGTCTAGTTGTTAAGGTATTGATCTGTCAAAACTTGGACTTGGTGATCTCAGAGATCTTTTCCAACCTTCATGATTCTCCGATTCTGTGAAATTTGTTCTCATGTATGCTGTCATTCTGCAGGAATGACTTTTAAGGAACTATAAGGAACCAAAAATTCTCTTTTTTTACTGTATTTACATTTATTTCTAGTGTTTTAACTGCAGTTGTTAAGAGACCTTCTGATCTCTACTTTCTGCAGTAAACCAGGATTTTTATAAGTTTAAGTGAAGGGAAATTTGTGAGTTGAATTTGGCTTTTGTTGTTACAGAGACACTTCTTGATGGAGGCACTAGTATTATAACACTAGCCTGTTTAGGCAGCAGTGGACTTTCCTTTTACGGAGTGCTCTGTGGATGGTGTGAAGGCATGGGGAGGTGTAGAACATTTGACGTGCACTCAGGATATGAAATTCTGGACAGCTCATCTGCTGTTTAAACAATGTTGAACTGTAGCCCCTGACAACTGGCCTTAATTAGTGGTATTTTGCAAGCTGTTCTAAATCAAGAGGATGCTGAAAATCCTTTTAAGATGACAAAGCAAGTATCAAAACCTAAGTCGTAAGTGTAGGGGTACTGAAGCTACCTTCTGTCACTTTTTAACAAAAACCTTAATTGACACTCACCCCAGCTTTCTCCAGTTTGCTTCACTACCTAAAGCATGCTTTGCTCTCTCCTGCATATTTATTACTGTACAACAATTGCCTTTGTTTTCAGGGGTTATAAAATATTAATCTTTTTTTTTTTTTAGAGTTAAGGTACTTCATTTCAACTTCTCTTTTCATAGAGAAAAGTTAATGCTGTTGAGATCTGTTAGCTGATAGCTAATGGTGCTCTAGAACAGTACTCAGATGAGTTTGCCCATCTGTTGCTTTTCTTTGTGTTTCTGAAGTTAGTGCTGAAGGCAGGAGATGTTTCTGTTCCTTTCTAGTTCTCAGAAGAATAAAACTTTGTTATGAGAACTGGAAAGAAATCGTTACATGTAGTCGGTTGTGGATAGCTGACAAATTAAGGTGAAATTGCTCAATAATTTATGATGCAATATGACTTCAGGCAATGAAGAATGGATGATAGTTGTTTTCTTTTGCTTAGAAGATGAGCCTTATATTGCCCTTGTTTAGCCACTGTAAAGCAGAATAAAACCCAAACTAAACAAAAAAAAGTCTTGACTGTTTTTTCTCCTAGGAAGTGTAAGGCACTCTTCAAAGTCGAAACAAAATCTGTACACCAAATACTAGATTTTTAGGTTTTTGACAACCTGCTATAAAATGTCAGTGTCTTCTGTTTTGTCTAGTGTTTTAATTTCTATATATGTGAATTTTTCATTCTTTTTATTACATCTCTTACAACAGCATCTTGTGGATGATAATAATTCATAGATTCTTAATTATTGTAACACTTATGTATCCAAGCAACAGTTTGAAGGAAAACTAGCATTTCATTCACTTGAACTTCTTGATTCTACTTTTCTGCCAGATGTGTAATACTAGAATTTTACATATTTAAGAAGGCAATTAGTTTTTAAAATGGGCTTTGGCTTTGAGGTTAGTTTGTGTTGCCACACAGTAAGGGGGAGTACCCATACCCATGTTGCAAACATCAGCCGTGTGAATGGCTAGCAGAGCTCTAGCTGTAGCAGCCATGGAGGGTCTGCATGTGCTCAGGAGCAGAGGACACTGGAGGCACTTTTGGGCTGCTCCTCTTTACTGGCAGCACTGGAGCTGCAGTGGCAGTGTGGAGGGCAGACCTGGCAGCTACCCATGTCTGCAGCCACCTGAGCTCTAACGTGGCTGCCCCAGTGCCACATCCTTATTGAGCTGGCTGCCAGCTGCACTGGCAACACGCTAGCTATGGCCACAGAGTGTATCCAGCACGTGTGTGCAGACAACTTGCATAGTCCTGCATCGAGACCATTTCTTGCTACAGCAGGCAGCTGTGTTTTGTACATATATATATATAGCTTTATCTCATAAAGTTGTATTTTACACGAGGGCACTCTCTCTGGTCATTGGAAAGCTAGGATTTTTCTGCTCTGATGCTTGGAACCTGTTCTGGCATTCAGCTTGTGTCTTTCATTGCTAGTTTATTTGTCCATGAGCCAGTGCTCTAGTCTCAACTGTCTTGAATATTCTACAGGTCAAGAGGGAAGAAAATGGATTGTGTATGTTTCTAATCCTTCTGTTTGTTTTCCTGCCCTGAAAAAAAATTGAATGAGCAAGTTTCTGTGGTAATACTTCATTCTTTATAAGGAGGGGAGTTACTTTCCGATGTATTTTGGATCACTCTTTCTCCACAGTGGCACCTTTTTTTTTCACCTTTTTTTTTTTTTATTACTTGCATTAGAGAGGTCAACTCATTTATGATGAAGCCTACAAAAATGAATGGATAAAGTAGCAATAGAAGGTTCTCTGTGTTTTTGTGGAAAAGACAGTTTTGCTGTCACAGAATGCTCTGCTTTTGTGGCTGCTCAGTAATTTTTTTTCATTTTTTTTCTTCCTTATCACAAATTTTAATATTCTTTAAAAAGAATACAGAAGCAGCAGAAATAACATTTTCACCTTTTTGGGAAAGGAATATATGACTATATCGGTCCTATTTTTTTTTTATTTTTTAAATTTTTTTTTAAATTTGGGATTTCTAGTAAGGATTAACTTGATATGAGGTTAAGGATTTGAGGTGATCAGCTTGACTTCGGTGTCCAGCAAGGTTATGGAGCAGGTCATCTTGATTGTGATCACTCAGCACATACGGGACAACCAAGGGGCCAGGATCACAGCCAGCACAGGTTTAGGAAAGGCAGGTCCTGCCTGACCAACCTGGTCTCCTTTTATGACCAGGTGACCCACCTGGTGGATGGGTCTACCTCAGCAAAGCCTTTGGCACTGTTTCCCACAGAATTCTCCTGGAAAAGGTGGCAGTCTACATCTTGGAAAGGCATAATCTTTCCTGGGTAAAAATCTGTATGAATAGCTGGGGCCAAAGAGTGGTGGAGCCAGTCACTAGTGGAGTTTCCCAAGGCTCAGTATTGGGGCCAGTCCTGTTTAATATCTTTAATATCATCTTTTTTGATCTGGATGAGGGGATTGACTGTCCCCTCAGTCATTTCACAGATGACACCAGCTTGGGTGCAAATGTTGATTTGCTGGAAGGTAGGAAAGCTCTGCCGAGGGATCTGTATAGGCTGGATCAATGGACCAAGGGCAGTTGGATGAGGTTCAGCAAGGTCAAGTTTCAGGTCCTGTCCTTGGGTCACAACAACCCCAGGCAGTGCTACAGACTGGGCAAAGAGTGGCTGAAAAGCTGCCCAGTAGAAAAGGATCTGAGGATTTTGGATGACAACTGGCTGAACATGAGCCAGTGGATGCACAGATGTCCAAGAAGGCCAATGGCATCCTGGCCTGTATCAGCAATAGTGTGACGAGCAGGACCAGGGGCAGTGATTGTCCCCCTGTACTCGGCACTGGTGAGGCCACAGCTCAGGTGCTGTGTCCAGTTTTGGGACGCTCACAACAAGAAAGACGTTGAGGTACTGGAGTGAGTCCAGAGAAGAGAAATGGAGCTGGGGAAGGGTCTGGAGCACAGGTCCTGTGAGGGAGCTGGGGGTGTTTAGCCTGGAGAAACAGAGGCTTGGGGGAGACCTTACCACTCTGTACAACTGCCTGAAAGGAGGGCATAGGCAGGTGGGGGTTGGTTTCTCCTGCTGGTTCCACAGCCAGCGACATGACAAGAAGAAATGGCCTCAAGCTGCACCACAGGAGGTTTGGATTGTACATCAGGAGAAATTACTTCACAGAAAGGGTGGAGTCCCTGGAAGTGTTCAAGGAACAACTTGCTGTGGTCTAGTTGTCAAGGTAGTGATCAGTCAAAGGTTGGACTCAATGATCTTGGAGGTCTTTTCCAACCTTAATGATTCTGTGATTTTGTAAACGTGAAAGGTTTACCTTGATTATGGGTGCCGTGATTATGCAATGATTGAAGGTCTGGTTGTGCTTTGAGAGGTTACTGTTAATTGTAGATACTGACTGGTAAATTATGGTCTTGGGATTTGGCTAGGAAATGGAGAAGGAGAACAAGGACTGTAATAATGTAAGTGATATATCTTAATGTACAACAATGCAACGACTGTTAATTATGTACTATATTCAAAATAAAATGTGTCATTATAACTTTTCTGAGTCACTACACCTTTTTAATTTTTTTTTGTCATCTAAAATTGACACTGCTGAGACTGATGGATGAGTATTATCAGTAAAGTATGTCAAAATTGCTTTTCAGCCAGTACTTAGTGAAGAAGGAGAAGTTGTGTCTTGGGTATGTCAGGCTTTCAGCATTTGGGTTCCTTCTGGAGCAGTGTAGGAAGGGTAGGGACAGGAAAAAAATCTAGTGCCAGCAGAATGAAGTACAAGAAGGGATTCCTAAGGTCCAGAAGTAATTCAAAACAATTGATTAAGAACTGTAGGCATCCTAGACACGTCTGTGGTTTGTGAATTAATCTGTTGGGCTTGCTGGCATTGCTGTTTGGCTCAAAGGGAGCAGTTCCTACACTGGCATGGTGTGTAACATTGCCAGCATTTGGGTAGAGCTGTATTTTAAAAGCACACGGACAGTTAGGCTTGGTTAACTTAGTGTGAGAGCTGGTATCCACTCTCAGAGTTTGGTTTGTGTGTGCAGCTTGCACGTCATGATTCAGTAGATGATTTTCTTGATTTTTGTTTTTCTAATAATAGTCTGTGCCTGCGTAACCTACAGGAGTAATGTGTAAAGGCTCACATATGTTAGACTATATAGCTACTGTTTCGGATCACAAGGATGTTACACAGCCCCTACCCACAAACACAAATGTATAGATAATTCATCTGGTACTCAGTAACCTTTTTAATTTCTTCCCATATTGCCTGAAGTTAGTGATATGCATTAAATCTGTTCCATAAATTATAATTTACCTTAAAATCAACTGGAAAATAATAATCCAGTACGTCACTTCTCACTGAGCAATTTTGTATACTTAAGTCCCCTTCTAGTTCTGCCATAACTGGATAAATATTACTTTCAGAAAATGAAAGACTTAAATAGACTAAAGCTACTCTCAATCTTTATCGTTTCCCTTACCCTGTCAAAAAGTTATTTGGAAGAAATTTGCACATAAGAGAGTTTATGCAGAAACAAGTCTCCATGGTTAGGTGAGGGCCCTAAAATTCGTCCATGAAGAGCAGCCAACTTGACAGCCATGATTCTGTGACGAGAGACGCCATGTCCTTGCAGGACTATCCACATGAATAATGTGTGGGATGGATCAAGAGGCAAAAGTGTAAAGGAAAGATGGGAATTCGTAAAATCTGAGAATTACTTGGCACAGTACATCCTGTCAAAATACTCTTCTGAACAAATGACACAATACCTGATAGTGTTAGCTTTGTAATAGATTATTTTGGCAGGTCATTTGGCATGGGAAAAGAACACTCTGAAGCTACAGACACTTGGAGGAATTTTTGTCTTTCCAGAAGAGAAAGACAGATAACTGGCAAGGCTTTAAACACTCCTTGCATGAAGCAGAATAGGCTATATTATATTGCCTGTGGGACAGACCAGGGAAAATGCAGCAGTGTGTCTGAACACAGCTACGTTTGTCTTGTCTGACTATAGGATGTTTTTGAACTTGAGAGCTTTATTATTAACTTGAACATTTTTGCAATAATTGCACTAATTAATATCTTGTGCATCTTTAGCATCATTCAAAAATAGTTTTTACCATCGCTGCAAGAATTTTAAATGGCAGTCCTTGCTGTAAACACCCTCCCCTTTAGTACAGGAATAATTTTTTATTTTCTTTCATTGATGAAGAAGAATTAAACCTAATTTATTTTATAAGTGGCTGATAGCTCAAGATTTATGTTTAGACTGGATGTTTTATGATAATAGGTAAGGAAAGTACTGTTCTTAAGCCTGAAAATTTTATCTTTATTAAACTATCTTTACTTTTATTTCTCAGCAATTGACTTAAAGAATGGCTCTGGAGCAGTGTATCAAGGACCTGCCAGAAGTTCTGCTGACACCACCTTCACTCTCTCAGATGAGGATTTCATGGATGTGGTACAGCAAAAGATCAACCCCCAAAAGGTAAAGCCTGGGTGTCATAGACATACTCTCTTGTATGTAGACATATTGCTTGCCTTAAATCAAGCTGTGGTTCATGACTGTTTGCATTCTGAAATTCTAAACCCTGGGATGTTTTGAAAGTGCAGACCAGAGTCAATGAGGTATAAGCACATCAGTACCTTGTACTGAATTTGCCAGAAAGCATGAGGAGACATTTATGCCATCTTTGTCATGTGTAGACAAAGATAACCACAAAGGGCTAAAGCAGGGCCCTGGTAACACCAAGGCTGTGGGTTTGATACCTGTGTGGGCCATTCCCTTTATAGTTGGACAATGATTCTTCTGAGTCCCTTCCAACTCAGACTACTCTGTGATTCTGTAACATAAAGCCTGGCAGCACAAAATTAATAGTTTGTTTGCTTCCTGGTTCTTCACGGTATACGATTTGCAAGCTTAGATTTGTCAGTTTGGTCATTCAAGCTGTTTTGATTCTTGTGTTGCAGGAAGTTGATGTTTGTTGCAATGGTCTGATTTATTGCTAGTACTGCAGCAAAGAGAAATGTCAAGACAATGCATGCATGTAGATGGTCAAAATTCCCCCAAACCAGGGTATTTTTCAGGGAAAGAAAGATTTAAGGAAGGTCTAATCTGGGTCTGCACTTTTAGCTTGTTGGAGTAATCAACTGCTTAAAACTACTAATTTTACGAATAAAACAGCCTTGTGCAAAAGTAAATTAAACTGTCACAAATTTAATATGTCAGCTTACAGATTAAAGCTTGAGCAAATGAAAACTTTAATTAAACTCATCATATATCAAACAGTTCTTTTTCTTTGATCCCAAGCAGAAGTTGTTGGAGACTTTGATTGTGAAATTGGAGACTAATGATCATGGCAAATGTTTGTTATGAGTCTTACATATCGCATGAGTAAAATCCTTTGTGACCCTCTGTATACAGCAGGCATAAAGCATAAACAAGATGTTGATGTCTAATCATCAGAATGCTAAAGAACAGTGATTGCAATTCAGGAATATCATCTATGCATAGGTATTACTGTTTCCTTTGAGTTTCTGTGAAATTTTTGATTTGAAGAAGCTCAAAGAATCCATTAAAATTCTTTTCTGCTGGCTCTTTCTATTCTTTATATGAATGTATTTCAAGGTAATGGAACTACGCAAAAGCACATCTAAAGAACTTTCAAAGAGCTTTCAAACTGCAAAGCCACAGCAAAGCAAAACTAGTTTTAAAAAAATACAAACTAGATTGAAACAGGGTATACAGCTCTTTGAAGTAGGGACAATAAAAATGTAATATACCAGCATTGAAGTGAAAATACTGGTTGATGTGTAACTCTGCAAATGCAACAAAGTCTTGCTTATTTCCTATTTGTTGTAATATGCTATGTACAAAACCATTGCATTTCTTCAGCCTATGTGTGTAATGCATTTTGCAAGTTTGTGTTTGTATTTGTTAGGAATTTGAGTGTGTAGCTTACATTTTCATTAGGTCTTTAATTTTCATTATATAGCCTTTTAATTCCATTTTTTCATTTCTTATAATGATACATGGGTATCTGCAGCATGAGGGGATGATGCTGGGAGCTTTATCTTTGTGCCCTGCTGAAGTTTTGCCATCAGCTTCTGTGAAGGCATTTGTCTTACGCCTGGAGAAGTCCTCTGTGCTATATGTAGAAAGGAAGCAGAGGCCACTGAAGTTGCTTTGTATTTATTTTATTTTATTTTATTTCTTTCCCTGAGTGACAGACTTGGCCTTGTCTGCACTATAGATAAAAAAATCTGGTTCTGGATGGTATTAGAAATGAGCAGTTTTTGTTAATAGCTGATAACCATTAGGCACTGTGCACTGAAGGCTTTCTCCTGATGGCTAAATAACCATTCTTATCTTTGTTGTCTTGTTTCGTTCTAGCAGCTGTTTGGTTTGTGAGTAAACAATTGAATACATGCCTTTTTTTCCCCCCCCTCTTCTGTTCCTTTTAGGCATTCTTTTCTGGTAAACTAAAAGTGAAGGGGAACATCATGCTGAGCCAGAAATTGGAAATGATCCTGAAGGATTATGCCAAACTCTGAACTGCTTGATCGTCTACCCAGCAATGAAGAACTTTAGAAGATAAAAACTCAATTAGTTCAGAACCAATGATTTGCAGGCTAGTTAACATCAATGTACTGATTCATTATACTGCTAATACACAAGCTGATTTAATCGCTGTAGACAGAAGTTATGAAATGAACATAACTGTTACTATTGGCCCTTTTTAGTTTCTCAGCAATGGTAGAGAATCATACTTTTCTCATTGCACATCTTTATCTAAATAAAATGTATGTAGTTCTTACAATGAAGCATATATTTCTATCTTAATTCTGAAGAAAATTAAACCAATAGACTTCTTTAATATCTCTTTCTATGTGTCTGTCAGTCTTCATTCATGTTGCCTTAGGTAGATTTAGCTTCTATGAGTCTGTGTGGTTTCTTATTAAAACTAATGTTTTGTGTCTCAAGCTCTCACAATTCTATCAAAATGGAAGATGGAAGTAAATTCCATTTATTTACATTTTGTCACTATGTGGTTTTTTTCTGCACTGGAAAAAACTCTTGGAACTTTGGAACTCATATTGATTAGTCATTTTCATATGTTTTTCTTGTAAATTACTTATGAAGTGGTTAACCTTAATTCTTTAGGAGAAACTTCTTCATGTGAGAGGCATTAACACCAAAGGCGATCACTGTAACCAAATTGTTCTTCATGTAGATTCATTCTCATGAGTGCCAGCATGATGGCAGCAGGGAAAGATGGAAGTGAGTTCCTCATTTTGAACCTATGGCCAGAACTGAGTTAGCAGCTGTGGCCATATGTTTTCCTGAAGAAAGTATGCTCTTAGTCACTGATTGTCACATGAACACTTGGAAATTTGATTTCATCAGTGTGACCAACATTTTGTGTGCTCAGTTATCTTTTTTTCACCGTCAGACTGTGTTGAAACTTTTTGAAGATGGAAGAATTCAGGCCATCTAAGGCTTTTCTTCTTGGTCAGAGGAGGCCTTATTTTAGAAGATGAAATTTTAAATTTTTTTTTTTTTGGTCCCAACACTGGTAGGTACTTCCATTCCTTGACTTTTTGAGCAGACTGTAGCCATTAAGAAACCCTATGGGGCTGCAGATGAGCTTGACAGTTTGAGAATAAATTGTGCATGTCTAATAATAAATCATATTCTCAACAAATTTATTTCTTCACAGCTATACTATCAGCCAATTCTTTGGTTCAGGTGTGAAAACATGAATCTTAATTATGTCAACAACTATCCCACATAATTCACATCATGAATAGATGGGAAACAGAACAAGTAAGTTTTCTGTCTCAAAGAGGCCATCAAGTAGAAATGATCGAAGAAGTGTCCTCTTACCACTTAGCATTTACTTTTTTCACAGCAGTCATTTTCATATGTAGTAGGACTTAATAACTGCTTGTATTGCCCAGCTTCTGTTTATCAAGCAGGTTTGTGTCAAATAGGTAAAGGTGTCTTCTACTAGTTTCTCTCAAGATATTGTATGAGAAAGAGAGATTTATTCCAGCTTTATAATTTCATGCATGTACCTGGTATACCAAACATGCCATTTTTCTACCTACATCTTTCCTGCCTATAAATCTATATATAATGCCATAAAAATATGCATATTAAGAAAAAGGAACTGTGAGTAACTAACTTTGAGACTAGGAGGGCAATTACCAATACATCTATATAGGAATATGGTATTTATTGTAAGTTACGTGGTCTCTATAATTCACAACAGGTGATTTTTTTTTTCAACTCCATAAATGGTTTGAAATTTGGAAGTACTGCTCCACAAGGAGGGAACAGAGTGCTAATAGCCTTTTTTTTCCTTTCCTCTATTTAAGTGAGAAGCAAAAATATTCAGGCGAGGGAAATTGAAATCTGTTGCAATTTAACAGGTTGGAGATTACTAAAGAATGTAGTTTTACTAAACGTGTAGGTATGTGTTGGTTGGGGATGAAAGAATTACCCATTTATAGCTACTCTTGTGATTTCTACCCTGCATAGTTTCAGCTGGACCCAAAATCCACATGCCTCAGTAGTATCCCCAATTCTGGCCTTAATTAAAATCACGGAAGATACACTCCAGAGTTACACTGCTGTTTGGCATCTGTACATCCTTGGCTTTACTCTGGCCTCAGCTTTCTCCTGTGCCATGAATTGGTCATAGATGTTAACCTTGAGTGGAACAGAAAGTCCTGCTCTTCCTTTTGCTTCCCATACCCAGGCTACCTGAACACGGCTCTCGGTATTGTGATAGTCTTTTCTAGGAGCATAACTCAGGTGTTTAATTCTTTAATCTGTTTTATGGCCTGAATAGCCACTATTGATTATTTCGGCATCTTGGTTTTATTTCTAGCCTGATGTATTTACCCTAAGAATGTTCTCATTAGCTGATCCTAATTAGTAACTTGATGTGTTTACTGTTGAAGGTAAGGTCAGTCTGCTGTGTTGAACATACATGATGTGGTTTGGAGGTTTTGGCTTTTGTTTTTTTCCTAGTACTTGGAAACTTTCTGTTTATGGTTGCTAGCTTTTGGGAGTAGTATTCTCAAGAACAAGTAGTTAACTCAGTATTTTTACAAGAATCTATGGAAGGGGATGTTAGCCAGTTTGGAAGGTGGTAGGTTGAGCATGAATGATTCTCAGCTGCTTTCATCTAGAACAGTCTTTCTGTTTCGGAGTATTGTCTTTCAAACCTGTCCATATCACTTTTGTCTGGAGTGGTTTTGGAAACCTTTCCTGTCATATAACTGCAACAGTACCAGTGTAGTAGTGGCAGGTCCTAAAGACATGCAACAGCAACACATCATGTTGTTTCAGGGTAGCTGCTTCTTTGAATATTCTTTCTTTGCCAGTAATGAGTGCCTTGGATTGCAAAGCCACACTTGTTTACCAAACAGCTCAGATCAGTGTTCTTCAGTGATATTGCAAAATCTAGTAGAAAATAAGGAGGCTTTTGCAAGCATTTCAGCAGTAAGATTCTTAGCAGTGCATATACTCTCTTTAATGTAGAGTAGAAGATTGTCTGTCCTTTATTGCCATGTGTGCCGTACAGAGTTTTGATTAGTAGTGTGAAAAAGGTGATGTCTGGACATGAATGTAAAGTCTGGACATCAGATTTCATGACAATGAGATAATGAGATAAGAATTCAGTTGTTCATCTTTCTGGAACAACTGAGTTACTGCTAAACATGGCACAGTATCATTTTATTTTTCTTTTTCCTTCTCCTTACATTCATTACAGTCTTCCTGCTGGGTTGCAATCCTCCAAAAAGTAAATTGTGGCTCTACTGGCATATGTCCTCCTCAGTCATTTATGGGTTTTCTAATTAAAGAAGGAGAGCAGTAATAATGGATGGGGTAAGTTTATGCTTTCTAGTCAGTGGAATTGTTCTTAATTAGTTTATTTCACAGGAGTTCAATACACCTTCCAGCTACCATCAATAATTACAGTTAACAGCTCTTTAAAAGTTGACAAGTGCATTCATAATCAGAGAATATTAAAATGAGTAAAAGTGGGGAGGAGCAGAGGCATGAGAAGTGGTGAACTTGAGCAACTACAGACTGAGGAACTTGGATGCTTTCTCCTCTAAGGCTTATTCCCGTCTCCCTTTGAGGAGCTCACTCCTAAGGGTTATTTGTATTCTAGTTCACTGGGCAGCATTCCCTGTAGAAGGTTCTTCATCACTCAGGAGTTAGTTCATTAAATTAAAAAGCTTTATGAAAAATGGAACGATCCAGTGGTATAATAAATAAAGTATTACATGTTGGATAAACAGGCATTTTTAAATTGTTTAGTATACTTAAAAAAAAAAAAAAAGACTCTCTAATATAATGCAATATACCCCAGCAGAGGTTAATGTCACTGAAATTATGTCTTCTATTTCTTTCCACAACCCTTGGGGGCAGAGCAGCATTCAGAAGGTGATGACTTTGTTTTTACATAACACTGCCTCCTTCTAGCATGAAAAAAGATCTGTGTAGAGAAAGGCTAAGTCTCACTACAGCGTTTCCTTTCTGAGCATAATCTTTGAAAGGGTAAAGGGAGAAAAGGAAATATTAATATCTCCACATTCCTGCAATTTTTTTTATTCTACTTCAGTTGGTGCAGATATCTTCCTACTCGTGTGAGAATGAGTTCTCCACGATTCATCTGCATAAGAAATTTTGTCCTTTAGGCTGTTTGCTGTTTCTCCAGCAGACTGACCTAAAAAGCATCAGACATCAGCAGATATGAAGTCAGTTAGGAAAAATAAAATAGACTATGAATGTGGTTTCATTTATATGACTTCAATATTAGCCTCATGATACAATTCAAATGTTTCATCTGTCTGAAAATCAGTTCACTGAACTGGCATGATAGGATCTTAGATGAGTGGGTAGGCTGAGCTCTGTAAGAGGTGCATCTGTTTGTATCTCAGTGAATACTATCAAAGTTCCCATTGTCTGCTAACTTAAATCACATATTGAAGGGTCACTGTGTCTTAAAGATAGAATCAAGCAAGGTATAATAATATGTAAAACTGTCCAAATTATATGGTGTAATGGTGCGTGCATCTTTCTAAGAGCCATTTTAGAATACTAATTTTCTTATATTCCCCTATGCTACATTTGCCCTGATGATGTCAAGAGCCTGTTTTCCACTGGAATAAAAAATGTGCATCACATTAGCTGAAAGAACAGTTGAGAATACCCACATTTAAATAAATATCTCATTTAGGTTAAGATTAAATGTTTCTGAATTTTTAATTATAGAAGCATATAATCTCATACAATCATAAAATAGTTTTTAAAAAATTTCAGCAAGTCGGTGTACTGAATTTGTCATTTCTTTTTAACCAGTTCTTCCCCTCTCCCTTTTTCTGCCTGTGCTCTCTTGCATTTTTCCAGTTCTCTTGTGAAGGCATGTCAGAAGAAGCACGAACATAGGTTAGCGTAGCAGTCAGTAGCTTGTGAAGACTTGGATTTGGAACGGGAAGCAACAGTCCATTGTGGTAACCTAGATTTTGTCTGGATCTCACTCAGTGTTGGATCATCACAAGTGGAGTTGCTGTAAAAGTCTTAGAGTTATGACTCCAGCACTACTGTAAACTGAAAAAATGGAATAAGTAGAAGCTTGTGTTCCTAGATAAGTTTGTGTCTCTAACCATAGCCCACACAAAAAAGAATATGTTACTGTAAATGCTAAAAAAATAATCATAGTGAGTTGCTGAGGTTTCATTGCATTCTCTAACTAACTGAATAGTTTCCTGTTCCTGCACATTTACAAAGAAAAAGAAAGGAACATACTCATCTCATACTATGAGTCAAAGATTCTACAATCTGGTTAGTGTTTCCAAAATTATTAGGACAGCAAGTACACATAGAAAATAGAAACTGAATTGCTGTGCCATCCAATCAATGTGCCTAGGCTACATTTCAAAGCACTACGCAAGTGTTTTTCTCTTATATTGCTCTTTGTGTGCTGTTCTTTACTTGCAGTCTCTCCATTGAGATGAAGCACATCAGATTTGTGAAGCTGCCTGGCCTTTCATGGAGCTGCCTGACCCTTCTGTTCTCAGCTCCCCAGTGTCTGCTTCTCTTCTGGCCAGAGGTGGTCTGTGCTCTGCTCAGTTCACCCTTCTGCTGCGTGAATCTCAGCCTGATTTTCGTGAACAATGGGCAATGCAATTCTGGATATCTGCTGTAACCTTATCTGAGCTCATAATAGCTCTGGTGCTGAGAGCATTGTAATCCTGTTAGGAAATGATGATAAAAGGTAGCAGAGTTTCTCACTGAATATAATACATGTGGGTTTTTAGGTGTTTCTTTTTTCATGAAGATAAAATGAGTCCACCTGAAGACTGTATCAGGGAAAATACAACCTTCCTGGCTCAAAACGTACTTTAAATGAATTCTTGATTATTTTTTCAGTCTGTTTTTCACATGTGTGACTGTTCCAGTTTGGGCAAATTTAGAAATAAATCCTCTGAGAGAAGGCACAACCACCCCTCCCCCACCAGGTTCGGGAAAAAATAAATTTTCCTCGAAGGAAAGTGAAGAAGATAAAACTATTTATTTAACAAACACATGGGAAGGAAAATAATGTTAGATGGTAAAATCTTTCGCGGTAGAGGAAAAAACCTGGGAAAGTGTTCGAGTCCTCCCTTTGGTCTCCTCGGAGCTGGGGCTTGGGCCGGGGCCAGGCCCTCTGTGCCCGGTGGAAAGTCCTCCCGATGTGCTCTGATGTTACAGCAATCAAGCAGTCCAGTAGAAAAGGGGAAAAATCCGGAATTCCAGAGAAGGAAATCCAAAGTCCAACTCTCAGTCTCTCTCCGGAGAACAAGAAGAAGAAAAACTGGCCAAAAACTGACTGGAAAAAACAAGCCGGGTGCTTCCTCCCTCCCCTGCCCCAGCTAGGGAAAAAAAAACCTGCTATCTTTTTGTAACCTTGAACGAGCTGCAAACTGCTTTGAGAAAGTTTTGCTCAGTTTTTTCCTTCCCCCTTTCAGGCTCAGTTTAGAGGCATAGAAAGGCACAAAAATTAATTTCTGGGCATAGGCAGCGATATGGGATACACATCATAAGGTCACCCCAAGACAGTGACCAAGCACAACAAGCAAAACTATAAATGTAGAAAAGAAGAAGGAAAAAACAAACAAACAAAACACACTTGTCATTTTTCCTTTTCTGAATTAAAAAGAGTTTTAAGTGGGGAAATATGTTGCCTGTGTGGTCTGTGACCCAAAGCATTGATTCAGGTGACTTAAGCAAATAGATGTCATCTATCTCTAAGGCTGCCAATGTTCAACACTGACTAAGGTCCAGCTTTGCTTTACAAAATTCTTCTGATAGCTGATCTTACTCATATCTGGAGGAAAATCAAACATTTGATCATTTGTGGTCATTCTAAGTGTGGGATTTGGGGGGTGGGGGGGGTTTGTTCTGTTTCCAGAAAAGATGTTTTTATCTGCATGCCTTTTGCAACTTCAAGTGTGTTGATTAATTCCAGGCCACTTAATGAGCCTGCAATTTCAGTAGTTTTCGTTGTCAGAATGTGAGGACAATGTTGTTTATTATCAAAATACCTTATTTTTAAGAAGATACCAATTTACAGTCAGAATGGCATGCTTTTATTTACTTTTCCAGTATTCCAAAAAGATCTGCTGAAGCCACTCATCAGAGGTCAAGCGCTCAGTTAATCAAGTCCCTGCTTGATGGCGTGAGATCATGTGATGGCCTCTTGCTATTTCCTAGCAGGATTATGATTAGTGAAGGAATTTTCATTTATTTATGGCAGTTTCTGTAACCACAGTAGACAGTCTTACTAAGATAGGCCTTGAGAGTCTGGGGCACACTGGGAAGCTTTCTAGTGAAGGTCAAGGAGACCTAAGGAAATTTTTTTTCGTAGTGGTTTAGACATCAAAGTCTGTAATGTATCTTCATAGCTCTTCATGTAACAGCTCTCCTATAACAGCTTTGGACTCACATGATTGTAATGCAATATATGTAAGTGTGTTTCAACTCTAGGCTCCAATAGTAAATGTATCACTACAGCCAGTTAGAAAGTAATTTTTGTTCTCAATTTCAGAAGTCTGTAAGAAGCTTTCATGGTTTCCGAGATTTTGTAGCTAGGGTAAAAATTATATAAAACATTGTTTTTGGGGGCTGATAAAACACTATTTTAAGTAGACCAAAATGAAGACATTAACCCATACCAAGCTAACAGTACTCCCACATAGTTTGATCTTCCCCACCCCCAAGAAGAGACCAAAATTGAAAGCCCCAGTGGGGTCCAGGGTTTTGAAAAACTTCTAGGTGGTAGGTGCAAAGCCTGCTCTTTACATATAAATTTAGTCATCATGAAAACAGTCTGTCTGTAAACATTTTTGCTATGCTCTCTACTCCAAGAGGTTTAACATGTATATTTTATGGAGCACTCTGTCACTCTGTTGCTAGGTGATTGACAGAGACAACCAGAAGACATGTACATGATGTTATTTTCACTTATTTTTTAAGTATTTCCTGAAAGAGCCAGTCTGTACTTTGATGGTGTAGTCACTGATTTGATTGCCTTAGAGTTGTTGTATGAAGGGCAAATAAGAGCAAACGGCAAAATATCATAAATTCTAGTGAATTTGCACAGGGCTGATAGTGGACTGAAGAAAATTCTCTTCAAACCACCTGTGGGGTTCCTGGCCCCTCAGTTCTGCTACCCGAGAAGAGTTTGGGTAGACAGTAATTTTCACATTTTCTTCTAATACTTCTTACCTGCATTTTTAGCATTTAAGTGCATTTTAAGGATTATTTTGGAGCAAGGCAAACGTTGTGTCAAGTAACTGAAGTAATCATGGCACTACAAACCACTTTGAGAAACATCAGTTCAAGACTTCTCAGTTCTGCAATTATCATTTAGTGAAATCCTGCTGATGCAAAGATGAGCATGGGTGTTACCAGTAATTGGTAAACTCAATGCTGTAAATAATGCTTGGTTTGCTCATCAAAAACACTGGATTATCAGTCTTTGACTCCAAGCAACAATGCACCTTTAAACAATGTACTTCTTTGCCTTTTTTGGTGGTCATGAAGGAATATGCAAATGTGTACAGTTTGAGATTCTGATTTGATTAACAAGCATTGCTATGTAGATTGGATTTCATTAAAATGTACATTAACTATGTGTGTAGCCTGCATCTTGAAACTGCCAATTCCTTCTCTGATGCTTCTAATATGAAGTAGCGGTATTCAAAGACATACAAAGAGTCCTGATAATCTCAGATGGCAGTCTTGAGACTGCCAGTTAAAGCCCATTCTGATTCATCTGTTCAGCAATCTGGGAGCTTGTCTGGGCATTCAAGGCATGGAACTGGAGAGAAGGAGGGTAGGCAAATGAAGCTGAAATTTTAGTTATTTGAGGCACAGATGTATTGTCTGCATGAAATTAAGTGCCTCTGCTATGGTCCTCTCACAGCTTCATCATGTATGGAAAGCATCAGATGCATTGCTTAAACTTTTGAGACCCATGTGGTAGTATCACCATAGACACAGATATTTCATCTGAACACACATTTCAGTGTTGCCTTCCATGTAGCCACTTCTTAACAATTAAATGATGATGGAAAATATGTGTCTTGTCCAGAAATGTTGTTTGTATCTTCTGCAATTGGAATATCAATATTGCTTTCATGGTGTTTTTTTATGGATAAAATGAAAGCAATGTTCTGATAAAAACAATGACAGGCACAATGCTACCTGTTGTTACCCACCAAAAATCTGTGAAGGCAATGTTGTGTTATCCAAAAATGAGTGAAAAGCCAGAAACTCTAGGCAGCCTAATTAGTGCAGCAAGTGGTTAAGCACAGTAGGACTGGTCAGCTGTACAAATCATTAATATAGATGGAGTGTTTTAGCAATATTATTTAGCTACTGGGATAACTGAAGTTTTAAAGGGTCATCAAATGTTGTGTTTCTCTGTGTACTCTATTATGAGCGTAATTGCTTTCACTGATTGCTAATACTGTTACAAAGTAAGAGTGGAGTGATGCTAATCAATGGTTGCACAGAACCAGAAGAATAGGCTGTGATAAGAAGTTCCTTGGAAGTTTTTGTTTAATTAAAAATCCAGCTGGACAGAAAGAAGAAAGAAATCACGAGCACTGCTGTAGGATGCTTCTTACAGATTTGTAGGTGAACATTAACTCCATTCTGGCACTACAGTCTGATGGAAAGCTTTCCTTGGGGGGCTCAAACATTAGTGTTTTCCTCCAGTACAGCTCTATGTGATTTTGCTAAATTTCATTTTCATTCATACACAGCAAGATAAAACTTGAATAATAAAAAGGTTCCAGATGTATATGTCTTAACTTGAAGTAATTACAACATTATTCTTCTAGGTTGAAGTTACTTCTGGTTAAAACAGTTATTTTGTACCCTAAATTTTCTAAGTGTCTGGTTTCGAGAGATCTTAAAACCAGCTGTGATGTGTAGGTTTTTTTTTTTTGGTAGAGCTTTTTAAAAAGCTTTTCCACAAGGATTCTGGTGTTGATTTGGTACTAATAATTTTGTTTGGCAGTGCTTGCCCAGTATTTATCTTCCTGCTGGTATCGTTTACATAGCATTCATTTTCTCAACTTTTGAACTCATCTGAGTGAGGGACAAATTTGGTACTTGAAAACTACCTGACTTCCTCATGGCCACATAACAGATGAGTGCAGCAGGTTCTTAAACTAAATTGCCAAAGTTCTGCTCTACTGTGCAAAGAACTGTGAGTTTGTTTATCTTTCAGTTTCCCATTTCCTCAGGAGACCCATGGGCTAAAGATACTGAAACAAGAAGTGTGTAAGAATTCCAGTCTTTTTAAGACTAAAGGTATATAGTAACTTTTATAAAACTTTTAATAACTTTTCAGATGTCTAGAACATCTGAAAATATCAGGAATGGATGGACTGGAGTTTCTTTCCAATAATGGAAAAATAGGCTTTGCTTCCAATGCTGAATTTCTTCATTTATTACTCTGATAAATGTTGCATTAATAATAATCTCTTAAATATTTAAAATATTTTCCCAATATGCTGATGACTGTGCCCTGCATAAATGTCTCTTTAAAGTGATGCATAGATATCTGTCACAGAAGAACTAATTTAAAAAAGGTTCTTCAGCAGCAGCAGGAATGAAATCTGAGGGAAAGTTTATAAATCCTTAATAACAGGAATGCATTAAATCTCCTCCAGGAGGTAAAATGAAAATTCACCTGTTAGATATAAATTTAGTGTTTATTTAGCAAAGATGATAACTACGTTGTTGGAAAGACTAATTTGTAACAATTCAAGGTAATTTCAATGGTAGATTGACATGCAAAAATGGTGCTGAAGTGCTGCAAGATTTCTTCCTGATGTTTGTATAATTTTTGAATTCTCTCTCAAGTGGTATCATAGATGCCATGTGTAGGTGGTAATAACAATTTTGGTGGTTTCTCACTGAAGCAGCTATTGATTATTATTTTCTTCTTCAATTTTACAACTGTTAAAATGGTTCACTGAGATATGCACTTTATGTAAGTCTTACTGGGATTTTTAGCAAGTTCTTCTTGTGTATCAGCAGATAATACAACACGTGTCACTGTTCATTGGACTTCAGAGAACAGTAGTAGTGCACTAAGACCATATGCATTCACAAGAAGCAAATAAAATTTAGATAATCTGATCAAACTGGAGCTGGCACATTGCTGAGTTTAGAAAAATTCCCTGTTAGATCTAGGTAAAATTTCAGTAGCTAAAACTTACATGCTTTGTGATCAGAGGGAAGATTTTCACTGTTAAAGTGTCTTTTACAAAGTCCATGGTGTTTCTGTTGTATTCTTAGACATCTGGTTTTGTCTGTTTAAGATTCAATGCATATATGAGAGAAATCTACTGATAACCAGTCTGTAATTTTATTGCACTAAACTGAGCACGGTAGAAGCTGCACTAGGGAATGAGTAATCTTGCCCTGAAAACAAAGAAACGTGTAACCTTATGCTTTTTCAAATATCCTTTGTTAATAGCAGCAATCCTTTCTCCTGCAAAATTTTGATTGTCTTATTAAGCCCATCCTGTATCAAATACCACAGTGTCACAAGGGACTGGGTTTTTGCTTCCCTTTTATCTCCCAGCTGGGAAAACTTGAGATATGCCCCCGTTTATTCCAAGGGTGAACACTGCAAATCATGAGATCTGGGGCTTCACCTGTCCCAAGGAAGCTATCCCAATAAGTTCTCGAAGTATCTTGCTAACAAATTTAACTCTGCCCTCTTGTAAGGACATATATTCTTTCTGGTAAGAGAGAAAAATGGTGCACTTTTTTGTCCTGTTGAGATGTCTCCAGAGCAAAATCCAGGTTGGTGATTCTCAGACTTACGAAGCTGCAAGTAATTTTTTGAATAATTGCTTTTCTCATTGATATATCTTGATAGAAGACTTCTCTCATCATGATAAAAGTCAGAGATTAAGAAATACGTTGACGACTTTGAAGTCATTGAAAGTTCATGGTTTCCAGAGAGTTGTATGGACACAGCACTTTGCTTTAAGAAGGAGATAAAAATAAAAAAATGGATCAAATTATGAACCCCCAAGAGTAAACTAGAAGAGGATATAACAATATGAGCTGTTGTGAGATCGTGTTTAGTTGCTAGGGTACAGCCACATTATATTGGTGTTATCTGCACGGTGCTATTTTTCTAACATGACAATTATTAATATTCCCTGACTCCAGTAAAATCAATTTAATTGACTTATATGTTGAGCAAATTGAAAGAATCAAGTTGAAACTCTTGTGTGGCTTTATGGTAACAATATCTGTGCTATTATCACCCTCTGTTTTGCTATACTCACATTTCCTAAAGGCACTACTGTTCCCATAGCTGACCGTTTCAGAGGATGGAGAAACAGTTGTATTTTGCCATAACTTTGATTCCAAGAACATTACTTTTGTGTTAACTGTTAAATTACTTGGATCATCATTTCAATCATCATTGCTTGAAAGAAAATCTGAAAGACTAAGAAGCCATGAAATTTATATGCTCTCTTACAATGCCTTTCTCCTTCATATTTTAAATACTGTCATTAGGGAATTGTATTTTTAATCTGAAGTATTACTCAGCCTGAACGCTGGTTGGTCATGATGAACATTCTTGTACTGGACATGGTCAGATTTGTTCTGCTGTGTGTCACGGGCTGGGTGGTGTGATTAAATTATACCTGTCTGAGCTCTTAACTGTGAAGGGAGAATCTTCCGCTTTCAGTTTTGGAGAATGTAAACTATCCAATGCTGTGAAAATCCAAGCAGCTATGAGAAGGCCTTGAAGTCTTTAGATGAGAGGCATATTTTAATTGCAGTATTATGCATGCTTTTCTATTCTGTCATTTCAAACATTTTGTATAATAGATTTTCAATATTCAATACAGGATTAAAAAAAAAAATTAGGTCATATAAAATAATGATTTTTATGAATGAATCCTCTTCAAACACAGTGAAGTGCTTCCAATGTCTCTGCATTCATTTGGTGAAAAATTTGGAAGCCACTAGCAATGTTTTTTTAACATACTGATCTGGATTATGAATCCATTTTTTAGTGACTTTTTTCAGCTTTTGTTATTGTTTTTGTATTTTTTTTTAATATGAAGACAATCATAGAATCATTTTCATTGGAGAAGACCTTTCAGATCATCAAGTCCAGCTGCACACCTAACACTGCACCACTAGAACATGCTTTTAAGTGACACACCTACACAAATTTTAAATACCTCCAGGGATGGGGACTCAGCAACTTCGCTGTGCAGCCTGTTCCAGGGCTTGATAACCATTTTGATGAAGAAATTTTCCATCCTGTCTAAACCTCCTCTGGTGCAGCTTGAGGTCATTTCCTCTCATACTATCACTTCCTGCTTGGAAGAAGAACTTGAGCCCCCACCTTATTATAACCTCCCTTGAGACAGTTGTATGGAGAGTGATTTGTGCTCCAGACCCTTCCCCAGCTCCGTTCACCACCTCCCTCTGGGCCTGACCATCCAGCCAGTTTTTAACCCAGCAAGGAGTACACCTGTCCACAGCATGGGAAGCCAGTTTCTCCTGGAAATGTTGTGGGAAATGGTGTAGAAGTCTTTACTAAAGTCTAGGTAGACACAACCACAGCCTTTCCCTCACCTACTAAGTGCATAACATTGTCATAAAAAGAGATCAGATTTGTCAATTTGCTAGATAGGGGGAAACTGTGAAATTGAAGTTAGGAAATTTGTATAAAATCTCTCTGAAATTTTAATGCTATTTGATACTGGGAGGGAACCTTAGTAAAAATGGTGTTAGCTGCCCCAGACCTTGTCATATCTCTTAATATCTTTCATTCAGAGCAACCTTTTCTTCTGCATTTTCCTTTTCCTACTAGGTACAGGGGAAGACCATATTTCTGTTATACCTTTGCAGGCATTTCTGCAGCCATAGGGCTGCTTGGCAGAGGGATGTCCAGGGACTTCAGAGTGGCGTGTGTGAGCTGGTGAGAAGCAGACCTCAGAGTGGGCCATGCAGCTTGTGCTGACCTCTGTAGTCCTGCTGGCACCTGTGGCAGCTCAGACAAAGATAACCTGGTGTGTTTTTGCCAAACTGTGGTCACTGTCCTGGCTTTGATGAAGGCTTGTTCTGAAGACTCGACAAAGCTTTTTCTCTGTGGAGACAATGAGATTTATGTGTACCAGCTGTGTGGTTTGAGTCTGTTGTCCTGCTTGACTGAAAACTGCAGTTCCTTCTTTTCAGCTTTAATGCATGTGGATCTGAGATCCTACCCATGTATCTGTGAACTAACACAAGGCTTTCCTCTGATAACTGGGCTGGGCTTGCTACTTGCTGCTTGGAGGGCAGAACAGTGAACATGGCATCTGGCAGTCAGAGTTTTGTTAAGAGATCTGAAAATTGGAAAAATTGATTTGTTTTCATTATGCTATTTGTGTTATTTGTGTTATTTTAACTATTCCAGTTTGTTCTTAATTATGTCCTTGATGTTAAGCATTAAGGAGGAAGCCTTTGGTAGGATCATTCTATTGGGAAAAATGCCCTGGCTGCCTTCTCCTGACCTGATGAACATAAAGGTCTCTTTTGGTCTTCTGATCTTTATACAATGCAGAGGGAAATGCTCCTTTGGGAGCAGCAGGTGTGAAACATTCCTGCAGCACTGCTGCTGGGGTAATTTGAACACGTCTTGAACACAGTTTAGAGTGGTTAACAATGACATTGTACTCTGGGAGATGTTGATATAATTGTCAAAACATTTGAAGTAAGTCCAACAGACTTAATGCTCAGCATTGGTCACATTGTGAACATTGCTCTTTGAATATTGCTCAGGTTAATGCAGTTTGATGACAAGAATGCTGGCAATTTGTTTTCTCTAAATTAAGGAAATGATAGCATAGTGAGTTCAAAGTAATTCTGGGTTGGAGCGACTTAATAAAGTTGAATGTACTAGTGTTGCTTCTTTGTAAACCTAGACAACATCTCTTGATTTAGAAACAATTTGAAATATTTCATGCAGCAGTAGCAACACTACACAGCATATTTTCCAGCTGTTAATTGATAAGCACTATCAGCAAAGTGAGCTGCACTGTACTTGCTCAGGTAGCCAGAGAGCAGACTGACAGTCTGAGCAGCCCATAAATTTATGGTGAGGCTCCTTCCCTGAGAACAAACACTGCTTATAAACATTGGCCCCAGAGAAGCAGAGCACTGTGGTTGGTGACACACATGTTGTCCTCAGGATTGACACCTCCTCTCCGCTTGCTTTTCCTGTGTCTGTTTGCTTCCCATGCCTGTGTGATCCCACCTTGCTACTTCCAGCTTAGTCCAGCTAAACCTTGTGACTAAATACAAGATGTGATTATAGCATTTGGTCTTTTCCATGTGTGCCCTGTTGCTTCTGAACTCAGCCTTGTGATGCAGAGACATCTGAACTTCCATGATCACAGCAACATCTATGCGTACCTGGGGATTGTGTGAAACCCAATGTAACCAAAAAGAGTGATACTAATGGCATCTCCTGTTTCATGATGGAATTTTTGATATGGTTGTTTGCTTTCTCTTTCTGTCCTTCAAACTAGTTCTATCCAAAAGTGTCTCTTTTTTGTTTATTTGGGAGCAGGAGGTGTGGATACTTGAGGGTGAGGCCCCTTGCTCTTGAAGGCAACATGAACATAAAAATTATTTAGAATAATTAATGGAATTTCAAGTCTTGTGAATTAGCTGCATTTGAGTAGTCCTGTGCAATAGTTTACCTCATGAAATTAAATAACATATGGCAATTCTGTCAATGGTATATGTAGAACAATATGAGTAGTTTCTGATAAAAGAAGTGAGAAGAGTTAAGTCAATTATCCACTTTATTTAATGGAGTTAAAATTAAATGAATTTATTGGGAGACTGTAATTTGATGTTTATCTATGTCGTGCCTACCAGAGTGAGGTCATGCATTTTAACAGTGTAAGTTTTAAACAGCAGTGAAACACAGGCTCTTGATTATAAAAGGCCTGTAAAAGCATGTAGATTGATACAGGCATTTTGCTGCTCTGTCTGTCAAAAATACTTAAGAATTACCTGCACTGTGGTAATTGTCTACAAAGCAAAAGCACATGTTAAGCAATTGAAGGTAACAAAACACTTTAAAAGGAATTTGGAGTGATATGTGGCATAAACTGGTACTTAAGTGTTGCTAGATAACAGGAATGGCTCAACAGCTTAAGTGCTTGGGAAAAAAAGAGCTTTAAATTTCTTAAAAATCCTTTCAGTTTCTTAAAAACTTGCTTTTGACAATGGGACAGACAGTTTTTACAGTTGTAATTTTCTCTGTATTTTTTTTAATGAGTACCACTTCAGTAGGCAATGATTTGCAGGCAATGTGATAGATGATGTCTAGTGACAGGAAACACCTCATTCCACCCTGGATGTGAGTATTTTAATGAAAAGCTTAGCAAAGTGACATTTGCAGCAGGTGCAAAAATACTGCATTGAGGAGAAAAAGGTATTGGTAGGTTACTTTTAGTATTGACACATCAACAGCAATGAGCACATTTAGAAGGTATTTTTTAATGTTAAAGTTGTTTATTATAACCACTTTATTATTATTCTTCATACCTTCTGCTCTTCTCTCTTGCCTGAACCATTTTTTCCATCAATTTTCTCTTACTTGCTCCAGCCTTGACAATGCTTCGATGTTCTATGTAGGCATTTGTTGAAATGTTTATTTTTTCTGAACAGATCTCCAGTTCTGAGGGAATTAGCACTATTAGTACTTACCTAAGTAGTACACTGTTGAGGTCCATTATCATATTTCAGATTTTTTTTCCCTTCCCCTGCAAAAAGTCCCTGCAAATATTTTATTAGGTGTGCTTAAGAGGGATGAGGACACAGAATAATTGCTGCACTTTCAGTTAACATATTCTGTTTTCAGTAGTATATCTATGACAGCAAAAAGTAGCAGGATGGAAAGATTTCTTTCAGTATAGCTCCAGCTGCAGACCTGTATACTCTTTTCAAAGTTAACTTTCTGTTTCCTCTATAACCATTGCAGAAGCGTATGGATGGCCCGATTATGCTCTTTCAGGTTTTTTTTTCCCCTTATGTTTTAGTTATTTCTGAGGGATTACATAAAAGGAGGTTTTTCTTATCTACAGTAAAATGTAAATGTAATCAATTCTGATTGAACAGCCTTTCAAGTTGACTTTCTTCTGAATCCTGGGTAAGTCCAGTTCTTGCAGGATAATGCTATTCTCCCTGCTGATCTGAAAAATATGCTGGCCTGTTACTGTGAATATTATTTCTTTTGGAGAGAAGAGAGTAGTGAAAGAACACAGATCATCTAGTCTTAAATCTTCTTGCAGAAACAAGAAGTAGGTCCCTCTGGATTTCTCTTGGTGCAAGAAAGAGACTGCTAACCTGAGATACAGTCATTGAAGAATGTACTTCACAAGCAATGAGAGACTCAACATTTCTAGGAGGTGGCGGGGCAAAATGCTTGAGGTACACAGGGTGGTTTGAATGGGGCATGCAGCACAGGCAGTGACCAGACACTGGTGCAAAGAGCAGTAAATTGGTCTCTATTCTTTGGGTCACTTTCCATCATCCCGAAGAAGCTGCTTTGTTTCTTGAAGGCAAAGAGAAGAATTATTTTGATGAGCAAGGTGGCATGATAGAGATTGTTTCACACTCTAGATGCCCTCAAGATATCACTTGCACCACCCCATGATGAAGGTTGACTGGCTGTGTGTGTATCTCCAGGTCCAGGTGTGCACATCTGTGTCATTCTGTCTTCCACTATGCACACTGTGTGTTCTGTTACACAAATAAATAATTCTATCACCTTGAAAAAGTCGTGAGCTAGTTTCCTCTCCTGGAAATACCTTTATCTCTGGAGGAGGAAAGTACAAAGCCAGAACATCCCAATTCCATCATTTTTTACAGCATCTCAGCATGTCTGTTACCAGTCACTGTTTTATCTCCCTTGCAGGACATGTATACTGTATTCTGAACTTTCAGACTCACAGGCCTGTAATGTCTCTGTCCCTAACAGCATCACCATTATTCTTACCCCATTTAGGTGAAACCGTATTTACTTGGATACAAGCCTGGTGAGCTAATTATCACCAGCCATCTCTGCAGTGCTCCCTGGAAAAAACTTTGAATTCTTCTAGCTTCCTTGGCTTTGGACAGCAGTGGCAAGCAGAGGCCCTCAGGAACTTTTGATTTCCCTAATACCTTAAGTAATAGTTTCTTTTTCTCCTTATTCCATACTCATTATTTTTCCTAGGCACTGTTGTTTTGGTTTAAAATTAATGTTAAGGCTGTAGTTTAGCTGAAAACAATTGTGAGAGAGGAAAGCATGACTTCAAAAACTGCTTGTGTTGCCAAGTGCAGTATTTAATTTGGCTTTGTTTCCTTACTAATTATCTCTTCAATGAGGGATCTCAGAACTTTTTGTCATGTTTCATTATTCCTTGTTATCATAGTTTACAGCCTGAAGCAGGTGACAGGATGCTTGCCTTCTCTTTACTAAGTTTCACCTTTTTAAAAGGTGTTACATTTGATTTAAAAAAAGATCAGTGTGTTCTGACTTGAAGCTGTACTCATAATTGGTAATTTGGTAAAAACTATTAAGCTATCTAGCTGTTGATAAGAAAAGTGTCTGTCTCCTGGTTAAAGGTGAACCAAATATTTTTTAGCAGTATTTTAAACATTATAAATAGCCATGGTACAACTTTGTGAAAGCAGAAGTGAGTAATCTTGTCTGTATCTACTCTTTCCCTCCTCTGAAATCTTTGGAAAGCTTCATTAGGACAAGATTTTGGTCTTCAGAAGACAGGATATAATATTAATAAAAAATAATGGCAATAGGAGCAACGCACTTCCTGGACTGTGTGCTCTCTGTTCCGTAAATGTCTGACTTTCTAGACGTCTGGCAAAACAGCCTGTGATTCTTCCAGGCCACTTAATAACAATCTCAATTGTCACTCTGCAAACTCATTTAGCATTTCAGACCCAAAATTGTTCTTCTTTAACCTGGTATCATGAAAGAGATCTTTTTTGATGCAGTGTGGTAAATCCACTCACAGGAATTATTTCTCTACTTGAAAATACTAGCATTTGTTTTTCTCACATTCCAGAGGGCAACATAGACCTACGTCTAATGTTGCTCTCAACATCTGTTTCAAATATTTTTGGAGAGAGTTCTCTTTTTTTTTTATGGTAGCTTGTAATGATCAACATCTCATGCATGGCTGCTTTTATGCCAGTAAACTGAAGGATAATATGCCTATATAAGACTGTGTCAGCTGCTGTTAAAAGCTGAAGCTTGGGATGTGAGGCGATTTTCCAAAGCTGGTGTCTGACCTTGATCTGTAGTCATAGTTGAAGTGTTTAATCTCCCTGAACTTCATGACCCCTCAGTCATGCAGCATTAGGCAATATTTTGTAGGACTTAAAATTTTTTTTGTAATCCTCAAGTTTTATTTGTTTTTTTCCTTTCATTTAAAAGAATATTGATCAATGACATTTATTTAACAAGGGGATAGACTCATCTAGATTCCTGAAAATTTAGAAATGCCATAATCATTCCTGTTTCTAGTGCATTTAATATTGCCATCTTTTTAAGATGAAGAAACTGAATGGAAGAAGTCCATCATGGAGACTGACACAGGAGGAAAGTCCTCACTGTCTTGACATACCTGTTTCACTTCCACCCATCATTTCTAATGTCTTTTTTGGGGATCATCACAGGAAGAAACATCTGTCCTGACTTTTCCTTGTTGCAATTTAGATGCACCATTTAATTTCCTCACTACTGGAGAGTTTTTCAGTATTCCTCTGTAAGGAGACAATATTTTTTGTTATATTTGTTTGGTTAAATTCCTTTTCTAGGTAGGTCCAACTTAGAGCAGCTGCTTGTGTTTACTGAAATTAGAGCTGAGTCTTTTTTGATGGGTCTTCTTTTCAACAGGCATACAATTTCAATAATGTTGCTTTTTTCAATAAAATCTCCAAACAATTCTTTAAAATAATAAACATTTTTATCAGTGGAGCATTTTGATATTTTAATTTGAAAGTTTTTGTTTTGAACTGACTTTAAAAGTTGTAGTAAACTAATTTCATGTATCTAAAGAGAATTTTAGTATATGAAAGTGCATTTGTTTGCAAACGTCTTGTTGCCACAAGATGTCTCTGTCCTTGCATTCCCTATAAATGATCATGCTATGTTAAGTCACAGCTGAAAGAGAAGAAATTCAATGGAACTTAAAAAATATTGTAAACCAGAAACAATCTTCAAGTTTTAATTTTCTCTTGGTCAGTTCTGAACTATAAATTAGCAGGAGGTTTATATACTCAGAGTGTTACTCTGAAATTATTGTATAACTATCTGGAAACATTAAATGTAATCTCTCCTTAGATTTAGAAGGTGGTAAATTGATTTTATTTTAGTCTGCACTTTTATAATGGGTATTTCTAGATCTAGCCTGCAATGACAGTCTTTTGTTTGAATAAACTGAAATAAAGTAATTGGAATAAGTAAACAGGAAACAAGATTGAAGACATTAGAGTCAAAAGAGTGCTTAAAAAAATAGTAAAACCCAATGGGACAAAGAGAGGAAAACTGATAAATTGCATAATCGAGTTCAGAGGAGCAGTTTGGAGAAAAATGATGATTGCTTTAGTTATCTCATGAAATCTATCCCCCTCCAATAACAAAGTCTAAAAATTCATGGACACAGTATGTATCTGTTTTCTCTCTCTTTTCCCTTCCCTCTCAAATCTGTTTCTTCATGACATGCTACTTCTCTGTCAGCTGTGACTGTAATTAACGCTCACAGTGGGACTGGAGAAATATAATTGGAAGCAAAGAAGAAGGTCCAGGAACTCCCATCATCTGCACTTAGGGAAGCCAGCTTTGCATCCCTGCCTGCTTCCCGTTGATGATTATTCGTGTCCAGGACACTACAGATTTACAATTCAAAGACTTTAGTCTCATGAGGCTTAATTTTACAATACTGCATAACAATTTGTGAAGTTTAAGAGATCTTCATATTGAAAGCTCTCTTTAAATAGGTTGAAAATGCCTCCTAAGCTACATAAAATAGCTTTACAGCCAGTGAAGAAAAATAAAGCTAAGTGTGTGACTATTCTTTTTGAATGCCAATGCTGTTGGAAAAAAAATTCTGACCTTTCTACTGCCTGCCTCTGTCAGGAGAGCTACCCAAAGCCACGTGAAAGAAAAGTGTCCTCCAAATTTACCTCTGGCTCCATTCCAAGTCTTAGATGTGACAGCCAAGTCCCAGGGTAAGAAATGCTTCTCAACATCTGCCCTTCTAGACTGCTGTGCAGAACGGGAAGGATGTACCCCCAAACTTAAATGCTGCAGCAATCAGGTTTCCTTTGTATAATACGTGAGGCCTGAAATATGTTAAGTGTGTTCAGAAGTTCTCAAAATATGGCTCTTCCTTGCTATGCTAATCAGGCACTCAGGAAAAAAAGCCAACTCCTCAGAATTTGAGACTCACAACTGTTTAAAATCTTAGCAAATACCACAGTATATGTATATTTTAAATGTCAGCCATATCTTTTCTGGGGAGATTGGGTTTTTGCAGGAGAGAGTAAAGAATATCAATCAACTGTAGCCCAGTGACCCCTTTACTCATCGAGCTTATTAGCAGATGTATGTGTAGCTTTAAATCAGTGGCAGAGACAACTGCTTTGGGAAGAACCTCCTTGAACCATGGAAAGTATTTTAAGTGTGTAGAGGCTCCTGTCATTTTGCCTTTCTTAATTTATCTTCATTGACTTGTAAATGAAACTTGATCTCCTTCCAGATATTTTTGTGGGGCTGTTTATTGGTTCTTGGGGGGACTTAAAAATTTACTGCGATCAGTTTCCTGTAAAGGATTGAAGTTTTCACCTTTTGTTCACCTTCTCTATCTGTAATCTCTGCCATAGTCTGGCTTGCCTTTAAAAACCGTACCCTTGATCAACTTGAGCAGCCTTTTCTGTATTGATTCCCTATCTCAGCTTGCAGGTAGTACTTCTGAATATTATCACTCATGTAAATAGCTTCATCAAAATTGATTTATTAGTTTTAGTGGTATTATAATTGTTACTCTCAGATGATATCCCCATCAACTAAGAAGTCAGGAAAAAAATCTGTTTAAGCTGTGCTGCCCATGAAAATATTGTCTTCTGAAGCCCTTGCAGAGCTTTGAAGATCATCCATCTAAGAAACAGCAAGGGTCTAGGAGATGGTTGAAGTTGGACAGGAAAGATCTGACCTACCACTGCTTTTTTTTCTGTCAGATTTCTCTTTTCAGCTCCTGAGACCAAGCAGAGTCTGATTTATTTTGTATGCTGCCTTTCACTGTGGGAGAGTTGTTAGAAGTTAGCTTTTTAGTCAGCTGCTTGACCAACACCAGATTCCTGTAATAATTCTCTTGCACTCCAAGCTTATGACGTAAATTTAAACACATTTAAAAGCATATAAAAGTAACCATTATTCTGTCAAGTTTTCTTTAAGCTTTTCTTTTTTTCTGTTAAGCTTTCTTTAAGAATCAATGAAGATATTTGCTGGGCAGAGAAGACTCATTCATACTTCGGCAAAATCTAAAGGTGCATATTGTTAAATTGCTGCTCTCATTTGAGCTCCGTGTGTTTTATCTGCTTTCAGTATTTTGGTCAGTTTGCTGGTACCAGATTCTGTTCAGCCAGAGCAGAAACAGGAGCTGCCAAGAAACAGGAGTGCCAGCAGCCTCAGGAGTTTTGGTCATCTCTGCTCTTTCTCAGAGCAGCCTGAAACTGGCACATTTTCCCCTCATTTCAAAGTCTTTGCTCACTGCATCTTGCTGGTCTAGAAACTGTCTCCTTCAAGTGCTCACTCTAACCATTCTTCTTCTTTTCAGGGGGCAATAAACATAGAAGGGGAAGGGAAAAAAAGAGTACAATATTCTACAGTGAAATTTTAATAAACTTCTTTCTAGAGACAAAATCTTTGGAGTTTTTTATGCTTTAAGATGAGAAAGAACTGTAAATAGAATGGAACACATTTAGGATGTGAAAGTCTGTGTTGTTAAGTTTGTCTGTAAGAAACCCAAACTGGAAGATGTATTTTTTCAAACCTGCACGTAACATCTTTGAGAAAAGGTTATATGAAAATGTCTTGAAATAAATAGCTGTTTTCTTAGCACATTATTCCAGTTTTTGGGGGATCTTAAATGTTAGCATATTGAAAACTCAAAGCTACCCACACTGACACATGGTTAATTTTGTAAATTCAGCCTGTAAGACCTTGGAAAATGTGATCATCTAGTCTGAACAGTAGTAGACTAAAGTAATTTTGTGAACTTCAGTTATTAGGGGAAAAGAACTAATGTCAAATGGCCAGTCAGGGAGATTCTGTTATGATCTGCAATGCAGTTTGGTACTGCCTTTAAACAGCTTTAGCTTCCATCCACTTGATGATGTTATGTTTATGTTACTTGTGAGATGTGGAGATTTTGTAAGTTTTGTTAGGTACTTACAGTGTTCTACCCCTCTCTTGGAGATATAAAGGAGACTGAAATTCTGCAGTTTGTCATTAAGTGTGCTTTACAACTTCATTATTTTTGGTGGATTTTTCAGATTTCCTTTGATTTACCAACTTTCATCCTAAACTATTGACACCAACTTTGAATGTAGTTGTAGAGTGCTTATGGTGGGTGATTGAAGTCCTCAGCATTTCTCTGTTTATACAATCAGGAAGAGCACTTGCCCTCTTGACCTAGGAAGTGCATGTCCAGCTTTTTACTAGATGTGATTCTTAATCCTGTTTGGAGTTGCATCTTCCCAGTGTGATTCCCCATTTTGTGAATATTTACTTCACTCTCATACTGCTCCAGTTTGGGCTAAAATAAAATACAGACTGTAGCTGTGCTCTCTGTGGTAGCAGAGAAACAATCTGTGATTTCATGCAATCCAGGATGAGGCATTCATTAATGGTGTTGCTTTCTCTGTGAGGTTATGAGCTGTAATTCTTTTTTTCATCTATTTAATTTCTGTTATTGTATTTTGTAGCCTTCTTGTTTATAATTTGGATCTTCTTGTAGTGTTATGTTAAATGTTTTTTAAAGGTCTGACTAGTAGTGCATTGAGTACTTTGTGGTGGGTTGGCCAGCTCCCACCAAGCCACTCTGTCAGTACCCCCTCCTCAAGAGCGCAGGGCAGAAAAATATGACAAAAAGCTCATGGGTTGAGACAGGAATAGGGAGGTCACTTACTAATTACTGTCATAGTTAAAATGATCCCAGCTTGGGGAAATTAATCTATTGCCAGTCAAAATCAGACTAGAATAATGGACAAATCTAGAAAACACCTTGCCCCTCCCTCACCCCCTTTTCCAATTCTTCTATCCTCTCTGCCACCGAGCACCACAGGGGGTGGGGAATAAGGCTTGCACTCAGTTCATCACTCTGTCTCTGCTTCTCCTTCCTAGTCATGTTCTTCCCCTGCTCCAGCATGGGTCGCTTCCATGGGGTGCAGTTATTCAGGAACAGGCTGCTCCAGCATGGGTCTCCTGTGAGGTCACAAGTCCTGCCACCAAACCTGCTCCTTGGTGGGCCATCTCTTCACAGGTCCATGGGTCCTGCCAAGACTCTGCTCTAGTTTCCTGTGCGGTCACTGCCTCCTTCAGGCAGCCACCTCCTCCAGTGTGGGGTCCTCCAGGGATTGCTCCCCCATGGACCTCTGTGGGCTGCAGGGGCACAGCTGGCTCACCATGATCTTCATGGACATCAGGGAAATCTCTGCCCCAGCCTCTGAAGCACTTCCATCCCCTCCTTCTTCACCGACGTTGGTGTCTGCAGGGCTGTTTCTCACATTGCTCTTCTCACTCTTCTCTCCTGCCTCCTGATGTGCTAGTGCTTTTACCCTGTTCTTAGATATGTTACTACACAGGTGCTTCCAGTATTGCTGAAGGGATCAGCTTTGACCAGTGGCAGCAGCTTCTGGCATCTCCTCACAGAAACCACCTCTGCAGCCCCCTGCCACCAAAACACTGTGACATAAACCCAGTACATATCTACATGTATACGCTTACTGCTGCAGGACAAGAGGCTGGACATGATCAATGGGTTTTGGCAGCCCAGAAAGCCAAACATGTCCTGGGCTGCATCCAAAGCAACGTGGGCAGCAGGGGAGGGAGGGCATTCTGCCCCCCTGCTCCGCTCTGCTAAGACCCCACCTGGAACACAGCACAGGAAGGACATGGACCTGTTGGAGCAAGTCCAGAGGAGGGACACCAAGATTATTTGGGGGATGGAGCACCACTCCTATGAAGAAAGACAGAGAATTTGGTTTATTAAGTGAGGAAAAGAGAGGGCTTCAGGGTGACCCAATTGTAGTGTTTTAGTACCTGAAAGGAACTTACAAGACAGGGACTATTTACAAGGATATGCAGTGACCGGACGAGAGGGAAGGGATTCAAACTAAAAGAGAGCACTTTTAGGTTAGATTTTAGGATGAAATTCTTTACTGTGAGGTTGGTGGGGCACTGGAGGAGGTTTCCCAGAGAAGCCGTGGTTGCCCCATCCCTGGAAGTGTTGAAGGCCAGGCTGGATGGACTCTGAGAAAACTGGTCTGGTGACAAATGTCTCTGGGCATTTGAACTAGATAATCTTTAGGGTCTCTTCCAACCCAAACCATTCTGTGATTCTGTGATTCTATGAGCTGTGTATATTATATTACAAGATAAGATGTGTTTGTAGTTGGAGTTGGTTTTGAATGATCCTGTGTCAGACTTACAGTTTTTCTTTTTTCCTCCTGGTTAAATAATACCTAGGTTAGTGAATCCATTATTTTGACTTCAGTGACATTTCTCAGCTCCTTAAAGTACAGTGGGCTCTCAGACTTGCAGGAGTACAGCTGCATCCAGAACATTTGAGTCCCTACAATGGGAAACAAAGAAAGACAATGTCATATTTTTGAAGTTTTTCCTCCTCTCTCTTGGCTTCAGAGTTACTTGGCAGCTGATGTTTCTTAAGCCATTTTACTGTTGTTTATGCATCTTCAGTCACAGATGCTTTGAATTATCACTCTATCATTTTTACAGCCCTTCATTTTCCACGCTATTTTATCTGAACCCTGTGGAGGATGCTCAAACCACTATGATCAATTTGCACCAAGGGCACAGAGCTGTAGTATTATAATAGGGCTAGCCATTAATGGGATACTATTTGCATTTGTTTAAAAGAAAAATTTGTTCCTTTGACTTCCTGTTAGCAGTTTATTGTGAATTCCTTTGATCATTCACTGCTTTCACTCCTGAATCCATTAGCATTTTCTATATATGGCTTTTACTATCAGCCCATTTTCCTAACCCTCTTTCAAGAAACACTTAATTGTTATATTTAGTGCGCAAAATCGAAGTAGAATCTCATCTTTAGAGATTGTGCTTTTCTCTCACCTTAGTTGGAACTTGTTTCTGTAGACTTTAACTATTGCCTGATGTTTATTGTAAGACATTTATTATATGATGACATGGGAAAACGTTAGAAATATGTGTTCTATACAAAGTACTAATAAAACCTATATACAGTTCCAAGAAATGTTTGTGGGTTTCTTCTTACTGGTGCTTCAACTTTGGCCTTGAAACAGCTGTAAATTAGAAAAGTAACAACATTGACTTATATTGTTGTAAAACTGTTCTGAGTTTAGTTTAATGGCACAAGAAGTTCCTGCCACCAATTTAGTTTTGTTTTGGCTGTATTACAATGTACAATAGTGTGCAAAAGTTTGTTGCCACATTTTGGTGTGAGGGAGGTACAGGCTACTATGCCATGTTTATTCATGCCATGTCTGTGCATTAGTAGATTACCTGATTTCAGTATTAGGCTTGTATCAGTCATAAGCCCATGACAGCATTCCTGTAAGTTATGCAAAAATTCAAGTAACACCATGATGCTTGTGGGAGAACAGGCAACATGTGCTGGAAGAAAGTACTTGTCAAGCAATCGTTTTGTCAAAAAATCTTTCAAAATGTTCTGAACAAGTTTGTATAAACTGAGATCATGCTGATTTAGTGCTTAATTTGGGTTGCTTAGGTCAGTATCATGTTTTTTTGTGCAATAACAGCCTTGTTAAAAAATGCAAACATGATTGCAAGAGGATCATCTGTTTTTAATCTTAGACATGGTCATAGCTTGTAGAAAATCAAACTGACATTTCTATGACTATTTTTTTTTCATATAGTGAAGAACCATCAGCTTAGGATTCTTTGGGCTTTTTAACAAGGCTACCCAGCAGGTTTTTTTAAGAGGAAATACTGACCAGGAGGAGGCTATTTGTATCATATCACTGTCATTTTCTGGAAAAGTATATGCTGTCTTGTGGGAGAAAGATGGTTGGAAATCAGCAGCAGGGTGTAGGAGTTCCTAGTGAGGGAAAGACGCAGGCAAAAGGGAAAAAAAGTAAGGGAGTAATTTTGGGGCTTACTGGAGTGACGACTGCATGTTGAAAAGGCAGGCTAACAAAAAACCCCAAACTGTGTTGAGAAGTTGGAGGGAATTTGAGCAAGGAGGTTGGCAGGAGAGATTAGAAATAGATCACAAAGACCAGGTGCCACAGGGTAAACTGACTGCAGTTTATGGAGTTCAGACTAAGCCATGTAGCCTGTGAATGTCCAAGCCCTTTTCCCTGTTAGAAATGCTGGGCTCAGAAAGTCACTGTAAAGAAGGAGACCGTACACAAAACAACTCTTCTGTTGAGGAGTAAGATGTACTGGACTTTGCAGGAAAAAGGAAATGGAGATCAAGTAGGTGGATGCCTTTGTTTACTTTGCAGTAATTCTTTGTGTCATGACAGAATGCACCTCACAGAAAGTTTAGAAATTTCTAGTCACAAAATGCAATCCACTGGTGTAATATTTTGTACTACATTGTGTCTATCTAAGGAAAACCTGACTTACATCTTGAATTGCTGTAAACAGTTGAAAATTTGCAATATATTTTCCAAATGGTATTCCAAATGGTATCCAAATTCCTAAAAGATTCTGCATCAGAGTTACAGTGTCATTAGCTGTGATACCCAAAATGGCTTTTTTTTCTTTTTACTTTGTTTGGATTACACTGCACTCTTTTCTGAAATGGGGTAATTTCATACTTTGGATTTGTGAAGATGTGAAAATGTGAAATCTCACATCCTGTTATTTCTGGTTTGTCAGTTCTGGACATCTCTTGCAGACCAGTGCTTTGCTCTCTGAAGAGATAGTCCTTTCTGCATTGGCACTTTATTCTGTGTTCTTCACACCATTACTTCTGGCTTATGGACTTCAGAGAGTTAGGAAAGTGCTTGTCAGTTGTTGTTTTCTGTGACTTGACCTTCACTTTTTTCCAGAGAGGGTCTTAAAGGTGATGAGGAGAGAAAACTTAAAATTCTGATCTCACACAGAGCATAGAAGATGTGATCAAATACATCGGCTAAGAGGAACTGGTGATGTACTCAGTTACTAAAAGAAACTCTATTCATTTGAAAAAGTAAATATAGTTGAGAGCCTCTAAACATGTAGGAATCAAACACAAGGAAGCAGTTAATTAACAGTTCAGTTAATCTCATATTTCCTTGTCTTAAGTCAACCAGTATTCAGCACCAGAACCTTTTCCTTGATTTCCTCAGTTACTCCACCTGTCTATTCTGACATGGCCTGTGCCTTATTCTTTTCTTGCAGAGTCTCATGTTTCTCTACATATGCACAAAGGTGAAAACTGCAACAAGTCAATCCTCCTATTTTGGCATTTAATGTCAGCCCATGTAATCAAAATTCCTGGAGAACTTCCAGTGTGACTTGTGGTTTGTGTGATGGCTTTTATTTTTCCCCCCTCTCTAGTCAAAGGGACATTTCACTGTTCCCTTGGGCTTGAGATAAACGGTGTTTTCGTTTACCGGTTCCAGACTGGTTTCTCTCAAGCCATAATTACATTCCTATTTTCCATACTTTATAAAATTGCACATTGAGAATTGAACTGTCAGTGCTGGTTACACAGGTATTGAGGAAAGAAAAAAGTAAGGAAATGTATGTGCAAGGGTTTTAAAAATGGAAAAGGAATTCTTGGGTAAAAGCACCTCTCTATTCCTTTAGGCTTTCCTGAGACTCAGAGCAATAAATCAAGGAAGAAAAGTATTTTGTTTAGTAGAAAAACTATAAAGACTTAGCTAATAATCCAAGAGCAAAATTTGATGGGGAAGAAGTAATATTCTGAATAACTAAGAATGAAATTTAAACTATAGAAAAAAGTTTAGCTCTCAGATGAGCTCAACCGCCATATTCCTAGTAAACATTTCCTGTTAAACTCCATATATACTTAAATTTTCTGGTGCTGCATGATGGTTCTGCACAACTCACTTTCTTAGTATACTATATAATTCTCTTACATATAATGTAGGAGGATTTATGTATCCTAAATCAGGTTAGCCTAATAACACCTAGTATTTTATGTATTTACTGAACAGAACAATCAAACAGCAATCATAACAGTGTATGCGAGAAATAACTTGTACTTCACCCTGGAGGAATTCATGTAAAGTGTATTGCTTCTCTGTTCTTTTCCCCTGATAGAAACTTATCTCAGTAATTAATTGTATACTGAAAAACATTGGGTAACTGTAGGTTACTTTGCACTGCCCTTAGATAATGCACCCTTCTGCACTGCTGTGCTTAAGCAGGATTAACAGAGGTAGCACAGTAGCCACAACACTTTATCCTTATTAGTAAAATATTACAACTGAGTCACCCTTACAAACACTAATTTGGTTACTTTTAAAAGCCCGGGGGGATGGCGTGCAGAATACAGTGTCTTGCAGGGCTGTCATAGTTTGCTGAAAACCTTGAAAGCAGTGTGAAATTTCATATTTTTTCTTTTATCAACATTTCTTCTTTTACTATAATAAGGATCCTATTAAGACAGCCATTTTGCTGTCCTTTAAAACCTTAATGAAATGATTAAAAAAAAAAAATCACTAAAATGTCAAGCTGACATTAATTTTCTTTATTGTCCAAGAACTTAAATTAATCAACATAATGTGCTGCTTTAATCTGTTGCCTCATTTTCTTTTATATTTGCTTCAGTGCTCATTATTAACAAAAAAAAAAATTAAAAACTTTTATTAATATTTTATTCCTATTGTTTCTCAGTCAGTATTGGAAAGTCTAATTTTATAATGCAAATTAAAGCTGTTCTGCTATATGCACAAAATATGTGAAACAACTCTCAACGTATAAAAATATATATAAAAATGAAATTGTGAAGGCAGAACGATCAGTGGAGGAATTTCTTCTGGTCTTATATGGTTGTCACCATTAATGAGAGGATGGGCTTGACAAGACCCTTCTAGCCTGCTGTGTCATGCTGGAACAGGAGGCTGGCTGTCACTGAGGTTTTCTGGAGCCAGGAGCAGATTCATTCTCTCACACTGTGCTTTGAGGCCATGGTGCTGTAGCCTGGAGAAAGTCTGAGCTTGTAAACACCATGAGGAAGAGGGCTGAGAGCAGCTTCCTGGGAATAAGCAGGCTGAGCAGTGGGAAAAAATGCTGGTTATAAAAAAAAAGGCTGTTAAGGAGTATGAAGATTGATAAAGAGACTGATGAAAAGCATGGTAATGGAGAGGGGCTGATGTAGCTGACAGCCAAGAGAGGTTGATTGCCCAGGGTGGGGACGGACTTCTGTTCCTCTGTGTCCAGGCCAGGAGGGCCACCACTGGCAGGCTGTTATTGCCTGCCTTTCTGCCTACAGTCTCCTGAACACTTGGGACAAATAATAATCTTGTCTCAGCCCTAATCTGCAGAGCATATAAAAGTGTATCAGAATCTGGGAGAGGTGGAAGGCTCTGCTGGGGTGTGCTTGTGGCGCTGCCTGGGGAAACCTCAATAAATGCGTGTGACTCATGAAACAGCTGTGCAGGAGGCTGAGCAGAAAACACCGAGCGCTTTATTAATGCAGATATTTTGCTGTGCTCAGGACCTTTTCTGCCTCTCATTGCATGGTGTATCCTGCTGTGTCATGGAGCTCTTTCAGGTTTCAGCCTGCTTGGCCTCTGTCATGCAGCTTGCTGCATTTGCTGTTTAGAATGCAAGCTCTGTAAATTGTTATAGCTGTCTAACCTCTCACAGGACTGTTGCAGGTTGCTTATAATTTACATGTCTGCCACAGTCAGGCTGTGGGGTTTCTATGATAGACAAACGTTTTGGCCTCTTTTTTTCTGGAAACCCCAAATGGCTGAACTGTTTCTGATCATGAGAACAGGGAAAAATACTGCTTGTTACTTTACATCGAATAAAAAATTTATGGTGTTTTTTCTGAAAATGCTACAACATCTCCAGGCTTTGATCTGGGAACCTGAACTCTGTCAGTGTGGCTTTGTCAGGTGCCTGACATTTGGTATAACTGTAAAAATCTGTCCAGATTTGTCTTTTTAAGCACCACAAATAGGCATTTTGAAGAGAGACTTGACAACGACTATGTTCACTGAAGGTTTTTCCTAGTTCTGAGTATTTTCCAGAAAGTCCATTTAGTGTTATCAGTGACTGCATATGACTAAGGTGATTTTCTTTGAAATGACTACTGGAGTGAAGAGAGGTTGGCAACTTAACCATGACCCTTTTCCTACTGCATAGAGTGGTATTATGTTCATCTAGGCTCAAGGAGAGCAAAGGAAAGGGAACAAAAGTTAGAAACAAATTTAGAGAGGAGCAGGTTAGGGCAAAAGAACCTAGTGAGATGTCAGCTGGGGTGGGAATGTAAGAAAACTCTTGCTGTAAGTTAAGTACTTAGAAGAAAACTGAGCTAGGGATGTTCGGGAAGAACATTCTCAGCTTTGACAGGGAAAAAAGTCTAGGACTGTTTGTCTGAATTGTGAGTTTTCAAATGTAGGCAAATCTTACCTGTGTAAACTGCCTCTCACCAACAATGTAGAGATATCCTGGCAGTAGTATGAAATGAGGACTAGATGAAATTGATGAAATGGAGGACTAGATACTGCTGGTGTTTTTGTGAAGGGGTCTGAGACTGACACCAAATATATGGTACTTGGACTTGCCTGCTGGAATCTGAGGCTGATAAATGACCAAATAGCCAGGACCTGACAAGACAATAAAATATGTTTGATATTAGAACTAGCTCTGAGCTAGCTAATATGGACTGTCTTGAACAGTGCTGTATGGCATGATTATGTATGTTTTGCTCTAGTGTCCAGTGGGTCATGAAGCTTTTTTAGAAAAGGTGCCCTTCAGCCTGGTTGTCCTTTATTAACATGAAGCTTCACTGGAGTGCTCTTCTAAGTATGATTTAACTCCTTGGCTTTTGGGGGAACACGTCTCACACAAATAAGATGAAATTTCTCTCTTGTAGTAGGTTTCTTTCATAGGAAAAGGGTCTGAGATGAGTTCTGTCTATATTGATAGACATCTAAAGGTCTATGGATTTGCTTAAAAGATCTGCAGATGGATATAAAATCCATTGATCTATCCATCCATTATCACATGTGATTTACTTTCAAGATCTGGGATTCAAGCATTCTGATATTTGGAAACTTTTTTCCTAATCTCAGCAATCTGTATACAGGATTTGCTCTTCCTGAATTTGGTTGTCAATTTATTGCCATAAACAAACCAAGAAGACTGATGTCAGCTATGCATTCAGAAATACCACACTGTTGACATCACTTGATTCACTTTTGTCTTTAATTTGAGTAAGATATTTGCTGTGTTTGAAGCCCTGATTTTGAAAAAGAATCACATACTGATAGTTTCCATGGCATAATATGTTTTAGTATATTGGCATGTGCACCCTTTGAAATAAGACAGAAAGAAGAAAATAAATTTGGAGTTATTTTTGCATGTTGATATTTGAAATTATTTACTTCAAAATATTGTTTTGCATAACAATTTAATGTTTGTTTTTTGGATTTTTGTCTTTTTAAAAAATGTATTTATCAGCATAGTAAGCCTTTCAGCTTTTTTTTTTCTTGACACATAAAAAAATATTTTGCTTCATGTGATGAGTCAGTAACTTTATGGGGTTAGAAAATTTCTCCCTGATAGACAACTCACCACTTAGCAGTTGAAACAGGGGAAATTAGAAAGTCAGTTACAATTACTTTTCAGCAGATAGGAGGGCTGGAGGAGAAGCAAGAAGTAGGGTGTACATACAAAGCTGGCACCCAAGATTGACTGAGAGGACCTTCTTGACTCCTTTTTAGGATGATATGCAGGAGCTAAATATCTGCAACAGCTTCATTACCGTATATTGCCATTCACTTATTTGAAGCACCCTGCCATAGCTGCACACGTATACGTTGTCTAGGGGCTAAGTTAGGAGAAAAAAAACTCTGCAAATTTTGATGTTAAAAGAGGCGGGAACAGCTTGAGAGCATTTCAAGAGGAGGCCTTTGCTGACCTGAGCATGGAGCTGTACAAGGCATTGTATGTTACTGTGCCTTTTGAAGAAATGACTTGGCCCCAGGGAAGATGCAGCCTTTTACCAGAAAGGTTTTAAACCAGTGAAAGAATTCGTCAAAGCCAGCCTATCAATGCCCAGTTTTTCAGTCCTAATCTCTGCTCTGGAAAGGCTGCAGAAAACAGTAGATTTTCGTTCACTGGGCACTGTCATGTCTTTCAATGAAAATTTTATTGGTATGTTTAAAAGGCTCTAGCTCATTTGCATTATAAAAAGCCTTGTAATCTTATTATGCTGATAGATACACTACTTGTGCTTAATTGATAGAATTAAGCAATTATATTTTTTTATGTCAGAAGTGCCTAGATTGAAAAACCAATGTGCTGCAGCATGCTAGATCATATTTTTGATGCACTGAAGAGCCTAGTCTAGTTAACAAGGCACTTAGTAGAAAAAACCCTTTTATTTAATGCATATGAGTTTAAAAACAAGCCCAGAAAAACAAGGAATATATTAATATCCATGCACTGACATCTAATTCAGTTTATGTCAACTCAGTTGAGAATGGATTTATATGAATTTAAGGAATTAATATCCATATCCTGTTACTTGGATCTGAAATAATTCATCGCTTTGTGAGCAAAGATCAAATATACAACCATCATGCAATTAAAAGGTTAGTTATTATGGCAAAGGTACTTACTGTGCTATACAATCTATATGTAATTGGATTTTGCTCTACTACTCCTAAGAGGAAGATGTGATATATGTGCTCTGGGATATGGCCTAGAATTTCTCACCTGTGATTATAGTGCATTTCTCTACTGAAATTGGATTTTTTTTTCTGGCAGAGAATAACTGGATTCAAGAAGGCAGCTGGAGTATCAACATTCTGGGCAGTTCAGATCATCTTTATCATGTCTAAGAACATCAATAAATCTTCACCCTGTCCTACACAGCCTGAGATAATAATTGGCATCTCATTACCTTTTCTTCATATGAAGAGCTGAGTGAAATTTACCCTTATGTACTGTATGAAAAGGGTGGGTGGATGGCTTTTTCTGGACCTTGTTGTGTCCTTGGACAAATGTTTAGTGTGCTGGTTTTTTGTAAAATTTCCCTTGTAGATGTTCAAAAAAATTTCCATTTTCTAAAAGGAAGATTTTACTTGAGATTTGGCTGCTTTCAGTTATAAATGCCAGTGAAATACAAGATATAAAAAGAAACTGGCTCACAATTGAAATACAGTATGTGAACCAGTCTAAACAATTAATCTGTTAATCATATTTAATATTTTAAAGCTCCCATTTCTAACAATTGTTTGTTGCCATTCTTCTGACATTCTTGTTTCTCGCCCTAGGAAATTGCTTCCATACCCTCAACAATACTTTTTAGGTTAAGTTGTCAAAGAAAAATAAAGCCTGTACCAGACAACTTCATAAACATTTAGGTTTCAGGAAGATGAAGGTATGTCTAGCTACTTTCTTTCATTATGCATCACTCTTAGCTACCCTGAATGTAAGAATTTAAATATTTTTGTATATATTAAGATTAAAACACCAAACCAAACCAAAGCTGTAAAAGAAGTTTATTGCATACCACCACTCTGATTTACGAGTATCTAAGTATTTAGTAGTAGAAATAAAATGTGTTATTGAATCATAATAGTTAAACCTGGAACTTTTGATGCTTATTGATCTAAACGAGAGATTTCGGAAAAGAGACATAATTTGAAAGACATATGGTTTGAAAAGGTTTATGACATCTAAAAATGAATGATGCATATACTTTGAATTTCTTTGGCAGAAATTATCTTTGTATGAGGTGATAATTTTTGGCTCTTATTTAACCAGGCTGAGAATGCCCAAGAAGGAGAGGAGAAACTTGGTAAAACAATATATCCATCAAAACTGTCCTGAAGGAAAACAAGACGAGTTAGTTTTTCAACAAAGTGTTGTGTCAGGGAAGGTTTAGGTCAGATATCAGGAAAAGTTCTTCACCCAGAGTGTGGCTGGGCACTGAACAGGCTCCCCAGGGAAGTGGTCACAGCACCAGCCTGACAGAGTTCAAGAGGCATTTGGGCAATGCTCTCAGGCACGTGGTGTGACTCTTGGGGTGTCCTGTGCAGGACCAGAAGATGGAATCAATGATCCTTGTGGGTCCTTTCCAAGGCAGGTTATTCTGTGATTCTGTGAAAAGTGATCTTTTCCCTTAGTGGTGAAACCAAAAAAAGGTGGGAATCAAACTTCTTAATAGAAGAAAAGAAAAAAAAAGAAAATAAATGAAAATATGCTGGTGATATTGTTAGATGTAAGTGAAAAGAAATATTGTATTTACTGGGAAACAAAGCATTTCACTTTCATTTACGGCATTTCAACAAGTCAAATATATGTAAATCTCTGAGTAGTTGCTATTAGAGGCAATTAAAACAGAAACAGTTCTTGCACTGTAATTTCTCTTATATATATATTAGAAGCTTGTGCTATGAGCAATAGGCACATTTACTGAGGAAATCCTCATCCCTGTAAATGCAGTAAAGAAATTATGTGCACAGACCAAACCAGAAAAATCCTGGCTGTGATCAGTGTCTCCAAGCCATATGGCAGGCTCCGGTCCCAATCCCTAATGGATAGCCTCTTTGACTTCAGTAGGACTGCAGGGTGATGCAGCCCACACTCTCTGCAGCTCATTTATTAGCTAGGTTAGTGCCCTCAGAGTATCAGCCCTATCAGCCTTCATTGCTACCCTTTCTTTTGCATAAGAGGATGAACTGCACAGTTTTATTGCTGTCCTGAAGGCAGCCTACATTAGCTTACAGCTTGTGTACTGTTAATATTCTGAAGTAAATGAATTCTCTGCTGTTTTGTGGTTTGATAACACACAGATGATTATATTGAGAGAGAATTCATGGCTGAATTCTGTTAGTTAGTCAGTACTGAACACTAAATCTTTTTGTGGTAGGTTTGTCATCTTCTTTCCCTTTTCTTTCAGTGGAAGTTTAATTTATAAACAGATGATTTCTATTCTTTGCAAATAAAGTACTGAGGAGTTAATAATTTTCTTAGTAATTTTCTTCTTGTGCATCCTGTTCTGACCATTATATAAAAGGCAGTTTCTTTTTTATCATTCCTAAAGAAAATATAAGCCCAGAGAAAAACAAACCCATTTTGGCCAGGTTAAGGGTATAAAACCAGATTAACCTCTCATTGTAGCTCATTATTTTTGCATTAGCATGTGTCCTTTTATTTCTCTATCTCCTGAATTCAAAGAAATCCATGGCACACTTTGATATCTTTCCTCTGTTTCTGTAATTTTGAGACAGCTCAGGCTAAGCTGAGAGCATGCTGTTGTTGATGGGGCAGGCAGGCATTTTGACTGTCCTGTCTCTGACACCTTTCCTTAACTTCAAACTGCCTTTGGAAAAGCTTCCCTGATTAGCTCTAATTCTAAGAAACACACTTAAATCTCTTGATCAGCCTGAAGATTACTCCTCCGTAACCTTTCCTTGTGTTTAGCAAGTGGGTTGGTTTGTCTGCTGAGACTTGTTTAAAGCAGTCACATGTGTTTCTTCCACTTTCGCTCATGAGGCAGTTTCTGCAGTTCTCCCCTGTGTAGACTTGACTGCAACTAGACACGTCTTAGTTGTTGTTAAACTAGAAAATTGCTTTATCCTGGAAAACACTCAGGCACACTTTTGCCAGCGTAGGATCAAAGTGGAAGAATGCTGTCAGCTGGTGATTTATAAAATCCAGCCAGCTCAGCTGGTGCTCATAAAGAAGCACAAAAGCATAAAAGAAGCTCATGTTATCCCAGGTGATATCCCAGAGACAGGTAGAGAGCAAAATGATTTTAGAACCCTGATGTTTCTGTAGATACAGCAAATACCATTTTCTGGCTTTGTAATATCTATGTTGACTTGAAAACTGTGTCATACAGAAGTCCTCTAACTCTTCACATATAGGAAAATACATAAACATCCAGCTATTTATTTGCTTGCTCATGTTTCTGAAATACTCCATCCAGGGTAGGGTAGTGTTGGGATATTCATGCTTTAAAGGCAGGCAGAATATACTTGGTTTCCTTGAGGCATCCTAAAACGTTAATTTTTCCTTTAAACCTTCATCAAATGGGATATTCGTTTGTTTGTTTGTTCTATTGCTTTTCTTTTTTAGTTAGAAAACTCTGGTTTTGGTAGGAAATATTGAAGTGTAGCTTTGCAAAATTCTTACCTGATTCACAAAGTAAAAATAATGACAATTTGCATGCCATGTAACCAAAAAATGTGTATATAATTGCTTATTTTAAATGCTGACATGGTTATACCTGATTAGTATGGAATTTTGTGAAATTAGTTTTCGTTATAAATCAAGTTAAGTCTTCCCCAGCTTTTTCTTTGTTCTCTCAATCATGATTTTGAACTGAGCTTAAAACTGACTGACTAACCAGTACAGGCTGGCTAGAATCCTCATTTTTTGGAGCAGAAAGGTTAAGAGGACAGATGAAGCAAAGGCAAATGGTATCTTCTTACTACTCCTTGGAGATCTCACTACTAAACATCTCCCACACCTAATATGTCATGAAATACCTGCTAATGTCCATACAGCCTCTGTGGCATTTAGCACTCTTCATTTTATGTTGTCTGGTTTTGAAGCCTTATAAAGTGTAATGTTCTGTAACCTTTCAAAGACATTCATAGGTGTGATGTCAATGTTTCCCAAGTACTCAGATGTCGTTATTGTAAGCCTGACTTTTGTTTACAAAAGCCCAGCTGCAATTCATTGCCTTGCAGGGAAAAAAAAGGGGGGAAAAAGTAGTATTTTGCATCTTAATATTTTCTCTATTTTCTCTTTAAAGTTCCATTCATCTTTGAAAAGTGAAATGACCTTTTTTATGTACATTTATTTAAAGTACTTTGATGCATCCTGAACCTTTGCGGTTATTTATCTTAACATTTTACCTTGTGCTAGCTCATTGGCTACTATAGTTACACAAAAAAAATCCCTTCCACTCTTGATTTTTGCCTAATCCAAATTTAAAATAATCTGTATGATTGAAGACTAGCCTCCTGGTAGAAAACTGTGATAGTACAGTTTATATGTTAGCAACTTGACCATAATTATAATTTCTTTATGTTTTTGCTATTCCTTTGGTGTGATATTATTTTCATAGGTAGATGTTTTTATTCTAAAGTGTTGTAGTTATTCTTTTTTTGTCCACTTACCCATTTGGAGAATTGAAGAAAAGGTTGTTTTGTTTTTTTTTTTTAAATTCTCTTTTATATGTCTTTGCAAGTTGTTAACCTTGCTAGTCTCTACTGCAGTTTTGATGAAATCTGATTGAATACTGAGTAGGGAAGGCAGCTCCCAGTTGTGTCGTCTTCTCCACTCTGCTGTTTGGAAATACAGAGGCAGTTGAGAAGCAGCAATCATTTTCAGTGATGCAGTATGCCTGGACAGGAAAAAAATTGCTCTTTCAGGTGAACTTTTGTCTATTGTTTGAACACTCTGAGTCTGCATGCAGTGTAAGAAGGTTTTCAGTGTGGGGTTAAAAAATGTTATTAGTGATAAGAATGACTATTTGTTGTTGGTGGTGTGAAATAATGGATGTGCTGTTACTTCTTCTGCATCCATGGCATGGTAACATCTTCCTTGAAAAAAAGCATGGACAGCAGCTGTTGACATGTTAAAAACTTCTAGTAACAATCACTGTGTGCTCATAAACTGATTCTTTTAAATAAAAATAATGGTTAAAATTCTATAGTTTCATTACCTAATTTTTGATACAGACAAAATGTTTAGCCAAGGCATTTTTTTTTCACTACTAAATGTCACCTTCTTTTGGTATGATAAAATTCCTTTTTTTCTTTCAGTTTGCTTCTTTATTCTCTAGCTTTCTGATTTTTTTTTTTCTGCTTTACCATATATAATCTTCTTGCTCCTTTCTTTCTCACAGGAAGGATGGTGAATTTTGACCAGAAGCACAGCAGCAACATTCAGTAGAAATACCTGATTTTATTTCATTTGAGGTACGTTGATGGACTGTGTTTTAAAGGGTTTATAGGCTTATAGAACAATAGGGAGATGGGCTTTTTTCTTGTTTTGGTCAGCATCACTGAATTCCAGTGTGATGCTCAAATCTGATAAGCATATGAAAGGCAAATACGCCTCAGTTTTGTATGTAACTAAACAAAAAAGGAAAAACAAGGTCTGTGGGGATGAATCCTAACTTTACAGGGTCAGTAAAATTTATTGTGTTGGAAAACACTTTTTAGTTTTTCCTCCCCGGAGGTTAAAAAAATAAGCTTACTGGCGTGAGTGTCTTTGCTTCACTGCTTTGAGATCAACTGTTTTAGGGAAACAGAATATTTACTTGAGTGAGTGCCAGATTCCTTTGACAATCTCTGTTTAAATTAAAATATGATGGATCTAATCCATAGCCTTTTACACATAAAAATGTATTTGTTATTTAATTTATTATGCTTATCGAAATATAGACATTAATGACAAAATTGCGATCATGGAAAATGGTAAAATGCAGCAAAATATAAGAAAGATTTTTTCATTTGGCTTTGCCTTTTTTTATTTTTTTTGTTTGTTGAAATGAAAGGCTATTGGAAATAGAAAGTCTGAGGTGTCTGAATAAACACCAGATTAACATTTAAACAATGTTTTTCCAGTCAGCTGTGTTTGTAGCAAGGCTGACTTCAATTAGTTTTAAATTTGACAGGAATTCCAATAAGTGGTAAAATAGGCATATGAAAGTTTCTGGAGGAATTGATCAGGGTAAGTTCAAGAACATTGTAATTCTTTACTTTTGCTATTTGAATGAGTAAATATGAAATCCCCTCTCCTGCCCCTTTCACCAGAACCTTTAAGAAAAGGGGCATGAAAATCCTGGTTCCTTGCTAGGATTTTAATACCAAAATTTAGCTGCAAGAGACCTCCATCCTTTGCTGCGTAAGCAAAAAGTCTTTAAAGCTGGCAAAAAAACCCCTTCAGGCACTGCAGGAAATGAGTTCAAATGGTTTACCTATTTTCTTTCATCTCATCTGCTGAAAATAAGATACAACATCAACTTTTTTGGTTGATTTCACAGTTAAGGAAAAACGTTTCATTTGTAATAAAATTTTCTTTCTTACACAAAGAACATGACAGCACCATTCTTATGGATTGTAAGTGCTGAATTATGAATACTTGAGATTTTTGTATTCTTTTACATTACACCTAACAGTTTTTTTTAGTATGGAGGCAGATATATGTAAATGCACGCCCTTTATCTCTAGATACACAGTAATATTGATAAAAGTGGGACTTAGAGAAAAAGCTGGGGTTTTAGAAGTAGTTTTCTTTGAAACTGAGAGAAGACTTGATCAGACCACATGGCCTAAGAGTATTTATTTAGGAAATATAAGAATTGCTATTTTAGGACAGTGAAAATGTCCTTGAAATATATAATTACATGAGGGAAACTGCATTGGCATGGTATTTCTCCATTGATATTTTGCTTGGTGGGTTTGCAGAGGAAGAAACTCTATTTTTATTTCTACAGCACTTCTACTAAAATTTTGCTGAGTCTCTAACCCCATGTCATCTGTAGTAAGTATTGGTTTTCTTTCCTAAATTCTGCTTTTCTCTAAATCATTTACGGGAACTTAGGTATTAAGGGAATTAATCTGTATATATATTTAAAACTCTGTTGATCCTTGTGATTTTTTTCAATTAAATACTGTGTAATACACAGAAGTTTAAAGAAAATGCAGGCAGCTGTTTTGTGAGACAGTCAAATTATTTGCAGTAACCCAGAGGCCAGGCACCAACTAATGATACTAATTTTTAAATTCTTCTTGGAGCTTTGTGCTTTCTGCTCAGATTGGTCTGCCTTGCCAATGGACATACACTTGGTGGGAATGATGTTACACTAAACCCACCTGAATTCCTCCAGAGAAGGAAACTCCAGAGAAGGAAAGGATCAGAGCAGGGACAACACACTCCTGTGTGCACCTTCACGTGGCGAGTGGCCATTTGGTGAGATGCTGTTCTGTCCATGCTGCTGAGGCTGGCTGTCAGATGTGAAGCTCTGCAAGATATTCCTTGCATCTTCAAGAGACAGTTCATTATTCCTTCTCCTTTGTATGACAACAACGAAGGGGCTTTATCAGCAAGTAATGTAGCTGTGCTAGTAACAGCTACAGCCATTTTGACATCCTCAGATGCTCAATTGATTCCCCCCCCTCCCCGGTACTTACAAAAGAAGGAAAAGTTTCTGGTAAGGTTATATGAAAACAGATGCTTTCCTTCTTGTCTGTAATTTGTGGACAATAATAATGAACTTTTCACATCTTAAACAGTCATTTATTTTTGTTTATTTGCTACACTCAGAGCACCTCTTTTGGGCTCAAGCCATGCTTGGTTTTCCTGCTTGCAAACAAGAATCTTAGCAGCTCCCGAATCACAGAATCACAGAACGGGTAAGGTTGGAAGGGACTATAATGGGTCATCTGGTCTAAGCTGCCAAATTTGTCTGTCTGATTGTTGATAGATCGCATAGAGGGCTGCACTTTTAATTCCATTTGCAGTGCCTGTTACTGATTTATTGTTGGCCATTTTCCTGATATGGTCTCATTCTTTCCGCAAAGCTGACTTTTTCTAGTTTTACTGGTTGCTCCTTTATGTGTTAGTCCTTTTCTAGAAGGCAGTTTTTCATTTTCCACTGTTGCATTTTCTGTAATGGGAACTTGCTGTGGAGAAGGAGGATTGTATTGTATGGCCTACCTGGAAGGTTTCCATGCTGAGAAACACTTAGTGCACTCATTTATATAAGCAACCACAAATAAGAGGCATAGATGAAAGAGAAATATCAAAAGACAGGTTTTGCTTTGGGTTCAGATCTAAAGTCCCAGACTATTCCTGAGTCCTGTATGTACTGCCTTTGAGTTTGCAAACACACTCTTGAAGTTCAGCACCCCTCATGGCTGACTTTCACTAGAAACCCCTTTAAGTTCTGTTTCTGTGCTTAACATGTATCACTTCTGTGAAAAGTGATTATATAGACAGAGATTTTATTATTCAGCAATTGTGTCCTTTTCCGTATTCAGTGACATATCTGCTGACTTCAGTTACAAAAGCAAGATATGCTGCATTTACTCTACCTAGCAAGGCAGAGTGAGCACAGCTGTGAGAAAGCTAAGGTTGATTCTAACCCATTTGTACGTCACCAACGATTTCGTCCTGTTTGTCAGTTTCTATCAATTATCTGCCTGGAAACTGGATACATTATGAGATGCCATGGATAAGGATCATAATGGCTACTTATCACCTGAAAAGGTAAAAATCTCTAAGAAAGTAAGAATCAGTAGCTGTCATTGGCTATTCTAAACCGCAAAACCAGAAAAACAGTCTGGAAATTAAAAAACTTGTTCAAGAGGTTAGAAAAAAAAAAATCATTATATATTGGATGTTCCAAGTTATATTAACAACATCTATTGGATGCCTTCAAATGGTGGTGTCCTAAACCCTCTTATATCTCTATGATACAAAAATGACCACTTTTTTATTCAGAACAGAGCTTTTCTGAGAACTTCTCCTAGTGTGTGCAGGTAGTTTTCCTTCTCTCCAACAGGCCAAGCTCTCTGCAAGACTTCTCTTCTGAGATTCTGGACACTTGCTATGGTACCTGTCTGACTCCAAGCTCTGTGACTCAGATCACTTCAAAATAAGACAATTTTATTTATTTGTCTTACTCTGGGTCCACTTCTGGGATCAGTTTGGTTTGTCCTTCCCTTTGAGATGCTTTGGCCCCCATCTGGATTCTATTTACTCTGCCTGGTACCATATACATACATAAAAGTATTTTATTATATCTGCTCTCATACTATTGATAAAAATTTAATGGTGGTAAGTTTGTAGTAACCTGTACTGTTATAGGTATGCTGGTTGATTCTATTATTGAGTGTTGCTGTTATTTATTGTTCCTCTATTATTGAGTGCCTCCAATAATTTGTAATAGACGGAGATATATTTTTTTTTTCACTTGATTAATCGTACTGAATAATGGTGATTTTCTTAGTATTTGTGGTAATTTCTAATAAAGTAGAGAAACAGGAGCAAAAGCCTAAGTGTTATGTAACCCTAAGGGCAGCGGTCACAATCACTGTCACACTGTGCAGGCTGAGTGACCCATCAAGTTGTGAGAGCAGGCAGCCTGCTCTGTATAGGACAGTGACACCCATGCTAGCAAGGACTCAGTTTAGCAGGTTGACTTAACAGAGCTATTACCAAATAAAAAATATCTATTCCCTTATGATATCACTTATCAAGTGTTTTGGTCTTTAATATCTGACTCACAACTTTTTTGTACTAAGCATAAGATTTGTTTTTCCCTAAAATATCAAGATCCTATAGATGATATAAATTTACAAAATTGTATTGCTCAGTGCATATATATTCTTTTTACTTATACACATTTATGAAAAATGTTCACAGCAGATTTTCCATTTATTCAAAAATAATATTAAATTTCTTCTCAAATCTCAAATATAATCTGAATTTAAAAATAAACCACAGATAGGAAAATAAATTGGGTGAAGTTTAGGAAAATAAGCTCTTTGGCCATGGGTATATGAAATCCAAATATTTCCATAAGACAATAACTTTTTGAATCAAAACATCCTCTTTTTATCCCAAAATTTTTTGCTACTTAATGAGCAGGCAGACTGATAAGGAAGCAAGCCATACATATTTTTAAGACATAATCTTTATATCACAGCAATTTTCTGAGGCTACCTTGTGATGCATACCCATGGTTATATGTGTTTGGGTTACATGTGTTCAAAGATAAACATTTGGAAAAAGAACACTGGGGCTTTTACACCTTGCATTTATTGGAAGGGGTACAGAATCCATCCAGTACAAAACATAAGGAGGTTTTGAGTACACTCTCCACATTCTCACACTGTTCTCAGAAAGTTCATCCACCACACCTCTGGGAAAGAAACATCTCAGATTCATTTAGCACTCTTCTGTGGCTAATCAGGTAATGAAAGGAAAGGCATCTACTCCTGTTCTGGCCTACACGGTTAATATTTCTGCATGTGAAGTTGATAATGCATTAATACTTTTTTTTTTTGTCATTTACCTCTTGAAAAAGTGATGTTTCAGAGTAGCTGAAATGTTGTGGGAATTCAGGTCAAATTTCCCAAATAGTTTGAATGCCAGAAGATGGCCAAATGTATTGAACTATCACAGTGAATTAAAGGAATTTCAAAAACACTTCAGGAGACCTGGAATTCCTTGCCTGTTCCTTTGGAAAGGTCTGTGATGGTATATCCACAGTAGGCTTAAGACTCTCATAATTTCTAACTGATTCAGCACCTAAAAAATCCTGTCAACACATTTGTAGATCTCTTTCATAAGGCTTTACTCTCACCCTTTCTGGTCTACCAGAGCCCTACAGTCTGAAACAGAACTTTGGGGCAATATCAATGACAATTACCTCCTGTAAAGTTCAGTGTCTGTCTTCCTTTGAAGATTCTAAGTCTCTTGTCTCTCATGGAATCTCAATACCCTAAATCACTGTTGGTGATGAAACTTTTTCATGTCTAAATGGACATCAAAATATTGTGCCGAAAGTGTTGATCTACTACAGCAATTGCTTGTAATAGGTTGACATGTGGTACAGATTAACAAAAATGTGGTAAAGTACAATTTTTGCATGCAGGTTAAAGCATTGACAGGAAGGCCAACAGAAAACAGAAGACTGAGGTTCTCTGTGCAAGCATAATAAGAGACAGGGATCTTGCAGACATGACTTAGTGGTCATCTGAACTAGTTTTGCTCCATGGATTTATGGTTTAGTCAAATGGACCTAAGATATAGTGGACTAAGAGACATAGTGAAATAACTGCAGAAAGGTTCTGTAAGATTTCTAAATGTCTTACTGTGTAAACCTCCATTATATGCAAGCAGTTTAAATGACATAAAGACAGCATAAATAGCTGTAAAGTTTTCTTAATCTTTTCATGCATCTTTGGATGAACACCATCATAATTTTAAACTTTTTATATTACTTTCTGTCATGTATTTGTAAATTATTGACATTCATGAAATCAGAGCAGCTCTCGCATCCAATTTCTGGTGTAGATTTAAGCTTTCAGTGTAACTGATGCAAATAAAATGTTGCTCATGGTCTAAAGATAGTTCATCATCAGTAATCAAAAAACTCAATATTATGTATTTTCTCAGTACTTGTGTCAAAAGCAATTCAGAGCAATTTACTCTGAGATTTATAGCCTGTGAAATTAAACATTTGTAAATCACTGGTATGTAGTTGCTCATATTTTGGAAAAGGAGAATTTAGTTCTACAAAATTACCTTAACTTTCTATTGCATTTCATGTAATGACCTCTAAAGGCCAGATATTGATGAACTGTGTTAATGCAACAATTCTTTTGCTTTCTTAGCATGTTTCATGTTTCGTCAGGACAATTTGATTTTCTGTGAGAAGATGAAATGTGCTATGAATATATTTGGTTTATTTCCTCTTTAACATTTCACCCACTAGCCCACGTTTATGACTGTATTTCTTACAGTATGTCAGCAAAAGATGATTTTCAAGTGTAAAGTTATTTTCAGAAAACATTTGTAAAACTTTAGGACGCCACAATAAATATATTAAAGTGATAAGAAAATAAATATTTTACCAATTTTGCATCATTGTTGACCATATTTGCTAGCTTTACCAGCTTGCTTCTTGGAGATGTTATGGACTGTAAACATAGTTTCAGAAGGACAAAAATGTTATAATTGGAAATGTATTTAAAAACTACCAGGCTGCTTTAGAACTTTAGAACCTGGATAGTTTGACATGTCTGATCTGGTAAGAGAGCAAGGAGGATGTGCTTATTCAGACTGTTTAAGATTTCCTTTTTTCATTTACTCTAATTAAAAATTTAAGCAGTTGATGAAAAAAAGAGTTTTCCCCCATTTAAAATTAAAAAGGCTGATATGAAACAGAAAAATGAAGTTGTAAAGGCTAAAGCCTTTCAGAAAATTATGCAAAAAAGTAGGTAGTAACTAAATTGTGTGGATTACACATATAAATATGTGTATCTATCTCTATACTTTATTTGCCTGAAAAAGACAGTTCTAGTACTTTCAAAATGAAAAATTTCTCTTTATTTTTTTCCAATTACTTTTTCCCCCCTTGTCCTTGCTTTTTGATTGACATTTAATGTTTATTTTACAACCTAAAATAGAATATCATTTATCTTGGTAAGAACATATGTATTTTGACATTTTTTCTGCTGACGAACCAGCAAAAACATTCAAAACAAAGAAAAAAAAGGCTGAGGAGTGGTCCTTCTTTGGATCAGGTTATGAAAGAATGTGACAAACTAAAAGTATCTGAAAGGTGGGAGTAGATTGTAACTTAAGGGAGAGGAAAGACATCTGAATCAGAATGTGGAAAGGTATTTCTCACTTTGGGAGACTGATGAGTTTGTGGAACAAGCTACGTAATTTTAAAAAATAACCAACAAGTGCAAGATGTATATTGTGGAGATTGTGATTTTAAAAGTAAATAATTTCATTTTGGATGTATTCTCCTTAGATTTACTTTTCAACTCTGGACTTCATCAGCCCTCTGGATTTAGGTGTTTTGTGGGCTACTTTGGTGGGCTCACTGAGCAAAGCTTTGTTTGAAAACAGGTGAAGCATCATGAAAAGGGACTCATGAAAATATATTAGCTGGAAGATTAGAACCCTGTTTGGGACTTCAGATTAGGTGCAGTTTAAGACATCCTTGTAATGACTTGTTATTGGAGAGGAGAAGAATGGCTACTTTCCTTCAGAACAATCGTAATGAGAAATGCTGACCAAATGTGGTAGCCCAAAAGGATCTAGTATGGCCCCAGTGCTACAAGAATAAATTTTATATTCTGAAAGTAACTAGGACTTGCTATAGGCAAGATATATGTATCAAGATAGTCTTTGGGTCCATGTTAAATAAAAGATTTGAATAGCAAATATGGAGGATAGAGAAAAGATGCTGTCATGTAAGATTAGGTTCATAGATATCAGGTTTTTTGATAAATGTAAACACTGTAAAAATGATGTTTGTTTTAAAGAGAGACATGTTACTATGGTGACAACTGCATGATTCAAAATTGTAGATGCCCTCTTATTTGAATAATCCCTGCAGTGAGTAAGCAGGATGCATACATTTGCCATCATTTCCAAAACCAGTCTCTGCAAGACATGAGATTTGTATACTAATCGAAGTTCTGATGAAGAGTAGGTAATTTTAAAATCATTATTTTGCATTGATTTGTATTTTTGATTTTTTAATTTGTTAGTTTTGTATTTAAAACTTTTGTATTTTTGTAATTTAAAGTATGATACTTTTTTTCCTGATGAATAATTCTATCATTCCACTACCTGGACATCTTACAAGCCATGAATACATATTGACTTGCTATGTCTAGTGCTGCTAAGATTTGTTAAACTATGTACCAGACTGGGAAAATTTGCTTCAGAAAAAGGGGAAACCATGTCAATAAGAGTGTTCAAATGCCCATATGCGCTTAAAAGCCTTATCATTAATTTAAATATAGTATTTTAATGTTTCTAAGGAAACTACTAGAAAATTGTCTTTTAACCTTTCTTTTTGTCATACTTAGTTTTAATTTTCCTACAATAATGTTATCTGTGTGTGTTGAATTTTGATAAACTGGCACTAAGATTAATACTTATCTTTGAGATAGTAGTTATTTTATTTAAAACAGGTAATACACTGCTCTGCATTCTTAGGAAGTTGAATGTGTCCTGTTGTTTTGTGCCAAAGCCTTCTTAATACTGTGATAATGCAGTCAATTTGCCTTCAGCTTTGAGCTGTACAGGATAAGAGATTATTAGAATAATCCAGTAGGTAGTCCAAGGTATAAAAATATCCCAGAATATGTGGCAGCGGTTGATAATACTCTATTCAGTTTTCTACTTTAAAATACAAATAATCATTGAGGTGAGGAGGCTCACAATTGTCTGTGTTTCCCTGGGAAGTCAGTGTGTGGAAAAGCATGTAACAATACTTGTTACCAAAAGATTCTATACTGAGTCATGGAAATACCACGATTATCCTGACAAGTGAAGATGTCATGATAAAGCCAATTTACCTTTTAAGTAACAACAATCCAATTCCTCCAAAAGCAACTGACACACGTCAGACTCTCAATTTTTTGTGGCTTTGAAGAGTATTAGACTTGTTTCAAAATATTGATCCCCAGCTTCAATCCACAAAATGGGCCTTCAGTAATTTGTTCTGTATTTTCTGAGGCCTAGACAACCTACATTAGAGCAGCTATTAATAGGTCAGGTATTTATGATGCATCAGATACTGGTATGTTGTCTGTTTAATAATCGGAATTGATGAAAGTGAGTGCTAGTATGATGAAATGAATTTAAAAGATCCAAGAAAGAAATATCAAGTCATAAAGTTTGTTTTTTTCTTGTCACATCTTTATAGGTACAGAGTAGGGAATCAGACAGTCAGTCCCATATAGCTAGCATCACATATATACACCAGAATTTGTGGAAATATTTTGATGAAATGTGTGTTTATGCAATTTTGTTTATTTTTGTTTCTTTATCATTAGTCTTTTGTGTTTTGTACGTTTTCAATTTCCATGCCTAAAAAGCTGTGCTATTATATGGCTGATTGCTGTGAAGGATGCTGTCATTTAATCCACTGCTGTTTTCTTTTTGTTCATTTGCATAATTTACAATATGTGGCTATGGGGAAGAGAAAATCATTGTATTAGTGAGAAAGTTTCCATAAGTTTGATGAGGATTACCTGGGACTGTTAGCCTGACACAAGAATATGAAGTTAGTGACAAGGTTCAGAACTTTTGATATAAAGACTTTTTAGCTTAAATGCCACCATACTGGAAAAAAAAATCCTGTCCAAGGCTGAATTAACTAAGCGTGATTTATCTCTCAACGGATTCCCTAAACAAAGACATGACCTCAATAAATACTTGTTTTTATACTACAATTGGAGAAAAGACTGGGAAACATATACAAATTTGTTTGACATAGTATCAAGGTACCATTGTGTTTCAATATGTTTCTTTTAGTGACTTTATGAGATAGACAGACCCTATTGTGTAAAATTAATATATGCTCTGTTCAGAAGACTTTCCTTTTTTTCACCAGTGGAAGCCACAATAAATTACATTGCCTTCTGTCTGTTTTTTCTAGCTAACATTGCCAAGTCATCCTATCCACTGGATATTGAAAATATGTTTATAATATAGGAAATGTTTCTCCTGATTCCTAATGTAACACAGTTAAGATACTGTGGTATGCCAGTATAAAGTTTATCATGCTAAACTTGTGGCTGTAAACCCTTTTGAAATACTTGAATTAAAAATACATATAGTTTCCAGGGAGCCAGCCATGAGGAAGTAAATTAAAAAGTCAAAAAGAATTAGTGGTGTTCATGAACAGCTACTGATACAAATCCAAGATGCATAGAAGTAGCTGACATTGTGCTGCCAGTCAGAATGTTGCATGCCAAGCAGGACCACAGGATATGTCGTTGCACCTGATTCTTCAGAGGCTTGCAAAGGTTAGAAGTGTCACATACTGGTCTATTGAAAGTTTAAAAACATGATACACTTCTTCAAAAGAGTTTGCTAGTACACTCCTTGTAGAGGACTGAGCACTTCAAATAGACCTGATGTGAAGACATGCTGTATAAAGCAAAAAAAAGGAAAGGTGTCATTTTGGAACCCTGGGTTTAGAGAATTTAGGTTTTTAGGATATAATAATATATAGATGTGTGGAACAGTATGGAGGATTTTTGGGTGTGGATTTGTTCTTCTTCTCTCCTTCTTCTTCACAAATCTGGGTGTTCCCGCAGTGCGGATCACAAATAATTAGTTATTGGATTATAAGTAAAACAAATTAGTTGGCAATCCATAATTGGGTGATGTGGACCTTAAAAGACCTCGGAAGTTAGAACTCAGGGCCATTTTCACCTTGTTAACTTAGAGGCACACTCTGTGCAGCTGCATTATAGATAAGATATAATAAACATCTAAGTCTGATAGATAAACTCCCAGACTCCTGTATTTTAATTCGAACTCTGAGTAAAAGAACTCACAAAACAAAGGCAAAGAGCAGAAGAAATGATAAAAGAGAAAATTAACAGTGTCATTTCAGGTCAATTGGTGGAATGAGACCTGAAAGAAAACCAAGTGGTTAGAAGTGTAGATTTATTGTTGGCCCACGGAATGTCAGGTTCTGAGTTACAGAGCTGAAAATATTGCTACTGCAGACACAATGAATAGAAATAGATCACATTAGTTAAATTAATTAAATTAATTATTATTTTTTTTAAATTCTAGAATTTTTTGAAAGAGGTAATATTATAAGTGTGGAGAACAAAATTAATATCTCTAAATAATCTCAAATACTGGGCACCAGTATGGATGCCCTAATAGGCTGTGGGGTCTCTATCCTTGGAGTCACTTAAAAGATGTCTGTACATGGTTCTGGGCAACCTGCTCCAGGGGATCCTGCTTGAGCAGGCAAGTTGGACCACATGACCTCCAGAGGCCCCTTCCAACCTCAACAGTTCTGTGATTTCAAGAATTAAATAAAATTTACTATAAAAATATGAGGCAAAATTACTGAAAATATAGATTGTGGCAACTCCACGATCTATATTTTTTAATAAATCAAACACACTTATAGTCCATTGTAGCCTTTATCTTTATCAGCTTTATTTCTGTATTGGTAGCTGACTCAATAGTTTTAAAATGTTGGTGGTTATTTTTTAGATATTTTTCCTCAGGGACATTGCATTTTTCTGGCACAGATGGTTCCAGCTGGCCCCACAGCAAGCCCACCACAGGATCCAGCTGAGCCCCTCAGCCAAATGTGTGGTGCCTCTGTGAAATTACATTTCAAAAATATGATAAAAACCAAGAGTAAGGAAGAGCAAGACCAGAGAACAGGTCCATGGTAAAGCCTGAAGGCACACCTGATGGGGATGCAGCCTGTGGAGGTCTCATGTTGGAGCAGAGGAAACAAGTACAGAAGAAGGAGCAGCAGGAAAGAGCGAGAAACAAGTGACAGAGAGAACATGCTGTGCCCTGACCCCAACCTACAGCACTGTCTGTTGCCTCATGGAAGGGACTGAGCATAACTTGCGGGGATAATGAGAGGTGTTTAATTGTTTCTTTTTTTGTTTTGCAATCCTCAATTCAGTAATTAATGTTTTATACTAAGTTAAATTCCCAGTGTTGAGTCTGTTTGTCTGTGATGACAAGATTTTTTTGCTCTTGTTCTCACTATTTTTGTCCTTTTCTACTTGTGGGGAGTGAGTAAGAGGCTCTGTAGGCTGTGTGGGCGCCTGGCTGCTATCTGGGACCAACTTACCACAACGTGATCAGTTGGCACTGAATTTGCAGCCATTTTTTTTGTCATGTGTTGCTAGTGGCTCATTTTTTATGCAGATGCAAAATTAAACTGTTCAATAGAAATTATTAAAAAATAACATCGAGAAAAGAAAGTGAAATATTGAGAAATCCTAGGATACTCTGCGAGAATAAATTTTCCAGGTATTCTGCCTGATCAGGATGCTGTGACATGCTGATTTATAAAGGCAGAATCCCCTTATGCTTATTGGTTAGTCCTTTGAGAGCTATAAAGACAATGTTGCCTGAATGTTGGGTCAGGAAGTCAAAAGACTTCAAAGGACTAGTGCCTGGGAGAAATAAACTTGTGCTAGTCTAGTAACTTTCTTAATCCATCCACTTTTTAAAAGAGGCTAGGTGGGTCTTTACTCTGCTCCAGTGCAGTTCCTTTAACTCTCTTCTATTGTCTAAGAAAACAGTGGAGGTAATTTTCTTTGCTGTGGGGCTCATCTTTACAATAGCAGTACTGGATAAGGAAAACAAAATTAGAATATGATGGATGACATAGAACCAAAGAAGGAGGGTATAAAATCTCAGGCAGATGTCTTTCCCCCCCATTTTCTAATGTAATCTTTTCCTAGAAGATTTTTATTTTGCTCTGTTGCAATGAAAGTTAGCCTGGGCTCTAGAAAAATAATGTGCAGTGGTATTCTTTATTTCACTGCCTCTCTCAAGATGAAGGAGGCTATTTACCTCTCTAGACTGCACTATGGGCAGGCCAGAAATACCTGCTGAGCCAACCCTTGGCAATGTTACAGGGGAAAGGGGCTGAGATTTGACAGAAGATGTGGATCTCTTTCCTGTCTCCCTCCCCCAGCCAGTAACAGTGAAGCAGAGCTGAACTGCAGTGGAGGGACGGGTAGGGAGATGCTCTTGGAGCTACAGTGGGCTCCTTCGGGTACAAGCAGATTATCCAGAATACATGCTGGGATATGAATTGCACAGCATTTGCTTTTGAGTGACAACCAGAAAACTACACCTTCCTACATGTTGAAATCCCTGTGTAAGTATCCCAGGAAAATGGATACTTAAATTCATAGGCCACAATGAAAACTAAAATGTGGTTCAGCTTCCATTAAATACTTAGAAAAAGTTAATTTTTAAATTTTATCCGAATATCACGATTCAGAAGAAGGCACTCTTTATTTTAAAATCTTATTGTCTTAAACATTCTTCTCTATGCTTAATATTGATTCCACATAAATAACAGTATCAAAATCAATGTAGTGTAATTAAAAAGGATTTTATTAACTTCAAGTAGGTGCTACATTTTATTTTGTTCTTAGGTGTTCTGTTTCTTGATTCACAGGAGAGAAAACCTTTTCTAACCATGAGTGTGCATTCTACTATTTGAGAATTAAAAGAAATTTTGCTTAATTTGCTAGGCAAGTAGAAGTTTATTACATTTGACATTGTCTTCAGCATCATGTTAGCTTCTGAACACATTGTGGTTGTCTGTATGGGGAAGTAGATTTGGTACAAAGCACAATACATTTTTGGCAACTGTTGTGGTCTCAGGAATGTCACATGGTACAAATATGACTAGTAGATATTTGACTCATCCTTAGCTGACTGCCTTGTCAACGTGTTTTGCTGAACCTGACTTACTTACTCCTTTTGAGAAGTTATATAAATTTCTTGAAATAGATATTAGAATCATAGAATCATCTAATGTTTTGGGTTGGAAGAGACCTTAAAGATCATCTAGTTCCAAAACTCCGGGAAGAGACACCTCCCATTAGACCAGGTTACTCCACCTGACTTTGAACACTGACAGGGTTGGGGTGTCCACAGTTTGGGCAACCTGTGCCAGTGTCTCACCACCCTTACAGTAAAGAATTGCTTCCTAATATCTAACCTAGGTTTCCCCTCTTTCAGTTTGTACCCATTACTCCTTATCCTGTCACTACAGTTCCTGAACAAGAGTCCCTCTCCAGCTTCCCTGCAGGCCCTGCAAGGCCATGAGGTCTCCATGCAACCTTCCCTTCTCCAGGCTGAGCAGCCCCACCTTTCTCAGGCTGGTTTTGTAGGGGATGTGCTTCAGTCCCCTTACCAAATTTGTAGCTCTCCACTGGACTTGCTGTGACAGTTCAATTAGTATTAATAATTTTCTTTAAAACTAAGGCAGATTAAAGTATTTAAATAACTGTGTGTTTTCATCACCACAATGCTGTTACCTTATTGGGATTTTCAAAACTAAGAGATTATCACTGTTTTTAACAACACTTTTGTTATTGGTTCATTCTGTGACTGACAGAAACTAGCGGAGTTGCAAGTGATCTTCAATTCAAAACACAAACAGGCAAACTATATAGATATAATTTTTTTTTTTAATGAAGACTAGCAGAGATGCTTTCTAGGGAGCTGTGCAATCTAGTAAATTCAATCAGAGGGGCACCCTATTTGATTAACCTCTGAACAGGCAAATGTATTGCACCCTCTGCGGCTGAAGTGAATGGGTAGTAAGGACACAGTTTACCACAGTAGAAATGTTGAGCTCTTCTTTTTTAATTGAGTCTGAATAAGTCTGACAGAACACAGACACCTAGGCAAAAGTTTCATTAGTAGATTCTTACTATTCATGTTATGAATTTGCTCAACATCCCTCCTCCACACAGCTGTGATCTGCCTGGTGGCTGGTGCTCAGCTGCCTTGAGCATGGGGTCTCCCAAACTATGCTTGAGGCAAGACACTGAGAAGTTGGTGTGACAATGTGAAGGACAAAAAGAGAGAAGGTGCTGGAAAACAGTACCCAACTTTCATGGTTCCATAGTGACCTGAGAGCACAAGTCAACATTTTTCAATGAATTCTAGGATGCTGGGTTGGGGTTTTTTCAGTGCTTTTTCTGTGAGGAGTGCTTAGTCAGCAGTGGTAGACTGTCTGGCATTTTTACAGTCTGTACTGGATTTAGTCACAGAAAATGTGCACTAATAATGACCTGCACAACATCTACCTCATCTATTGTAGTGTTCAAGTTTGTCTTTACTTGTTTTCCTGCCTTTGTTAATGATTATCACCACAGTGTTACACAATTAACTGAGTTTATGGAACAGTAAAAGCAAAATGGCCATACATGCTGAAAGTGGCAATGGTCAGGTGGTAACTGGCAGATGGCAAGAAGGCCAAATATGAGCTGACTGCTCCGAAAGAGGCACGTGTGGAGCTCTGTGGCTCCAGGGAAGTTAAGGAACTGGTGCTGGTATAGAAGACAGCCTGCTATTTTGATATGATCATAGTGTGTATGTAGCAGACTTGGAATCTGCCTGCAGCAATTGAAGTGTTTTGTTTCAGTTCATGAATTATCTTTAATATTTTTCTAAATAGTATGAGAAATTAACTGAATGATGATTTCTACTTGCACCCATTGGTCTTAATGCATCAGACATGAGATTAGAATGCTCTCTAGTTCTTTGCTGGAGATTGTGAATTCTGCCTGCTGTTGTAGCTGTCATAGAAGGAACGCTTTATATTAGTATGTGAATTTTTGGCTCACCAATATACAGAGATTGAGGAAAGGAACTCTGCAGAGAGCCCTAGAACTTGCCAACCCACTAAAATTCTGGCAGAACCTAGATTTTATTGTTTTATTGTAGCAAAACTGCATCAGTTCCAAGTTACACATATGGAGAAATATGCCAGCTAAACCTTTTATCAATTACATCAATGTACTTGTGTCAAGAAAATTGATTTCTCTGTAGTAAAGACATGAGACACAGAAACAAAACTTTAATTTTTTGTTTATGTAACATTGTTTTCATTTAGCAGGGTCCAGATGTTCATGCATTTTAAAGGCAACTTTTACACTCATTTGGGCTTCTTATTAGAAAGCACCAGTGCATTATTATCCAGAAACCCTTTTCTCCTTTTTGAAACTGAGGTTGGATTAACCAACTCACGGCATTGCATACTGAAAGACTTCTTTGTTCACACGTATTTAGTTTAGAATTCTAAGTTCTACTATTAGGCATATGCAAAGTTCATCTTGCATAATACATTTATTGACTTGTAATGAAAGTGGTATTCTTATTCGTAAAGAATAAAGTTCACAGGTCTCATCCTTTTGTGGTTGTCAAGAGCTCATCTCTTGGAATAAAGACTTTAGATTTTGAACTGAAATGAATAATGAATCTAGATGTTCCTTGTTATCATTTAGATCAAAATCTTCATGTTTTTAGGCAATGATTTTCTCTGCTGACTAGGTTTTCACTAGAGACCTTTCACCAGAGTAGCAGAGTGCCAAATTAACCAAATTCTTTGTCTATTCATGCATTAGGTTAGTTTTAGATTTTTTTTTCCTACGCATAATTTTTCAGATGTGTATTGTTGGAGCATACTCTCATTTCAGGCTAAGTACACTCTCTTAACCACTGGTTTTCCTTCCATGTAAATGTCATTATCATGGTAGCTTGTTTTTTTTTTTTTTTGAGAGAAGGAACTAATGCTTTCTGTGTGTTTGTATAAGAGAAAACAGCTAAAAATGAGATATACTTCAGGAAATCCTTATTTTTGGTCAATGCCTTTCTGAAATTCCCTAGGGAAGATGAACTGATAGGACAAAATTTTTGGCATTCATGATGAGGTGGTCAGAGACGATTTTCAGCCTAGGAAAATGGGAATCAACTCTCAACACATTCAACCCAAGTGTCAAACCAAGGTCAAAGCCATTCCTGAATTTACCAAGGCATTCCTAACCCAGAGGAGAGTGACACAAGACATTTAATTGGGGGTAAGATTAGTCTTCAAATTTCCCATCCTGGCTGTTTCTTGTGAGGAAGTCAAGTCTTGATTGTGGTCTTCCAAGCTCTATTTAAGCCTGTTTATGTTTATTGAGCACTAGGATCATATCAAAACTAAGCAGCCAGCAGCTCTTTGGGTTTTTTGCTAATGTTAGCACCTTTATGGCAGTATTGTGCAGTTTGATATTGGAGATAATGGTACGAAGGTACTAGAATGTCTCTTTTGTCAAGGTGTCACACAGTAATTTTTCTTATACAGTGACTCTGAAGTTAGACAGTTCTTTTGTTATGAATTTGGTGCCAGTTATGCAGTAAAACCATGTTTTAATTGACAGTTGAGTGGAAGGAAATGTAGAGATGTTCTCTCATCAAATGACTGCCTTGAATTTTGTTATGTCACCAGAAGTCTCCAGTGAAATGTCAGCTTTTTCACCTAGAACATTGCTGATCAGCACAAAGCTGCACTAATTGCTCTGGCAGTATGAAAGATGCAAATGCAAAGCTAGAAGTTCCTTGACCAGATATTTTTTGGGATGGAAAATATTAGCAGACTCTGATAACTTTGTGATAAAGAATTTATAGCCATGGATTGCTCTAGAAAATATCTGTTCTGGGAAAAAAACATGAGTTTTCTCTTAAAATCAGGTGTCAGTTGTGCTTGTATGCATGCATTTATTCAGAATGATACAAAGAAAATGTGACCTCTGCATGGAAATAATTCTAGATACTAAATATAGTTATTATTATTCTTTGTTTTTCAGTAATGCTTTATCAATTGATGTCCTAGTTTGATGTTCTTGGCAATGTGCTAAGTCAGAAATTGTGCTTGCCTCTAATGACCTGTGAGTATAGCTATCGCTCCTCTGTGAAATTGATAACTAGTCAGATTTTGTATTTTAGTGATGAAGGACCACCCCCCCCCCCTTTTTTTTTTTAAATTTTTTTTTATTTTGGAAGCATAGCTTTAAAAGTGAGCCGGGAAATATCCTCTGCCCCAAGGTTGAAATGAAACAGCCAGTCACTGATTTTAGCCAAGGTTTAGCCACTGTTTACCTTGTAGTGATAATGTATGCAATGAGATACATACTCTTGTCACTTTGCATTATTTAAAGCTATTCTGATCAAGTCTCTGGTATTGCATTATTTATGGCTTTATCTTTCATGGAAAATGAATAATAAGCCTAGCTCTGGCATTGCCTGAAGTAGGATATGCGCATGTCTACATGCAATCTTTACATTTTAGTGAGAAGCAAGATTACTTTTAAAAAATATAACCAACATATCTTTGCAGATTTTAGTAGCTGGAAAAAGTAAAATAACTTCTAGAATAAAGAATAGAAGGTAAGTTTTTCCTCTGTACTCTGGGTATGTCCTCAGAGTTGGTAGAGGGAGAAGAACAACTAGATCACTGCTTGCAAATCTGTTACACTGAAGTCTGGCATCTCAAACATGTCACTGGAATAAACAATTGGTATATCTGTACTAGCACCAGGACTTTTTATGTTTAGAAAGTTAAATAGTGGGGGAATCAACATAATTCTCTGTTCTGTTGGAATTCATAAGGTCCTGTTTAGGGGAGATAAAATATAGCCTACTGATAGCCAGGTTTTTTCATTGGGTATATGGCAGACGTTAGTGATTTTTCACCTTCAGAACATGAGAATAGGCTGAAAATCCTCTTTTAAGCTTTACATTTTCTGCTCAGTTCTATCAAGAGACAGGATTATATCCTACATATACAACACAGTATATACTTGTTGTGCCAGGCCCAGCTATAAGTGTCACAAGAGGGCCCAAGCCAGTTAAGTTCAATAGAGTCAGTGGAATTTCATCAGTTTAAGTTAATTCCATTTCTGTCCATTATGTGCGTATGTGGGAAAATGTACATGGGTGTCAACAATACTGCTGTGGATGTAAAGTGGCAGATTGCCCCAACATTCTGAGAATTACTAGGCAATTTTTCTGACCCGTCTACTTATTAAACACTGAATTAAAAGAAGAATGAATGAACAGGACTACAAAGTAGTACAAAACCCTTTAAAAAGAATTTTCAAACAGTAGCTGAGAGAGGCTGGGCCATCAATATCCCTTTTTGGGTTACCTTTCTTGACCTTGTCTACAACTTGGACTTCAATGTTAGTAGCTGAATTTTTGTGCAATTTCTTTCCTCTCCAGCTGGTGTGCCTGTATACAATTTGTCAAATCAGATTAGCAGAGAGCATATATTATTTCCTTCTTGGTTTTAGCAGATTTCTTCTTTAATTTCCTTTACTTGTTGTAAAATGAACACCTTCCCAATTCATTCTTGGCAGTTGAACCTGAGCCAGTAACATAACTCAGAGCAATTTCTTCATTATTCCTCCACAAGTAGAGGGTTTAGAGATTTACTGTTCTGCTTTGTTCTGGTCATGCAGCCATGTGGGAACTCATGCCTTCTGATCAATGAATCAATATGATTACGCAGAAGATTCTTATTGTTTAAAACACACTCCACTCACATATCTCACAACTTTGACATCATACCCTACTTATACACTTTGCTTACTTATACATTTGTAAGAGACGGTCCGAAAATCCCTCATCTGCCTCACGATCATCGCCGAAGACAGAGACTGAACACAGCAGTCCTGGCCTGGCTGAGGTGGGATTGTCTGCCAAGTGTTGCCTACGGGTGTGCCCACTGGGAACTGGTACGCATTCCTGAGGAAAATTAGTGCAAGTCACGATGGACTGTGCCGTTCTTGCTGCCCAGGCGGGAAGGACTGCGCTGAAGCGGAAAGGAATGACCTGTCTTGTACGTCTGTCCTGTACCTGTTTCCCAAAGCAACGGGCCTCATAACAATGGCTGTAGATTTCCCAACCTCTTGGCCAGTTGCCCCTCGCTTCTGAAAAGGACTATAAAGGGACCTTCTGAAATAACCGAGATCGGAGATCTCCCCACGGAAAGAAGACGAATCTATTGGCGGAAGACCACGAGGACTTCGTCTCATCCGTTGGTAGCTATTGCCCCTCTTTTCCCTCTCTCTCTCTCTCTTTTACTCTCTTCTATTGCATTACTGTGTTGCGGGCACTTAATAAAGGTGCACTGCTTTGATTAAAACTGAAATCTCTTGTGTCCTTTTACACTCTGAGATCGATAAACGAACCATCACGACCCCCGCTTGCATTAGCGGATCGTGACATACATTCTACCTACTTATACAGTTCACTCACTTATACATTCTATAGCTTATAACTTCCACATGTCACACTACTTATACATCTTACTTACTTATACCTTTTACAACTTTTACCTAATACACTACTTACACATTTTACTTGCTTATACATACTTATACACATTATTCTACTTATACATTTTACAACTTTACATAATACAGTACATATACATTTTGTAACTGCTGTGCATGAGATCTCACATTGCTTGACTGGTTTCTCTATTTTGTCCATGAGCTCTGCACATGCTTTTCTGATAATATGATTGGTTTTAATCGAGTGTAGCAAGTCCTTTTTTATATATTCCTTGCTGCCTTGGTATTTAGTTTTTCAGCTTCTTCTTTCCCAATTTGGCACAGTTTACCTTTCAGCCCTTCATGAATTCCTGAGGGCTCTAACAGGTGGGGCTCCTGATCCAGGCAAGCAGCATTGAGATAATGACAGCAACAAAACCCATCCAGTGATCAGCAGCTAAGTTAGTCCAGGAAATCCAAACAAGAAGACAACGAAGGACAGGGAACAAATACAAGCCCATCCCATCTCTCCCCTGAACCTTCAGACTGGAGCTTAAAAACCCTCTTGGGGCTGATGTGCTGCAGCTGAAGGTGGAAAGGCCAGGTGAAGCCAGTGAGGGTAATTCCAGCCTGGTCTCACTCTGAGGGCTCTGGTAAAAACAACTAAAAATGGTTTGGCTGGGCCACACTATCAAGGTTCAAATACTGTACGAGAGAGCCACAGCATGAAGGAACAGGTCTGCACTTGGGAAGGAGTCAGCTACAAAGCTGAAAAAGTGAGAAAAAGGGAGATATTTCATCAAAGCTAATTCTTCTGTCTTTAAATTAAAGCAACAGTCTAAACTGATATTCATAATGCTTCCCTTGGTTAGGAACCCCACAAATCTTGTTTGCTTCTCCCCAAATTTAGAACCTCCATGGGACAAGACAAGGCAATCTTCAAATGTATTTATTAGAAAAAGGGTGTCATAGTAACTGTGCATAGTAAATGTATAACATCAGCAGACTCTGAAAAATCAGGGTGGAATGACGAAAAGAAAAATAGGTCACCAACTCTTGAAAGCAGCTTTCCTGCATAAAGTAAAATAGATGTTTCAAACCCAGTTACAGGCCACAAGAATCAGATGTCAATAGTGAAGGCCAGTCACTTCAGTCAAGTGTCAGCTTCTTCTCAGGATTTTTGCTGCCTAGTGTGGTGTAATTATCACTACACTGTCATAATCTCTGCCTGCTGCTGGTGGTGTCTCACTTATATGCCTGTCAACAAGTTGATTGATGCACTTCTCGTTTTCATTAGCCATTATACAATCTTAGTAGCTACATCATACCAAAAATCTGTTGTAATTCTTCAGACTGACATATTTAAGTATGCTGTACTTAGAAGCTGCCACAACCCCCTGTAGATTCCCCAGAAATGCCTTCTTTTTCACTGTCATATTTCTGAGCAGTCTTGTAGTCAGATTGTTAGGAACAGTTTACCTTATCCATCGTATCTACATGTGAGGCCAAGTGTGGAGACCAATCTGGCAGGATTATGCTGGTAGACAGCGCGTGTGGGAAGCAGCGCTCACTTCAGCATGGTGACTGGGAACTCAGTGAGGAGGGATTGACGTGGTGCCAAACGTGTGGCCAAAAGCTTTGTGTTGCGCAGTGTTGGTGGTGAAGGTTGCTGACAGCACATGCTATTTTTATCTCGGTCAGCTGGTATTTTGCAGTCTCCACTTCCTCTTCAGCAGAGCAGTGTGGCTGTGTACACGGTGACCGTGCAGCGGCCTCGCGCGCTGGCCAGGCTGGCGCGGACAGGCGCACTCGGAGCGGTGCCCGCAGCTGGCGTGCAGTGTCCTGCTGCACTCGCTGCACTTCAGCAGTAGCCATGCCTTCAGCAGGTTTATGTTTTAGCCATTCCCCTTACAGTAATTCAATTTCAAGTTCTGGCCTGCAGGTATTTACTACATATTTCACAATGCTTGTTAATAATCACTGTTTTTTTACATCTGTATATTATATTTGGTGGTTCTCTTGCTTTAGGCATGTAACAACAACATCATGTGCTAAATGATAGTAGCTGCTGTCAGTCAGCTGTCAGCATTGTGCTTATAATTTTAACAACTATTCTTATTAGGTTACTGGTGCTAGAATGTGATGTAGCACTATGCAATTCTTTTTGCCTTTATAAACAATATGATCTGCAAATACTTTGAGTTCTCACTTGGAAAATGCTCAGCTGTGGATGATGCAGGTGATGAAATGATGGTTTCAAGGATCAGACCCAAAAGAATTGTGATTCTATATTTATACCCGCAATTAAATCTGAAAACTCAAAGCTACTGGAAATGCCAGTAGCTACTTTGGATGAAGTAGACCTGGAAAATTTTAGTTAGTATTTTATGTATTTAAAAAGAAAGACAAAGCAGATTCTGAAACAATTTGTTCAGTGTTTTCCTGTTCCCAAGGTTAAGAACAACTGGCTTCAATTCCCAGACCTGGATGGAGTTCTGATCTCAATGAATTTGCTCTGGGTGAGGTCCTCAGCACACTGCTCATACAATTTTAGTTCTGATGTTTAGTATAATTTGTACCTGATATCAGCATCATATCTGAGAGATATAACCCCATTTCAACCAATTTTAAAATTTCAGGTACTTGCTGACCACATCTGACAAGCACAAACAGTACAACCTTATGCAATATTGTAATTACAATACTGTGCAAGTAAAGAGATAATTTAATTAAATGTTTTCTGCATTATTGTAGGAGACACTGCTATGAGATACAAATAATTCTTTAATGTAAATACATGGAAAAATGGAACTAATGTTTTACCTGCACATTTCATCTTATCATTACTTTCTGAGAGTTTGTGCCATCTCTCTGACAATTCAATTCATGCAGATAATAGAAATGAAATTATTACCTGTGTAACTGCATTTCTAGAAAAATTCAGTTTTAGAAACCAATACTTAATCAGAAGCAAACCAATTTATATCTGCTTGAGAAAAGTTGGTAGCTAAGTAGCAAACAGTCCACAGTTTCAAGGCACACAAACACAAAAAATTGAAATTAACATTCTCAATGCTTCTATGACTAATTATGTCATGTAGCCACCATTAAACCATATCACAAAAGATGAGTATTACAGTTATTCTGTAGAATAATTTTGTATGTCTAAGCAGAATTTAATGTGTCTTTATAACATTAAAGAATAATTGTATAATATTTGCTAAGTAGAAAATTAGGTGATTTTGAAGCTGATAATTATTTCTCTGTGTGTGTGGCTTTCTGATCTCAGTTACTTTTGGTCATATAAATACGATATTTATAGTGTTTGGTTTTTTTGTCATAAACGATCTCTACTGATATGTACACTAATTAATTTTGTAAAATATGCCCTAATAATTTTCTGCACATACATTTAGAATTTAGTCGCAGTATATACAATTTCGGTAATTGTCTCTTATTTGGAGATCTAATGTCTAAAAATCAGAAGTAGCAGCAAGTGTTGTTTCAAGCTATGTTTTCCTGCACAAATTTCTCCACTGGCTGTTTTTCTAAAATAAAGTATGTTTTACGTATTTCATATTTTAGATTCATGAAATAATCTGGATAATTCTGAGACACAGGGAATGTAATAAGGAAATCTTGAGGAACTTAGTGTTAATTCAACTATTAATTTTATTTCATTAGACTTAAGTTGGAGTAGGCAGCTGTGAATGAAATAATTTCAGAGTTCTAGGTTCAGAAAGGGGCTTTACAGTCCGTTTTTTTTTGTGTGAGCTCATATAGCTGAGGGTTCTGGTTTTAATGATTGTGCTTTATTTTTCTTCTCTGCCTCATTTCCATGCAAAACACCTCCAGATGTATGTGACCAGACTCTAAAAAATGTATCATGATAATAGAATAGTTAAACTTTTAATCTTCCTATATTTCATATTCCTATATGAAGGTTTCCAATGCAACTTCTCCAGCAAAAAGGTTCATTGCTTAGTCCCAGGCTTAAAAATCAGTCCCAATGTTTTTGTGCGCTGAAGATGTCCTCAGATCACCACTTGACATGGATTAATACCATCTCCAAATCTTTGCAACCCATGCCCTATAATCACCTAAGACTAACGCAGAAGAGAAGACAGAGAAGTGAGGGACACAGACAGGCTCAAAACGGATGGAGAGCTTTACACACACAGGGAACAGGCAAAGTAAGTGTTCTCCTTGTGTACCTAACACTTCTACGTTAGCTCTCCCAGATCTTACAGTGACCTCAAGCAGTTTGGGAGGGAAAAATCCTTGATAACAGAAAATAACAGTTTCTGCTGCAAATAAAAGGCCAAGAGCATGTGAAAATACACATGTTCACAAAGTGTATTTGTGACTACCTCAAGACTCAATACTTGCTGACAGCATAAAATTGTATCTAGGTTCTTTTAGTTTTATGCTATTTGAAATAAGAATTGTCTGCAGTATATCACCTGCTACTGTGTGGTATTTGTAAATAATAGCAATGTCTTTTTATTTAAGATACAGTTTTTTACAGCAGCAGAAGGAGCTCTGTCAATGCATGTGCTGGTTGGGATGCTGTGAACAGGATTTAGTCACCAAATTTAATGGCACTGCTATTGTACTTCTCTGTTTTAAGTTCCAGCTCTTTCTTCCCTGTTTCACTGTCTTCTACTAGTGCTTGCTCTCTCTGGTAATAACTGTAGATTTAAACCCACAGATGGATTAGAAGTAGAAATTTTCAAAGTCAGCATAGCTCAGTGAAACTCAGAAATCCTACTATGCCTTCATCCGCAAGTTTCTGCATCTAAATCCTTTTTAGGCCTTCACAGAAATCTAGATTTAGCAGCTAAAGGTGATGAACTTCTAACTGCAAATATCATTTGGCATTTCAGTGTATGTAATGGCTTCCTTCCTAGGCTTTTAATTACTTCCCAGGTCTTGAATATCAGTTGCATTTTCTGCCCTTTTTGGCCCATCTTCTCATGCCAGTGAAAAGGCATGGTGTTCAGCTACAGCAGACACACTTGGTTTGTCTTGCAATGACTGGATTTTGAAAAACCTGGAAATACTAATCCGCGGATGCTGAGTTTTCATGAAATTTAGTAATATGTTTGACAAAGTAGTCTTTTTTATTACATCTATCAGTTTTCTCTTCCCCTGAGGGGTTTCACATTGCAAAGTAAAAACAGTAAGAAATTATCAAAAGGAACATGGATTAACAAATTTTTGATTCTATGAGTGGTTTTCTTTCCACACTGAATTTAGTGAATGTGAAACTAATGATACTGAGTGAAAATAATAAGATGATAGCTATCATTTGGTGCTTTCTGTGTAGCTAAGCCTCACCTATCTTTTGTGTTAAAACATACTGTAATATGGTAAGTGCAAAGTACTACTGGGAAAAGAGAAATATATGAAAAGTATGTGGATTATATTAGTAGAGTTTCTAGGTTTTAGTGGAATTTTTGTAAGATACTTAAAAAATTACTGTTTGATCTACTCAGCCTCCTTTAGAAATGATACATTCTTACTGCTACTTTAAACTTACGTTGGAGTAGGCAGCTGTGAATGAAATAATTTTACTGAGTTCTGGGCTCAGTTGCTTTGTTACAGGTGTTCTCAAAAGCATTCATATCTCTTTAAAAAATACCGAATCCAATTTTTCAATGTTATTGGCAGCAGAAGGACACAGTTTCACTGTGGAGTCTTTGAATTATCTTGACAATGTCTTATCAGAATTAACAAGTTTTGTGTGAATATTAGGTATGGGAAATGCATTCTATAATAGAATGGACTTTAATTTGGAAAAAGAATTTTTGACTGTGAGCACTGGAAGCTGAAGACAAACATACATCCATCCACGGTCACAGATGTTTGGGTAAAAAATTCTCAGTGTTGGTAGTATAAAATCTGTTTATTGAGAACTTCCATTACTTCCGCTGTTAACACTGAATGTTGATAGTCTCTGAAAAATCTATTCATTTAACCTGTCTGATCTTCATACCAGAACTCGTATCTATTAGTCATTCAGTAGTTTAAACCTTTCTGTATCAGACATCATTTATTTCTCCAGGCATCATTTGGTGCCGGAAATTGATTTCAGTTTCCAGGTTGTGCTGTCAGGCATGTGCAAGGTAATTGAATTGGTAAAAATGAGCAAACAAAAAAAAAAAAGTGTGAGTAATGTAAATATTTACAAAACTGTACTAACAAATGTCATATTGGTCTTTATTTATCTACTTTGCAGCATTCCCAGACTTTTTATTCAGTTCTCCTTCAATAAAATGCTGGTTTCTTTTTATGCAACTTTTAGCATTATATTTTATATATGCTATGATATTATATTGCCTTATGGTTGATGTTAATCAAACTATTATTCTTCTAACTACAAAAGCTTAAAATTATGTCTTTCATTAAATGACAGATAATCTAACACTCAGTGAAACCTGAAGAGCATCTGTCAAACTATTTAATTTTTTTTGACATGCACAATCAATACAAACAAACATGGTTTTCATTTCATTATTCATCAACAAAGACAATCTGACAATATCTAAAGCATTAATTGCTCGGATTGAAACATTCTGGCACATGTTATGTTCTAATATTTAACAAGACTTTAATTTTAAAACCCTTCTCCAGCTGGACTAGTGCTTCATACAGGATTTCCCTGACATTTGGTTGAGTCTAACATGGCCTCACTGTCTGTCTGTGTACTGAACACAGCCCACAAAACACATGAGGTCAGGCCTTGCCTTTTTCTGGGAAGGAAAAATGTTTGATCAGAGCATACGACTTGAAACTGCAAATATATCTCTCCTGTGCTGCTGAGGGAGCAGAAGGGACACCACTGGGTGGTCTGCAGGACAACTCACCACACAGGGCAGCAGCTCCAACACAAGTCTCTTGCCTGGTGTTCATGTGCACATAAATACTTGGCACTGTCCCCCTCTCTTCCCTGGATCAACAACATGGATTCAGAAGGCCAGGATGACACAGGAGAATGGGGTAGGTAAAGGTGCCTGGATTTTGGTAAGAACATGATATTTTAAAGGCATCTCATCTGTGCCATTTCTGAAAAATCCTGAGTTGTATAACAAGCAGTGCCTTTGTGAATCTGATATCAGGTGATCCCACAGCACACAGATAATTTATTTTTATAATGCTTTTCCTTCACATGTTATTTTCTGTTTCTCATTCTCGTGTTATCCTCCTTGCTGAGTAAATATTATCACTGAGTGTGATATTCCATGACTATGCCTCTTCTCTGCTTTCTTTTGTGACTAAAACTTCTCATTTCCAGCTTATATTTCATGAGCAGTAATGACTGAAAAATTACTTGGTATTTTTATGTATTTATTCAGAATAATTTTATCTGAGTTGTAGTAGTAATTATTATCTCCTACTTACACATAGCTTACTGTACTGCTTAGTTTATTGTTCTGTAATTTATACTGTGTCTAGTTTGGCATATTCATTCATAACAGAAGTTCTTACGGTCTCTGAGGTTGGGCTGACAATGTTTTATAGCTATTGCTGTTATTCTCTATTCTACCTAGAAAAAACAGTGTCTCCAAATCTGGGGCACAAAGTTGACTCTTGTCCCAAAGGTATTGCCATTGAGGTGAGTGTGTACAAATGCATGAAGAATTCACTGAGTCAATCAACTGCTTCGTTGTCAAGTGCCTTCTGTGCACATGGAGCCTGGCATTTTCTTAGGTTTAGTTGGCATAATGACAAAGAAGCTGAAAGAGAGGCTAAGTTTTCATACTGTTGCCATAGTTCTTACCGAGCACAGGAGTCAGCTGCTGTTAGTTAGTTTAGGCAGATTGATGGAAACTGTTACAGACCACCAGAATTAGACACCAAGGAGGTGTCTAATGACTCCTAGACATTTTTAATTAATTTTTTTTGGCATATTCTTCCTAATATTTCCCTAAATCAACTGCAATTTGAAAAAAGGCAGGCATATCCTGGATTTTGAAATGGGCTCACTAAATTAACAGAAAAAGAAGTCAATCAGCTTCCATATAATGAATGAGAAAAGATGAGTCAGAAAAAAAGATAAGCAAATACTTTTTTTCTTTCAAAGGTAGTTGTAGATTTCTCTGGACTACAAAGTCTAACACTTCTAATAGTTAGCAAATGGATATTTCCACATTCCTGACATCAAACATGCCCATTTTACAGCTGGATGCAGTGCTTTGCAGAATAAAAATTTTTGATTTAACTCCTTGGCAGAAATTCTGATGATAAGAGAGAGTGCATGGTCTCATGGTAACTTTTTTGTTAAAAGTAGCAATGCCTTCCTGAAGCAAGCACTTTTCTGATGTGATATATAGCAATAGTAATAGGTAATAGGTGATAGTGGATTTAATAGAGAAAAATAATTACAATTGCACTGGTAAGCTTAGTCTAGCTATGGAGAGAGCTCTAATCAAGCCACATCTCCTTTGCATTGTAGCTGTTCTGTCAATTTTGGTGTGATATATTTTGTCATTTTTATACAGACACAACTTCTAGTCTTTAATAGACTAGAAGAATTTATGTTTTGGCAGGATTATGAAAGACTCTGTCATTTTACATTAGCAGAAATATGAAAGACTTGCAAACTAAATCTTCATGCCTGGCCTACTCCCAAACAAAAAAAAGATAGATGTTAAATTTCTCTAGTAACACCAGCTAGACTGTATTTAATAATGTTTGAAAATTTATATTCTTTCAGAGTAAAACTATGTGAGAATGAAATTGAGCAGATTATTAATATGAAAGAGCATTCAGCTCTATTATACAAATATAATAAATAATAGTAGAGAACCTTTAAAATCTTCAGGGACAGGGGAAGGGAGCTTGCTACGTTCAGTGCTTACATGTTATGTAACCATGTTTGAGGTGATATTACTTCATTACAACATCAGAAATATATTACATAGGAGAAGCCAAAGAATCTGAGCTCATATTTTTGTTCGTTTTTATTGGGATTGCTTTCATGGAATCACCTGGAACTCATGCATAGTTTTTCACTTGTAATGCTGTAAACAAGGGTATGAAATCCCCAAACCCCTTTGGCCATTTTCCAGGGAAAAAGTCAAAGAGTGAAGCCAGCAAGACTCTTACATCTTATATCTCGTCCCATCTTACAGAGGGAAGAAAGTATCAAGGGAGAAGAAATTAGGAGGAGCAAAAAATGAGGTGGCTGTAAACAAACAGGAGAGGGAGAGTCTGAAACTTCCAGAAGCTGATCAACAAAGAGAAAATTACTATCAATACAGGAAAGGACCAGAAGCCAAGAAAGAAAAGAGGAAAAGATAAAGTAGAGAAATGGAGAAGATCAAGAGAAACAGCACAAACAGCAAACATCTACAAAAATTCTGGGCAACAGTGTGGAAAAACTGTTATGTAAGATTGTGATGTATTTGCCTTAATAATGGGATTGGATTTGATAAGCTCAGACAGCATGACCAGTTTTGTGCTCTCAGGGTGTTTGGCAAAAAAGGCAAAAGTTTTCAGTGAATGTATCTTTTTTAAGATGCTAGAAAAAGAATAAGAATGTATCAGTGATATACTTCTAGCCTTCTAGTAACCTGTAAGTCATTGCTAGTAACCTAAAAGACTTTGAAGAGTGTGTATTTTGAACCTACATCAACCAAATTTTATTTCACCAAGACTGACTAATTTGCAGGACATTCCAAAAGAGCTGCCTGGCCCATTTTCACTGAATTTTGAAATAGTTGGAACATGTATCTTTCTAGAATGAGCATTAGTAGCAAAAAAGCAAGGAGGACCATGCAGATGAAAATAGACTACTTAATATATTAGTTCTGAACATAGTCACCAAAACATAAAGGCGGAATTCCATCCAGTGATAAATTCGAAGAATTTATGTATCTTTTTATAAATAAAATTTATGGGTAACTGCTCTTCATAAACACATCAAAAGCAGTGTGGCCAGCTGATCAAACGAGGTGATTCTCCTCTACTGTGCTCTGGTGAGACCCCACCTGAACTGCTGTGTCCAGTTCTGGTGTTCCCAACATAAGGAGGACATGGAACTGTTGGAGAAAGTCCAGAGGAGGGACATGAAGTCAAGAAAGGGACTGAAGCACATCCCCTACAAAGCCAGGCTGAGAGAGTTGGGGCTGTTCAGCCTGGAGAAGGGAAGGTTGCATGGAGACCTCATGGCAACCTTGCAGTATCTGCAGGGGCCTGCAGGGAAGCTGGAGAGGGACTCTTGATCAGGACCTGTAGTGACAGGACAAGGAGTAATGGGTGCAAACTGAAAGAGGGGAAACCTAGGTTAGATACTCAGAAGAAATTTTTTACTGTGGAGGCGGTGAGACACTGGAACAGGTTGTCCAGAGAAGCTGTAGACACAGAATCTCTGGAAGTGTTCAAGGCCAGTTTGGATAGGGCCTTGAATAACCCGGTATAGTGGAAGATGTCCCTGCCCATGGCAGTTGGGGTTGGCACTAGATGATCTTTACTGTCTCTTCCAGTCCTTAACATTCCATAATTCTGTGATCTCTGAATCTTTTCTGCACAGGTATGACACGTTTAGGATTTCCCTCAAAAACAAGGGCAAGGAGAGTAGCATTGCCCTCTGTCTCCAAAGCAGAGGGGCATATTTGGAGAAATGAGCACAGTGCACATGTTGTGCCTGGCCTGACCCAGATGAGTGTTGATGGCAGCTCTTGGTTTTACCAGCTCTTGGGGGTTGTGCTGAAGACAAGGCATAGGGAAAGGCCTATACCATGCTGTCAGGTTTGCTCTGGGGCAGAATGGTGATTCTGCAAAACATTTATACTGGTGCACATTTACAGTCATGCAGTGCCTTAGATGCTAATAAATGCAGTAACTTATTTTGTAACATCAGTTAGTTCATCAAAATAATACAGCTGGAAAATGACATTCTCATTTAATACACTTTGAATACCCTAGGCTTTTTAATTAAAAGAAATTAAGCTTCATGATGTTAATGAAGATAACTTTGTCTTATCTGTAAAATAAAACAAAACATATACAGAGTTATCTACCAAACATATAAATAGAACTTGACTGGAATTTGTGGTTTGTTTACTGCTCCCTTTTTTGTAAAAAAACCCAACTTCGTAAGAGGCAGCGAGCCTCACAGTATGTAGCTTCCTTCTTTATTTTATTTACATCTTGTTAATTAATTCCCAAAATTATTTTGGATTACTGTATGACTAAATAAATTAAAATACCATTTGAGGGACAAAGTACACCTTGAAGAGAAAATATGCTAAGAGAGAAGGTAGGTAACAGTGATGAGTTTAGCCTACCAAAAGCACACATCTCCTGAAAGACAAGAGAGGGTTTCCATAGTTCCTTAAGAGAGGGGAAGGACCTCTGTGCCCACGGAGTTCCCTGAGACGGACTCAAATTCTTCCAGGGTGAAAATCTGGTATGGACAGAAGATGCAAACTTTGCAGGAGAGCTTTAGAAACGCCAGGGTGCAGAGCAGCCTGGGCTGCGAGGCCTTGCAGGGACATGGGGGAGGCCCTGGGGAGGCAAAGGAGTGATGGGGCCCCCGCCTGGCACAGCACTGCTCCCAGGCATTTGTCTTGGGTTTGGAAATACTCCTCTGACAGCTGTCTGACATGGAGGAAACTTGAAGAGATGTGCCAAATCTTCACTTATATCCAGACAAAGGTCCTAAGAGGAGAGGGTTGTTTCCTTTGTCCTCGCCTTGCATGAATCAATGCTTTCATTAATCCTCAGATCCTGGCTTTTGCATAGAATAAGTGTGCTTCAAAGTATATTGAAAACTTAAAATCAGGTCTTTTATCTCTATGGCTGTGTTAGCAAGAAAATCTAGTCTAAACAAGTGCTCAAACAGAAGAGCCTTAACATATTAAAGCATTATTTTGAGATCCTATTTAAAAACTTCATCCAGATCCCTTTTGCTGTGCTTTGGAAATGCATGTTGAAGTTTGAGTTCCATTAACTTGACTGCAGGTTTGACTCCTCATGCTGTTTCACATAGCTGCTTTTTTCTTTCCTTTTTCTTACTGTATCCACGGTAAGGCTGAGAAACTCACAGAAGTTCTGTAAAAATGAAGCTAAGAAGAGCGAGTATTTTACACTGTTCATGCCTTGTCACGGTCTTCACCATAGACTGTGGGGGAATCTCTGCTCTCGCACCTGGAGCACCTCCTTCCCCTCCTTCTTCACTGGTCTTGCTGTCTGTAGGGCTGTTTCTCTCATATAGTCTAATTCTCTCTTCTCTGGATGCTTCTGTGCAGCAACATTTTTTTTCCTCTTAAATCTGCTATCACAGAGACATTGTGTCTCTGCTGTGATCTGTTATCACAGTATCACTGTTGCTGATAGGCTCAGCCTTGGCCAGCAAGGCCATCCGGGACCCGGCTGCACTGGCTCTGTTGGACATCGGGAAGACTTCTGTAGGTTCTCACAGACGTCACCCCTGTGAAAACCCCCACTACCAAAACCTGGCTGTGCAGGCCCAAGAGAGAAATTCATAAGAAGACATTGCATGGCTGACATCTCATAACTGCATCTTCCCCCTTAGATTTTGAAAGGAGTGAGAGGGAAGCAAACATAAAGACAGGAAATTGTTTTTTACCTGGCCATGTTACATTGTGTTAAAGTGAATTTCCTTAAATCTGAATATGAAACTGTAACAGTCATAATATGTACTTGAAGAGAAAGCTCCTATAAGCACATTTGTACATATACCTATAAATATAGCTATGTACATTTATATATGTGTGTGTGACATACTTATATCTATCTATATATATAGAACTTATGACAAAACATGTTAACTTAAATGTAGAACTAAATATAAAAGCTGAGCATGAATGAAATTTACAGTAACAGGCCTAAACAAAGTGATGTGATTAATTCACATTCTTTTTTTCTCTAGCATGAAAGGGGCTTCCTTTTTCTTATAACTTTGCAATTTCCTTTTTTGTTTTCATAGGCAGTTTGCATTTTTATTGAAGCTGAAAAGATTTATTAAAAGAGAGATACAGAAGTCAAATTTTTCTTAGCTTGGATGATTATAGGAAAGCATCAGAAGTTTGACCCTAGTCTGTGAAAAATGAAATATAACTTGAAAAAAAATTTTAATTTATAGCTTTATATTGGTTTTTATATTTTGTTAATTTTGTTTTTAATTATTATTACAATACATTTCAAATATTCTTCTTCTGGATTATAAGGAATTTATGAACACTTTCCTGTACATTTCCATATGTATTCCAATTATTAGGTTTTAGGGCAGGAACAAAGAGGTGTGGAAATATACAAACATACAACATGTGCATATCAGTAGAAAAAAAAGAAACCTCAGAATTCTCAGCACTGAAAATAGACAGGGATCTAAGACAAAGACCAGCAGCTCCAAAGAACACAGGAAGCACTGGTGGGTGAAATACTCACCCCAGCTTTTTAGTGTACGTAAGGGTTACAGTGGTGCAAAGCAACCTGTACAGGGCTGCTGTCAAGGGAGACATTCCTGGGCAGAAAAGACATATTATGTGGGTAAAAACATGCAGCCTCTTTGGAATATCAGCTGTGTGATTTCCACTACAGCAGGTACAAAAATGAAGGTGGATTTGTAACTCAAATTGACCTTTCAGCGAACTCAAGGAATCAACCCAACTTTTAATCAATTGTGCTGTGTAGGTGTTTACACACAGACGTGCCATCGCATAACTGCTTGCTTTGGAACAGAAGGAAATAAGACTAGGCCTCTGGAGTGACTCTAAATGACATCAGAAACTGTCTTCTGCACAGAGGCACAGATCCCACAATTCCCAGTCTCCCTGGCAGCAGGGATTATGGAACTGTACAACAACTTGCTCCAAGAACTTCTTTAAAGCAGTCCCTGTGTCTTACCTAAATTCATGTCAGGAGTAACCCACATGATCATATGTACCTTAACAGGTCAGGACACTCAATATTTGAATTTTTACTTGATACTCCTTCATATTTTATCAATATTACTTTGTTACAATGTCTGACCACCAAACAACTTTTATGTGAATTATACAAGAAAGAATGAGCTACAGTAGTTTATTTACCTAGGCTCTTCTAATGGTTTATGTCCTTCAGTGTAAATTTGCACTCCTATCCTTTCATCAGGAAAACTCCTCTGACATTACTTTCTGTATTGACTTTATGTCTCTGCTCTCCATTTCCCTATACCACTTGCATGGCATTTCTTCTGCTTCCTGTAGTCTCTGATACCCTCTTTTTCTCTGAGCTTATCACTCATTTATCACTGCATGAAGTCTTATGACAATAATTCAAGAAATATCAGAATGTTATTTATGTCTTTCCTATAACAGTGTGTATATAATTCCATCCTCTACCTCCCTTCTCCTGTATTACCATCTCTATCTCAATAACAGAAACAAAACCAGTGGATGAAAATGAGAGTTCATTTATATTCATTCCTAACAATTAACGTTGCTGTCATCTTCAAATCAACCATTACTTTCTTATACAGTATCTGCAGCTTTCCAGTACAAATTTGTTTCCTTACTGTTGTCTTCTGATAGTTCTTTGTAGGACATTTTACTCTCCAGTTCTCTCTTGTTTTGCTTTCTCTTGAACTCATCACTGTGAAGGAGATGGATAAACATTTGCTAGTACAATAAAAAAAACCAAACCAACCAACCAACCAAACGAGCATAGAATACCATTAAGTCAGATATAATATTTTCCCAGAGTTTTCAGCATTTTTTTCCTTGCTGTAGATCACCCTGCCCTTTGGAAGGGGCAGATGACTGTCACTGAGTTTCTTTCCCCCTCACAAGCACAGAGTTGGTGATTTGTGTGTTCATACTGACACATTTCCCATCTCAGTCAACTTTCTCTTGGTTTGGAGGAAATTCTGCTTCTTTTCTCTCTATTCTCCTGTGCACTCTGACACAACCAGGTAGGCAAGGTAAGGGCTTTAGACCAGCATTAACATGACTCCAGGTAACATAGTTTCCCACTCTGTTCCCAGTGGTTTCCTGTTCTCTCTGAGATAACTCAGTTCATTTATGACAACATCTTTACACAAGCACTTCTAGAAAATGCCTATTATATTCCTGCTCTATGAGAAATACACCTTTGTTTACAAAACTTTCACTTTATTGCCCATTTTAATTTCTATTCCATATGACAAGCTTGATGAGTGATTTTTGCTGTCTGGAAAGAGACATGCTCAGCAATTGCTTCAATAGGAATGGAAAAGTTCTGATTTCCAGGATGAAATAATATACACCAAACCCAATTTTAACCATATCAAAATGTTCAATTTCTTTGAGTTTAATTATTTATCTCAGGTAAGGGCATCAGTATTGTGTTCTTATATAATTTCATTTTGAATTGAGTATGGAACTCACGGTATGAAAGGTAAATATCCTAGTGATTATTCATTGCATTTTTGGATGAAACCTATGTTTTCCTGCAAAATGCTTTTACACTGTAGAAGCAGCATTATCTCATGGAAAACTATCCCATGGGGGAATTTCTAGACAGCTCAATCCATTATAGAATATTGAGCTGCAGTAATTAATTTCCTCATCTTTCCCCTAATTTGGCTTTTAGATGTAGAAATTCAAAGCTGAAACTTCACCACCTTCTTGGTTCCAGTTAATGCAGCTGTTGCTGGTTTGGATAGTTGCGGAGGGGACTACTGGCTGAATGATGATCTTCTGTATGAGCTGGTAAAATATGCTTATAATTTCACCATAACCTTGATGCCTTAATTAGAACACGTGTATATTTATGTGTATATGCTCACTAGAGTTACCAAATTACAGACTGTAACAACGCCCTGGTTTTAATCTCTGTAGACTGCTTTATTATTATTTTTATTTGCAGCTGCTCATATATTTCATTTGTGAGAAGATTTATGCCCTAAGATACTTAAAGAAAATGCTAATTTGCTGTGGCCCTAATCCTGTTTCTGATGAAACATCATTTAAACAGCTTTATTTATACTGCTGTGTTGCATATAGCTTCCTATTTTTTATGGAGTTTTGTCACAGTCTTTCATATTTCCTCACTATAAAGGTTTGTGATTATAAGAAAAATTTTATGTTTACCAATTTTTGCCTTTTAGTTGTTGTGTTTGGGATCAGACTTTTCTCAGAGAGGAAATTAATAGGCATTTCCAGAACCGAATTCTGTTGTTATTTATTGATCATATGTTTCACCAGCTTAACAATCACTTTTGGTAACCAATGACATTGACCAAAGCTTTATTTCAAACCAGTGTTTAAGTAGCAGTCATTAGTTGTATTTTCTAATGTTCATTTTTTAATTTGCAACCTCTTTTTTCTTGCTTATTTCTATTTCAAGTACATCTATTAGGCAGGACCAGGGTGGCCTGGGGAACTGGACACGCAATGTGCTAAATCTGGCAGTAGGGTTGACTCTGCCATATCTAGCCTGAGGAAAATAGATGTGGCAGCCAGAATGCTGGAAAACAGCAGGAAATAAAGCAAAATGCTGCAGGCAGATTGTGTTGTGGATCACCAAGGAGATTTTGTTAGAGGAGGAAATCAAGAGAAAGTGTGATGTAAGGATGAAACTCTGTAATTGAACATTGGACAGTATGTCATCAGTAGAAGAAAAGTAAAATAGGCTTGAAATTGGAGCTGGGAAATGATAAATCTGTTGTAAGGATCCCAAGAAGGGAGGGGTGGACTGCAGAGTTGCTAAGGCAAATGATGCAGAGACACACAGAGAAGACAGTAGAAGGTTTTGTACTAGGCCGTTGTACTACAGAATTTTCTTATGCAAATGTTGGGATAAGAACTCAATAAGATGGGTGTTCTTACATAGTACATATGATGAATACAGATGAAAACAGATGAATACAGGTCAGAATTTGTCATGCTAGTGCCCTAAGACCTTTTTTTTTTTTTTGATAGAAGATAATTTCTCCATTAAAATTATTTTTATTCAATCTACAGCATTGTAATGCTGTAATCCAGTAATGTCTCTTAGCGGGGGTTATGACCTGCCTCCGAAGGAAAGGGTAACTCAGATTCTTCTTAGTAGATCCCTGGGGGCAGATTAGAGTGCAACTGCAGTGAATGACCAATGTTTATACATATCTATATGTATACATACACACATATGTATATGTATGTGCATATGTATATGTATATATGTATGTACATGCATATGTATATGTATATGTATATCTATATTTATGGTTTACAACAATTTGGCTGCAATGGAAAGGAAGTATGCAGCCATTTTGGTTATTTTTATCTACAGTAATATAGCAATATAAAAGTATAAAAATATAGATGTTTTAGTTATTACCTGTAGAAATATAGCAATATCAAAGTATAAAGATATCACTTACGAAAATAGGTAAGGAAAGGAAAAACAGAAAGAGAAATAAAGGGTAAAAGTAGATAGCAGGGAGGAAAGATACCACCACCCGTGGATCCATTAATGAGACTTGGTTGATGCAATTTCAGTGCTCATTGGTTGAAGTGATGGTCACAGTCCTGATCTGCCAGAGATCAAGGAAGCGCCAAAAACATAGATTTCAATGGGTTGATAGACGTTCAGTTCGGAATGTCCAGGTTCTTCCCCTGGGCAGGGGGGGAGTTTTACACTGTCCATTGCAACACTGTGGATCACGTGCAGTCTGGTGGAAGGTCCCAGAAATGAGTCTGGGGGTGCTTGGGGGCTTAGTAAGACATGGCAGCTGCCTCTCACGTCAGTGTGGTAGAGCCAGTTATGCCCCTTCAGAAGGGATGAAAACCCTCAGGCCTACATGTGAATTGTCTGATACCTCCTCAACGGGGAGGGAGGAATTCTTCACCTGAGAGATTGTGTAAGGGAGGACATTTGCATCACAAAAAGCACTATCCCACCTTCACAGGGTCTGCACCTTATCTATCTTCTCCCCCATCTGGCTCAAACCCAGCTTGCAGCCTCTGGTGGTGGTGCTCGCCCCCTCTGCATCTGGGCTGTTACTTTGCAAACCTGGTCTCAAAAAAGCACCTGCTGCTTTTGTAAATGGCTGATTGTGAGAGTGGTTAAATATTAACATTTCAGTCTCCAACAGGGGGCAATTGAGATTTTTTCAGGCAACGTCTCACCTTTTCTAGAGAAGGAAAAATTTAAAAGAGAGACTACTTACATTAGGACTTTTTCTTGAATTTTCATATCAAAATACATTTCTAGTCAGCAACTTGCAGATCCCAATGCTCTGGATTTTGTGTAGGTTTGCTGCTCTTCTACAAAAGACTGCACTGGGAGAAAGAGGTGAGGTTCCACAGCCAGAATCTTCCCAGAAGCCCTCCAAATGCTGTAGGAATTACAGGTAGTCAGGAACTCTGGGGCAAGTACAGTTCTCTGCCTTAGTATTTGAATGACACAATAAAAGCAAGCCCTGGTAATGGAAATGCAGAATGGGTGGTTCAGTTTTGGCACATAAGAGTAAGGGGTAGTTTAATGTATGGGTCTGTATCACCATGGGAATCTGAGATTTCAGTCTGCTGCTAACTGCAACTCAAATACTGTCGGACAATATGCCATGCTGGGTAATAATGCCATAATAATGTATCTAAATATATATATAATATTACTGTGTAGTTAATCAAGAGGTATTTTATAATACACATTTTTGGAAAGCATATTGATTTCCAACATAATCTTTAACATCATCAGATCTTTGAATCTTTTCTGACTGTAACTGAAGGAAGAACAGGTACCAGGTTGAACAAGTATAAATATTATCCATTATAATCTGAGTTCAACCTACAATTTATTCTAAAAACAGACGAAAATTTAGTCCTGTGCATGTCATGTTTGATACTACCTGTGTAGATCATGTTCTATTCATTTAGTTGCCATCTATTTTCATAAGCACTGTTTTAGAATGCTAATAGGTTTCACAGCTATTTTACTTTAACAACAGAAGTAGCAAAATAAAAATTCAGTTAATATTATTTCAGAGTCCGGATGCACTCATTTAGTCATGACATTCTTGTTACAGTAAAAATATATTTTGCAAATTTCTTTTGTATAAATTATCCTATTATGATGGGTCTTGGATTCTTTTAAGTGCTTTTTAAGCTACTGAATGTTTGAATTTTACTTTTTTTTTTTTAAAGTTAAGCAGCTGAGAGTAAGAAAGACTTTTTTGGCTTTTTCATGCTACAAAATTCATGATAAAAAGAAAGCAATAAGCATTCAAAGTCTAAAATGGAAAAAAAAAATCATGCAGATAAAGAACATTTATGTTACTGCTGTTAAGTGCACATTCTGAATAATCTGCCAAGTAACATCCACTCATCTTACAGCAAACCTGGTAATCAGGTGATCTCTGCTTCCTAGCCTGCTAGTATCCTACCAAATGCTGCCCATTAAGTGCTCCAATGTGATGAGAAGAAGTTGATGTCAAAGAGAGAAGCAGCAATGCAATGCACACAGCCTATTAGCCTACTTTTTTGCTCAGTTTGTATTATATAGACATGTGAGAGTTGAAAACCATTGTTGAATGAAGAATTTCAGTCACTTGGTGATCCAAGGTGTTGATGTATCAAAGAAATCTTTCCAGAAGACTGTTCCAAGGGATGAGAATACTTTTCATCATTAAGTTCATGACAGACTGCCAGTATTCAGCTGTTCCTCACAGAGGCCAAATGTATTATTATGAAAAAGGTTGGTGAAGTTTGTCAAGGTCACACAGGGTATGTGTACATATCTTAACAAAGCCATGGCTTGTTTTATTTGGAGCTTGGATAGACAGGTTGACAAGAAGCAATCTGAGAAGCTATGGTAGCTCAGCAGTTTCCCTCTCTCAGTCTTGGGTTGAAAGACATAAATCTAATAGCAGGCAAGAAAATAAAGGGCTTTGCTTATCTTTTATAACAAGACAGAGATTCTAGTAGTCTTGTTTCAACACTTTTTGTGAGCATTAGAATTCCTGTAAACTCAGAAAAGTAAAATCATACAGCTTTATGTATGACATTTTCAGTATTACATAGTACTAGTCAAACAAACAGTATGCACACAACCACCTTTTATTTGCCTGCACAGCTTATTAAAATTAGTGAAGATCACAGATGTAAACATGAGCGACTGTACCAGTCAAATGACTCCAATGAGCATTTGCAAACTGATACCTCTCAATTTAGATTGGCAATGGCAAAATCATAGGATTGAAGTTGGCTGTGATTATTTTGAGTCCTGCCATTGTAATTCATTGCTTCAGCTCACACCACTTTAAGCTGTGTGTTCAGAGTCACCTACACAGAACTGATACATGCAGAGATCAGTAAACATGTATTAGTCAGGCAGAATGCGGGTTAAGGTCTAGTTGCAAAGGTCAACAGCTGCTTGAACAATTGTTTCCTTACAGGCACTTGAAGGATCGGGAAGCAAAAATATGTTACAGTGAACTATGGCCTTATGGGAACAAAAGGTACTTGAAACATAAAGGGATTTATGAGTAGCAGCAGCATGTCAATATCTAATCTGAGGTACATTTCCAGCTAGGAAAACTCCTAGACTGAAGGTTTTTCGGGTAGAACTAAACATTAAAATTAATTTACTCAAAAAAAAAAAGTAAATTGTGTTTCCTTTTTAAAGGATATTCAGCTTTTCTTAGTGGTGCAATTGGGAGACCTCAGTGCATGAACCAAACGCTGAGCTACAGGTGTCATGTTTTGGTTAGACCATGTCCCTCTCAGTGTTAGGATTATTTATGCAACCCAGTAGAAGGTGGAACACAAAACCCTCACCTAAGCCCTCTTTCAAAGTAGCCAAATAGTTGGAACTTTTGATTGGAATATATGAAACAATATTAAACTAGTCAGAGAGTTCTATGTCAGCTCAATAAGCAGGCTTACATGGTGGAAAAGAAAGATGATTTTCAGCTCCAGCTTTTAGTCCAGCTGCAGAAGAGTGAGGCTGTCATTTGAGACTTGAGTATCATGGATTCAAAGCATGTGCCTGAAAGCATCTCTGAGACAGGATGAGGATTAAAATATATTTGCCCAGGTCTTAATGAGAGGATGGTCTTTGTAAATTCTGGAAAAACAAAGGAACACAGTCAGTTGTTACAGTGGAGGTGTATACCTGAAAGCAACTAACTGACACCTGAATCCCTTCCCTGTTTTACAGATTTAGGAACACCAGGAAAAAAAAGCAGCACCAGAGAAAGTCAAAGAGATTGCCCTGTGGCCAGGTGATTTCTGGTGGTTTGTGTGAACCCTCTTGGTCACAAAGCAAGAAACTGAAAATAATGACAACAATGGTGTCTGAGGGGCAGCAAATCCAAGGATGTTCAGCACCTCGCAGGAGGCAGAGCCAGGGGTGAAGGTGGTGCAGGGAAGCCATCCGGCAGCCTGCACTTGGATGAGGGACGGGAGGGTGCCTGTCCTGAGCTGTACTCCGTGGTGCCATGGTGAGCTGGCCCTGGGAGGGCCATGGCCGGGGCGAGCTGTCTGCTCTGACTATGGGAGGGTCACGGAACAGCAGCCAGGACCCTCCTGTCATGTGTCGGCTGCCGGGAGCTGTCCTCAGGCAGCGTGGCTCTGCTCTCGGGGCTGCCCCTCCTCGGGGTGTCGGGACTGGGTGTGTACCACCCTTCTCCTGGCAGAGAGGAATTGGTTATTTTTCTAAAAGAAAAATGATCTTGCTAGTTATGTTGCTTTTACATAAGTAAGCACTGATAATTCAAGATATATTTTAAGGTTTAGCAGGTATTTTAAAAAGATACAGGTGCACTATTTTAGTGGGCTGTTTTAGCTAAATGAATCATAAAGTAAACTGACTACAAAAGTTGGCGGTTCTTTTAAGACACTATTTTCTTTCCTTTAGCTTTATCTTTGGCCTAGCTTTAGCTTTTGCTTTTGCTTTTTGTTGCTCTTTTCTTTGCTCTTTACCCATATGGGACCATTGAATATTACTATTATTATTATTATTAATATAATACTGCTACTACTAATTAATAATAATAATGACCTCAAGACTTTTCTTATACAACAGTCTGTTACATGTATTTTATTCTTTCTTTTATTCTCTGCTTGCAATTAATGTCAGGAAAATATAAAGCTTCCTCTATTATGCTGAAATAAAATAAATTCCATCTGTAATAATTTGAAATGGTAAAATAGATAACAGAATTGGGCTATTTTTCATCTTTCAATTGGAAGAAATTTTAAATTCAGTACGTTCTTGGTAAAAAAATTGAGTATTCTCGAAATGCTGTGTGACATTTTCTATTCAGCTTCTACTTATTTTCTCTACTTGTTTTGTTTTTTTGGTTGGTTGTTTTTAGTTTGTATTTTTTTTTTAAACTTTCATTTTCTTGACTAGTCAAACAAGGGCAGAACACTCTTGTGGAGAATTTTTTTATCAAATTTGCTTTAGCCTATCTCCTGTTTGGTCCTAGAAGTATTCTAAAAATGAGAGATGTTGGGAAGTATATTACCTCTGAGTTCCAGTTTACCCCCTTCATTCAGAGATTAAAAGAAAATAATTGTATATAGTGACCCAGGTTTGCCCTCCAGATGCATGTCAAAGTATAAATGGAAGGAGAATAGTAAAGGTAAGGACTTTGCTTGGTGACATAACATACCACATGAAAGTGGGATATACATTTTAATTCCACCATAACTCTTGCTATATTTTCATACAGGAAATTATGAAAAATACAGACGCCAAGCAGGAGTATAATCAGGAATGTTATAACATTTAATGAGAATTAACAAACCTCTGGGTTTTTTTATCATTATTATTTTTTGTAGAGGTTTGACAGAGAATGCAATTGAGGTACTTTTCAAATTTAGTTTATAACCCCTGTGTGACCGTGGTGTAATGAGCACTGTAAGTATAGTCACACTTCTCACTTATGTTCTATTTATTTTTTGAACAGTATTTTTGTGATTGCTAGGGCTGGTGTTTCACACTCCACGGACTGAGAATGGTCGTCTAAGCACTTAGAGCACTAACACATTACTTGGAAGACCTACATTTAGTTCACAGCCCGAGTGTGACCACTGGAAAATGGTTTAGTGTCCCTCTTTCATTTGCAATTTTGTAATAGGACAGAATAGCACTCCACAACCATAGCCCATGTAGGAAAGAAATCAGGTTTGTTAAAGCATTATGCTATGTAAGGCAACTATAACAGAAAATTTGATACAAGAAGACACATACGTGTATCCTTTTGATCTGTAAATACATGTGCTTTCAATTTATTTATAAAGCTTAATCTAAAAATCACTATTATATGGATAATTATGTAGTGTTAACATACTGTGGATGAAGATGCAGTTCAGTATTCTTTAGGAGAAAATATTTGTTTTCCTTTCTGCAGAACTCCAATTAGAATTATGATTATTGGATCAGGACTATGTTCAAATAGTTGTTGTTGCATCTGTGTCCAGGGCAACTTTATTTTCCAGGCTTTTTTCTTCCTGTTTATGGTAGAATACACAATATATAACTCAATAGTTGAGTTCCTGTTTAGGAATGTGAGCTTTAGCAATCTTGAGCTGAGTGTATTTTATTTGGGATTGAAGTATTGCAGTATTATAAAAGATTATGCTGTACACTGACAACGAACTATGTATGTTGTGATATATGTGATCTTTATCTTTGAGTAGGACACTGTCTTACTGCTCTGTCCAGGTACATCTCAAAGTATAAACAACAAAAGTGTACCTGTAGGCTATATGTGTCAGAAGTATTTTGCTTCAGACATACCTGCAAGCTCTACCCATTGTTATATTTTATATTTGCAAGTTTTGTATTGTGTAAACACATTAAGTTTCCTTCAGCTGAAAGTAGGAGGCTGAAAACATACGTGAAATACCAAACATTTAAGGTTAACATTTCAGTGCCAGTGTCTTAACAAGAAAATGCATAATTTTTAGTGTTAACCACATCTAATGTAACAAAGATAGATAATAATTGTTTTGATCTGAAAGCATTTAAATATTTTAAAGCCTTACTAATTTGCACTTTCTTAATGCAGGCATATAGTAATTTGTGCAAAACAGGTCAATAGCCTCTCTTCACATTTGTGCAAAGATTAAAAAGAAGAAAGCTATATTTTAAGGTCATTACACATCACTGTAATCATTAAATTCTTACAGAACATTTGTTGATGTAGTTTGAAGTTTTATTATACCCAAAAAAACTAAAACTTGTTTGCTTCTCACAGATGATGCAGGTAAGGTACACTGCTGCTCTGTGTCTTACTACACTCTTTCTTCCAAATAATTAAGCAATTTTCAGTAGTTTTGCCAGACTTAACAGTAATGAGTGAGAATAGAGGGAGAGTCTCGCTGGTGCTGTGCTCACTGATGGAGAAAGAAGGTTCATTAGGCACCCAGTGATGGCAAATTTAGGAGGCATTTAGAGCAGACAGAATACTCATGCTGACAAATCAAGACTAGAGTCTGAATCTGCTCTGTAGGGGTGAAGCTTCAGTTTAATATCACCCCCAGTACACCCCTTGGCATTAGCAAATTATTTTGGTAATATACTGCCTGCAAACCCTGTTGCCTTATTTGGTTCCATTTGCCCTTTTCACTCTCTTTGACATTCATTGTTTTAAGAGATAATTCTTAAGTAAGAATGGAAATAAAAAAACCTCAAACACCAACAAACCAACCAAAAACCAAGCCCGCTTTCTCGTTATCTACAGGTGGTCTTCACATGGGAATCAATGGGATCTGATTACAAATAACTTTTTCTGACAGGCAATTCCTATAACAGAAGGCAGATATGTAGCTTTGGATAGTAAGGGGCAAAGAAGAGCAAGTGAAAGGAAATTCAATACAGTAAATTTTCCTGAACAGTGGATCTGAGTATGCCTAATTTCTGAAATGTAGGCCTTGAGCTCATCCTGAATTTCTGGATATGAATTCTGTTGTTTTATGAGTGGGAGTTTTTGATATTGTCAGTCTTTGCTGATTGAGATCACGATGTTAGAACTCTTTGCTACTGAGATTGTTAAGCCTATGACTGCAGCAATGGAAAAAATTTATATGGGTGCTCTCTTTCACATGTACTTCGACCAATGTTTTTTACCTGAATAAAAAAAAAAAAATTACTCATACAGAATTTAAAGTAGGGACTACTGTTCAACATTTTATTTCACTTCTGTCTCTGAAATATATAATTTTGTTTTCCAGACATGGACATCTAAGCCCACTATACTTGAAGCGCACAATTTATGCAGCCTAAGAGTTGTATTTTCTATAAGGTTAAGCATGACTCATTGGAAGCATCTAAATCCTGGATGGTGATTCACCATGGGAGTGAATTACTGTTTTTGGATACAGGGTGACCAAGGTAGGTCATCAAAGATAAGCACAAAAGAGAACAAACAGATGACTCATAGCATTGAGAACAAAACACAAGAATCATTCAGAATTTCGTGATCAGTTTAACAATGTTTCTCGCGAGAGAACAAAACAGATCTCTCACGTCAGTTGCTTTTTCCTTCCTTCAGTTGTAGTGACGTCTAAAAACTTAAATGAAGTTGTAGTCCCAGCCAAAACTGCTACTTCAAGGAACTTATACTTTTAAATAAGTTTGGGCCAAAATTATGTAAGAAACTGTATGCACCAAGACAAACCAATGAGAAGCATTTTTTGTACTTCTAAATGAAAATGAACTTGCCCCAGATACCTCCAGAAGCAACAATGGATTTTTGCACACATTGCAGCAGAGTATGCCTTCATTTTGGCACTGGGAGGAGGAAATGTTAGCCTGGGACATCAGTTTTCAGAAATTTTCTTTGTTGTTCAGAGGGTGCCATAAGGCTGAGAAGTGCTTTGAGAACATCCCAGTAACAGTGTTAAAGCTGGTGTTACTGGGGCAGCAAAAGAGAGGCTTCCTGATCTGATACCACTTTAAAATTAAATATATTTGATTCAGCAGAGCTAGAGGTGCCGCATAGGAGGGGAAAGAAATAGAGAATAATCTGTGAGAAAGGGAAGCTGATGGGATAGAGGGATGGGTGAAAAACCAGAAGAAAGTAATCTTGGAAATTACAAAGTTGCTATCAACAAAATCCTTGCAAGAATAGTTTCTGTATGTGATATGTTTTTTTCTGCTGATGCAGTTTACAGTGGACTAGTAACAACTCTGATAGACTTTTCTAGAACAAAAAGACTTATGTGGAAAACTTTTCATTCCACCGTAATGTTGTTTATGATAAGCCATGAATTGCTTCCTGCATTGGAATTGTTAAACAGTTACCTGATGCTCCCCAAAACTACGTAAAATTTAATAAAAGTTTAGACTGATGAAACTGCTGCTGCAAGTCAGACTTGTCTCCAGAGGATAAGGTGAAAGATAATTATCTTAGCATTGCAAATATAAAAAAATATTGACCATGGTCTTAGACTGAAGACAGGTCTTATCCTCTGTAGTAAATGCCTAAATTACTGTGGAACAGTGAATCAATGTCTGCATAATAACTCTTGGCCTCCAAAATTTCCTTTGCAGACGTTTGTATGAGAACTCATGTCTGGCATTGTTGTTTGCTCCTCTGGAAATTCAGATCAACAGCAGTGCCTGACTGTGGGTGTAGATGAAGTACTTGTGGATGGCCCAAAGTCAAGAGGTTTAGTACTCTATATAATGTAAAAAGGACTCATGTCCTGAACTGAAGGTTATCCTGGTAAAGTAAATGTTAATGAGGGAAAGAGGCATGGACATCCTGTTCCTCACTAACACACAGTTAAGATGTTTGCAAATTGTGTCATTCCACCTCTACTCATCATTGTTTTAGTAATGCCTGAAATGTTTGAAAAATATTTGCCCAGTTCATAACCAATATTGCAAACTGATTTTCCTAATACCTTGCTCTTTCATAACCCTCGTGTGAGTCTATGGTTTGTTTGACTTCTAAAGGACAATCAAGAATAGCTACAAGAGGCCAGAAAAGCAAAAAACATGGATTCACTGAGTGTCAGTCGTTGCAGGGTAGGTTTAATGAATGAAAAGGTTATGTGTTTCTGATTCAAAAATCCCAACCAAAATGCAAATTTGTATAGACATAATTAATATAGATCAGCCTTGTCTTCACGTATGAAATGGGAATCAGTTTCCCCTAATAATTAACACTGTTGGTACAGCTTTTAATTATACAAATCAATAAATCACACAAAGCCTCAGGTAAAAATACTGTTCCTATCTTACAAATCTATCCTGAGTCTTTATGAGGTTAAGATAATGGCCACTGTGAACATGAAGGAAAGGATCAGCTCAGAGTGGGAAATTGGCTTAATCAGTCTTTGTAGTAGGGCAGATAAGGTTTCTATGCAAATGTTGTGTGATATAATTAGCAACATGGTTGCTAATTGCCAAATCAATTATGATTATTGGTTGGGGTAATCTACATGTTTTTAGCATAAAACATTCTAATATATGTTTCTGACTACAAACACATGGAACATCATTTTAACAAAATTAACAGATTTCAAAACAACAGTAAATAACATGTTTTATTTAAAGCCATGGAAAAAGTGCTGTTTAATTACATTTAAGAATGCTGGGATTTTTAGTGTTTATGGTATAAAATGGTTACCAAAGGCTTTGCAATTGCTGATGATCTAAGTAAATTTTCTTACAATTCATTCAGACATAGAAAGAACGGAGAATTTCTACTGGATTTTAAAATTCGTCAAGAATTACTTTGCTTAGTGAATTCAAAATGTGCATATCCCAAAATTTTCATTTCTTTTCTGCTGTGAATTTTTTCATGAAAACAGGCAGTCTGAATGATTTCAAAATAAGGTTAACCCAACAGAGCAGACAGAACAAAGATAAAATGTAACAGGGAATTTGAGGTATCATTATGCTTTTTGTGTGATCATGTTTTTGACAGGGCCAAATTGGCACAGAATTTTTTGTTTAGGGGTAGAAGTGCTATATTAAAGTGGGGCATCAGAGTAGGTTATCTCTCTGCAATCACAAGACATGCAGATTTAAATGTATTTTGCTGGAAAGTGTTTTTGTTTTCTAGGTTAAAATGCTCTTGGCTTCCTATGTCCATTTGTGCGTGGAGTGGGGAGGCTTTACATTGTGGTCAGAGTTTGCCAGAACTGTGTGCACTAGCTGAGGGTGCTTTGTGGCCACAGAAGCACAAGTCCTTGCCATTTGTGCTGGAGCATGTAGCTAGTAAGGATCAGAGTTACTGCCTCCTGCCTCCTACAGAGATGTCGCCTTAGTTTCTGTATGGTGTGGATGACTTGTTATGACTTTGCATTTACTGTTGGAAGCTCCCTGCTAATGTCATCTATTTGAGGTACTTGACTTTGTTGTCTTTTTTTTTTGTTATTGAAGATTGTATGTTCCTTTGATGTTATATTAAAACACAATAGCAGAATTTCAATCATTTCCTCACAAGCTGAACTTATGATCATCACAAGAAGTAAAGGTAAAAAATGTTGTTTGTAAAATTCTTTGTTCCCTAAGAAATTGAAATGATCTCATTTTTAAAAGTTTACTTAAGCAAAATTATTTGTAATTGTACAAAACAGCTTTTACCCAGGTATTTACTAAATATGATACAGATTTATTTTATCGTCATCTTTATATGTTATAACATGCATTAGTTAAATCATACAGTGATCATTAGAGACTGTCGTAAAGACCAGAAGAACTATCAATATATTTATTTGATGCTTGCTTTTTGCAAAATGAGTCACAGAACAGCTAATAAAAAGATAAAATTTTGGAAGAACTGAGGCTGTAATATAGCAGGCCCTCTGTTTACAGTGTGTTGCTAAAACTTCTGAATGGCAGAGGGAGGCAATCAGCGCTGTATGGGTTACAGCATCAGGGTTAACCATCAGGGTTAGCCTGGCAGCCCAAAAGGATGAGGGCTTGCTGAGCTGTGCTGGCTGAGACGACTCTGCTGTTCTGTGTGAGGACTGTGATGCTGCTGCTCTTGAGGGCAGAACAAACACTTTGACTGTAGGGCTCTAGTCTAAGACTCTTCTGAAAGACAAATGGGTTTGTTAGGGACATGGAAATCGAAATTATTCCATGATAGGTTAAATTGCTCATACATGGAAGTGAGTGTCTTATGTTTTGATTTTCATAGCCAAGAGCATCTCCTTTTCCAGTGGCTCAGCCATTGCCAAACATGTCTGTAATACCCTGAACATATCATATCTAGAAATGGTTTGAGGTCAGTTACTTTCCCTGAACACTTGTTGTAGGTTGGACAGCTATGAGGACGTCTGCTGTCTGAAGCTGTCCTATGTGTAGCCTAATCCATGAGAAGTCCTGAGAATTCCCTCCTTAAGAAAAACTTTGTACTGTGTTTATATACAGAGATATTTACACTTCTGCACACATGCATGGAAAGAGAAAAGCATATTTGTACACATATACTGAAGTGCATATTAACTTGTGCACAATCAACCAGGCCAGATGAGTGTGATATGTGTGTTTACAGCTTCAGTTTGTTTGGAATACTGTTTGCATTACAACACATGCAGAAAATGAGGCTTAACTAAGAGGTCTGTAAAGTTTCAGAGAAATGTCAGAGTAAAAGCTGCCAGACAGTTCAGGGTGATAAAGAATCAGAACAGACTGTCATTTGGGTGCAGCGAAAAAATAACCAGAACAAAGGGTGCATCTCACTGGATAAATACTTAATTTAAAAAATAGTCTCTCAGTTACAGTTCTCAGTGAGATGAACATTAGTCACAGTATGCTCCAAAAGGCCAGCTTTAAATAAAAGCCAATTTGTAAAGATCTTTCATGTTTTATAACTGCCAAGAAGTTCTTATCACCCTGTAATCTTTTTAGATTGCCATCCGTAAGTAAAATGAGTGTGATTTTTTTTCATTCAAGTCATTTGTGATAAAGAGGAGTCTGATTTTCCATTAGTAGAGTAGTAATTTGTGCATTGGCACAACTCTCTGGAAGTGAACAGAGTCATGATGTAATGAAAGCATGACAGAGAACAGAATCTACACAACTTCAGACCAAAAAATAAGAATGGAGAATGTTTCTACCTCTCACTTTCTCCCCTGCACTGTCTGTACAGAGAATGTGCAGAGTTGGGCAATTTATGACTGGGTTTTGATAAAAGCTCATTTCCAAAAGCCAGTTTGAGATTTAGGTTTTGATGTTGTATAATATGAAAAATCATTAGAAATAATTTAGATAAATTATGTTGGGTGATCTTGAAAAGTCACAAAACATTGAGGTTCTTAAAAATCTTTGCATCATGTTTTCTTTCTCTTCATATTTCCAGAGTAATTTGTTGAACAGGAAGGCAAATCATGTTTTCAAACAATCTCTGAAACACAATTCCTCTCTTGTGTTTCTAGCATAAAAATTTCTGCAAAATACCCAGCCTCTTAGCCCTATTCACTCTCTTTGCTGGCATTGTTCCTCCAGATGTAGAGTTGGAAATATCTCTGGAACTGGACAATTTTTAATTGTGCTAGTGTTGAATGCTATGCACATTTCAAAATTTATTAAGCATGACCTTTTACAATGCTGACCTTAACTATGCTGTTTTGAGATCAGGAGTTCTGTAGAAACATTTTGCCTCAAGTCAAATAGGGATACACATAAGTAAAGGCTGCCAGATCTCCCAGGCAGAAGTAAGTGGCCTGATGCCTCTACTTTTTGTGAGATGCATCCAAGTACTGCTGTCATCTGGCTCTCTGTTGCCCACTTTAGGACATTTTGCATAGTAGTTTCACACTTTATGTTAGCACGAAGTAGGATCTCTTTTCCCTCCGCCTCCCTTCCTGCAACAAGGTGCCTCTGGGCTGTGCTAAACCTGGGTGTCTCTTTGCAAATATGTCACTGTCACTGTATGACAGACTGTACCATGTCAATGCAGTGCCGATTTTAAATAAAGACATTTTTCCTGCAAGATGTTTCTTGCTGAGCCAACCTTTTATTGCTCTTGCCAGTTCAAACCTTAGGGGAATTTAGAGCTGAAGTTGATTAGGATTGATGAATCCTGGTTGCACAACAGCCCCGAAGGTTATTAGTACCTTTCAGATGATGGGTATAAAATGTCACATGATTTCCTTCCTGTAATCTTTTATTGTTTTGTAGATACATGTGAAAAGGGCAGTTTTCACTGACATGACTCCTTTTGACCGCTATTGAATGAAACAATTCAAATTTTTTGAATGTGTGCCAACTTCTTATTGATCAGCTTTCATTAAGACAGATTAAAGATTAAATTAATTTTAAAGAAAATTGTTATTGATGCTTAGGCAGTGGTCTTCTCTGAGGTTTCAGGTGGGTAACAAAAAGGAGAAAGGACAAAATTTAATGCTGCTCTTTATAAAAAATAACTCCTAAGACAAAGCTTTTAAGATACTAATTCTTTGTATGGTATCCTAGGGTGCTTGAGGGTATTTATTTCATCCCAAAGGGTAACAAGTTTATTCACTGGATTGCTATAGAATAAAACTTGTTTCCCTCCACCCCCCATAAAAGAGTTTGCTAAAATTTTTAATAAAAGCAGTGCAAAGGAGTAATAGGGTCATGACCAAACTGTCAGAGAGTATAATTTTCTTCTGTGCCTGAAGCCATTAGTGAGGGAAGAGGAGTAGCTGCAAACTGATAAGCTGTTAAAGTTATGGGCTAGAACTCTGTGGAGTTGACACTACTAATAAAGGCATGAAGATCAGGAAAATTACTTGAGTTGGGGCACCACTTAAAGCCCAGTAACACATTTTTCTTCCTATGTTTCTCTGCTCCTACAATGTAAGGGTTTGTTTGGAAATTAATTAAACTCTGATAGCTGTTAGTGGTTAAAGTAATTTCAGGGAATGAAAATGATATATTTCTCTAAGGAAACAGGAAAGCAATTCATATGAAAGTAATTTTCTAATGAACTATTTTTCAGTTGGAGAGAGCAAATACATTTGCTAGATTTCAATCGACTCAACACTGGCAGAATTCTACTGTAGCAATTTAAAATGTAATTTGTTTCATTGTAGGATATTAGTTTTGATGGAACTGTCTTTTCTTACAAGTGAAGAGATTATTTATTTTTACATTTTGTAGTTCATAATTACCAGGTTTATTATCTGTAATCTCGGTATGGCCATACCATGCTGATTTCTTATTGTCTGTGCTTTGTTTCACTGATTCTTAGTAGGCTCAAGCATACCTTGGTCCTGAACACATTCTGGCCCCTGAGCATTTTAGTTTTAATGCTGCCACACTGGGAAATGTCACTTTGCTTGTGTCATTATTAACCTAAACTGTACAGCCTAAAGTTAAGTTAGCAATGACTATGGTAAATGAAACCTAATAATAACAAATACTTACATTTGTGTATAGATTGGATAAGAGATAGTGAATGTTTCAACTTCCTTATTTCTGGATCACTTGACATTACTCGTAAGGGAAAAAAAAACACCTTTGAATTGCAAAAGGAAAGGTGAGAAAAAGGAAAAGAGAAGCTCTTCTGGAAAGTTTTGTGTTCCTTAGGTAGTTCGAAGATGAGATACATCCTTATGGCTTTCAAAGCTCTCAGGTTAGAGAACTTTTTTTCAGGAGAAAAGAAATTTTAAAAAATACCTAATTGTAGAAATTCAGGGAATCTAAAAATTATTCTGCTGCATATCAGTGGGTAGTATGCTGGCAGAAGACCTGAAAGATTCAGATAGAGAAAGTTCTACTTAACTGGATACAATGGTAAATATAATTAGCGGGGAAAAAAGTCCAGCTATAATCACCTTAATTTCCTCTAGTACTGGAGACCCTTATACTTGACAAAAGACCAAAAAGTGCCATCACCTTTGCAGCAGTCCTATATTCTTGGAAAGGTTGCACACAGTTGTGCTTCACTTCCTCACATCTGCTACTGTGCAAACATAAAACTACATGCTGCTATGTAGATTTATCAATATCTTGTGCTGTCTGGAGTTTCAACCTTCTGGTCAGTGAAGCTCTGTACCATCAAGATTTTCTCCCACATTTGGGATCCTGACTATATCACAGAAGTGCTTTTTAAAAAATGTTTTTTTTCCACTATTTGATATAGCACGTCTGGGAATGCTCTTGCATATTAGTATAGCTGCTAGATGTTGCAGTGAGCTGTGAAAACTCTTAGCTTCACACCAAAAGTGTTCACAGTGTAAATAATTAATCCATGTAATATGCTTCATAGGGGAAAATATTGCGAAAATGTTAACTTTAATTTTCATTGTTGGACAGTGTGTTGAGTTGTTCATCCATTACTGAAACAAACTTCACATTGATGCTATTAATATTTTGCTTAGATAATGAATTATTAAGAAGCACAACATTTGGCCTTTTTTAATCTCTCTTTGATGGGGCTTTTAATTAACATTTTTGTAATTTGATTTGATGTGCTATTCTATTTTTGTGCTATAAAGCACTCCAAAGTAGTTGGATTAAAGGCAATATAAACGGAAATGATGGTCACACAAAACATCCAAACACTTCAGTCTAATGTAGCAGAACATCGTACACCCAAAGAAGACATGAAAACCTGACACTGAAACTTAGCTATTCTCTAGGACACTTCTTTTATGTTTGCTGTTACACAACTTCAGAAATGTAATTCCCCTTCTAGGTGAATTATTTCTTATTATTCTGCACAATGTGCAATACTTTCTGTAACTAAAACATCTTTTTGATGATGTCAGCAAGTGCTTTGATGCACTGGTCACACTTGATCAAGGCTGCTTTTCATGGGCTTGAGTTGTGTCATTCTGTTTATTTCTTATTTTGGAGGGGAAACTGATGTAACAGAACAAATTCACAGTCACCTCTTCATTATCAGCTGTAGTGAAGCGGGCATGTCCCACCAAGTAGAAGAGAAAGCAGCTGAAATGGACAGCTGTAGGGTGCTAGAGAGAAAGATGTGAAGATTGGTACGGGGAGGACCTCAGCTCATTGCTGCAAGGCTCCGTGAATGTCCTGTGAAGGTCCCATGAAGGTCACTCACCTGGAACCCCAGGGGGGTGAGGACCACAGGGGTGGTGACTGTGTGCTGCCCTGTTGTTCAAAACTTCTTGCAGGTCCCTACTGCAGAGAACGTTTCTCTGCAGTGGTCTTCTCTGCAACACTTTGTCTCAGGTTCTTCTTCCTCTACAATGCCTTTGTCAGAGGAAATAAATTATTTCCTCAGCTTCTTGAGTTTCAGCATTTCCCCCAAATAAATCTTAACTCGTCTTTTCTCCCTCCTTAATATTTTAGTTCTTACTCTTCAGAGTCCCTTAACTCCCCATCCATGAGTGTTTTTCCCCCTTTTCTTCAGGTAATCTCACATGAAATGTCTTCCAGACTTGCGCTCCTTTAAATATTTCTATATCCAGTGCTGATCCCCTTCCTCTCTCCCTCTCCCCTCCTTCCTTCTCTGTAGGAATGTATAGCTGAGGTGTTTGCTGTCCCACTGCTAGATCCAGTACTTCTGAATCTCTTTTTTGACTTCTGCTTCTCAATGAAAATTTCTTGCATTGAACTCCCACTTCCCAGCAGATCCTGTCTGTCTATAAAACAGTTTCGGGCTGGGAGTTCCTTAGACTGCAATCATGTTTATTTTCTTCTTTGGTCTTCTGTCTTTTGGTAGTTTTTGCTATCACTGAACCACAACAGCAACATGGCTTGTCAGGGAAATGTAACTTTCCTATATACTCTGCAGTGTTTGAAAAACAGTGAGCCACTGCAGAAGTCACATTACTATTCACTAATATGCAATGGAAGGCAATGTACATAGCTGTTCAAAGAGGCTGCAATTATCACCTAGAGCAAACAATTTGCATAACTTCTTCATAATTATAACAAACCCAGCTCAGTTTGTGCCCTGAAATTCCTGGCATTGTTCACATATCATTAAACATACGAGGATTAAAATGGCCCTTCACGCCTTTTGTGGCTGGCTTACCACCTTTTTCCTTTCCTTCTGTCTAAATATATGAACAGAAAAGCGCAACATTTAATTATCAAAATTAATTACTATTCTTGATAGTTTCTGTCTGCTGCTATTGTTTTTGGTTTTTTTTTCCCTATTAATTTATTCTTGCTCTAACTAAATTGTGGTATTTGTTCCTGAACATGCTCCTCTGCAGTTCCGGGAAGGTATGCTTAGTTATCTTAATCATGCCCTAGTGGCAGTCTGAAAAATGCCAGGTGCTGTTAGGGGCAGTTAAAGAACCAGTCTGTTATGTGCTGGATGGCACATAACAGACTGAAAGTTGGAAAAGCATGTAAACCCTTACCACCTAGTATTAAAACTATGCTTTTCGACTATAGAAGTTGGTAATTCTTTAGCAAGGGGGAAGAAAAAGTATAATTTCAAGAAAAATAGTGAAAGCCTGAGAATGTGACATTTGGGTAGTCAAGCCTTCTGTAGTGGTTTGGTCCAAAATACTCATTACTATTTATCTGCTGTGAGATAAGAATTAGGAGAAATGCAAAACAGGCACCAAACTTGAAAGAATATAAAGAAGTTTATTAACAGACCTAAAAGAAGAAAAAAAAATTATACCACCTTCAGAACTCTCCTCCTCCCCCCCACCTTCCTCCCTTCTCCCACTGACAATGTTCAAAGACAACCCTTAAGATGTTCAGTCTGTTTACCACTTCCATAATAACCTTGTTCAGTCCATTTAGAAAGAGAAGTCTCTTCTTGCTCATGCTATGAAAACATTATCACAACGAGACAGCCGCCCACTTCCAAATATTGTTCAGTCCATTTAGGAAGAGGAGTCTCTCTGCCTGCATGTGAGTCCTTACCCCCGACTTGCAGCTTTTCCCGCAACTGCTTTCGAGGGTCCACTCTTGAAGATTTTTGGGGTACAATTTTAAGGTTGAGCCGTTCAGAAACAAAAACAGAGGCCCTTCTCCTTCCCTGGGAGCAAAGGGTCTTCCTCATCTTCATCTTTAGGACTATCTCTGGGAGCATCTCTAGGGACTGAGGTTTTCTCCTTTCCCGTTTGGAGCAAAAGTCCTCATCTGGTTCATCTCTAGGGACTGAGGTTTTCTCCTTTCCCGTTTGGAGCAAAAGTCCTCATCTGGTTCATCTCTAGGGACTGAGGTTTTCTCCTTTCCCGTTTGGAGCAAAAGTCCTCATCTGGTTCATCTCTCCCTGTCCAAACTTCTCATGAAATTACAGCTGCGTCAGCATCTGCCTATCTCAGCGCAGGTGCTTTTGCTTACGAGTTGAACACTCCACCCCCCCATATCTTCATGAAATTACAACAGGATACTCTGATATATCATAGCTTCACAACAGATTTTCAGCTTTAAGCATCTCCTCTCTCTCTTCCCTCAGGTTTTCAGCTCTTCACAGCAATAAAAGGGTTAATCTCACCTCGGCCTTGCAGCTTTGCAGCTGGAATGTTGAATTTTTCTTATCGAAGTGGGGGGGGGGAGAGCCGAGCTGCTCCGGCTGCCCACGGCAAGGCAGTGGGGGGGGTTCCATGGCTGGAACAGGTCCATCGGCTCCAGGATGGCCGTGGCCCAGCCTGGCCTGGCCCAAGCAGGGCCTGGCCGGGCCCACTGGGCCCTGCTCGGGGCCTGCAGCCACCTGTGCCAGCGCCGGAAACGAGAGAGAGCTGGGAGGGGGAGTTTGCCTATTCTTAAATGTGGATCACAGAGGTGATCACAACTTTAAGTGGCTTAGAGAATTGTCCATATCCAAACTGGCCAGCTGATAGGTTCTATCAGTTCCCAGAGGAAACTGTAAGCACCCCTTAGCAAGGACGTCCCTTCCGGGACTATGCTTGCTAACCTATGACACCTTCCTTATAATTTATAATATGTACTAAGAACCCAGATGGGAATGTCACTCTTCATACAGAGCTCCAGTCTACTGTATTTGTCTTTTGTAGTGTGTCAGTGTGTACTGAGTAGGCATTCAGTCTTATGCTTATTATAATGAATTTCTTTTTCACAGATATTTTAATAAATATTTTAATAGATATAATGCTGTGATTTCTCTCTATTATTAAAATTGATGAATAGATGGGATATTGCAAAACATGACACAATACTAGAGTTTCACCTTTCAGTTGTATTACATTGAATAGCTTGAATATTTCATGTTACTTTGATTTATGTTTGTAGAATACTATATTAAGATCCAAATGAACTCTGTGTTTTTCTGCCTAAACAAATGTGATAATTATCTTAGGATTAAAATGAAATCTAGTTATTGGCATTGTTTAATTACGTGGAATAGTGCTTCTACAAGATCACTCATTTTGTTTAACATGTTGTTAAATTAAGTTCTGAAATATCTTCTGTTGCTGGAAAAGAAACTTTAAGTATGAAATTGAAATCATGTAATTTGGGAGCTATTGGGTGCTATTTATATGTAATCTTCAGACACCATGTGGAATGACTTGAGTACAATTATAATATTTATAGCTATTAATAATGTTCAGGGATAATAAACCATTGCTGATTAGGATGGACGTTCACTATGTTCTCCCTGTGTGAAGAAATGAAAGTAGGAAAAGACAAAAACCCATGGAAATGTCTCTATATTCATCTGAACTGCTTTTTACAGCAGGTACAAATGTTAGAATTCAAGATTGTATTTGGAACAGTTCTTTAATGAAATGGTTCTTTAAGGCAACAGACACAACCCAAAACACAGGAAGTTCCATATGAATATGAGGTACAACTTTACTCTGAGAGTGACAGAGCACTGTAACAGGCTACCCAAAGAAGTAATGGAATTTCCTTCTCTGGAGATATTCAAACCCAGCCTGGATATGATCCTGTGTAATCTGCTCTGGATGAACTGGTTTTATCAAGGGGCTTGGACTAGATGACCTCCAGAGCTCTCTTCCAACTCCAGCCACTCTGTAATTCTGTGATTCTGTTAAAGTTTTAAAGAGACACTATGAAGGGAAATGTTTTACCAGCTTGACCTTTTTGATATAAAACTGCAGCCAAAGGTCCACCAGCATAAGATCAGGACTGTTCCTGCCTCACATCAAGTGAAAAAGGCTTGTATATCTGAGAGATGACTAATTACTCTGCTGATGAAAGTTGTAGGATCATGCTAGAACAAACATGAATATTTGAGGTCTCAGCCATTATATGACTCCACAGAAATGATACAGGAAACATTTGACTGCCCTGTCGGAGCCCATGATGGAAGTTATGAAGACTGTGACGGTGAAAAAGGTTAATAAAGAAGGTCCTTAATCTTTCCTGTAATATAGTAATGCAAAGTGCTTTCCAAAAGCATGGGGAAAGCTTAGGCAAAAGCAGTAAAAAGTGTGCAAGGAAGGTGGCCTATTCTATGGAACAAAAGGAAGGAGGAAAGTAGTGAAGAAGTTCTAGGAAATGAAAAGAGTATCAGGTGTTCTTCATTTCATCATTCCATTCGTTCAATGGAGAAATCTTGAAAGAATTTTAGCTTTGGTTGAAGATAAGAACAAGGAGAACAAATGCCATATGAAAGGCTAGTAAACAGGTCAGAAAGGTGTCCTTTTATTTATTATTCCTTTAGCTTGAGGAAGATAACTCTAGGAACACCAAGTCATGAAAAAGCGATTTTTTCACTGGATTACTGATTTTGATGTAAATTAGCCTCTCTCTCTGAGTGCTCATTTGCATCTCTACCTTTAGAAGAGAAAATAGTATTATCTGAATTCAATCTTTTTGTAAGTTACGTGAGCAGTTTCTGTTCTATTATTTTCTATTTATTTCTATCTTTCCCTGATTTTATCCCATCTTTCCCTAGTGATGAAAATGATTTTTTAAAATATTATGGAAAAATATGCAGCTTCTGATGTATATGATAGCTCAAGTGTTGATTTTATATGTTTAAATACTGCAATAGAAAGTAAGGTACCATGGTTGTAAGATTTTATCATATTAGTCTGATTATGTAATTAATGTGATAAGACAACTGCCAAAGTTGAAAATTACTTAGAATGATTTAGAACTGAAGTTTAGTTAATATACCCACATTTTCATAGTTGTCTAAACCCTTACTCCCTAAAGCTAAAAATCGTAAGAGAAGAGATTACTCCATGAAGTTATTTCGCCATCAAAAGTGGGATCTCATATTTAAAATTACTGCTTTTTTCTTTTTCCTCTGTGTGTCCTGCTACAACTCTGCACAGCAGCTTCTAAGCCACCTCTTCTGTGCTCGCACCAAAATTCTAATGGGAATGATTTTGCACTTCAAAATTTCTACAGGGCCAGACATGAATTAGTATAGCTGTACAACACATTCACCTTGAAGTCTTTCTTAGCTGGTCACAGTACAAAAAAAGGGGGAATGGGCTGCAATTAAAGCTTCACAGGAAAGATCAAAAACTGTGTCATTTTTGTCAGGTCTTGCCTTTCTCACTCCTACTGTATAACTTGTGTTTGGACATTTTAAACTTAATGATAAACAGTACTTTTAGGCTGCCAACTACCCTGTTGGTATGCTGAAGCTCTTCAGTCATGGAATTAAAGGACAATTCTGGAAGAAATTAATCTCTCTGTATTTAGATTGGAAGTGTTTACTTCAAAACACAAAGATCTAAAGTTACCAAGGTACAGCAAGACAGAATAACAGTGTGAAAATCAAGTCTTGAGAACCCTCTGCCGTAGTGTTGGAAAGTCAGTTGTATTGCACTGAGTCAGCCAAAGCAAGAGAGTGCTACCAAGGGAGAAAACTCTGCAGGGTCAAACCAAATAACTTAAAGTTTTCTAAATGGAAAAATTGTTGGGTTTTATAAACATGCATTTCAATGGAAAATTAAAAAAATTTCGAAGGGGACTTGTATGTTTTGACTCTTTGACAAACCTGTAAGCTCTTGGCTGTCAATGTTTAAAAGTCATCTCAAATGAGAAATTATGTACATTATGTACATTAAAATTATGTACATTATGTACATTATGTGTTGCAGTGGGGATACTGCAACATGCATATACCAAACCAGGAGTCCTGTGGAAAGGAAATATATATGGACGGATTCTTGCTAGATGTTTCAGAGATGTTTATTTCTCCAGCCGCATGGCCGGAGCTCTGCCCAGGAACTGTTCCAGTCACGGGACCAAGGGTCCTTCTGCCCGCGCAGGGGAACACAAACCAACCCATGGGAACGAGGCTGAGCAGGGGCAGGGAAACCCCGTGTCTGTGCCCTCAGGGCCCCTCTCCCAGGGCTACACGGCGGGGGAGGAGACCCCAACACCTCACCCGTTTTATTTTAATAAAAGGAGAATGAAAACAACTGGATAAACGTAACAAGAACAGTTTCAAAACAAAACAAGCCACCCTCCTGAGTCTTTAAATGTCCAATCAGATTCTGTGGAACATCTTAGGGCTGACAGAAGGGAGACAGAACTCTCTGAGCATGCTTTGTGGGGAAACTGAGGCAGGAGAGGGTTTAACTTCTTCCCTCCCCCTTTTCATCCCCCACTCGGCATTGGAAAGGGATTTTTGGGGAAACAATTGGCAAAAGCATGGTTTTGTGAGGGAAACCATGGATGAAAAAACGGATTGGGAATACACTGGGGGTAATAGGACATAGGGTAAAAGGGAAAGGTGGGATTAGGAAAGGGAGACTGTAGGGGGGGGGCTTACAATGGAGATACTGTCTAACATGACTACGATTTTTTGCATATATACTGCCTTTTACAGGAACACCATCAGGCCCAGTGACCTGCGATGCTTGTAACCCTTTTCTACCTCGTATAATTTTGAATTCCATGACTTCTCCATCTCCCAAGCTTGGGATGCATTTTTCAGGGTTATTCTTTTTAATAGCAGTTCTATGCACGAATATGTCTTGCTGGTTGTCACACCTTGTTATAAACCCATAATTTTGCTTAACATTATACCATTTTACTATCCCTAAGGTCTTAGTTACTATGATCTTTTCCTTTTTCCGAGTGGCTGCTGTTTTCTGTCTCGCTGCGTCTTTGCTCTCTCTTTCGGTGGCTCCCGTGTTGGAATTGTCGGAGCTGCTGGTGCCTGCGCGCTCTTCCCGGGGTCGCGTTCGGGGCTGTGTGGGCCGGGCCGGGCCGCGCCGCTCAGTTCTCCGTGCGTCGCCTCCTCTGGTCGCAGCTTCGCTGCCGCTGCCGGGCGCTGCACCCACGTCTCGGCCGGGCCCCCGAGCGACGACTCCCCCGCGCCCTGCTCCAGCGCGCGTCTCGGCTGGGCGCGGCTCCGCTCCACCGCCATCGCTGCCATCGCCGCCCGCGCGCTGCCCCTCTCGGTCGGGCATTCACGGGGCTCGCTCCACCACGCGCTGCACGGGGCCGTGCGGGCACCGCCAGGTCCCGCCGCTCCCACCGCGCCTCGCTCCGCCACCGACACTGCGGCTCGCGTGGCTCCGCCCGCGCGTGGGAACTGCCTCGCTGCTGCTCGCAGAGCGCTCGGTGCACGTGGCCTGGGCCGCACGGTCCCTGCGCCAGGCTTCCCTTCGCCAGGACACAGCTGACATTGCTCAACAGTCTCGGTAACTAAATAATATTCACGAAAATATTCTTCCATCGGCATATATTTTGACTCCAGTATTAACTGTGTCCAAACGGTTTTCCAAAAGCCCTTGGTAAGAATTAAATCCCAAGAAACATAGAAAAAGTTCTTAAACAACCATGCCAGGAAGTGTTTCAGTTCTTTTTGAGCTTGAATCAAGCTAAAATTTACAAATCGTTGTTCAAGAATCATTTTAAGTTTAAGATAAATGTCCATATGCGGCTCTGAGAGCCAAGAGTCTTCCCACGGTTCCTCCATAGTTTAGATACGGAATAGCAAAGCAAAACCAAGAAGAGGAATCCAAAGTTTCCAGGGTTTACTCACACAAATCAGTCGCTTAGGGATCGTGGATCGTTCTGCTCACAATTCTCCACCATTACGTTGCAGTGGGGATACTGCAACACGCATATACCAAACCAGGTGTCCCGTGGAAAGGAAATATATATGGACAGACAGATTCTTGGTAGATGTTTCAGAGATGTTTATTTCTCCAGCCGCATGGCCGGAGCTCTGCCCAGGAACTGTTCCAGTCACGGGACCAAGGGTCCTTCTGCCCACGCAGGGAACACAAACCAACCAATGGGAACGAGGCTGAGCAGGGGCAGGGAAACCCCGTGTCTGTGCCCTCAGGGCCCCTCTCCCAGGGCTACATGGCAGGGGAGGAGACCCCAACAATTATGTACATTAAAACCACTCAGTTTTTGCTATTTCTCAGTGGACTTTTTTCCCCCCATACATTGTCAACCTTTACATAAGGGGGAAAAAAGAAAACATTAGACTCATCGTATGAATCAGAATGTTTCTGAGTCAAAAAAAAAGGCAAGAGAACGTTTAGAAGTAAGAAGAATGCAGATATCAAGCACACATATTACACCTTAATCAACCACTGCAAGGAGGAAACTGAGAAATTATAAACTCTTTTAAAAATGTGTTTATCTATCTGGCTGTTAATGCTGATAGCAGCTTATGTAATCACCAGACATTTTCCCTGAAAAATGGATGAAGTTAAATGAAGCCTTCCTTGGAGTCTGCCATTCTTCACTGGCATGCTGCTGAAAGCAGGTATTAGCTATAGATTGAAAGTGATGTACTGCTTTTCAAATGACAGAAGTTTCTTAGCTAGTTCCTTTGATAGAAAAATTAAGACAGATGAATATTCTAGCAGTCTATGAAAAAGGCATAAAACTAGAAAGTGTCTGAAGCACTGACAGAGACAACATATACCACTTTCTTTCTAGCACTAGGTAGGGAAGGCTTTTGCACTGTGAAATAACACTTTTACATATAGTTACTTATCAGTAAAATACCATGTTTTCTTTTCCTGGCTTCCCGCTGTTTATTATGTTTCTTCAAGGACCCCCAAATTCTTTCTTCTGAAAGTATGAAGAGTACAAGGTAAAGAAATCAGCTAGAATTAAGTTTAAAACCATAAACATATATTAATAAAGCCAGCAGGACTTCAGGCATTTGAGTTCCTTTCATTTTACTAGAATTTAGGAGGTGGTGCCACTGAAAGTATGGGCTTCTTATTTCTTAGAATAATTGCATGGCTTAAAATGAAAGAGACCTTAAAGATACTACAGTTCCAACCCTGTTATATTTTCTATTTTTCGTTTTGCTTCTGACTCACGAGTTCTTTTACTCAGAGTTTGCATTAAAAGGCAGAAGATGCTGAGTTGTTGTTCTAACTGAAGTTTATTAATTCTTATCTATGGCATAGCTGCACGGAGTGTGCCTTCTAAGTTAACAAGGTGGAAAATGGCCCCAAGCTCTAACTTCCAAGGCCATTTAAAGCCCAAATTGTCCAATTAGGGAATGCCAACTAATTTATTTTTCCTTATAATCCAATACCAATTATTCATGATCCGCACTGTGGGTTTTTTGAACCAATACCAAACCACCTAGATTTGTGAAGACGGAGGAAAGAAGAAGAACTAATCCACACCCCAAATCCTCCATATTGTTACTATATCCCATAAACCTAATTTTTCTACATCTCTACATATTCCACCCAGTGACATAACTTTAATTACACAGCAACAATCTCAGTGCTATTACATAAACTGGGAAGCCTTTCCCAAGGCCTCAGGTCAAATGCAGTGTGCTTTTGAAGATCACTGCCTGTCAGCACTGAAAGACTGAAATTCTCTGAACCTAGAGTTCCAACACAATCCCAGGTTTAATGTGTTTTAATGCTCATGAAAATTAATACTACTGTATTTTTATGTCTTGTCTGTCATGGATTGTACATTATTCAGTGTTTAACAAAAATTGGTATTGTGCCTGAGGGGTTTACAGGAAGCTGGCAGCATAGTAACAGTCCCTAACTCCTGCATTTTCGACTGAGAAAGTCTCAGCAAGAAGGAGATGAAAATAGGCAAGAAAATGTCAGAAAATACATAAGATGGTGGAACATTTGGGCAGTAGTAGAAAACTTAATTGTCAGAAATATGCATTAAATCTTTGCTGCCACACAGTTGTTCATGCTAGACTAATAGTTTTATTCACCTGTTAACATGCCTCTGTTCCTGTATTGTATTTTATTGAATCTGAACGAAGTCATAGTTATGCCTTAGGTCAACAAAAGTTTACAGCAAAACTTGTAAACAGGGTGTCTTTGCAGGTGAATTTGGGATAAATGTATACTGAAGTGGCCATCAGTATCTGCTGTCTTGTACTTCTCTCTTGTGCTCTCTGCAGTATTCAATGGACATTTGAGATGCAAGCTTTCTTGGCACAAATATTTTCCATTGAATCTCCAGGGTGATACAGTTGCTTCTCTTAAGCTGTGTTCTCTAGTGTCCCCAGGTCCACTCTTTCAATCTGAACTTTCACATGCCAGCTTCTAGTCCACAGCATTATTTATTTCCCTGGCAGCCAGCATGAAAGGATTTCAATCTCTAGAGAGGAAGGCCAGATTGGCAGCAATTAAAGAAAGCATTTCTATGAGGTGGCAGTGCATTACCAGTCTTGTTAGATAGTGTACAAATCTTGTCACCAAATGTCAATCGCCACTATAGTAAGGTATATTTTACTGCTGGAAAAAAAAAAATGGTTCAGTCTTTAATCTTCTAACTGCATCACAAACCCATGGTGAAAGGCTGAGGTCTATGTAGTGTGACTAGATTTTCCCAGGCAGTCACTGTGTCTCACATAATCATTCTACCCTGAGCAAGGACTCCAAGTAACGTCAAAGAAATTTATACTGTACTATACAAGCTAATCACAGCAACTGCAAAACAGTCAATATGCTGATTGCATTTCTGTTTTGGATTGTATCAGCTGGGTTTATTATCCTATCCATACCTTTTACCATCTGTACTTATCACAGACAGAGAAAGGAAAATAATTATATTTCTTTTTTTACAGGACAGATGAAAGGGAGGTTATATACTGTGCTCTCATGGTGCATGGCATTTATGGATTGAAAAAGTGGAACACTGTAAACATGTCATAAAACACCTATTATCAGTTTTTATAATTTGGGGGACGGTTTCTGATAGATTCATTCCCAGTTCATGTCCTTAGAGGAAAAAACTATGCATTTTAATGATAAGGTGGACAAAAATAAGATTGCAAGAGACACAGTTTTATTGACAATTCCATGCTAATAATAATAATCTTGGGAGAATTCAGAGGGGATTCAGAGCAATGTTTTGTTTGAAGAAATTTTTCATTCAACAAGCCAAAAATTTATCTATTTGGGTTAAAAATATTTACTGGTTTCTTCCGAAAGTTTTAAGAATTTTAAGAAATATGATTATGAACCTGATCAGTGATATTTTAACTCCATTAGTGCTTATGTGACTTAACATCAAAATACTCTTTGAATTTGAATCTAATGTACTGTAATGAAAGATGAATGCAAAAATGTCTGCATCTAACAGCTCAGGTATTTAATGACCCTTAAAATAATCTCAAATTATTTTCTTAAGACAGAGCACTTCAGATTTATGTTACTAGATGCAAAATTATATTAAGCAGATGGAAAACTTCAGTCTTGTTTATATATTTACAATCTCTTTTTCTGTTCTTGAAGATAATTTCTGTTAGACTAAAATTCTTCACATTTGACATTTCCTTTGTATGCCATTTCTGTCCAATTTTCTCAAACTCTTCTCTCTTGAATATATATGTGCGTGTGGCTGTTTGCTGTTTTGTATTTGATTGTTTTTTTCAGGTATGTTTTCTTCCTTCCATTGATTCTTCCATTAGTTTTGCTTTGCACTTTAATCAATGTGAATATTAGGTTTTGTAGAAATTTCTAGGTGTATTGAACAAGTACTTGCTTTTCTATGAGATATAGTTTGCCTTTTTCATTTAGTATAAATGTATCTTTTAAAAGTTCACCTTTTCTTAAGTTCCTTTGGACTATTCACTGCATAAGTGACTTATATTATTTGATTATTTACTGATGGTATTTTATTATTGTTGCTGTCACTGACAGAGTTTTTTGTGTCACAGCTGGCACAGCACCTGCAGTCTGAGGTTTGTCCACAAAAGCTTTTTGTAATTAAATTCTGCATTGTGCAGGACCAGGGACAAGAGGCTATACCTTGCCCTAAAATATCACCAATAATGATAACCAATTTTTGTAAGGTCTACGACAATTCTAAGCTGCTGTGAGGTAACCGAACTGTTTATGCTGCTGTTGCAGCTTTTGTAACACTTGAGATTTTCCAACACATCTACTGATCCTTTTCCCTAACATTTAAGGGGTAAAGGGAATTTACTGGTATCCAAAGGGCAAGGCGCATGCATATTCTCTATGTCACAAGAACATCTTCTGTGGCAGCAGGCATGGGGGTAATAAAAGCTGTAGAAGTCTTTTTTCTGGAGTGAAGCAATACTCAGAATACCAATAGGCAGCTCTGCTGTCTCCCTGGTGGCATGTCAGAGAATTATAGCTGGAAGAATTAGTCATTGTCATATTTAAGGGGTCTTGGCCATAAAGCCTTGGAAAGCTGTCATTATTGTGTCAGTTTTGCTGTTACAACCTTGAACCAGGGCCTATTAATAACTAAGAAAGGGAATGTGTTCACATTTTCTATATTCTGCTTAGAAAGAATTTCATTCCGTATTCTCACCACAAGTCTTTGCTTTTCTATGCCTCTGCTGTCCAGGGGGCATGTGAATCAGCAGTGATTATTTGTTTAATAGGAAGCACCTAGGTTTTCCTGGTTTAGTGCATCACTTTACATCATACAAGTGTATACCACTTCCCCCCCACAAAGCAGTCACAACAGGGCGAACAGCAGCTGCTCGTCTACAACTGCACCAATTCCAAATCAAAACTCGGCTTTACCTTCTGTCCTGGTGTTGAGGATGGCTGTCCCCTTCACAGCTGTGGAAATATCCTGTAATAAGAGTGTCCAGTGTCTGCATGAAGGGTCAGGTGCTCTTAAGTTGATCCGGACCTTCCCCACACTGTTCCTGCTGCTGACTCACACAATGTATACTGTTCATACTTTATTCACTCTGCTCCTGTGGCAAATTTTCAAGAAACTCCATAGTTTTAATTTCATTTCACGGAAGACATTTATTTCTCTTCGCCTGACTAGGGTACATCTGATGCTTGCGTCACACACATTTTGCAATTAGCAGGTTCTACCCTCAATTAATGATCTCATTTGTTTCCCTGAGCCTACCCAAAAGAAAAATTTTTAACAAAATGCATCCCTTTTGCTATCTTAGGTATGTACAGAACTTGCAGCACTTTCATGAATTGCTGATTTAATTTTAAAATAGATGTTGGAAATGGCTTAAAGTCTATTTTTCCACTTGGATGTTAGTTTTTCTCTGCTATCATGTCCTTTTCCAGTCAGTTTCACTCTCTGTAAAAAAATTTAACATATTATATTTTATACAACTTAGTTAAGCAAATGGCAGATTGTGATCTGAAATTACATACAGTCCGAAAGTTTAATACATTTTATTAGGAAATTTATTTTATTTTAAAGGAAATTAGATGGTCTATTATTTCTTAAATTTGAGAATGGACTTGATATGAAAGTGTGGCTATTTCCATGTTTTCTGGTGACATACACCATTACAAATGTCATGTATTCACAGAATCACAGAACAGTTGAAGTTGTCAGGTGTTCTGTCTGGTGTGCTTGGTGGGTTTAGGGGAAGGTGGTTTGATTTACGTTGGGTGGAGTGTGGAAGAAACAACAAAATTCTCAGGAGGTTCAGTGACAAACTTTTACTTGCAAACTTTAAAACATTAAGGTAGTATAAGGTATTTGTCAAATTTTAAAATATACCCGTTTTGGTTAGAAACACAACAGTATAAAAGCATGAAAAATAACTCTTAAGAAAATGTATAAGTGAAAAGAAAGAAAGAGGAAGAAAGGATCAGAGTAGTAAGGTACACCATCCCCACCTGTGGATCCCATGACAAGACTTGACTGTTGTAATGTCACTGTCTGTTGGTTGAAATGATGGTGGCAGTCTTGATCCATGAGGGGTAGGGGAAGCCCATGAGACAGACACCATGTCCCTCCTGTGGGGTATCATACATTCAGTGGCTCAGTGAGAACACCCAGGTACCTCCCCCAGAGCAGGGAGTTTGGCACTGGATGATATAATATTGTGGATCACAGGACACTTTGGGAGTCTTTGATGGATTATGACACTTTCTAAAACACTACAGCTGCCTCTTAGCAATCCTCCAGTTCCTTCATCTTTGTGGCCCTTCACTGGACTGCATGCAGAATGTCCATGTCTCTGTCATACTGAAAAGCCCAGAACTGGACAGAGTAGTCCAAGTTTGCCTGCAACAGCACTGAATCAAGAGGAAGGATCACTTCTCCCATCCAGCTGACAATGCTTTACTGAAACAGCACATTGATGGCTCATGTTCAACCTTCTGTCCCCAGGTCCCTTTCTGTAAAGCTGCTTTCCAAATAGGTGGTCCCAGCATGTGCTGGTGTCTGGGGTAGCTCCTCCCCAATGGCAGAACTTTGCACTTCAACTTGTTGAACTTCATGAAGCTCCTGTGTGCCCATTTCTTCTTCCTCTCCAGGTCTGAAGCAATCCTGTGGTCTATCAGTCATTCCTCCCAGTCTTGCACCTTCTGCAAACTTGCTGAGGATGCACACTGTCCCATCATCCCACTCATTAATGAAGATGTTGAACAGGATCAGACACAGCCCCAACCCCATGGCTGCAGTGGTAGTTATAGGGGTGATGCTTCGTAGTGGAGCACTGTGCCACACCATGTGTTTACACTGGCTATACACTGGCTATAAACTATACACAATTTTTATTATTTAGCATTATTTTCCTTTTCCCGTGTGTTTGTTAAATAAATAGTTTTTATCTCTTTCACTTTCCTTTGAGGAAAATTTAATTTTTCCCAAACCTGGTGGGGGAGGGGTGGTGACTTGCCTTCTCTCAGAGGATATATTTCTAAATTTGGCCAAACCGGTACAAATTTAGTGGTGCCCAACTGTGTGGCTCAAAGGAAAGTGAAAAACCTGTGCTAATTACATTTTGGTTTGAATTCGTTTATTCTGTGTTGGGGTTAAATAGTCACCATGTTGGTTGAGTTCATAACGTTTCTCTGGCTTGATATATTCATGTATTTCTGGTCCGTAGGCTTGTTTAAGGTATTAGTGCCTTTCTGGTCCCTAGGTCTATTTGCCTATCCACAGCTTGGTCCGATCTTATCCTTGATAAGGAATTTTTGCAGAGCAGGGACACGAATTCGGATTTCTATTTTGTTGTGCTCGGTGATAATGATTTATAAGAAGTTGACAGAGGTACAGGAAGCTGTTTGAAGTGTGTATGATTTGTGGTTTCTCTGTCCTAATCCCAGTCCTAGCTTCAGTAGCCTGTTTTGGGAATTTATTAGTAATTGCACCCAGATTGTTAGAAGAGGAGGAGACAGGGTTTCCCTTCCCTTTAAATTTGATAGGTTATCTTTTGAGAGATAACACCATCCTCCTGGTATTTAATCTGGTAATCTTCCTCCATGTGATTCATAGCTTGGCTAGAATGAGAGCTCAGATTTCCAGGGTGACTGCTGAGGCACCTGACCCAGAGGTGGAACATCCTGAGTGGTGTGGGGAATGGGAAGATATGGGCCAAATCCTGAAGAAATTCTCTGACCCAATGGTTTGCAATTTCCCCCCGAACAAGTTCAGAAACCAGCTGAGGTGGCGAAATATCTGAAAGAGAAATACAATGACAATTCTAATGAGAACAAGCTCCTTGCAATATGTTGGGCTTTGGCATATGCCTATTGCACGCTGCAGCAGGTAATGGTAGAGGGGCAGGAAGATAAGTCAGCAAAGCCTGCAGACACCCCAGTCACTCAGACTGCAGCCAAACCAGACAGCCAGCCCAAACCAGATGGAGAGTCTAAGCCACTGACAGTAGCTCCTGTCATGAGGAGAAAACACACAACCAAAACTGATCACCCAGTGAAAGATGAAGATAATGCAGGGGAAGGAACCTCAAAACCACCAACTGACTCAGGCACAGAAACCATTACTGAGTCCATGTCCATAAAGGACCTTCACAGCCTAAGAAAGGACTACACCCGACAGTCTGATGAATCCATAATAAGTTGGATGGTCCGTATTTGGGATGCGGCAGTTGATGATGTGATGCTGGATGGTGCTGGAGCGAGGCATTTGGGATCCCTGTCACGTGATCCAGTGATTGACCAAGCGATGAAAAGGGAGGCTGACTCTGCCAGTCGCTAGAGATGGGTTTTGACAGGCATGATTGAAAGATATATGTGTGGAAATGATCTCTACATGCAGTAAACCCAGTGGAAGACCATAGAACAAGGGATCTAACGCCTGAGAGAACTAGGGGTGGTAGAGATTGTCTTCACACATGACCCAGGATTGAGGAGTCCAGACCGGGCCAGAGTTATTCCATACATGTGGCGAAAACTCATACAGCTTGGGCCACCAGAATACGCTTCTGCTTTAGCAATAATGAAACCAGACTACGGTGTGAATGAGACTGTGAAAGATATGGCAGTGAAGCTCCGAGCATATGCAGACTCTGTGCATGGCCCAACACATGCAAGAATTGCAGCTGTGGAAACACGTATGCACAAAATGGAAGATAAGATAGAGAAGAATCTCCAGGAGATTAAAGAGTGCCTTCTCCGCGGACGTTCCTCAGAGAGAAGGAACATCCCACGAAGTGAGCTGTGGAAATTTCTGTGTGACAATGGGGAAGACACGAAGAGATGGGGTGGACAACCCACCTCTGCTCTGGCAGCAAGAGTGTGTGAATTGAAGGAGCGCAAGTCTCAGAAGGGAAGTTCTACCAAAAAGGAAGTTGCTCCAGTAGCCAAACTGCCGGAAACAATGGAAAAGACGATGGCATGTCCAATTCCCATGAAGGAACCTCTGAGACGCAGGCCCAGGGAAAGAAGGATAACCAGGCATAGAGAGGCTCTGCCTCTAGCCAGGTACAGGTCAGGGAAAACCGTGATTTTTGGACTCTGTGGAATCGTTGGCCTGGTACATCAGAACCACAAAAATATGATGCCTTGGTTGACACTGGTGCACAGTGTACAATAATTCCATCGCAGCATGCGGGGGTAGAATCTGTTTCTATTGCTGGTGTAACAGGTGGATCACAAAATTTGACTTTGGTGGAAGCTGAGGTGAGCCTGACTGGAAATGAGTGAAAGAAACATCTCATTGTGACTGGCCCAGAGGCCCCGTGCATTTTGGGCGTAGACTTCCTCTGGAACGGGTATTTTAGAGACCCAAAGGGACTCAGGTGGGCTTTTGGAATAGCTGCTGTGGAGACAGAGGGCATTAAGCAATTGAGCACTTTGCCTGGACTATCAGAGAACCCGTCTGCAGTCGGCCTTCTAAAGGTGGAAGAACAAAGAGTACCAATTGCTACCTCGACAGTGCATCGCCGACAGTACTGGACAACTTGAGATGCTGTGATTCCCATCCACAAGATGATCTGTGAGCTGGAGAGCCAAGGGCTGGTCAGCAAGACCCACTCACCCTTCAACAGCCCCATCTGGCCTGTGCGCAAGTCTGACAGGGAATGGAGATTGACTGTGGACTATCGTGCCTTGAATGAAGTGACTCCACCATTGAGCGCTGCTGTGCCAGACATGTGTCCAAAGCAGCGAAGTGGTACTCCACCATTGACATTGCCAATGCATTTTTCTCCATTCCTCTGGCAGCAGAGTGCAGGCCTCAGTTTGCCTTCACCTGGAGGGGTGTGCAGTACACCTGGAACCGACTGCCCCAGGGGTGGAAGCACAGTCCCACCATTTGCCATGGACTGATCTAGACTGTACTAGAAAAGGGTGAGGCTCCAGAACATCTGCAGTACATTGATGACATCATTGTGTGGGGGAACACTGCAACAGAAGTATTTGAGAAAGGAGAGAAGATAATCCAGATTCTCCTGGAAGCTGGTTTTGCCATCAAGAAGAGCAAAGTCAAGGGACCTGCTCAAGAGATCCAGTTCCTGGGAGTGAAATGGCAAGATGGATGACGTCAGATTCCCACTGAGGTCATCAATAAGATCACAGCAATGTCTTCACCAACCAACAAGAAGGAAACACAAGCTTTCCTAGGTGCCATAGGTTTTTGGAGGATGCACATTCCCGAGTACAGCCAGATCGTGAGTCCTCTCTACCTGGTTACCCACAAGAAGAACGATTTCCATTGGGGCCCGGAACAGCAACAAGCTTTTGCCCAGATCAAGCAGGAAATTGCTCATGCTGTAGCTCTTGGCCTGGTCAGGACAGGACCCAAAGTGAAGAATGTGCTCTACTCTGCAGCCGGAAGCCATGGCCTGTCCTGGAGCCTCTGGCAGAAGGTGTCTGGTGAGACTCGGGGTTGACCACTGGGATTTTGGAGTCGAAGCTACAGAGGGTCTGAGGCCAACTACACCCCAACAGAGAAGGAAATCTTGGCAGCGTATGAAGGAATCCAAGCCGTCTCAGAGGTAATTGGCACTGAGGCACAACTCCTCCTGGCACCCCGACTACCGGTGCTGGGGTGAATGTTCAAAGCAAAGGTTCCCTCTACCCACCATGCCACCAATGCCACATGGTGAAAATTGATTGCTCTCATCACACAGCGCACCCGTATCGAAAAACTGAATCGCCCTGGGATTTTGGAAATAATCACAAATTGGCCTGAAAGTGAAAACTTCGGTCTCACTGATGAAGAAGAACAAGAACAAGTGACACGTGCTGAAGAAGCTCCACCGTACAACCAACTGCCATCAGAAGACACACGCTATGCTCTTTTCACTGATGGTTCTTGTCGCATCGTAGGGATGAAACGAAAGTGGAAAGCAGCCGTATGGAGTCCCACACGACGGGTTGCAGAAGCTACTGAAGGAGAAGGTGGATCAAGCCAACTCGCTGAACTCAAAGCTGTTCAACTAGCCCTGGACATAGCTGAAAGAGAGAAGTGGCCAAAGCTCTACCTCTGCACTGATTCATGGATGGTAGCCAATGCTCTGTGGGGATGGCTGGAAAAGTGGGAAAAAGCTAATTGGCAGCATAGGGGAAAACCAATCTGGGCTGCTGAAGAGTGGAAAGACATCGCTGCCCAAGTAAGAAACCTGGTTGTGAAAGTCTGCCATGTAGAAACCCATGTCCCCAAGAGTAGGGCTCATGAGGAACACCAAAACAACAAGCAGGTAGATCAGGCTGCAAAGATAGAAGTGTCACAGGTAGACTTGGACTGGAAACACAAGGGAGAGTTGTTTCTAGCTCGATGGGCCCATGATGCCTCAGGCCATCAGGGCAGAGATGCCACTTATAAGTGGGCACGAGACCGAGGGGTGGATCTAACCATGGACAGTATCTCCCAGGTTATCCATGATTGTGAGACATGCGCTGCGATCAAGCAGGCCAAGCGGGTGAAGCCTCTGTGGTACGGTGGGCGGTGGTCCAAATACAAGTATGGGGAGGCCTGGCAGATTGATTACATCACACTGCCTCAAACCCACCAAGGCAAGCGCTATGTGCTCACAATGGTAGAAGCCACCACAGGATGGTTGGAGACCTACCCTGTGCCTCACGCTACTGCCCAGAACACCATCCTGGGCCTGGAAAAGCAAGTCCTTTGGAGGCATGGCACCCCTGAGAGAATTGAATCTGACAATGGGACTCATTTCAAGAACAGCCTTATAAACACCTGGGCTAGAGGACATGGCATTGAGTGGGTGTACCATATCCCTTACCATGCACCAGCTGGAGGCAAACTGGAATGGTGCAATGGATTGTTGAAAACTACCCTGAAGGCACTGGGTGGGGGAACTTTCAAAAATTGGGAACAGCATCTAGCAAAGGCCACCTGGTTAGTCAACACCCAAGGTTCCACCAATAGAGCTGGTCCAGCCCAATCTGAATCCCTGCATACAACAGATGGAGATAAGGTCCCAGTAGTGCATGTCAGAGGTCTGTTAGGAAAGACTGTGTGGATAAATTCTGCCTCGAGTACAGACAAACCCATCCGTGGGGTTGTCTTTGCTCAGGGACCTGGTTGCACATGGTGGGTAATGCAGCAAGATGGAACAACACGTTGTGTACCACAGGGAGATCTGATTGTTGTGTGAAAACCACCTGTAATGTGAAATGCCTGTATACCACTGCTTATCACAATGTATAGCCAGTGGCTATATCACTGCTTGCTGAGTGTCACTGTCACTGTTTGTGCATAGCTGTGTCTATATACATGTATTAATGTGTGCGTGTAGAACTAGAATATATTAGTTTGGGCATTGAGCCAACGATATGGGATAAGGGGTGGAATGTCTTGGGGTGACTTTATTCCTTATTCTTCTATCCATACAATAATGGCCTTCTAATTCATGCTTTTCATAAAGACAAAATGAATACATGTGTAAACACACGCTGCTTCATCTTGACTTGAACTCTGACAGAGCATATTCAATTCATTCTAAGGTCTTGTTCCATCTTGAAGTATATGGACTTCTCTTGAAACAACGATATATAGTGACTATTAATCAAGCCTGTATCAACCTACATCTGCTCTGTGTGTATAACAGATGCCCCAAGCAACAAGATTTGTTCTCCTATGTCTGCTTAACCAGAAAACATAATCCATCTGGTTATAAAAGCCCAGCAGAATACCATACTATGTATTTCTTGGGTAAACATATCTCATTGCTCAACTTTTAAGAAGAGCTAAAGATCAAGGAATTAGCATGTAAAGTCCTAAATTACATCAGGACTGAAGAGTTAGCAAATTTTCTACTCCTCTGAAGTTTACAAAATGGTGTAAGTCTATATCTACAGCTGATACATTTGAAAATACATTTCCCATGCTAATGTTTTAAAAAGATACTAATATTATTAAATTCTTAGACTATCTTATCTTAAAATGGTACAAACATTAGAAATTCCTGATTTTAAAACCAATAAAATTTAGTATCCCAGTGTAGATTGAATTGCAAAGAACCTATGTATAAAGTTTTGGCTATTATTTCTAAGAAAACTTTCTATATGAGCTATACTGTGGTTTAAAAGAGAGAGAATTGCTAATCAAGTAAACCTGCCTTTGGCTACCTTTTGAGCTATAAAACTCTTGAGGTGTTCCTTTAATTAGCTCTTATTCTGTCCCCAGGCTTGCTATTGTCATTCTGTATTCTGCTGAAATTGCAGGAGATGTTTTGTACCACTGTTGCTGCAGAGAAGAGCTCTGAAAGAGCTGCGCCATAGCAGATATCTGAAGGAGAGACTCCATATGGGTAATCTTCCCTCTTAGAATAATGGGAAATTAATTCAATTAACCCCTCCAAGACATTTTATTTCAGATGGTGTACATCAAAAATTTGTTCAGTCAGACTCTATAATAAAACACAGTGAGGGAGAAACCTAAGGTTCTGAGTATCAGTTATTATCTAACTCTCAGGGATAATGCAATTTTTAAACTGCCTGCTGTGATTCAAATTATTTTTCTGGAATACCTGTTCCAAGAAGATTCTCTAAGAAAGTTAACATTTGCACAGATGACAACTTCCCAAAGCCCAACAGAGTCAAAGAGATTTTTATAAAACTTTAATAATGATTAGAAGTGTATGGTGGGCATGTGTATGTGTTTAACAGTCAAGAGCAGCTAACAAGCTTATACTTCCAAGGAAATATATTGCCTTGTGTAGCTACTAATCTTCAAGATATATAAAATATCCCAGTTTTAGTCATTGCTTCAATAAAATTTGTGTATAAAGGAGCAGCAATATGTTGTTATGAATTCAATATATTACAAAAAGGAACTAAGAAGTGGTATAAATTTACAAAACTCTTGAAGGAAAGGCGTATATATTAGGTGATAAATCATCTAGAATACAAAAGATGAATAAAAAGAGAAATTTAATGAACAAAATTATGGCGAATTCTACATTAAAAAAAAAAAAATTACAAATCTATTTACCAGATGTAAAAAGACAGTAATGGAATCACTGCAAGAAGCTTAGTTTTACATATGGGAGCAGATCTCAGAGGAGGATGGCAGTTTACAAGTCTTGTGGATCTGCCACATCAGAATATGTTATGAATTTTTTAAAACCTAAATACAAGTTTTCCCAGCTTCCAGCCCTTATTGAAAAATACTAACCTAAATTTCAGAGTACTGCAAAATTATTGAAGACATTTTTAACCAGATGCTAGAAATGTTTCTGCTCCTAAGGTCTTTCATGTTGTGGATTTGGTTTTTTTTTGATCCCAAGACAATTTGTTTTCTACTTTTCAGAATATACCTATACCTTATTGCAGTCAGGTGAATTACATATTTTAATTCCATACTTTATTTTGTTTGGCATTTGAAACCACTGCTTATTGCTAAATAAATATTTATTGAAGAAACAGCAAGAAAGTTGTAATTTTTATTGATGCATGTCCCAGGATGCAACATCCTTCACCATTCCAAGGTGTTCTGAGGTACAGCAGTAATTTTTTAAGCTCATAGTTTTAAGCTCTGTTTAGTTTCTTCTGGTTGCTTAGAGATTACAGGATTTGCATTGTACTCAATTCAGCTTCTTGAAGCCAGATTGTGTGTTTATTCTGCTTTTGATGACATTAAATACATCAAAATTTGCAATTAATTCAATGGCTGTGTCAGTTAGCTTAAAAGTTCATTACAGATCAGTATTAAAAATTAGAACATCTGTATACAGTAGTAGTGTTGACTTTTAAAATATTTAATGGGATAAGACCATCTTACCTGAAAGCCTCTTACCAAGGCACATTGATGTAGCTAAGAACTGCAGTGTCTCTCAGACTAGGAATTTTCTTATCCTCTTCTCCTTATCCAATCTCTCTTTGAGAAGTCATTTGCTTTGGGATGTTTCTACAATTCCCAGATCCACAGTAAACAAAACCTGCTGCATTCAGGGAATGCTGCAAGACTCATAGTGCTCATAGTCAGAGAGCTGAAACAGTGTTAAAGCTGGACGTCTCCAGCGTGGAGGTTCCCTTGCTCTCTTTCATTCAACTCTCCCCTTGCTCTCCCCTTCAGCTCCTGCTCTGATTAGAGTCAAGTTTTAAGCACAGGAACACTAAGAGAGAGAAGGAAGCCACATTTGTGGCTTCCCCACAGCACTACCAGATTTTGGGAGTTAAATCTGGCAAGCCAGATGGGAATTTAACTTATGTTTCACCTATCTATGCTGAATGGTGAGTTGGGAGCATTCAAGAGTACAGAGCACCCTGCCATCCCAGTTTACCAAATTTAACCTAAGTTTTATGAAGGAAACTATTATGAATAACCAAACTGTATTATTTGGTATATAAGATGTTTACTTGGGAATAGTTGGCTGTATATTTCCATTGATTCAGAGTATTAATATAGTGCTGGAGGTTTTTACAATGTTCGGGCTAGTACCTCTCTGTGTGAACTCTGCTGAACTGAAATGGAAATAAATGACACAAAAGTTATGGAAAAAGGGCTCAAACACTGTTCTTGTTTCCACATAATATCACCAAAAATCTAACCATGGCTTTTTCTTAAGACTTCTGAGATTTTTATTTACTGAATTTTTAAACTATTGCAGTTGCATAATCAAAGACATAGCATGATAAGTCATAAAATTTTCATGAATATAGATCTGGGGATGTACTTTATTAGAATTCTAAAGTTCTGCTATTATTTTTAATGATTTTTACGTCTCTTGCATGAAAAGGTTAACACTGAGTAACGAACAATCTATGTTGGTGAAATTCTCATGCATCTTAGCCAGCAAAATTGAGAGATAGATTGCATGGTATCTGCCTTGTATTTCAGACATTAAGAGTTCTATACTCCCTAATCTTTATATATGCTAATGAAAATGATAGTATTCAAAGAACTATCTCAAATAATGCCACCACAAGGCAAAAAGGTAACAATTCTTAAGTAGAGTTTCTTGCTAATTTTGCTTTTTAAAGATCTTTCATACTACTCAAAGAAAATAAAATTTCACTTTTGTAGTTTTTTTCTCCCTGAAGTCCTGTTGCCCTTTACATCCCCAGACACGTATTTTTCTTCCATAGTTCATGGTCTTTATGTAACCATCTGTTCTGCTCTCTGAGATCTGTTTTCCTGTGTGTTATGTCATAACAGTTGAAGTAGGAAGAAATTTCTTGCACAGTTGGGAAAACAACACAGGGAAAAAACTGGTGTTTGGATGGCATTTTCCACATATTTGCAAACACTCTTGTGGTAGCTTACAGTAATCCTGAAATTTGCTGTACCTTTTCCTTCTTTTCTTGTGTGTGAAAGCAGGGAAGACATCTGGCATATTTTAATCCAGCTGAAGTTCATTTAAGAAATCTGAGGGCTACTTGTAAATATTCTGGCTACACTGCAATATCTTGTGACTACAGGCTTCCCTCAAGTAGTTGTAGCTGTCTGTTGAGCATCATGTTACCACTGAAGGAGGAAAGGCATTAAGTCTCAGTATCTCTGCACTGCTGTTTTCCTGTTTCTCTAAGGGCTACCTTCCCCTAGTCTTCTGCTAGCAGCAGATAGGGGAATAGCATCTTGCACATCAGAATTGATATCTGCCTCCAGGACAGCGAGCCCCTTGCTTTGATGTACGCATATGTTGGGAACAGAGATGGGAGGAAGGAATATAAATGAACGCCATTGTTTGACTCCCAGGTTAACACTAGTATCTTCTCTAAGTTCAGTTCTAGTTAGCTGTTGATTAATTTTGGTGCTGGGCTGACGAATTCATGACAGGCCATTCTCAAGTTCCCGCATGATGTGGCTGCTCTCCAGTGGCCCTCTGGCTGCCTCTGGATGTGGCACCTTATTCAGCTTTAACTGAGGAAGCCCAGAACTTTAGCAAAAATGTGAGCCTCAGCTGGAAACTTGGCAAAAGCAATGAGTTCAAAACTGTTTCTTAAGCTAAGGTTGAGGTGATTGCTTAACACACAGTAGCCTTACAAACATTTTTTCATTATTTTTTCTCTTACAGAGTCTGGCAGAAAGATGGTGGAAAGAGGATAACTTAGGCAGTTGAACTCAAAGCCAATTTTAAGGCTAAAAAATTTCGATGTATATATGGAATGCATATGTGTCCATGTATATTTATATAAGTGTGTTGATACTTAGCATTTAAAAATTTTTTTGGAGGGGGGGTTATGACATAGAACCTTTTAATAGAAAGTGTTTGATCACAAAGTTTTAGAGCACTTCTGTATGAGATGCATTTTCAGAGAGACTTTAGGCTGGCACCATAATGCGACTCTCCAAATTTTTGTGGGACAAAATGGCCAAAGGCTGCAGGTGCACTTTGGGTGTCTGCATATCTAAACACAGCCTGCAGAAACAGATGTGTCCTCATTTTTCTCAATTGCCTTTAATCATATCATCTGATCCTGTTCCCTACTGTGTAAGGTATTGGGCTGGCCTCCCACTGTAATGTATGATCCAGTTTTTCGGGAGTTCTGGTCAAACACTATCATAGCTCCTGTTTGGAATTGCCTGTGGGGAATCCTCTCACTTCATTGGCACAACCTACACATGATTTTTGAGCAGTAGTTTTCTTTCGGAAAAGAATTATCACTTAGGTCTTTACACAAAATGTTGGCAGGAGAGAGGCATCCAGTGAGGGCTGTAATCCGGAAAGAACCTGAGTCCAAGCTAATGTATTCTGGTAATGTATTAGGCAGTTTGAGTTTTCCTGTGAAATTAAACTTTTTTCTTACGAAGTTTTCTGCTGTTGTTTAAATGTTTTTCTTGTGTGTGTTGTAGTACTGCTCTGAATTGTAGCCAGTATGAAAGTGCTGTTAGAAAGAACAGTCTGATTTTTTTGTCCTTGGCTTGCTTAAAGACAGCTTGTCTTGGAAATGTAGTTTGACAGTTCTGTGAGTTAAACCACATACATGACAAAAGTTGGTCTCTTTTGGACAGGTGCTCATTTGATCTATCAACAATTTTGTCTGCTTATTAAACCTAAGGACTGCATGCTCTTTGAATTCTAATTTGAATATTAGTAAGAACCACCAATAATTTTTCTAACACTTCTTCCTAATTTTTATATGCATGTTCTTGGCAAGAAAAAACCAAAACCCACTAAACAAACAAGCAAACAAAAAACCAGAAAAGAAATGAACAAAAGATGAATGCATGTAAATAATTATAGTTTTATTCAAATAAGCGTGAGAAGACATCCAAAGGATGAAGACACTGTTTTTTAATTTATTGATCAACTTTTTTCAAATTTGAAACAGCTTTCAACCCAACCAAATTTTTTCTGTTTTTATTACTGGTGCATTGCATTATAAATATATTGGTGCATTGTATTATAAGTAAGTTTTTAAACCTTTATCCTTTCTGTAATGTATTAAATTAATACAGCTTGGGCAGGAAAGTACTCTCACAGAGCAATTAAAAAACCACTTTTTGCACTGATTTTTTTTGTTCTGGCAGATTGGATTTTAGAGTTTTTAAAAAATTTTTTCTTCCATACTAATCAAGAGAAAAAAAATCTGAAATGATGCCCAGAAACCTGTTGCTAAAGCATGTCTTGCTTTTTGGTCTTTTCTTGTTCATTTGGATTTGGTTCACAGAGAACTGAAACAGTTAATGATGTGGAAAAAAATTTCCAACATCTTCAGGTGAAAAATTTGCATTCTATTTTATCCCTTTAAGTGGGATTGGGCTTTTAGCTTTATTACTTCAGAAAAAAAATAGTTTGCATGAAGATGGTTTGTGGGTTTGTATGATCTTGATGCAGCAATGCATTTTTATGTAATCCTTCCTTCAGTCACTTAAGTTCATTTTCACTGGAGTTCTGTTGTGGTTCTGACAGCTTCCTCTTTTTGACTGTCTAGATAACTGCCTGTCTGCTCTTCTGCGACTGCTTGTTATACACTTGACACCATGGTACCAGGAGTATATCCTAAACACTCCCTTTTGCCAGCAATTGTCACAGACTAGACAAGTATGCGGAGAACTTTTCAGTGGAGATACAGAATATTTTGATGTATTGCTGATCAAAAGATAGAAAAAAAAGCTTCTATTTACAGCAACTGTCTACAAACAGTTTATATTTATGTACATAAAGCTACTGGTGAGAAACAATTAACAGGATATTACCTGATTGAAATGAATAATGAGATATTTGCAGCCTTGTCCAGCCTCTCAGTGTGAAATTTGCTAAAGCAAATGAGAATATCTGTCAGAGAAGAGGCAGAGCATACTCCCAATCAAAAGAGTCAAGATGTTAGGTATTAGGCTTAGGAAAGGGGGAAACCTAGCTGTTCTGCTTCCTGTACAAGGTTTGCTATGAAAGATTACCATAATTTCCTTCTCTTGGCCTTGTCTCCCATAGTGTATTGCCATCAACTCAAAGCAGTGAGGTGCAGACTGTGCTGATGAGTGTGTCCCTCTGTCAGCAGCTCTTGCAACCAGTTTCTGTTACCAGCACTGGTTCCACAGCTTACCATGCCTCTGTAAAATATAACCAGCCCAGAGAACAGAGGAAAAGATGCCAAGACATGACAGTCATCACATTTGAATTAAAACAGTGTGAGTATTGAGTGTTTGAAAAAAAATTCCTGTGTTCATCTGGCAGGTTCTGTGTTTATTAAGCTCTTTGCAAAGTAAGTTAAATGTACATCTGCAATAGTAAGTTGCAGAGTTTGGCAAAATATTAGACAAAAAAAAAATTAAAAGTCAGGGAAAGAAATAATGATGTAAGTATTCATGCTTTGGGTAATGATAAGTCTGTTCTCCATATGGCAGTTTAAAAAACATCCATTTTTAGCAATTCAGAAAGCATTGAGGCTAAGTGGTCTGCTTCTTTCTGCATGTTCATGTAGATAGGTGTCTAGTATCTGTAGGCTAGCCCATCTTTCTCTTTCTAGTAGCAATTACAATTTTATGTATCATATTGTAGTAATTAAATTCATTTTGTCAGATACTGGTGAACATATTGCAGACCACTTCCCTTTTCTTTTAATCAAAAAGTTGATTAAATAAGTCTTTTGTGAAAACATAAACAGGTATTTTTTTCTTTCTGCGCATTTTCTGTCAAGCTCTATGTTTCCTTTGGGTATTAGTTTCTCAACCCTTGGTGGGACTCCAACTTGCCTTATTAAAGCACTTTGTTGCCAAGAAGACAAATACTGCTTTTCTTGGTATGTTTCTATTTAGGGCTATATACAACTCTGTGGATCTAAATGTACAGGAGATTGAAGTCAGTGCTCAATATGCTCAGAAGAGCTATGTTCTCCATTCCAAACAATGTCTTTTGCCCAGAATTGTTTTATTCTGTTTTATTTTCATCCTTTGTTTTTCACTGCTTGTTGCTTGTTTGCTCATCTTGGGACATAATTTTTTTTTTTTACATTTCACTGTATTATTTATATATAAATGCAAAATATAAACAGGTAACAGTGCAAGTGGCTGCAGCCACCCTGACCCCTGAAGATCCAACAGACACCAAGCTGTGGTGGTCAGGCCCTGAAGTTGAATGCCTCACTCGTGGTTAGGGTGAGAGACCATAATCTCCCAGTTCCGCAGTTTACATATTTTTATGTGATAGGTTCATGTTTCCCCCCATCCTGTTTTATGTATAAATTTGTTAATATTCATATGCCCAAAGTTAATATGTATTAATTCTAGAAAGTTCTGTGTACTCGACACCCCATTGGTTCCTTCCCTAAATCCCTCCTTTGTGTTAATCCCATTGGTTTCCTCAGCCTCAACTCCACCTCCTGTCAAGTATCCCATTGGCTGTATTCCTTATACCACCTTTTCGTATCTCCACTGTGAAAAGGTTGGTATTTCCAGAACTGTCTTTAGTCCTGGTTGTGGTTCTGTGCAACTGAAAGCTGCTATGATTCAAAATATTTCTCTCTCACACAAAGTGTAGAAAATACTTTGGGCAATGCATTTAATTAAAAATAATGAAAATTATCCTTAGAGAGTTTAAAGGATAACACATTGTCGTTAGAGTGTCTTTTATCCTGGAGGTTGCCTCTAGCATCTGGCTGGGTCTGGGCAAAGAGGAGTTTTTCTGATTTGATGTGTATGAGCTGCATGGCACATAATGCTTCTTGCTTATATTAAAGCATTGATTTTGTCTTTCTGAAACAGGTTTCAGAGGAGAAAAATAAGGGAAAAAAAGGAAAGGAAGAGAAAGGTAAATGCTTATACTTGCGTGCATAATGAAAATCTACCAATTTTAATCTATGGAAAAAACCTGTACACTGTTAAGTGAAGAAGAGAGATAACTGTCCCACAGATTCTGTCTGTAAAACTATTTGATAGGATATTTCAGGCATTTATATCTTTTCCCTGTATCTTGTTTATAAGTTCCTTTTAAGTGCTTTTATCTTTGGAATAAAGTGAGTAATCTTTGAATTGTACAAGAAGCTATTTTTGGGAGCAGGGATTTTGGAGTCAGTTGACAAAGACAAGCTGTAACCTTACTATTTATTTTTTTATCATACAGCCACACAAATTAGCAAAAGACATGAGTATTTCACCCTCACAGTCCATCCAGATGAAAATTTTATTTCTTTTCTATCGTGTTATTAAATCTTAATTATGTAATAAAACAATTATCACTAAAACCCTGGGTTTTTTCTTCTCTCTTTGTCTTCATTCCTGATTTAATTTTTGGCAAGACATGAACCAAATAAAACTTTACAATAGGAGAATTACAGTCTATCTGATTTATTTTTACAAGAACATTCCTCTTCACCTGCTGTAAGAATCATCCCTGCAGGACTTGGGAGCAATATTAAATCTTGCTTGCAGATGCAGTGGTGTTCATTTTTGAAAATACCCTGTTTTGTATTTTCTTTATGCAGAAATCAGTAAAAATTTCTTTCAGCCAAATTACGTGTAATAGTATTAATAAATATAAAATAATATTAATTCTAGAAAGCCAGCTAAACCTGTTCCTTTTGGTGCACTAATCTATACAATGCATTAAAATTTTATGTCTTGAAAAGATTTGATTTTGTGCCATGAGGTATCAACCAGTCTTTCTACAGTAGAAACAGAGTGAAGGTACAAAGAAATTTGCAGTTTCTGCTGGCTGATATTACATGTGGACCATGGGATGTAACACAATCTAAATATTCAAAGGCTGTTCTGGCAGTCTCAGTACATTGTCTCAATGCTTACAATCTCCTTCAGAAAAAAAAAAAGCAGAAAAAACCCAAAAAGTTTTCATATCCCAAAATTGATGGAATTTTGTCTTGCTACCAGTCTGCCCAGCTGCCTCTTACAGCTGTCAGAAACTTAGTTGGACATTAAAAAATAACTGGTAGTAACATTCATGAAAGCTCATGCAGGCAGTTAATATTTTAATGTGAAGAAAAGAAGTGCACAAACTGCATTTCATATTACCTTGTTAAAAAGGGGGAAAAGTAACTGCTTTAACAGTTAAAAAAAATCTCACTGATAGAATTTTAATTACTGATAAAACCATAATACACAGTTACTGATAGAATGATAATAAAAATTTAAGTTACTTCTCCCAATGTGTTGTCTTTCCCTGAGTACAACTCAGTTTTAACTAGTTTCTAAATTATATGATACCCCTTAAGGACCAAAGAAGAATGCCAGGTAGCTTCAGCTCCCTGTGAAATCACATATGTACAAAATACAGCTGAAGAGGATGTGTTCTTCAATCTCTTCATAAGAACCATAGCAATTTTTTTGCTGGTTGGTCACTTAAAAAGCTCAAGAAGGCCTCTTCAGAAAACTTAGAATGGAAGAAAGAAAGCTTTCCTTCCATGTGGAAGGAATGGAATAGGTTAAGTTTTAGATAGGGAAACAACTTTCCTACCTCGAAAGAAAAATTATTTGTCTAGTTCATCTACTGCTTGTTAAGATAAGAGAAAATTAAACTTTCTTGATTATAAACATGACCATCCTACTCTCTTGTGTGAAATCGTGTACAGCACATGAGAAATTATTTAGTGATGTTCTAATTGTCACAACCAAAGTTATACCAGGGACTGCTCAAACACTGGTAAAGAAAATTGTAATTCAGTACTTGGCATTGCCCTTGGATGTTGTTTAATTTGCTACTATAGGCTTAACATTAGATGTTTTTTTCTCCATGAAATCTTAATAGGGGAAGCCTGTATTCACACAATCATGCTACTGAATTACTGAGAGATGAAACCAGTATCCTGGTTAAAACAAAGGAAAAAAAACGTTCACAGAGGAAGGGTAAATATTTCACACATTTGAAATTCTACTAAAATGGTAAATGAAGTCACCCAATGCAAAACACATGTTTATAGAATAATTGAATCACTAGGGTTGAAAGACTGTCAGGTTTCAACCCCCCTGCTGTGGGCAGGAACACTGTGTATTAGAATAAGTTGCTCAAAGCCCAATCCAACCTGGATCCATGCACAAGATTTTTATCAGGAAACACATATTCCTTGATTTTCGACATTAAAGACAGAGGAAACTATCTTGAATTGAAGCCCTTGGAAAGGAAAAATATGTCCAGTTACTACCCTGAGTAGTCTTACAAATATTGCTTTATATGTAGAAAGAAAAACTAAATTGGAAATACTTCAGTAAAGGATTCTCTATATAAAACCCCCAAATGTGGCTATAAAACCCCCAAATGTGGCTATCCTTGACTATGGTTTTTTTTCCTCTTTGATGGAAAATTGTCCCTTCATTGTGAATTGTAGTTGTAATGCGTGAGTGTCAAGCTGTGCTGCATGAGATCTGTGAAATTCAAATAATTTGTGGGGGGTTGGGCAGGAAAACATTTCATGCAAAGATGAAGAGTTAAGAAACTCAGCATAAACATCAGAGTCTGGTAACCAAGGAGCAGATGATTGGAAATCAACATGGACTAGTTGTCCCACTTGAATTTGGAAGGAGCTGACCATCAACTGTCTTGTGGCTGGCAAGCATTGCAGCTAATTTATTGCAGTCAGGATCCTGGACTTGGAGCTCATACCTGATGGAGATAGTGAATACATAGATAGAAAAAAACCCCCAAAACCCCTAAACCAACACAATTTTAAAAATTTTCTTTCTTCTACTTCTTTCTTTTAATATAGAATGGGGAAAAGTGCAATTAAAACCAGTGAAGTGGGTTTGGTCTTCTGTCAAAGCAATTGAAAGATCAGCATGTTTTTTTAATTACTGTAAATTAATATGTCATGAAAGACACTAATGCTTATGGCACCAAATTTTAACTTTTTCTCAAGTACTGCTAATCCCAATTATGTCTTCCTTATGCATAAATATTTCCTAAAAATTCTCAATTGCAAAAAGAACTAATATTTCTTCTGAGTGTAGTGTGGTGTAGTGTTCTTATCACTTCAAGAAAGTTGCAGAAAGAAATTGTATGTAGTATTAAGTAGCATTGTGTTGTACGTTTTTAGAGTGGTGGTATTGAAGGGTGATTTGCAACAACAAACAGAAATCACAAAGCCATTCTTTACACTTGCATAACACAGTGAAAGCTGATTAAAAAAAGCAAAAAACCAAACTACAGCAGTTAATGAAACAGAGCAAAATTTGCACTCAATACTGGCTTTTTGTCAGAACATATTGCCTGTACTATCATGTATGTGACAGACATTTGCAAGATTACTGTACGTATTACAGAGCACACACATACATGCTCAAACCAATTCTCAATTCAAAAGGAGGGGAAATCTTCTAATGACTCACAAAGTGGATGCACTATCTTGTACATGGTGTGGATGTTTAACTTGAAATTTTGACCCAGGCTACTGCTGGGAACCTCAGGGACACAAAGCAGAATCTGTGCCCAGGTTTGTTCCTTAAACCCTAAGGTACTGTCTGATGTCCCGGTATATATGGCAAGTGGACATTTTGTTACTCTTAGATTTTGGTTGCTAATTTTTTTTACAAATGTTTAAAAATTCTGCATTTCCTACATCACTTATAATTCTAAAGAGGCAGATCTTTGCTTTCTAAACATTTGGAGATAAGCATCCCTTCATTGGTCCTGGTTTGATTTTATATCACTTTGACTTGTGCTTCAAAAATCTTGCTATCCAGAGCTTCATGGTATTTGAGAAAATCTATTATCCTTCCCTCTGGCTGCTATTAATATAGAACAGTTTATTCAAGATCAGCCAGTATTTGAATGTATCAGGGTCCCTCAGGAACTCTGGACTATTGAAATCATTGCAAGAGAGCATCTGCCTGGCATGTATCCTGTTCCTCTCAAGGTTAGTTTTACTAACTGGTTTACACCTGGTTGTGTCTACCATAGTTAGCCATGTAACCCCATTTACATTCCGAGTTGGCTTTGACTTTAAAATATTGTGTGGAAGGCACAGTCTTGGTTTTGTACAGTTATCCAAGAGCCAAAGACTGTTTATGATTTTTGTATGATTAGCTCTGCTATTATAAGCAGGAGGCTGTAAATCAATACTAATCATACCAGATTTCAGATATGATTTGTATCTGATATCAGATTTCTCAGGAAAATAAAGGATGAATCCCATGGTAGATGATATTGATGCATTTTCAATTGGTCATCTTTTCAAGAGCACTTCAAAACTGGGCAAGTGCAGCAAACCTTACACCGAAGTGAAAAGTACGAGAAAAAGACAAAACTGGTCACTTTCCTGAGACTCTTCATATAGTCTAGTTGGCATCCTATTTATTGTGGTGCTGTAGTCATGATGGTGTTCTATTTTCTACTATTGATGGAGTCTGTATCTGTAACAAAACAGCTTCTTATAACTTGTTTCTAAAGGGTAGTTTTTTATTTTATATAAATATAAGGGATGATGCTCTTTATCTCTGATTTCATGGACATCCTCTTAATCCTCTAGATGCAGATAATAACTACAAGTAGTATTTTGAAAATGGCTGCATTGTACTTTGATTTTAATGGGAAGTTGGCATGTTACTACTTGGCACCTCTGAGTGTCCTCCATAACTCCACCTTAGTCTCTACATGCCTAAATAACTGAAAATTCAGGAGGATTTCTGTTCTTTGCAGCAGGAGAATCTTTCCCCCACTGTAGCTGTTCTACAAGCTTTTGTATTTTCTGGTTTGTATTGGAATAATTTCTTTGGTAAAAGAATAGTTTATTTATTTACTGAGACTCACGAAATTCCTCCACCCATCCCAACGGGAAATTTTTGCATGACTTTATGTCTGTAGCTGTATTTTTTATTAACAGCTCAGGTCATTGCCAGCTGCTTACCCTTCTGTTATTCACTGCCAATGTTTGAGTTTTTGTGTGATTTGGTCCTATTATCAATTGTTTTCAGATACTTTTTTAAAAGCCCAGATTTTGCTATACAATCACTTAATGGGCATTCCTTTTCATAGCAATGGTGGAATAAGCAGTTTTTCATTTTTTTCCTGTTACTATCCCCTTCTTATCCTGTAGATGTGCACGAGCAGCATCACTCTGCAGTGTGGCTGAGAGGAATGGTATTGACCCACATGTACTAAAGCAAATTTACATGTGTAAGTCTTTGGAAGATTAGTACTAAATAAAGAAAATGCCCCTAATATCATGACATTATCTGCAGATTATCAAGCATCCTGTGAAAGTTACCAGTTTGAGATACCTCTCTTCCTCTACAGATACTCTATAAAAGGAGTAAAAATGGGTCCTGAAGGAAGATGCCAGTGCAGACAGTAGAGGGTCTTTAAGGAAGGCTGTTTGGTGCAGTGAAGGGTGTGAAATATCTATCATATATGAAATGCATCTGATTTTTAAGGGAAAGTCCTTAAATACCACATATTGAAGTTCACTGCTATTTCCAGACTTTGGTTATTAATCAGCATTTTTTCAACTTTCGCGCAACAGTTTTTTACTGAGTAGTGCCTTCTTGGCAAAGGTCAGCTAACTGGTCCCAAAGCAGGGAGAGGGCTTTTGACATTTTACTAAAGCCCTGGTGTTCAGTGATTACAGGAATTAAGAAAAGCTGTCTGGAAAATAAAAAGCTGTATTCCATAATAGTTACCTTTAATCCCACTGAAAGGATATGTTGATGTGCCGTGATCTCAATAGTTTACCAGCACTGAATTTGGGCCCAGTTGATGTCCTGCTCAAGCTGTGCACTCCTTGGTGCTCTCCAGCTGCTGAGTTTGTGAATGACAAATTGCCACTCTGAGCTTAGATGATCTGAGGAACATAGTGCAGTTTGACAAAGCAAGCTGTCATTTCTCTTGAACTTTAATAATGCTCTAGGTTTTGGCTACTGCATATGTAGGTTTGGGCTGCTCCTAACCTTTTTAACCTATTTTGGCAGTGTTGTTAAATCTAAATGGAGATTATTTTACAGACTGAGGATTAGTGTAAAGATTCGTTATACAATTTTATTTCTGCAATAAAGATTAAGCCTGGAGGGTAGTTTTTTTTTGGTTTTTCTTTCCCTTATAGATCTTTATTGTATTGAGCAAAAGGGATAAATGTCATAATCCCTATTACATTGACCAGTCAGAGCAGTGCTTATTACATAAACCAACATTTTTTGGCTGGGCTAATTTCCTATACTATTAAGTATGCTAAACAAAATGACAGACTTCTAATGAGAATACTAATTTTTTCAAGCTGTACTCAATAGATTAGATTTCACTTCTAGCTTTCACTAAAAATAGATTTGCTCTCAGTAAGGAATGTTTGCCACCTGTTTCTATAAATTTTATGAATTTATGTTTTCAATTTATTCGTGGTTAATAAGTTTTCTACTAAATATTTTCACTTTAAAAACCAAAGAAATTCTTTCACTTGTCAGCAACAAGCCCTAAACTCTTTGTGAAATTATGTGCTTCTCATTCATGCATTTTCAGTCAGCTCAGTGATCTGGAAAATACTTGGGGAAGAAAAATCAGCTTTGTTTTGGGATGACTTGTTGCACTGGTACTATTTGATAGATTACATAAAAAATAGGATTTAGCTCTCTTAAACAGTAATCTGTAGTAGGCTGATTGTGGTGTACAGAGCTACATCTGACCCTAACTGCCCCAGTTTATGACTGGTGCTGACCATAAAGTTAAACTGGTAAAATGTGACATGAAAATCAAGGTAACTGGCTGCTTGATCACCAGTTCCCAGCATGATTCTGGAATGAAAACAGTATAATTAAATAAATCTACTCAGTGATCACAAAACTGCAAGGTGAAGTTAGCAAACACATATTGCATATTTAATAGCCACCTGCATTATGGAATGAAATGAGAACATAAATTCCCACTTCATTCAGAACTGGGATGTTAATCAAAAGAGTAAAGAGTACACTAACACAAGGGTAGTAGATTTTAAAGGAGTCTCTTTCCTAATTTTACAATTCTTCAAATATTACTAAAAATCTTGAAAATTTTTGCAGCTGTATAAAAAGCTTTTTTAAAAAAATGCCTCGATGGGACCAAGAAAAAATTTGTAATTTTCCCTTGTTAAGGCTTATCTCTAAGAAAAGACTCCTGAGAAGCATATCACTACTATCAGTGCCAAGGTCCCATCAGGAGACCGAAAGCAGGAAGCTCCAACTACAAAACATTCATGTATCATGGCTTCTCTGGGGATGGGAGGCTGATGAGATTGGAGGCCTCTCCTTGAAATGCCCCTTGTGTGCCCTGCTCCTATTTCTGTTCCATGCTGAGCAAGCTTCAGAAGCTCATGATCAGAGTTGTGCAGGGCACTGTAGGGTGAACCTACAGGTCTCCAGCCTCAATTCACCACTCAAACCTTCACTCTGCCCTCAGGCTGTTGGAGTGGGAGGGCTGTAATAGATCCTATAAAGCTGCAGCTTTGTTTTAAATCCTTTCCGTAGCTGCTAACCCATTACACTGAAAAAATCAGATACACATAATTAGAAAAGAAGAGATGGATAACTTCTATCTTCTTTGGTGAAAAAGTTGTATTTTATCATCTTGGAGGTGTTTTCCAACCTTAATGATTCAATGATTCTACAACTTTGCCCCATCAAGATTAGAGTTTATTTTGTTAGGTGTTAGAATTCATTTTGTTAAGGAGTGCACCTTCTGGGATCCAGATGGAATTTTTGTCTTTGTTGCAAATTTTGTGGTCTGCTGTGGTTCTTACCAGACCAAATGATGCAAAATACCGCAGTGCTGATATCAGTACATATTTTACTGAAATTATATACTTTGCAAGACCATTAAGTTTGCCAGGATGGGCTGAAATAGAAGTAGCAGCCTCATTTTTAAATGAAGACTTCAAAGATGTAGACATACATTAGATCTGTTTTTCCTATTGTTTCATTATTTCCTTAGAATGTATTTTATGTTCTATTTATACAGTTGAATCCTGTATTAAAGCTGTGTGCTGAAATAGCTGACTCTGTGCAAAATGTCTTAGATTTTATGTGATGCTGTGTGCCTTTGTGTAACTTTGTACAGTTTGGATGACATGTTGAAGTGTGAATATGCTAATAAGTTTTTCAGAATGATTTCCATACTTTTTGTTTACTTTTACCAGGAAAAATTTTAACTGTTTTTGACAACATATATTTCATAAATATATTGCCATGAGTCTCATGTAAAAAGACTAAAAATTCTTTCTACTTCTTTCCATGTATTAAGGAAAACTTTTCTTCTGAGCAAAGGTTACCTTCATTAGCCTCCTAAAGTGAATACAGAGATATATCGGGGATGACAAAGCATTAATAGTAGGAGCAAGTAAAGCTCTGCACTGTTAAAAATTGTTTTTATTAAATAAATTAAAATTGGGGCTTCCACATCCTGATTTTATGTTACTATTTGGGCACTTGTGGATGCATACACTTTTGTGCCCTTAATTCTTCTCCTGTTTAGAGAAATGCCCATTTACCAGAGAAGAAAATGGTGTGTTATGAATATGTGCAGAAAGAACATCATGTTCTTTTAAATTTGCTGTCATCTGCTCATGGAGAAGCATTTAAAAGGCAATGCTTGCTTTCACGTACTTAGCGTACTACTTTCATTGATGGACATACTTTATTTTTGGAAAAAAATGGGTACTTGCCTTCAAAGGCACATAGTGAGTCATCCAACAGTTAAGTGATGAGTGTGTAAAGTTAAAACAGGGAAAACTGATTTATGGGCAGCTATGGTTGAAGACTAACATCAGAGTTACAACTGAGTGAATATATATTCAAGACAAATCCTGACACTTGGGCAGGATCTGGCTGAAGTACAAGTGTTTTCTTCTCATTTGTCAATGATTCTGACTTTTAATTAGAGCACATGAAACTTTTTTTATACTGCTGAAACAACAAAAAAAAGTTTATTTTTTTAGGCATTCAGACCTTCAGTTGGTTAGAGCATGGGGCTAGGAAAATAGTGCTGTACTCATAATTTGCAGGATTTTTGCAATATCTCTTGCTTCTGAAGAACATGTCTTTATACTTCAGTGCTAGTATTGTTTTAGCAACAGGTTATTTTTATAAGTAGTGCTATAACATAAAAAAAGTGGATATGGTGTTTGATTTGCATAGAGTTTCAGATATGCTTAGGTTATGAGTGTCACAAGTACTGCCTGTGTTTAAACATAAACACATGGCAAATTTAAAGGAGGACCCCTGGAACAGAAAAAAGAGAAAAAGAGGTTCCTTTGAATCAGTTGAGTGAGTCGTGTGATAAGTGTTGAAACTCTTTGACAGGATGTAAAAAATTTGGTTTTGCTTGGAATCTTTTAATTTTGGGCACTCCCACTCATTAGAAAATGCTTTAATCTTCAACATTTAGAGACATGTTCCTTTACTGATAGTATTCTTCCACTGAAAATTTTAATTTTTTAAAGGTCAAGTGTATAAGTAGTGATTAATATTTACAGTTCATTGAGAGCTTCTGGACACCAAAACTATTATCACATTTCAGTTTTGAAACTCATCAATAAGCAATAACTGTACCATTTTCCTACACCTGATGAATCGGGATTTTTTTTCTGTTACCATGCTGTAGTTTATCATATTGCTATGGCACCTCAGCTATAAATTCCTGAGTCCCATATTCCTGAGTAATAATCATGCATCTTTAGCATGAAAAACACAAATAGCTCCAAAACCTCAGGTCTCTTCAGTGAACATAAATGGGCATAACCTAAGAACAGTTAATACTAGACTTTCTTTTAACTTTGTGAGTGTACACATAGGTCAAAATTATCACAAACACTTTGTCCCATTTAAGTCACACATACACAGACCAGCCTGTTAAATAGAAGCATTCTAAGGTGAAGCTTATCTTGTAATATTTTTTTCTTTTTATAAACCAGTGTTTCAATCACAATTTGAAAGCTCTCTGGAGAGAAGTAAGAGGCAGAATCTAGTGATAAGAAAAGTGCCTTTTGCATAGCATTTGAGATGATTAAAAGCTGTTGAAAGCTTTTCTAGTCAATTAGATTGCACAGATTTATGAGGAATCGGGGCTTGTTTCTGAACTGAGTTTCAGATTGGCCCCTGTAGAGTATTAAAACAGAACAGTAAGATCAGTCAAGGTGAAAATCTAGCAAAAGGCAAACAAATTTGCCAAGAAAGCACAGGTAAATATAGAAAGATGAAGCCTAGGCTGTTGAACAGCACAGATTTCCTTTTCCTCTCCTTGCATAAGATTGTTTTGACCCAAACAGAACCAACAGTTTGACTCTCTGCGTCTTGTGGAGTCTCTGCATATTTTATGAAATTACACAGACAGGCAGAATGGAGATTTTGTTGTTGCCCATTCTAAAAGGAAATATGAAGCAACACTGCTGTTTTTATTAAATTCACATGAGAGGGAAACATTATAAACTTGAAGCATAAGATACAAGCTTGTAGAGCACTTCTTTTTACAATTAGAAATGATATTAAATCTCCTAGCTTCACATATTCACCTGATTCCTTTCTCAGTTTTACCGTTTTTACATCCAAGCAACACCTTTGAGCACACATACCCCACATGTTTACTACCTGCATCAGTAGAGGGGAGTCTGCTGTCAATACTTTGCAGTTAAAAAAAGAATATATTAATTTTTGTTTCATTATATCTTGTAGGAACTGTCAGACTCTGGAAAAAAGGGCATAGAATTTAAAAGTCTGGTGCTGAGAAAAGCCTTATTCCAGAGTTGGACCCGTTTTCTCAGTGTCGTTGAAACAGCTCTCTGTTTTGTTTCTTAGACAGAAATTTTGACATGCTGGTTGTAAAGCACGTTAGATATCCTTTCAAACCGTACCAGTGAAATTTCCCTTGTGCCCAGCCATATCATCTGTTCTCACCATATGATATTTTCTCCAAGTCTTCTCTTACTAAAAGTCTATATTGCTGTGTTTCTTTGACACTACTTCTCACTTACTTTCTCACTCAGGCTGAAGTTACAGTATAAGGTTTTCTTTCCAAATCAATTTCCTTTGAAGGTTGAAATACAAAGTGAAACAGTTCTGGGTAGCCTTTGTAATCTTATAAATACTTCAAAACACTTATTTTTTTTTTGTTGCTATTGGCCTTTTTTTGGCCGGGGGGTGGGTCGTGTGTGTGTTGTGTTTTTTTTCTTTGGGTTTGTTTTGTTTTGATTTGTTTTGTTTAGTTTGATTTTGGTTAGTCTTGATTTTTTTTGTGTGTGTTTTTTAGGGGTTGTTGATGTTCGGTTTTGCTGTGGTTTGATTTGGTTTTCTTTTGTTTTCTTTTGTTTAATAACATCACCAATAATATCACTGAAGCTTCCTCCTTGGTGTAATGGGAGAATAGATTGAACAATATTTGAGCTTTTATTACATTGCCTTTGGAAGGATTAATTCCCCTTAGCATCTTGCAATACTATTTATAATTTACAAAAGTTGGTATTCAAAGAAATATGTTTTTGCAGATTCTTTTGTTGGTTTATACTTCACTATTTATTTTTCCAATCAAAAGACATTTGGATTTTTTCCTGCCTGGTACTCTTTGCAAAGATGAAGATTTAAGCAAAATGATCCATAAAAGTGCATTTGCTAGTAACCACCCTCCCAAAACCAACCAAACAAAAATCCCAGAAAGATTAAAAAAAAAAAGTGAGTTTTAAAAGAGTGATGGTATGTGTGCATTTGATTAAACAGATGGTGCATGGCCTCTGAGTAACCTCGTAGTCTGCTAAATCCCCTGCCATGCACACCATTTCCTTATCAGGAGTACAGAAATGTGTGGGAGTGAAAGGGATTCATTTCATTCGTAGTGGCCAAGTTATTTTGAATATCATGAAGTATCTAAGCAGCGGTACCAAAAGGGTGGAGTTAGATTTCATTGAGATATAGTTCTCAGAAGTTTTCCTTCTGCTTTTTATTGTATTTCTATCAATGTTTTCAAAGGATAGTAACCCTTTAAATCTCATGTAGTGGAAGAAGTCTAAAAAAATAGCTGCAGAAAATACTTGAGTCAAATATGAATCTCCTAGTTTCTGAACCTTCATTTCCATGCTGTCCTCAACAGTTTTATTTCAAATAGCATTTTAATTTTCTTAAGTAAATGTTGTCAACTTTTGTTGAATTTTAATTTGGGTTTCTAGCACAGAAAAGATTTTCATCAGATCTAAGGCAGCAATTTCTGAGTGAAGGAAGATCAAAAATTTTGTAGGAACACTTCTGCATTCACCTTTGAAAACTTGCTTGCTGTGTCTGTGTATTTTGATGCGGATAATAAATAGCTGCACGAGATTGACTGAAGGAAGGTATTTCTGTAAAATTATCTGTGTACAAAAATTCTCTTCCTTAGAGGAAATTTCAGTTGAAGGTCCTGGATTTCTTCCAAATGAAGAGGTGTCATCTTCCCAGCAGCTAATAGGCCATTTGGTTTTCAGACCAGATTTCTCAAGTATTTTTCCTTAGTCCCCTTCTGGTTTTGGTAGGTGGCTGATTTGGCTGAGGTCTTTCAAAAGTTTTTAACCATCTGGTCCTGTAGATGTACAAATACAAGGTGTTACCAACAGATGCTGTTCCAGCTTTTGACAAAGAGAATTGTATACCCATTGAGCAAATTACAGTGATTAAGCCCAAGGATAAGGCAAAACAGAGGGGAAGTAGGATGACAACTCTAACGAAGTAGGACAAATTAGAAGGGGCCTTGCTATCAAAGAAAAGTACAAAACTCTCAGAGCTGGGTTTGGTCCAACTTCCAGGGACATTTCTTAGCCCCTGTATGTTGGACAAAACTAGAAAAGCCTAAACAAACGCAGGAAAAATCTCTCCCCACAGAACTCCACAGTCTTACTGTGTACCTACTCATTCCTGGGAGCGTTGAGAAGTTCACTGGTGATGTTTCTCATAGATACACAGAAGTATATTTAACTGCTTTGCATAGAGTGTCTTCAGAGGCATCATTTAACAGAACAGGATTACTGCTGCAAACAATCAATAGTTGAATTATAAAGGAAAGTCCATTTTGAAAGACATAAAGTTAAGATTTCTGCTTTTCTGTGCAAGATCTTTGTGCATGGACAGTGAGGACCATCCACAGTGATTGAAGGCTGCAATGATTCAGTTGAAATTAAAAATTTCCCAGAGCCCCTCTTGTCAATGTCTTCGTCTTTTCCTCAGAAAACAGAAGTATTTTGTAATTTGTCTTTGCACAATTTCTGACATTAGGGTAGTATGTATGAAAATGGTTTTTGGAGACTAATAGGTTAATTGTCTTACCCCTTTGCTTCCCCTTACCTAATTCTACCATTTTCTTCAGGCCACATAAAAAAAAAAAATTATGTGGCTATTCTTAAATGCCTTTGTCTCTGATACTTTTACATTTAAAAAGTAATAATGGTAGCAAATCATAGCTGGACTGTTATTTCAGTAAATTAGAAGTCAGGTTGCCTTTAGTCCAATCTTAATGGAAATAGTGATTTAGAATTGCAATGCGGTGAACATCTAAGAACTTCATTCTTGTGAACTGTATTGAGGTTCTTACTAAAAATCAAGAAAAATCATAATCAAACATGATTATTTTTAGATGTAAGAAATTTGCTGCAAGAAAAATTAACCACATATTTTTTTTCTCAGCAGTGCAAAAGGAATCAAACCCAGAGTTTAAAACTGTCTGCTTTTTAGTTTATTTGAAACTACATCTGTAATTAATAATCCCAATAGGGTTTGTGTTTTGGGTTTGCTTTTATTTTTTAATTACTATTCTGTCATCATTACCAAAGATACTACTAGTGATAGGTGATTATTGATTGTCTAAACCGTATTTCAGTCTCTACCTTTGTCCTTTCCCAGACCACAGAGGTTATATATTACTGAGTCTGTAACCTGATTCCAACAGGAGATTTTGAATATGCTTCTGACAACTTTGCTGTCATCAAAAAAAGGCATATATTTTTCAAAGTACAAAATCAGTCAGTTTAGTTGACTTAAGATATTGCCAATGGTTTGACAAATAACAAAAAAAGATGAAGCAAGAATAATGTTTCAATGTTCTTCTATACTTGAATTTCTCTTTTTTTTTTTCTGAGAAATGTTGCACTACAAAATATTGCAGCTTAATATTTTAGGTTGAATGGGTTGAATTTTATTCAGAGGAACAAAAAAGAAAGAAACCAAATAAACAAAAAATTCCCCCCGAAATCCTCAAGAGTACTTAACAAGTACGGAAATCTGAATAAAAATAAAAATGCTTGACATTCTTCAAGTAGCTTAATTCTGTATTATCAAAAGACTGTGGTGTTTAAAACAGCAGGAACTGCTGTAGAACATTACTTAGGTACAATAATGCCGTGAAATGATGAAGGGTGAGAATTAATCTGGAAAGTTAACAAGATCTGTATGAAATATCTTGCATGAAAATCGTAATGACTGGAAGCGAGCCAGGAAATGTCAACACCGTATAATTGTTTAAGCTCTGAACAGGTTCAAGAGGGATCAAAGTCAAAACCATGGGTCAACATACACCAGAAGGTGCAAATATAAAGTGAGATTAATTTGACTGTCCCCCTATTTAACACTTTAGTTGCTTTTACATGCCCAAAGCTACCTGTTAAAAAACCCAAAATCAATCCAAACTTATTAAGATGCTGTTTATGCAAAAACAAGGTAATTATTTTGCAGGTATCTGCAAGTGATATTTTTCGGGTATCTGTAAATGACAGAGGGTAGTCTAAGGTAGTCTGTTTCTAGGTTCTTTAAGGAATGGGTGGTGATGGTGATACATATCATTACCCCAGAATAATAGGACCAGAAACCAGATTCCCTGTTCTACTGTCTCCTAAATAGTAGTAGTCAAAGTTCCTCTTCCCTCTAGAAGAAGGAGTGATGATTCTTACGTTTCTGTCTGCCTGACAGTCTGACTTAAAAATGGAATATTATTCTTCAGGTTATTTCACAGAAGTAGCAAGGTTTTTTTGGGGCAGGGGCTTCACCCTGCACAGGCTGAGCAGGACACCTGACTTGGAGTCTTGCACTGCGCGGTTGCTATGACTGTCACAGTGTTTGTTGGGTTAGGCAGGATTCATCACAAATAGCTGAAGAGGCCTAAATTCTCCTCTATATAATGGAAGCTAACTTCAGCCCTTTCAAACTTTCTTAAGACCTGATAAGAAATCACTACTAGATCAAATGAGAAGGAGGATGTAGAGGAGGAAGTGATGGACTGAGGAAAGTGCCCAGGCAGAGCAGAGCATTTGTCCTCTTCAGAGAAACAGACACTGGTGACTGAGAGACAGTGCATATGATTGTGTTTGAAATAAAAGATAATGTCCAGACTTTTTTGCATTGATTGAATTTTCCAGTGAGTTTGTATTTAAGTTTGCCAAATTAAATGCAGTAGGTGCTAAACTGAGTTCTTTCATGTTCTTGATTAATATGTGGTGTACATACAGCAGCTTGTGAAAAAAAACCTATGCTGATATTCTGCCCCATGGAAAATGGTTTCAAAGTCATTGAGCAAATGAACATTTTGTGTACATATTGAAACTAGCCTATAAATTAGGAAAATTCCCTGTATTTGATGAAGTAAATAATCTAGGGAGTCTAATCCACTATTCCTATGTCTGTTCCTTGAAACTTTTTGCCACTCATGAGTGATAATCATTTTGGTTTTGACAAATAAGCAAGCATGCCAGTATTGTAAGGATGGAGCAGCATGTCTTCAGTCATGTATTTACTGAATTTAGTATTTTTCTTCGGTTTTTGAATTGGTTGGCAGAAGACTGTGACTGTGTTACTTATTGACTCGTGTTGTTTATTGACTCAGAGATAAGTTCAAGAGTTCTTCCTTTGGCATTTTGACCAGACATTTTTCTGTAAGAATCTTGCTCTGAAGATTTTTTGCTAAATAAATTCAATAAGCAGATAATTCAGAAATTAAGATTTCTGATGCACTTAATCAGAGTACAAATGCATTAGTATTGCCTAATGTCAAGGAAATACCATAAAATTTTGAAGAGGAATATCAGGATAAGTGAATTTAAATGTTAGTGTTATAATTCTTTAACATTGCACATAATAAATAATTTCTGCAAGTCGTCCCCACCTATAAAAGCTTTTGTTTTGATTTTCATAGAAAACAGATACTTGTTACATGTTTTTGTTCTGAGGCAGAACGTCTGTTTGAGGAAATCATGGAATACTTGGGAATTGTATGAAAAACAGTGGGATATTTCCCAAGATCATAATCAGATAAAAATTCCCAAGACACAACCTCCTGAGACAGTTGCCTGCACTAAGCTGAAAGGAACTGACACAAAGGGGAAAACATTTCAGTAAGACTGAGAGTTTCCTGAGGAATGTCCTTGCTGTTTAGACAGAGCTTCCATGTTTTATTGTTTGTTGTTTCGTGGCTGAGGTATGTTCCTGTGAAAGAAAAAGCATTTTCTAAAGATCTGGATTCAAAGTGAACGTACAGGCGATGAATCCAGACAACCCTGATACTTATGAACGAACTTCCTGTATGTAGGTAGCAGTAGCATTTTGTATCCTTCTTTGTTTTTCGTCCTTTCTGTGATTTGAAAAAAAGGGAAATCTTATCTGCAAATTAATAATAAGCTATGGTCAGAAGATGGTGTGTGTCCCGTTGCACAGTTTTTGAAAAGCATCCTCCGAGGTTATGTAGGCTAGACAGGTTTTTGAAATATGGAGGTCACATAAACTTTAGAACCAGAGTTTCATTATTTGAATGTCAGGACCTGTATTGCAAAAGGTCTTTTGCAGAAAAATTTTTTCTTCTCACTGAGCAGAGCAGAGGATTTTTCTTGTCTCCTGCATTTTTGAGCAACTATTTACTTGATAAGAGGACAGAAGTACTAAATTGTTCTATAGAATTTGAGAACATTGTTAACGTGCTAAGCATAGCTTCAGCTTTTCAAGCAAATGAGCTAATTAGAGGTGCAAAGCTTACCACATGACAGATGTTCAACTCTTTAGTGTGCTTGAACTTTTATTTCAGGTTAGCTTTTGTCTGATGAAATACACTACATTATGACAGATTTAAAGCATTTAAGAAACATTTTTTCTCTCACTTCCAAGTAACTCAGGTATATGAAAATGAAGATGAACCAGAGTGGCATATCCATTGAGAAGGTGTCTTTTTTCATGAGGTGACATGTTTCCTGTTGAACCTAGCTTGCCTCTGCAGAGTTCCAACAGTTACATATTGGCAGTTGCAAAAGTGCTCTCACTTTTCTTTTAACTGAGGGCTTGATTCTCCATGAATATATTAGAATAAGCAGTAAACTTGAAAGAGACTACAGATTTTGTTATCTACCAGATGATAGTCTCCCAAAATAATGTAGATTCTCCCCATCACACAATAAAGCTTAGGTGATGCAGTATCATATTTTATCTCCTCTGTACAGACTCTAGGTACTCTGTTCAAGGAAGATGGAATGGGTCACAGTTTCCTGCCCTGAAAAAAATATGTTCCCATTGTAATTTTAAGGGGATCTAGCTTTTCCCTAACATTACAAAATATAACAAGTTGTTCAAAAGTTAAGCATTTTAAAAGTTCCTGTGGTTTAGAAAGAAAAAAAATTACAATTTTCTACCTAAATGTACAAGGGCATCTTTCTTTTATACAGTCACCCTTGGCCAATTCTACTTAACAATGCGCTAGTCCACTTCTATCCTGCAATGCCAGCTGCCAGCTTAATTTCCACTCCCTATTTCTGATATGACACAACCAGAGCCATTCTGGGTTCACAGAAAGATAAAGATCACAGCCTCCATTAGGAAATTCCATCAAGCCTAAGGTAGATTGATACCAAAGTAATGTGGTTTGATGGCATTCGTTGGGCAGACAGACTGCAGGCAGGAATGCAACAGGAGAAAGTTACTGAAGAACTATTAAGAGAGACAAGAATTTATATGTATAAAACAAAGGCAGAGAAAATGACAGGCTATTTTGAGTTTGGACTCAAGCTGGTGTTATGGTGCAAAATCATGAGCGGATGCTGATAATACCCAGGTCATGGTTTTGATACTGATTGCTGCATCTACAGAAATAGTAGCTCTCCATCTTTATAAATATTTTTATTAACTATTTCTGTGCCTTTGAGTCATTTTGAAGAAACATTGACTGTATCGAAAGATGCAATGTCTTCTCCATTTATATTCTTTCTGATCTAAGTCTATTGAACTAAGTGGATAGAATCTTATTTGATTTAGTACAGTTATACTGGTCTGGATCAAAGGCTGTTTAAATCAAAGTAACATGCCTCTTAGTTCTGTGACTTTGAGACTGAGTTTAGACACCCAGGTTCTAGCCAGACGCCCAAGCCATTTTCTTTCAATTCAAGTATCCCAGTATCATCTTACACTATCGTCTTATTCCAGGAAAGCATCTCTGTTTTGAAGAATAACTGAAGTTCAAAGTAGGAAGTCAAAATTAACGACGTTCTTAACTTTCTGTAGAAGTCAAATCATGCACTGTATCTGTAAGCTAAAAACCAAAAAACCATTTCTGTTATGTGACATGGAAGTTAAGATCCTTGATCCTGAGGAATTTTGAATTAAAGTTGTATTCTTTCTACCAAATGAATATTTCTTCTGTTAAGCAAAATGTTTTAGAGCAAAGTTTTAACTAGAGAAAAATACTTTATAAACTATATAAAGATAAGAATAATAGAATTTTTCTTTTAATTTACCTAGCTACAGTGAAATCATAAAATATGTTTGAGGGAAAGAACTTAGAGGAACAGTTTTTTCTTGAATTGGTTTTATAGTTTCAAAAGTAGATAAACAGTTTTCATTGAGTGTTTCAAATGTCTGACATCATATAAACGGAAATGGAGCTGAGGTTAGGAACTTCTTCGGTGGAACATGTAGATTCCAACAGCATTGGTATTTAAAGAGATGTTTTGATAGAGTGATAGAAAAACATAAATGCATTGTTTTTTATATTTACCTCTGAATTTTTCAGTGTTAAATAGTTAAATAAATAAGGCTTGTATCAAACTGTTCCATCTGTAAATGCATTTAATTGCACAAATTAATTAATTTATATAGATTTATTATGCATTCAACATTTGTTTACTTTATGGTACACCTGTTCCAACCTGTCTTGGGGTGACCTTATGATGTGTATCCCATATCACTGCCTATGCCCAGAAATTAATTATTGGCCTTTCTATGCCTCTGAACTGAGCCTGAGAGGGGGAAGAAAAAACTGAGCAAAACTTTCTCAAAGCAGTTTGAAACTTGTTCAAGGTCACATAAAGATAGCAGGTTTTTTTTTTCCAGCTGGGGCAGGGGGGAGCGAGGAAGCACCCGGCTGGCAGCTTTTCCAGTCAGCTTTTGGCCAGTTTTTTCCAGTTTCTTGTTCTCTGGAGAGAGGCTGAGAGTTGAACTTTTCCTTCTCTGGAATTTCGGATTTTCTCCCTTTTCTACTGGACTGCTTGATTGCTGTAACATCAGAGCACATCGGGAGGACTTTCCACCGGGCACAGAGGGCCTGGCCCTGGGCCAAGCCCCAGCTCCGAGGAGACCAAAGGGAGGACTCGAACACTTTCCCAGGTTTTTCCTCTACAGCGAAAGATTTTACCATTTAATATTATTTTCCTTTCCCGTGTGCTTGTTAAATAAATAGTTTTATCTTCCTCACTTTCCTTCGAGGAAAATTTATTTTTTTTCCCGAACCTGGTGGGGGGAGGGGTGGTTGTGCCTTCTCTCAGAGGATATATATTTTTAAATTTGGCCAAACCGGAACACAACCTTACCACCATAAGGTTTCATTGAGTTTACTGATCTTGGATCATTAAAAACAAAAGTCAGCCCTGATTTTTAGAGCTAGGAATAAACGGAGCAAAAAGAGAAAAAAAAAATGGCAGAACACACTTTTATGTTTCTTTAAAGTGGATGGAGACTTAAAAAGTCTGTTAACAAAAGTTGGTATTCTCCTGCTGGAGTATTCAGATGGTATGTATTTACAAGCCATTTATTACCAGATAAAGTGCACTCAGAAAGCTTTATCTTTTAAGAGCTGCACAGTCCATTAGGGAGGACTTCTGTAAGATATTGGCTGACATTGCCTGTAGTGATAAGTACTTTTTTCCCTGCAAGTGTAGAAGCTACAAAAAAAAAGAATAACCCTCTCCCTCCATTGCTAGTATTTTTTATTATTTTATAAGATCATCGATATTAGGGAAAGAAAAGAAAATATGGAATCATATTGCCCTTTTAAAAAACATAATTTTCAGGCTCATTTCCTGAAGTTTATCCTCACAATATTTTAATTAATTGTATGTATAGTTAAAATAATGCTTTTTTCTCTTTCTCTTTCACATTACCATAGTAATAACATAGTATAATGTGACATTTTCATGGATGCTGAATATATTTAAATAATGTACTAAAATATCTTCTTGTGAGTTATTTGGTTTTTCCTAGCTTGCTGGCACTGCTTCACTCTCCACATTGCTGACTTTCAAAATTGCCTGAATTAAATGGTGTTCAAGGAACAACATTAGGCTGTCAAATGACAGAGCATGAAGCTGGAAAGCAGCAGTAACAGATTTATGGAGAGAGTAAACTTACCTACACAGCATGACTAATTTGAAGCTCAGCTAGCAGTGACGTGAGCAGCAGATGTGACCAAAGTGTCTACTCTTCAGACTTATACATGTAATTTTCACTGTTGTGAGTGTTACAAATAAGTCTCTACAACGCAGTAGAATCCCTGTTATCTGCTCAGCTGAAGAAACATGCTGATGATACCATTGATCTGACCCCAAAAACAACCACATTTGGTGAAGTCAGGGAAGGTAACACTGTTGGATTGGTTGCTTCTCGTGAAGTGTAGTTCAGACATAAACATTTCTCAGTAAAATTTCTTGGGCTGTTTTTCTTATGACTGTTCAGATTGGCTTGCCAGAACATACCAGGCTGGATTGCAGTATATTCTTTTGAATTGTTCGTATTCAGCGATGGCTCATGTTCTAACATATAGTTCTGACTTCTACAAATGTTGTAGTTTGGATCAATTTTTGGCTTCAGTAAGAACTTCAGGTCAACACCCCTGACAACAAGATCTTTAGTAGCCAAGGGGTGTTCAGAAGTTGCCACATAAAATGCACAACATTTTTGAAATGATGTGTTCAAGGGAGGACTTTGTTTTTCTATTTTCCAAGTACTTTCTTTCTAAGTGGCTGAGAACCAAATGAATTCTTTGGCAAAGTGATGTACATAAACTCATAAAACATGTTTTTTCTTTATATGTCCTTCTGTGCAGAAGTTATTTCCTCAAAGGCAGCCGGTGTTAATGTGTTGAAGGTGAAGCAGGTAATAGCTTAATTTGTAATTGTGTTTCTTTATAGCACATACAGAAATATTTTACAAACGATTCAGTAATCTCTGAATTCCAAACTCAGCTTCTATAAGACATAGTTATTAGTGTATTCCAATTATTAGGCAGTCTTCTTTGAGGCTGTTGGTGGCACATTGTTTTTCAGAGAGAGACATATTCGCTCAATTTCCAAATCTACTTCTAAGCTCATCAACTTTTTTTGGATTTTGTGGGGAGGTTGATTTACATGGAAAGGTGTTCAGAATAAGAAGAGAAAAATATGTAAACTTTATGTTTCATTGCATTTTTTTTATCAGAACAATGGCAAGAATAAATTCATGGTTAGACACATTCACAGCAATGTAGGACATAAACTGCATAAAATGGTGATGATGATGATGATGACGATGATGACGACGATGATGACAATGGTGATGATAGTGGTGATGATGATCACAGCAAAATACTGTGCTGAGGAAGAAAGAAGATGATGCTACTCAAGATCTTGCTGCTCAATGCTCAGTTGGTTGGATGTCTGCTTTGAGGCTCTAGGTATGTGCAAGTACTCAGGCTAGTGGGGTTCTTGATGGCTCCCTCTCCTGTCACCGTTGCTGCAACTTCCAGCATCTGGAGCTCCTCAGTGCCATTCCTGCAGGTCAGCTTCCATGACTTTAGTGGGAACATATGCTTTTGAATGAGGCCTCAAAAGATAAAGATGAGTTCAGGCTTGAGTATCAGCACTCTAAACGCCAGATTTATACTTTTGTTGGACAAGATCTAAATATGACATCTCACAGAGCTGGACTTCTTGTCTCTGCAATATTTCTCTCTCTGTTGTAATTGCTATGGACTTGTGATTGAGTGTAGTTTGGAAAAAAATATAACTCCCCCCACATTGGAATTGTGCAGTAACTTCACAGGAGAGTAACATCTCTTTTGGCTTGGTAGGTTTTTATCTGACAGTTTCTGTTCAGCCAAAATGTTTTCCAAATGCCCTGCCTTCAAACTGTATTTCCTACCATCTGTCATGGTCTTTGTGCTAGATTGCCTAGGTGGGTTGCAGCCATCACAAAACAGAAACAGATCTTTCTATCAGATGATCTGTTTGCCAAAAGATATGTATACATTCTGGAATTTCACTTTGGTGTAAGGATGTCTTTCCTCATTATATATTAACATCCCCAGTTGTGTTTAGTTGTTGAGCATAAAACCCAGCATAAAACCCTCCCCAGGGGAGGGGAGAGGCGAGGAGAGGAGGGGAGAGGCGAGGAGAGGAGAGGAATGTTACAATTGCTAGACTACCCAGCTATTCCAAATATCTGACCATTTCAAGCAAATTCACCTCTCTCAGAGTTACTGATCCTCAGCAGGAATGGAATTTGAGAGAATTAAGGAAAGAGAGCAGACCTCAGGAATTAAATCCAGCTCTATAGGTTGCAAATGCTAGCTGTGATTTATGTCACTTATCTTCATCAGCCTTAAAGAAAGAGATGTTCACCCTGAGCTTGTGATTTAGAATTTCTTGGTAGATATTGAAAAGAAAGTAGAATCTCCAAAGAACAATTCCATTTATTCTAAACTGGACGTCTAGGAGAAGTGGGATTAATTTCCTACTGGAGCTTCTGTTTTTACTTCCATTTACTGTCATTTACCTGATCATCTTACATTATATACTTCGTTTTTAGATTTACAACATTCAGTGATCTCAAGCCAAGGTGAAGCAATTAGTACCTGGCATGAGTATGAGCTGCTCAGAAACTTTCTACAGTGTTAGGACTATAAACGGACCGGTAATCCCATGAAATACTACAGATCTTTCACCTGTGCTGAGACTTTTCTGGACTTTTTTGATGTAGCAGGGTCTAGTCACTGCTTAGGTACAAAAATTATTTTGTCATTGCCACGTATTGTCTCTGATTATAAAATAATTGTGTGTGGATATATCTATTTATATAATCTCTATCTGTATCATCTAATCTATATCTATATCATCTATATCTGTATCTATATCTCCTTATTTCAAAGCTCTTGGAGCCAAGTTGTGCATGTGCAATTTGTCTAGTCTTAGATATTTGAACAAAAAGCTTGATATTCTACAGAGAGTCTTTTGCTCCTGGAATTGTTCTCATGGGGATCAAGCATTAAACACACTGCTGACTGCAACTCATAGTGAGAAACAGACTGGAAGTAGCTGAAAACTATGTTCATTTCAGATAAGATTGATGTTGTCTGTTCTAGCAAATTTGTCTATTGTGACATATGGTTAAACAGATTATATACTGTTTAAAGGGAAGAAAAGAACCCAAACCCTGAACTTCAACCCTATCCACTCACAGTAGGAGGCATTCCCTATAATGTGTTTGCAGAATCAAAAGATACAGCATAACCCAGACACTGTAGGCATTGAAATCCTATTTAATTACCAGTGATCACACCAGAGCATCTAACTGCACAGACTAGTGACTTTCACTAGTCACTGCTATACCTGATACATAAGGAACTGGGATGGCAAGCCATTTACAGGCAGTACAGAGAAGTGGGCTTTGGAAGAAGCCAAAAGGAAAATCAATGTTGTTGATGTCTCCTAGTCTAATTAACAATACCTGTGAGCTCTAATAAACTGCAGAGGGAGGAAAATAAATTATATTAAGAAATGCAAACTTTTAGGAACATTTTTTGTATCTAAATAACTACATATTCTGAAAAATAGGTAGTTAAGAAAAGGTTCAATAGTCATGAAAATATAGTAGAATATAAAGTAATTTGTACAGCAGGATACAGTATATAGTAGGATATAAAGGTGATTTGTAACTTGGTGACAACAGTCAAAGTATACTTTCCTTAAACTGTAACTGAAATATGAAATGGAGGATCTAAGGTGGGGATAAGAAAAATAATTTTGTGATGGAATGAAAATTATTTGATTAAGTAGGATTAAGTCTCCAAGGAGCAACTATGGAATACCAGTCCTTTTTATTTGACTGCAGAATAAGTCCAAATGTAGAAAAAATGAGGCAAAGCAAGAGAGATTTGAAATTCTCTCTGAAAGTTATAATTTTGAAAGGATAAAGCCTTATAATGGGTTTTTTATTGGGAGATAATGGGAGATAAAAGATTTGATCCTGATCTGTCACTAGCTTGAAGGAGTGTAAACAAACATGTCTCATATTTTCCCAGTAAAGATAATGAGGGTCTTTTCATGTATAAGCCCTTTGGGAGAGATTTTACTGTTAGGTGAAAGCTAGATTGGCCCTTTGCTTCAGAGAGAAAGAAGTATGGGACATCTTCCTGAGATTTATTTTCAAAACTTACAGAAAGTTATGTCTTTGTTAGTGAAAGAATGTAAAAAGAAGTCTAAACATGGTATCCTTTTGGTTCGTTTGTCTTTTCCAGTCCACATTCATTATTAAAAGAACAAGACTCTGTAGTTGAAAAATATTATTTCTTGTTGCTGGAATTTTCAGTTTTCTCATAAAGAAGATGGTGATTGAACTTAAGGCAATGCACTCTGAGTGAAAACTCCATTTATTTTCTCACAATTGACAAGATTTAACAGTCTCTTTGTTCTCTTGAACAAAAAATAAGTCAAATACTTGCAAAGAGCAGCTATGTGCTGACTGCATATATTTTATCTATAGTCTAGAACTTTGAAAACAAAAGGAACTTCATTGTGGTCACATTAGTTTAGTTTTGAATGTCCAGTGAAGTGTTTGTAAAACACCCTAGCTGAGAAATAAATGTGAAACAATTGAGCCAAACACTCGTATTTCACATGTGCCTTTGTAGCAGTAAATTGCTGTCATACCTGCTAGTGTACCAGGTTTTTGTAGTCCTTCAGCAACCTGTGCTTGCAAGTGAGAGGGAAGTGCTCTTGCTAAATTGCTTCCATGTGAAGTTTGATCTATTAATCTCACTTACAGATGTGTGGGAAGTACCCAGAGCACCTGACATAGTTACAGCTGCACTGACAGAACCAGAACAGCTGAAAGTAGCACAGATTGTTTGCATTGCTTCTGACAGAGGCTGTGTTGTCACCGAGTTACTAACCTAGGCTATAACTGGAATATGGCTGCATGTACCATGTAGGCAGAGAGGCAAGAGGGTTGTAAGGGAAGCAAGATCTGTGACTTTTCAAAGGAGCCAGAGGTTGTGGCTAATGGAACTATTCAGTTCAACATCTGTTAGATTAAAGGAGTTTAAACACTTTTCTGTGAGTTCATCTTTCTCAGCCTGCAGGAACACACAACAGTTACAGTGCCCATCTGTTTGGAGAGCAACAGAAATAGGAAACACAAAAGAAGGAGGGGAAAAAAACAAACGGGCTAAAATAAGCATGGGGAAAGTAATGTCCCACTATATATTAATGTGCAATGTTTGTACCAAGAAAGAAAATCTCTCATGATAGCAGAAATCTGAAGATGAGGTTTTGACCCCATGTCAGCCCAGTTTGACCTCTAATTTGAGAGCAAATTATTTACAATAGAGAGAAGATACTTCAAGGGCTGACTGAGACTGTGATAAAGTCTCAAACCACAACCTTGAACAAAAATGAAAACATCCCAAATGATCCATTCTATAGTGGAATTTAATCTGTGTGATTAGGATTCCTGTAACGTATATTAGTTAATAAGGGATGCCATTTACTATTACCACCTTTGTGGTTTTTACGTATGGGTAGTAAATCAATGGCTTGAGAGGTCTTTCTAACTTTTACCCACCATGCTTAAAATCTGCTTAAAATCTGTCTTGTGATTCTGGTGTGTATTTCAGATATCAATTTTTAGTATAGACTTCTATTTGTGTTACTTCACAGTAATAACTCTGCAGACAAATACTTCAAAGTCTTTAAGATATTCATACTGCAGCATGCAGTTCTGGGGCCAGCCATCTCTTTCCAGAATCCCCAAGCACCTCCTAGTGTATCAAGTACTTGCCACCAAACCTTTCATGGCATGGCAGGAGAAGGACTTCAGCTGCATCAGTCCTTCTAGAAAGCAGTTGGCTTGCCAGGGATTCTACCTGTGGTCCTTCCCACTGGGGGACTCTAAAGAATTCTGACCAGAGGAGTGGGTGTGTTGTGAAAGCAAAAAAAAGATTATGTTGATGGAAGAAATTAATACAAGTTACTTATTTGTAAATCCTAGTCTTTTTGCTAACTAGGTATTGGTGTTATTTCATCCACTCATGTCTCTTCTTACTGATCTTTTCAAATATAGGTAGGATACTTTGTCACCTCTCCCTGGCTGATCATCCTTGTATCCCAGAAAGGTCCAGAATGCGATATCAATGTACCTAGTCTGAGAAACCCTGTCCTTCTTTCCTGGATGTGCTTCTCACTAATCCCCTCTGCATTAATAAAACATACACAAATAGGGAATAGCATATAAGTATGTAATGTTTAAATTTAGTTACATCATGGCCCTGCTTGTGTTGCAACCAATATCATTGCACCAGATTTGAACACCCCAGGAATGTGAACATTTATGTATTTTCTTTTCTGTCTTTCTCCCTCAACTTTTATTGCTGTTCCACAGTAAGGAAATAGGAGGCAGCTTTTCAGCTACACTTCTGTAATCTGTATTGTGGCTGCCACTATTATTATGTTAGTCCTAAGAATAGCAGGAGATGTTTTTCTGTAATTTGGGAAATGCACCCACAATGCTGAATGTGAGAAATTTAATAACTGAATTCGTCTTCACAGATAAACAAATGGCTTTGCTTTGAATGTATATTCAAGAAACAGTTTTATGTATTGAAGCATTTTTTTAGTGGAAGGGAAGTTTTAAAAATATAATTAATTTATTAAAAGTAAACTCATTAGAAACCAAGACAGTCAGTATTGGAAGAATTCAGCTTAGTACAACTCTGTAGATGTAGACTTTGCTAAGGAATTCACCCTATTAAAATTCAATTTACACATTCATGTTTTAACTTTTTTTTAATAATGGTATTTAGATAAGCATGTAGAAATCTCTGCTCGGATTTATCCAGCCTTTTTTCATGGAATTATATTAGAGATGTGTGACTGAAATTGATTGACAACTATAACTGAACACATAAATGGGAATAAAAGCACTGCATATAGAAGAAATATAACCCCTTTATCATTCTGAACACCTGCAGAAAGTAGCTGGCATGACATTAATTCAGGAATACTGGGGCTTCAAAATGAGTTGCTCCTCTGCCTTCTTTGTCAGAATTAGTGGTGATATAATTATTCTAGAAGAAAATTTCTATTTCTTGCCAATAGAAATGTGAATTTACAAATGTCAGATTTACAAGCAGATTTCAACATGTCAATACAAAGTAATGAAAGAATTAATCAAGATATAGTTAACCGTAAATCTTAAAAAAAATAAGCAGCTGATAAAAAAGCAAGGCAAGAGTGACATGATTGACATTAACAAAAATGCATCGAGAGTTAATACTCCTTCACCTCTGGGTACATCATGATATTTTTATTCTTCATGGTATAGTATTTGATAAACTGATGCCACAAAAGAAAAGCATATAAATAAATTAAATGTGTTAAAAAAAAAAAATCTGTGCATTGGTTCGTGCATACAGCAATTTTTATGAATACTCTGAACATTTTTTGTCATGCAGTGATACATTAACTTGCATAATTGGCCTATGTCTTACACTGTAATATTATTCTCTTTTCAGCTAAACTCAAATATCAACACGGAACTCAACAGCACCAAGTGCTCCCTCCTATTGCACTTGCCTGTCACAATGTATTTCTCAGACACTTACCACATGTTTAAGGAGTCCATAGCTAGAGTTCAATAAGCTCGATTCTGTAATATCACCGAATAGTAGAAATTAAAGCTTTCAATCTATTGTGAACTTTCTAGCTAATATTGTAAGCTTTCAGATGCTAGGATTTATACAGATATTAGAAAGTGTGTACAAGAAAATATAAATGGGAGCTCATGGTTAGAAACAAAGTGCTTAGCCTTAACTCTGTGAAGATATGCTTCTTTTCATTGTGCTAATCTTAAAAAAAGTTGTCAGTCTACTTCTGTCCTGGTACACATCAGACAAAATATTCAACATGTGTACTTCACTTTAATTCGTAAGTGGTTGAGGATGATACCTTCTTTACAAATTGCCTAATAATCTATTTTCCTTCATCCCTATTTCCATTTGAGTACTCAGAGTCTGTTACAGCAAGACTTAAGAATAGATGGGCAGCCTGAAGTCAATATGGCTAGTAACATGCTAATATTTTGCTAGACTAGAGTTTAATCAAATACAGTCTGAAAAAAACCCCTGGTTTTTAGGTGTTTGCCTCAGATTAGTGCCTGAGACCACGTGCTTGTCCTATCGAAAATATACACACCTCAGAGGACAGAATTAAGATGTCTAGGGAGAACCTGAAATCAGAATTGCTGCTGAAAATTGGATTGCGTGAGTGTGTCAGGATTTAATATGACACTAACAGTTTACTTCATTTAATCATAAATGTATTCATAGAAATGCTGACAGGGTTCTGCAGCTCAGATCCACACTGTCATTCCTTTGAGGCAGCCTGGCTTGAACATTTCAGCTGCAGCTGATAGTGCTAATGCAACGTACGGGACTCTCAGGCTCAAGTGAGCATTAGCGGTATCAATGGGAGACAGCTGTGAGAGAGTTGAACAGCAAACTTCTCTTTGAATAAACAACAAGTAACAAGGAACCTTAATTAGACTGAGCGTGTATTTGATCATCTCTGTCTTGTGTAAAATTCCCCTGCATTGCTGGGGTATTTCTGAACAGAAAAGGAAAAAAAATGCAAACTTGACTAAAGATTTTTCATCCTTTAATACTAAGAACCAGGCTTTGTGCTGCAGCTATGAAACCACTTTATTCAGAGTAATTTCTGATGACTTCCCTGTGTAGCACTAGGTGTATTTTAACATGCTAGCTATTAAATTCTGATCCTCCTTGATTTTCAATAACCTTTGGTATTCTGAATAATCATACTCTTTTGTACTCTTTGAAGATTGGTAAGGAGGTTTGGGCACTTTTTTGATGACTTGTCACTTGTTTTTCCCTCAGCAGTGCCAGTTTTTCCTGATACTGCTAATTAAGTGCTTTTTTTCCCACCCATGTTTATTTTTAGAAATTAAAGAACACATTATGTTCTGTATTAGTGCCTATGTTTTTCAACAGCCTTTAAGAGATTTACTTAACTTTTTCTAATGTGTAACTTTTTCTATGTGGTATATTATGTCTACTGTCACTAGCATTCATTTCTTCTATCTATTCTGTAGGCTTGAATCAGGATGATGAAGGCTAAATTACTCTGAAGGAGATTATTTGACAATAAATGCCCATAAAACATGTTTAATATTTATCTGTGCAGTACAAATCTTTCCCCTGGTTGCAACCACAGAGGCTGTTTCACTGTTCCCAGTACATTGCTTGAGATTCAGACCTCTTTATTTTTCTGAAGTGTTGGTTTTCTAATAGACTGCAGTCTTTTGGAATGTGATAAATGTAACTTCTGTGTTGTAGCATCTTACTCTTATAAAATAGAGAGCTACTACTTTACTGTTATACAACCAGTATTTACCAATGATAACTGTAGTAATTTACAATGTGGTGGTACTTACAGCCTTGTGTGAGTATGTGACCTATTAACTTAGGTGGTGGGTCTATTTGCAACGAGCCCTAAATGCCAGATACATAGGAACAGGAATGTCTCTCAGGGACATTTTAGTGTCAATTAAGTTGTTCCCACTCAGAGCACATTTCTCTGCCTCCTTGACATGATGAGAAAACATAGTCAAGGAACAAACAGGAAGGGATCAGAAAGAAACGTCCTGGTCTTCAGGATGTCTCAAAAGTAAAAGGATTTTCAGAGTTTTAACCTGAAATTAATCCACCTTTGCAATACCTGCCAAGGAAATCCATTTTAGTATTCTAACTACTAAAGGATTTAATTCAGTATTGGGTTGAGGTTGACTGGCAACGAGGAGCCCACTTCATCTCTCTCCCTGCATCAACAGGTGTGTTTCAGAGGTTTGGATCTCCTTGCTGCTCTATTCGTAAGCTGTATTGTACTTCCACTGCTTCTGGAGTTACATTGTAAACCATGAAAATGATGAAAATGTTCTGGATTAAAAATGACCTTGCAATGACAGACTTGTACTTCTGCTACTGCATATTGACTTGAAAATATTTTTTCATGATGATATAACAGTAATTTCAAACCAATTTTCCTGAAATGGATGAACTCTAGACACAGTGGCAACATTTCCTTTTCAAGACAAACATGCTAAGCACATTTATTCTAATTTGTTGTAAAGGTTACATTGATTTTCTGTTAAAGAGTGTTTTGATAACACCACTTAGCAGAAAAATGCTTTGTGCTCCTGGACCTTCATGCTTCAGTGGCCTTGGTATTGTCATGTTGTGTGAAGGAGTCTGCTGATCACACCTGTTTGATAAGTGTGACCTCTCCATTTGAGACGTAGCTTTACAACTTTTGGATCAAGTTCCTCCTGTTATGGAATTTTATGACAAAGTTTGTACTGTCAAACCTGTTACTACTTTCAAAATAGGATGCTGTTATTTAGTTTAGCCTGTAGGTGCTTTGCTTTTTGTCTGTGTGTTCAGTGAAGGGTGAGAGGCAGTTTTCCTGAATTTCTCCAGGAAAGTAAGAACAAAGTAGGAATAATGTCATGACCATGATTTGATATGATAACAAACCCAAGGATTTGCAGGTTTTTTTAGAAAAGTGTCAAAAACCAGGACTTCAAAGTAACAGGTTTTTTGGTTCCACAAATATCTAGTGGAAAATAATTAAGTAGATGATTAATGTTTTGAAATGTATGAGGCATGAATCCTATCAGAAGGAGAAAATTTCTTGAAGAGAATCTCTACTAACCAGAGGAAAAATAAACCTCAGAAAATCTGAAAATGGAAATTATGAATAGTGTTGAACAGCTGATATCTTTCTGTTATCATGAGGAAAACAAGTTGTGAGAGCTGTAGAATAAGGATTAAAGATTTATAAGGATTAAAGAGTTAAGAATAATGACCTGATGAGTAGGGTCTCATGAAAAATTAAGTCAAAGCATAGAATTGTTGGGAGAATAATGGGCTGCAGAAAATTAAGTCAAATACCCAACACAAATTCTTTTTTTAAAGGTACATTGGAAACATAAAGAGACATTTGTGAATGCCTCAGGACATCTTCCTGAAGCCAAATCTCAAAAATAACAACAATGGAAACACATAGGTTCATAGATGAGTTTAAGGAGTGGTACGTTTATATGTGTATAAAAGCAGGAAGGTAAATCATAATTAGACCTATAATGAAGTAAATATTAATGTAATTAAGACTTACGAAGAAGTAAAAAAACCCAAGAAACTGCTGTAAGGAGAGGTAAAAGGAAGTCAGAGGAAATTTAAATTACTAAAACCAAAGAAAAGCAAATTCTTGCTGTTTCAAACACTCAAGAATAATAAATATCTTGCTTTAAACTGTTTTACAAAATCAGCAAATATTAAAGTACATTGAAATAATGATAAAGAAAGAGTTGGTGCTGTTTGGAGCATGGAATTTTAGGTTTATGAACTTGTAGAGAAATCAAAGCTGGTCCATTGGTGGTCCATGGTGAAATTCCTGTTATGTTACCAGAATAAGAATGAGGCACTTCTTCAGAATTTACAAACCCAGAAGCAATAACTGAAAATACTCTGATATAAACTACTGAAGAAACAATTTTTTGATATCTACCAAGTATTAAAAAAACCCAAAAAACCCACAGATGTGTTGTTATAAATGGATTCTCTTAAAACCTTCTTTGACAAGACAGGAAGCTTAACAAATAAATAGAAAGGTTAGTTTTGAGTAGTTTTTGAAAATGAGAAGGGAAAACAAAGTTTGGCCTAGAGATGCAATATAAAGAAAAATTGTTTTTAGGGAATGAATAAGTCTGATTTGAATTGTGGTTGGGAGAATTTCAAGTAAGGACATAATTCCTTTGGAAAATCTGATGACTGAATTACAATTGTAGTTTATCAAATTTTTGTAGATGATGCAATGGGGACACAGTTGCAACGGTTTGGAGGTAAATATTAAAAATGAAAGTTCTTGACACAGAAGCGTGGTTGATTAAATTCTGTAGATACTTTTCCAAAGAATGAGAATCAAATGCAAAAAATATTATATGGGCATATCTCTCGCTTTTTTCCTAAATAAAAATAAACTGATCTTTCTCTCCAAACATTTTCGTACTCATATGACTGATGAATGGTAGTGATAGTTATCAATCATAAAACCTGGTGTATTCTACACAGCTTTCTCATTTTCCTGTAGCAGATCATAATCTCAAGGTAGGCATCATATGTAAAAAAATAACATATTACCATAATGCAGGGCATCCAAGGGGAATATATACAGAATCTCTGTTTTCCATGGCTTACATTATGCCTTTTTTTCCCCATCAACTGTAATTTAAATTAATTGTCTAATTGAAACTATCTGTTAAATTGTGCTGTTCGTTCTTGCATCAAATTAGGTTTTATGCACTAACTCAGGTATTTTTTCCCAGGAATTTATGAAGTAAAAGTAAAATTACAAAGTAAAATAGCTGTAACTTAAAATTATCACTGTAAGCCATTATTGATTTTGTTTTTCTGCATTCTGTCTGTTTAATATCTCATTTTACTCTTTATTTTACTTGTAAGTTTAGTGTAACCAATGAGTTCTGTAGCCATACTCTATAGACAAAGTTTGGAAATTATTCCAGATAATTACTTCTGCAAAACAGAGTCTTTGCTAGACTTTTTCAATGCTACAGAAAGCAAATTAGAAAGAGTGGAGTCTTAGTTACCATGGTTTTAGATAAATAAAGTGGTTTGGTATTAAACCGTATCCACCATAAACAAGAAAATACACTTAAACAGATCATCTTGCATATATTTATTGATATTTATTGGGCCATTTTGTTTTGTTGGCTAGATGACAGATTTTTTCCTGTCTCTTTAATCCCATGCTATATATTCATCTGAGTCACAGATGTGGATTTCTCCTGCATCTCTCCCATTCACCATGCCCTAATCAAGACTTGTTGGTTCATCTACTGAAGCAAATTGAGATTTTCTTTTTTATAATATGTACAGGCACTGATAGTTAACTTTGTTCTTTCTCACTGCTGTCTACACTGCACTCAGTTTTCACAGTTTTGAAAGCATTAGGAAGCACTCACCAAATAACTGCTGGACTTCTGGTGCTTTACTGGGAGCTGTCTCTATCAAATCCCTGGGCAATGACAGATCTAAGTTATACATGTCATACTCTTCTGGAAGATGATAATGTACTCCTTTGCACCAAAAAGGTACAAATTCTCTTGTGTAGAGATATTTTCAAACATACCATAGGACAGTTAAAGTACAAATCCTACCATCTTTACGAAACAGCCATACAAATAATTCAGCATTAATGCATTAATACCATGTCCATCATGCTCTGTTGTCCAAGTAGATCCTGTGACCTTTCTGGCCACAGCTGTATAATATGTTTCATTACTAATATTTTAGAAAACTTTGCAAGGAAATCTTAGGGCTAAAGGAAACTCCCCAAAGCAAGATCAGAGGATAGATGTGAAGAGAAAATTAGTCTGACTGATTAATCCAAACCAAGAAAATTAAATGTTCCACAAAACAGAGGAAAAAATAAAAGGTCTTCCACAGAGTAATGTAATAAATTGCCTGGAAGGGAGCGTGCGATAAGGCCAGCAGAGGTGACCTTCAGAAATGTATCTGTCTCCCCACTATTGATGATGTTCAGAAGTTGATGAATGTGCTCTTGCAGTTGGAGCAGGTTGGTTCCTGCAGGCAGGCACAAGCCCCCAGCAATCTTGTTACTGCAGATATAAAACCACTTTTGTTGTTAAATGAGTGCACCGTGGTTAGAACAAATACAGAATCCTGAAAGAGAAAACTGCAAGCCATAAAGGACGATACAATTGAAATTAAAAATAACAGTAAATACCAGCCTTTTAATAAAATTTGTTTTGTGGTAACAACTTTTATAACTTAGACACACAATTTAAGAGAAAATATTGAAAATATCTATATTAAACTTGCTGCTAAACAATAATGTGGTCTCATTGCCAAATGCCAATTCTTTGTCTCTGGTTTCTGCATGTTTTACTTGTACTTCAGTTTTTAAAAATACTCCATTATTCTGTTGGCATGCTGGATCATTTCATTTAAAGCTCTCTTCTTAAACTATTTGCTTTTGGAGGGTAAGTCCAGGTACTGCAACAAATAGTAATTTCTTACTTTACTTTTTTAGTATCTGGCATATAAACTAATGTTGACAATTTTGCTGCTTGCTATCATGCAAATAATAGGAATGCCACAGAGATGATGAATTGGTTAGAAGGAAATAAAATGATAAATGTTATCACTTTTAGACCCAGGTATTACTATCATCCATGATCTCTTTTTGGTGCTTACAATAAATTTAAAATCAAATTGCAAGTAGTCTGTGTTTACACTGTAGTTATAGGAAGGGATAAGAGACTGGAGACTCATGAACACAAATAATGTATAGAATAATAATGCCAGTTCAATGAGTCAGTTATGATACTTTTACCATCTGTGTAGTCTTTATGTGTATGCTTCACTTTATCAAATTTATCTAAGGGTTATATTAGCAATTTGCTCACATAGTAAATAGCATTCCATGTAAACACCTCCATACAGACAGCTTTTGCAGTGAGCTGCTGGCAGAAATTCTTTGGTGGTGTTCATCAGTCTGTAAGCTGAAAAGAGCACAATATAGCCAAAGAAAATATATTTCACGTTAGTAGCTCTCATAACCTACAGGTATGTACTTCGTGGTGGATTATGATTTTTGAAAATGTAGATAGGTACCCTATTTAGGTTAGAACATATGCATGGTTTAGGTTACCAGTACATTTTCAAGCCAGTGACCTAGGCATTCCATATGCAACAGTAAGTATTTTATTTTATATTTTCCATATACTATTTGCTCTAATAATTTTCTAGTATCTTTTCCAAAAAAAAAATTAACAGAACATTCCTTAATCACAAATAGTTAAAAAAAAATATGAAAAAAAGTGTACACTGTTGAAAGCTGTACTGTAGTTTTACAAGTAATAAAAATTTCCATAATCAGTATCCTCAGAAATATCTGTAATCAGTACAGTATTTATGCCTAGAAATAGAACACAAACTTTTCCAAACAATGCTAGAATGATAATAAAAAACCAAACCTTTACTTGAAAGACTTCAGGTACAGAATATGTGATAGTAATAAAGAAGACTGATGGTAGATATTTATACTAATGTAATTATTTTATTTATTTAAATATTTAGTGTTCCATCAAGATGAGACAACTACCAAAAAACCCCCATTTTGATATTAACATTGTGACATTTATTGTGGTCAGACTTTGAAAGAAAGGCATAATTTTGCACCTTAAACTGAATAATTGAAGATAAGTAAAAACAGAACGCTAAACTTGCTGTTTATTTTAACCTGGTAAGTATATCGAATATATATTACATGCTTTTTGCATATGTTGCACACACTAAATATCTCCAAGCAGTAAATTGTCTGCAGATACATCTTATTTTGATCCGTGCAGATGGACTCTAGAGGAGGCTGCAACAGAAGAAAATGGAACTTCCCAAATGGAGACAAATGGCAAGCAGCTGTTTCTTCTCTTTACATGTTTTTGTTGTGATCTGAAAACAGATCTCATTTGTTGCTGGTAGATCATTTTTAATTGTTCCAGATTTTCTGACTGTTTCTTTTTCTAAATTAAATATTGAAAGCAACAAGGAATCTGGAAAAAAATAAAAGATCATTTTGGCAGCTGTAGCCTGGGCAAAATTCCCTGGTTGGATAATTTCACTGACACCTGGAGAGTAATGCTAGGAGACCACTTGGTGATATATGTCTTACAGGTGATTTTGTTGCTGTCACAGCTGTGCTAAAATTTCCTTTTATTAGTATGACATTGAAGCTCTTGCAAGCCCTCGAAGAATACAGATGCCACACAGAGTCAGAAGGATTTTTTTTTTCCAGGGACTGAGCATGATGAGATGCTAGTGATGTCATAAATACACATTAAAAACTTAAAGTCTCACTTTGGAAAGACACCTTGACTCAAGAGTTATTTTACCTATCAAAAGTATTTGAAGTTGAAGAAATCAGACAGGAGCATTAACATACACTACTGTTAGAAAAGAGCATTCTGACTAGGAGGTACCAATGCAAGGAGCAGTCTGAACTGAGTACTAAGGAACTGCAGTTAGATTTGGGTGCTCTTGAGACATCTCTGTAAAAAAGGACATCAACCTCCACAGTAAAACCTAATCTGAAAACAATCTTGAAAGGGATTTTGACTAGGCTATGTTAAAATTAACAGCATCTAGAAATTCAGCAAACAGTTCCATTCTGACCTTGTAGTTTCCATTTATGGTGTATCATAATAATTTCTTCAGTAACTTGTTACATCCTGGAAGTGTAAAAAATGAGGAAACAGAAAATTAAATAAATGGTTTTCCTATTTTATGAAATGGAGCAATTTGTACCCTCAAAAACAGTAGTTCAAATGCTTCAGTATACCTGGTAAGGACAAGCAACCTGTAATTCTTTGTGCTTGATGAAGAAAGTACCTTAGTGAAAATTATGATAGAACCTCAGGACTTTGGCAGTGCAAAAATTAAGTAAAACCAATTTCCCTTCTAACAAGAAAAATAAGTGAACAATCTTGGTTTCAAAATTAAAAAAAAGCAGAAAATACATACTGTATTAGGTTTCTTCCCCCCCCCCCCCCCGGTTCATTACAGTGGCAGTTTGTAGAGTAATGTACTAGCTTTTAAATTATTTATTTTTATCACTGCTAGGAAATTTTATTCTCATTCTGACAAATGTGGTTTTAGCCTTGGTAAACACCTTTTCTAAAAGCCTAGCACATGAGGATTAGGAGAAGGCAGATGTTAGGAATCTGAAACTGTATGAGGATCAGCAAGGAAATGAAAACTCTTTTCTTTTTCATTTCCAGATCATTACAGAACCTCTGGAGGAGTGTGGGGGGGAAAGGGCTGATGTAACTGATTAAAGAATGGTTTTATTTACTAAAACCAGCATAAAGTACCAACTAATAAGCATGGAAATTTTAGCTCCAGATGGTAAAGACTGGCAAAATTCTAAACAGCAATTAACAAATTGTTAAACAGAAATTAACTATTAGAAACAGCAGGAATAAAGGTCACGGCAATAAATGAGCAATGTTTTAACATAAGCCCTAACCCATCACATAATTTCTTATCACATTTGGTTAAATAAAAAAATACTAAAAACTAGCAATTAGAGCAATATGTAGGTCAGGTCTTACAGATGCATTAATCTTGGGGCTTTGCAAAATTGACTGAATTTCAAATGCCATAATTTAAAAATTTCTGTAGAGGGATGATCCTTTTCCTCTTTGTGCTAATAACCTTGGAGGTCAAGTTTCATGGCACGGCAAAATAAGTATCAACCGCTGAGACTTTTAACATTACAGATGACCAGATTCTGTTGAGCATTAAAATACATGGCTTTTATTTCACTTATGTTTCTGAAGAGCACTATACCTCTTTTTGCAGTTGTTTCTAAATAGCCCACCACAGAAGAGCACCTGTAGCCCTGATGTACTATTTTGGTAAGAGAGGTCTATGTTTCAAGTTAAAAATGTTTTCGTTTTCCTCTTCATAAATATTACCCAAATTCCTGCCTTTCAGAGCAGTCTAAGAAACCATTTTTTAACTACTGCAGTTAAGAACTGTTAAGAAAACACTTGGCTGCACTTCAGTAACAGGAGCAAATGAGAAAAAAGAGAAGAGGTATAGTGTATGGACTACATTTTGCAAATTACTTTCCAAAATACCACTAAAGATCATTTGCATAACTTATTCCATCAGAATTGCCTCATCATGCACCACCATGCAGCTTGTGCTAAATTGATTTACGTACTTTTAAGTATTAGAGAATCTTTTGCAGAATTTATTTCCCATGCTTTTTCCACAGTTAATGTTCCTGGTGCTTTAGAAAAATATTAAAATAAGTTCTTCTAGACTATCCCAAAAAATATCCATAATCTCCATAGAAACCAAATGAAAAAAATTAAATTTATAGAAGATAAATTTCTCCTTTGCAGTAGTGAAAAGAGATCAGAAATTGAACTTAGAATGAGCAGATATGGCTGTGTCACTTTTTTTCTTCTCTGCAATTTTTCAAGAGCTGCTGTGGGAAAAGAAAAATCTTTTTGAAAGAGCTCAGGTTTTGGGCATACTTTTATTGGGAGTGAATAATGCAGCCCTATCATATTTGATCTTTGCCCAGTCCTTTGGCTTTTTATTTTACTTACACTCACATAATTTGTGAATAGGTTTAACAGATTTAGTGTACCAGTCCATCAATAAATAAATGAATAAATGAAATTATAATTTTACATACGTCAAAGAATGGAATTGTTCAAGTATTTTTTAACTGTTATCACTGTACCCTGTCTTTTTCAGGCTTTTTCTCTCAGACTGGACTCAAATGCTGTATCTGATTAAGGTGGATTGAGAAACGGTCTGGTGAAAGAGCCCTGGTTTAAGTATTGATATTTCTCACTTGTGATTTCTGGCTCCCAGGTCCCTCCCTGGTGCTGGTCTCTGTAGTCCCCTTCTGCATCAGACGCTAGGAAACTGATGGGATGGAAACACTCTTTTTCTTTTTTTTCTTTCTTTCTTTCCCCCTTTTCTATCCATTTGTTTTTTCTCTCTGTTACCTCTAAAGCTGTCTGACCACCGGAGCCCCGCAAGGGTTGTATGGGAGGAGAAAACGAGTGTAAAAGGTAAGTGTATTCCAAGGCAGGCGTCCTGCTGAACACGGACCTGAGATTTGAGACCACAGAAGTCACCACAATCTCCTGTGTTACTGAATTTGTCACATGGGTCCTTGACTGTGTCAAGAGATGGAGGTTTCCAAACTTCCACTGATCTTAGGTGCTGGTCTTGAGCAATCTACTGCTTCTGTTTGCAGGTGTTAAATATTCATGGCTTTGGTCTCAGCTGGAGGCAACTTGAGTTACTGAAGGCTGAAAGCAGATGGTATTGCAAGTTCGGCAGCTAAAAAGAGAGGCACGTAAAGTGAGTGAATGAATTTCAAAAAAGAGTCATGACTCACCACTTGCTATTCTTGTCAATGATGAATAAAACAGTGCCCTTGAGCTTAAGAGTTGCTTTTAAATTATTTTAAAACATCAGACCCCACTGGCAGCACTTATTTCCCCTTTTCCTGGAAGAATGATTGTGCAGTATTGAAAATGTTGACGAGTGTGACTGGTCTTCTTTTCTTTGTTTCTATTAAGAGTTAAATATATATATTGAAAGGAAAAAATAGAATATTGTGCCAAAATTATTTTCTTCACGAAAACCTGAAAATTAAAATTGTCTTGCTTAAAATTGCGTCAGGTCTGAGAAGGTAAGCACTTTTTGTCATAGTACTCACATCATAGCCCACAGAAATTAATTTCAGTTGCTTATGTTCATGATCCCTTTGCAATAATAGAATTACACTAAAAATGTGTTTGGAAGACCACACAACTGATACTGCTTTTGTGACAAGGTCTGAGCTTCTAATTCTTCAAAGACAAAATTAAAAATACTTTTCTTGATACAGTGCTGAGGCACACAACTGTAAAAACCCTTTTCTATTCTCATATATGTGACCTCCAAGTAATATTAATCATTCTGTTTGTGTCACTGATTTTTTTCAGGATTACTGACAAGGCTCTAAATAGTTCAAATTTACCCAAAAAAGCAACTTTTCCTTTTTTGTCCTTATCTGTTTTTCATGAAGACTATTAAAGCAAACATTAAATGGTGTTTCAGGTTTTTTATGGGATTACAACAGATAAAAATCAAATATCAAGATGAAAGATTTTAAGCACTAATTCCATGGAGAACACTTCACTGGCATTTAATTCTGTATTGAGTTACTTGGGATATTGTGATTCTCTTCTAAGCAAGATCAGTTAATTGTGTGTTATAATTAGTTAAAAAGAATTTTCTTCAGTTTTTGAATTCCTAGAAGAAAGATTTTGAAACCGACAATCAAAATTTTAATTTTTTTTTCTAACCCCCGAATCACATACGGTGACAAGGGACGATGGTGCTCTGACACCTCAGGGTTTGCCGTGTTCCTGCGTACACAGTGACAGTGGTGGGGAGCTGCAGGAATGGCAGAGTCTGGTGCAAGGTGGGATATTAGGTAAGAAGGATGTAACATCTTTTCTCTTAGCCGACTAGTTACAAAGGCCTTGAATAGTCTGAACTCGTTTAAATTGATTTGGTTTGGTTTTGAAGTTTTTTTTTTGTTGTTGTTGTTGTTTTTTTTTTTTTTTGTTTTTGTTTGTTTTTTTTTTTTTTTTGTTTTTTTTAATGAAGCAAGACCTGAGGAAAACATTTCACAGTGATTGGTGCCCACAATTTATAAATTTTCTTTACTGGTTGTTGGTTTTGTATGCTAGCCTAGAAAAATCATTCATACAAATCCTTTGGTAATCATTTTCAGTATTATTAAAGAGTGCACATATACAAAGCAATGGTTATTTACCTTGAAATTAGTTTCTTCAATAAATTTTTAACAAAACATGAAACATTTGCATATTTATATAAAGGAGGGTTTTTTGGGTTTTTTTTGGTTAATATTTGCAGGAATTAATGTAACCTCTCCTAAGACTAGAAGTTGGATTTAAAATTGTGATCTGCTTAGCGGTATGATTTCTGATTTGCAGAAAAGACCAGAAACCCCACTGCATTTGACAAAGACAAGATTCTTGTTGTAATTTGTTTCTTATTGTACTAAACAATTTCCGTTCTCAGGAGGACGTAAAAAATCATACAATAAAAATCAAAAAAAATTAATTTCTTCTCAATCCTCCCAGCAAAAGGCTAGCCAAATTGAAAACACAGAACAAATAGTGCCAAAAGAGCATAAATTTCATATTTATTTCCTAGTGGCTAAATGGAAAACCATAAAAACAGCCAAACTGCACCTAACCAGAGACTAATTTATTCAAGTAGCTGATTTCACCAGTGGCCACAAGGAGAGGTCATAAATGCATCTCAGTAAGTGTGTACAATATATTCCAGATCTCCTCTATTTTCAGCTCAGTAGAATTCCTCCTGTAAATGTAAGTTCTGTCTATTTGATAATGAAATGGCAGTTATATTTCCAAGAGTTTATCAAATTTCTCAACTTTGTAAAATATTATTTTTTTACTCCAAATTTCACGGCTTCTGTGTGAAACACTTTTGGATTTTTATTGTTTTGAGCCTGATTGCCAGAAGGAATGTCTTGGTGCTCATAGTTATTCTGTTAACTGCTTCTATGATCCTGGGGAGTTGAGTAGTTTGTGAGTAAATTTTTGTTTAGCTTTGTTCAGCTAAAAGTAGAAAGAATCTCAATCTTTAATGCTTTTCATTCTACTTTTCCTTCTTATTTTCTTTTTTTTTTTTCCTAATTAATGACCAGGTAACATTTTTTAGCCAAGCAAAGCAAGCTGTAAAGGAAGCTGATGACTCATGCAGATATTTTTCTGAGGAATTCAAGTGTCAAGTTTATATAATTGGAAATAAATATGACACAGGAAGTAGCATTTCCTCTGACAAATTATTCTTCCACTATAGTTATGGCTTAGGAACATTAAATATTTATTTCATCATTTCAAGGAAAGCATTTTAAAATTTAAAATAAAAATTGATAGTGCATTTGTGATTTTATCAGCCTCTGTATTCTTTTTTATCAATATTCTTCCAAGCTAATCACCTTCTTTTTAAAAATGTTTTGTTGGCAATCTTCCTTGAGTGCTGCTGAGTATTACCCCCTGAGATCCTCAAAAGCTTGGGCTAATAAACAAATAAAGACCTCAGCACTTTGTTTTAGTCTTAGGGATGAAGAATGCATTTTGACATTCCTGGGAAAAGTTCAAATTCCTGGGAAAAAGTCTAACATGTTGGAAAAAATCACTGTGCTGAAAGAGTCCACAAACATTTCTAATTTCCCCTGATCTAAAAGGAGCTCAGCTTAAATGTGGGAAGGCATGGACATCCTGGCTATTATACTGGCAGTCACTGTGACACCTAAGTATGATACAAATGTTGAATTGAGACAAATTTCATTTTGTTTCAATAAAAGAGATTATTCCATTTCTACGCCTTTATGTTTCTGGTATTGTCCCATAATACATCTATTATCATAATATGCAGACACTATATAGTCAGTGCACTATCTAGGCAATGGGAGTCTTCAGTAAAAGCTGATTAAATATTTTTTTTCTGGTGCTTCCTAGTACACAGAACAAAAATAGCACCTATATAAGGCAAGACTCTGAAAGCTGTATTAATTTTTATTTCCTGGAAGAACTAATCTAAAAGTCTTGGTATAGCTTCCTAGGAAGTCTTGTGTCCCACATAACAGGTCTTTAATCTGCTTGTAAAAAATGTAATTGCAGTGGATATAGTACACTGAAATAATAAATTTCATCCTGAGACTTTAGGAAATCTTGGTGTGAGCTGACTCACCAAAGGGAAAAATAGTACTTCATTTCTCTTGACTGATTCTCTAAAAATGCTGGCAAGTTTTGGTTTTCCTGTGCAAAATTTTGAATAGTTGGAACATTTGACCATTAAAAACACAGCAGAAATTACTGATCAGTTCTGTTTATGTGGTTATTGACAATCCAGCCCTTGCTTTCCTCCTCTGCTAGACTGAGATGGCTAATTAGAGGGAAATCACAGTTTGTGCTGGAGATTTCTTTATTTTGTTGGAATAATCATCTATATATTGGAATGATCATCCATATTTCACACCATATCTAGAGATGCAAAGGGACCATGAAAAGTCTTTGTGAAGTTGTTAGTGGTTTTAGATTTTACAGCTTTTTGTTTTCTGTTTTTCTGCAATCTATGCCACTTTATATTTACATGATACTGTATTCTGTGGTAACAGTATAAATATAGTGGCACTTGAGTATTTTTTATTAGTTTAGACAGCAAATGGTGTTTTTTTAAAAAAACCCACCAAAATAATTTGGTGACATTATAAATTTCACCCGTATTAAATACAAGGGAAGTTTTATCACTAAATATCCCATAACATTGTGTCATTTCCACTCGTTTTGAAGATCATGCTTTACAAGTCTCATTTTGCTCAGTAGAAGAGATATCTTGAAAAATGATGGCTTAAAATATTCAGTAGGTTTCAGACCTGTCTAGGGAAAAATTTTAATGGCTGTCAGCCACAATTTTTTCATTGACCATAAAATTTTCACCACTTTTCACTGGAACACCTGAACTACCTCAAGAACTATCAAAGGCAATTGGGAAAGAACAGCTTGTGGTCTGCATTCATACTGTGCATACACAGCTGAGCAGTGCACAGCACTTTGATGGGTTTTGGTCTGTCTGAGACAGCTCCTTTGGGATTAGAAAACTGATGATATGATGTAAATTCAAAAATTATCTGAGGCACACCTTAGGAGTATGACACTGTAGATAATTTTGCCTATTACTTGCTTTCAGAAAGTTGCCAGAGAGCATCTCAGACTGCTATCTGTGTAACAGCATGATATATATGTGAGCTGTGAATACTTCCATTATAACAGATGCAATTAACAGAAAATAGAAATACTCAAAGAAGGTCTTTATTGTTTCTTTAGGTTAGAAATTACATGCTCCATTTGTACTTCAGCAGAAACAAATTAATTTAAAATAAGAGAGTCTCGATGAGGTCTTTCATTTCCAGAACTGAAGCTGAACCTGAAACACTCATTGACAGACTTGTTTGCTATCAATTTTTTTAACTGCCCATTTCCATGGCTTTGCAGTTGTGTACAACAATAATTGGATACAAATATTTTCTATGTAAACAGAGAAATCAAGCCACACATGACCAAGAAAAGCATGTAGGATTATAACATTCTGTTACTCACAAAATGAAGAAACAAAAAAGCTGTTGTGCCTTTATATTATTCTTTGAAAGAAAACTACAAAACTGCATAAGCTGTTCTCTAATGACTATGGCTTTTACTTATATTCTTAATTGTCATTCACAGTTCAACACATAATCTTTGTTTAAAAATTTATTTAATCTTCTTCTGGCATGATATTGAGTGATACCTTTACTTGGGACTCAAACATAAATGTATCTATACTTGGCCTTTAGTTTTATTTATCATCAACATCTGTAAGTATCAACATTCTTTTTCTCCTAGAATTCAGTATTTTACATCTTCCTGCTTCCATGTTGTATTAAAAATATTGCCAGTACATAGGTAAATCTTTTAAAAACACATTAATGCTGTCAGAGTGAATCTAGATTGAATGTAGTAGTGTTTACCTTGCTTACTACTTGCAGAATAAAGCATATATTCACAGGAGTAGTGTTTATCAGTGGATATATCTGAGGACAGACTGATACAGAACTATTACATCTGGTGCTGGAGCTGTATTATTTTTATTACAAAAATGGAATACTGCAGAAGCAGACTAATCTACTAAGTACTTTGAAAAAGACTCATTTAATCCTGAGTTCTCTGTAATAAAATAGTTTAGTGTTAATATCAACAATGTGTAAACCTTCTGTTATTGCTGAGCCAGTTGCAGAATCAGATGGTACTAAGAGACAGACACATCTGCATCTCATAGGAATTGCTGTCACATCATAGCTATATTTATATATAAGGTAGAAAATATTAATGCCAACAGGAACTATAAATAAAACAATAAGACAAATTGGACTTTTAGTAGATCAGACATCACCATTCTTCAAAAATATGTTCACATAATGCTATAAGAAAAAGGCTGTAGGATTAAAAACATTTAAATCTTTTTTTTTAAAAAATGCAATCTAAGAACTTCAAAGAGATATAACTGTTTATCTTACTCATCAGAGAAAACAGTAATATGAACTGAAAAAATAAGTAATGGAATTTGTTCACAGTTTGATAAAACAGTAAAAAACCCCAGTATGAAGTAACTACAACAAAAAACCACATTCTTCTGAGCCCTTCAGAAACTTTCAAGTCTCATAAATCTAGAAAATGTTTCACCTTGTGAGAAGGGGGGAAATTCAACAAAATTGAATTGACAGATTTTTAGAGAGAAGGGGGGAAATAGATACAAAAATCAAGGCAAGAAAAGAAGCTTATTTTAAATCAAATTTCCCTATTGACTCTTAAGTTTTCTTTTCAAAACTGAGAGACATACGAATCACAGACGTTTTGCATGTTTTACAGAGCAAAATGTGGCAATGTGTACAACTCATACAAAGACTTACTCTTAATGATAAAAAAAGCATTCTTCCTCAAGAGAGGAATTTTATTTGAATACTGAGAAAAATGTGTTTCTGATGTAGTATTGAAAATTTAAGATAACAACAAAAGCAAATTATTCACTCCCTTATTCTATTGATATAATCTCAGCTCCAAGCACTGAGTCAATGGTTGCTTCCAAATCCTTATGTTTGATTATGAGGAAGAAACCCATGCTCTGTGATTTGGTTTAGTCTGATGCTGATCCACATTTTAAACTTGGCTTCCATGACAGTCTCCCAATTTCAGTTCCAGACTGAAAAGTACACATTTCAGCATGGTTCAGATTGGTAGAGCCCCTCAAAAGTTTAGCTTTGAGCTGCTGTCAGATAAGCTTTGATGGAAGTGCATAGCATGGATTAGCATTTGTAACATAGAGAAGACAACTAAGGAATCCCAAAGTGCCATATGTGATTCTATGTTTTAAGGTTGTGTTTCATGCTGGTTCCTGCCCCACTTTATTTAGATTACCATTGAGTAACTGGGTGTGCTCTAAAAGCATACTAGTGGATAAAGCTACTTCACTTGTGAGTATTCATGGGTAGGATACGGGGATCAGACTTGCCAGACATAAAATGAAAGATTCTAATCCTTAGGTACTTAGTATAGATGTTTAGTATTTACTCGTCTCTTAGGACTGTAAATGGCAAAGTCAAAAACTCTGTTCTTAAGCGCCACATTTTGAACACCCTATCTTCAATTTTTGGTGTTTGCCTGTATTTGCAAACTCAATGGAGTCCAGTACACTTAGTACAAAAAAAATCAACCAGCTGACCAGTGAAACAAAAAAACCCCTCAAAACTAAACACAACAAAGAAACAAGTGAAAATTAAGAACATGAAAATGTGGGTTCAGAAAGGAAACAAATTCCAGAGGTAGGTATTCTCCCTTTTGCATGCAGATGTTTAGTATATGCAAGGGCTGAAGACGGGATTCATAAAATTCTACACATTTGAAAGTATGTCAGCAACTGGAGGAACAAAAACTCTTAAGGAGCTGTAACTAAGATAGTGTGCTTGCTTTTGTGTCCTATTTCCAGGAGATTTAAGATTTGATCCTTACAGGGATTCAGAGATTAGGTCTGCTGGAGTCATATATGTTTACAATACCAGTTAATACCTAGACATTATACCTCTAAGTTTATACCTGTATAACTCTTTGGACATTACAAAGGAGAGCTTCTGAATTTAGAATCTAATTCAGTTACTAAATATTGGAAGTTGAAGGTGTCACTTTATGAATGTTTGCCTACATGGAGGTGTGTGGAGGAAGGAGCAGGAAATTCCAAACATCAAAGCTGTGAATGAAGCCACAAACTGGTAATATAAAACTTTTAAAATAATGATATTTAAATGACCACTATTGGCAGTGTTATATAAAAGTACTGAGTGTAATAGCTCAGATTATCATGTAGACCAACTGCCATTTAGGACATGCACGCTCTTAAAATCTGTCAAAGAAAGCAGAATATGCTTTTGGAATTAGTGCCCAGAGCTGACAGGACATAGTGAAACCCTTAATCATTGCCTTACATAACCCAGCAGGATTATCACGTGTGCAGACCATTACATTCCCTTGAATCTGGGGTCATGGCAAAGTTTAAACCGAAATGTGATTACTGAAATGTACAAGATGTACTGTAAATCCCAGTTTAAGAAGTCCCCTTGGTACAATACTGCTAGTGAAAGCTGCTGAATAGCTTGCTTGAATTACTTCATCTAATAATCAGAACTGAAACTATGAATTACTGTGTGCTTGCTTGGTGGCTGCATGATTTTGTCAATACAAAGCTCTCACAAGAGCTATTGGGTAGTTATCAGAGAATACAAGTATTTTTTCATCAGTTCAAACTATATTTTTTAATTTTTAGTAATTGAAAGAGATACTGCATTCTAAAGATGACAGAAAAAGTGTGTGAGAGAAGTAGCCTTACAAACAGAGTAACATTTTGCTGCTTTATCCTTTAAATAAAAGAAAGAAAAGAAAGAAAGAAAGTAAAAAAATCTATGAAGACTGTGGGGATATCTAATGAAGAACTTCTGGCAAACCCTACTTCAGCTAAGGCCTGAGGTGTCCAGAGGTGAAGGCAGATAATAAACATGTGTGGAAGAGATGGCAGTGGGACTGCCAGAGCAGACCTTGGACATTTTGTTTTGCTGCCATTGTGTATATGTGGGTTCTAAAGGGCATCTTGTGCTAAAACTACTTGAAATATCGCAAATTCAGATTCATGCACCAGAGACTAATGCAGTGAGCATCCAAAATCTAGTACAGCATCTTTTCCACTGTGCATTGATATGCTTTCTGTCCTCTGTAAAGTTTTCCTGTCTCATAAGTAACAAGAAAAATCAGGTATTTGTGAAGATTTGGAAGGCAGCCCTTTAGAGCACCCTTTCTGTCTCTGATGTTATAAGAGAGTTTAGCAAGTAGTTATGTTACAAATTCATGAACTGTATGAGTTCCCTCCAGCCTTTTGGAGAACAGTGTGAGAAAACTGTTGTATGCTTTCCTTAACAGGTAGAGCTTTTCACAGAGACTTAGACTTTGTGTGAAGTACCCATATGAATTGAGCATTCAGTTAGAGACCTAGATAGGACAAAAGAGTCAGATATTGTAAATTGTTAAAGTCAAAAAGAGGCATGGTGTCTCTGGACCACTGAAATAATTTAATAGTTTTAAATCACTACACTTCAAAGAAGAAATTTTAAAATTAGAACATTGCTGTATTTGGCTGATCCCTGGATTTATCTCGTTTCAGTAACGGAATGCTCCCCTGGAAGTATGGAGTACTGGGAGAAGGAAGGAAGGCAGGCATGCATCCTACTCCTGAGTTCTGCTCTGTCAGGCCATGCTCCAGTTTCTCATCAGAGCAAACTGAAACCCATAGCACCCACATGACAGATTATCTGTTGTAAATAATGTCAGAAAATGGTAAAACTGAAAAGTTAAGGCCTCAGATATGTAAGAACTCCAGTGTAATCTGAATATCCTCTCAGGCTGAGCATCAGGTACCCTGCTTCAAGTTTCTTCTTGAGCTGTCATATATCTCTCTTGATTATGATATCTGAATGCCCCAGTGTATATTTACCCAGCTCAGATTTGTGGTTACACCAGCAAAAGCTATTTTGTATATGAGTCAAGCTGACTAGTGAGAATGTGGTTCTGGGCTTTATCTTTAAAGTTTTTCTTTTGCTCAGATTTAGTCCATTACTCATAATTATGCACTTCTGACTGCCTAAAATAATCTCTCTCCTTGATTCTATCCCTTCAATTACTTAATCATGCTTTGCACAGCTGTGATTTAATTAAGTTATATATATTTTTATTTTAACTCTCCTGATATTTCTTCTCATTCTTTACTTTCATCCCATGCATAGGATAGTGAATTTCCTCAGAAAAGAGATACAGCCAGAAGATTAAACCATGCCTTAAATACTTTAATATTGTGTTTTAAGTGAAGATTCTAGCTCAGACTCATTTGGTTTCTAAACTCTTTCAGTTGAGCCTATGCCTAGGAAACTTTGCCTTTGCTCTACTTCTTCAGCTGAGGTAAGGTACAAGTTCCTTGACTTGGAGTAGAACAGTGTCTGGTTCAGTGTGGCCTTTGCCCAACAATTAAATCAGACATGCCAATGAATTAAGCCAGCCTTCTTTGCCAGAATGACTTGGGGTCTCAGCCTACAACACAATATGAAGTTTGCAGAGAGCTGTGCTGTGGACTGCCTTCTGCATGCAAGGCCCAGTATCATGTAGGATTTTCCAGCATGGTCTGGGCCTCACACCCTCCAAACTAATATAGAGAGACATTTTGTCCATCTGTGGCTTATCAGCTGCCTCATAAATTTGTATCAGTTTGTAATCTGAATTTGTGAACACTATCTATACATGTTCTGCACAGCTGGAAAGAAAATAACTTTTTTTCAAAGGTATCTACATGTTTTTAAAGGAAGGTGTGAAACTGAAACAAATATAATCAAATCAAATATAATTACTTGTTATTCATTGAGCTGCTTCAAATGCAGGCTGGAGGTTAGAGACCATCTGCAATTGGATGTATATATTTGATGGGATAAGCTTCTGAAAACTTAAGCAGTTACTAATTACTGTTATTTTTCCTTCCCTCATTTCATCTGCTGGCTCTATAGAAACGTCCCGATTTAGTAGTCCTACATTTAAAGACCCACTGAAGCCTACTGTCCAGCAGTTAAAACCATCAGAGCAGATACCCAGACACAATTTTTGTCTCCACTACAATCCTGATAATTTACATTTTTCTGGCATGGCTGCAGCCCCAAGGCTGTAAATGTATGAGAAAGGGCAGGAGGCATGAGGAACTAGCCACTGCAGCTCAGTTGGAGGAAATGATTTGGAATGCATTTGGAAGAATCTAACATATAGCTGTCACAAACCATAATCTTAGGCCAAGTAATCACACTAGAAATACAGAATATCTGAGGAAAGTAGTGCAGCTTGTTTCCATAATTTCATCTTCCATTTCATTAAGAAGATGTTTTTTATCTTTTATTGTGTATTTTTAGTAGCAGTGTATAAAAATGATACTTAAAACTCACTGTGTTCTTAGTGTAAAAAGAAAATGAAAATAAGTAAAGGAATATATGGACTCTCCTATATTTATCAATTAACTTGCTATATTTTTCATCATCCAAGAAGAAGAAAAAAAGAAAGGGTATAAGTATGTCCTACTAGAGACTTTTTTCCAGAAGAACTGTATCTGTTTGAAGATACAGTTTTATTTATATCTTCAAAACTTTATGTTTGGAGTGAATATCCTGTAATTTTCTGCCTGGGGGCAGTAAAATAATCTCCAGAAATTAATTTTAAAGACTGATTTCCCTAAGAAATGTGGGTCCTGATGAGTGTTTATAGTTTCTGTGTCTAACCTAAGACCCTGATTTTATATCCACAGCCGCAGTATAATTTCCTGTAAATTTACTGGATTTTAATTCAGATTCCTTTCTTCACCTCATTGTAATGGATGAGTAATTTCTGACTCTACATTACTCATATTAACATGAACTTGAGTTTGCTAGTGAGTAAACCAAAATGGATCTACAATAGCAGGGGAAAAGGTACACTTCATTGTCTTTATATGGCTTGCCTCTCTCAGGAAGTATGAGCATACAATTTTGACTAAGAGCTTTATTAAAATTACTAGGGAGATATGCATATTAAGTTACTGGGATAGACATCAAGGTGGGCAGGGCCTCAGCATAACAGAAATGCAAGAGAAATAGAGCCAAAGTCATGTTTTTTCTTCTTCTGCAGTTTGCCTTGATGTAAGAGATGAACTGCAATTTGGATCGAAGAGCAGAAGTGTTTACATTAACTAAGAACTAAGAAGCTTCTGTTGGCTTTATTATTACCAATTAAAAAGCTAAGTATCCTTTTGAACAACAATGAGAGTTCATTTATGGAATAAGAATGTAAGTATATGTGAAATTCAGTGGTAATTTTGTATAAATGATTTAGCAACTTCACTTATCTCCTGCATTCCTGCTAAATTTCAATGTGTTTTTTGAACTATCAATATTTAATTAACCAGCAATCAAGACACCTTTTAAAATGCAAATTAAATACTTACTTGAGATCTACTCTGGAGCTGGAAAATGGATTGTAGGATTTTAAAGGGATGTGCATCTCTCACCTGATTTTTGAGGCATTGGATGTACAGCACATAAAAGTACCATTTCAGCTATCAGTGTTAGATGCTGAAATATAGACCTGTTGATACTCTATTAGCTTTTGCATCTTTTGGAAGGTTATTCTCCTGCCTTTCAGAGTACCTGTTCCTAAGGGTTCAGACTTCCAAAAGTATCTTTAGCATCCATGCAGTCATTTTTTCAAACTTTGTATAGCATAGATATGTTTCTTAAACAAAACCAAAAGTATTTCAAGCAAAACCACCTACATGAATTTAATAATGAAAACTTTATTTCCAGGGAAAAACTGCAAAGGCTTTTTGCTTCTGTATTGACCTTTACTTTTAAGATGTTTAACCATGAGGACTGCTGTACTTGACATTATTCAATGCTCATCCAATTAAGCTGACAATTTGTTCACTTGAACTTAGAGCTGTACTGTCTCCAAAACTGTGTTAACCACACTGTAGTATTTACTTGCATTTGGATTGGGGTCTAAAGTCATGGAATTTTTAAGACCCACTCCTAATAAATGTTTCATTCATATTTAGAGTTACAGTGACACAAAAATTACTTTGCCTAAATACTATAAATGGAACTTTATGTTCATTCAGCAGCTTCCAAGTCGTTGAATCTCAGAGTTTGCCAAAAGATTCAAAACTGGATCATCATCAGTAGAATTTTCTTTTACTTTACTATTATGAGGTCATAAGCTTGGATATAATCTTATGGTTTAAAATGATGGCTTGTTATTTGAATGATAGGTGTAGAATATTTGAAATAACGTGGCAATATCATTTTATTAACTAATTTGAAGTATGCTTGCTTGTATCTGTTACCAGATACAAAAATATGTTCCGTTTTTAGCTAGGAATTAAACTCCAGAGCCTAAGAATCTCTTTTGCTGCTTCTCTGATTGAGCACAGTTACCAAAACACTGAAAAGAATGCTATTAGTGTATTTGTACTCTGTAAGAGACAACAATTCACAAACAGGGATATATCTGAAATTTCAAGAGATGAAGTAAGTTAGAAGATCAAAGGATGAGGTTAAAGAAAAGCACTCAGAAGTGGATCCCACTGAGATTGGAGCTAATAGAGAGAGTAAGACCAAGACTTTTTGCTTCCAAAAAGTCACTACTATAATAGAAAGAAAATCTGTATCTTTAAAGTGAAATAGTTGTGTTTTATTTGCTTGTCTTTTTACTTCAACCACTAAACCACAGGCATTTCTAATAGAAAGGGTAAGTTTTGATACTCCATAGACTAGAATAGTTCTCAAAATTCCACCAGTTCTGTCTTTGTACAGTTAAAATTTTTATGTTTAAGCATTGATTCAATTTTTAAAAAATAAAACTTGTTAGATAAAATAGGTTACTTGGGAAACTTATTTTCTTTGGATATATTTTTATTGAGTATAAGAATTTATAGCTCAATTAGTTACTTCAAGAGGTACCAAAAATGTTGCTCCTCTTCAAAGAACAACAACAAAAAAATTACAAAGTACCATGTATCTTGGAACTACTAATGAATGAATACAATAGCAATTAGAAATTTGGCAACGTCTAGTGTAGGGTGTTTTGTTCAGGAAAAACAATCTAATGCAGCTGTCATATGTAGGATTTACATTGTTTCATAACTAGAATGATCCAAACAATTATCTTAATTTTCTAGATGCCACTTAATTGGGAAATTTTTAAAAACTGACAAGAAATAGCTGATCATCTGTGATTCTCCTAGGACCAGACCATGACAATTATTTGCAATATGGAAACAGCAGAAGTAGCCTGTATTTTACACATCTGTTTGCGGGTGGCATATATTTTCTGAGGTATTTTTTGTTCTTTATTTATTTGTTTTGTTTTGTTTATTTCACCTTATCTCCCTCTAATTGTTGTAACATTGAGAGACCTAGTCATTGTGGTCATCCCTCTTTCTTCAAGTCATCTGGTTCAGATTTGCGACTTGCCAGCATTTGAGCTCCATGATTACAGTCCTCCATCTGCACACAGCTAAAATACACTATCATTTGCATGGCAACTTGTGGTACAAAGAGAACCAAAACCAAACAGACAAAAGATCTCCCACCAATCTGCCATATTCTGCTGTCTGTGCTACACTGTTTAGGAGCTGTATCATTAAGTTCCCCACAGAGATATGTTCAAGTCTCCAGGGCAGAAGGAATATGCTTAGCCCTCAGGTGGAAGCAGTTTTTATCTTTTCAGCTCCTGTGGAATTTTCATGGAATTTTGTTAAATCCTCTATGAGTTCACATTTCTCCACTGCCCCTCACTGCAGCGCAAGTTTCTGATAGTGGTAAACTGCAACACAGTGACCATTTTCTTTCCTCTGCCTGTTACCCTTTGAAAATCATCCAGCTGCTACCTTAAGTAAACCTTTAAATATTTTCAAGGCCTAACCCTATAATTCTTCATGGTGACAGATAATAAAATTACCCTCTCACCCATTGATCAGGTTTGCCTTTTGAGTGGTATTTAGGCTTAAAACCCTTTCCAGGTCCTACATCCTCACATAGCTAAATCATTCTGATTCTGTTGGCCATATCTGGAACAGCACCTTTCCTTTCCCTTGCCCAGACATAAAACTTGATGGAGCTCACAGCTTATTTTTTTCTTGATCCTTTACTCTGGGGGAGACAAATACAAGCATTCTGTGCTCTGCTGTGCTGCGTAGAAGATAAGATGCTTTAAATCCCCCTCAGATATTTTAGAGACAAGCTTCATGCTATACATAATCTTTTTCTTCATATCAGTCTACTTTTCCCCAGGTGTTAGTTTTTCAGAGTCACCTCCATTCTTTTTTGCAAATAACTCATCATTCCTGGGAGGTACTCCCTGCAATCTGTAATGATTCTTCAGTATCTTTTGTTAGGTCCAGGTCTTCTGCAGTGCTTATGAAAGGCACAGTGTTGAGTCTACTGTCTGTTACACTGAAATATATTATTTTCTTGCTGCTAGTGCTTTCAGATCAGACTATATCTACCTGTTATCCCTTATTTCACACTTGAATTGTCATCTCTGTAGGAAAAGATCCATGATTATTTCTTTTTTTCACCGTAGTCTGACTCTGTTCCCCACATATTATGGTTAGCATAATTATTATGAATAAGAATTAGCACTCTATTGACTTAAAAGTGCCTTAAGATGACTGAGATTGTTTCCATTGGTTAAAAAAATATTTTTTTCTTGCACAATTCTGTGTAAGAAACTTGTAAGACACAGTCATTTAGGGAATGAGAGGCATATATGGTGTTACATATTAGCCTGTAGGCTCTTACATCAAAATAGAGCAGGCACTGGGAGGAAATGTGTGCCAAGCCACTCGGTTAATAGGTTGGCTTCTGCAGCCTGAACAGCCCATTTTGGAGCACAGAGCCACAGACAGTCAGGTAACTTCAGCTCTAGCATCATATGCAGTCTTTTTGAAAGCATCTGTCTGATAGCAGTGTAGCACCGAGTTGTGATGCAGCATAACTGGAGCCACAGTGAGAACCTTCTGGTCTCTTGGCATTGTGAGATCGTATTAACTAATTCTATCATCTCACAGCAGCTGCCTGTTGAGGCACCCATTGGCAGTCTTTGTAACCGTGCACATTCTTTTATCCTGCAGCTGAGACTGACAGAAGTAGGTGTCCTATTTTTCTTGGGGTTTTTAAAAATAATTTTTTCTTTTTAATCCTTAGCAACTGTCTGGTCACCACATTCTTCATCTATTTATGCCCTGGGAAACAAATTTTATGTTAAAAGAATTTTTCATTTTTTTTAAATTTGGGAAAATCTAGTGTTTTCGCTGTCAAAGGTGTTTTTTTTTCTGTTTGTGTTATTTCCTCTGGGTCTGAGCTCTGAGTTGAAGAACAGAGATTTTCTCTCTTCCATTTCCAATATTTTTCAGAAGTAGTGTTTTAATTGAGGGTATTTCTCATCTCTACTCTTTTGTCAAAACTTCCTTATATTTTATTTATTTACAGTATTTCTGTGTACAAAGCCTCCGAGTTGAATAAGAGTCTTTTTCCATCTTCCTTATGCTGTTTTTTAAAATCAATGAGATGTAACAGAGGGTTTTGTGTTTTGATTTTTTTTCATAAATTTATCTTTTTGTTTAACCTATTTCTTAATAATTTTCTAAAATTAAGTTTATACACTTTTTTTTTCTTTTCATATTCATTATTATGGTGTCCAATAATATAAAACCCCAGCATTATACATTTCTTAAGAAAACAGTTATTTCTCAAGCAGTCCAGAAAGAAGCTGGGAAAGATTTTGGACTGTAGGAGTTGATATTATAAAGACAGGTGCAAAGCTAAATATTAAACACAGAAAAAAAGTGAGGCAGAAAATACCAAATTCTCAGAGTGGAATCCAGAAGACATAAGTGAAGTAAAGGAGAAGTAAAGCAAAACAGTCCTCCATTCAGGACATAGTACTGTGGCAAAGTGTGCATGACTTCCTGGTAGTTTTCCTCTGAGAGATTCACAGATCTTTTTTGTAAAAATAAAAATGTTTGTGAACTACCCTTGAATTTTGTTATGGAAGTACGCTCTATGCACATTACTACCAAAGACATCTCTCAGATGTTCAGATGCCTGTGTCTGTGCTATCAAGAGTTATGGCCTTGTGGGTCTCAGGGTATGGTGGAGAATGGCCTCCTGTTCTCTTTGCACCACGATGAAAATCATGACACAACGTAAGTAGTTTGTGTTGTGTCTGTGCTTAAAAGGAGCTGTGAGTGGGACATGAGGGTGGAGAGGGGGTTGGATATTCCCTGGTTAGCCCAACAGTAACTCCCAATCCAACTCCCAATCACCACTGGTATCATCACCACATTTTAAAATACTTTCTACTTTATCAAGATATTTTGGCTTATGATTTTCCTTAAGATTGGGACTTTCCTGTAAATCTCCTGCTAATATCTTCCATCTGTCTTTGATGGAACACCTAGGAAAATTTGATGACAAGAAATCATAGGGAATACACATCACAGTGTATTTTACCTGCTCTTTCCATCTTCCAATTGCACTGACGCTGCTGATACTTCGAGGTTGGGGTTGCATTTCTATTTTAGACATTGGAAAAATGTATAGTAGGGATGCTCTTGTTTTCAGAAATATATGTTCAGACAACATAGCTATTTAAAAATGTCGGCGGTCTAATACTAACAGGGAGAAGACATCTGCTACTTCCAGGAAACAGTAAGTAACGCCTTGGTAAGTCTTGTTCCTTTTGATATGAGCACAAGCTTTTACATAATTTGTTTTATTATTCAACTAAAAATTTCCCTCCTCTCATTTTCATGTAAGAATATGTGTAGATAAATGCACAGTTAAATATGGTAAGGTTATGTATTTTGGTAAGAATTGCACTCGTTAAAAAAATCTATAAGTAGTGTCTCTGTCATACTGGACCACAAGGCTTCTTACAGAAAAAAGATGTAGAAAATACACAAAAGCAGACATTACTGTAAAGAAAACATAGGTCAGTGACATTTGGATGACCTTGAATTGTCAATCAGGGAAGAAGCAGAATTTAAATGACATTGTTTCTTTTGTAGCCTGGCTAATACCTGTTAGCGACAGTTGGCACAGCAAGTCAGTCTGGTTCATGTTAGCAATCATAGCTAAATAAAAATGTGATAAAATATGTGAAATATGAAAACAGAAAAAGAGTAAACTTCACAAAATTCTTTAGGGATCCTGACCTCTATTGTGATTCAGCTAAACAAAGTAGAAAGCCAAATTGACTTCATATACTGAGGAGTTATTCCCTGTTCAGTAGCATGCCCTAATTTAGCTTCAGTTTTAATGCAGGTAGGTTTCATGTGGAGATCTTCAGCTCATATTTATTATATATGTATGCTTACCCATGAGTGATGAAAAATTGAAAAACAATTGAGTTATCCTAGATTTTCCGTAGAAAGCTCTATTTCCGTCTCAATCAACAGCAGGTTTATTGCACAAAGGAGTCCCTTGAAGAACTGGTATTCTTCAAAATATAAATCCAGACGTGTCCCCTCATCCTGTTTCCATCCTCCAAAAAAAGAGCCTCTGTGAAGAATTTCTGTTGCTGAAAGTCTTGGGCTTGGTGAAACACTTCTTGCAATTACCTATTTGTTAAAAGTTTTGGGATTTTTCAGTGTTTAGATGTCTAATTTGACATATAATACAGTTTGCCTGTCCTGCCTTGTTTTTTTTTTTCTTTCTTACAGATAAGTAAAACACATGCATATGGAACTGTGCACGTGAAGTCCAGCAATGTTTTAAATCTTATTCTAACACTGTATTAGGGATGGATAAATTGGAGCAGATAAAATGCTGACAGACCTGCAGTTGAACACCTTTTCCAATGTTCGAACAACCATTTTGCTAGAATCCATTTTATTCCTTAGAAGCATCACTCCTTTTTATGCCAAAACTCAAAATGGGATTATTTTATTACGCTGTGTGCTGGTTTTGGCTGGGGTTGAGTTAATTCTGTTTGCAGTGGCTAGTCTGGGCCTGTGTCTTGGATTTGTCTGGAACAGAGAGTTGATAACACAGAGATGTTTTGCTATTGCTGAGCAGGGCTTACACAGAGCCAAGGCCTTTTCTGCTGTCCCTGCTGCTACCCTGGCAAGGCAGTTGGCAGTACATGGGAGGTTGGGAGGAGACACAGCCAGGACAGGTGACCCCAACTGACCCAAGGGACATTCCAGACCGTGTGACATCATTCCCATAAAGTGGGGGGACATTTAGAGTGATGGTTCTTGTCTTCCCAATTCACTGCTATGTCTGATGGGGCCCTGCTCTCCTGGAGGTGGTTGAACCCATGGGAAGCAGTAAATTATTTTTTTGTTTTGTTTTGCTATTGTGCACAGATTTTGCTTTCCTTATTAAACCGTTCCTGTCCACACCCACGAGTTTGACTTTGATTCTCCTCCCCATTCCGCTAGTTTGTGGGGGAAGGGGAGGGTTGGGTGAGTGGCTACATGGTGCTTAATTTCTAGCTGGGCTTAAACTTCAACAGCAGGAAGACAGCTCCTTCCTAAGTGAACCACTTCTAAGTATTTTCCTGTGAAAACACTAAGCACTTTAGTGGAAATTTTTAAGCTTTTGGTAACATTCACCAAACAGGTACCTGTGGATCTCCCTTGGCTCCTTTCTGTCCTTTACTACTTGGTGGATGAGCCAGGTTCCCCAGAAATATTTTGGACTGTTATGACCAGCTAGTCACATGGGATTCGTACCACGTGCGTGATGCAGATCTAGCCAGTATTTTGTTTAGTCTAGCTTATGTGTCTTTTCTCTTTCCCATGCATCTGTCTGTTTGTTGCTCTACTTCAGCTTCTTTCCTGGCTCTGGTTCTTGTTTCTGAACTCTGATGTGCTATCTGACCCCCTGTGTGAATTGGCCTGGCTGCAGGCTATTAATTTTGAATGTGGACTTGCTGTGGCTTAAACTCAATGGTTTCCTTTCCTATCCCCTTGGATAACCATTTTTCTTCTTCTTGTTGTTATTGGTGCATCAATGTATTCTGGCGTGCTGTTGTACCCTGAGCTAACTAATTTCTAGAAATGTTGGTCCATGGCCTGGGTGGGATTCCCTGGTGAACATTCGCCCTTAAATTTAAGCAAGAAATAGCTGTCAGATGGTAACTCATAAAAAATAAAGAAAATTAAATGCATGCAGGAGAACATCTGTTCTAAAAAAAGTGACTTAAAACTATCATACAGCACAGTAGGAAGAACATCTGTTCATTGCTCAACAGAATCTAGTAATAAATGTGAAAACAGAATAGAGCAGAGGTAGAAAAAGGCTGATGTATGCTAGATGCCAGTCAAAGAGCTTTTGCGTGACGCACCTCTAGTGTTACCTTCCTATAGCCTGGAGGCATGGAGTCAGAGGAGAGCACTGCTATGAGGAAAGCAGAATGTTCTATTCAACAGAAGAGGCAGTTTACTGCTTGTTTTTTGGAGGACAAGAAAAACACGTTGCAATCTTTTGGAGTAAGAATGAGTTACAACAACAACAACAGTGATCACAACAACAACAAAGCTATACATGCAGCAGCATATCCAGTAAAGAGATAGCAAAACGATTTTATCTTCAGTAAGACTTAAGAGTCTTATTGCTAATCTTAACAGTTCAAAGAGTGTGCACATGACAAATAGGGTATGTTAAAGAAACTGTTTTGTTACAGTGGCAACATTTCCTAAAAGCCATTATTTATTTTATACAACCAATGTCCCCTAATGGCATGTAACTTAAAACTGAATATGGCTGCAAGTAAAATGTAGATTTAGATGAACACATCAGAAAGTATACCCACAAAAACATACTCAAATTAAAAATAAGCCCAAGAAAATTCTTATTTTCCTCACAGATAGATTAACAGCAATGGTAGTCATATGTCTATTATCCAGTCATTTGATCCATCCAGTTTATGACAATGTAAAACAAATGCCCATTTTATCATATGGGATTTCTCTTCCACCAAGATGTAGTAGTAAGAAAGATTGGGTTGGAAAAAAAGAGAAGGATTTGTTATGGTTTTAGATGTAGACCAAATCAAGTAAAGGAGCAACCCTGTCTCTTGTGAGCTTTAGGTGTAATCTTATATTCCCCTATTTCTGTAATAAATGTGTAGTTCTATGGAACTATTTCAATTTATAAAATGCATTCCTTCCATTTTTTAAGTTTATTCATTTCTTCTTTTCTGAGTCTCAGTATAGATGTCTTCATCAGATGGAAAATACCATCTAAGGCAGTGGACAGAACCTTTTCATTTGAAATGCTGACTTTATTCATCTTTGCCATCTGCATGCAATCAAAAAGTTTTTGAATATAAAATTTAGGTCACTCTCAATATAGAGAGCTGAGGAATCAGCACTTTTCTTTTATATAATTATGCAGTGAGATTTGGACATTACTGAATAAAACTTCAGAACTTAATTCAATAATATTTAATCTTATGATAGTGCCTGTCCTATAAAAGCAACATTTTTTCAGTCTATGTTTGTGATTTTTGTTGCACCATCTAAGAGATATTATGGGGTAAGTCGAGTCCAGGCATGTCTCTTGTGGCCTTTTCCCTTGCTGAGGAGCCCAAACACGAAGTTGTGTCAGACTGGATAAAGAGACCTGGGAATCACCAAATCAAATAAAGACTTTGGAACCACTGGAGCCAATATTCTGGATCTTTACCTAGAACTAATTATAACTCAATTTTATTTTAAAAACTCAAATAAAATAGACCACTGATTTTTTATTAGCTCAGACTATTTAAGCTAATGAAAATATAGCCTTCCAAGCCATCAATAGCAGCGTGCTCAGTCAGGCGTTGTACAGGATCAAACAAAATACTTCTTCCTCCATCACCAGATTTTTGCAAAACAGCTGGTTTTGGCAAAATCTTCTGGGGTGGTTTTTTTTAGTCGCTGGTATCACCATGATGTTTTAATCTACATAGCCATCATATCAAAAATAAAGAAGAAAGCCAACACAGATTGGTGTAAAGTGTACCTAGAATTTTTAAAAATTTTTAAAAGGAGGGCTAATGAAGAGAAAGATTACTTGGGAAAGGAATATCTAAGAATTTAAAACCAAAACCCATGAAAACAAAAAAGCCCTAAACAATCTGGATGCTCTATGCAGTGTGAAATGAAAAGAATTTCAAGCAACAGGAGTCAGAAAAGAAGGCCAGTCCTATGAAAAGGTGGTGTGTTAAGGATGCCTTTCTGATATTGTAGTTAATGAAAGGTCAGAGTGAGGTATCGAAAAGGTCTGAGGAAATATCTTCTTTTTTTTGAAATACACTAGAAAATATCTGTTAAGGATCATCTGGGTACCCTAGCTTTTGTCTCAGTGTAGTGAGATGGAATAGACAATCTTACACAATTCTTCATCTCCCAGCTCTGTATTCTTGTGAGTTATTAACTACATTGCATCTATATTCTTGATAGCCTATCCCCTAAAAGAAGTCAATATTCTTATATCATAAAGAAAGCTTGTTGAAGCTTTTTTAAAAAATTTATTTTTATTATTTTCGACACGTGCAAAAAAAATTTATGCCTACAGAAATGATTTCATTATTATGATTATAAAAACAATAAAGATTGCTTTGAGCAATCTTATTTTACCATATTTTCTTCTACATTGTGTTCTTTAACAAGATGTATAAGACTTACGATAATAATAGTTTTAAGTTTGAAATGTTGTAAAACCAAAAACAGAGTGTATGACAAGCACTGAAGGAAGAGTGGTCTGTTAGAATGCATGTGATATAGACCATCAAACTTATCATCAAGTACACATACATTGTGGATTACTTTTCCTGGTATAGGTTTTTAATCTAAAGAAGTAAGTAAGAAATAAATAGACTCTGACAACAAGTTCAGATAATGTGCAGAGTAATGAACTTGGCTATTAAGGATGCATCACAGGAATTGGATCAGTGCACTATATATAGGCATATTTCTAAACAGTGATGCTGAGGTTTTCACTTTCTGTCCTCAAAGAAGCAGCATTCAGCACAGGTGGTCAATTCCTTGTCACCCCAAATTCCAGCAGATCTTGGCATGTGAAGTTCAGATTTCTAATTAAATAAGGAGAATATTCTAAGTCAGGTTGTCTTTGGATAAATTTTGAAAGTAAGCACACATAGATTTTCTTTCCTTTTAGGAAGTTGCTGCCTTCAGCTCCTACTGACAAATCAAAAATTGCACTCCAAGTATTAAGCAATTTCTCTTTATGTCACTTCTATTTTCTAAAGGAGTCCTCTTTTGTTTACTGTTATTTCACATAAATATTTTTGAATGTTTTCTATCTCCATACATGCAATGAAACCTTCTTATTTTATGGTAAGTAAAGCTGCCTTTGAGAAACACAGAACATTTTTTTCTTGAAGTTACCATTATATTGGAGAAGCTTTAGCTTTAATGTACTAGCATCATTTTCATCAGAAATATCAAAGTAAAATTTATTCCTGGTAGAAAAAGAGGATTTTTTTTTTCTAATATAAATTAGAATATACAAAAAAACTCAGCTATGCATCTTTTATTCAGGTGATTATTTAAAGTCTGGGAATAATGAGAAGTGTAATTATAATAAAAAAATAGATATTTTCCACTCATGTATTCTTTTCTAAGACAACCCAAATATAATTAATTTCATGTTTAGAAGACACTAAACACTCCCATAGTAAGCAAGTCAGTGCTTCTAAGTAAATATTGGAGTTTGATATGAGTTGCTATAAAGCTAAGGAATCTACTGAATTTAATAAAAGCAAGGGCATTTCTGAGGTATTAGCAGGAAGGAAGAATGTGATAAAGCATTTTTCCTCAAGAGATAAGTATTTGATATGCTTGGTTATACAAGTAGGGATTTCAGGTCTTAACTGGAGATTTGTACTAATCACACTGAATTACTCTGTAAAACAGAAGTGAAAGCATTATCTGAACAAATTAGGGCAATCTCTCAAGAGAAAATCGTGTTAAGAAGTCTTTCATTGTGGGAGAGTTTTTGTTTTTTTTCTTTTCACTCAGCCTTTTACATAATCCACAAAAAAATCTATAAAACTCAAAGCTTTAAGAAAAGCTGTGATGTAAGAAAATCTCTAAAATTCATATGCGCAGGCCTGGTGCTAACAAAAGTTTAGCAACATCAAGCATAACAGAGAAAATGGACATAGAAATTGATGTGAAATTTATAGCTCATGCCCAAGTTGTCATGTCTGTGCATTACTCATCATTGATATGATTCAGAATTCAACAAATTGTACTTCAAAGCTTATTTCCAAAATAAGATTTTTGAAGTTGCATGCATTTTGAGATTAAGGGAATTTTAGATTTCTGTTTGAATACTGTTTGCAGCAAAACAGGGGACTAGATAAATTTTCAATCAAAAAATCTGTCCATTCTAAAGTTTGCTTACTGCAGTAATATCTAGTAGAAGATATTGTACCTGTTAAAATTACATACATAGTGCTTTGATTACTTCAGGTAATTTTAGGGGTGGGAAACTTAAATGTGCCATAGATAGATTAAGTGCTATCCCAAACATAGGTAATAGAAGGATACTTAAATAGCCTCACTCAAGGATTGTCCTCTGATCACACCATCTTTTCACAGTGGTTTTAATGATTGCTCTCTAGTTGCCTCACAGCTGCAAACACATCCTGTCATGGTTTAAAACAGTGTGATTTAAACATCAGTATGAAAAATACTGACTTTTGAACACATCTATATTATAATATGCTAACAGGGCATTATCATAAGTAGAACTGGGCATTTATAACCGGGATTTACACAATAGACCATACTGAAATTTATAATCTTGGTGCTACTCCTTTTGATAAAATGGAACCAAATTGGTTTAAAACAAATGGAATCTGAATTAAGACATGTATTTCCATTTCTCTAAATTTATGGAAGCCAATTACCTTAAACTTAATACAATTTGGAAGGGCACTTGAATGAATCATGGGTAAGTGCTTTGGTGTTGTTCCAAGTGCCAACAGCAGATAGCAAAAGATGCTATAACTTTTTTCAGAAAAGGACTGCTCAGTGGAGCTGTTATACTTGCAACGCATCCCCTATTGCAAGGCTGCTTATGCAAGGTTAGCATCAACTTCTAAGTGACTATAAGGACCCCAAAAAATCCCCACCTGTGTCTTTGGATATAAGAATACAGATAAGTTTCAGAAATTAAGAGAGAAATCCTCATCTTTCACAAACTGTGGACTAAACTTATATTTGACACCCCTTTTTTTGATGTGCTCTATTCACCTTATCTTGAACATAATTGGAATGTGTCTCTGTCAGAAACACTGACTTTTGTAGATTTATTTCCATATAATTCCCTTGACACACTTCCTGTTTGTACTTTTTTATGTTTTCTATACCTTACAGGTGGCCCATGTGCCTGTATGTTCTTATACAGCTGAAAAATATGTTCCTGGAAAAATATGAGCTAAGAACAACTGACAGAAGTATGGTAAAGCACCACGCTTGCCTGGATACTAGCTGAGGATTAGTAGTGGCTGCTCCTCTATGAATTTGTCTGTTGAACTCTGTGGCAGTAAGGAAGGAAAAGCATGAAAGTGAAATGAATCTTGCTGGCACAGACTTCACTTTCAGTAATTGGTGCTGAAGGGAGGACTAGAGAATCTTGAACCTTGAGGTAGAAATAGGTGAACTGTCTTCTCTAAGAAGCTTCTGTAAGACTAGCCAGCTGGATTGCAAAGAGGTGGAGACAAGCACCTGAAATGGGTGTTACCGAGCTTTCTTTATATATTGTAGAAAGAGAAGTTCTTATGTTGAATCTGACAGAGGTGAAAAATAAAACTGGAATCTGGGAAAGGGTGACTATCAGTTGGCAATGTAAAAGTTGCTTTAGTTAATATGTAGGATCTGTCTGTTTTGTAGGTTTCACATGAAGGATTGAATTTCAAAGATGAAAGACTGTATTTGACTAATATTTAGACCTGTGTCCAGCAAAGGCCTATTTTTCTTCTCCAAGAGTACGAAAATTATTTTTTGAGCTATTTTTCACTGGTACAAATAAATTCCACAATAAATCAGTGATGCAGCAATGTTTTGGTATTTTTTTTTTTAGAAAGTAATTTGTGCCACAGGTGAACATATGGAAATGACTTATTTTGAGAATGTCTAACTGCATTTCTAAATGACATATATATTTTCTCAGATTAATTAACATTTTCTGCACAGTATATGTGAAGCATCCAAGCGTGATGATCTCACTTATTTCCTGTGCCCAGAGCATATGACAAGACAACTGGTAGTTATTAACCAGTGCAGAATGAAAGCATTCTTTTCACTACTGTTTCCCTGAAGAGGATTTTACTTAGTGTTATGTATAGTCTTCAGGTTTCATTGCTTTCTGTTTTCACCCTATTTGTTGTCTGGATTATAAGCAAGTGGGACCAACTGATCTTTACACTGAGTTACTGTTTTGAACCCAGGAGTTTGACCAAGTCTGTCTCATTGTCTGTGCTCCAGTTCTATTCTGTTATTTTAGAGAAAACAAATAGCTATTGTGACATTTTCTTACAAATACAGCTCCTCACAAGCAGTGAAGCAGCCGCTGAATCTGTTCCATGCTTCTTAGACATGGAGAGTAAATATAAAGTGTCGTGAGCCTTGTTCAAATATCCAAGGCTCATTTTGCTCCCCATTATCACTCTTCGGGTATGGATGAACCTCTAAAACACTTTGTTTCAGAGCAGATACTGTATTTGAGACTCAAAATACCAGCCTCTGTCTCAGAGACTCATGAAGGCCCTAGATATAACCTGCAAGTGAGAGCTTTTTCTTATACCTTTATTGCAATTATCTAAGCAATGGAAGCATTTGCTCCCTGATCATTCCTGTCAGGTAGTGTAGTCTTTACTGTTTCAGACAAGGGATGAGAGGAATGCCATGGCCCATTATCTTTGTTAGCTTATGCTGTGGGGGTAGAATCATGTAGCTGTTCTTGTTCTTTGTCCCTGGTTTTGCCGGCTGATGCTGAATGAATTAGTAACTATGATTCCCAATGACTTGACATGCAAAGCTTGCTCAGGGATGCTGAAGAGCAGGATTTTTGTTTTCTTCTCTGTTTTTATTCAGTCTCAAAATCTAGTATTATATGTAGTATGATAAATACAGCAAGCTATGAAATTTTGGTGTTGAGAACTACTAAAAAGTCTGCTGCTGTTCACAATTACCCTCAAATGATTAGTACTTCATCTGATCAGTTACAATCAGACTTGTGCTATACCCAAAAGGAGGGAACATAAGAAGCTGATCTTTTCATAACAGGTATGTCTGTAACCATGTTTGGAGAATAAGGACTGCATGCAAGAGTATCATCTGTCCTAAAGACAATGACTGATGACTGTTTTTAGTGTTTTTCTAACCTCTGGAGTTGACTGAGAAAAAATAATAGAGTCTTTTTTCCCCCTCTCTTCTCATACTCACAACATGCATTGGGAATATAAGGAAGATTCATGCAAATGAGATGAAGTTGACCTAAAGGCACTACTGTGATCAGAAACTATGACTCCCTGAAAAGACGTGTCATTAATTTTCCACGTGCGGTCCTTGGTATTTTAAAACAAACATATTCATGGGAAAAATACCTTGTTTTGACTCAATTAATCATCTGTGGTGCACAATGCAGCTGCATGCAGTGATACTGAAGATATTTTCCTTCTAAAAAAGTCAGAGAGAAGATGGCAATTCCTAGAGTTTTTTATTGACTTTTAAAAGCTTGATAGCAAAGTTATTTGGCCTCTCTGATGACCTGGTGATTCACCAGAGAACAGGCACAGCCAAAACAATGATAATAACAATACTAGCAAAGTTAGTAATCTCTTTCAAACACAGATATAGAACCCTGAACTATCATATCCAGGTTTCCCCACTTCCATGAGGACCAGCAACAACATGAAAGTATGCCCTTCTTTCTTTTGAATGTAAAGATGCATAAATGGAATACAAGCCTTTTCCTGTAAGTTGGCAATGTACACCATTAGTGCTACTACACTCAAGGGGAAAGAACAATTGAAGCTTATAATATAATCAGAGATATTTTTTCCTTACTAGCAGATGTCTTTATTAAGGAAATTACTAAGATAAAGGGAGAGGATGAAATATTTTCAATTAAGAAAATCAAAAAGATAGCTTTTCTATGATTCTCAGATAAAATATTTTAATAATTACTTTATAGACAATATCTAGATAGGATGATTTAAAAAACAACTTAAAATGTGTCATTAATTATACTAAATATTTACCTGTGGGGGAGAATCCACACTGCTCTAGGTAAAGTCCAGCTATAAACTGTATTTGACTATGTCCTGAAAATCTTGTAATTTGTGGATCCCATCCTCTTTTTATGTGCAGAAATAATATAGACATTAATGAACAAAAAACCTGCAAACTAGATTTGATGGAAAGAAAGATTAAAAGACTACAAGTGATTAAAAGATTAAAAGTGCATTACATTGTGTTCTTGCAGCTGTTGCATGTGCATTAGGATAGATTATAGAGAACTCTGGCATACTGCTCATTTCTGCTTCAGACCTCTGTTGAGTAAATGAAGGAATAAACATGAGTGTGGTATATTAAAAAGGGCAGTTCAGTAAATTCTGTATCTTGGGGAATCCACCACCAATCCATTATTCCATGGGTATGGGAGAGTGGTAACTAAAGATGGAAAAACTCAAAAGCAACAAGCAGGGAAGGCTAAGAACATGCCAAGTGACAACCCATTGCTACATACCAGAACACACAGTAAACAAAACCAGAAAAGCAGCAAAAGAAACAGAGTGTACTTCCCACGCTAATTCTCTCACTGTTGCTGCACACAGGAACCTCATCCCTATGTTCTGGCTGTATCCACAGGACACTCTCAGCTCTGTCTGCCTTCTCAGAGCCCTAGTGTTCTTGATGGCTCTTCTTCTGCATCAAACAGGTTGGCCCTGCCTGTGGGCAGTCAGTCACGTAAGCGTATGGTACATTGCACTGCAAAACTCTGAAGCAGGGAAGCAAGCCACCAGCTGGCATTAATCAGGGACCATTAGCTATAAACAAGCATGTCTCCCTTCATGGCTTCTAAATTTAGTTTCTCTCAATACTATTTCTTCTATGTTTCATTTAATTTCAGGCTGTGTGCAGGTATGCAATGAGGACTAGGGATTTCCTGGATCTAGGAATACAGTTTCAAAGTATTTCCTGTATGTTTTCTAGGGTTTATGTCTAGAAGTGGTATTTAGACATTATTAATTAACATTAATACAAAATATAAAACAGTAACTCTCCCACTCACAGCTTAGTAGCAAAATATCTTGTTCTGTATTATGATGCTTCCTATCTTGTACTGCCTCTTAACATTTTGTTGAGATCCTGCTGTTGAATAGCTTGCAGCTATTTGGAGTCCTGTGAACTCTGTCCCACAACTCTGTATTGCCAGCCAAGCCATATTAAGGCTATGGATAACTGTTGTTTGCAAAATATTCCCTACAATTAACTGGAATGGTTTTTGGTTATAATTGCCAGGTTTGGCCCAACTGAGTAAGTCTATTGACCAATCCTGACACTAAATCACTCATATGTAGGACCTCTTTCCAACCTGCAGCTGCAAACATTTTGTTCATCTGTCACATTTGCTACAGGAAGAACAGGCAATAGATGCATGTCCTAGCTGCTCTAGGGTGTCATTTCTCCTTCATCCTAAATAGCCTGAAATGCCAGTGTTGCTAATTTCCCACATGTTTAGTTTTAATCTGACAGCAGGTAGAAATGACTACCCATAAAATACACGCTAAGGATAGTTGCTGCATATTCCTGGGATTGTTAACTAAATTTTCTTGTTCTTCCAGTGGTCATTTCTGCTATTTGGGAAAACAATTAGTGTAAGCACAAATCTTGTTTTGTTCTACACTCTCTTGCTAATACCAGTTAATAATTGCTAGGAGGAGAGTCTCATTATTTCTTGGAAACTCAAGTTCTGAGATGGTATTAAGTCCTCCTTACATGAGTCACTGTGATCACTTTAGTATGTTGTGAATGTTCTAATTCACCCTAGAATTTTTCCACTCATATTTATCAAATCAAAGGTTCTTCTAATGTGCATCAGATCACTCGGAGATGACTTTATATCGACAGAAGATTATCTACATACTTTGTTGGAAAAAGATCTGAGGTAGTCAGAAAATAATGGGGACAGATGGGGACAAGTCAGTCCCCAAGTCAGATGGGGACATCTTCCTTGATAGCTACAGAAGGTTATCTGCAAACTTTTGTTTAAACCAAAATCAGTAGGAAAACAAGCATTTCATTTGGGGGGAATCTGTTGAAAATAAATGACAAAATTTGAACAACAAAACTATACAGAATTTTATAAAGAAATCTGGCATGACCAATAAAATATTCATCCACCCTCCTCTGCTGGCTTTGCAGTACACACTGGATCACTAATGGATGCCAATTTAAAGCCAGCTCACAAATCTCTACATAAGCTGCAGTGTGTGTTGTCTGTAGTATAAACATACTCTGAGAAGCTTTTAAAATCCTGTAGATAGTTAAATTACAAGTTGCCTTGTAGTAAATCTAGACTTTTTCTATATGTTGAACTCCGTAAGGGCCAGTAAACCAATTTAGGTATCTCATTTATGGTTAAAGGCTTAGATCTTGAGTTAATTTGCAATTATTTATATAGTGCCTATGCGTCTGTTACTGAGTTGTATTTTAGGATATTATTATGCCATGGGTTTTTTCTACTTTTTAAAAGAATAATACATATCAGAAGCTGTAAGAGAACATAATGTGTGAGGTTTTATTTGTGTGTTTATTTTATTGAACAATACACACTAATGTTTCTTTAGAAAGGAGATCACGAGTTCTTCAGAGGACCCATTTATCTTTGATTTTGTCACTTTAATTCTCTGACAATAGCTGGTTCCTGGGCGAAAGCAAGAAACATAATTTTACTGTATTAGCAGACATTCTCCACTAAAAACTTGCATTCTTGTTTTGCTGGTTTTGTTGCCTCTCAGCTGGAACTTTGACTCAATTATTGCTGCTTTGTTCTGTTAATGGAGCACTAAATTTGCTTATATAAATTACATTTTCCCAGCTGACAACTGCCCTTGAATAGGTGAATTTGTACAGTCTGTAAAGTAGACAAAGATGCCACAATACCCCAGACGAAGTAATCTCATTGCCAGTGCAGTAGGAAGATTTTGGGGTGGCTGGGGGGGGGGGGGTAGCTAATAGGATTATGGTGTGAACCAGCAGCTTCTAAGGAACATGTTATTAAATTCCAAGGGATACTAGTCTAACCTTGCTGGAGACAGGTGATCCTCACTTAGAGAGTTTGAAGAAGCTAAGCCAGCTGCTGTTTAATGTTGGCCAGGAATAGAATTAGTTGGCTTGTTTCAGTGAAGGACAATCAACTGAACCAGGCAAGCATGAAGTAGAATAAAATTTGACCTGTTTCAAGGAAAGTAGGACAGTCTGCTTACCCATGGTCAGTCACAATACCCAAACCCAGTCCCATGCTGTCAATTGCAGTACTTTTTGTCTTTGCTTAATGTTCTTTTTAGTCAAAGATTTATCCTTTCATCCTGGAATACACCCAGTAACACTGCTTGTAGATTTTAGGCTTGATCAAAAGACTGGATGAGAATCCTAATCTGCTAATATCATTAATAATTAGGCAGACTTTTAATTGCCAACTTGTACCTATTTCTGTAAATATACAGATGTACAGCTAGACGTCACTTTCACTGTCCTCAAGCTTCCTGGAAGTGAGCCAGTGCCAGTCCAGATGCTGTATAGCTCCATGTGCAGGTTAGTAATCAGGGTATATGTACTCAGGCTAAGCACTCTCCCAGACCAGCTACAAGACCTGAACTAAGCATTTAACTTGGAGACTGACCAAAGAGGCTGAAACTTTTTGCACCTGCTCTGCAGTGTTGCTGTTACAGAGGAAGAAGAGAGTAAGACAGCAGCATCCCTGAAGTGACAAAAATGGTTGATAAAGTTTTGTCTACCACAAGTGGAAGAAAGTGAGATGGATTCCTCCAAAGCATGACATCAACACCTTTATACTGTCTGTACTGCCATGTGGATGCCATTCTTCCTTTCCCTTGGAAATCTAGATGAGCGAGGTGAAACTCCAGTGTTCACTACAGTGGACCAGCCAAAGCTACACCTAGATTTAAGTATGAGATAATACTTCCAGAGTCTACAGGCTTGGCTCGCCCAGAATAACTCAGGTTTTAAGTCTGGAGCCAGGTCAGACTTCTGTAGAGATAAATTCACTTGAGGTAGAACTAGGGCATAAATGGATGTGTCTTTCAGGTCACTGGGCTCTGGACACGTAGAATGAGTCCATCTGTAATTAGATACGATTACATACTATTTTGTAGGTAAATGCAAGCTTAGTTTTTGCTACTAAAAGCCAACTGTTTGATAGTTCTGAAAGAGGAGCAATATCACTGTGGTAAATGTAGCGCTGAATTTGGATTAGAGGGTTTTTTCTTCTGAAATGGTAAAGATTCATGTTGAACTGAGATCCTAAGCTAAGGAAGATTGTTGATGATACCCTTCAAGTCAGAAAAAGGTGATATCTCTTCGGAATTGTTTTCATGTTCAGTAAATGATTGGGTGCTCTGGCTCTCCCAAGACCACAGCTAAAGGGTGGTGGTTTGAGTTGCAAACAGACTTTTCAAGGTTTTGGCATTACAGGTGTTCAAAAGATTGATTCTTTGTTGCGGTTGCTCTCTAAAGAATGAAAGCAAACTTTTAATTCCTGAAAAGATGAACTGCCATCTTCCAGATACATCCAGTAGTTGTCTGAGCATTGCAAGTAGCTGGAGACTAAAGACATAATGTTAGATTGAAATTATTTAATAATTAGATTGTATGAAAGTATCATGCATAATTGGTAAGACAAAGTCACCTTTAGCAGAAGTACGCTGATTTTGTGCTTTAGAACAGTATCAGAAATTGGCAATGTCGATATGTCAGGGTAAATATTCAGGATATAATTGTAATACAGCATCTCGTAAATAAACTGGTGAAGAAAGTATTTCTTGAGGTAAACCTGATATACGGAGATAGACATGATTCTTAATTTGTCTAGAGGCATCTGCTCAATTACCGAGCTACAGTTTGTATCTGATACTTTCAAGATTTTATACAGTATCCTTATACAGAAGTTTCAGTGGGAGAATTTCTTAGTTCTTTCACTTATATATACAAGTGACAACAGGTCTTGTCTTATTACCATTCCTTCATGTCGCATGATTAAATTATCAAATATGCAGTAATTTTTGTATAACAGGAATTTTTGATTTTTTAGCTACATGTGCTGAAATACATGGAACCATATGAGTTACTCTGAAGAAAAAAACCTCTATTCTAGCCCAAATTGTACACTCAGAGAGATTGTGAAATATCCATCTTTGGAAATACTCAAAACCTGACTGCACATGATCCTGGGGAACCTGCTTTGGCTGATGCTTCTTAAGCAGGGTAGCTGGATGAGATGGTATCCAGAGTTCCCATCCAACTAAACAGTTCTGCGACTTTGTGATAGCTAAAGTCTTTGCATGCAACAAATATTAATAAGCACTTTGGTGTAGTGGTGAAAGTTGGGGTTATTTTCTGTATCTGGGTTAACTGGACAAAGGTACTAGAGGAGTAGTTCATTTGAAGGTAACAATGACAAATTAAGAGAGAGAGAGTTTACATAAAATTAAAAATGCTGGATGATGGAATTCTGAACTTTGCGTTTAAATTTTTCCTTATTATTTATTTAACAAGTAGAATGAAACCTAACACACCAGTTAATGAAAATAACAGATGGCAAAAAGACAAACTGTTAGTACTGCTGCATAACTATTGGTTAAAAAAGGCCGAAACCAAAACCCAAATACAAACTTTAACAGCCAAGAAGTAGTTGTGATTATTTAAAAGCTCTTCTAGTTTTTATCAAATTTTATCAAATTGATTAGGGAGAAGGAATTTGAACAGGCAGTATTTGAATGTCTATGTGACTGGATGTGAAATACTGGAGTTGCATTGGAATAGACCAAGCAAGATGTAAGGAATAAAGATCCAACTATTTTTTCTGTCAGAAGAGATCTGAAGCCAACTTTGTCTTCTGATATGATAGTCTGATCACATGGGAGGTATAGTATATAAAAATAATATTTATGTAGTCTTTGTTGTGAGGTGCAGTGTTGTGGTCCCTTGAGATGGCAGAGACCCATCGGCCTCTGCATACCCAGTCTGCAGAAATTGGAACCAGAATGAATTATCTGATTTCTTGAGAAGCACATGAAAGACTGGGAATAAATTGTTTGATCCATACTAAAATTCAGGCAGAAACTGAGGTGTATATGCAGTGTTAACAATCATGAGACTGGCCCTTGAAGTGGAACAGTAAGTGGGTAAATCTGGCATGTCTGTTATGTTGGTGCTTTTCTGTTTTATACCAATATACAGCCAGTTCATTAGGACCACACAGAAGGCAGACCCAGCTGCTATCTACAAAGTCATTCTCCATGTCCGGATAATTAAATATTTGATATAAATCAGCATGATGCCACTTTCAAATATCCCATGGATCAGGGATTAAGATTTCTGTGTGAAGAAGTAGACATCTGTTAAGATTTAAATATTTAATCAAATAGGCTTACGTTCTTATCTCTTATCTTTACAGATCTCAGGATACTTCTGATGAATTTTCTAAATCCTGCTGAGTGTTCCAAGTCCTTCAGGCAAAGGACTTCCACTGCTACCAGAACTTCACTCATTTATTTCTTGAACTGTGATATCAAGCAAAATCAACTGGAATGTGCATAGAAGAGCTTTTCTCTAGGACTTTTCTTACTAGTTGCTAATAGTGACTTTGTGAAATTGAGCGCATTTTTTTCTGTTCTCAAAGTAAAAACAAAAATGAGTGCAAGCAAAAACCTTGAAATTGGCATGTTCATGTTGAGATGTATTAAAGTCCTCTTACCCAGGATGATGTAAATAGCTTCCTTAAACACCTATATATGTATCTGTGTCAGATGGGTTTTCATTAAGAGTGCTTTAGGAAATACCTCCTATAATGTTGTTGCAATTGCCTGAATTCTCTTCCACTTTACTACCTCCTCCCTCCCCTCCCACCAGCGCATGTGTCCTCATGGTATATCTTGACAGACTTCTAAAGTATTAGTGAGGACTAGGTAAAATTATTTTGGTTAATTTTTTTATGTTCTTCCTTATATATCCCCTTCTTGACAAAATTAAATGAGAAAGTTGTATTGATACAGTAAGTATCCCAGGTGTCCAGTCAACAAAAAATATTTAGAGCAATTTTATCTCTGTCACAACCACTTAATATTTGACAGTTATGGAAATGAAAGGGATCTTCCAGGAAAGGTGTGACAAACTATACAGTGATCCAGTGACAAAATGTTTTTCTGGGTTTGATGAACCTGCAATGTATATGTATTTATATACAGATAAATATGTGAGAAGTTGTTTGCTCTAATTTCTGGTTCATCTTAGTTTAGGGTTTGGAATTTGACTTTAGATATGCCATCTGTGAGGGATTTTTTTCAATGGTTTAACAACTGTAGAGAATGTGACTTAAAGTATCTGCAAGTTTGTGTAGTACTGGAAGTGTGAGGTACAGTTTGTCTGTGGAGTGTATGGTGACAGTAGATTCACTACTTTTCCTCCCTGGGGAGCCAGACTGAAAGCCAGATGCAGGCTTACTCCTGCATGGCCTCTTTCTTCTCTGCCTCTCTACATCACACAATAAATTTGGATGAAAAATACTTTGGTTGTTTCTATGTTTGAAAGCAACGAGTTGCTGCAAGTCACATTTTGTTCCTGCTGGTAGTATTACTTACACATATTGGGAAATGTTTGCTTCCTCCAAGACCTAAATATTACCTGCCCTGATTGCAAGAAGATGTCTAAACCACTGACTACATTAATTCCAGACATCCATATAGCATGAAACACAGATCTGCTTCTCAGTTGTCTGTGGACCATTTACAGTAGCATTCACTTAAACACTGCAAAACCTCCTGCAGCATGTGACAGCCTCTCTTTTTACATAATTTGGAATGCTTTTAAAATGCAGCTTTTAACATACATCTAAAGAGTGTTTATTAGATTAAATATGATATAAAGGTAAGTATAGTATCCCTTTTTCTACACAGGAAAAATTGCTGCTACATTTACAATAGAAATTTGACTTCTTTATGAAGAATGTTAGAAAGTTCATGGCATCAACAGTTCAGTCATCTCCTGAAAAGTAGCAGAGTTTCAGCAGACGTTTGTTGACTATCTGGAGTAACTCTATATTTTATAAACCAGTTTCCTATGATTATCTTAAATATTCTCTGCTATCCTGTTATCATATTAGTTGACAGTTCATTATGTATACCAACAGTAATATCATGATGCTTATTCTATCTTATGTACATTTTCAGTGGTTTTTTTATATTTAGTAATTTAACTCTTTAATGAATCCTCTAATTAAAACTTCTATGTAATAAAAATGTCTATGCAGCTGTTGATAGATAGATACTCTAGACTGACAGTCCCATATAAATCTTGATGTTATGGATCTTAATTCACTCCCTGTGTTGCATTTTATTTCAAAGTTTTCATGTATCCATTCTTTGCTTGAAGCACTTGTATGGCTGTTTATATTTGATGTATTTTGTAATTTTTATCATGTCTCACTAAAAACAGCAACTGTCCTCTGGTTTTGGCTTAGTTCAATTTATAAATAATAAATTACAGGCCTACAACCCTTCTTGTGAAAAATGCACAAGGAGTTCCTCAGAGCTTTTATGCAGGAAAAGTATATAGCTATTCTTTCTATTTGTCTTACATACTGACCAGGCAGTTAGATGTCCTCCTCTTTAAAGGATATTAAAGTTTTTTTCTTTACTGCCACTCAGTAAAATAAAATACCAACCTCATTTGCATCACAATTACCTATAAGTAACAAGGATGGGTCTTGAAAATGCCTGGGGAAATATTAACAATATTTTCTACTTGCCAGAACAATAAAGACATTAACCCCCCCACTATCTGTCAAATTAATTCTACATGCTGACATCTTGAAATGCATTTAATCTGCTATTCTTTAAAGTCAAATAATATCTCTTTTTACTTGCCTTTCTTCTGAGAAAAATTTTCAGTCTTCAATTTATTTTTGTGACATCTTTTTTATATCCTGCATTTTTTTGTCATGTTGCCCCTTGATCTTTTAATATCCTTTTTGAGAACATGTCTAGTGGTTATGCACTGAAGAAATATGGATCATTTTGGATCTATCTAATAATCTCAGAGCAAAATATGAAATAGCTTGCAGATGTAATATTTCCTAGAGGTGAAGCTGTGAGAATGATAATACATGAATGTCCATTTAAATAATTTGGGATAGTAATGTTAACATCAATGCTAAACAAATTCCAATAATTTACATTTGAAAATGTGCACTGCAAAAATAGTTACTTGACAAACTGAAGGGTGCCAGAAGACCAGCTACAGAATTCAAGTTAAAGTATGTTCTTTGTCAAGTTAAAAGTATGTTCTTCGTAAGCAAAAAATATATCAGTAATTTGTCAAAATTGGGTCACTGGAAAAGATAACATACTTACTTTTTTCCTCTAGGGAGCTACTCTGGGATTGACATATGTTTTGAAAAATGATGGAGCTAGTATTGAGATAAATCTAGAGGACAGGTGACAAATACTTTTTCAGTGCACGAGGGGCTTGAATTTCAGCTCATGCATTTTGTCAGTAAGAACAGGAAAACTCAGTAAGAAAAAGGAGACTTTCTATTCAGTAGCTCTTCACATCTTAATTTATTATTTTATCAGTTCTCTTTTTACTTCTTAATTAAGCTTACTAAATTTGCTCACCATGGAACAGGCAGAATGCAAAATGTTGTAAATAAGGCAAAAGAAAAAATCTGAGACTAGAAGCTACTATTTTTCCCTCATTTCCATTCTGTAAACACGCCAATTTTTTTAATTGAAGTCTTGATTCTAGTGCCCTTGAATTGCTACCCTTCTGACGAACTGAAATCTTTGGGGATACTCAACAAATAAAGTTCTGGCTTTAGTTCAAGCTACAGTTCTGGCACACTTTGGCACAGAGAATTATTTCTTGTATTACATGTTTCTTGAGATTTTCCTTTGTGGTGTGTAGGACTACACACACTGACAGCACTATAACCACACTGAACTCCGAGTTTGAAGTTACTCCATTTCTGGGAAAATTAACAGGTGTCGCTCAAATTTAAGAATGAACTACACCAGGGCATTGTCAGGAGATATCCACCTTAGTATATTTATGTCTGTGTACTTTCCTTCACTCTTCTGTGATTAACTCCCACTTACTTAAATGAAAGTGGTGTGTTTCCATCAGAGAATGTTCCTTTGAAAATGAAACATGAAAACTCCCTATTGCTTCATGTTGTCTCTATAATTTTTTTTTAAGGAACACATATTTTATAATTGTAGTAGCAGTTAAATGTGACAGAAGAAGTAATAGTGCTTTGCTGTCTCCCAAAGATGTATCCATGTCTGTGTTATTTTTAAATTCAGTGCCATTGGCTTGATCGATGATGTAGCAACTGCTTTTGGTTGAAATATATTTCCTGGAATATGGCATTTTAGATTACCTTCCCCTTGATGTAAACATGAAACAGTTTTCTTAGGATGTGGCATTAAAAGAAGTGTTCATCATCTGTGCTATTTTTCCTAAATAAAACATACTGCCATTTCATATCAATATTTTAGATCATAAGAGAGCAGAAATTATGTCTTTTATATAATTTTTTTAGTTTGGAAAAGACCTTTAGGATTTGAGTCCAGCTGTTAATGTTGTCAAGGCCATCACTAGACCGCGTCCTCAAGGCCCGGGCCACATGTACAAGGCCTATTAAATGCCTCCAGGGATAGTGACTTGCCTGGGCAGCCTGTCCTAGTGCTTGACAACCTTTCAATGAAGACTTTTTTCCTAAAATCTAACCTAAACCTCCTCTGGCACAGCTTGAAGCCGTTTTCTCTTGTACTATCACTTGTTGCTTGGGAGAAGAGACTGAAACTTCTCTACAACGTCCTTTGAAGTAGGCTTAGAAAATGGTAAGATCTCTCCTCTGAGAGAAATGATAAGACCTCTCCTCTATTCACCAGGCTAAATAATGCCAGTTCCCTCAGGAATTCCCCATGAGGACTGCGGGTTGACCTTGCTGGACACTGGGTGCCCACCTAATTGCTCTATCACTCTCCCTCCTCAACTGGCCCAGGGAAGAAATATTATTCAACTATTAACAGCATTGGCAAAACAGACTCAATATTTGGAACTTAATTTATTACCAATCAAATCAGAATTGGATAATGAGAAATGAAATCATATGTTCAAATCCTTTCCCATCATCCCTTTCTTCTTCCAAGGCTCAACTTTACTGCTGAATCTTTTAGCTCTTCCTCTTGCACAGTGCACACGATGATAGGGAATTGTGGTCACTATCAGTTCATCACACCTTGTCTCTGCTGCTCCTTCCTCCTCAGACTCCTAGTTTTTATTGCTGAGCAGATGTCATATAGTATGGAATATTGCTTTGGTCAGTTTGGGTCAGCTGTCCTGGTTATGTACCCTCCCTTTCTTGCTCACTCCCCCAGCCTCCTGGCTTTTGGGGGCCAGGGGGATGTTGGAGACACAGCCTTGATGTAGGAGTACTGCTCAGAAGTAGCCGAAACACTGATGTGTTATCAGCACCTTTCTAGGTACCAAGAACAGCACTATGATGGATGCTACGGGGAAAGTCAACTCTGTACCAGCCAGACGCTAGTTTCCCTTTCTTATTCCATATCACTTGTGTCATGCTCAGTCCCACATAATTCAATACACTTACATATCTTCCAACCATTCCATTTTATTACTGAGATATCTTCCCAACACTTACAACTTATACCATATACTCTATACTGTTTTTATAGCCAACATACAGATTTTCACACTCTCCTTAACTACTGCTCCCTGTCTTTTAACAGATAGATACCATTCTCCCTTTCCATGAGCTTCCCCCAGTCACCCAATGTCCTCAAATATTGAGGCACTCAAACCTGCTCACAGTACTCAAGGTGGGGCCAGGGCAGTGTGTGGCAACCACCTCCCTTGACCTACCAGCTGTGCTGTGTGTGAAGCAACCCAGGACACTGCTGGCCCTCCTGGCTGCCACACTGCTGACTCATATTACACTCATATTACACTTGCTGTCATACGGCATGGATATACTTATATTGTGGCTTCACCAAGGGCAAGCTCTGCTTGACCCACCTGGTGGCCGCCTACAATGAAGTGATTCCATCCATGGGAAAGGGAAGCGCTACGGAAATAATTTATGTGGATTTTTGTAAAGGTTTTGACAGACATCCCACAACATTCTTCTCTCTGAATTGGAGAGATGAATTTGGAGGGTGGATTGTTAGATGGGTAAGGAATTGGTAGGATGGTTGCATGTCAAGGGTAGTGGTCAGTGGCTCAGAGTACCGACGGATGTCAGTGACAAGTGGTGCTCTCCGGGGTCTGTATGGGGAACAATGTTATTTAATATCTTTATTAATCACATCGAAAAAGGGATCAAGCGAACTCTCAGCACATTTGCAGATGACACCAAGCTGAGCGATGAAGTGACACTCCTGAAGACAGGATGCCATCCAGAGGGATATGGAAAAGCTCCAGAATTCAGTCCATGGGAACTTCACGCGCCTTAACAAGGTGTCATTGTTTAGCATAGTTTGGGTTTTTAGTTAAGGGGGGCTCCATCAGCCACAGAAGTGATTCTTTTGCAAAGAGGTGCTTGCATCTTCCTCCAGACCCAATAGAACCAATTAACTGGCTAGTTTGAATATTGGCAACTTTTTAACGCCACTTAAGAAGCTTGACACGCCTCTGTGATCCACATTTAAGAACAAACAAAACCGGGAAACGTCTCTTGCTTCTGGCTTTTGAACAGGTAGCTGGGGGCCCGCAGCGCGGCCCAGCGGGGCCGGGTCGGCTGTGGCGCATCTTGGCCGAGATCTCTCAGCCGCTTCTGCTCGCTGGACACCGGGCGCAGCCCCTCAGTGCGGGCCGGGCCGGCCGGGACACAGCCACCCCGGAGCCTCGGAGCCCTGTTCCAGCCGCGGCCCCGCTCCGGGCGGGCCGGGCCGGCCGGGACACAGCCACCCCGGAGCCTCGGAGCCCTGTTCCAGCCGCGGCCCCGCTCCGGGCGGGCCGGGCCGGCCGGGACACAGCCACCCCGGAGCCTCGGAGCCCTGTTCCAGCCGCGGCCCCGCTCCGGGCGGGCCGGGCCGGCCGGGACACAGCCACCCCGGAGCCTCGGAGCCCTGTTCCAGCCGCGGCCCCGCTCCGGGCGGGCCGGGCCAGCAGCGCGGCTCGGCCGGGCCGGCCCTCACCCAGGGCGGCCGAAATTCATCTGAGGCCGCTGCCGGCAACGATCATGCGAGAAACAGCGAGAGGCGAATTCCAGCTGTGGGGCCCGGGTGAGATGAACCCTTTTAGTGCTGTAAGTTTCCTCCAGAACAGATGAAGCCTGCAGACATCAATCCTCTCCCGACTCAGAGGAGGAGGAAAGGAGAAGGCACGTGAAGAAAACACCATAAAGACACCAAAGTCAGTGAAGAAGGAAGAGCTGAAACCCTGAGGGAGGAGAAAGAGGAGATGCTTCAAACCTAGAAGCTGAAATTCTGTTGTAAAGCTATGGTGGTGGACTATGATACATCAGAGTACCCGTTGTAATTTCATGAAAGCATGGGGACTGGAGCGTTCAAACTGCAATTGTGAGCTAAAGTATCTGTGCTGAAACAAGCAAATGTTGAAGTAGCTGTGATTTGACGAGAAGCTTGAACAGAGAGAGATGAAAGTGATGAAGACCCTTGCTCCCAGGGAAGGAGAAGACCTCTGTTCCTAGAGATGAAGATGCTCCCAGAGATAAGTGAAGAGAACCTTTGTTGTTGAACAGCTCATTCTTAAAATGGTACGCCATTAGCTAAAGATTGAACCCTCGAAAGCAGTTGTGGGGGAAGCTGTAAGTCAAGGGAAGGGCCTTTCACATGCAAGCAGAGAACCATCCCAGGTGGCTGTCTCGTTGTGACATTGAAGCCACGAGAGAACTTCTTGTGGAGATGTCTCCATAGCATGAGCAAGAGAGACTCCTCTCCCTGTGAAATGAAAAAAGAGATTATTATAGAGGTGGTAAACTGACTCAGCATCTCAAGGGTTGTGTTTTTACGTTGTCAGTGGGAGAAGGGAGAGAGGTGGGGGAAGAGAAGTGTTCTGAAGGTTTAGTCTGACTTTTTTTCTTTCGTTTAGGTCTGTTAATAAACTTCTTTATATTCTTTTAAGTTTTGTGCCTGGTTTGCTTTTTCCTAATTCTTATCTCACAGAAGGAAAATAAGGAAATAAGTAAGTAATGGATATTTTGAACCAAACCACTACACAAGGCCAAGTGCAAGGTGCTGCACCTGGGTTCAGACACCCTCGGTATCAATCCAGGCCTGGGGGATGAAGGGACTGAGAGCAGCCATGCTGAGAAGGACTTGGGGGTGCTGGTGGATGAGAGGCTGGACATGACCCAGCCATGTGCACTCACAGCTCAGAAAGCCAAACGTGTCCTGGGCTGCATCCAAAGCAGCGTGGGCAGAAGGGGAAGGAGGGGATTCTGCCCCTCTGCTCTGCTCTGGTGAGACCCCACCAGGAACACTGCATCCAGCTCTGGGATCCCAACACTGGCAGGACATGGAACTGTTGGAGAGAGTACAGAGGAGGGACACAAAGATGATTAGAGGGATGGAGCACCTCTGCTTTGAGGAAAGGCTGATAGAAATGGGTTTGTTCAGCCTGGAAAAGAGAAGGCTTCAGTGTGACCTAAGTGAGGCCTTCCAGTACCTGAAGGAAGCCTACAAGAAAGATAGAAACTTTTTACAAGGATATGTAGTGACAAGGGTGAATGGTGGGTTCAAATCCACCTATATTTTCCTTTTTAATATTTCTTAAAGAAAAGCAATTTTAAGAGTTCATATCACATTTCTAACAACCTCCTGAAACATATCACTGCCCCAAATTATCTCAATTCTGCATATTTCTGTATGCCTCATTCTACGTTTTGAAGCTGCACCACATAATAGGTTATGCAGATTTTGTGATGCATTTACACCAGCTCAGGCTGTTGCTTGAATCCTGGAAAACCTATTGGCAGTCTCTTAATTTTTAAGCTTCTGTGATACTAGCCATTTGGGAATTTTAAAACAAATCTTTACATGAAGTGAATTCTCCAGTAGACTTGCAGTAAAAAGTAAGGAAGACTTATGGGCCTGATGTAATTGACTTTGAAGGTAAATTGAAATTTACTGTTCTTGCTGCTGCTGCTAAGTAGTATTTCTAGTAAAGCCTTGATATTTTACATTTTTGAGAGTCTGAAAGTATTAAACACATTAATTATATTGAGTAGGATGAATGCCAACTGAAAAGAATAAAAGCTTTTGATCTTAGAGGTTAGATCTCACACTTAGAGGTTAGAGATTACATTTTAGGACACTGTTCTACAGTGAAATTAGAAATGCCTCCTACCCATTTCAGGTTTGCCTGGCTCCTTCAAAACAGAGAATAGAGTAGGCCCCAATGATACTGCTCCTTTTGGCTGTCCTCAGAAGGCTTTCTTCTGCTCTGGATGGTAAATGAGCACAGGATCAACTAGTGCTGCTACAATGTGAAGTGTAATTCTCACTAAACTCATCTCTGGAAGAGGGAGTCAGGTTTTTGATGACTGTAATACTGTTTAGGAAACAAAACTTGTCACATATTAAGAGTGCTCAAAATCAATCAAAGAAGAAACAGCGGTCACTTCAGATGTTTTTAAGATGACAGATATAAACAAAATAGTATATTAATCCTCAAAACACAACACTTGAACTAGTAGATTTGGTAGAGATATCTAACGAAGTTGGGTTGGGTTGACCCTGGTTGCCTGACAGGTGTCCACTAAAGCTATGCTATCACTCTACTCAAATGGAAAGAGAAAGAGAAGAGAAAGGACAATGAAAGTCTCATAGGTTGAGATAAGGACAGGGACAGATCATTCAGGAATTAGCATCATGGGCAAAATAGACTAGACATGCAAAAAATTAAAATTAATTAATTTTGTTACCAATCAAATCAAGGGTAAGAAATAAAACCAAAATTTTGAAGTGTGTTTCTCCCATGTCTCACTTGTTCATGAGCTCAACTTCACTCTGATTTTCTCTTCCTCCTTCCATCCAGCAGTGTAGGAGGGCAGAGAATGGCAGTTGTGGTCAGTTCATCACATGTTGTCTCTGACACTCCTTCCTCCTCAGGAGGAGGACTGATCACACTCTTCCTCTGCTCCATTGTGGGGTCCCTCCTATTACTGAGTCCCTTTTGGATCTGTGGCTCACACGCATGAACGCACAGACACAGGGATGGCTTCAGTAATATTAAACCAATGGCAAGGAGTTGAGAAGGGTCCTTGTGTAGAGTTCCACAGAAAGTAGTTTATTGCTACAACTTGTGAAGGTTTCCAGAGGCAAATGACCCCAAGCACGTGACAGCTCAGGCTTAATTACAAGGGTGTGGCTAACACCAGGAGCCAACTGGGGAAGCATAACTGGGGTACATTACCATAACCAAACAAGGCATCCTGGGAGAGGCTTCCTTCCCTCACCATAACTGATAAGTCTTTGGCACCAGAGGCTGTCTTACCAACAGCTCTCTCTGCCTCTTGTACCACAGGTCAATTGGCCACCTCCCACAGGAGACAGTCCTCCATGACTTCTTCAGTGTGGGTCCTTCCCACTTGTGAAGGATGCAGTCCTTCACAAACTGCTCTCCCATGGGTCCCTCCCCTGTGGTGTAGTCCTTCAGGAACAGGCAGTTCCCGCATGGGTCCCCCATGGGCTGACAAGTCCTGCCAGCAAACCTGCTCCCACATGGGCTCCTCTTTCCACAGGTCCTCAGTCCTGCTCAGAGACCCCTCCTGCATGGGCTTCCCAAGGCCGCACAGCCTCCTTCAGGCTATGTGCACCTGCTCCAATTTGGGTCTCCTACACAGGCTGCAGGTGGATCTCTGCTTTCCCATGGATGCCCATGGGCTGCAGGAAATCTCTGCTCCAGCACCTGGAACATCTCCTCCACCTCCTTCTTCACTGACCTTTCAGGAGTGTTTCTCTAACGTATTTTTATTCCAGTTGTCTCTGTCTGCAATTGCTCCTGCACAATATCTTTTTCCCCTTCTTAAATCTGTTACCCCAGAGGCACTTCCATTGTCACAGCCCTACCAACAGCAGGTCCATCTATGAGCCACCTGGCACTGGGTCTATTAGACGTGGGGGAAACTTCTGGCAGCTTGTCACAGAAGCCACCCCTAAGAAGGCCCACCAAAAAACAAAAGGAAAACCCATTACAATGCAAATGTTATCTGGTAAAAGATTACTCATGTTAAGTGACAATTAGGATTTACACTAAGGGGAAAGACATACAATGAATTTTTTTCTAGTGAGTCTTCAGGAATATAATAAAAAGTCAATGCTCTCTTAAATTAGTGATCTGTTTCCAAAATGAGCAGAAATAGAATATGCTTTTAATTATAGTTTTAGATGTCTTTGCAAGAGGAAAAAAATTTTTAAGTCAACAAAAACTGTGAAAGCTACAGAAAAATGGTTACAATAAAGTAAGCATAGTTCTTTAAACTTCTTGGCTTGTCCATTTTTTCTTAGTATACAGACTATTTGTTCTTATGGACAGCTGCATAAAATTTTTGTTCTGACAGCATTATTCTTCTTACAAATGTAGGTTACAAACGTTTCCTTCCTTTAAAAGGTAATATTTCATGCTGAAGTTATAAATGTGAAGCAATAGAGCAGTGCAAACCAATCACTGACTTAGGTCATATCTTGGCAAAGTTTAATATCTTAGTACTAGCTTCAATATTTTAGCCTTAGTCTCTAAAATTAACAAGGTAAAAAACAACATAAAATTAGGTTTAGATGGTGAGGAATTGCAACTATAATCTAGAAACAAAGCATTTTTCTCAATAAACAAGAGTTTTTATGTAATCACATGCTCAACTCTTTTGTTAATATCAGAAATTCTTTCCCTCCTGCCCACCTGTTTGTCATCTTCTCCCATCACATTTATTGTAGGTGATATTTACTTTGTAAGTTCCTTTTAATAATAAGTGATCCCAACAGTATGTCAGCATAGCAAATTATTTTCTTTAATAAGAAAACAAAAATCTACCTTGTTAATACTCCTGGTGAAATTAAAAATACAGTGTGAGTACTTGATGTAAATTTAGCCTATACTAAGAAAAGGAACGTTAAGGGAAATATTGATGAAAGTGGAAGCCAAATTTATTTTTATGTTTTCCCTGCTTCATTATATTACAGAGATTTGTCAGTGCTTTGCAGTCTTTTTTTCTTTCTTTTTTTTGCCCTTCTTTTTTCCTTTGCATTCTTTTTCTTTCTCTGTATCTTTTATTTTCCTCTCCTCTCCTCTCCTCTCCTCTCCTCTCCTCTCCTCTCCTCTCCTCTCCTCTCCTCTCCTCTCCTCTCCTCTCCTCTCCTCTCCTCTCCTCTCCTCTCCTCTCCTCTCCTCTCCTCTCCTCTCCTCTCCTCTCCTCTCCTCTCCTCTCCTCTCCTCTCCTCTCCTCTCCTCTCCTCTCCTCTCCTCTCCTCTCCTCTCCTCTCCTCTCCTCTCCTCTCCTCTCCTCTCCTCTCCTCTCCTCTCCTCTCCTCTCCTCTCCTCTCCTCTCCTCTCCTCTCCTCTCCTCTCCTCTCCTCTCCTCTCCTCTCCTCTCCTCTCCTCTCCTCTCCTCTCCTCTCCTCTCCTCTCCTCTCCTCTCCTCTCCTCTCCTCTCCTCTCCTCTCCTCTCCTCTCCTCTCGTCTGTAAGCCACAGATAGAGGTTTTGTTGATACCCCTTCTTACTTCCTCCTTGTCCCTAATAACACAAATTATCATTATACAAAAGGGAGCAAACATGGTATGTCACTTCTTGCTGATAGATGAATGTGTACAAGACAATTTAGACCTTAAAATGCAGAGGAGTAAGGCTGAAAGCTATGAGAACTGATGATAAAAAAAACCTGTTCAAATTGTAGATATTTAGCAGAACACTGGTCTCTTAAAATAGTTTTGACTCAGTACATGAAACAAGTGTTTTCAGCTTTCCTGTTACACAGATAAGTCACAGTTCTTCAGGTGTTTGATCAAAAATTTATGGACTGTGCTTCTCATGTGGTGATTTTTAATTTTCCTGGGCAAATAGCTTCTGATTTCTCACTCAGTGAGTTTCTTCTCTGACAGGAATGGCCAACAGAGTGATGTACAATTTATATTTATGCTTCTGCCTTCTTACTTTTTAAAAAATTGTGTCTTCTGAATTGAGCTAAAGCCAAGAGCTAGCATGTGTGGTGAGTGTTGGGCTTGTGATATGTTCTTGTGACTCAGAGACTATTGTGGGGAAGGTGAGAGGAAGTGAAGAATGGTGTAAGAGATGCTGTAGCTTGGTATTTTCTCTGTGTCTCTGTTCTCACTGTATGTTTTCTTTTCTTGGCCTGAGAAGGATTGACTACGTCTATAATATGAAATTTAATCATGGAATATGTTGATTATCTATTAAACTTTGCTTTCTGTAATACAGTTCTGTCTATATTTTGCAAGTAGTCATTTATCTTCTCAGTTCAAAAATGTTAATATTCTTTATTGCTCTGAATGCGACTGCTAGGGAAACAAGTGCAAAGATGTAGAAGGAGTGAAGACCTATGCCTTTATGTGTTTCTACTGTTTCTTTATGTGGCCAAATAAGTTAATTCAATGTTTCATTTATCTGCTATATGATCAAAATGATCATTCACTTCACACAGTGCAAAAGTGATATGGAAATTCCTCTCCCACTTGAGGTCTCAGTGCATGGTTTCCGTGCCATGTAATATAACAAACTTGAAATGTTCTACTTGCCAGCATTATGGAAAGGTCTTACTATTTCAACCTTGTCCAGGTTTTTAAAACTTTCATAGTTCCTCACATCACTGAAGTATTACAACTCTAAAAGTTTTCAGTTGGTTTATTTGCCTAGTTTTAAAATTGCCAATGATAAGAAGGTATGTTATAGAATCATTGAATGGCTTAGGCTGGAAATTTCAACCCTACTGCCATGGACTGGGACACCTTTCACTACACTAGGTTGCTCAGGGCAACCTAGTCTTAAACACTTTCAGGGATGGGGCACCGACAACTTCTCTGGACAACCTCTTCCTGAACCTCAAAACCTGTATCCCCTGAGCAGAGAATGTCTTCTTCATTTTTTCGTTTAAAACTCTTCCCTCATTTCCTATCACTATATGCCCATATAAAATGTCACTCTTTTTTTATAAGCCCCTTTTTGTACTGGAAGCCTGTCATATTGTCTCTGCAGATCCTTGTCTTCTCCAGGCCAAATAACACCTCACACTCTGATCATCTTCATGGCCCTCCTCTGGACCCACTCCAAGAGGTCCATGTCTTTCTTCTGTGGAGGTCCCAAGAGCTAGACACAACACTCTAAGTGAGGTCTCATGAAGACAGAGTATAGGGGGAGAATCACCTCCCTCAGACTGGTGTTCATTCCTGTTTTGATGCAGCCCAGGATGTCACTGGACTTCTGGGTTGTGGTTACACACTGTTAGCCCCTGTTCAGCTTTTCATCCATGACAAACTTTAAGTCCTTCTTCACAAGCCTGCTCTAATTGAGTTCTCTCAATTTGTACTCATGTCTGGGATTGGCCCAACCCAGCTATAGTTCCTTGCATTGGAACTTGTCAAACTTCACCAGGTTCTCGCAGGCCCACTCCTTGAGCTTGGAAGGTCCCTCTGGATGGTATCCTGTTCATTTGTTATGTCACGTGCATTTGTCAGTTACGTGTCATCTGCAAACTGCTGAGGCTGCACTCAATCCTGCTGGTTGTGACATTGATGAAAATATTCAAGAGCACAGGTCCCATACATGAGCCGTGAGGGACACTACTTACCACCAGTCTTCAGCTGGACATAAAACCACTGACAGTGACTCCCTGCCTGAGTGCATCCAGACAATTCCTTATCCACCAAAATTTCACCCTTCAAATTAATCTGTCTCCAATATGGAGATAAAGGTGGCATGTGGGAACATGTCAAAGACCTTATAGAAGCCAAGGTAGAGGATGTTGGTCAGCCTTCCCTGGACAGCTGTTGTAGTTCCTCCATCATAGGAGGCCGCTGGGGTGGTCAGGTACAATTTGCCTTTGGTGAGGCTGTTCTGGCTGTCTCAGATCACCACCTTATACTGAATGTGTCTTGACCTTACCTCCATGAGGATCTGCTCCATGATCTTCCCAAGAACAGACGCGAGACTCGCCACTCTGTAGATCCATGTGTCTTTTCTCCCTTTTTTAAAATTAGGGAAAATTTTTCTCTTTTTCCAGTCATGAAGAGTCCAGGGACTTAATCTGACCATCATGATTTTTCAAACATACAGCAGAGCGGCTTGGCAATAACATCAGCCGGTTCCCTCAGGACACCGGGGTAAATCTCATCAGACCCCATGGATTTGTGGCAATTCCATTTCATCAAGTAGTCTCAATGCAATTTTATTTCAGGCCTTTCAGATATTGTCTGTGTCTTTCATAGTCTTTGTCACAGATGAGTACGGGAAAGAGAACAGAATGACCTCAAGAATTCAAAGGCAGTTTTAAAAGTTAGGCTTCTGTTGTAAAAGACTCTCTTTTTGTAGCATTTCTCTACTTGAATGTCAAATTCATGCAGCTCTGGCATGATGTTTTATACATATACATATATATATATATATATATGGCACTACATAAATATGTATTGCTTAATAGTTATGTTGATTTAATTTCCAGAGTAAATCTCAGAAGGACATTTGAGCAACAACTGAAGCTAAATCATTGCAAATTAATATACTGTTTTGCATGTCCTTTAATGATTGTGATGAGGGAAACATAAATCTAATTGCTGTGGACTTGCCTGCACGATCAGAAAATCACAGAACCTTCTCCCAAGGAAGTAGAAAAAGCCTATTTAGCATCACACATATTTAGCATCATGCAAAGCTTAAAACTTCATTTTTTACTTCCATAACTTTTAATGTCAGAAAAGAAATGAATCAGAAAAAGAAAATCTCTTTAAGGAAAAAAATCAACATCTTCCTGTAGTTCTCTCCATTTGCATTGAAAAAAATCAGCACAGGCTACTGAGGCAGACAGTTAATATATGTATATATATACATATATACATATAAAATACATATATAATATGTACTATATACAATAAATTATATATTATATACAATAATTACATACAATATATATAATGAATATTTAATGTATTATATATACATCAAATGCATATATATATGTATATATACTTGTAGGTAAGATTGTAGGTCATACAACAAAAAGTAAGTACTTTTCCTTATTTTTAAAGCTCTACAATACATACAATATGCCTGTTAGCTGATGTCCTTTTAGAGCTTTCCTGTCAGTAATAGACATTCAAAACTTGTTCAACTGAAATGGTCAATTCTTGCATTTAACAGATTGAACCCAACAATTTTCTCCCGGATCAGTAAGACAGCAACATAATCAATACAATTACTTATAATACTGTAAAAAATACAGTACAGCTTAAAAAATGAGAGATTCTTCCCTATAAGAGAAATGTCTTTCTTAGGATTCTGTGACACAGAATTGCTGAAGAAAATTTGCACTGACAGGAATTGCCTTCTTTCAAGATTTAATGGGTTTTATAAATCACAGATAAAAAAGGAGTGAGGGATGGTTTAGGATTTTGTTCCAGATCTTTCTTCCTTATAAATTATGATCACTGCCATTTTTTTGCCTTTAACTGAGCTGAACACTGAGTAAATTGGAAATCATGACCAAGTAACATGTTTTCAGTCCTTTCATAGCTTCACTGTTAATTTTGTGGATCCTTCTTTTTTAGCTAAAGTGTGATATAAGCCTCTCTTCACTTGCACTTATGAGATTGTTGTGTGTTTAAAATCATTATCCTCATAGCATTACAACAGTCCTAAAATTAATTTTGTTTCAATATTTCCTTCATATTGTCAAATATGAAGCATTGGGGGGATTTTTTGATTCTTTTTTTTGGTGGGGAGGGCAGTTCTTTTAGATTGTTTTAGAAACTCTGCTCTTTTAAATCTTCGGTCATTTAAAGCTAAGAGACACCCTTCAGCAAAGAAACATATACAATGGGTTGAAGGAAGCAGGAGTTTTCAGTCTGGAAGCACAGGGTTTTGCCTGACACAAAGTTCCTTTTTCACGTGCTGTCCGGTGCAGCTGGGAATATAAAATCTTCTGCATTCTTTTTTTCAGTGCCTGGAAAATTGTCTCTATGTATTCAGCAGTCCACTTTGATTATCTTCTAGGAATTTTAGGTGATAACTATTTTGGAGATGCCACCTTATTCTGTAGCCTTACTGATGGCACATCTCTACAGAATCCAGTCTTGTTTTCTTGCAGAAACTACTGTGCTTTATCCATATTCCATCATTCTGCACAGAAAGTTGAGGAACAAAAAGCTACAAGTATACAGAATCATATCTCTAAAAGTAATAAATTGGGGATAGGAGCAAATGTTCGCGCCAATTTCCCATACTTGCCCACACTGATTAGCCAATTTGCAAAGGATTCACAACACTGTATAAAATCAGTGGCAGCAATGAGGTGTAGGTATGCTACATTTATTACAGGACACATTTTAAAAGTGAAAATTACTTTATTTTCTTTTTTATGGCCTTTAACTAACATATAGCTGTCTCCACCCTCTTTCTGAATGAATCATTTTTGTCTCTGTTAGATACAGGAAGCACTGCTGCAAAACCTAGGTGTCATTCACACATGATGTTTAAGAGTAAGTTCCCCAAAATCATCCTCCCAAGATGAAAAATCTGTTAATAAGGCTGACTAAGGATGTTTAGTAATTTAGGTGGAAATGGATTTTACAATGTTCTTTGGCTTCTGTTTCATTCCTTTTATTTCCATGATTGTGTGATGTACTCTTCAGCACATAAGTTCACTCTCAGATTCTTTTATTTTCAGGTGAAAACAAAAAAAATTAAAAACATTTCCCTTTCCTCTCCTCCCCAGGAATGGGATCATACGTTTTGCTCCTAATGGCAGTGGCAGGGACACATAAGGAGCTTGTAAGACACCACAGTCTAAGCTACAGAAGAATTACTATTTTATCGTGGCATGGGATGATAACTGATAAAAACATGTCCAATCAATGGATAACATATTTAATCTGAAATGTTTGCTTAATGATTTGTGTTAACATTCTGGGCCCCTCTACTATGTATGCTTATGCCTGGGTTTCTTTTGTGAGCTGAATCTCCTATGAATTTAGATCTCTCAGAATCACATTTAGAATGTTTGTTTGCACTCTTGCTGAGCTGTGTAAGATTCATCCTGCTATAACTGAACAAACTTGAGATGTTAATCACTGACCACTGACCTGCCATTCCGACAGAAGTAGAATTTACTTAACCCACTTGTTATTTTATACAGTTTTAGAAGAAAATATCCTGGATTTATTTTTAGTCTAGTAGTCTCTGTTGGACTTGGGATCATGCACAGCCAAGTTCTGCTGCAGTAAAAATGGTGATTTGTAATTACATACAAAAATTTCACAAAGTATTCTTCTTAGAGAGGTAAAAAACCAAAATCCAAACTCCTCATTAAAAAAAAAACCTCTAAAGAATTAATTTCCATTCTAGTAATCAAAATGCTGCTGATTTTACATGGAAGTGAGTAATTTTCTGCTGAAGAACTGGGCACATTAGTGCTCTGCCAGACATGCCAGAACTGTCACTAAGTAACAGATCTTTGCATTTAGAGACAGTGATGTCGCCTAGTTAATTCAAAAATCATTGCCCCCCTAAAACCTTGAATGAAAATGCAGTGTTTCTCAGAAATTACAAATCTACAAGTACTTTTTTGCATCTTGTATTTCTGGACCAGTTTCTTGCTTAGCTTTCTTGACAGGTTTCCTGGAGAAATTTCTACTTAATTCAAGTTCTACAATAAATCCTCACTAAGTTCTTGCATTTCATTGAAGCTCGTAATTTACTTCTATTCTAAAGCTAGGAAAACATATTTTTATCTTTGTCTGACAGTGTGGTGCAATGAAGAGTCATATGCATTCAAAGCACTATGTTGTTTTTTAGTTTTTTCTTAAAGTAAATAAGTTTCTTCATCTCTAGGATGGTGCCAAAATGCTGAAATTTAAGTGGAATGTAAAGATGTATGGTTTAATAGTTATGTATGATTTAATATAGCCTACTTAATGTACAAATATGACAGAGTGATTGCTGTCATAGAGAATATTATGACTGTTTTTTTGAACATGAGAGCACTTTACATTAATATGGTCTTTTAGAGACTTCAAAATTAATCCTTACTGTTTTGGTATCCCCAGGGTTTTACACGTGGAAAATATTCTACACACAGGCAACACTTTCAGAGGAATGTAACTTTCAATGAAAAAGACTCTCTTGGGAAAATACATAGAACGAACAGATAGACTAAAAAAAATTGCTGCATCTTCTATTTGTGTTTATTGCTGTTTTTCACTTGACTTACATAATAGAGTATTTTTATGACTGAAATAATTAGCACATATATAAGCATTATAATACATACTGGTTAATTTAAGGAACGAAGCGGCAACAGAAGCAGACTCTGTTTATCTACCGCTTTTCCTACCATTCTGCCATATTGTGACTTTTTTCTTTCTCACTCATATTTTTTCTCTTTACTCACTCTCCATTTGTATGGACATTTGGAGAGTCATTGTGCAGTTTTGTACTTCCCATCACCAAAGCAGCTGAATGAGTACCCTCATATGGTACACAAATGGAGTATCAAAGATTATGTCTAAAGAGAGACTTAGATTTTTCAAAATCCCAATTCCAAAATTCAGTGGTACCTCAACAGATTGCTTGTAAAAGCCTGGAAAGTTTAGGTGGCACTTAAAAATCAACAAGCATGTTACAGATGACAAAGCATGAGTCTGTCTAGGCTGTGTTGAAAGTAGCCCACAAGAAAGCATACAGCTGTACTGCTGCAGCCAGGTAAGTGAACATCATGCCTTACAGTCTGAGCCTTTTTTTTTTCCTTAAGTTCTAAACCCTAAGTCAAGGACTGACTGTTCAGTCTTTCTGTTTCATCAAGTCTTCTGTTTTCTGTAAAGTACATCAATTTTCCCTGCAGTAAGGACTGAATACTGAAGGTTTTCTGTCTGTCATTTTATCAACATGACAGAGACATGTTATCTCTTTTTATAACCAAGTGAATCTTGGCTTATATTCTGCTGAGAAAAACTGTTTCAAGAGAAAGAGTATAGATTCAGGCTTTGTCAAAGGCATGACGGAAATAGTTGTTCTATAGAGTATATTTTTTTGCAGTCAAGTTCTGGAAAATATTGGCTGCATAAAACTTATAATAGACTACAGTATAGGGGGATTTTGTGAAAAATAAATGGCTGAACTCTTTACCTTAGAATTGAAAAGACATTTTATTTTTTTTTCTGATCCTCCAGTCATCTTTTGAGAAGAAACATTATGACTCCATTTCCATTTAATTATACTCTTTTGGGAGACACCTTCTTCATTGGAGAAGTTGTCATACAGCAAAACACAGAAAATGAGACTGAAGATTATTTCCTTCAGCTAAGAGCAGACATCCAAACCAGCATCTTCCCCCTAGATTATTAGATCCCACTAGCAATATTTAAGAGTAAATTTCTTATAGACAGAATACAAGTATTCTGGAGCAGTGGCTCCTATAATAAACTTCCATATGCCATTTAACTAATTTCTTTAATATTAGAGTGATCAATATGTAAAAACATTGCATCATAGAGTTAATGTACAGAAATAACACTGAAATTTGTATTATTTATTTCCATGTACTTGAGTTTCCTCAAACTCATTATATTTTGAAAGTATTTGCAACCAGATGGTGAGAATCTTTAAAATCAGTACCAGATATGCATATATTTGCTAATAAACTAATTAAATTGCATTATTAGCAGAATTAAATATTATTTCTCACTAAATACTTTCAATATGCATGTATAAATGTCTTTCTAACTCGCTACATTTATTTTAAAAAAAATTCCGAATGATCTTTGTGTGTACACCATTTTGAATCTCTGGGTCCTGACATTTAAAGTCAGCTCAGAGAACCAAGGAGCAGAAGAATTGTGACATTTCATTTTGGCTGGAGATCTGTCCTTGTAAATTAGCTTACACTCCCACACAATGGAGAATCTATCAAAGTCCGTAAGTGTAAGTGTTGATCCCCAGTCAGCGGCTTAAAGAATCAGTACTTGCAGACACAAATAGTCTACACTTGTCCTTGACACATATGACCTTTATCACATACGATTCTAGACTTAGCTGTTACAGCATAAATTGTTTACTCCCCACGTTGATGCCTATGTAAATCTCTTGCTCATACAAAACATACACACAATAGCAAAATATCCTGTAATGATTTGTTTTACGTATTCCTTATGAAACGTTTCTCAGATGCATAGTTTTTTCTATTTCCAGACTGAATGTTTCTTAAAATTCTAAAACAGATGGTGCCTAGCTGAGGCTGCTTCTGTGGAGTGTTTCAGGATGCAAATAAGTTACTAATTTTTTTTCTCTCTGAAGTAGCTGTGACGATTTTTGTAGCCTAAGATCCTTACCCTTTGAATATTTGAACAAGCCGTGCAAATACTCCACCAGAAAACAGCTGACTTGCAGTTTTTTATCTACATCCATGCTATAGAAAACAAACTGAAGCAGGGAAAAAGAAGAATAATATAATAACTAAAGCACAAGCAGAAAAAAATGGACACCCTGAATCAATAATGATTTTTCTCCTTGTATTTAAAAAAATATTATTGCCATGGATCTGCTTATCATGTTAATGTCCATCACCCTTTATATCCATGTGTTCAAAAGCGCTGAGAACCTTTGTAGAAGAATAAAGTACTAATAGTGACCTAGAAAGCTGCCTGTGTTACAGTTGAATACAGGTGATAGTAATATCTGTTATTTACCTGAAATTACACATAAAAATGCAGTGGCATCTAAGAAGCCAACCGTATATTTCCTATTTTTCAGCAATTAACACAAAACGCTACAAGCATTAGCAATAAATCATCCACCTTGTGTGTATATTTCATCAAGCAAAGCAATCACCATATCTTAAATGAAACCAGCTGCTGATGGGTGTAAGAATTCTTACAAGCACAAGAGTAGGAAGGGAGAAATTGTCTACAATTTAAATAAGGTTTGAAATAGCAGACTCTCCTAGATTGTATCTTTTATTCTTTATGTATGAAAGCCTGATCTGATTATTCAAGGACATGTTTGATAACCCAAATTTGCAGTGTTGCTAATAGGGACCAGAGTATATATATCCACAGCAGGAGGATTATTTAAAATGCTGTCATAGTGATATATGAAGAAAACATGCTTTGAAAAGAGATTTCTTTCTCATCACTTACTTTCCTGCAGATAAAAAACCTGATTTCAATCAGTACTTATACAAAAGTCTGTTTTTTAAATCAGGTAATATCCACGTAAAACTAAAATTTTTTCTATTATCTGTACTTACATCTTTGTTTCTGTAAAGCAAAAGTCTTATGGGACCAGTTTTACCAAGAAAGCACCAAGAAGGACTTCAATGTGCAGCCCTCATTATTAGACATTTTAACAAAATTATCAAGGCAAAGAATAAATGAATGCATAAAAGACATTGGGAGAGGGCTGACAAATTTAGGGACAAATAAGACATTGTCAAAGTGTACAGTCCTTTAAGCAGCACATTCTACCCTATTTTTAGACACTTGTTTTTTTAAGTGATTCAGCATATTTTTGCAGTAACTTCATTTGCTTTATGGGTATCAGAAGTCCATTAAGTTTTATTCTTTCCAGTTCAGTAGAATGGCATGTACCCATGCAGGAGCTTGACTTAATTTTGGGGGGGAATCCATGAAGGTTACGATATGCTGGTTGCAGTGCACCGGATCTAAATGGATACAAAATTCATGCTTGACTGTCTCACAAAGTTTGCTGCTGCTGCCCAACAGAGTGAGGTGCAGTATTGCCTCATCTGGGTAACCAAGATTGCTCTGGAGAAGCAAGCAATATAATGCTGTTAGAATGGCACTGAGCCTTTCCGAGTGTCAGGTCTTGTCAGCTCTGTCAAATGGTGCTTCCTGGACTGCTGAACAGATATTCAGCAGTGAATATCTGTTCCTGAGCCTTGTGAGCTTATCAGGCTTATAAGGTCTCTATGATGCTAAATGCTTGCATCATGCTCCACTATAATCTTTGAGACAGACCACTGGTGGTGTTGAAATAAGTTTTTTTTGTATCCACAGACTATCGAGAATATACTAACTCAAATTTTGAAGCCAAAGTTTTATTGTCTGCAAACTACATCTTAAATGACACCACTCCTGGCAAGCTACTACCATGAGTAAAGGTCTTTGTAATCAATAAAATTAAGGATAGCAAAAGATTTATTGTTCTGATTTATTCTGTTCAAATAAGAAATAATGTTTTCCTGCGCGAGTATAATGTGGGAATGGATGATAAGAATCAGACCAAACACTATTCTAACCTAGTCCCTCATATATAGCATTTTTTTCATTGCCCAAAGTAGTTCACCCATCTCCTTTTTCTGAGACCATGATTTGCCTCCCAATTGAAGAAGAATTAATCAGTTCAGCTAAAAATTATGTACTTTTTGTCCTCCACTGTTTTCTCCGGCCAGAGATGATTAAAGAGATTACTGTCTCCTCAAAGCTTCCTATCTCACTCTTGTGTTAAATGCTTAAGGCCTGTTCTGAGTGGTTACATTACAATTTTAATTGTTCTGGGAAAAAAGTGATCTGAACCGTATCAGCCCAACCAGGCTTATGATATGGTTATTTAATTTTCAACTTGCAAAACTGTCTATTCTATCCATTAAGTGAGACTGACTTAGCGACAGTGTAGCCTGTGTAATGTGCCATTAATATGAAAATGGAGACTTCTAAGACTGCTGCCTTCGGTGTGAAGTCTGAAAAAATATCCAAATATTTCCACCTAAAAACACACCAGCATCTTTGAAGGACTATATTCAAGATAAGAAAATTTCAGCAGGGTATGCATTTGCAATTTTATTATCATTAATTTTCAAAATTAAATGATCATAAACTAATAGCAATAAAAAAACCTGAAATCTGTAAAATACCCATTGTGTATGTGATCTAATTAAAATTATGATAAAATACCTTTGCTACAGGTATGTATGTAATGTAATGTTTAAAAATGAAGGCCCAACAGAAGTCCTGTCACTAATACCCATTAGAGTGATCTGATTGCCATTTACAAATATATAAAAATGCAGTTACAAGAATTTCAGAAAAATTAGACCAACTGAGCTGTTCTGTAAATCCAGCCAGGAGTATCTGTTAAAAATTCAACTTTTCTTTCCCCAGGTATGTATTTAACTTAAAAACTTAGCTTAGGAATCCTGAGCTCATTTCCTAGTCTACTGTGGAATATTTGATTTCTTAACATGGGAGGTAATAAAGTGTGTTAATTTAGGCAAGTAAAACTTCTTCAGTCATAGCTAGGACTGTATTGATGGCAAAATAGGGTTGGTATTCTGGAGAAAATATAAATTTTTTTAGTGATATGTTCTTCCACCAAATAGCAGCGGACTCTGTGTCTAAGAGTGTAATAGCCTCACTAAAAATAAAAGGATAACCTTAGGTATTTTTGTAATTGGGTTGAAATTTAAACCTTGAACTAAGAGGTTTCATTTTCACAGCATTTGATATTTTTAACTGTTATCATCTTGGTTATATTTGTTGTCTGTAAAAAATCTCTTTGTTTTTTGAAGATTGCAATATTCTTGATGTCCATAACATGCATGCACAATTAACTTCTTAGGATATTGTGCATGATTATAAAATTTGTAAGGATTTTTGAAAATAAATTTTGAATTGAGATCCATATTGTGTTAGAACAGAATTTCTCCATTTACCTTCTGAAAATCAATTGTTATCATAGATATTACCAGCAGCAATTTTTTCATATGTTTTCATTTAAATCTTTCAATACATTTGTTATTCTGTTCCTTCTCTCAGCCACTTGAAACTATTAACCTCCTTGACCTGTAAAATTAATATATAATATTTTATTAATTATTAATAGATATGAATATTTTCATACACTGTATGCAATTCCATATGCTGCCTTTATTTATTGTGATTTGGCTTTGACTGTAAATGGTTATGAAACTGAGGTCATCACAGCTGAGATGTGACTATTGAAACTATTTCATCTAATGGTACACGTAATTTAGGAGCACACAAGAGGTATTTTCCTCTTCGGTGATCCTTGTTCGTAGGTTTTTTAATCAACTTGGCTATTTATTTGAGGAAACATTACCCATGTGTCTAACTTTGAATATAATTCATTGATGTTCCTTGCATTCCTCTCTAATCTTGACCAATGAAATAACTTTGTGTCATCTCCAATTTTTTACCTCATTGCTAATTCCTTTCCCAGAACATTAATAAAAATAATGAACAGTGGACGTAACACAGAATCCCCAGACACTCTGCTATTGATCTTTTCTATTTTGCAGCAAATTATTTTTTGATAAAAATAGGTCATTTAATATTTGTTTCCTGACTCCAAGTCAGTTCCCAATCCATAACAATTCTTTGCATCTAATCTTATGCCTACATGCTTTTTTATTAGCCTGTCAAGGACCTTGTCAAAGGTCTTTTGAAATTTTTACTGGATTTATGTGGCAAGGTTTTGATAGCAGAGAGGCCACAGGGGTGGCTTCTGTGAGGTGACACCAGCAGCTGTCCCCATGTCAGACAGAATAATTTCCAGTGGGCTCAAAGAGAGTCCTGCCACTGGCTGTAGCTGAGACTATCAGTGATGCTGACAGTACCTCTGGGATAACATATTTAAGAAAGGGTAAAAAATGCTTCACGAGAGCAGCTGGGAGAGAGGGATGAGAACATGGAAGAGAAACAGCCTTTCTGATGCCAAAGTCAGGGAAGAAGGAGGGGGAGGATGTGCTCCAGGAGCAGGCACTCCCCTGCAGCCTACGGAGAACACCATGGTGAGGCAGGTTGTCCCTCTACAGCCCATGAAGACTGCATGACAGCAAATATCCACAGTGCATCCCATGGAGGGCACAGAAGGTGGACATGCCCTGAAGGAAGCTGAAGCCCACGGAGAGCTCATTCAGCCCATGGAGAGCTCATTCAGAAGCTGTCTCCTGGCAGGAGCTGTGGCCCGTGGAGAGGACCAGATCATGCCTGAAGACTTTATCTGTGGAAAGGACCTATAATGGGGTGGTTCTTGAGGAACCGCAGCCTATGGGAAGGACTCATACTGGAGAGGTTTGTGGAGGACTGTCTCCCATGGTAGAAACCCCATCCTGGAGCAGTGGAGGAACATGAGGAAATAGGAGTGGCAGAGATGAAGGATTATGATCTTACCAAAATTCCCATTCTCTGTGCCCTTGCACTGCTTTTGAGATACAAAAAGCAGAAATTGAGTCTGGGAAGAAGGGGTAGAGGGAAGGTGGTTTTGGTTCTGTTGTTATTACTCACTTTCTGTGAGTTATTGACACTATTCTATGATTAATTGATACTAAATTGAATTAATTCTCCCCAAGCTGAGTCTGCTTTGCCCACCATGATACTGGGTGTGTTTCTCCCTATTCTTATCTTGACTGATAAATATTTTCATCTTATTTTTTCTCCGTTTTCTATAGATACAGGAGAAATGATATAACTGCTTGGTGGATACCTGCCTGCCAGCCAAGGTCAACACACTGCATAAGTGTAAATAAATTGTATTAATCTCTTTAATTTATTCCTTTTGAAAATGTTTATAAAGATCTAATAAATTTGCAAAATGCAATTTGTCTTTGTATGAGCATGGCTGTTTAGATACAGAAATGTGTCTAACTGGAAGACTCACAAACTCATTTAGTTTGCATGCCATGGTTAATGCCTAGCATGTATCAACATCTTACCAACTTTCATGAATTGAAAGCAAACAATTTTAGTGGAAGAATATATTTGGTTGGCATAGATTAAGATACAGGAAAAAAATCTTCAGTATGAGCTCTGAGACACTTACGTGGGGATCTGACCTTGAAATACTCCTGCAAGTGATCTACTAAAGATTTTCCAAAGACTACAATGCAATAACCTGAGTATTTCTTTAAGCCTTTGTAGTTCTTTATGTGGAAACATAAATCAAAAATTGGGTGTAACAGCACTCATACTGTTGAAAGATGATAAGACACATTGGAACAAGGTCCAAACATATTTAAATGGATAGAAGAAAATTAAAAGAAGTGGGTTTTTTTTCTCATAGAGCTAAATAAAGTGCACGAGCATTGAAGAATGTTCTAATGCAAAATCTCACTGGTATGTTTATTATTAAATGGTAGGAGGGGAAGAAAAAGACAGGTTCCATAACACACCAATTTAGCCAGTTCCTAAAATGGTCTAATTTATGTAGGTGTAGCAGAGACATATTTAGATCACTGTGAAAGGGATTAAATAACATTTCTCATAGTCCACCTTCCCAGCAATGGACATGAGCACAATTTATGTTTTGGGTTCCCTGTGTGTCAGATTTCAAAGCATCATACAGTGGCAGTAGGTATGTTGGACTAAGGGGTCAAAAACCTAAGAAACAGGAGTCTGAATTTATCCTTCTAAATAAGAGTTCAACAAGAATATTCTGACTTTCAGAATATATTGGTTTTTTACATATTTGCAAAGCAGCATACCTACCAAATTTATTGAAAACTAAGATAACAGTTGTGTTCGATCATGAAGATCTTTGATTTAATATAGACATACTAATGTCTATGTTTGCCTAAACTGTTGTCCTCTTTGTTATACACGGAAAATGTTAAGTCTCTTTGTAGTGAAAGACAGTTTACTTTTTGCAATAAACAACAGCAAGTGTCTGAGGTCAACCTGAAATGTACTTAATAATTGTTCAGCAAATATCAGCAGAGAAATAAAAAATAGTGACGGTGGAATTTGTAGCAGGTGAGCTGATAAAGACGGCTTATACAAAAAATACAAGTTTCTTTTTCCTTACAGTGATGTAATTTTAACATAACTTGAGTATCTCAGCAGAGTTGTAGAGGTTTATCAAAGTTTGTTATTTTGTACAGATTTCATTGAAATAATTTTATGGATAGAAGGCACATCAAAGAGGATACTCGTTGTGAATGTGATATGCCTAATTCAAGTTATTTTTAGCAAGAAGAGTAAACTGACATTGTCAAGACCTTTGAGTTTAATATCTGATTTTTAATGCTTCCCAGACTTTTACAATAAAGAAGAAAGATTGCACAGCTGGGTACTGACTTTTTATCTGATGAAACATTACATTTCTGCCTTTGGGTCAAAAGTAAGGGGCTCTTTGTTTGCACAAGGGACTGGATTTCCTTCACTTTTCCTTAGTTATGAAACACAAAGACAACCATAGAAAAAGAATTCTTTCAAAAGGAAACCTACAATGTGCTATGTTTAGCTAGATATTGTAACTGCAAGAAATAAAGTTGGGTTTTCTGCAATGTACAACTGAAAATACGCATATTAAGATCAATCTGTATTATGTACTTGAAAGACTGATCCTAAAACCATCTCTAAAAATCCTCATTTTCTGCAAAATTAGCCAGACCAACCAGATGTTATTCTTCTGAGGATTCTCTCAGGGTAAGACTCTCTCAGATTCTCTCTTAGAGTAACAAGTTTAACAAGAAATATTATTTTAAGACAACACATTGAAATGGCTTTGATACAGTCTCCCCCTTTTCCTACAGGTACTGTAAAATTTATTAATTTACAAAATATTTTAATAATTTTGGATACTGTGATAGACTGAAGTTTATATTTAACTATAAAACACTTTCAGCCACACTTCCTTCTTTCTACTACTTTAAAAGTATGAGTGTAACCCTAAGAGCAGGGAGTTTAGGCCTCTATAATGTAAAACAAACAAATAAGTTGTAAATCTTTGCACACCAGGATTTGGTTTTCTGATAGCTAGAGCAATTTGTCAGATTACCAGAGCTGCCTGAAGTAAGGCACACAATATAATAAAGTATTTCTTTCTTGCTGTTGTGCACTTGAATTAAAAGATGTCACCTTATGGGCATAAAACAACCTGGATGTGAAATACATGGCATTCTGTGTGAGCTTGCAGATTTTGCCCATGATGAGGTCCACAAAGGCTGCTTTTATCAGTCCCTGCCAGTCACACACACCTGTACAGGTATTATTCAAAATGATGATTTTTTTCCCCTGAACAGAAATATCAACAACAAGATTTCAAGTGACATTTAAATCCAAGCTAGGAGGAAACTACCTACAAAGTACAGACATCAAGTTCCATCTCTCTCTGTGCTTTCAACATTACAGCAATCCTGCATATATGCATAATATGTTTGAGACCATTTAAGATTTTATCAAAGTAAATGTCCTCTGGATTTCAAATTACATCAACTACACTTATGTGTAGTATGTTCTTTGATGAAAGAAACCATACTTAGTCCTCTCTGGGAAGTTCATTTTACTGTGGACAGTTTTTTTTAGAAAACAAATTGGTTTTTCTCATTTCTGAAACATTAATTTTTATAGCAAATTCAATTAAATACTTTAAAAAATATTTGGCTTATTGCAACTTGCCAAAACCCAAAATTTTAATGAGGAAGAAAAATCATAACAGATGAAGCTCAGCTAGAATCTAGATGTGTTTTTGGGTCCTTAGCCAGTTTACATTCTATTCTGAGAGCACTTTTTTATGGTGTAGTTTACTGAATTTCATGTTAACGATATGGTAATCAAATGCTAATATGGAACAGTTCTGAATGAATTCAACAGTATGAAATTGATGATTATTGCCACAAAAACCTTTTTGCTTATGTAAGTATTCACTTTAAGTACATAATAAGATTTTTATTTAAGTGAGAAGGCAAGATATTTAAAATTAAATCGAAGATAATTTCTAATTGCCTTCAAGTAAATGCAAAACTATGATTTCTATGTTTTAAGTATGTTATTATATGGTCAAAACACAAAATAAATTATTGGCAAGTTCCTTTATAATTCTCAAATTCAGTCGTCATTATCAGCCACACATATAATGCACACATTTCAAGTACTATTAAGTGAATAAAAAGTGATATAATTGCTCCTACCTTTTCTGGTTGAAAAGCATAGATGTTCTTGAAGTTTTTAATGATGAAAAGTCCTCTTGGAAGAAAATATCTCTCTTGTACCTTGAAATTATCCGAATACATTAGAATATTGAAGATTATGACCAGCATTCAGAAGTAAATGAAGGCCTAATGACTTCTTTAAAGCTCCTGTGTAGTATGACGATAAAAGGATCTCCTAGTACAATGAGAGCAAACTGGAAAAATTGGTTGTATAGCTTTATTTTAATGACTGCTAATTGACTCATGACAACTTAATATCAAATATTCTTACGGTTAGAAATTGGCTAGGAACACTAATTACACAGTAATAATTATGTAGTACACTTCCCTAATTATGTCATTCCATCCAGCATTAATACTTTTTGCTGTCATCTTGAGTTATATATTTAACCTTCATGAAGTTTCCATATATTTTAAATATCTGTGGTGGTTTCACTCAGCTGGCAGCTGAGCCCCACAGAGCTACTCACTCACACCTCCCAGCAGGGCACGGAAGAGACTCTGAAGGGCAAATGGGAGAAAACTCATGGGTTGAGACAGTAACAGTTTAGTAAGCAAAACAAAACACAGGATTTGTTCACCATGATCAGCCAGGTGTTCAGCCATCTCCAGAACAGCCAGGCTCCATCATGCATAAGGGTGACTTGAAAAATCTAATGCCATCACTTCGAATGTCCTCCCCACCCTCCTTCTGCCCTCCACCTTTTATTGCTGAGCATGGTGTTGTATGGTATGGGATATCCCTCTGGTCAGTTTAAAAATAAAAGTAGTTTCTTTAGAGTTTGTCTTACTAAGGGGTCAGAAGCCAATTGCACAGTAGATTGAAAATTAAAAAACAAGCCCGAGGAGGAAGTATGCCACAAGAAATTGCAATATTCTGTGGAAACTTACTGTTTCTTGAACAAGATGAAATAGTGTTGTGGGTGTCCACCAAAGCCACTCTATCATTTCACCCTCCTCAGCTGGATAGGCAAGAGACAATATAACAAAGGGCTCATGGGATGAGATAAGGACAAGGAGAGATTGCTCATCAATTACGATCACAGGCGCAATAGAATAAACTCTGGGGAAATTAGTTTAATTTATGACCAATCAAATCAGAGTAGTATAATAATGAATAAGACTAAATCTTAAAACCCCAGCCTTCCCTTCTTTCTTGACTTTCTTAACTTTCTCTTCAGGTTTCCTTCACTCCTACCTTCTCTGCCCTGCAGAGTCACAAGTACTGCCAGGAGCCTGGTCCAAAGTGGGATTTCCAAGGGGTTCACAGTCCCCTTTGGGAATCCATCTGCTCTGGCATGGGGGTCTTCCATGTCCTGCAGGTGGATCTCTGCTTGGGTACCTGATCACCTCCTGCCCTCCTTCTCCACTGACTTGGGTGTCAGGGTTGTGTGTCCCACATATTCTCACTCCTCTTTTCTCTGGCTGCTGCTGTTCAGCAGGTTTTCTTCCTCTGCTTAACTGTTATCCCAGAGGTGCTGCCGCCATTGCTGATGGGCTCAGCCTTGGTGGGCCTGTCTTGGAGCTGACTGGCATTGGCTCCGTCAGACATGGGGAAACTTCCAGCAGCTTCTCACAGAAGCCACCCCTGCAGTTGCCCCCACTGCCAAAGCCTTGCCATGAAAGCCCAATTCACATAGTTATCAGTTTCTGTGTCAGCCATGTAAATATTTTTGAGCGGTGATAATTTGACATCAGTAATAGTTTTATTTTGATTTATGATGTACCTTGATATACTTCAACACATATCCATAATCTAAAATTTTAGGGATTCTATTTTTTCTCCTTAACTGGCTATCCTAAAATCTAGAGCGATTTTTACTAATATTTCAATTGTGTTGCCTTGAGAAACTTTTAAATATTATGCCCCAAATTAAGTTTATGACAAAGAGAAGAGTTAAATTTCATTTAAATTTGTATTCCCTTGCAGGCCATATGTTAATTTAATCTATTACTCTACAATCAAACTAAAGATCAAAGATAAAATACGGTGTTCATTGACAGAAAAAGGATCCATTTTTTCCCAAACTACCGTTTGGAAATCTGTAAATGGAAAAGTTACTACATGTTGTTTTAATTTCAGTTTCCTTTAATCGTCATGACCCTCTCTAGTCTTCATATATTAGACATGTATGTACACTACATGCCATATATTTAAGAGACATATGGGGAGCACATTCTGCAGGGAAGGTCTGAGCAAAGAAGGGAAAGATTTTCCTGAAAGGAAAGATGAACGAAAAGGATAAAAGCAAGTCATGTTAGCACCTTGTTTTGCTTCTGCTCTTTTTACTGCTTTCTAATGTTTCCTTTATCAAATAATATGCAGACTGATACTGAATTTTAGGGTCTTTGATTTTTATAGTCCCTGATGCTCAAAATCTTGACAATTAGAAAGCCTCTCCTAAAACTGAAGAATGGTTTGAAGAAATAATGAAAACTTTACCCATCTGCCTGATTTTGTTTCCCTCTTTTTTTGAAAGTATTGAAGTTCCTTGACGCTATACACCCTTCATTTTGTGTTCCTTTTTCATTATGCCTTTGCTTTAGATCATCAAACAATTCTTTTGGTCTTTTCCAGACAAGAGACAATAAATTGGATATTATGTTCCTTTTTGCATACAACATGTTACATTCTCTTAAGCGCACACATTTTGCAAGTTTTGTTTGCTTTCTTTTTTTTTTTCTAGTACACTAAGTACCCCTGCAGGCACTAAAAAAATAAGAATGTAATCAACTAGCTTAATGTAAAATTCTTTTTCTATAATATCTCCTTCCTAAGTTCCATCTCACCAGAATCCACACCAAGTAGCTTTCTACCAATCAATCATAAAACTACGCAATAATTTAGATTGGAAGAATCTCCTGAGGTCTCTAGTGTAACTTATTTCTGAAAGCAGAGCTAAAAGCTAGATCTTTGTCCAGATAAGAGATTTCCTATAAATTTTAGATTTCTGGATAATATGTTAATTAATGTCTTTTAACCTGAATCTTCCACTACATTCACTTTAAAAAATCTGAGACTTAGCTTGCAAATACTACTGCGTGCATAGGGCAGGATTGTGCTTGGCCTGTGCTTGACAGCTCTGCTGCATGAAACAGACTCTTTGGCATGGCACAACTGAGGGCATTCCCAGTTGTCTGAGAAATAGGACTTGAACGGAGATAATTAATTCCCCAGTTTTCAGAAAGCCACACATTAACTCACTAAATGTCATTCCTGGCATACTAATTAACTGGATATAATTGAACTGTTTTAGAAAATCTTGAGAAGATTGTGAGTAAGAGACACTAGATAAATTAATATAGTATTGAAAAGAAAACTTCTCTGTTATATCCAAATTCTGCTTTTCAGTTCTATTTAGCCTTGTTACCAAAACTTTTAATAGAAAAAATATTACATTTTGAATGTTTTTGTGCTTTATAAAGAATAATATAATACTATAATGTAAATTCCACCTGTTGATGCAATTGGCATTATTTCAAACTCTCTTGTTTTTTATTCTGTTCCAAATTTGGTCTACCTAATGCATAAACATGTGCTCTATAAGTTCTCTTTTTTCTATCCATCTGTTTCTAAATAAAACGAGTAAAGAATCAAACTTTCACATATGCTGCTTGCAAGTAAAGTCGGGTTTTTTCCATTATTCTGAGCAAATGTACACGCAAAATGAGAGGTTGAAGATATTGCTGCAATAGTACTACTAAGTTCTGCACAGCAATGAACAAAAATAAAGAATAAAGATTGGTTGCTCTATTTTTTTACTTCTATATAATATGGATGCAAACAGTCCTATTGAAAATAATGGGAGATTTTATACCATTTGGAAAAGTACATAGATTTTATTTACTTATTTATTTCTTTATTTATTTTCTCATGCATGCTTTATCCATGTTAAATTTGTTAAATTTTGTTTGTAATTTTTGAATAAATATATCCATGCCAAAAGAGAAAGATACAAGTATCTATTTAGTAGATGCAGTCTGATGCTACAGCTATCTTCAGCTGCACTTTTTCCGCTATGTAACCCCCATGTTACTGGGCATGGTGTGAAAATTGATCATCTGTAAGAGCAGACAGAGATGTGAGGTAGGCTGGCAGTCTTCACCATTTAGAAGGCCAGGCAAAAATCAAGAGAATCTGTTCAAAGCAGAACGTGTCTTTTATGAAAACAATCACCTAAAATGATGTTTGCAACATATCTCTTTGTATTATTCTAATAAATTTTAGATCTGAAGAGAAGATTTGATGCTTGGCTGACCATCATATAATGAATGGGGCCTGGAAACAGTGGGAACCTGGAGCTAGCTACAGGCTATATTTGTTTTTGAATCTCCACTGATGTTTTAAAATGCAATGGGATTTGTCTGGATTCAAAGTTAAAAATGTCAACAGAGCTACTGTGAAGGAGCAGTATGATCTTCAGCCAGATATTTCTTCTTAGAACACAACAGCCTGCACACTATTTTTGTCGTTTCTTATCACGGAAGTATTTTGCACTGGTCTGATGAAGAAAAGTTTTACATTTGTCATCTTCTAAAATGATGGCGTCACACTGAAAATGATTACTTAGGAAGACAATATTTTTCTCTAAATATGGCTATGGATCTGTAATGGTTCCAGGCAAACAGAACAATCAGACAGATCTACTGGGTTATATGTCCTAAGTTTGTAATAATTGAATGGGAGCTGTGGACTAACAGTGTCATGAAGCTTTTAAGCCCTTCAGGCTCCTGTGGTCAAGATGCTTCTCCCCAGTAGTCTTCGAAATACAGTGATACAGAAATATTGAGCAGGTGTGAGAAGTACTTTATTAAACAGTTCATGTTGGAAAAATGGTAGCCAAGGTAAAAGAAAATTAATCTGATTTCCTGAGGCAGTAAAACATAGACATACTTGCGCTACTTGCCCACTTGTTTATTCCTTGGATCCTGCAACTAACTTGCAAGCATAATCCTTAATTTACGTCAAATAAAACAGAAAGATAACATAAAACTGTTGAATAAGTAGAGAACTTTTATCCAAATGACTGCCATGGAGAGAGACAAGCTGCAGCCTGAGCTCAGCAGCTCTTGCTTCCATTTAGCTTCTGGCTAGCACATTAACAAAAACTTGCCATCACACACTTAATTCAAAGCCAGCCACAGCATGATGCCACTCATCCAGCTGGTGATGAAGGACATTGGATGTGGCTCTAAATCCTCCAAATTCTGTAGTGACAGGACAGAAGAGCAGGGTAGTTGAAGGATGGCAGCATCCAGGATTCTGGGAGGAAAACCATCTGCAGAAACCAGCCACTGATAACCCTGTTTTTCTCAGAACACCTCCTGAAAGTTCTTTGTAGTGTGGATGCTTTATATGTGAGTAGTGTGAGTAACCCTGGAAGACAACAAATAATAGATTTTTGGCAATCATATCTTGTGTAGAACATTATGGAGTAGTGAGTTTCTAAATTTCATCACTTGAGCCCCAGCTTCCCTGTTTTCAGTTCTGGAAATTGGACTTGCTTGAGATGAAATCGGTAACACTGCTTCACTTGCAGTTACTGGTGAGAAAAATTTACACCACTTGAGAGGAAGACCAGAAGCTGAGAAGACAGAGGCTTGCTTTTGTGACACATGTACCTTGTAGAAGAAGCTGCAGTGATGGAAAGCAAAATATTGTTCATGTTTTGGCTGTCCAACAAAACATTGTTCAATAAGTGTAGTACTAACTTAAAAGAAACATGGGCCAACAGATGGTCTGTCATCTTCCTCTGAGGTAATACCTATGGAAATGCTGGGAGGTTTAAGACATGCTGTCTCAAAGTAAAATCTTCTGTAGTAACAAGTAAAAACTGTAGCAAACAAGCAAATAATTTTAATTTTTAATTTCTTTTTTTATTAGGAATAATTTTCCTAAGTAATATAAGTAAGAAAAGCTTGGGCTCCTTCAGTGTCTGAATACAGGTAAAACATGTTTCCAGTTTTGGTTCACTACAGTTCTCTTCTTTGAAAACTGTTCTTCTAAAAGAAAATGCAGCACAGTTTGTTTGAATGGATTGAATATTTTTTTTGCTAATATTCCTGAGTTACTTTAGATACTATTCTTGTAAGACAGAAGAGATAAAAATTTGTGTAAGACAAGAAGTCTGTAAGACTGCTTCAGAAAATTAGGATAGACACCTGAATTTGAGACCTCTACAGTAATTTCCAGATTTATGCTAAAACCTTTGCTTTTTGAATCATTAACTCATGCTTCAATAGTAGTTATTTTGATGTTATATTCCATATCAGGGGGCTTATAAAATACTTTTGAAACCAGAATATTCTGCCTTAAACAGTAGTAACCTCATCAGTGCTCTACCAATCGTCATTTCTGCCATGAAAATTAATTTCGGGTTTTTTGAGAATTGATAACAGCATTTTCCTTTGCTTGGTGTTCTTTCTAAAACAGTGAGTTGCAAAGTGACAAACATGAACTGTTTTGAAGGACCTGAACCCTTTTGAAGGACTTGAACCCTTAATACTCTGGAGTCTCCGGCTTCATTAATATTATTCAGGTGCTATGAAAGAGCAAATATTTATTTTTTTTTCGATATAGTTCAGTGTATTCACATGAAAATGAGTAATTTTTCTTCATGTGATCATTTGTGGAATATATTTGCCTCTGTTAAAAAGGTGTCAACTCCCCAAACTTGTCATCTAGGAAATTCCAATTAATGCACAAAAATATGATTCACTGAGTTTTCTTCAGAAGAAAATCCAGGTGTGGAATTAGAATCCGAGCCTTTATTAAGTCTTCTCACCTAAATTTGTAAACGTTCAGATTTGTGGACTTGATTTGGGGTTCAGTTCTAGATAAAGAAATTAGTCTCACTTACTAAAGGCTTCTGTATTTGAGGCATATGCATATCTGTTTTGCAAGCCGTGGAAGAGGACAGCCTTTTCCCAGGTGTTTTTCATTACAATGGACTGGATCACCCAGCAACATAGCATCTACTAAGATTCCAGGACCTTCTCTTCAAAGAGTATAAAATATTGCTTGATGCTTTATGATACTAGGCTGGCTGTTTTCATGAGACCTTTTTCTTTTCCATGATACCAACATACTTTTTGTTCACATAAGCAGTTCATGTTAAATTTTCAGCCTCTCTTTTAAAAGTTTTAGCCTCTCTTCATCAATCTCTTTTAACAGTTTTAGCCTGTCTTCATCAACAATATTCTGCATAAACTTAAACGTAACTGATTTGTAAACATGTAGGTATCTGGCTCTTAGTAGGCGAGTATAACAAGGAAAAAACTGTGGAGCTCACAATTTGTTGAAAGAAAAACATGATCAAAGACTTCAGCTGCTATGACAGCCTGCTTTCTAATGAGCTCAAACAAAACATGATAAAGTTCATAAAGGGCTGTGCTTAATGATACTTTCCTTTTTAGAGAGTATACTTCCTGTAAAGACTGTATTAAAACATCACATGTCTTTTAAGACCAAAATGAAAAATGACTTGTGTTTGATAATTGCTGTTGTTCTCTAATAGTCTGCAAGGGTTGTTCAATCATTTATTTTTAAAAGGCTTGTGGCTAACTATGGAATACTTGCACCATATGGAAATTAAGACCATAGCTCTCTAAGTACCCAAAACAAAGCATGTGTTTAGGGATTTTAATTCTCATAGAATTTGATAAGAATAAGAATAGTTAGTTACATTTCAGATGTGTCTTTTTGACGCCACATGAAATAAGATATTAAAAACCTGTAAACTAGCATTTACTTAGTTTTGAGAAGTAGTGTCTTGCCACAGAAAAAGAAGAAGAGTATAGTGTTTTTGCTATAAAGCTTGATGGAGGAATTTAAGAGAAGATGTCTCTTCTACCAAGACTGGAGCATCTTCCCACTAACCTCACTGCTGTCTCAGAAACAGTATTTTTCTTGCATTGAGTGAATTGATCTTCTCAAACCAAGACTCGCACTCAGACTACTGTGTATTGGTGTTACCTCTGTGTTGACAGTAAATATTAATTACTGTCTAGAAATTCTTATTGCTCAAGCTTATGTTCCTGTGTATCCCTGCATATGTACCTCATCCATTCCTATGGCTCACCACTTAGCATCTGCAGTGGCGTTTTGGTGTCTTCCAGTCTAACTGTGTGGTTGGCCTAGCACAGCTGTTCTGTGATGATTGTTGCTTTACTTCCTGAAAGAGCGGCATGTTTCAAAATTTTATTGTTATAAATGGTATTTGCTATATCATGCACAATATGGCACACAGATGGTGCAGATGAAACCCATTTAAAAACTTTATATATATCAATAATATGGCAATGTTTCACACCCATATAGCAAACTAGATACTACTGCCATGATATAGATGTTTTATTTAGTTTGAAGTTTTCTGCTTTGCCTTTTCCAAACTGTGCCTGCTAATCAGCCAAAAGATGTGCTGTATCTGGTAGAGCATTTTGTCAGGCTCTTGTACAAACAGCTGTCATCTGATATATCACTAAGGTGACAAAATTATTTGATAACTTCCCACCATATGTTTCTGTTTAAACTTTACCTGGTGGAGGCATATGTATCACTTCAGTGTTTTTCCACTGCTCATAATGACTCTCTACCCCTGTACAAATGAGGTTACTAAAGCCAATAATCAGTGACTGTTTAAGCTTCAAGGCAAAGTTTTTAACATACAACACCTCACAGTTCTCTGGAAAGACACTTGAGGGTTTCAAACTCATTAAGTTAAAGCAATTTCCACATTATAAAAAATGTATCCAGATTAAGCTCCTTGCTTTATCTGAGAGTAGCATAACTGGAGGACAGAATGATATTAAGTTCTAATTTTGTTTGTTTGTTTGTTCATTTCTTTGCTAAAGGCAATGGGATAAGAATCGGTAAGGACACTGACCTAACTGGCTTTATCAAACACGTACGTAGATATCCCATAGGTTGTTGTTCTGTTAAGAAAATAGTATGAGAACTCAGAAATGATTTTTCTTTAGAAATGTTATTATTGAGTTAATCTCCTTCTGGTTTTAGTTGTTTCAGGGAGGGGGATGTTTGCTTGCTTGTTTTCGTTTGTAAAAGGGTAACTTTACAGATTTTACAGTGTTCACTATAGATGGCAGGATTCCAAACAATTTTTTATAATGTCATAGGCTTCTTAGCAAAATTGATCTCTCTGTCTTCTGCTGTTGAAGGCCTCAGTTTAAGTCATTTGACTAGATTTGGTTGCTCCTCAGAAAAGCTTTTGTCTCCATACGAATAGCTCATAATAGATCAAAGACAGTGCTGCCACTCTATGTTCCATTCATCCTCCTGAGTCATTAAGCTTAGGTTGCTGAGGTATCACATGATCAACAAGATGCCATCAAGTGAATATGAGATACAGCTGATTTCTTTTGTCTTTGCTAGAGAGAATTATTAATTTAATACTTTCAGTGTTTATTAAAAAATGGATTATTTAAATTCTTTCTTCTGCTGAAGGATATACAGAAGTACCTGACCTGCTGCTGACCTTCTTTTTAGTCAGATATTGAAGCTTCCCATGAAGTTTATCTGTTTGATATTTTTGATATGTTGATCAAATAAGTTCATCCAGGTCTCTGAAAAAAATTACCTACTTGTCTCCTGTGTTGCCATGCTTGGTGCAGGAGAATGGATACCTGTAGCATAGTCCCTATTTTCAGTATATGCTAAAGATCACATACACTGCAGGACTGACTTTTGAAATTATTGACATGGAGTTTGTAATTAAAAATCAGGAAGTGGATGACATGGCTGTGATTTGGATGATGACACAAGAAGGAAAAAGCTTTCCTTTTGTCTTCATTTTTGTTTCTTTAACTATGTCAGTGTCTGTCCCATATTCAGCCAATGTTAGTCTCTGTACTGGGTTTGCACGGCCAGGTTTTGGTAGCAGGGGGCGACAGAGGTGGCTTCTGTGAGAAGCTGCCAGATGTTTCCCCCATGTCTGAGAGAGCCAATGCCAGCCAGCTCTGGGACAGATCCACTGCTGGCCAAGGCTGGGCCAATCAGGAATGCCTCTGTGGTAACACATTTAAGAAGGAAGCCTCTGTGGTAACATATTTAAGAAGGAAAAATGTGGTTATTATGCAGATGTAATTGCAGCCAGAGAAGATTGGGGTGAGAATATGTGAGAAGAACAACTCTGCAGACACCAAGGTCAGAGGAGAAGGAGGGGCAGGAGATGATCCAGGCGCTGGAGCCGAGATTCCGCTGCAGCCTGTGGTGCAGCCTGTGGTGCAGCCCATGGTGAGGCAGCTGTGCCCCTGCAGCCACAGAGGTAACAGGGATGCAGAGATCCACCTGCAGCATGGGGAGGAGACCCACACTGGAGCAGGTGAGTGCCTCAAAGAAACTGTGGACCTGTGAGAATCCCATGCTGGAGCAAGGTCCTGGTAGGACCTGTGTATCTGTGGAGAGAAGCCCACACTGGAGCAGGCTTCCTGGTAGGACTTGTGACCCTTTGGGGGACCCACACTGAAACAGCCTGTTTCCTGAGGGACTGCACCCTGTGGAAAAGGGACACAACTTGTAGCAGTTCATGGAGAACTGTTGCCGACGGGATGGACTCACATTGGTGAAGCTCATGAAGAACTGTCTCCCATGGGAGGAGGGGAGCAGGGGAAGGACTCCTCTCCTGAACAGCGGTAAGAACAACAAACTGACCGTAACCCCCATTTCCTGTCTCCTTGCATGGCTAGAGGGGAGGAAGTAGAGCTGGGATGGTGAGAGGGTGTGGGGAATGTGTTTTTAAGATTTTTTTTTTCGCGTTATCATCCAGCTCTGATTTGGTTGGTAATAAAATCAATTAATAGCTCTAATTCAAGTCTGTTTTGCCCATGAGGGTATTTGGATCTCTGCAGGTCCTTATTCAACTAATGCACCTTTTGCTATATTTTCTCTCCCCTGTCCAGTTGTGGAGCAGCTTTGGTGGGTGCCTGGCATCCAGCCAGCATCAACCCACCACAGGTGGGTCCCTGCCATGAGATCACATTCTATTGTTAAAAATAAAGTATGTTCTTACCACAGAAATCTGACTTAGTCCCAGTAGTCTCAGCAGGTTCCACTAGGCTGTGCAGAGTTTAGTACACAGTGTTATTAGCTCTCTGGAGCCAACAGGTATATAAAAACAGTATAAAAACTACTCAGAGTGATCGTATCTCCTTTGATATCCTCCACTTCATTGACTGCAGTATTTTCGTCATCTAGGTTTGGTTTCAACTTCAGTCACTTGCATTTGCAGCACTGGGAATTATCTACCCTGTAACAGCTAGCTTTTATACAATTATTAATCAGAGATAATTCTGTTCTGTGGAATGAAGACTAACACCATACGTTCTACCCAAATTATTCTCTAGAAGACTCTCAACAAATAAAAGAAACAACCTCATTTTCTACAACAATTTTGCAAAACATACTTTACACTTATATATTCCTTACTGTTTTCAAATCATACTTACACTGCTAGATGTGGGCCTCCACAAATATAATTAGAAATAGCATTTAATTATAACCAAACTAATAGTATACTTTTTTATTTCCCCTAAAAGCTGATTTGCTTGAGACTATTACTAAAACTGATTAGCATTTTCAGTTTCTGGAAATTATGTGAATGTTTCTTCTTCTGTGTAACATTAATATGCTCCTTTAGTTGTATATTCTGCTTGCATGAACAGTTTTCATCCCCCTGTTTCTGTGGAGCTCTTATTTTGGGACAATGAAAAAATTACTGTAATTATTTTTAGGAGTAACAGGAACAGGAACATAGCTCTCAGCTAATGGCTGAAATAGCTGTGAAAGATTCCTCCTTACCCTCGGAAGTCTCAGCAATGGAGAGAAAGTCTTCAGAACTGCAGCTTACACCTAATGGTATGCATTGTGTCTTCATAGATGATTATAGTTTTACAGTGCTCCTCTGTGATAGAGTGTGTATTTGCTTGAGCATATAAATTTTGGGCTGGCTCTCTTTAACAGCCTTGGTAGGACAAGGGGAAATGAAAAAAGGCAGAAAGGAAAAAGAAGCAGAGAGTAAATTCAGAAGTACTTGAAATCTTTAAATCAGGATAGTCCTTTTCCAAAGAAGATGCTCCATTTTAAGTATGTAATTTGGACTTAATACGTTTTGTTTTGTTTTGTTTTGCTTTATTTTGTTTGGGTTTCTTTCTTTTGTGTGAGAAGTAATCAGTTTCACGAGCGGAAAAAAAAGCCAACAACTGGATACAATAATGTGTACGCTCTCCTACTGGCCTAGGAGTAAACACATGAATTCCAGATGTTCAGGGATGTAAAAAGCAGATTATTCTGTTTTGCACCACCATTATAGTAATATTGATTTTTTTTCTTTTCTTGTGAGTCCCTTTGTTTTGGGGATCGAAAATTTATAATAAATCCTTTGATCCAGACTTAACCTGGCCAATGACAAGGTAAACATGAGCCAGCAGTGCCCTGGCAGGCAGGAGAGCCACCCATGTCCTGGGGTGCATCAGGCACAGCATCACCAGCCAGGCAAGGGAGGGGATTGTCCCGCTCTGCTCTGCACTGGGGCAGCCTCACCTCGAGTGCTGGGGGCAGGTCTGGGTGCCACAACACAGAAAAGCCACTGAGCTGTTAGAGAGTGTCCAAAGGAGGGCACGAGGATGGTGAAGGGCCTTGAGGGGAAGCCGTGTGAGGAGTGGCTGAGGTCACTTGGTCTGTTCAGCCTGGAGAAGAGGAGACTGAGGGGAGACCTCATCACAGTCTACAACTTCTTGTGAGGGGAAGAGGAGGGGCAGGCACTGATCTCTTCTCACTGGTGACCAGTGACAGGACCCAAGGAAATGGCCTGAAGTTGTGTCAGGGGAGGTTTAGGCTGGATATTAGGGAAAGGTTCTTCACCCAGAGTGTGGCTGGACACTGGAACAGGCTCCCCAGGGAAGTGGTCACAGCACCAGCCTGACAGAGTTTGAGGAGCATTTGGACAGTGCTCTCAGACACATGGTGTGATTCCTGGGGCTGTTGTGTGCAGGGCCAGGAACTGGACTTCCATGATCCTTGTGGGTCCCTTCCAACTCAGCTCATTCTGTGATTCTGTGAATCTTAGTCTATACATTTCAAGTCAGGAATAAGATAGCTCTTTCCCCACAAATTAGGAATATTTCCCCACAGATTAGAAAAACAATACAGAAATGTTCAAAAAAGCTCTATTCATAGCAGAAGTGTTTATTTTCTTTTTTCTCCCCTGAAGGTGAGGTTATATGAAGGACCATGTTCATTTTATTCCTTACTTGCATTAATCCAACTCAGCTAGCATTTTTAAAACTACAAATCACTTTTGTTGAAATCAATGAAATTACTTCCTGGCAAAAAGCTGCATGCAAGAATAAGGAAAAAGGGTGTCCCGGAAAACATATGCATGTGCCTCTCTTTCAGTTAGCTCATGAGAGCATCCTCAAGCACACATGAATAAAGAAGACATTAGGAATTATGTGCTTGGCTTTATTTGTATCTTTTTCTTTGTCAGTACCACAGCTGTGATCACCCGGAAAAATCATGCGACATTTCAATACTGATGTTTCCTATTTATGTACACAGTGCTATTAGAAGGTCACAGGCACCTGCTTGTGTCAAAGTAGAAACAAAACCAACCATAAATTTGGGGGTTTTCTCCTAGTTTGTAATCCAATCTGTTATTTTTCTACATTTTTAGAAAGTTATTAAGAGGGGCATATTTCAGAAATTGACCCAAAAGATATCATCAGCATTCTGTGCTGTAGTTTTTTTTGATAGCTTGCTTGGTTAATTTTTTTCTTCTGCCAAGCTCTTTCTTCCTTCTAAGTGTACACTATCAAGATGAGACCAAATAGAAATACTAGGTTCAAACTTCAGATGACAAATTATAATCCCGATTATGATTGTATCTTTATGTGTGCTGCAATAACAACTCTGGCAAGAAAACAGCTGAGAGCATGCAAAGGCAATCTTTAGGGTGTGGGAGTTTTATTCTGCGTATAAGTTGAGATCTGTTTTAGGACCATCTCTATTGCATGTTAGATTATTTGGTGAAGTTGTTTTTAGTTTACAGCTGCCTAAACTTCTGAATGGCCACACAAATGATGTGGCAGAGTAAACATAGACTATTAATGAAGAGGATAATTCTTGCTCATATAATCTATCCCTTGGTGGAGTTTTCTTCTAAGAAGATAATTTTTCCACTGAAATATTACTTAACCTTATGCCATATTTTTCTATATTATACAAGACAATCTTATACAATAAATCGCCATATTTAAAATTCTTAAAGTTTGCCACAAAATGAAAATAATTCCCTTTATTTAGAGCATCTGCTAATGATAACTTCCAGTAGTATTCATGAGGATGGGTGATACTTGAGAACATCTGACAATTATTGTCTTATAATTAAGAGATCAGTGTAAGTAGTTAGACTACGTTAGAGCAATGAACCGTTGTACAAGCAAAAATAAAGCATGTTTGTAAATTATGTAGAACAATTTTGCTTTTGCTTGATTATGTTTCTTTAATATTTGTTCTATTCTTTCCTGATAGAAGTCAAACCCCTCCTACATTCCTACATTCTAGTCTTAGATCTTGGCAATTTTCAACAATAAACATATGAGTTCCAGATGCTCACTAAAACTACAGAAAATGTCTGCCAGTTCTGTTTGTGCCATTGTTGTGTTTTTCTCCTTGGAGACCTTTCCTCTTCTAATGATTTACAGTATGGCCATAAAATGTTGTTTCAAGCTACATTTTGCCACATAAATATAATCTCAAGAACACAATGTGTTTTCCACAAAATATAGGACTATTTGTATTTTGTTGCTATCCATTTAAAGATTCTCTTTAGACTAGTTCTTTAACACCTTTTCTTTCCTGAAACAGAGGATAATTCTATAAGACGCCTAAGTGGCTTCTGATTCCAGCATCAGCCCCTTTTCACTTATACAGTTAGGTAGTCTCAAAGTGGCTATTTCCAAATTCTATAAATATTTGCACTTGAAATCAACACAGAGTTTCTCGACTGCTGTTCATATGCAGATAACAGCTAGTTCAATTTTCCAGCAAGCAGACAACTTTAGCTGAACTCAAAAGGAGTTTTTGCATTTTACTTCATCTGTGGAATGACAGCAAGCTTTCAGACTAGTTGCCTGTATCATTATAAAGGTAATAGAGCCAATAGGAGGATTAAGAGAGTAAAAGGAGAGGAAAAGAGGGAGGAAGAGATAGAAATCATCCCATCCAAACAGAAACAGAATGGACAGTATGAATCTACTTGTGAGTGTCTTTATCTTTACACTCGCTATGGAAGCAATCTATTTGAACTGTTCAGAACAGATGAGTCTTCTATGTTTCTCATGTCCAACAAAACAGAGCTTTCTCAACAACAAAATAAGAATCCATGTTTTGAGAATTAAAATGTGATAATGTAAAATATCTCAGCTACTTTTTATAAGTGATGTAAATGAGCATTATTAAAAATAGGAGGGGGCTAACTGAATTGATTTTCAGAAATTGCCATTTTCTGATTTACAAAATATGAACTTTCATTTATTGATAGGGTTTTCCCCCTTGTTTCTTTTTTAATCACATTATAGAAAATATTTTTTTTACATCTAGTTTTTAGTCAGTAGATTTCATCTAGGAAATGTAGGCATCCACAACCCATTTACTTCCCATTTTCACAGCATTAGCAGTCAAATGGAAGAATCTTCCTTCAAGCCCCAGTGGCTCAGACTGAGAATACTTTAATCTGAAAATAACTATCTCTGGTCATATAGGCATTCAGAGGCTACGGGCACAATGAATTGGCTACTGTGGAAATTCCTCATGATAAAAACCAGAAATGGAGATCCTAAATTGGTCACATGAGCTTAGTTGATCATGCAGGACTTGAAATACGTCGTATGCATCTGGCAAGCAGCTCTTCACCCTCCAGACATTTTTAAAATATATCTGATTCTCTCCTGTTAGGTAGTGAAGTCAAAACTCTGCCTGTTTCCACATCCCTAGGTTTTAGCAGCTAAAGGCTATTCTCGTATTATTAAACCATTTAAAGCTTAAAAGAAAATTCCGTTTCTTCTTTTCTGCTGTAATTTTAGGGGAAACAAATTTTTGTGTCCAAACACCAACTAGTTCACTTCAAAAATGCATAGCAAAAGGAGGAAATTCTCTTTCATTATTAATGCTTTTTAAGATAGGTACCTAATGATAACACCTGTTTATAATTTAAGGTGTAAAACATGAATTGACATGCAGAACCCTTGTGCATGAACATCCACTTATTGTGCAATTTCCCCGTTAAAGCTACACAGCTGAGTGGTCTGTCTTTGAACTCAAATGCCATTTCCTACTATTTCCATTGGGAAAACTGCTGTAAATCAAGAGTTAAAAACCCCTCATTTTCATGCTATTTTTTAAGATGACATTTTTGCTTCCTCTTAGAAAATGTTGGGGTTTAGCTATTTTATCAGATGCAATAATTTCAGAGAGCTGTTGTTGCATCAGCTTGTTATCACTGTAATTCCAGTGGCCCTATTTTTATCCTTATTACACAGAAGCTGATCAAGATGAGTCATCTCATTTATAATTAGTCCCATGGTGGTCAAGCCTGTGAACAATCTAATTCTACATGACACCAGAGGTCACAGCTGGAAGGTACTCACTGTAGTTGTAACCTCCAAGGGAAAGTGAACAGTGATATTGGAGCCTGCCTCCTTCCTGTACCTGTGCTCGAGGTTCATAGCAGTGTTGAGTGGCTGTGGGTTACCGCACACTGCACACTTACAGTATATGAAAGAAAGTGTATAACCCGCCCTGTTCACAGGAGTAATCACTAGGCATAGATATAATTTATAGCAGGCACATTCAATTTCCTGCAACCATTAATAAGGACACATAAAAGCACCTTGCTTCTAGGTCACGGTGATGAGGGCAGCGGTGTTCTCTTGGCTGATCTGTGCACATGGTTGAGTGGGCTACCTCCCTCCTCAGGTACCTTCCAGAGATATGATGAGCCAAAGAAGTCGTAGAAGAAGACTAGAAGAAGAAGCATGACAAAAAAGTCACTCAGATATTCAGTTTAACAGCAAAACTGCCATTTTCTGTTACTTTTAATATTCTTGTTTACTGCCTTAAAATACATTCATTGGTTTTGAAACACTGAACTTTGGAGGTTTATCCACAGACACCCTGCATATTTTTCATGACTTTCATACAGATTGAATTTTTCATCTTACATTCCTAGTTTTGTAATTACCCTTGTTGTTATTTTGTGGGATTTTTCTGGGTTTTTTTTTGTCGTTGTTTGTTCATTTTTTTTAATCATACCCTGCTGTTTTGAATATCAATATAAACTATGTTGGGACAGGATGTAATTCAGGATACATTTATATTTCATTTATACATCAAACATATAACCGTTTGAAAAAAATCATCTAATTCAAGTACACCTGTGGTTTCATTTATTGTTTAATTGGTACAGGGTCCTCATGCTTCTTGAGATTTGTATTCAGAATAAGTGAGATATCAGTTTAATGGGATATGCTAAACTTAGACAGTGCTCTATTATTCTATGCTTCTTCACCTAATTTTTTAACACCTTCCCACACATGAGGGGCTGATGCTCCAGGTGACTTGCCTAGACTCTAATTACTATATAGTATTCTATGAGAGAGACTTCAGTTTCAGTTGTGGCTCCTCCGTTAAGGTTCCTAAGCGTTTATAGCTTCATGAGCTTCATGGAATAATACTGAGTAATCAACGTGAATAATGAAATATTAGTCAGATCAAAGAAAGAGAGGGCATAAGAATAACTAAAACGCTTACAGTCAGACAACAGTGACAAAAATTGCCACTACATCCCAGTAGCAGCCCCTAAGTGCACAGGTATTTTTACAAAATGCAACATTTCTGGAAGGAAGGGTTAAGAAATACAGTCTCTTAGAAGTGGAAGAAGTGGATTTGATGTTCTTCAGTAGACACAAGGCCTGCTTTGTTTAGTCTTTCTCTTCCATCTTAGACAGGTATCCTAATTAAAATGCTGTGGGAAAAGTAGGGGTACAACACTTCAGTTTTGTAAGTGAGTGATATGATCTAGAGAATAACCTGGAGAAAAATATATAGAACACTGAATACTTTATCAAGACTATTTGGTCTTGGGTAATTACGTGTGATATCATCAATCAGTCTCCAAAATGACATGCAGGTGCTTAGATAACTTTACTAGCAGAATTCAGATCTTTAGGACCTTCAAGTATCTGAAAAGGAAGTTAAATATTGTGGATTTTTCCTACAGATTTTTTAAAACTTGTTGTTTGTGCTCCTTGATAGAAAAGAAACAGAAAAACCAAAAAAGAAACAGGTAAAAAATCCGCAACAAATCCCGGACTTCTATCCTGAGAAAAATTAATCTAGAGAATAATCAATATCTTATGATATTAATTAGTTTACTCTTCTAGTCTTTCACACTAGTACGTTATTGTGAAAGGATCTGTTGCCAAGAAGCATAAAAAACTGTTTGTTACCCAGACAACCATTGTAAGGGAAGATTAGGTCAGCCTTCAAGTTGCCATTAAATTGTCTGAAAAGATTAAAAGTGATTTGTCAAATATATATCTCTGAAATGTTTACTAAAGGAGTTTTTAAAATATGATAACTGCCGGTAATAATTCAATTTCTGCATAGAAATGTCTCTCTTTTTATTTAGTTTTCATATCAACAACAATAACAAAATATCCTACTGCTGCTGCAACACACTTTACTTTCTGGATATCTTGCTCCCCCACAGGGGACATAGGCTAAAACCAGAGAACATGCTTGGAAAACTTGTGGATTTCACATGAAACTACCATTATTTTAGCTAATTCATAGGCCAATACAACTCCAAATTTAATGTTGAAGTTCATTTGGCAAATCCTCTGGATTGTAAGAGTGTCATCGTAGACAGTGCTTTTCCTTATGAGAGTGCTTTGGCTAAGAATCTGTCTCAATGGGTTTTTTCCTCCTTTTGTTATGAGCCTCCAACTGAGAATGCCATCTATCCAGCTTAAAAAAAAATAAACAAAACCTCCCAAAAATCAACAACCCCCAAAACCCACAACCATTCTAGTGAGACTTCATGAAAAGTTTCCTTTTTGCTTTCTTCTAATATTCTGTCAGAGCTGTTCCAGAAAGCTGATATGCACAAGGACGCAACTGCAGAATAAAAGACTAGATAGAGGAGATTTAGAAGTTAAACAGGCCCAATGGAATTCTTTCCTTCATAATTTGTGAATTCTTGATTGGAAACCTGGAAATTTATGAAAATTTCTTGAAAGTACTAGGGAATTGCTTCGGCAGCCCTGGTTTTGTAGCTCTTGTTTTGCCATATTTACTGCTTCTGATTGTTAGTGGGAGGTTGTTTAAGGATGACAAGAGGACTTTCAAAATTTTCCTAAGTTCTGATCTTTAGACCTTGAAGTATTTTTTTCTTTTTTCAACCAGACTGGAATACAGGAAAAAAAAATACATTTTGTAGGTTCTCTCCCATACAAACTCCAACTGCCTTTGTTTTAGATTCCTGCGATTAAACATTCAGGGCACTGTTTTATGCATACCAACCAAAACTTGCAGGTAAGTCAATATTCTTCATTTTTTTTAAACTTTGTTTAAATTCTCACATAGCAAAACTATGCCCATGTTTGAGATTGTCATTGCTGGCCTACTATCCTGTTTGAAATGAAAGTGTTATCTTCTATTTTTCTACTTGAGTAATAAGAGATAAAAACTTGGAAGAACTAGGTTTTGTAGCTTGACTGATTGCAATGGAACTCTGATTTTCTAGAATTGTGTGAATATTTCTGAATAGCAGAACTACTTCATAAGTTTATGGAGAAACTATATTAGAAACACTACACTTTAAAGTGGTGTGCTTACATTTGGGGCCAAAAAGAATTTATATAACATTATATATGTTATATAAATTCATATTCAGAGTCAATGAGGTTGGAAAAATCTGAGATCATGAAGTCCAACCCTGATCATACACCACCCTGTCAACCAGACCATGGCACTGAGTGCCACATCCAGTCTTTCCTTAAACATCTCCAAAGACAGGGACTCCACCACCTCCCTGCAGCCCATTACAGTACCTAATCACTCTTTCTGTGAAGAAATTCTTCCTAATCTGCAATTTAAACCTCCCCTGGAGAAGATTAAGACTATGTCTTCTTGTCTGCCACTTGTTGCCCAGGAGGAGAGACGGACCCCCACCTGGCTACAACCTCCTTCCGGGCAGTTGTAGTGAGTGAAAAGGTCAGTCCTGTGGGTCTCATACACTACAGGCTGTAGTCTGGCCAGGGCTATGTTTTTTTTCTACAGTCAACATGATAAATGATCAAATTGTCTAGAAAAGAACTAGAGAGATGGTGCCAGGTCCAAATGGCCGGAGACATGAGTCCCTAGCCAGTAGGGGACAAATACATAGAAATATATATGTACTGTTTTTTTCTTTTTGATGTGAAAACCAATTGTGAATAGTAATTTGCTTTATATAAATCAATTTTGTCATACAAGTCACAATAACAGTTTTTGTTTAATATCAAAGTAAGCACAACAAAATTGGTAATTAGTGACATGTTCCTGATTTCCTCACCCATTCAGAAATTTCCAGATGTTTGTACAAAAAAACTTTAGTGTTGGAACACTTGTGGATCAATTATAGCTACTGTACAGTTGTATAAGTGTTATTATTAGCTCTACCTACTGTCAGTATAGCAATACCTGCTATTGTTGGTAGTGATAAGAAAAGAGCTTTCAACGATCTAACAATACAGTAGAAAAGAGGTGTCACACTGTTTTCTGTAGAAAGGAAAAGTAAGTACACAGTTTACACAGTGCAATAGAGTGCTTTGCTGAAAAAAAGCTCTTATTTTTTCTACATCCAAATACAATCTCAAAACCCATAAAGATTGCAATAATACTAATGCAGAAATCTGCCTAGAGTAATATTTCCAACTCCTTAGCAGAGCCAATTGTTTTGCTGACCTGTTTTAATCTGCTTCCAGTTACAGAGTTAACTGCTCACAAAGCCCACTGCACTGTGCAAACATCTTCTGAAATTCATGTTTTCTCTAGGCCAAATCAAATTCTTTGGACTCCTTGTCCATGGCTCCTGCCTTCGTCTGTCACTGTGAAATATGCATAGATAATAGTGCGGCAGCTAGGATATTTCCTGATGTTTTTTTATCTGCCTGCAAGTGGAAAGAGCGAACCAAAAGCATTCACCTATTATGAAAGTGTAGAACCTTACAGGAAAGCACGCAAAACTAGCAGAGCATCAGGAAGAGATTCTTTAAAGACACTAACCAAACAATCTGATCTTTGTATTTGGTCTGCATTGACTGAGAAGCCAGTGTCTCTGAAATGCAGAGGGCAGGGTTACTGACTACTTGTGACTTAACCCATAACTCACAGATCACTATGAAGGCTCTATGTCAAAGTCCTTTTAGAGTTTTAAGTGCCCTTTTAATGTCAGTGCTTAATATCAGCCTAAAACTAAAGCACTAATAGTTCTAGAGATTTTATCAAAGTAAAATAAATCATATTTTTATTTTTCAACCTGTAAGATGTGTCTACACGTGTATGTTCACGGTGTCATCTTCTATACCTAATATTAGGCTGACAGTAGACTGAGTAAGAAATTCTAATATTGTAGGGTGCATAGAATAACTAATTTGTTAAGGTTATCAGATTTCAGTTTAAATGGCCCCTCACTCGTCAAGTGTAGGACAATTATTTTGAAAAATTTGGCAGAATTTTTTTTTCCTTTTGACTGATATATTTAGAAGACATCTTAAAATAGAAATTCTAGCTGTCTCTGGATTTGTACTGAGTCCTCTTCATCTGAAGTAAATAACCTTTTAGTTTGATATCACAGTCCTTTCATTTTTGGTTTTTTTTGCAAAGTTTTGCTTTATCCTCCCCTGCTCATCACAGTATCTAGTAAATCTTCCTTCCTTTCTCTTTTTTCCTGCGATCAGAACAAGGATTATAGCCTCTGTGTTTCTTTTGGTGCTATGTTTGCTTTCATTACTAGTCTAGCAGGATTCCAAGTTCTTGGGTGTGAAAAGCAGAAAGATGGCAGAACTGTGTACAATTGTACATGCGAATTGTTCATTCTGCCTGGATGTTTGTGGTTTCTTCCATGTTTCTTCATTGCAAGACAATCCTTAGTTGTTTATTGTGGACATGAAATCCAAGATATACTTTATATTTATAATATATATTTACATCTATATTTACAATTACATTTCATTTTATATTATTTATATTTATGGTCTTTAAAATTTACGGTATTTTTAATCTATGATTCCAATTCAGAATTCAGTGCTATTAGGTGCTATCAACATATTGATCCCGACCTGGCTGCACCCTGCTTTCAGGCAGCTGTAAAGAGTGATAAGGTCTCCCATGAGCCTCCTTTTCTCCAGGCTAAACAACCCCAGCTCCCTCAGCAGCTCCTCACAGGGCTTGTGCTCCAGACCCTTCCTCAGCTCTGTTGCCCTTCTCTGGACTCGCTCCAACATCTCAATGTCTTTCCTGCCATGAGGGGCCCAGATCTAAACATGGTATTTGAGGTGTGGCCTCTCCAGTGCCCAGTACAGGCAGCGGTCACTGCCCTTGTCTTTCCTGGCCACCCAAGCACTCACTGGCTGAGGTTCAGCTGCTGTCAACCAGCACCCCAGCGTCTTTTCCCCTTTCCAGCCCCTCTGCCCCAAGCCTGTACCTCTGCATGGGGGAACTGTTGGGACCCAAGGGCAGAAACCAGTATTTGACCAAGTTGATATTCATGAAATTGTCCTCGGTCCATCTATCCAGCCTCTTCGGAGTCTGGAATGTGTGGACCAAATCTGTGGATTCAATCTGGAGATGGCAGAAAGGAAAATAAAAGCTAATTTTTAAAATATGCACAGCATAATTTGATGAAATCCAGCAGAAAAAATATAGGCAATGGCAAAATCAATTCCGCCCTCACTGAGAACGAATATTAACAGATTTGTGGTAAAAAAGTTTCCCAAAAAGAACACAGTTAAGTGTCAAATGATCCAGACTTTTCCAATGGTATGAGCTTTCTTTCTGTCTATAAGTTAGATACTTGAATTAAAATACCTTAGGAAAATAATAGTGCAGGTGAGTTTAACCTGTCCTCACAAGTTTTTGAAAATTGTGACTTGCCATTACTATATATGTATTTGTGAAAAGGACTGTTGGTGTCACAAAATCTAGAAACAAATATGAAGCACTGAAGTAGTAGCAATTTACTATTTTATATCAGCCCAAAAGGTACATTTTTGAAGAATGAATGGTTGGGTTAGTTCCTATTACAGTAATACAGAGGTCTGTGTACATTGCCCAGTTGGCTTCTTTTCTGTACTTTTTGTATACGCTGAATTGCACAACAGCACCTTTGGACAGAACTGCAGTAGCTAAGTATTCCTGTTCTAAATTTTTCTGGTTTATTTATTTTACTTTGAGCATTTAACTCTATTCTTGAATCAATAGTGCTAAACAAGTGTCAGTGAATCCATAATGGTAATACAGACTACAAAACTGGAGAGTCACTTGCCTGAAATTTCCCACCTTAGTAACAAATAGCTTTCTTTTTATGTGTTAAATATTTATGTTGATTTGCCCTGAAATGTCTTGATGTCAATGCTTATACTACTTTTAGTAAAGAATTCAAACATTTTTTACCTTACAGGGCCTGCACTATTAGCTTGCACACACAGTCAAAAATTTTTGCATCTCCATAGTAACATCCTTGAACTCATGGGTGTTTTAGGACCAAGATTTTTAGGTGTACTGACAGAATTTCTAGAGAGTGATGAAAAATATTAAAATATATTAAAAATTTTAAGGATAAATGCTTTCTTTTTTTTCTTTTTTTTTTCTCTTTTTTTTCTTTTTTTTTCTTTTTTTTTTGTTGAATGAACGTGACTGATGATGGAGAGAAATTCTGGTAGTTCAGTTAAAGGTGGAAGGGGTTAGAGAACTTAAATTACACTTACATCATGGAGCAGCAGTTATAAAAATAAACCAAAGAAACAAACTAAGGAAATGCACATCTGCTGTACTGGAGAAAGACTCTTAAACTGCTAAACTCAATTGTCACAAGCATTTCAGACAAGCAAGCCCTGAGAGAGATATTGGGGGTGGTAGGGAAGGAGAGAAGAATCTGATGCCCCCTTCGTCTTCAACAAGGTTCCTTGTGCAAAGCCTAAAAACCAAACACATTTGCAAAACATCCTTATAAACTTTCAAAACACATTTCCACAGTGTAGATTCATTTTTCACAAATCTCAATAAAATGCAAATACTCTATTTCCCTGTACAGTTTACTTCCACTGGAGTGCACATCTCACAACAAGTTGTTGAAGTTGTAGACAAGGGTCAGGTTCTGGTCCATCCTTTGCAGATGCATGAGCCAAACATTGCTTCAGGCAGGAGTAAGACTCAACACTGAACACATTCAAGATAAGGGGACAAATAAATGTCCATCTCTTTAGGATCAGTCAAAATATGTAAAATTTCAGCTTTCCCTTCATTCTTTTCTTTTAAAAAGAAGTACAGAATTGCCCTTTAAGGCAGATTACAGGAGACCTACCAAAATCTTATTCAGCTGTTCAGAAGCAAAAAGCGGGTAAGACCTCTTGCCAATGGTAGCAATGCAAGTAAAGAAAAATACTTCATTTTAATTCCCAATGTCAGATTTGTAACCCTGCAGTTGTTTCAACATGATTAATTCTGGGTCAGCTTTAAGAATTCTAGAATCATCAGTTCACTGCACCATAAAATAAGCCACTTACAAGTCAGATTCTCAATGTATTATCAGTTTAACAGACCAACAAATTATAAGAATTACTTCCTCTCCAAATGTATTACTTTGTAATTTTTAAGATAACATTGAATATAGCTGAAAATGAATTTTACCACCGTTAAGTGAATATTCCCATGGAGTCTTTTAAAATTAATCTAAAATTCTTTCTGCTGATCCCTGACAATGCATTGACAATTAGTACATACATAATAAAGGCACAGATCAGTTAGGATTAAACTTTGGCAACATAAAATGAATAAGAAATACTGTTTTGCACACACAGTATGACCAAAAATGCTAATAAAAATAATGCTCTTGTGCAGCATTTTTATTCATATACATTACATATATACACAAAAAAAGAAAAAAAAAATTCTTCAAAAGAAATCCACAAAACCACTGGAAGGATCAGAATTAGCTGGTCCTTTTGTAGACACTGAACAAGACTAGTCTGTGGAAATAATGTTTTTGTAAACCTGGTTCTATGAAGAAAGCAATTAATAAGTGAGAGGTATTGTCTGTTTCTTGGTGTTTTTTTGTATTTTGATACTTCCCAAAGTATATTATTACAGAACCAAAACAACAGTATTGGCCCTGAAGCTTAGGATCCCAATGGAACTTTTTCTCCAGGTTAAAACATGGAAAAGACTCTGAATCATGAGGTGCCTACTTGCTTACATACAAGACAGAAGAAGCTCATAAGGAGAACTTCTCTTCTGAAATACTGAGTGAAATGATTTAGCATGGTACAATATCTCATTCTTAGCAACTACTAAGGATTATCTTTCATTTCATGCCACATGGCTCATCGTGGTCTTAACAAAAATAAAAGTCAGATCCTACTCTTCCTCAATTTAAAAGTTATCTGGGAGTAAATAGTCAAATGACATCCTTTGGAATGTGGGTTACTGAGTGCGTAAGTCAGCAACCAGAGATCAAGGATTTAGACCTGTGTCAATATTTCATCATTTATTATACTAGTGTTAGTACAACATTGTAGTAGGTTCAGTATTCAGTTTTTATTAAAAAATTGTGAACCTCTTTAATGAAACATTAATAAATATCAGGCTAAATACAGTTGATGTTGCTTTCAATTTTATTTTTTTTTAAAATTTTCAAAGATAATATTTTTTTTTCATCTGCTCAGCTTCTGGATATAGTATTGGTTCCAAGACTTACTGATGGGTCCTGTCAAAACTCAGAGTCTTTGTCACAATAAAGGAAAGGATATAAAAATCTGTTCCTCAATCTGCTTTCACATTAGTTTACAACAATTTCCTCTTCTGCTTTCAATGCTTTTCAGGACAGTCAGTTCCAATGTAGAATTAAACATTTCTGAATATTTCCACACATATTGCATATGCCTCTTCTGATATAGGAAGGAACATCAGGTTTTCATCAGATATAATGTATTTACATTTCTGCCTTCTTCAAAGTTAGGTTGCTTGTTAGAAAATAATCTTCAAAGAAAACAAAGTATCACCATTTTATCCCAGCCTGAACACTAATCGCTCATACTGAATAGTATGGGAAGATTTGACTGCTTAGTTATAAACAGTTAGTAGAAGTAGGCTAAGAAAATAGATTTCATTAGCTTGGTATTGTAAATTCTGCCACTCGATGTTTTCGGAGTATAATCTATACATCCCCCACATATTTTATTAATTACATAATTTAAAATTTTCATTTATTTATAAGCAGTACATTCAACCTCTCCTTTTACTGATACAGAGTCAAAGGAGAACTTAATTGCTGTAATATTCTCCTACTTAGTCCATCGAAAAAAACGTAAAAAAGCAGTGAATTTGTTCCCCCACTTTAACATTATGTTCAATCATTTACCAGCAGTTCTGGTTAGTTGGAGAAGTCCCAGTTGACTCGAAATTACCAAAGTAATGCCCATTTACAAGGTTGGAAGGACAATCCAGGGAGTTACAGGCTTTTCAGACTTATGTCAGTACTGGGGGAGGTCACTGAGCAGTTTATCCTGAGTGCTGTCATGCAGCACATGTAGACAACCAGGGGTTCAGGTGCCTCCAAAATGGGTTTATGGAAAGCAGGTCCTGCTTGACCAACCTGATCTTCTTCTAAGGCAAAGTGACACACTTTGAGAGTGACAGAAAGGCTGTGGATGTGTCTACCTAGACATATCCTAGTACACCTACCTAGATATATCCTACTCTACCTAGACTTTACCTAGTAAAGCTCCTGATACCATTTTCAACAGCATCCTCCTGGAGAAACTACATGGTGGGAATGGATGCGCTTTATCATGGGTTAAAAAGATGACTGGATGGCTGGGCCCAGAGGGTAGTGGTGAATGCAGCTAAAACTAATTGGGGGCCAGTCACTAGTGAGGTTCCCCAGGGCCCAGTATTGGTCCAGTCCTGTTTAAAATCTTCATTGATAACCTGAACAAGGGGGTAGAGCAAGCCCTCAGCAGGTTCTCAGACAACATTAAGTTGAGTAGTGTTGATCTGCTGAGGGCAGGAAGGCTCTACAGAGGGATCTGGCCAGGCTGAATCGATGGGCCAAGACCATGGCTTTCATGAGGTTCAATAAGGCCAGATGCCAGGTCCTACACTTTGATCACAGCAGTGCTATAGGCTAGGGGAAAAGTGGCTTGAGAGCTGCTCAGCAGAAAGTTGGGAGGTGCTGGTTGACAGCCAGCTGCGTATGAGCCAGCCATGTGCCCTGGTGGCCAAGAAGGCCAGTGGCATCCTGGCCTGTATCAAGAATAGACTAGCCAGCAGGACCAGGGCAGTGATAGCCCCCCCCTGTACTTGGCACTGGTAAGGCCACACCTCAAGTCCTGTCTTCATTTCTGGGTCCCTCTCTTCAAAAGGACATTGAAGTGCTGGAGCAAGTCCAGAGAAGGGCAAGAGAGCTAGTGTCTGGACACGAGTCTTGCGAGGAGCTGCTGAGGGAGCTGGAATTGTTTAGCCTGGAGAAAAAGAGGACCGGGGGAACCTCACTGCTCTCTACAACTGCCTGAAAGGAGGTTGTAGCAAGCTGGGGGTCAGTCTCTTCTCACATGTCTCAAACGAAAGGATGAGGGTAAATGACCTTATGTTTCACCAGGGAATGTTAAGATTACATATCAGAAAAAAACTTTGCTGAAAGGGAGGTTGCCCTTTGGAATAAATTGCCCAGGAAAGTGGTGGTCACCATCTCTGTAAATCTTCAGGAGGTGTCTGGATATGGCACTTGGAGATGCATTTTAGGAGGGATTGTGGAGGTTCTGCACTGACAGTTGAACGATATTATCTTGAAGGTTTCTTCAACTTTGATGATTCCATGATTCTGAGACTTTAAGATAAAATAGCTACTGCAAATCATATTGAAATATGTCTGTATGTCTGCATAATGCTTTTTTTGATCAGCTACCTTTATGTGTATATAAAGTTTGGTTATTTTAATGTCTATTCACACACTTTTACTTTCTAAAGGAAGGAAAAAACCTTTTACTGAAATAAGAGCTTATTTGTCACCTCAAAAGCTTTTTATTTTCTTACCTGCCACATAAGACAAGCCCAAGTACATCTCTGATTAATCTGTCTGGTAAGTGCCACTGGCTTTTAGAATGAATTTGGCCTGCTGCTCAAAGAAAGACCTTGAAATTATTTTATTCCCTTTACAGGAATGCAAATAAAACCACCGAAAACGGGTTTAAAAAGCCTTGGCAGATAAGAAGGGTTTAATTTTGTATAAACTGTGATCTCACATAGGAAAAGAAAAATTTCAACCTTTTCAAAGGTATAATCCTGATATTCTTCTAAGTCTCTGCATTTTGGGTGGTAAAGGCCTTGCTTTCTATTCAGGATATGTCATGCCTGCTGGTCTCCGTACTGTGTTTGCATACAGCTTGTCAGAATAAACCAACTCATTTAACTGCCAGGTGCACTATTTAATACAACAGCGCTGAGAATCAGTGTAAGTTCAAACTTGTACTTGCTTCTGAAAAGAAAAATATTCTAGCATTTTTTACTGTCTAGTATGAGTATCAAGTGATTTGATAAGGTCCGGTCACTAGACAAGTATAGCACAAGTAGAGAAATATTTTGCCCCATGCTTCAGCATGCTTCTCCTTGCACAGCCATGATGTTACTGTTAAGAAGGATGTGAACAGAAGTGGATAATTTTGTGTAGAGGTGGTTCGTTACTCTGTCATGTTTTGAATGCAGTCTTTGAGCACTGTCAGTCAATTGTTACAGATTCTAAAAAGGCCTGAACAGATCAATTTTGAAAAGTGCCACAGGCTCTTTCTATTCTTGCCATTTACTCTGGTTTCTAGTAACCAAAGTGTACTAGTTTGAAAACAAACCACTGGGAGGCACCAAGTCAGAATAACAATTTAATGGGGAAATTAAAGAAAAGGAAAAAATAAAAGAAAACACTGATTTAAACTGACAGAGTCAAGATACAACCTGACACCCTGTTAGTCAGGGTGGTGGTAGCAGTCTGGTAGAATGGTGGCTGCAGGCCTCTGGAGTGGTGATCCTGTAGGAAAAAAAAAGGGTCTGCTCTTCCTCAGGTCCAGTGGTGGCTGTGCAGCTCCTGTCCTCTGGAAATCCAGTGGAAGGGTTGTCTCTGGTGTTCAGAATCTCAGATTATATCCAGGATGGAATGTTTGGTTCTTCCCTCTGGGTGGAGCATCTCACAATGGGGTAATGACTCATGAGGCCAAGTGTTGATTAGGCTCATTAACAGAAGATAGTCCAGAGGGAGTTATCTCTGAGTCAGGCGGCAGGACAATGACGGGCAATTAACAGCAAGATAGTCTGGGGGGAGGAGGCAAGGAAACACTGCCCCACCTGATTTCAACAGCTCATGAGGATGGTAATAGAATACACTGCAACCCAGGACACAAAGTCACCTCAGGTTTGAATTTTCAAGGAAAGAAATGACCTCATATAAAACTGGTTCCCCTCCCCTGCCACCCCAAATTACTGCATTACAATAAATAAGGAGATAAATTCTGTGGTTTATATGTATGAATAATTCTGTGGGTAAATACACACAATAAGTATACTAAACCTGACAATTTTATTCAGGCTTGCTTGTATTAGTGTATCTGACTATAGAAATTGTCTCAAAGAAGCAAAGAAAAGTTGAGAACACTGTTTGTGTCTGTTTACTTTTGGCTTTGAATAACTATTATTTTTTTATGCACTTTACACCCAGTAGAGGCTTTTAGAAAAGAATACATTATACATTAAACACATATTTTCACAGCAAGCACATTCTGTAAATACTTAGGCAAATGCAGAATATAACTGGTTCTTTTTCTCTTGACTTGCCCCCAAGGTTTTTTTGTTTGGGTTTTTTTTATATTTTTCACCAGAACCCTGATCACTTGCAAAGAATTCATACCAGTTGCATTACCAATGGAACAAAATTGTGGCTGACTGGTTTTTAAAGGGTGCGCACAGGAAAGCATTCAGCCTTACAGTTTAATTCAGAATAGGATTTGATTCCACATCAGTGACCACAAGCTGGGTACACTGCTTCATTCAAATTGAGCAGTGAAAAGTAAATTATTACCGTGCCTCATATCTGTTCTGGTACTGAGATATGATAGCCTGAACTGCGAGCAAAAGGAAGACTGTAAAATATATTCTTCCATTTTGATTCACACCAAAAATCTGCCTAGCAAACATTCATTGGACAGGTGCACTCTTCATTGACTTAAAAACTGGCTGGATGGCTGGACCCAGAGAGTGGAGGTGAATGGAATTACATCCAGCTGGCAGCTGGGTGCTAGTGGCGTTCCTAGGGGCTCGGTGTTGGGGCCAGACCTCTTTAATACCTTTATCAATGATCTGGATGAGGGGTTCCAGCTCTCCCTCAGGCAGTTTGGAGATGACACCAGTTTCAGTAGGAGTGTTGATCTGCTGGAGGGCAGGAAGGCTCTGCAGAGGGACCTGCACAGGCTGGATCAATGGGCCTAGGCCAACAGTATGAGGCTCAGCAGGGAAAAATGCAGGGTCCTGAACTTTGGTCACAATAGCCCCAGGCAGTGCTACAGGCTGTGGGCAGAGTGTCTGGGCAGCAGGAAAGCTTCCAGGCAGAAAATGACCTAAGGGTGCTGGTTAACAGTAGCTGAACATGAACCACCTGTGCCCAGGTGGCCAAGAAGGCCAAGGGCACTCTGGCCTGTATCAGCAATAGTGTGGCCAGCAGGACCAGGGCAGTGACATTTCCCCTTTACTTGGCACTGGTGAGGCCATATCTTCAGTGCTCTGTCCAGTTCTGGGCCACTCACGACAAGAAAGACATTGAGGTGCTGGAGCGTGTCCAGAGAAGGGCAACGGAGCTGGGGAAGGGTCTGGGCCACAAGTCTTATGAGGAGCAGCTGAGGGAGCTGGAGGTGTTTAGCCTGGAAGAAAGGAGGCTCAGGGGAGACCTTACTACTCTGTACAAGTGCCTGAAAGGGGCGTGTAGCCAGGTGGGGGTTGGCCTCTTCTCCCAGGTACCAGCTCCAGGACAGGAGGACACAGGCTCAAGCTGTGCCAAGGGAGGTTCAGGCTGGACAACAGGAAGAATTTCTTCACTGTAAGGGTGGTCAAATATCAGAATGGACTGCCCAGGGAGGAGTTGAAGTCACTGTCCCTGGAAATGGTCAAGAAACAATGGAATGTGGCATTGAGTTCTATGGCTTAGTTGACATGGTGGTGTTTGGTCTATGGTTGAATTCGATGATCGTGGAAGTCTTTTCCTACCTTAATGATTCTATAATTCTCTTAATGATCCTATAATTCTCTTATTTTGTCTGTGTCACTTTTACCTTAGGACAGGATGTAAAACTACGTATATGTAGTGGGATATTTCTTCTGTCATATGTTGTTAGTAACTGACAATCTCAGGACTTCCAGAGCTATTCATATATTCATGTTCTCATGCTAAGACCCCTCTGAATTTCCTCCCTGGAAATCTATACATTTCTACATGCCCCTTCAATTCAAACTAAATTTTTCAATTTCTTTCCCATCTCTCACTTTTAGTGAGATTTAATTTATCCTTGTGGTTTTCCCTCTGATGACTGTGGTTATGCAGCTACTGCTTCTGCTGCCATAATCTTGTCTCTGTTTATTCCTGAGTTAGAGTGGACAGTAGCATGCAGTCAGGAAGATGCATCTTTGGAGGTTATCACTGTGCATGACAGATCTGATTTGGTTTCTTCTATATTGTGAAGGCAAATCATGACCAATGATGTAATATGCAACATGAATTCATAGTTTTTAGTTGCTGGAACAACTTACTTGGATCCAAACAAGAATGTCAAGGGTCTGTGTTTCTTAGGTTTCAGATTCAACTAAGGACCCAAGAATGTTACAGCAACCAACCAATTCCAAAACTCTTGGACAGTGTTTTGCACTTTCTTTACATGTTGGAAAATCAGACAGCATAGCTTCTTTCAAATAAATTTTTTAGTGAGTGGGGGATTAGGTCAAAGTAAAGTAAGGTCATCCTGCAGCCTTCTCCAATTAATTTACTTTTTCTTTGACAAGTTATTAAATCAGTGATTCTTTCTTTGTGAGATAGAAAATTCTAGCTCCTAGGGAGAGCAAATTGGTCCAATCCATGTGCAAGGGAAAAAAATTGATTCCTAGAAACAGGCCACAGTAGGAAGCTAATTTATTCTGAATCTGTGTAGCTGGAATCAAAAGAATCTTGTCTTCTGTACATGTACCGGCAGTTCGTGAAAATGAAATTTTTCAGCTTTGTAGAAAAGAATATATCCTTAACACTGGCTTTTCTGTTCTTCACATAACGAAATTACACTCTGCAGGATACTCTAAGTACACTGACATTACCAGTGAATTCTTTATGATTCCTAGCTGATTCTCTGTATGGGATCAATATAGTCCAGTCATGATTTAAGCAGTGGAGCCCATTTTATGCAACTTATGTTTTAAGTCTTCATGGCCATTTGAAAACAATAATCAACCAAAGAATTTATTGCTTTCCTTTTTCTTAATTTTTTTTCTCTGTTCTCACAGTCTTTTCAAACTGTTTCTTTTCAGTGGCGTTCAAGTTTTTTCTGTCACGTATTTAACATTCCTAATTGGTACCTCAGAATGCAGATGAAATGAACGTAATTTACTGAAGACTGAAGCTTACAGAAATCACATTATCTTCTCACATAAGTAAATACATGAGGGCACCAATACTTGTGTTTAAAACGAAAGACTGACCCACAAGATATTAGCCCTATTTTTGGTAATATAAGAGAGTTAAATTAAAAAAAGACAAATTGACAGTTCTTTATCACTTGGGAAGACTCTATAGCACAACTTCTTAATGAGAACAGGTGAAGTTAAGTAGTGGGATTGTCCCTGGTACAGGGGTGTGCTGGGGCTGCCAGAATTGGGCCAGATTCCCTTGTGTGATACTATTTAATAATACTATTTTCATTGCTTAGAAATTTAGTATATATATGTAAAATAATCCCTCTTATGACATAGAACTCACACAAACACACAAAAAAAAGGCAGTTCAAGTGTGGTTTTCCTAAACGAATACACGAAGAGAATACAAGTAAATTGACAAATTATTATTGCACAAGCCTATGCAACTACACAGTACTTCGAACCTCATTTGCTTGCAAGTAAAGTAGTAGAACTTCCATGCATTTAATTGAACATGAAACCACAAGGTTTACTGTTTACATTACACATTATGTACCCCCCAAATTTTAATTACTAATTACAGCTTTTATTTTGTTTGTTTCTATTTGTTTACTTGGATCTTCTTGTATAATTTGAAATGCAGACTTAGACTTTATCCTTTTGAATATACTTCTCTCTTTGAGAGAAGGGGTTTGATTTGAAGACTAAGATTTATTCTATTTTGATAGCTGGTTCCCCATAGCGCAAGGCTGTGGTGAGAGTGACATTATACACACCATAAGAAGTTAAAGAATTGGTATAGGTAGGGGATTGTGTTGTGGTTCTTGGACAGATCCACCAAGTCTTGGGAAATGACTGACATTGTTGACTCTTGACTCTTTTTTCAATTTGTCCTGCAAACCTGCTGTTGTTGCAGACTATGTTGCATTACTAGATCACATTCACTTTGGTCCTTCTTTTTCAGAACTGTGATTTTCTTTTCTGAGGGAAAGACTGTGTTTTAATTTTTGTATGCATTGTGAAGAAGTATTGCAAAATTGTATTCTTGATCCCTCTGACAATGAGCCTGACAATAAACACACTAATCATTAAAAATTGAGTTGTCCAGAGACACTGGAACAGGTTGCCCAGGGAAGTAGAGAGTAACCATCCCTGGAATTGTTTAAAAAACCTGTGGATGTGGCACTTGATATGCTTTAGTGGTGAACACAGGGGTGCAACTTGATGGTTGGACTTAATAGTCTTTTCCTATATGAACAAATCTGCTTTTTCTTGCTCCTTCATGCAGTGATTTTACCAGTACCTCTTTGACCAGTGCTTATTTGGATGGTGGACCTGCGTATGCTCTGAAAATCATTTCCTTCAATTAGTTTACCAGATGTGCAGGCAACACTATATACAACAAGGGAACAGTGTAGATGTAGAAGAATACCTACAGTAATTAAGGACAGAATTGGAGCACAAACATTATGTAATAAAAAAAGCAACAAATTTAGCAAGGTAGTGAAACTTTCAGTCCTTTAATGTTGTTAAATATCCTAATAAAATCATGAAAAAAGGCTGGTTTCAGCCATTTGCTTTGCACCACTGTGTATCAAGATGGATTAATATTTCAGCTCTGACACACATTCTGGTTATTGGATTCTGCAACAATGTAATTATCTACTTCTATAATTTATCATCTTTGAAATGGTATCAAATGCTACAGCAAAATGAAGCAAAGACATAGGATATGAGCAAGATTTCTTTTTCAAATACAAACCTCCCTGGCACTTGCAAGGAGTACTCTGTATTAGAGACTTGTGAGAATGAAGAATTCTAATGTGCTCACCTCCTCATGCAATAGAAATTGCATGATTACAGTCCTTGTTAAAGTAAGAGTTTTAGCTAGTTCTTCATGACAAAAATCTTCATATTGCCTTCCTTTATTGCAGTGATTACAGCACAGCTTAGGAAAATGGTTACATCTTTTTGAAAGGGCACTGCCCCTAATTACCAGCTAAAAAGTCTGAGCAAAACACTCTGATTTTACACCACAACAAATGTGTTTGTACTTGGAGGAATAATTAATGCAGCTGTGGGTCAGCTCTCATGTTCCTCCTATTGTTGCTTAATTATGCAATAATTCAAGGTTTATAATAAAACTCAGTATAAACCTAACTGATGAACATGGTAGATCAAGAGTATCCTCAGAAGAATCCCTTGGCAAATGACTTAGTGAAGGGTGTGTAGCTCTTTTTCTCTCTGTAATGTGACAGAATTTTCCTTCTGCTGCTTCCTGCAAATCAGTGTTAGCAAGGAGATGGACTTCAAATCATAGAGTTGTGGACTCATTAAGATTGGAAAAGACCTCTAAGATCATCAAATCCAACCATCAGCCTAGCACTATGGTTTCTTTAAGTGCCATAGCCACACATTTTTTTAACATTTTTTGAGATGGTGACCCCTTCTGTGGGCAGTCTGTTCCACTGCTTTACAACTCTTTCTGTTAAGAATTTTTTCCTAATATCTAATCTAAACATCCTTTGGAACAACTCGAGAACTTTTTCTCTTACCTTGTCAATCGGTACTTGAGAAAAATGACCAACACCCACCTCATTACAACCTCCCTTCAGGTAATTGTACAGAGTGATGAAGTCCTCCCTGAGTCTTCTTTTTTGAGGCTAAATAACCTGTGTTCCTTCAGCTGTTCTTCATAAGACTCGTGTTTCAGACCCTTCATCAGCACCATTGCCTTTCTCTGGACACACTCCAGCACCTCAATGTCCTTTCTGAAAGAATGAGTCCAAAACTGAACACAATACTCCAGATGCAGCCTCACCAGTGCCCAGTACAGGGGAATGATCACTGATTAATCATGCTTGCCACACTGTTGCTGATGCAAGCCAGGATGCTGTTGGGTTTTTAGGTCACTTGGGCACACTGCTAGCTCATATCAGCAGGCTGTCAACCACTACCACCAAGTCCCTTTCTGCTGAGCAGCTCTCAAGCCACTCCTCCTCCAGCCTGTAGTGCTGCATGGGGTTGTTGTGACCCAAGGGCAGAACTCGATGCCTTATTGAACCTCATGCCGTTGTCCTCACCCACAGATCCAGTGTGTCCAGACCCTTCCACAGAGCCTTTCTATCCCACAGCAGATGAACACTCCCATCCGACTGGGTGTTGTCTGCAAACTTACGGAGAATGCACTTGATCCCCTTGTCCAGGTTATTGCTGAAGATATTAAACAGGATCGGATCCAATACTGAGCCCTGGGGAACCCCACTTGCTAACTGAGTTTAGCTCCATTCAGCAGCACTCTCCAGACCCAGCCATCCAGCCTCTACTTTATCCAAAGTACACCCAGCCATGACATGGACAGCCAGTTTCTCCAGGAGAATGCTGTTGAAAATGGTGTTGAAATGCTGTTGAAACCATGATCCACTGATTGTCCTGTACTTTTTGCCTGATAGCACTCAAGAGGTTCTGCCCCATGGTCTTTCCTGCACTCAGGTTGAAGTAGCTGAAGGTCTGTAATTCCCCGAATCATCCTTCCAACCATTCTTGTAGATGGGTGTCAGATTTAACAACTTTCAGTCACCTGGGACCTCCCTGGTTGACCAGGTCTGCAGATAAATGACTGAAAGTGGCTTGGTGGGCTCTTCTGCCAATACTTTTGGGTGAATCCCACAATCTTCTGTGGTCTAAGTGGCATAGTAGGTCAGTCACCATTCCCTCATGGATTACGGGGGCTTCATTCTGCTCCCTGTCTCTGTCTTTCAGCTCAGAGGCTGGGTATGTTGGTGACAACTGGTTTTACTATTAAAGATTGAGGCAAAGAAGGTATCGAGTACATCAGCCTTTTCCTATTTCTTTGTCATTACGTTTTTCCTGATATCCAATAAAAGATTCTCCTTAGCCTTCCTTTTGTTGCTTTTCTAGCCCCATAAGTGGACAGTGAGGTGGACTGAAAGCTGACTGCCAGATTCAACGTGTTGATGACTAGTGGCAGTGTAAACCACTTCTGCTGTTCCCCATCATCCACTGAGCTGGTCAACTCAACATAGAAACTTGTAAGGTCGGTTAAGGGGGATTCCTCCTTTCCAAGTCCAGCTGACCATTCCCAATAACATCCTTGTCCTTTGTGTATTTCAGGAGTGGCCTATGAAAAACACTGACCAGCTCACCCAGGACTTGGGGGTGCACCCCATCAGGTCCTGTGAACCTAAGAATATCCTGCTTCTTTAAAGATTCTTTAACCTGCTCCCCCTCTTAGAGTAAGCTGTCCTTGTTCCAGACTTTCCTTCTCATATTAGGAACCTTGGATTCCCACTAATTGGTCTTACAAGGAGATATTGAGGTATCAGGGACTTCTTTCATGTTTTTTGCCACCAAGAAAATGCAAAATTGGTTTTTTGCAATAGATAATCAGATAATATTTTTAATAGTAGCACCTCTGGAAAGCATGTGAGATGGAAAAAATACATAGGAAGGAGGAAGAGTATCAGTTAAAAGACTAATCAAACAACCCTGTTGCAACCAAATGGAGATGTTGCTCTCTTTAAAACAGCAGAGTAATAATTACTGTTTTAAATGAACTTGCCTATGGATTTCCACTCTAAACCCTTTCTTAAATATTTCCTTCTGTTATTTGCTTTTTGCCTTTCACTGTATTGTAAAAGCCTAACTATTTTCAGAGTAATTCTGAGCGTAAATGGGGGGAAACAATAAGATCTATGCAATATAAAAAAAACTGACCTATTTTTGAACACTCCCCTGAAGGTTGCTGACTCTTGCAAGAGGAAATCTGCCATAAGAATGAAATTTTTTCAAAAATTCCTATAGTGGAAGTAATTTGTTGTGGTTTGAATGAGTTATGACCATTTAAATCACCTACTGAATTGTGAATGTCTCCGTCCATAGGCTGAGCGCACTAGCAGAAAGTGCTGCAGCAGTCACCCACGTGTGAATTATACATGGCAAAAGTTTGCCCATTTTAGCAGTATCAGGAAAGGAGCCTGTGAAATCAGTTCATGGTTTTGCTCAGAGGCTGCAGGAACAGGTGGTGCTCCCTGGGAGGGCATGGAGGTGAGGGCCTGAGCAAGGCCAGCAGAAGAGACCTGGATGTGGTGGCCACGTCCAGACAGGAACCCAGGCCATAATGCAGTACCGTAGTCATTGTGTGAGGCTGGGCCAGAGAATGTAATGGCATGGCTAGGACTGGGTCAGAGAGGGCTGGGTAGGGCTGGGGGGACAGTGATGGATGGGACATCAGTGTCTAGGTGGAGGTCAAGTTCAGGCTAAGTGGTGCCATGGGGACAGGGTGCCAGAAACTGCAAGGCCTGAGGCTGGGCAGAGCTAGGCTGTGGGGAGCTGGAGATCAGTCCTGCAGTGGTAGCACTGGGACCAGGGGCTGACAGAACCAGGAGTGGATGCTGAGGTGGGGCTCTCTGCCAGGGTGAAGCCTGGTGAAGCCGGCTAGTGCTTTCTGGGTCCCAAGAGTATCTTCTTCTTCTGTATTTCTGTAAAACTTTTAATATGTAATATTGATCAGCATCTTCATTAATAACATGGATAATGAGACGAAGTGCACCCTAAACAAATTCACAGACAATAATAAATTGGCATGATAAGTCTGACACCCTGCTGTTCTCTGTGGGCTGGAGAGGGCATTAGACAGAAGTCTGACACAGTTCAACAATGTCCTCTTCCTGGAGAGGAATAGTCCTGAGGACCAGAAACAGATTTTTACTGAGCTTTGGCCCTCATACCGCCTGGCACTTGCTAAATGAAATTTTAGTAGACAGCTACATTTTGAATGAAGTCCTAAAGTACACCTCTGAGGCCCCCAGAAATCTCTAAACATTGCTATTGCTCTTGTCCTTAATCACAAGCTGCACAAGGGGAGGTTTACATTGGAGGTTAGGAGGAATTTCTTCACAGAAAGGATGGTTAAACGTTGGAATGGACTGTCCAGGGAGCTGGTGTCTAAGAAAAGACTGGATGTGGCACTCAGTGGTCTAGTTGATGAAATTGTGTTAGGTCACATGTTGGACTTGATATCTCAGAGGATTTTTCCAACATAATTGATTCTGTGAAATAATTTTAACTTTCAGTCAAAAAAGAAAAAGACTTTTTTTCTCCCCTGGTAAATCAGTAAAGAGCTGTGTTGTCAGTCAAAGCCTGCCCAGGTGCCTTGTCAAGTTTTATTACTGATTGGAATCACAGAAGCAATTCAATCAGTTCCACAGCAATAAATTTTTATGAAATAGAGACTTTTAAAGATGTTTAGGTGCTCAGAGACATAACAACCTCCAAACACCTTCAAAAATATTGTCTTTGTCTTACCAACAATACTTCTCCTTGGATAAACTGCTGCTTATATGTAGTGCAACGTGGGTGAAATCCCAGTTGCAGTGTCTGACATCAGATTGCAATAGCTTGTTTGTGGCAATTAAGAACAGGATTTGTTTACAGCACAAACACTGATAAAATCAGAGTGAGATCCATAAGTTTAAGTTTATTAGCCATTCTCTGGGTATTGCAACAATTTAGATTTTTAATGGGATTCCCGTTTTAGAACTCTTGTGAAGTATGTTCTTTTCCACTTCACATGAAGTACCTTTTACTAGTTTCATATTAGTAAATAGCTGAGATTCATTCTTGGCATATGAAATTAACCAGCAAGAGCCTGTGTTTTCATCTGAATTATTCAGATTGTTAAAAGAGTATTATTTTTCTTCTTTATGCTACTACTGCATTTTACAAATCCGGGGCAAACAAAACTGATGTTGCAATAAGTAATATCTGAATATTTCCATTCAATAATTTTTTTTAATTATCAGATATTTATATTAAATAAATGTGTGGATGTATGTGGCCTAACATAATTGGATGTTTCATTAGTTAATTTCTAGAACTACAGGAAAAATTTACTATGGCCAGATTGACAGTTGAAGCACATGTGACCTGCTGGAAGCATGACATATTACATTATATCCAAAACCAACAGATGGAGATAGGAAGAGTACAGCTATTATTTAGGGCCCAAAAAGTTTTGGCTTCATAATTTGTTTGTGAAAGTTAGCTTGTGGACTAACTAGTAAGGACAGCCTGTGTAAAAGTGATATTTTAAAGAGATGGTAGCAACATCCGAGCAGATCCAAAATATAGTCCCATCACAGCTGATGCAATGCACACTGCACCATGCATGCTGAACTCTCTGCCTAAAATTGGAAGACAAATGGACAAGTTATTTGTTTAAAGTTGTGACTTTATTTCCAGTGAGACAAATGTTTTGCACCACCTTAATCAAACATACTGTAACGTACCGAAGAGAATCTTGAAAGAAATACTAGAGAGCTCCTAAAGCATATGAATTAGTGATAGGTCAATTGCTTTCTTCTGTGTAACCATACTCCCTCTCAGGTATTTCCCTGTGTATTGAGCTGAACCGAAGCAGTGTTACTGGATTCACAAATTAGTCCAGATGGCATTTGTTCTGATATTCAGAAAGCTGAAAATCTTTCCTCCTTTTACTCTTGCATTTCTACAGACCTCTGCAGAGAATTGCCAATCTCTCACAGGCACAATACCAAAAGCAGGGACAGAGTACTGTATGTGGTTTAATGCTCTGTGCAATTTAAAAGATTTAAACACTCAAAGTTATTTTTAAGCCTTTTAAACCATAGCACTTCATATCACAGCTTAATAGTTCCTTTAATTTCTTATTTTTATGTCTACAGTGTTTTTAAAAAAAACTGAGCCAAATAAAGTATGATTGACTATTAATTTATGTAGAGTGCGACCACCAATACATGTGTAAGAATTTTCAGCATCAACTTACAGCATCAAGAGGGAATGTTTTCTTTTCTACATAATTTTAAAATCAAATTATATGTATTTATGTGTAGATAAACATAAAAATGTACAATATCATTGAAGGTTTTGGTCTGATTTATAGCCTTGACCATCATAGTTTCTAAATCACTGGAAAATAAGTTTGTAAATACTGGTCTATTGCATCCTTGACAAAATGATCCGCAATAAGACATGGAGGAATAAATAGATGTTAGAAGAAAATTCCTTAAAACAAGTGTTAAAACTGTGATCACCTGTTCAGCTGGAAAAGCAAAGAAGCCAAACTAAGTCAGATAGAAATGCCTTGTGAAAAAAAAAGTGCAAAAACCCAAGAGAAAACAACCCCTAGCTGAATATCATCGATGAAGATTCAAAATTTTTTGGGAATGGTTGCTTTTAGGGACCATTTTAATTAGGGAAACTCTATAATAAAGGAATCAGAAATGATGTGGCAGTCTATTACTAAGTAGTGCTCATGATCAAATTTTAGTGTGGCAAGAGCTGTAGAATGAGTTTGTAACAGAAGGTGAGCTTAGCAAAAGCCTATTCTACTTAAGTCATTTTGCATACTCCCACCATAAACAAAATCAACCATAAATCAAGACAGAGAGTTCAGAAAATAGGAGTCAGGTTATGATAATGCTGGTGTTAATCAGAGATGTTAAGGGATTAGGTCCGGGTCTTTTTGATACTATGTCAGAAAGAACGGACACTGGAGTTGTAAAGCACAGCTAGATCTACAAAAAATCTGTCAGGTTTTAGATTGCAGTGATACCACCTGCACGTGTGATTAGTTAAATTAAAAACCTCCACATTATAGACATGACCCTCTGGGTAAGTAGAGCAATTCAGCTAGCTAGTGACAGTGGGAGATGCTCCTTTAGCAAGACCCCTCAACGGAGGGCATTTTTTGGGTGTCCATGGTACTCACCTTTGCCAATGTCTGCAGATGTTGCATTTTGGATGTTGGAAGTTACACCCCTGCTTACCTCTTATGGATTGATTTTCCATAAGCTTGTCTTATGCATGCTTCTATCTGGTGATACCTCTTGGAAAACTTCACTCAAAATCCAGAACTTGCTTAGGGGCTGTGTACTGTTTTAAAATGATTTCCTTCTAGTTTCAACGACTGAACCTTAGTTATTGTATAAGTTGGTGGGTGTCATTCACCTTATCTGCTTTCAGGATTTTATAAACCTTGATCATATAGTAGGTTATGCTTTGCCTAAATAAAGAATTAAAATATTTTCAGTGACAACTCACCAGACATTTTTTCATCCTGAGGTTATTTTAGGTTTTTTATCTCTGTACATTTCTAAATGCACAATGTCGTACTTCAGATGCAGAAATCAGAACCACACAGAGTACTTAAGATGTTGGTGCAGCAAGGTCTTTAACAGAGCAAAATTATGTTCTCTGTCTTGTTCTCCATACCCTTCCCAGTGATGCACAATATTTTCTGGGCTTTTTTTTGTCTGCTGCTGAATGTGAAGCCATGTATTTCAGATATGTCAACATATAGGGACCTGACAATTAATATTCGGTGTACATTTAATTCAGGTAGGTTATTAGAAAACCATTGTTAAGGCAATACTGCACAGTTTTTGGAACTGACAGGTTTCTAGATTTGGGATCACCATCAGCGACTTTAAACTGGAGTATTTGAAAATATTACATTACAATTATCTTCTGGCTATAACTCTTACATTGTACCAGTTTTTTGTATAGGTGACCTTCAACCTAGTTGGATTTTTTCCTACTGAATATATCTAAAAATGTTCATAGATTATAATAGTCTACAAAAAAAAGTCATATAATACAGATGTATATTTAAACTAGATATTATGTCCTTACATTTTTTCACTTAATTCATTAATTTCACCTGGGATAGAGTCATACTGAGTGTTTTTCAACTGAGTGCTCAACCATGGTGGCATAATTTTAGTGGTGATTGTTACTTGGTATGCTATATGATACCTATATGTTTTAACTCCTCTGGAAGGGACTCTCATTGATAGTATTACCAGCGTTGTGTAAATAATATACGATAATAGTCTAACTATCTTGCTTGTTTTCATCTACTAGCTAATTTAAAACTCTTGCTGATATCTGCATCAGGTTTCACATCTGCACTTGGAAACTTCTGCAGTTTAGCTCCCTGTGGGTTTTTTTTTCAGTTATTGTGTCTCAATTCTTATTAAGACTGTTTCTCTTTGGTAAATTTTGAAACTACTTTCAATTTTCATCCAAAATTATTTGTGGTCTTCCTTGTGCTTTATTAACTTACAGTACTCTTTCATCTACTAATTCGTCTTCAGTATTTATCACTGTTCCTCTACCTGTGCAGCATCAGAAGGAAATTCAATGGTTTTTCAGCCAATTCCTGTAATTTTTCTCTTTATATTTGATCTAATCTGTAAGCCTGAATTTAGTGAGTATCTCTATGACAACAACTTGCAGATCAGCTTCTCTTCTTCTCTCCTTGTCTAATCAAACCCCTCTTTTTTTTTTCTCTCTCCTTTTCTCTATTTCTTGATTGGCATTGATGGTACTACCATCCAGCCTATCACGCAAATGTATAATGTGGTTGTGACATTCTTCTTCAATTTCTAGATTTTCAAATCTGGAATGTGCTCAAAAACCTGATGCTTTTGTGAGTATAATAACTTAAGATGTGGGTGTTATGGATATTTCTTTCCCAAGTAGCCATATGGCTAAAACTCTCCTCCAGACTTTTATCATATTATGTGTCAGTTTTTGCAGCACCCTTTTCTGTGGCTTTGCTTATGTGAGTCAGAATTCTGCTACAAGAAGTAATTTCTCATCTTTTTATTTTCACCCTGCAATTTATGCTTATTTCACTAACATTATCTGCTTCTTTTAATTTTTCAGCACCAAAACCTGTAATTCCCATTTTCCCTTTCCTTTTTTCCATCAACTATCATTTTCATGGACTCTCACTTTCACCTTACTCATAATATCAGTTCTTATCATTCCGTCTTTCTAGCATACCTCTACTTTTTCCCAGGCTCAAACACATCCTTTGGAAATACACTTAGAGCAAAAAGTAATTCAATTATCCCTTCCAAGCACCACTTCGTGGTGAACACCATAAAATTGCCAGACAATAACTGAAATTTCTACATTACTACCACAGTACAAACAGTATTTTCATCAACAGCATCCTTTGAAAGAATATTGTGAAGATTGGTTTTGTAAGAATGAGCATTTTCTTCTTCTATTATATAAATATATTAAGTTTCTTTTCTAATAATTGCCTGTTTTGAGGAAAAAGAGATTTTTTCACTTTAGGTGACTGTGATTCATGTAATAATAAATCACTCCTGTTTCACTAGGCACATTAAGTCCCACTTCAAATTAATAGATTACACTGATACAGCTGAGAAAAAAATCAAAGAGTTCAGGAACACCTGAATATTTATGAATTCAAAACCGCAGCCCCTGTAATATGGTGCCATATTTGGCTTCCCCTCCATTGTTCAGTTCCAAAAACAGGATACTACTGATTCTTCTGGCTTGATTTTGAAGCATTTGCAAGGGGAAGAATGTATCTAACTACACTACTTGGGTACTATTTTGTAGCACAAAGAATCTAACTGTGTTTGTAGAACCATGCAGTTAAAAATATGTGTGCAGCAAATTAAAAACAAGAGCTCTAAAAAGAGAACCATGCAGCCTGGAGGCAAGTGTCTGAAAACGTGAAAGCCTTGCTCTGTGTGCTAGTTTCCAGTCATTTGTACCTCACTCAGCCTACAGCAATACCACAGAAAAAGTCATATACTTTGTTCCATGTTTCAGGAAATTTTTACCTCATGATTTAGAAATATAAGAAGATTCTTATATTACTGCACACTAAGGTTATAATGTGTCACGTATGCTTGTGTGCAGTGTAGGGGCAGGGGGTTGGTTTCCATCCTCAGTTGAAGGCGGGAATGATTAAGGGCCTAATTTCTTCTTCCAAGTGTATGCAAAACCTCCAAATGAAACCTTTTCTTCTATCTTCTGTCTTTATTTTTGACAGTTTAATTTATCTCTCATTTATTCAGCAAACAAAGAATGTTGAGCTATGTTCAATTCTGACTCTGCAGGGCTGGCCACCAGAGGTTCATGTCTCCTCTGGAAAGTGGGATAAAAACATTCCTACCTCACAAGGTGTTTCTAATCTGCTAAACAATCATGTCTGAGATTTTCACTTGTAGAGAATACAGAATGCTTGTAGTGTACCAGCAAGCTGATCAAAAACCTTCCCTTTCCCTTGAAAACTCACTTTGAGCATCCTTGTACAGTACATTCCTTTGTCATCTTCAATTAATACAGAAATTCTGTATATATCATCCTGAAAATGAGCAAATTTTTAAAGTGGTTTTCTGTTTGTTTTGGGGTAGGTTTTATCTAGGGGTTTGTTACTGTTTGCATTAGAGCAGTCCAACATGACCCAGTTTTGGGGCTCTGAAGTTAGGTTTCTGGGTTTGTTTCAAGATGAGCCTTTTGTCTGGCACACAAGCAATATGAAAGTTTCAGACTTGTGACTATCCCAGCTTAAAGAAGCAATCTTTGAGAATATTTCCAAAGACTGGAAAAGTATTTCAGCTCCCAGATACCCTTTCTGAAAGGTAGTGTAACCTTAAGGAGTCTAGAAATCGAATGTCAGTGGTACATAAGAATCTGCAAAATAACTTTGAATTAAGGTTTAAGAGTCTTAACAGGAAAAAGAGACAACCTACTTGGTCTTACGCAATTATCCTGTCAATTGCTAAGTTTTGCTCTAATGTTAATATGCTCTGAAATGGAAGTTGTGAAGTGCTGTATCTACCCTTGAGTTTTCTGATCAGTAGCATTTGCTCATGTCTAGCTATCGTAGTACAACACTGCACATTCGAGCACTGGTTGGTTTTACTAAATCTTGGCATGAAACCCACTGGATGAATCCTTAGATAGACCTACTCAAACGTCAATTCCTGATTGATTCTTATAGCTGTAAGACTTATCTTAATCTGGAATTTATTTATTTAGCCCTGATATAATATATGTACAGAGTTTAGAGTTACAGGTTAGAGATTTTATAAGCATTCTTATCTACCCTTCTTGAAGACAGAGGAGAAAAGAGAGAAATACCCTAATATGTTCATATTTCTTCTGATGATAGTTTGAACTCTTGAAATGTTTTCACATTTTTCTAAGGCCCAAATCTTCTAATTCTCAAGAGTTTTGAAAATACAAATTAATTACTAGAACAAATAGTTTTCTGGGTGATTATTCAAAGAGTAATGCACAATTCCCTTACAGCTACTCAAGCCTGGCCTTTGAAGTGCATAATACTGGTACTCATGGGTTTTGGTTTATATCTTCATCTCCCAGATATCTAGCATGGGATAAAGCTAACACTGTGGCTGTCGTGAGTTGTAATACAGATTTTGTGCCTCCCCTTCTGAAGTGCCTAGTAAGTGCTCTGACTCTTTAAACAGCAGGGTGATCCAGCACACTGAATAGAGAACAGAGGGCAGCAAACCTCATTAAAGGTTAAAAATTTAAAGGAAAATGTTTCCAGTTCACTTATTCGATTCCCTATTAAAGCAATCTTACATTCTTTTGAGAAAATACAATTTTTAAATAATTCTTCATGCACACAGAAACATCCTTTTACTAATCTGTATGCCTGATTAATATTTGTATACTATTATTCACTGTTAACTGTCACATTTACATAACCGTCCTGAAAAAAATATGCAAGTTGATTCTTTGCCTTTACTTTGTGATTTCTTGTTTTCATGAGGGAAAAAGATGTATATTCAGCTTTTACAAACAAGAAATTGTTACCTTCTTTTTTATTCTCATACAGATATCAAGACTATGTTGTTCATGACAGCATGGTAACTTATCCCAGGGTGAAATCTTAAAAGCTTGCTTGATAATAACAAATGGAAGTAATACTTGAGGAAAAATGGGAAGGTTAAGGGATTTTTTTTATTCTTATTTGTTTGGTTTAATCTGCCTGTCTAAACCCTGCTGCTGGTTTACATATTGACATATCCCTCTAAGTTTTGTCTCCCAACAACAGGAGGCCTAGATAGCACAGCTTCACTGTCACTGAGCCAAAACCAGAGGACTTTCATCTAGGTTGCAAACAGCAGATGTTCATGCATCAGATGTGGAGAATTTTGTCTCTCTTCATAATGACATGTTTTATTGCTGTAATTTTGGAGGGCAGAAATCTGGCCAACTATGTGGATGAGTTGGAGAGGACTAAAGAACATTTTTGCAGATTAGGGATTATGGTCACTTCTGACAGCTCCCTTAATGAAAAAGTAGAGGTTATTTAGAACCAAACGGGTTGCTGAGCTATTCAATCCAGACTAGTTTAATGAGACAGGGAGATGATTTTTGATAAAGAGGGAGCTGCCCCTAACTAAAAACTTTTCTTCAATCCCTCAGCTTTTTTTTTGCCATGTGAATCATCCTCTGAGGAATAGTGTTTTACAAGCCTTTTAATCAATGACAAAGACATTTCTTTTTCAAGCAGATGACATTTTTTCCCCTGAATATATGCCAAAGCTATCTGAAAGAGAATGCTTCAGAGGTGTTCCAGCCAGTTGTTGATAACTAGGTATAAAAAAGCTTGTTCTTATTCCACAATAATGCCTTATTCCACAGGAGTTGAGTCCATTCGCCTTATAGGAGTAGAGTCCATATGCTGCAAGTATAGCAGCCTCACCAATAAAGACGTTAATCTGATGATATGGAGTGATGAATTTGAGGCTTCTGTACTATTCTCAAAATACCTGCAGGTACCATTTTAAAGAATGTACAGGAATATGTGTATTTCTCCCAAGATTCTTTTCTCTCTGCATATTTATGACCCTAGAGTTTTGTGCTCCAGCTCTACCTCCTTGGCTTGTCTCTTTCCATGTTAGTGTGGTTGCTGACCTGCTTTCTCAAATGGCCTCTGTTTCCCTTTCTTTCTTTCCTTTTTTAAATCAGCCATCAGAATATAATCCATTTAATTTTCACAGCTGGCCTCTTTGATTTACTATTTATCAGAAAGGAAGGAAGGACTGATGGCTCTGAATCATAGAATTATAGACCAATAGAATTATCTGAGTTGGAAGGGACCTTAAACACCATCTAGTTCCAGCCACTAGAGAAGCACTGAACTATTGCTGGAATTCCAATTCCTCGTCATTTTAAATCTGAATAATTTCATTCAGAAACAGGGATAAAATTTTGCTTCTGAAACATATCCAAATAGCTGTCCAGGACACTCACAATAATCATACTTATTTGATGTGTTTAAATTATTGTCCGAATACACATAACGAGTACTTCTTGCTTATAATGGAAAATTTAATGCATAATTATTTAGTTTTGTGACACTATTGATCCAAAGCAAAAAAAAAAGACATTATTGCACCTGTTATTTCAAACAAAGGAAATCAAATATACACAGTAAAATTTCTGTCACTGTGCAATCAGAACAGGGGCATCTACTCATTAAAAATACAACTTTATTAATACAACAATTGAGCTTTTATCATGCAAATGCATCTGTCACACAGGATTGTAGTATATCATCATGTAAATTTATATTTCCATCGCAGTTTCTTCTTTCAGAATATGATTTCAGAGTATCTCAGAATTGTCATCTGACAGGTGCTGATTTTTGTGTCCTACGATTAGTGATGTTTTCATGTAGGGAGGGGGTACTCAGAGTCTTTTTGTTAAGACTCATATTTATGTGTCTGTTTTTCTATTTTTGAGCTTCAGAAAGTGGCTGTGGAAAAGTGTCAAAACGCATTTGCTCCTCTTTCTTAGCAAATGCTGTGAGATGATTCTACCCATAATCACCTTCCCAAAACACCAATGCAGGAATTCCAGCTTATTGTACCAGTCTACACTGATGTTTTACAGTGATTGTGCCTGCTCCATGGGATAACTGAAACTATTTGCTGATGTTGTAGCAGTAAACTGAACTGGAAGATTTAAATTTTCCAAATCCTCTATGTAATATTGGCATAGCAACCTGGAACCAGTGGCCTTTCTTTGGTCACTGAACTGAAGCAAAATTCACCAAAACAAAGTAAGAAACATTCAAGATGCTATGATGATACTTTCTTGATATGGTAATAATTGACTGGAATTTTAAAATGCCCCAACAATGGTGACTCAAATTTTAATTCAAAATAAAAGCTGTTACTTCTGTTAAATGAATGTCAAAAATGAGTAATGTGTGAACCATATCACCCAAAAAGCCCCCCAATAAATTAACTTCAGTCAGAAAAGCTTTCCCAACACACGTCCATAAGAAAAAACAATGAGATAAGAATAACATAGAATAACATAAGATTTCTTGCATAGCTTTTCTTTTTAACGAATGAGATACTGAATATATGACAAGTTCCATCAGGAAACTAAACCCATTATTATTTTGATCCATAAAGTATAGCATCTTCTACTTTGAGGGTTTACATCTCAGAACCTGACACAGATAGAGCAGGTATCAAAAGGGTACCACTAAACTAAAAGGTAAGATGTTTTTCTGCTTTCATTTACACGGAGCTAGTGAACAGACACTGGTAATTAGCTGCTTCAGAGAGTCAGAGACCACTGCTAGCTCCACTGCCAGGACTTGCAGCAAACACATAAAGCACATGTGCTTGGTTTCCTAAATATTTTCCTCCTTCCATTTCTTTAAGTAACATTTAACTGTAGATACATGTGGCCAGACTACAGTGTGAGAAAACGTTTGGAAAAAAGGACACATTTCAGAAATTGGAAGGATCATAGTGAATCTATTCAAATTCTTAACATTGTGGATGACTAAGTAGTGTTTGAAGTCTTACTGCTGAATCCTTTAGTATCTGTGAGGTCACCATTAGAACACTGGAAAATACAGAAATAATTTTGTAGATGTTATAGTAGAAATTCATTCCTTTCAAACTTAAACAGGAAATGGGAGAACAGAGGCCAATGTGGTTAGAGGATATAAAAAGTTAGTATAAGTAATAAGCAGAAGGGTTTTAAGTAATAGAAACAATCTGGAAACAGAAAACACTGGGAGTCATAAAAATGTTAAAAACCAAAAGGAAGGAGTGAGTGTAGAATTACAGGGTATATTTCAACCACCTATAAAGACTTCTTTAAATAAAGTATACTCACAGTGAGCAGCAGGAAAGTAAAACAGGCAGAGAAATACGAAAATTAACTAGTAAAATAGCTATAGAAATTCCAGCCGAAGAAATGGCATATTTCATAATGCCATTTTGCTTCACAAGTGAGAGGATAAAACAAGTAGACATGCAAAACATGTATCTAAAATTAGGATTGTTTGATCACAGAATAGAATATTCTGAGTTGGAAGGGACCCACAAGGATCATGGAAGTCCAACTCCTGGTCTTATGCAGGGTAGCCACAACAGGCACACCATGTGCCTGAGAGCATTTTCCAAATGCTTCTTGAACTCTGTCAGGCTGGTGCTGTAACCACTTCCCTGGGGAGCCTGTTCAGTGCCCAGCCACCCTCTGGGTGAAGAACCTTTTTCTAATATCCAATCTAAACCTTCCCTGACACAACTTCAGGCCATTCCCTTGGGTCCTGTCACTGGTCACCACAGAGACCAGATCAGTGCCTGCCTCTCCTCTTCCCCTCACAAGAAGTTGTAACTGCAGTGAGGTCTCCCCTCAGTCTCCTCTTCTCCAGGCTGAACAGACCAAGTGACCTCATTCACCCCTTTTATGACTTTCCCTCCCCTGCACCATCCTCACTGCCCTCCTTTGGACACCCCTCTAATAACTCAATGTCTTTTTTGTGTTGTGGCACCCAAAACTGCCCCCAGCGGTTGAGGTGACCCTAAATGAGTTTTGGGTTAGGAAAGAAGGAAGATGGTTATCATGTCATGTGTAATTCTGTGCAGAGCACCAAGAGTTTCATATAGCTTCATGGACTGAATCATATTTTTCTGAAGATAATATTTTTTGGAGTAACTACCACAGAATCACAGAATCACAAAATATGCTGACTTGGAAGGGACCCCCAAGGATCACAAAGTCCAACTTTAAGTCAATGGCTTGTACTGGGATCAAACCTGTGACCTTGACATAAGAGCACAATGCTCTTATTTCAATAATGTATTTTCTGATGAAATGAAATAAAAAAAAAAAAAAAATTCAGTAAAGTGATCAGATTGATAAAGAATCTATACCTTCTTAAATCCCTCAAAGACATAATTTCAAGTGGTGATCATTTGATATGCAGAGTAGAAGAATTACATTTAACTGCCAGAAATATCTCTTTTTGCTTCTCACAATTATTTGAAAGACTTTCGTACTGGGAAAAGAAGGCACAGATACTACTTAAAATACTTCAAAACATTTTTTTCTTTGTTGTATTCCTGTGCTTTATCCTAAGGCTTAGCCAAAGTTGGTTTACATACATTTTGAAAAGCTTAACAGTGCAGTTGTGTTCTGTCGCAAAAAGATATTTCATGTTCAGGGAGTGGCCTAGAAACACAGGCTCCCAGGACATAGATGAAGGTTACAGGGCAGGAAACAGCAGTGCAGGTCTCTGCCCTGGACCAGAATTCTGCACTGTGCACTCTTAGCAACATGGAAGGGACACTAACAACGTGTGGTAGGCTGTAGGCACTCACATGATCTAATATGTAGATACTGTAAATTTCTCAACTGTTTTTGTGTAGGATCCATAGAACAGGAGGCTCACTCAAAATCTGACTTAAAATGTCTGAAAGGAGAAATTAGCTTTCTGGCCCCAAGTCCTGTTCCTGTTGCAGTGGCCTGTACTGTAAGGTAGGGCAAAGCAGGTGCCTGGAGCATACACTTGCAGTGTGTGGACTTCTGCAAGGTTAAACATGATGCATGAAAGGGTGAAACAGATCTTATTAGATTACAACTGCTCAGACATCTGCTTAATATAACAGTTGACAATAAAGTGTATTTTTCTGACTTCTGCCAGGGATTAAATGAAACAAGTTAGTTCCTTCTAATACACACTAAAGTAAGAAAACCACTGTAATTCTATTGTTGACTGATACAGGTACAGCTGACTTTTTTATATCTCTGATACCCTGGTTTTCTGTGTTCGGATCTCTTGGGTTTGGGATAAATACCTACTGTGCTATTGCAAATACAGCACTTGCATAGAAATACTTAAGGCAGAATACATTCAGAATATTTTAGAAAAAGGGATTCAATCTAAGCAATTTGTCTGTGTACTGAAAGATTAATGTCATGTCTTGGAGTGCAGGAACTTTGATAGTGTCAGGACATGTTTTCACTCACAGGACATAGCACAGTGCATTCCCAGTCTTGGGTCATATCTGTACAGTTGAACTGGAGCTGCTTATCACTAACAGCTGAGATACGACCTCGTTGCTTTTCTTTGAATATCTTCACTGCCATGTGAAGAAAAATTCCACATTTTACCTGATGGAAACTAACACATATCATCATCTATTTTTCTTTATCCACCTTCTCTCATGGGTGATTTGACTACCCCAAAAATCATATATTTTAGGGCAAGTTAGGGGAATCCTTTTTCTTAAATGGTCAATTACTAACCACTTGGCAGTGTCTTCATATAATTTAAGGGAAATAGTCATAGCATACTTGGTTTTTTCCTCCAAAATGGGGTCCAGTGTTGCTTCTGTGAAAAATACTATTTTCAATCAAGACAGTAATTTTCACTAGGAAAAAAAAGTCATTCATGGGAGATCATCTGATGTTTTCTGGAAGGCAGTATCAGATGCTTTCTTTAATACAGTATTGCAGTTTACATAAAGGCTTCATCAGCCTATTGGTTGGGAAAACATTTTTACCCTCTAGCAGTTTGTTAAGTTTTGTCCAATCCATCAAACAAACATTTGTATTCTGTATGGTGCTGCTTGCAATATCCCAGTCATATAACTGAAATATGTCACCAAGTGATGCAAGCAGGTGCTGGATCTGATTCATAACCATGCTAAATCTTTTTTTGAACATTTCAGAGTTGTAATATTTCATATTTTCATATCACTTTCCATTCTGTGAGTTCTAAAGGCTTAAATTTCCCATCCAGGAAGGCAGAAAGCACAAGCTAAATGAAGAATCAGAGGTGATGTTCTCTTTTAAAAAACTTTCCTTTTAGTTTGGAGAAGGCCAATTACCTCTTTGCATATGTATCAAAAAAATAAAAAGACAATGGATGATAGCCTACTTACAATTTTTATCACTTTTAAATATAAAGTTTCACTAGTCTTGGTGGCAATGGAGTTTGGATCTTTACACATGGAAAGTACCCTTCCTGCAAAATATTGCTCAATTTGAAACATGTCTAGAAAAAATTTTTTAAAATAATATTTCAGAAGAAATAAAATATGGTTTACTTTTACAGCCTTTTTTTCTGCTTTCTGTCAATGTGTGGTAAAATGCCAATAATTTCTGGAAGCTTAGAAAAATTTTTAAAAATTTCATTCTGTGCCAAACAAATATATATCTTTCCAGTGTGTCCAGAAGATTTGATACCAGGTAGCTGTAGCTGTGTCATCGAAGCTTCTTTATTCTAAACCTACCCTCTTCATTTTTATCCTGCTCTCTCTGGAAACGAAATAGTTAACAAAGAGCACCCACAAGCAAGGAGTAGTCCACTACCACATGTGTATTCTAAGGTCTTCATTTGTCTGCAGAATATTTATTTGAAGTAAGATTAATTGGTGCCTTGAGTCTTACTTTACTAAGATGTTGTTTTTTAGCTTGCCATGGATAATCATAACAAATCGAGCTTCTTCTGTTCCCACGTTCAGTTAGAAGTCACTTGCAGCTTATCATCCATTTCAGCAACAGGTGCCCAAGCACTTTCTCAGAGGAGCAGGACTTCCTGGCTAGAAGCCAATAGTATACTCAAATATTCTTATTAAAAAGAAAAAAAAAAAGAAAAAGAAGAAAAAACAGAAAGATATTTCAGAGACAACTTCGGAAAGATATAGAAATCTAGTCCCATGGCTTATCTCTGCAATTTCAACACTTCAATATCTATTTTCCCCAAAAAAAGCCCACCCAAAATGCTATAAGCAAGAGTTCCCCACTGACATTTTCCATTTAAAATTACTATTATTCTGGCTTAAGATAAGTGTCCTAGTATACAAAGAGCAATTCCTAGACAACAAGTCTAATAGCATGCGATAATAAACAAACAAGATGTCTGATTACTTGATCAACACATAATTCTATAACCACTTAAAATATTCTCTTGTGTTTGAGGTTTATAAAATCTATCCACAGCTTTAAGCATTTTCATGTGGCATCTTTGTCAAAATTAGAAAAAATTCTGTTTATCCATATGAGTTTAGTATTCAGCTAGACTGATACATGGAGTACCACATCATCTTTCCACCTCTTTTTAACAATCCTGAATCTCAAAGGGTGCATATGACAGAAGGGGAAGGGACTAACATACTTCATATCAGTGAAGTCTCCTCTCTGTTTAATGGACCTGGCCTTTATTGCACTGCTGAAGCTTACTGAGCTTATGTGCAATGACAGCCTGCTAATATATTGTCTCTTTAGTCAGCATGAAGTAAAAAAAGTATTGGACTTGGAAAGGCTAAAATTTTGCCAGCCCAGTCAATACATGCTTATGATTCTGGGGCCATAGGATAGTCATTTATTCTCTAGCTGTTCATTATTACTGCAATTATTCATTAATTCTACAAGACTTCTTGTTGAATAATCTTTAGTGGCCTCCCAAAGATTCACAAGTTTGAAGTGCACATTGGGCTTATAAATACTTCCTCAGAAAAGTTAATCTGTTTAACTAGCTACACTTCTTGGAGCACTGGCAGCAACATAGAGAGATGTTTTAAGAAACATAACAATGGGAGACAGATTATACAACCTGCCAACACATAAACTCCTGTATTTTTATTCCTTATTTTGTAGATCCCCCTGCTACTTGGGCTTAAGTAGAAATAACCACTGGTTTCCATTTGACATCATCTCTTCCCTAACAGACTGCTGCTGTTTGCCTTTTTCATACTCAGGAATTGAACAGGAGTCGTGTGTTTTCTACTTCAAAAAAGAAACAGAGAAACAATGCTTCATTTGGAGTCAGATACATTGCTTAAAGACAAAAAAATGGGCAGGTCCTTGAAAGGACATCTGCTTTTGAGAACATAAGAATTAAACTTTATCCTGAAACTTGCTGTTGGTTTTGAGTGGTTTGGGTTTTTTATCTTATGCTGCAAGTATTTTTCTCCCTAGCCTCTTCCTTTTAGATCAGATTTAATCTTGCCAGTGCTTTCCATCACTTAAATTTTAATATAATTCCTTCTCTCTCCAGAGGGTATAAAAATAAAAGTAAACTTCAGAAGACTTTTTTAAATTTAGACTAAAGGGAAGAGGAAAGGGAGGAAGAATACAACAATCTCAGCACAGAAGCATTTAATCTAAAGACTGTGCTGATGGGAAAAAAAAGCCCTACTACAGACATGATAACTGTAATTTCTGTTTGAGTAAAGACATATGTAACTAAGACAGAAACAAGAGCTCTCTATTTCACTCCATCTGTGATTCAAACTCACTATTGATTCTGAGTACTCTGAGCAAAACAATTTCAAACATTTTAGTCAGTATCTGGCAGACACCTCCAGTTTCTGATGAAAGAGGACATAAGAGAGACTGATGATGATATTGGCTGTGTTATTTCTAACTTTTTTTCTGTATCATTTCAAGTGAGTGTATTTTACTAACGACACACCTGTAGCTCCAGGTTGTTGATTCTTGTATACTGCTTTATATTCTTACACTTGGGGAAAAAACCACAAATCAAATCAAAGTTAGAGGGTAATGTTAACCTATATATAAAGTTTCAAAATATAAATTCCCACCATTGAGTTGTAAGAGAAGCAAGTTGCATTTGAGTGGGAATTTTCTGTAAATTTCTACTCTTTCCCAAGAGAGCTTGCACTTTTTCCTTGTTTCTTCTTTTTTTCTTTTTTCCATTTACAGGGAAGGAGGGAAAATATGCCTGGCAGGAAAGCATGGAGAATTTCATTCTTAGTGATAACCAAGTGTTTGCTTTCTCCCAGCTCTCAATCTGCCTATCTGACTAATTGGTGTGACATTAAAGAGGTCTTAAGACAAACGGATTGTGAACCTACTTCAAAGATACTAAAATTGGAAGGGGAAAGGGGGACAGAATCTGCTTTTGATTTCCGGTACTAAAGAAAAAGTTCAAGAAAACAACAAAGAAACTCCTGGCTTTGAATTCTCTTCAGCTGTTGGGTACTTCTTTATAGTACAACTTTCGGTGGGAAGAAATTTCTATTTTTCATTAATTTCTACTATGCAAGTATTTACTGAGATTCTAAAATTCACATATTTCTAACTTTCATGTTCTGCAATGTCAGTTAGTTTTCTCTGTGAATATGAGTACCTCACGAGACATCAGTTTGTTTTCTTAAATGTCTAAGTATATTTTAGAGCTGCCCCACTAATACATGGTACTGTGTACTGCTCCTTGATGCTTAAAACACTTTGAGGTACCTCGATTATTTGGATGCATGTTCAGTGTGTGATTAAGCTTCCATATTATGCTTATAATGTTACATTTTTGCAGAACACAAAGATCTGTGAAAACAAACATGATCTTGTTTTACATGTGATGCTGCTGTTGTGACAGCATGTTTGAAGGGATCAGTCTTGGCAGAAGACATTAAGAGTGGTCTGGAAATACGGGAGCTTTGGCTGCTGAAAAATTACCTAGAGAAAGGTATCCCCTCAGTCTGAGTAAGAGCAAGGAAAATATAAATGTATTTTTCTTGTTCATTAGTTTAGTCAAATAGTATTTGTATTCTAGAGTTACTTTAAAAGAGGACTGAGAGCTAGAATGGAAAATATAAATCACAGAATGACAGAAGCATTTAGATTGGAAAAGACTTCCCAGCCCATCAAATTCAACCTTTGACTGATCACCACCTTGTCAACTAGACCACCTTCTGGTTCTTTCTTGAATATCTCCAGGGGATGGGGACTCAACCACCACCACCTCCTTGGGTGGCTCCAGTGTTAAACAACCCTTTGCATGATGAAATTCCTCCTGATGAATTTGATGAAGGAAAGCTGAACCTCCCTTGGGACAGCTTGAGGCCTGTGCTGCTCATTTCCTGGAAGAAGAGACCGATCCCCACCCCTCCTTTCAGGCAGTTGTACAGAGCAGTAAGGTCTCCCCTGAGCCTCCTTTCCTCCAGGCTAAACACCTGCAGCTCCCTCAGCTGCTCCTCAAGGACCTGTGTTCAAGACCCTTCCCCACCTCTGTTGCCCTTCTCTAGACATGTTCCTGAACCTCAATGTCTTTCATGTTGTGAGGGGCCCAAAACTGAACACAGGGTAAGGTGGTCTAACCAGTGCCCAGTAGAGTGGGATGGTCACTGCCCTGGCCACACTATTTTTGGCACAACCCAGGATGTCGTTGGCCTTCTGGGTCACCTGGGCACATGGCTGGCTCATGTTCACCCACTGTTGAGCACTACCCCCAGCGTGTAGCACTGGAGCTGTTGTGACTGAAGTGTGGGACCTGGCACTGCCTTATTGAACCTTATCCATTTGGCCTCAGCCCATTGATCCAGTCTGCACAGATTCCTCTGCAGAGCCTTCCCACTAGCCAGCAGATCAACACTCCCACCCAACTTAGTGTTGCCCATGAACTTACTGAGGATACTTTTGATCATCTCATCCATACTATTTATTGTCCATAAATATATTAAACAGGACAGGGCCCAACAGTGATTCCTATCAGACAGCAGCAGTGACAAATATCAACTGGATGTAGCTGCATTCACCACCACTCTCTGGTTTCTTACCCAACAAAGATTATACCTGTCCAGGCTCTGGGCTGACAGATTTTCCAGAAGAACGCATTGGGAAATGGTGTCTGTGGCTTTTCTGAAGTCCAGGCAGACAACATCCACAGCCTTCCCCTCACCCACCAGATGGGTCACCATAAAAGGAGACCAGGTTGGTCAGGCAGGATCCACCCTTCCTAAACCTGTGTTTGCTGTGATCCTGGCCCCTTGGCTGTCCTGTATATGCTGAGTGATCACAATCAAGAAGATCTGCTCCATAACATTGCCAGACACTGAGGTCAGGCTGACAGGTCTGTAGTTCCCCAGATTCTCCTTCTGACTCTTCATGTGGATGGGTGTCACCCTGGCCAACCTCCAACCTCCAGTCACCCAGGACCTCCCGAGTGAGCCAGGACTGATGGTAAATAATGGAGGGTGGCTTAGTGAGCTCTTCCACCAGCTACCTCAGTACTTTTGGAAGAATCTGTAGCCAATCCTAGAGACTTATGCGTGTCTAAATGGCTCAGCAGGTCACTACCTACCTCCTCTTGGATTACAGGGGTCTAGTCTGCTCCCAGTCCCTATCTACCAGCTAAGAGGGCTCATTGCCCTGAAGATAACCAGTCTTACTGTTGAAGGCTGAGGCAAAGAAGGTGTTCAGTACCTCAGTTTTTATCTAAATCTAAATGGATGTGTCTGAAGAAGTGGGGCTCTGTGGTATGGTCATATCAATGCTGATACTATGAAACCTGAAACTGGAACATATGAGATGATGCATTTGAATAAAAGTTAGTGAGCTTGTGGGGAAATAAAATTATGTCTGGCAAACTTTTAAAATTCCTCACAAGGTGAGCTGCTGTCTAGTGAGGAATGTGAGTGCAGACAGCCTGCAGGTCAGAGCCTGGATTCTACCATGTGAAAGGAGAAATCTGCTCTGGGAGCATCAGCAGAAGTCACAGTGAATTACTTGCATTTGAATTCTAGAAACTTTTGTTGAGCATCACTACTGACATTTGTCATGCGATGATGTTTCCATCAGTCTTCCTTCCATAATGTTTTGGAAGGACTTCTGAGGAACACCATTGGTAACTAAAGCTCCAAGTGGAAAATCCCATGGAGGCAAAGCAGTTACTGTATGTTTTTCTTTTGTTCTATGTGGTACCACTGTGAGATATGTAGCATAGCTCAATCCAGTTTTAGTAATTACAGTTTACTGCTGATGAAATACTATGAAAAAAACAAATTTTCAATTCTCACCATAAGAAAACATATATGTGTGTTCACACACAGGGATATGTGACTGGAATTGAGGATTATTTTTTTCTAGAACTGGGAAAGTTAAAACTCTTGAGAATTTTAAAACATTTGCTCTTTTCCTTCCACTCACAGTCCTTCCAATCCCTCTCTGACTTTTGTGGTGTCAACACTGCTATTATGCTAGTCTCCAGTAAGTATGGCAAACTGTTCTAATTAAGTAATTTAAAACAACAGTTTGATTGCAAACATATGTGTAAATAAATGTGTTCTTAAATTAATTTCCCGCTGCTTTTTTTGTGAAAATTATATGGATTCAATCATTCTAAGTGTGATTTAGGAAAGCTGGAGTTGTTGGGAGTCCACTGTTTTGTGACAAGAGGATGCATTCCTTGTTTATTGAAATATAGTGCTGGTGTTTACAAGGAATATATAGAGTTAGTTGAAGTTGAATTCAACTAGCATAAATATTTTACATAATACTGCTGAAAATATTTTAACCTAAGGAAGTGGCTATCTTGTGAACTTTCAAATGTAAAAAACCTTGCCTTACTACTTCAATAATTAAAAATATTTATTTATTTGGGATTTATAGCATGACACAGTTATTCAGGTATTACTGTAAAGAACTACTAATGCTTTCAGTATTACTTTTTTTATCATGTTTTAAATTGAACACTTTAAATTTTAGATATCTCTTTAGATCTTCAAAGTAAATATTTTGTTTCACGGTGTTTGATGATATCATTTTCTGAAATCAAGATTCTAGACATAAATCTAAACAAAACTTGTTTAAATATGGAGTGAAAGACTAGAAGAAGGTCTGCAAAAAAGATTTAAACTCAGCATGGCAGAAATTAAAAGCAGGCTCATTAATCTGCTGTAGAAATGGCTGGTTTGAGTTCAGTGTTCAAGCTCCCTGTTCTCTCTTCAGGCATAGCTAGGCATTCATGTGGCTGGTCCTCAACAGTTCACTTGCTAAACTGGGAAGTTTTTAGTCTTCATCTCTACTGGCTATAAATTCAGTGATTTGCTCTAAGCTGCACTTCTCTCAAATAGGAATTCAAAATCTCAAGAACTTTAGAAAAAAAGGCATACATGCAAGATTCTTATCCCACTTTCATTCAGGCAGAGATAGAAGAAGTTACTGTCATTAGAAATGTCCTGCCTAAGAATACCTGGTCTCCTTCTGGGGCAGGTCTCAGATTAGATACCAGGTCTTCCAATTTCTTCCTGGGTTTTAAAGGAGTTATACATCAGCTGTGTTGTCAAATTCCCTGATGAAATCAATCTAATTTTGTATGATACAAACAGAACAGGCAAAATTATTATTTTAAAACCAGTATGGTAATAAATGGAGGACATTAGTGACAGGAAAAAACGGAATGATTGTGTTTGCTATATATTCATATTTTAAAGTGATCCAAGTCCTATCATTTGCAGCTCCAGAAAGAGAAGTATTTTCTTTTCCAAAGCTACTCTATCAGACAACAGAGTTTCATTCCTTCCCCTTCTCAGCACTCACAGAGCTTGCCTCAAGGCCCAAAGTGCTGAAGTGCCCTGGCAGATCACCCCAGGACTTACATGCAACTTTATTCTCAGAAACAGAATAAGGGTCCAGCACCCACCTTCAGATCTTCTCATCTGGGTTGCAAGCACACTCCCTGGCTGCTGTCATTTACTGCTGCTTTATCTCTGTCCCCTGAAGTCAAAAAAGACAGCTTTTTAGTTTGCAACATCTTGTCTTTACTAACAAAATCCTATCTTCTTTTCCTGAAAAATTTAAAAAACACAGACACCAGCTTTACCTGTCAAAGATTTGTCAGAGGGTAGAAAAAAGTAGTATTTTGAAAAGGATAAATACATCTTCTTAAGGAAAAATATATATTCTCGCTTTTGTTGAAAACAAGGGTGTCCTTAGAAAAGTTAGGAACCACTAGTAATTCAAGAATATCCTAAATTCTGCCTTTTTATAATACACATCTTTCTACTCAATGCACATTAACTATATGTAACAGTTCTCAGAAAATCTAACAGCAGACTGATTACTTGATCTGTGCATGACAGCCAGAAGGCAATATATTTTAATATCTTAATGGAATTTCACCTCTACAGACTTTAAGATAACTTTGCTTCATCAAAAATAATTCCAAACACATCCTTGATCTGTTCTCATCTGAGTACCCTTTGTAACATCAACTCCAAGGTCTGAATTTTGAAATGGAGTCCAGAAGTCACTCTACATTGCAGGGGGGGCTCTTCAGATTTTCACAGAGAAGACTCATAAGGTCATAAGGAGAAGATAACAGTGGTATCTTATAGCCTCAAGAGTAGGGCAATGACCTGCTTCTCACTGTCAAAAGACTGTTCTGTATATTAAATATTTGATATAGTACATTCATAGATAGCCAGCAATTTTGACCTAAAGTACATGCTTTTATTCAATAAGCTGTTAAAGATTATAACTTTGTCTTTGTAGTTGTATGAATTCAACTTTTAGAGTAGATTAGAATTTATATGTATAACGAATCGTTATTTTTTTCTTGATTTATTACCTCATCTCAACTGAAGATAATGCACAAAAAATCTCTCAAAATTATTACAATATGGTCACTCACAACCTCAAGATTTATTATTCTCCTTAAGTATTTAAAATTCCATCAAAATGAGGTCAAAAGGAACAAATCCTATTTTGGGAGACAGAAATACTGTCATTACAGCTAAAAAAGAAAAAAAGTAACTGTGTTTCTGATGCAACAAAGTTTTATACACTTTTTGAGTAAACCTTTTCAGGTCTTGACAGTGGAAGGAATATGTTACATGCCAGCTGGAATAAAACACAAGTACTTTGGACATCTTTCAAAGAACTACATGCCAGGATATTGAAAGGTTTCAAGTATCCCACTGTGCCATGCAACAGAGCCAATGCTTTTTCTCCTCAAGTCAACTGCTTTGCATTAAATGGAAGCAGAAAAATAAGAATGGAAGTATCTTGTTAGCAAAAAGTGAATCAATGTTGTCTATTTGCTTAAGGCCTCACATGATTCCTCTCACTAAGAAAGTCAACCAACCAAATATTTAAGATACTGGTTGGTCTGACAGGCTTCTCACATTTAGAGACTATTCTTCTCAACTTTTGAACCTATCAGGGTGTTGCAGTAGTACCCAAATTATTTGACAACTGACAAAAATACAGACTTTATATTTAGTTTCATAAAGCTTTGTTACTTATTTTAAAGCTTCAAGGATATAAAAATTTCTAAGGGATTTTTCCTCCTCACAGTAATGTAAAAGTAGCCAGGTCTTTAAAAGGCAAATTCACAAAGTGCTAGACTGTTCACCCACTAACAGAGAATGTTAGTTGGAGTAGGCCATGAAGAAACAGGTTAGTTTTATCCTATTGATGATGTGTTGATGCAAAACAGTGTCTGAGCTTTTGTATAACTTGCAAATTTTAAATCCTGGATTTCAGAAAATTCAACCACTGAAGCTAAGGGAAAACAAAAATGTCAATATTCATTTTCACTCATTTCCACGCAGAGTATTTGCCAGGTGTGACCCCAATGTGAGCCAGTGGTCTCTCAAACATCAGTACTCAGAAAAGCTAGGAACCTAAGTATCTATTTTTAAGGAAGCCCAGAAGCCTTGCTCCAGAAGGTCGAATCTGTGTCATTAAGTGCCTACTTCACACGGTGCTCAAGTTCTGCCTGTGAGTCCAGCACGCCTGCTGGGGCCAGCATACACTCAGCCACAGCAGACTATGTCCCTTCTTGTCTCAGGTGGCCTCAGGCTGCCTTTGCCCTTTCTGAGTTCTGGAGTTGATCCTCTTTGTTTCAGAAGATCCAGTACACGGCTTTTGTGTGACAAGGCCTATTCCCAAGTCCATAGGGCACTTTTCAATAGACTGAGGGGTTTTTGAGTTGTCTTGAAACTTTAGAAATGCCAGTTGATGATTTTTAAGCACCACTTAAATAGGTGTTCAGAGCTTGTGAGAGTTTGACCACATATATCAGAATTTCTTGCTAGGATTTCAAAGCCCTGTGTCTAATCCCTCCTCTGGTGTTTAATTGCCACAGCAACAGAAAGTAGTCCATGGGTTAAAACACAGTTATGATAGTGAATATATTTTAACAAGTACTAATTAAAGCAATTGTAAATATAAGAACTTTAAAACTCTCTCATGGTTATCGTACTTATCTTCTGTAAGAAAATAAACAGAAACTGTTACCAAGACTTCTAATGCTTGATTTGGCTTTGATTTGGCAGTGCTGCATAAAAACAAAGCTGAGTCACCTTAATCCAAATGATACATAAGAAAGCCATAGCAGTTAATTCTGCACAGAGATTTTTTGCACCTTGATTTGAAATTCTTTTCTGTCTGTACATGTATAAAATTCTGTCAAAGGTGATGTCAAATCAAAGAGATGATATTTTACATTTACCTCTTTTTATTGTACAGTTTATACTCATCTTTTACTCCTTATCTTGGTGAGTGCAAAGATTTAGAATCTATGACATGCAAAAAACATTTCAGCTATAATAAACTCCTGCTCCATAAAAGGCATCATCATATAAAAGCTGAGGCTTGATAAAAATTTAAACACTTCAGAATAAATGATCACTGGAGAGGATTGTGGGAATGGGAATGCATTTTTTCCTCACTTCTTCAATAAACATGCACAATAATTATATCCTTCCTGTCACAGAAAACAGAAGTGAGCATCAAAAATCTTAAACAAGGCAAAAGTTACCAGTTTCTGTTTCTCACTCTACTGATTGAAATTGCATAGATGAATTATTCCCTTATGCAACCTGCAGAACAATAAAAGGATTTCTGCCTTGACTCGGGGTATCCTGTGAGAACAGAGCAGTATCTAAGCACACTCCTAAAAATCTGCTTCACCTGATGGACCTTGAGACCTCAGGTCCTTGGCTCCTACACCAATTGGACTGAGCATATAAATGCAATCCTTTTAGAAGAAATCTCTCTTTGCACTTAGATTACTTGCTTTGTGCAGTAGCAAAATGTCTGGATCCCAAAATCATAAATACAAATTATCAGCCCAGCAATTTCTGTAAAAGTTGGGTTCATGTGTGCATTTCAGAGAAGGCATAGCAGCATGAAAATTTAGGAATGGGAATATAGATTCTAGTATCTGTCAAAGTAAGAAAAAATTCCTTTGAACTTCATAGAGAAAGAAGAGATGGTCTCTGTAGTAGGTTGAGGAAGACCAAACTAGCTGTAAACTGACTAACTCTTGGCTTGATTGTCCATTTTATCAGATGACACAGGTTTAGGATTGTACTTGCTTCCAGTGCCTCTAGTTTAAGTAACTTCTGAAGCAGAAGGTCAGTGCTATAAAAAATTTATGGAAACTTTAATCAACAACTTCAAACAATTTGCAAAATTGAGCAGAGTTTTACTAACTTGCCTTTGTAGCTGTTTCTTTGTTGTTTGTTTGATTGTTTTTTCATTCAAATACTGACAAGGTTGAAGCCATATTTACAAAGGTAAATTAAGTTAAATGGGCCTTTCTGGGTTTGTCAAGCACACTACTGATGCATTATTTGCAAGTGCAGAAAATATAATAGAAATTATCAGAGAGGCACAAATGAGCATATTTATATTAAGCCTTGTGATCTTCACCATTTTATCTCTAGATGAAATCTGATTTGGTGTAAAAAAACTTCAAAACGCTATCTTCAAATATTAAGAGATTGAGTGATAGCAAGGGTGAAAGAAAATTCAGGCTGTTCTTGCTTTACTAATCTCTGGATACCAGAGAAGCCTAAGTTTGCTGTTGCTACACAAAATAATGGATAAACCCAGGATTTTCACCACCTTTCAGACTGTAAATTATATGTGGAGATTTCCTTTCATTCACTGCACTATACTTTTAAAATTTATTTTCAAAATAAAGTTATTCTTCACAACATCTTCTAAGGCAAGAATATTCAATGCTAATTATATTTAACATTTTTCTATGCTAAAAAAATCAATATAGGAGAGATTTATATGGCAAATTACTACATATGGTACTTTACACCTGTAGCAAAATTAATTTAGGTATACTTAATTGTTAGATAGAAGTATTCAGCAATATAATTTTAGAGTGACTGTATAATTTGAGACCTCAGGAACAGAAGTGTATGTGTACTGGGTTAGACATAAGGTCCCTTTAAGCCTGTGTCTGGTACTGAATTACCACAGAAGCAAATGACACTGGCATAGAACCAGAGCACATTCTAGGGAATTTAAGACAGAGTATTCTTGTGACCTGACTTTCATGGGAGTTGAATATTTCTGCTAAAAGATAAGATTGGACATACTGAAAAACTGTCAAAAACCAATTTTACTAATGTTTAGACCAAACTGATTCCCTCTTTAAACCAGGCTCATAGACTATAGGTCAAGCCTTCAGGAAATAAAGCTCAAGCATGTGAGTTATAAATTTAATTATTGGGACTTTCCTGAAAGTTGAAATAGCCTGTTTTTCTCTCTCTACATGTTACCTACTAATCAAGTGGTTACTATTAACCAAGTTACCAGGCTTGGTTTTTGAAAAAAAGTGCCTATATTTGAATGGAAAAAATCATTCTGATATGTATCTTTTCCTACATTTTGCAATATTACATCATGTTTAAAAAAAAAAAAAGTATGATAGAACTGCCTTTGGCTGCCACCTGGATGCTGCTGCTTTTTCTTGACACTTGCTACAAATATCAGAAACTATTCCATTGTCTTGAATGCAAATAGATAATCAAATACCTGAAAAAGTTGTTCACATGTTGATTTTCTTGTGTTTTCACTGATTTGTATTTTCTCTACCTGTCAAATGAGATTATAATCCAGAATGCAAAGGATCTAGAGCTCCTTGTTCTAAATCACTAGCTAATAATGTACTGGTGGTAATTATCAAGGAAGCAAATGGCAGGCCCTTTATTCTGAAGATTTCTCTTAGCAATAATTCTTACCTAGGGAGAAGGGGAGCTGTGAGTTTTCCCAGCACAGCTGCAGAGAATCGCAAATTCTCCAGAACAAATTCAAGGCTGAGGTAAACAAGAATGTCACTTTGTTTGAATTAGATTGGTCAATTAGACATTAGGATATCCACTGAAAAGATTACTTCTTTGAAAATACCTGGCACCACTTCTCAGAGAAGCATTAAATGAGAAACCTGAATGTGTCATTGTGCAACTGACATTTTGAAGATAGGTCATAGGTCCTGAGAGACTACAAGACATGATGTAACAGATTCCAGGTAAATTGATGGTAGAAATTCACAAGGAGATTGTTTCATATAACATATAGTTTAAAGTAATAACAGTAAAAAGAAATTGTAGTGTAAAAGCATTAATGTCTAAATGAGTCACAGATGACATCCAGCAAACTGAATAAAAATCATAATTATCTGAATTTAGAAAGGGAATATGGAAATATTTTTCTATAATTTGGAAGATTCTAACTGGCGCCCCTGGCTACTTGGGTCTGCAATGTTACAGGTCCAGTGCAGCAAGGCATGGACAGAACCAGCGTTTTCTTGTGCCTTAACTTGGAGAACAGTCAGTACTTCGAGGGACTACTTGGCACCCACACAATCCAGCCCAATGCTCTTCAGTGAGTAATGGATCCTTCCCATTTATGTTTCTGGCTTCTTTCTCTTTGTTTGCACCATGGCTTTTAACATAATTTGAATCCAGGGAATAGAGGATGAAGTGGCAGAGATTTATTGTCTGTCAATAGATAATTCATCAATCTAAAAGTAAAGCCTTGAATGTGTGAATGTTCACCTTTGCTGTATGGTGTACGACACAGAAGGAGTAGGTTTTTTAATTGCAGTAGCTGGAGGGGGCTTTGAGATAAAGGCTCTATAAATCCACTGTAGATTTGCAGGTTAAAGAATTGCATTTTTTTAACCTTTGTTCTTCCTGCTGTACTCTAGTAATTTTCTGTGTTTGGGTTACTCATTTAATCTGGCCTTTCTCTAACTCAGACTATTCTTATTGAGGTGCTTTAGGAAATAATCCAGACAGTGTTTTTCTGCTAAGCTCCAGATGTTTGCAATAACGTACTACTGAAGTGAATGCCAGCAGTAAAAGGATATTCCTCCACAGGAAATACTTTGCATCTGACACCAACCAACAGCTCCTTAGGGGGAAAAAAGCACCAATTTGTTAGCTGACAGTTAACCAGTAAACAGGAAAGTAATCTTGGTAAACTTAAAATTAAGTATATAGCCTCCTATAACTGAGTTTGAAAAACAAATGTTAAAAATTACTAATATAAACTATTGCTTGAGGATTACTGCAGAAACATATTCAGCCAACCTTCTCCTTTCAATTTTACCACTTTGTTTACCACCATACTTTACATTTTGAAAAGGGAAGGAAACTTATACTCTTTCCAAGCAATTACGCAGAACGTACTCAAGAGAGAAAAAAATGTTCTTTATCTCCCTCCCTTCCTGCACTTTAAAAGCATTTTGATAGATATTAGCAGGAGAGATGCAATAAGCATGCTATAAGTGTGTTTTTCCTTGCCTGACCCATTTCAAATTTTTTTCCCTTTAATATTCTATTGATTCGCATTAAGACAGCCATTTCTGTTAATTCTTTCCACCAAAGCAGTGGACAGTGAACTGAATACTTACTGTGAGAGCAAATACATTTGTGCATCTTTCAAGGCTCTGCATTCATAAAGTTCAGTTTTCTTATTCTCCCACATTAAATTAATGGATTGTTTTTTATGCTTGCCTATAGAGTGGATCTTTTTTGAGTCAAAGCATTCCACAGAGAATTATTTACATTATATTAGAAGTCATAGTATAATATGGATGGACAAAACTCACAAAATTCATGTAACTTTGACAAAGTTCACATCACCTCTAGGTACTTGTATTCTTACTGAATTTGGTTTTATTATCCTTACTAAATCCATAGGCAGTATGTGGTTGAGTTTTACACTGAAAACTGTACCTTTATTGAATCAAAACAAATCACAGACATAGTTAGTACTTATTTTTTCAATAAGATGCTCCATTTCTTTATCTAGGGACTAGTTTGGAGAAAATATATAGTTTAAATTCTCTCTCTTGAGGACTTTTCAGAGCTTTTGACATTTTTAGAGAAATACCACTAGGTAAAATTTTATGGGAAAAAAAGCCCACTGCAATTTAGTGCCTGGGGAATATTCCATATGCAGAATGGGTTCATATGCTATGATTGTTTACAGCTCACCAAGCAAGCCTGATAAAACAGAAGGGATTCAAAAAAGGAGTTAGTTTCAACATGTTTATCTTCCAACACTTACTTCCCCATGAAGCTGTAGTAAATCTTGTGCAATGGCATTCAATACAGAGACATGAATATAGATTTTTCTTTAAACATTGTTAATAAATGTGACACTCCATCCTGAGCAGATTGAATAATTGAATATAAGTGATGCACAGGATACATTTTATTCATATTTAATAGAGAAATTAGTGCACATGTGTTTTTAAGTTAGGAGAAAATAACTGCTCTTTCTTTTCACAACATCTCTCAAGAAATGATTTGCCAGATAAGAAAAGTAACTTTTCTTGCCATCCTCATTTTACACATTACAAACAACATGCAAAGAAAATAAGTTTGGCTTCTGTAAAACTCTGCTCTACTTTAACTTCTAAAGGAGAATAAGATAGTTTGAGGTGTGTGTTCAGCTTTCGTCTCTGTGCCTAGAGTTCTGCTTTACAAATAATCAATCCTGAACCATGTTTACTAATATATAAATCTTTATGAGAATTATCTGTGGATTGACAGAAAGCATGATATGACTTTCATGTTATATATATGGTATGTATGATTTTGAATCAATATCGAGGACAAAAAGGGTGGAGAAGTAGGACAAGTAATTGGTGCAAAGGGTGATGCTGCCCCAGTCCTGACTTCCACTATGTTTTCTATATAAATTTTGGAAATGAGCAAATTTAGTTTAGAAGTACCTTTTTATTTTATTCTTTTTTTAGAATGAAAAATATAAAAGATGAAAGCTGTCTTTAAAAAGTATGTGGAATGCAAGTTAGTGGCACTGTACTCTATCTTAGCTCATTGTTTTAATCTAATTTAGGATTAATTCTGAAGATTTTATTGAACATTTTTAAAAGTATGTGTCCAGTATGCAAACCTGTGGCAATTGATGTAAGCTTTCTTACAAGCAATTTCATTTGGCAAGAAAAAGACAGGTTTACTGTTTCACTGCTTCCCTAACTTGTATGCGGAATATTTCCTTTAAGGACAATTTCTAAAGAGGGATAGAAAATAAATTAAGGTTTTATTTTATCATTCACCAAATTATTAGTTCAGCTACATCATCTTTTTGCCTTGTAAATTATTTCCTTTTGTTTGCAAAATTTGACAATGTTTAAAATTAATCAGAAAATCCAGATCTCGTTTGACCTAAAAGGCTTTATGGAAATTTTGCCTTTGATAAATAGCCCAAACTCTGAACAGAATACCTTCATCAGGCAGCAGCAAAACATTTTTTAATTAACCTATCTGAAATACTAACAACTGGACAAGACTGGGATGCAGTTTTACATACATAATTTGTAAAGGGCTCCTTTGGTTTCTACTCTCATACAAGAATAACTACAAAGGTTTTATGGTACTAAAGAAGCCCTCCCAAGTAGGCAAGCATCTAGGGCTTTTTTTTTTTTTTTTTTAATAAGAGACAAGTGACTAAATTTAAAAGTAGTTACATTTCTGATATTACCAGTCTGGCTGATTCTCATGCAAAATCATTTCAGTGATTCATATAAATTTTATGATTACTCATGATTTCCTGCATAGCTTCCAACACTTAGTGACTCCATACGTAAAATAAATAGCATAAATAAAACAGCATGATAAAATCACTGTTTTGTGTGAGTGCAGTTCATTCTACTTGTAACACTTGGCTGAGATATAGGACTTTTTTTCCAGAAGGAAAAGTGCCATCTACTGAATCACCAAAACAAACTTTGCAGCATCTTGAGAGATTTTTGTGAGAGAGATCCTTCCCGATTACTGATCAGACCAAGCCTTGCTCAGCTTGTGAACATAATTGAGATCACAGCTGACAGTGATATGGTACCTCACTAAGTATTCATTTAATGTGTGTGCGTTTTGGGTTCTTTTTTTCTTGAATAAGTGGTCCTGGATTTCAGGTGTTAATGGATAACCAGTGAACTGCACTGATATATTGAGCTTTTTACTTTCAAGATAACGTTTGCCCCCAAGATTTCTGGGGAGACTTCTTGTGCATCCTCTGCATCACTTTAGCACCCTAAAGAGGTCAGACTTGCCTGATTAGCCAATTTGGGTTTGGTAAAGGTATAGACAGAAAGACTACAAAAACAATAAACTGATAGCACACTAATAAATAACATTTTATGTAGAGACAGAAGAAAAGAGAAATAAAATGACTACTAGATAACTTTGCTGTGGGAAGTGACCTATTAGTTAACTAAGACATGGTTTGGCAAGGTATAGAACATTTTTTAAAGACATTAAATTGCTTTAAAGACCAAGAGGACAATAAACTTTATTCAGGACTTAAAAGTGCTGTCAGTACTTTTCAGGGCTAAGCACTAGACACTTGAATGAATAAAAAATATCAGCCACTGTATAAGCCTGCACAGCTCTTAGAAGAATGTCACTACAAAAGTGGATTGGTAAAGTGAGCATGATCTATATCTTTAAAAGTCTGGGAAGTCTCCAAAGGTGGTCACAGGCTTATGGAAATTGAATAACCCCAGGGTTGTGGGTAAAGTCTTGTCGTTACTTTAACGGATGAGATAGAACAGGAAAAAATTCTTCTTTCTTAAAATAAAAATATTTAGCAGTGAGACATGGCAACACAATCTATAAAATGTAGCAATTGTGCAGGAAAAGTATGTCTAATAATGAATGCTCAAATTATAATGTCTGCAGCAAATCTGGTACCAATTTTGTGACAATGATAATTATTTGTACAGTAAGAAACCACCCCTTATCTATGTAAGCCATGTTATGTATAGCTACGTATACTGTTGTACAGTAGCCTTCTGCACAAAATAGGCTTTTTTGTCTAATTATAGACTGGATGTGTGCTGTTTTCTGCATGGATAATTCCACTGATAGCTTTCCATTAATGTTTATTTTTTCTGTTCATACAATAATGCCCCATAGGAATTCAAACACATTAATTAAAACTTATTCAACAACTTGTGGGTTGCTTTCTTTCTAATTTGGTGGTGACTACAATTTGGAAATTCTGACTGTATTACTTAGCCAGCTTCAAAAATCATATGATGTTGTTGCTCATATAGAAACAGTTAAGTAAAAATAACCAGAAGGAATGCTTTTAAAAGTCAGTGTTGGAAGAGCTTTCACTTGGTGAGATGAAAAAGAAATCTCCCCTTTGACTTGAGAAAAGCTCAGAGGAAAGACAGGGGCTCTTCTTGAACATGGCCACCTTGAAATTGTTTGAAAGGTCTTTGAGACACCTGGGGAAAAAATTACACTCTATGCCCACTAACATATAATTTCAGCCAAATTTTATAGTGGAAAAACGTGGAAAGATAATTACACTTTATCCTAGGCAGTAACAGGTGCTGTCGGGCCCTCATTATTCATATCCCAGTCCCACAATCTTCCCAGAGACAAACTGCTCGTCACCAAGTGGGATTTTTACCACATGCAGACACGCTGCTCTGGGCAAGATTGCTTTTCCTGTCCTGCTTTAGCTAGGTTAAAACATCTCAGGCTGCCAAAACTCCCAGAAACATTTACAACATCAAAGTCAGCTGCAGCCATGCAGGGTGATGCTCAAAGCAGGGCTTGGCTGCATGCCTTCTTCTCGCTGTTCATAGCTAGTGGGAGATAGAAATACCTAAACCAACTCCTTTCAGCTTTTTTGCAGTAAAATGAAAAACCACCAGAGGTTAGTGATATCTTACAATCTCTTCATTTTGCTCCACAGATCGATCTCTGAAGAGCGGTAGGGGAAGTATGTGTTCAAAAGTGGCACTGGCCAGTATACCAGAGAAAGAGCCTGATAGAATATTCATGAAAGATGCTCTGGCTCATGTGCCTCATTTACTTCTATATGATGTGATACACAACCTTTACTTCCCAACTAGCGTAGGGTCTACTGATTATTGGTATTTTGCAGTGCAGTATATACGGGTGAGCAGGGACATGTAAGTGCCTTTTACCGATTTGGTGGCATTTACACAACACGGTCCTTCCATAGCTTCCTTAGTCCAAAACGAGGCATGTACACTCCAGACGAGACAAACCGGTCACTTAACAGTACAGGGGTGTGAGTGTCAACCCCGCAATAATGATTTGTATCACCAGAAACTGGCACTGTTGTTGTCTGCTTCGACAGGGATTATTCAGTGATCAAGCCACGAAAAGTGTTTCCTTTTTGGGGGGCTGCTTTGGCGAGTAAATATCTTTTCCCCGGCAGAGCTAGTGCGACCCGTCCCGCTCCCGAGGACCACCAGAGAGACAACACAGTGCACCCTCTGGGAGATAGAGCGCAGTGCTCTCGCCCCCTTCGGGCGCCGAGGAGGTGGGAGAGCATCTCTCCCGAAGAAGCCGCCCTGCCTCCGCCGCCCCGCAGGAGCGCGGGCGGTGGCGCTCCTCTCCCGGCCCCCGCGGCCGCCCGGAGCCGGAGCCGGGGCCGGGCCGGGCCGGGCCGGGCCGGGCGCGGGCGGCGGCGCGGGCGGGGCGAGGCGCAGGCGCGGCGTGCGGCGGGCTGCAGCCGGGCACCCGCGCCGCTCCGGGAGCCGATGGCAGCTGCACAGCGCGGCCGCCCGGCGGAGCGCGGCGCGGCTCGGCGCCCCCGGCGCGGGATGCGCGGGCGGGCAGGCGGCGGCGGCGGCAGCGGCTGCGGCAGCTCTGGGAGCCGGAGGGACGGGGCCGGGCGGCCGGCGGCCGCCGCGCTCGCCTGACCTGTGTGCCCCGCTGGCCGCGCCGGGCTGCCCCGAAGGATGTCCGCCCAGTCCAAGGGGACCGCATCCTCCTCCTCGTCGCCGTCCGAGGAGCCGCCGGCAGGCTCCAAAGCCAAGGTGAAGGAGCAGATCAAGATCATCGTGGAGGATTTGGAATTAGTCCTGGGGGACCTGAAAGATGTCGCCAAGGAACTTAAGGAGGTGAGAACGAAGGGCTGCGCGGGCGGACCGCAGTCTGCCCCGTATGGGGCAAGCGCCCCACTGCCCGCAGGCCGGGCTCCGGCTCCCCCTAGGCTTCGCTGCCGCCCCCAGGCTCCTTTTACCGCTTCTTCACCGCGGATCGAGCAACTGGTGTCCAGGCTGGGCACGGGGCAGCTCCCGGCCGTGCTCCGGGGCGGGCGGCTGAGCATCGCTGCGCTGCCCGGAGACCCGGAACGGGACGAGGGGCGCGGCTCCAGCCCCGTGTCCCCGGTGCCGTGCGCCTCGGGACCGCCCGTGGTCGCCTCGGCTGCGAGGCGGCTCTTGGGGACTTCCCACCTCGGCGCACCCCTCGGAGTTTTATAGTTTTATTTTTCCCGGGGGAGCCTCTCCTGAGAGGTCCCTGCTGGACGAGGAAGGTGTTCTGGGGAGCTGCGGGACCCGCAGCGCTGCCCGGTTCCGGGCTGCGCCGCGCCGGCATCCCGGCGGTGGGCGAGGAGTCGGGAACGACCCCGCTCCCGCTCCAGCGGGTTTAACTTTTCGGTTGCCCGGTGCAGCGCCGTGCTCGCCCCCAGCAGCAGCCCCGATCGCATCTCCCCGGCGCTGAGGGCTGAGCGGCCCCGGACCCCGCGCACCCGCCGCCCGTGGCGGAAGCTCCGCGCCCGGCGCGGCAGCACCGGCGGGGCGAAGTCTGCTTCAGCCTCTGCAGCCTGCTTCACCGGGAGCTGAGCGCCCTGTTTATCGGTCCTGTGTGGCAAGATTGCCTTTGCAATCTCTCTTTTGCCGGTGGCGGATGTCATCTCCTCTAGGTTAATCTGCAGGCAGAGTGCGATTACCGCGGGCATGTTCATAAGCAGGGAAATGCAGTAGCTGAAGGAAAAGAATTTGGCTGTCCTTTTGGAGATTTCCACGTTATCTTGATTTTGCTACACAACTGGTCGACAGATGGTTGGATTATGCATCAAAATTCAAATCCAGAATCTCTGTGTATTGTTTTATAATCCTATATTTAACATTTATAACAGGCTTCGGGTTTTTACCATCAAATATTAGTTTTCTATTTTAATGACATTGTCAACAAGTTTCTTTCAACAGTCTTTTGCCATCTGAGGCAGTCTGAAATTCACCCAGTGCTTTGTATAATGTTGAAAGATGTATAAACGCACGGCTCACTAATCACAGCTGTTAGGGTCTTTTTTCACCCACAATTCCAGGTTTCTCCTTCTCTTTTTTTTTGTTCTAATAATATATCTATAATTTCTCTTTTCCTTAATGTGCTGCTGTCTGTGCTTTTTAATTTTTGAGGTATTTTGAAGTGGAGATAACCACTGCTGTAGAGCAGCTCTTTCAACGTTTTTAAGACTGATAGCGCTTCTGTTGCTGCAGAGGGACGTTTTCAGGACCTGGAGAGGATGTAATGTATTCTGTCCCATGAATGTAAATTGTTCCCTGCACATAATCAGTCCGAGCTTTCTTTTAGTGAGCAAACAGGATTGCTGTAAGTGGAGATCATATATCATAATTTACTGTGGCATGTTTTATCTGAGAAAACTTGTCTGTTCTGGTTGACTGCATCTGTAAAAGAGAACTGGATTTACCTCTGCTTGATGGAGAAACTTGCAGAGAAATGGAGCTGTAACTCTGTTAAGTACTGTGTACCTGTTGAAGGGTGCAAGGATTGCCAATAGCACCTATTTTGAGAAAACAAAAGTATTTTTATAAAAAGAATAGTTAAATCTTGTTTCTAACTACAGATGAGGTTTTAAGTAATGCTTTTCACGAAATAGGACTTAGAAAGATGGTAGCTGTGATACTCCAACAAATAAAAGTTGCATACACATACCTCTGCTTGATTGCAATATTATCATTATGTGTCAGATACACTTTGTGTGACATTTATTTTGGAACGTCTGCAAAGGTTTGCCATCTGAGTACCTTTAGTTATCTGCCTTTATAGGACGGGCTAAATCTGTACAAAAGCTCCTCACATAACTGCAGTTGATACTTTTTATGTGAAAGTGAGTTAATTGGTAATACTATAAGCTGATGATCAGTCTCTTTCACAGGTTGTTTGTAGGTGTTAGAAAGCATTGACAGGCTCTTTGTTAAAGCTTACAGGAAGTTAGACTGTAGCCAGTTTTGGTGTATTACACATAGAAATATAACTGTGCTTCATTTAGGTTCCCTACTGTAGGACTAGTCAAAATGATGAAATAGAGGATGTGAGTTCACACTTTCCACTTTCACTACAAATTGCGTATTTTTGGAAATGTTGTTGCTACCTTTTTTTTCCCCCCAGGATGTTTGCTGCAGCCCAGCTGCTGTGCTACAACCTTTTTTTTTTTTTTTTTTTTTTTTTTTTTTTTTTGGTATATAGTAATACAGTATTCTGTAAACAGCATTTCATTTTTTTATTACTATATAAAAAGTTTTCAATTCTGGTACAGTGGTAGGGCATGAAGGTGTTTTTAGCCCTTTTTTGTGTAGTTCCAGTATTATTTAGTTGTGTTATAGAAAATATAATGTTACAGTAATATTTATTTGTGATTACATCATTTTTAAAACACTTTTTTCCTTTTCATGCCTACATATTTGTTACCCATAAATATAAATTATGATTATACTTAATGGAGCACTTTAGTTATTGTGATAGATTGCATATCTATCTTTTAGTCTTCTGGTTTAAGATTTCATGGTCAAAGTACTGTCAAAATACCATTTCATTGCTTCAAAGTGAACTGCTCTGTAACAGTGAGTAGCATGGCTGTACAGGACTTGTATGTCTTATTACATTTAGTTTGTTATGTTTTACTTGCATTAATGTATTTGCATTTGCCCTTCATTCTGAACCTTTTTCTAATCAGCTCAACTTTTTTTTGGTTGTTGTTTTTAAAAAGGGGAAAATGAAGAGTGGGTAGAGGATGGTGTGTTAAACCTGGATGGACAAACCGCAAAGTGTATAAATATTCTCTAGAAGCATGTGACTAAATCATGTGGGCTAAACCAAGTACATTTTAAGAGTTACTGTGTCTCAGAAGTCCAACATCCCTTTCTTCCCTCCCTCTCTCCCCCTTGTTTATTGTTCTGGTCTGCTTAGGCTAAGGTAACCACAGGAGATTTAGGATGGAGAAGGGGGATGACTCGGAGACATGGAAGGATGGAGTGGTGCTGAGTCCAGAGTCTGAACTGGTGTATGGCTAGTCTTCCCTAAGGTGCAGTTAGTTTAGGAGACACTTGGCCCATTTTTTCTCCTTTCTAAAAAGAAACATTGTGTGGGTGTATGGCAACAACAGGATGTGTTTTTGCGATGAAAGAAAATAATGGATTTGAAATGGATTAAGTCACTGTTACTTGATGAATATTCCAAAGGAAAATCAAAGGGGTGCCAGAGAATTGAGTAACACTTTCTATTCCTTTAGTCCAGACTATTTCAAAATTAAGTTGGTGGAGCCTTAAACTTTGGTTCTCCTCCAGAGGATTGAATTAAAGATGTTTTTCACTGGAGTTTGTCTAGAAAGATGGTTATTATTAAGTCTTGTTTTGGAGCTGATACTTATTTATCTGTTACCTAAGTAATGTACTACTAGAAATCAGAAGGTGTGTGCTAATTAAACTATTGCAAAAGGCATGATGTAGCCCTCTGATTACTTCAGAAGGGATTGTAGGGGATGTACATGTGCACTTGTGGACAGCAGGGCACAGAGATTTATATAATCTTAATAATCATAATATAATTTTTAAGACTTCCCTGCTTTCACATTTTATGATAATGTTACACATTTCTGTAGTCTTGTGCTTGTTTTCATTAAGGAAATACTTAAATAAATAATTTGATAAATACTTTTTGTAGTAATAAAAATGCACCTTGCAGAACAAATTCCTGGAAGTTATGTGTGAGACATTTGCATAGCTTTTAATTGGCTAAATATAATTCAACCTTTTATCGAAAGGAAGCAGCTGTGTAGCTATTGCCAGTGTTTAGAGTACTCCAAAATGGAGGTGCAGGAGAAACAGAAGCCCTCATAGGCATCGCACATGCTTCAGTGAATTTCCAGTCATTTGAATCTACCTCCTCTGCTTTAAATCTTGTGAAAATGTCTTGCTGACAGAATGAGTGCATAATTCTCTGTCATCTAACTGATGTGTTTATTTTCTGTAAAGATATGATATGTTAAATTTGGGCATGAATTAATAAATATATTCCAAGTGATGATGACACTAGCAGATACCAATCCCCCTCCCTCAAAACACCATGACACAGTTCATTATAGGATAAATGATCTGATTCCATAACCAGTCATCACTCTCTTAAGTGAAGGGTGGTCATGTGTTCCATGGCTTTAATTTCTGGATCAGGACTGCAGAAGTATATTACAATTTCAACCACCAGTGTTTTCCATTCCATTTTTGTTTTTGTGTTCTGGTAACTATCCAGATAGTAGAAGGTACTTCAAGTTCTTGCCTTTTAAACCGCAAACTGTGAGGGGTCGGGTCCACCAAGAGGAGTGGAGCAGTAATAGTCAATCATGTATCAGTATCTCTGGTATGCACGCAGTGCAAGCACCAACATAAAAAATGTTTTGTGTTCATATTGCTGCATGAGATGAGGTGGGGAGTTATTATAGCATAGTTATGGGAGATACTGTCTAGAAACCTAAGGATAGGCAAAAAAATAGCAAAATGTTTTAATCCATTCCTTCTCATTCTGATTCTTGCCTCTTGTCCTCTTTGGATTCTGTTCAGGTGTCAAGGGCCTGCCACTCTTTTTTGCTAGGTAGTAGCAGTTGAATAAAGTGGTTTTTATGCATATAATGTTCCTACCATTAGAAATCCAATTAAATGCAGATGCCCTACTCATATCTGGATCCTGGATGCAGGCCCTCTTAACAGTGTTCCTTCTGGAGTCTTTTCTTCAGTGCATACACTGTCTGCATATGCAGATCCTGGCCAGTAAGGTGTGTGTGAGGGACTGAAGCTTTTTAGTAGTTTTTTTTTGCTGTGGTTGGGATTGGGATCCAGTTCAGATACCAGGATCAAGGTGTTGCATGAGTAAAGTAAAGTTGCCATTCCAAAACTTGCTAATCTCTCCAGCAGCAGACTTCTTTTTTCTGCTTTCTTATTGCACTTATTCCTTTGTGCCAGATGCAATCATGTATTGTACCTGGAAGTTTGACTGCAGATTATGATTCATTATGTAAGGCAAGCACTGCACAACAACTTTATTGTGATCTGCCCAGGGGTCCAAAGAGGGCCATAAATAGTCATTGCAGATAACTGAATTATATTTTTTCTTTCCATTTATTTCTTGTGGTCTGTGAAGCATTTATACAGTTCTAGACAATAAAACATACAATGAACTCAGATAAAACACCTATGCTAGTAGTGTCAATTAAACTAATGGAGCTAAAAGGTAGCTGTGAACCTTAAAAAAATCCCATGAGTTAAAGTAGTCAGAAACATTTATATGCTGATACATGGCAGAGTGAGGTTGCTCCATGTCTGATTTGTAACCAAATCTACCAAGAGCTGGTAATTGGGTATTGTGTAACCCCATGGAAAGAATAACTAGTGTACCTATGGAGAGTTGCTTATTGATACCAAGATACTTGACAGAGGGAAGCACACTGCTAATCCGTGCTACCTATTTTATTTTTAAACTCATGTCAGCTACTTCATTCCTTGTAAGTAATACTGCGCTTCTGATAGTAATGTGTATTGTGCAATCAGGAGCTAAATAGAGCATATATAAATTCAGTTTTCAAATAAAAACAGTACCACTGTTTTTGAATTTCACACAGCCTGCTCACTACTAAACGTGGTACAGAAAACGGTAGTGAGGCACAAACTTCAGTCTGTTGCAGTCTGATTTTTTCCTGTTTGGAAGGAACAAAACTAAGTTTGAGTAATGGAAATTAGTTTTGGGTTACATAATTTTTATTAAAACTTCAAAATTTAGAGGTGTTAGTTGCTTCTACACGTGTTTACGAGTACATTATGCAACACCAACGACTTGGTTGTACAGCATCATTGAAGCTTTGAAGATTTTGGTCAGTTTTTTCTGGCAATTATACAAGGTTTCTGTTCCCATTACTCACCTTGGACAAAGTTCTGGAATAGCCCTCCTACTTCCAGTCAACAAAAACTTCCAGCCAAATTACTGCATATGTTTTACACGTGTTGTGCACAACTAATTAGTACTGCTCTTGGGAGAGCTGTGGGAGAGGTACAAATGTTGTCGCTGAGCTTAGAGTGCTTTCCCACAGTGCCTGTTTCACAATACCTTTGTGAATGAGCATCGCTATTCTCTGCCAGTTTTAGTTTCTTTCAGAGCTGCAAAATATTGATGGCCCATAGTCTTCTCTTATTGTTATACTCGTTCTTTGAAAGGATGGTGAAAAAAATACATGTTCAGTAACCTGATGGGAAAGCTCATGTATATCCCGTGCAGTTTCCCCCTTTTTCCTTTTTCAGTAGAGGTTGCTGCTGTGAGGCAAAGAGAGTTAAGGGGTCTATTTTGCAAATGGACTTTCTTTCTCACACAGCCCGTGTCTGAAATCTGTGCAGGTTACCACTAACCTAGTTACCTATATGTAGACAGGGCTTTATTTTTCTTTACAACTGGTTGGGCTGTTTGTTTGTTTGTTTGTTTAACAGAAGCAGAAAAGAGCAGTTAATGTACATTGTTTTCTTGATGAGTAAAATGCTACCTCATCTTGAGGTATGAAGGTGTGCAGCCTATACATACCTCCTACTTACAGCTCCTGTCCATCTCTATACAAAATTGACTGGTCATTCTTGCTGCAGTGACCTGCAGTGCTTCAAAATGCCATTTATTACTGTACCCAGGGGAAGAAGAAAAGCAGACCCTGTTTTGCTGTGGAGGAGTTGAGAAAATCCTTCAGCAGGTCTCTCACTACAGCTTCCCTCTGTCAGGTCGTGTGTGTTGAATGACTGGCGTGACAGAGCTTGCTGGCTGAGCTGCTGGCATTCTGGTTTAGTTTGAAATTGTTGCAGTACTGATGGGAGGCAGTGAGGACCCATGGCCTCTGAACAGTAGTAGTACTATCAGTCATTGGTTCTGCAAAAACTGTAGCGTGTTCATGTGTCTGTAAAGGTTAGCAAACCCATCCATTGCTTCATGCAGCATGTGCCACATTGCATTATGAAGACTGAGAGCACTGATGTTGAATCATTTCCAGATTTTATTGAAGATTATTTCTCAGTAATGTGAAAAATCCTGTAATTTTAAAATTTTTCATTTTTTCACCTTATTTCTTTTTTAAATATACAGTAATTTTTCTAATGTTTGACCCAGGATGGTACTACATTCTTCTCTGTATTTTGGTCTCTGTTTACACTTCTTTGAGTGAAGAGCTTCAAGGTAGAATTGGAGTAAGACATCCTTACTTGCAGTATAATCATTTGCCTTGTAAGTAGGAGAAGAAGATAAAACTTATTACCTAGGAAAATAGTTTGAGAAGTTTATTATGTATTTATTAAGTTTATTAGGTGAGACGAGCTGCAGCAGGCTCCAAGAATTCGTTGGGATACCAACAACTTGATCTAAGCTTTTAATTTATCTGCAGAAGATAAGTGTTTAAAATATTCACAATTTTGGTATCTACTGAAGTTTCATACTTTACTGGAAAGGTTACTGTGTTAAAGCAGGCAATTTATGTGGCAAAAAAGATGCAGATTCTATAAACTTAACAAGGTGAAAGCATAAAGAAATTAAGTGCTTGGACTTGCTTCTCCATTATAATTTTTTGGTTCATACCCATGAAACAATACCCTTTCTGTATAAAATTATATCTGAAAATATGAAACATCAAGATCAGTATGTTTTTCTTACTGCAGTGTGATAAAACAAAGTGTAATTCTTCCTTTGTATGCTTTTTCATTGAAATTTTCAGCTAAAGTAATGACTGAAAGTTCAGCAGTTATTGGACAAAGAATTGGAAAAGATATATTTATTTCTTAATACAGAATTACATACTGGTTGAGATTCAAAAGGGCCCCTAGAAACTGTCCAACCCATTCAAGAGTCAGCTAGAGCAGGTTGCTTAGTATCTTGTTCTTGAATATCTTTAAGGATGGTGGCTCCACAACCTTGCTGGACTACCTATTTTACTGTTGAATCACCCCTTTTTTGATCTTGTTTTTAGGTCAAATTTCCTGTATTTCTAATTGTGCCCCTTGTTGCCTCCTTTACTGCTTCTAATTAAGTATGTAACATACGCTCCAGCGCCTTCCAACCCCTTTTCTGGACTAGCTCCAGTGTGTTCATATCTGTCCTGTGCTGGGGAGCCCAGACCTGCGCACAATATTTCAAATCTAGTTTCAAACAATCAGGTGCATGTTTAGTAAAAATGCTATGTCGCAAACATTTACTTCCCTCAATAAACTTTTTTTTTTAGCTGAAATTTTAAAATTAGCTGAAGTATATATTGTGTACTTTTTCATTAAAGTTGCAGTAATAAGTGGTTGTGTACTTCCCACTGCCTGTGATCTGGAGATGTATTTTACTAAATTTCAGACAGAATAATAAACAACAGATTTGCAGTATAGCTCCCTCTATGAATATAACAGATGCATGCACCAAGTGCTTGGAGCTGGTGTTAGTGAGTGCAGCCACTGGAGCCTGTATGTCCCATCAGGCAGTGATGATTGGAAGGGAGGACTGCAGCCCCTTCTGCTTTTACAGGAATGCTGCTACTCCCATAATGTCTCTGCACTAAACCAAGATATATCCTTTTCCCCACCTTCAAATGAAATGGTCCAGGCAAACCCAGTGTAATTATTGAAATTAACTTTGTGAACAATTCAGGTTAATTTTGCCTGTCTGCTTAATTTTCGCTTTCATTTTCACTATGCTAATCTCATAGTAATACCTCCATTTCTCGGATGCTCTTTGTTTTCTTTTCCTAGCCCTTTTCCTCTTTTCCCTCGTAACAGTTTCAGGTGTTTGTGTAGCTTTATTTACCTCACTTCTAGGAGCTATCAGACGTCAGACACAGATGTCATCTGTGTTCTTAAGCACGAGAGTTCTTGTCTCTCCATTCTTGAAAGTTGACGCATGAAAGTCAACATCAGAGCTTCAAGATAGGTCTTAAAAATTTCAGGTGTCTCTGCCATTTATCTCAGAACCTCAGTTGTTGTCCTCATGGATCTTCTGCATGCCACTAGGAGATTCTCATGTGTGGGCTCATTGTTAATAACTTTATTTTAGTGCAGTTTCTAATGTTGTGTAGATAGAAACTGAAAGCTGCTCTTTGCATTCAAGTTAACTGGTTGGTATTTCAAGAAAAAGCTACCCATGATAGATTAAGTTAACATTGTTTCCTAAAATTTGCTTTATCTTTTCTCGAAATACTACATAACTGTTCTCTTAAATAAATGAGTTTTGGTTACCAACTGAACTGTACTTTATTCTCTCCGTGTTTTTACTGATGATTGCAGAGATGTTTTGAATGAGGTAAGTTCATCACAGCAGGTGGTCTCTGGTAGTGCTGAGGAGTTTTATCTGTGATATCTAGGGTGGTAAAGTCTAGACTTACTTGGCTTTTATTGCTTATATATTCTATGGCCTGTTTGAAGGGTCAGTAAAACTATGGCATTTGGATAAAGAAATAACCTGTGTATGAGCACAGTGTTCGGATAACTTATTAAGACTAGAAAACTATACAAGTATATCTACCTCTGCTGAAGTAGTAACTTTCTGTTCCTTGAAATCAAAGTACAGGTGGTATGGTGAACCTGAAAGACTTAGAGAAAACTGGTGTTTGACCAGTCTGGGATGTTTATGCTTAAACAAAAGGAGGAGGAGGTTATGATCATTATTTTTTCTTGTTCCCTGTTGACAATTGATTTGCATGTGCTTGTTTTTCAGTTGGTGATTATTTGATTCTTTCTACTAAAAAAACCCCATAAAAAATGAATGCTTGAATTGTAATAAATCATATACAAACACTTGGCTTAATTATTTTGTTTAAATGTCTTAAATCTTAGCAAGCAGAATGTTTGCTGATGTGATACAGCTTTGATAGGGCTGTTGTCTTTAAGGAGTTCCAGTCATTCAGGACATTTGATGCGTATGTTTGTGTGTGAAGTTGATGTCTTGGATTCACATACCTAATTTTAGGTGAAATTAGAACCCCAGTACTTGTATAGACAGTAATGTGTATTAATTGCAGTGAAGAAGTTCCCATTCTTTTATTTAAGCCTTAAGTTCATTGTATACAAAAGAATTGTAGTCTAAGATTGATTAAAGCTAGACATACGTAGAAATTTTACATTTAATGTCAGGGAACTTATGGAAATGCCCTTTAAAAAATCTGTAAAAATGTCTTCTAAACTTTGAAAGTTCTTAAAGGTAGTTTAAAAACCTTCTGTTAAATAATGAATCTTTTCTGAGTGTTTATTGCAAGATTGCAAGTATGAGAGATATGATCCTCATAGAAAAAAATTGACTGTATTTCAGTGAATGACTGCTGTATACTGTTTCTAGGAGATGAGCACTTGGCAGGCATTGTGAATATTTACTTCAAGTTTCTTACAAATTAAAAAAAAATAAATCAGTTCTATCAAAGTCAGAGTTCATTCAGTGTACATCATCTTAGAAACAGGAGCTACTTTATGATAATTTCAACAAAATATTAAACTTACCTAGTCAATTATTTTTCCCATAATCTGGTAGTCTTCTATAAATTTATATCTGCCTTAGAATATAAATTGGTTTTGAGTTTGTATTTTCAACAGGTATTAGTCAATCAAGTGCGTAAAACAAGGTACTAGGAGAAAAAGTTAATAAATAACCTTCTGGATTTATTCTTTCTTTGGGAAAATGTAAATAACCTTGATTTGATGCTTGATGTATTATGGAGTCAAGTGTAGTTAATAATAATCTATTATGAACAAAGGAAGATCTCGTAGATCTTGTGAATTGTTTGCTGAATGTGAAATGTGCTTTTGTTTAGGTTTCACAACTTGTGACAGTGACATCTCATGTTTTAGGACTGGTGTCCTGGTGTTATGTGACAGCTTTTCAAATGGCTTTTGGTTTTTTTTATCACAATCTTTTAGAAGAGTGGGAATTCCAGGGGGAATTTGGAAAATTGTTGTTCCTTAATTTTCTAAAAAGCAAGTTTTCATTTAATAACTGCTTGTTTTGTACAGGCAAAGTAGTTTTGCCATGTTCATCTGTTATTTCTCAATCTACTAATCAAGAGTGAGACATCATCTTTGTCACTGTGAATTACATATATGATCTGTCTTCCTTAAATGCATGATTTCTTGTACATAGTGAAACAAAGTTATCTGTTACATCAATGCTGTTACACTGCAACTAGGTCTTGGTCAAGTGGATTTTATCTTAATTAAATGTCTATTTTGAACAGATTAAATTGTTTCCTTGCTTTTTATACAGTAACTATAGACTTGGAACAGTTCTGTAGCGTCCTTCCTGTGTGGCTAGAGGACAAGACATCAGCATTTTGAATTCTTCTGATGTAGTGCTCTAGCAGGTGTATATGTCTTTTAAGGTTTTCTTCCAATGAAGGAGATATTCTTTGAGTTTTCACATGCTTCTTACTGCAGACTGTCATTTGATACAGACAGGAAGTGTAGTACAATGTTTTTGTGGCTGAAAACTGTTTAATCTAGGCCAAGAATTCAATTGGGCAAACAAATAAATAATGACAAATAAATAGCAATACCAAGATGGTTGCAGTTTCTTTTTGCTAATGATGCCACTCAGCTCTGGTAACTCAAATAGTTCTTTGTTTATACATGTATGTCGGTACATTAGTAAAGAATATATTTTTTTATTTATTTGGTAGGCTCTTTCCAGTTGATGAAACAGAGCTTTTCTAGCTCTATTTTGATTGAGTTGTTCTTCACAGAAATGTGTACAATACTGTAGGTGAGATCTAATCAGAACTTTACTGGAACTGTATTTTGCTACTTTCTGAAGTTTCATTTCTATTTGGTGAGAAATTGCCTGTTAGCAGCCATTCTATCATGACCCCTCTTCAAAGAGCTCTATGAATTACTGAACTTCCAGTCTGTAGCACAAAGATACTTAGTTTGTCCTCATGGCTGTGATAATGCACAAGAGGAATTTTATCCTATTTGTAAGTATCTGAGAGATTTACTTCATGCCTTGTGTGTTGTCTATTAGCTCTGCTGCATCAGCAAATTTACTGAGAGCATTTGCAACTTTTGTAACAGGGCAATTAATAAACATATATTGTATGATAGCAGCCAGAGTCTGGTTGAGGAATTTCATTACTGTTTCTTCATGACCCAAGTCTACTGCTATTGCATATCTAGAAAACAAGTTAACTATAAAGTAATCAGCAATCCACCTGGAGTTGGCTTTTCAGGCAGTACGTACTTAAATTGTAGAACATTTTGCTGCTATACAATGTGAAGAATATGAGTTTTTATGCACTGAAGATGAGAGCAGACAAAATTAGGGAGAGGGCATTCTCTAAATGCATAGAAAAGCATCTCTGTTCTTCAGGATCCCCTTCTACCTAGACTTTTGTAAAGCCTTTGACACTGTCACCCACAGCATTTTTCCTGGAGAAAAAAGCCTCTCTGGGAGTGTAGTGGGTGTACTATTTGCTGGGTAAAAAACTGGCTGGTTGGCTGGGCTCAGAGAGTGGTGGTGATTGGAGTTACTGGTGGCCAGTCACCAGTGGAGTTCCCCAGGGCTCAGTGATGGGGCTAGTCCTGTTTAATGGCTCCCGTTGATAGCTGTGTTTTTAAAATGCAAGACCTCTTTAAGTTTAGGGTTTTAAAATTATTTATTTATTTCAGTCCAGCTGTGTTAATCTACTGTTATTATATGCCAGAGCTTCTATGATTGCTCTTTTTACGGGGTCTGAAATGGTCTGCAAGTGTATAATCTTTTATTGAAGCAGTGACTAATTGAGAAGGATTTGTGTCCTTTCACCCTCAGAAATACTTGTGTATTACCATTAGCAGTAGTAATGTTGCAAGTGTTGATGGACATATTTGGAGTTGGGAAATGCCAGTACCAGTGAATGAGTACTTTCCTGGACAATGAAGCAGATTCTGCAGACTAGGTTCAAAGACTTGTAGTTACAAAGCATTTTTGTGAAACAATTGTTACAACAGTGTAGTGTTACTAAATTACTGCTCCATAATTTATATTAGAGAAGTTGAGCCTTCAAGGAGGTGAGTTGAAAAAGGCAAGAAAAAAGGGAAGGAAACTGGTGTTGGTTTTCAGAATCTGAGCAATGTCTGTGTGGTCTGGCAAGGAAATCTGAAATGTCAGGAATACAACCTCAGAAATATTTTCACTGAAGTTTATCCTCACTATTCTTTATCCTTGTTATTCCTAATTTTATTTTTTTCCCACCTGCTATAGAAACTTTCTCTTCACAACCATAAATTGCCGCTCTTATTTTCATGAAGGAATATGCCCACTTCGACTTTTCCACATTGATAATAATCTACTATTATTTATAGACTTATGTTTCTATTTCTTTTGGGATTCTTTTGTTAGTTTTTGCTGTTTGGATATTCAAACATCACATTTTTGCATATTGCATTGTTAAGAAAGTATATATCGTGGTTCTGAATTTTCTCTGAATGTTTTCTCAGACCACAGTTATTTTCCAAAAGCATATTTCAAAATGCCTTTTTTTCTTCTCCCTCTCCTTTCTCTCTCCGTCTTAGAGTAAACAAAGGCTGTTTACAAGACTTAAATTCTGTCCTTGCTTTAAGACAAAGTAATGCTTCTAATTAACGAGCATTAGGTGTCCTGGCCTGTTTTGTGTTGTGGCAACACCTTAATTCTGTCATCAGGGCAGTGAACTTTCACAAAGTTTCCTGTCTTCCTGGAGGGTTAGGTTTCATCTGGTGTGAAACCATGGCCAGTGAGTAACACCCTGTGGGACTAGAGTCTCCTATCTAGTAATCTTTCCCCCCTCTCCCCTCTCTCCAGTCTTCTGGCTCTTTTTTCAGGCTCTGGGAAATGTTATATCAGCATACCCAATTAAAAGTAAGAGTAATAGTAGTTGAATACAGCAATTTAAGTGGTGTTCTTCTGTGAGGGACTGACATTAAGAATTTGTCTTTGCATGTTGGTATGAATCTACTCTATCTGTGAAGTAAAATGGTGTCAGAAGGACCAATTTGCTATAGAATGCTGTATATTCATGTCAAAGGAGCATGGTCCAGAATGGCTGGGTACATTTACAAATGCCTAAAATGCCATTCTGAAGAGTTTACTTGGTTTCGTAAATTTAATTTTTCTTTGCAGACAAATGTAATGTTGCAGAAATTGTAACACACCACTAGCTGCCAGGTGCTCCCTATTATAAAATACCACCTTCAGTTATTTTGTTAAGGTCGAAGAGTTCAGACAGAATTTTTCAATGCTGAGTTCTGCATCATGGTGTTATGATTTTTTAGAAAAAAACCTTTTCTTTTAGACTAAGTAGCTGATCTACTTCAGAGCAATAAGCCTGGGAAAATGTCATGGTTTTGATCATGCTTGTCATCTTTATGCTTGAAAGCTTCCCCCCATCCCCAGCCCCCTGCTGCTTCCTTTCTGTACTGTAGCAAAGAAGTCTAGCCTTTGCTAGAGTATAGTTTTTTGATCGCAGAAGCCTGTCTGACATGACCAGGGGATGTAAATGTTCCCTCTGAGCTGCTGTAACAAGATTCTTTTTTTTTTCCCCTCCTCTCCTGAGTAAGCCATGCTACTATGCTGAGCTAACTTGGTGGAGAGACGCATACCTCCAAAGAAAGGAGAAGGTTGAGGATAAACTGGGGTTAAGGTGTTGTGATGCTCCTAAATTGCATGTACAATTTACCTGTGCATAAAGAAAAGTTGTCAGAGAGGGGTGGAAAAATGACTGTAAATGAGATACCAATAGTATCAACAATAAAGTTGTGATCAGAGATATGCATGTTAGATGGCTCTGGGAAGAAGAGAAGTTTGACTGGAAGTTTGAGAGTTTTTAGCAGAATCCATGTACTAAAGTCCCTTTTCTTTAGAGTGCTGAATTAGAAGACTGCCAGTATCCTAGACTCTCTTGCACCTTGATCTATAAGTGGGGGAAACCCTCTAGTGAAAGGTCCCTCAGGCTTTCAGATCCCTCATATCATGCCTGTCAGTTCTCTTGTTTCGTTGTGTACCAGTGGTCTTATAATGATCTACATGACACAGCTATCATCATGGTGCCAAATGATGGAGTAGGTATTTTCCCCTATTTTGATTTGCATTTTAAACTAGGAGATGCAACATAAACTTACAGTATGTATTCTTAAAATGTTTTCTTAATTTGTTTTGGCAGAGTTTTCAGTTGCATTCCCATAGCTGTTTTATGTAAGACTGCCTTGCTCGGTGTATTTTGTGATGGTCTGCTTAGTAATTAGCTGTGTGATACTATGCTGCTATAATTATTTGGAGTGATAGCCCTGCCTTATACATAGCATGACATTCAGAGCTTTTCTGAATAAAGAATTAATTTTCTATTGGCCTTTTCTGTGATAAGTGTCTCTGTGGTGCTGGAAAGTCTCATAAATGTTTAATAAATTTATTTTCATAATACATTTATGAGGTGAGGGGGTTTTATCTCCAGTTCACAGATACAAGACTGGAGGGTGGCAAATATGAAACAGTAAACACCTCATTTTTCAGTGTATTAAGGACTTTATGGATCTCCTTACTTCAGCTGAAATAGGTTTATCTTTGACAAATCAGATATGACTATTTCAGGTCAGAAAATAAGAAACACACATCTGCAAGGTAGGTACAATTTTGATGCCAGTAATTTCCTGTGGTATCACCAAGCTGTGTGACAGAGGCAGGGGTAGAATCAGTGTGTTTTTGAAATTAATTTATTGAATTGGCTGCTGGATCTTTCCCCTGCCAGCTCTTGGGGATTTTTTTAAAGTCTCTGTTGCTTTTGTATCTTCCAACACAATAATTCAGAGCTCTCTAAAGAAAAGATATTGCTCTCTTAAGAAAAGATATTGGTCTCAGGCCAGCTTGACTCAGTCACACTGGTCTTAGGTTGAAGCTACTGTGCAGTCTACATCTGGACCACAAATATGTGTGCCAGGAGCTCCAGCTAAAATTCTAGGGGCAATTTTGGCCTACTTATCCTAATTTATGCCCTAATTTTTAAGGTTTAGACTCCAGTAGAAAGGACACTAAAGGCATGCAAAGTTTGATTAATTAAGTGGTCCAGGAAAACTGAATCATACATATTGAAAGCCAAATCCCTGACTGAAATGAGGCTACTGATAATGGTAATTTCTGAGATGGTTTATGCAAAAATCCACAGCTAGCTGAAATAAGCTATCAGAATTATGAAGAAGTGTAATAGTTTGTCTGTCTCTTAGCTGTTCTCAGCTGAAGTGCTGTTGAAATCAGTATTCATTAAAGGAGAGAATACCACCAAAAAGCTGACTGTATTTTGGGAAGGAGATTTCAGTTTTCTATTTGAACAATCTGGTGTAATGGAAGGTGCCCCTATGGCAGGGGCGTTGGACCTAGATGACCTCTCAAGTCCCTTCCAACCTAAACCATTCCATGATTCTGTTTTCATTATTCTGTGTTCTCAGAACCTGTTTTGGAGAAGGATCTTGTGGTGCTCATGTAATACTCACTGGTCTCAAAGGTGTCAGGTATAAGCAGGTAGCTACTGTAAAAGTATTTCAGGATCTGAGGAATATAATCAGGCTGTAGAAATATCTTCAATTATGATTGAATAAAGTAACTGTAGACATTAATTTTAAATTACCTGAATTGCATAGTATTATTAAATCAACATTTTTTCCTACTGATATATAATTTTTTCTCCTACACTCTAAGTTATATAAATCTCCTTGTTTAAATTTCAGTCCTGTTTTATCTTATTTCTCAAAGATAATCTAAATTATTTTCATTAAAAATTCATCATGTTCTTGATGAAATGTGCACTTGTTTTACCTTGTTAACTACATCAATAATCACCTTTAATCATACTATGGAACTTGAAGAGAATCTTTTATTCCGTCATTATGGATGATCTTGGTCCCTTTCTGAAGAAAAGTTAAAAGAAAAAGTGCAATTTGCTTGTGTATCATTATAGTGTGTACTGTGAAAACAGACTGGTTACACTCTTTTACTGGAATTTTAATTAAGCAAAGCCATCAAGCAACTAGGGTAGATGATTTTTAAAACTGTATATTGGAATCCTTGGAAAAAGAAAGCATATTGGAAAAAAAAAATTCTTTCTATAGGTGAACTATTTAAGACACTCTGTGTTACAATTTCCACAGTACATTTGGTTTCCATGCAGTGTACTTTTTATGTAGTAAAAGAACACTAAAAATGAAGATATGAGTATTTTCCTCTTTTTATCTCTGGTAGTCCCTTATTTCTTTCACTGGATAATATCAGCATTTTATTTCTTTCTATAAAGGCAGTACAGCTTCTGTGTAATACACCATTAGGAAAAACACTATTTAGCTACTGCTCTAAATTGGTTTTCAGTCCTGAATTGTGTTGCAGCATAAACCAGAAGTGAGTGATGTATTTTGTTTCACATATGTTGCAAGCCTCTTCACAGTGGAAATATCAGCAAAGGAGGGATTTTCTTCCTAAGTTTTTGTTATATTTAGAGGTGACAAATTGCTATCTTACATATAGCTAAAATTATGCCTAAGTCAGCAGTTGAAACTGAGAAACAGATTACATTGATATTTTGTTGACTTTTATGTAACTTTTGTGTTTTTAGGTTAGGGTTTTTTAGCAAAGCAAAGTTTAGCACAGCTTTGATATACATGTACTGCTGGCTGTTCTTCCAGCAGTGTACATACAATACTCTGTCTAATCTGTTTGGTTTCTTTTAAACATTCCTTTCAAACTGACCTATCCTTTAGTGACTCTTCTAGATGATCACTATGACAGTATTCAAGGTCTGCCATGTTCAGAGCACATTTTTCAACTTTCTTGCTCAATTGTTGATGTCCTTCCATCACTTGTGCGTCTGTTCAGAGGCTAGGAAGACCATCTTTGCAGCTTTATTAGCTGAATGAGAATTAGTTTTAAATTCAGTGGGAAGTAGGAATTGTTCTTACAGCAAACATCCAAGACAAGCCCTGGCTCTGGCTTTAAACTAGAGCTTCAGTTAATTCTTCTCTTGAAAACTATTTTGCTATCTGAATGTGATTTTAAATTTGAAATTAAACCCTGAAGTTAATAATTTTTCCTTGGTTGACCTACCTGTGTATTTTATTGCAAGTATAGTGCACCTGGAAATACCTTCTGAAAAAGGATTTTGTAAATTAAATCCTGTATAACATTATAGCCTAAACTCAGCTCCACATCTGTGCACTTGGTTTGACTGTATTTCATGACCTCGCCAGGGTGTTGTAAAAATAACTGCAGTGAAGATTGTTAAATGCCTATATATTATAGTAATAGGAGCCATGTAAGAGCCTAAGATAGATAGATAGACAGATAGCATTAGTGCATTAGAGGTTTCCTTGAGAACACTAACCAGATTAAGTGCCAGTATTCTCCTATGTAGCAATGTTAATTGCCAATTTTTGGCAGTTGCACAGGCGCTAATTACTTTTTAATAGAACCAATGGAAGAAAATTTTCCACTAAGCTTTTATGGATAATTATTGCAATTTTTTTCCTTCCAGGAGCTTGAAACTTTGCTCTTACAGCATCCATCAGATCTGTCTTGCAGATAAATGGTAGCATTACAGCACATGCAAGACTGTATTCTGTATCTTTATATCATCCCTGTCTGCCTTTTAAATGATACCATTTAGAACCCAATCCTTCATATCACAAGTCTCAAAGTCTTCAAACAGAGAGTTTGTACAAATAAGACATTAAGACATTGCTTTGTCTTGTTCAAATGCATCGTGTTTTTACACAGTGCATTACATAACAGCCACATCTATAGGGTCTTTCCACTGTACCCAGAGCTTTTGAAGCAAAGCTTCAAAACCATGAGGAATAAATACAGAGGAGTGCTAGGATTTAATGCGCTAAATTTGCCAGTGTCTGGTTCCTTTCTATGGCTCATTCTCTCATTATGTATTTGTGTTATGCTCAAAATAAAAAGAAGAAATCATTGCATGAATGGTCTCAGAAATACAAGATACACGTAAGATGCTAAGCATTAAACCATGTCAAGAGGTGAGTGTGTCATCGCAGTTGGACTGAAACAGTATTGGTATTATCTTACGTCACACTTCTGTTAATGAGTTTGTCACAGTTCATTGGGATTTTGGTGTACGACTCATCTTTCATAATTTTCATAAACCAGTATGTCATGCCTTTTCTATGGTAAAGAGGCTAAACATTTGTGGTTTTGGCTGCAAACCCCAGTGTGGCTTCAGCATTCCCCATGGGTAAAGTGTCAGTGTTGGGCCCAGTCCTGTTTAGTACCTTTATTGGTGATCTGGATGAGGGGATCTGCATGAGTCCACCATCGGCAGATTTGCAGGTGACACCAAGCTGGGGGAAAGTGTTGATCTATTGGAGGGTAGGAGGGCTCTGCAGGGGGACCTGGACAGGCTGGATCATTGGGCTGAATCCAGCAATATGAGGTTCAATGAGACTAGGTGCCGGCTCCAGCGCTACAGGCTGGGGACAGAGTGACTGGACAGCGGCCAGGCAGAAAGGGACATAGGGGTACTGGTTGGCAGCAGACTGAACATGAGCCAGCAGTGTGCCCAGATGGCCAAGAAGGCCAACGGCATCCTGGCCTGTATTAGGAATTGTGTGGCCAGCAGGACCAGGGAAGTGATTCTTCCCCTGTACTCGGTGCTGGTGAGGCCACCTTGAGTCCTGTGTCCAGCTCTGGGCCTCCCAATTCAGAAAGGACTTTGAGGTGCTGGAGTGTGTCCAGAGAAGGGCAATGGAGCTGGGGAAGGGTCTGGACCACAAGTTTATGAGGAGCAGCTGAGGGAGCTGGGGGTGTTTAGCCTGGAGAAAAGGAGACTTGGGGGCGGCCTTATCACTCTGTACAAGTGCCTGAAAGGAGGGTGCAGCCAGGTGGGAGTCAGTCTCTTCTCCCAGGCAGTCAGATACAGGACAAGAAGACACAGTCTTAAGCTGCACCAGGGGGGATTTATGTTGGACATTAGGAAAAATTTCTTCACTGAAAAGGTGATGGGGAATTGGAATGGGCTGCCCGGGGAGGTGGTGAAGTCACTGTCCCTGGAGGTGTTTAAGAAGAGCCTGGATGTGACACTCAGTGGCCTAGTTGACAAGGTGGTGTTAGGTCATGGGTTGGACTTGGTTATCTCAGAGGCCTTTTCCAGCCTAGTTGATTCTGTGATTCTGTGATCAGGTCTTCAGCATTAGGAGGCTTCTTGAAGGACAACACTTAGAAATTTAGAAGGATATTAAGATTTTTACTGGTCAAATTCTAGTAGTTTACCAGAACACCATTAAGATAAAAGATGTATGTAAAAGCAAGAGTGTTTTGAAGGTCTGTGGGCAGGTAGGGACAGTGTGCCCCAGTCCATCCCCTCAGTGATGATTGATGCAGGGTTCACACAGGTATGTGTGCATCTTACATTCACTCTTGTCCTGCATTTGGCTCTCAAATACACCTCCGACAAGTCTATTTGAAATATTACCAGAATTTGGACAAAATATTTTCTAGGTTTTTTTTTTCTTTTTATTGTTACCAGAATAATTACCCAACCAGAAAGATTAGAGGAGAGCTAGTGTTTACAGCTGAAGTATTAATCATAAGGATTTTGTTCTTAATGTTGTTATATGCAATAATTCCAACATATACACCGTAAATTGTAAATCACATCATGATATGAAATCACGATCACAGAGTAAGAAACTTATGTTGTAATTTAAACAATAATTTGATGTTAGCAAGGTTGAAGCAGTGTTTGCTTAGAGAGTCATTAAAAAGTTCTCTTAGTGTTTGTGTGTATTATCAGGATGATGTGTTTATAGTATAGTGTATACTCATTCTCTTCTCTAGAGCTAGTTGATTTGCATTAATTGTTCCCCACTGCTTCTTTATCCCTTTCTATATGCTTATAATTACAAAAGGACCTCATCAAAACAAACAAAAATCACTTCTCCTCCTTCCATAATCACCTTTCCCTTCCAAACCATCTTTTTTCACTGTCCTTGCAATGTAATGATTGAATAGTCAGTATCACAAGCCTTGCTTACAATACTTCATATGGCATTCATTTGCACATTTCAAGGTTTTTAAAACTGCAGCTGCTTATGGTTTTGATCAAGATGAAAAATACTGTTGCTCTCCTGAAACTCAATAAAATAAATAAAACTGCAAGTTACAAAGTTTGTTTCCCTTTCTGAACTCTTTTTCAGAATGACAATATTTTAATCAGTTTGAAGTATTTTTTAGTCTTGTAGGTTAGTTATTTACACAGGCAGTCAAATGAATAGATGGGAGGGAGTAGGAAGAGCATGGAGAGAAATGGCTTCTAGAGAAAGGAGATGCTCTTAATAGTTGGAATAGACAGAGGATGGCTGAAATATCTGGGTGAAGTTGCCATTGGCTTTGGGTGTAACTAAGTTGACTGTTTCCCTCATTTCCTAGTGGTAGAAACAACTACAGATGCTTCATAGACATGATTTGAATAACCAGTGCAGGACTGTTGGGAAGATTTAAATCTAAAAAGTTCCATTTTCCAAGATCAGCCAGACATAGACATGGAGCAGGAAAGCATAAACACCTATCAGAACAGACAGATACAAGAAATCCAAGTAAAACTCGGGATGAAGAATGATACTCCTTATAAATCACTCTACATCTTATAGCAACTTAATCCAGAACTCTCATTAATATCTGGGTGTTGGGCTAAATGGCTAGCACAGGGAATAATAACAGTATCATCCTCAGCAGTGGTCTTCTCGTAACTCGTAATTCCTTAATAGAGTATTGCAGAATGCTGATACATGTAGAAGTTTATTCACCAGAACAAAATCCTGACTGTGTGACCAGTGGCCACAGCTGGATGTAGTCCAAGGCACTCCTTTCAGTTCCAGGCACTCAAATCATGGACCTCATTAGAGCCATCCCTCTGTACATTATCAGAGCTGATGATGCCACTGTTCTGCCACTTTTCCTGCAGTCTGTGTATGAAACAGGGGTACACGAGGAAATTTGCTATATTTCTTGTGTAAGACTTTAGATGTTGATTTGACAGTAATATACAACAGATTTTGTGGTGGGTTTTTGGAAGTAGGATTCCCTTCTACTTTGAGAAACCCTGGACATGCAGAAGGGCCTTAATTCTGTACCAAAGCCATTACTGTTTCAGACATGAGTTTGTCATTAATTTGAACCTGAATTCAAAGGCGGTTCATTCTAAATTCCAATGAAGATATGAATCAGCTTATAGTTCTTAGCAGCAAGGATTTCTTACAGTAGTAAAATGCTGGGGTTTGTCCCACATGGAATTTTAAACCTGTAGGTAAAATCGAAGTAAGGACAGTGAGTATGTTTCAATAATTGACATAGTTTTCTAAATCTGTGACTGATTTCTTAGAACCCACCAGCAGAGGAAAGCCTAAACAGCTGATGCCAAGTCTAAGGGAATCCTAACAGTAGTGCTAGAATTGACTGGGTTTCTGCTAATAGAGACTACATTCTCCTTTTCTTTATCCGTGTAAGTTTATTACGTATAAATCTGCTGCATTTTTAAAAAAATTATAATTTCAAGGAATTTTGGAAGAGAATTAAAAATGTATAATTATTTTGCAGTGAGAAGTCATCTTTGATGGTTCAAAATCTGTGTTTCTCTGGTTTTGATGATAACTACAAATTTTGTGAAGAGATAGCCACTTCTGGACTGTTCTTTAAAAGACCCTTAATTAGATTTAGTCTTCCTAATTTTATCTAATTAGGTGCTAAATAGTTTGTCTCTAGTGGCTGTTTAACAGTCTGGATGATTTAGGTTGTATACTTAGACTTTTTTGGCTCTTGCCTGAGATAAGAGAATCGCAGTGGCTGTAGAGATTTCTGATTTTTTTTAATGACAGTTCAATTTTAAAGCAAAACTGAAATTAATTTGTTTCAGGCCTTGTGAAATATTTTCCCTTCAAAACCATAATAATGTATTCTATAAAAGTTAAAATGCTAAGAATGCTATAAAAATTATTTTCTGGGGATTTGTTATTTTATTCTTACTTTGTTCTGATGACACCAAATCTCCTTGACTGAGAAAGGAAACAAGCTTTGGAGGGTTGATCTTGGGTGGTTGCTAGCTGCTCTATCACCCTCCTTCTTCACCAGGACAGGAGAGACAATAAGAAGGAAAAGCTTGTGGGTCAAGATGAGAGCAGGGAGGTCACTCAGCAATTACCATCACAGGCAAAACAGACTAGGGGAAATTAATTTAATTTATTTCCAATTAAAAATATAGAGTAGGATTGTGAGAAACAAAGGGAAAACCTAAAACACCTCTCCCATACCCCTCCCTTCCCAAACTCAGCTTCACTCCCAACTGTTCTATATCCCCCCAGGCCAGGAGGTGCAGGGGGATGGGTAATGGGGGTTGTAGTCAATTCCTAGTTTGTGGTCCCTTCTCCTATCTCCTCATGCTCTTCCCCTGCTCCATCTTGGGTCCTCATCATGGGATGCAGACTGTCAGAAACAGACTGCTCCAGCAAGGGTCCCCCATGGGCCACAGGTCCTGCCAGAAAACCTGCTCCTGTGTGGGCTACAGGCTGCAGCTCCTGCCTGGACCCTGCTCTGGCATGGAGTTGCTATGGGTTGAAGCTTCCTTCAGGGCTTATCCACCTGGAGGATGGCTTACTCCAAATGCTGCAGATGGGGCTCTGCTCCACCATGGACCTCCACAGGCTGTGGGTGACAGCTGCCTCACCATGGTCTTTGTCATGGGCTGCAGAGAAATCTCAGCTCCAGCACACTGAACACCTCTTTTCAGCCAGACCTGTAGTGATAGGACAAGGGGTAATGGTTTTAAACTAAAGAAGGTCAATTTTGGCTAGATATAAGGAAGGAGTTTTATACAATGAGGATGGTTAAACACTGGTGCAGATTTTTCAGAGAGGTAGATGCCTCATCTCTGTAAACATTGAGGGTTAGGTATGACGAGGTTTGAACAACCTGTTCTAGTTCAAGACGTGTCTGATCATTGCAGGGGAGTTGCACTAGCTGAGCTTTAAAGGTTTCTTTTGACAAATGATGATTCTATGATCTTGTCTGCCGAGCTCAGCTGTACACTGTGGTGGTCCATTGGAGCTGGCTGGACCAGCTGTGCTGGCACAGAGTCTCTGCTCACAGGGGCATCCTGCAGCTCACCTGCCAGCACCTGGGCAGCTGCACCCAGGACAGAGGGTAAATCGAATGTACAACAAAATCGAGGGTACCTCTGGTTAGTAGGAAACCCCGACACTGAAGGCAAGATGTGGTGCAAGTTCTTGTCATAATTAGGAAACATGAAACTGTTCTAGACTGTAAATTCCACTGATGACTCTGGAATAGGTAAAGGCTGTAATTTTTTTTATTTAAGGATTCCCTCTTTATGTGCAAAAAACCCCAAAAACTGTAATCATATCTTATCAATGAGATGCTTCTTTGCATTACAGTTTCTTTGCTACAGTTGATTTTGTTGATCTAATTCAAAACAATGTGAAGGCTCTAAGATCTTTGCATTTGCTGACTAGTGGAAAGTCTGCTAGGTGAGTAGCTGAATAATGCAAATTTGATGTGTGCTCAGCCTGCTGGGATGATACCTGGCAGGTTTCTTTTTGGTGTGATTCAAGATTTTCTTTCCCCTATCTCCTTCAGTGGTATTAGTGTTAAAGCACCCTTGGTAATCTTTCCATGAATACTTTCTTCTTTGAAATTTAATAGAATTATAATTTTTTTTTATTAACATGTTAACAAAGCTTTGATGTTTTAATTCACAGTGAATTAGACATCTTCAGTGGTGTTCTAGTTTCAAGTTCAGGAGGACATTTGGGTTTAGGTTGCTGTAGGTGAGGAGCAGGTTTGGACAAACGCTTTGTTGCAGCTTTAGAGGGCCAATTCAGGTTTCCTTGCAGAAGCAGTTTGCACTTGTGTCACTCAGTAAGGGTACTGAACTGACAGTGCATTGTGATGGCATTACGCTGGGAGCTAAGGGACTTTCTTAGGGCACGAAGCTTATTCTGACTTGCCTGAAATGTAATCTGTTCTCCAGAGACAGAAGACTGTGGTTATTAGTACAAAACTACTATTTTAATAGGTCTGATAATAATAGGCTGTTAAAGTCAGCATCCTGAACAGCATCAGATTCAGTCCTTATAAGAAAAACACTGACACCTGGGAGGCAAGAGGAGTTATATTAAGTCAGTCGTGTTGCACTTTTTTTTTCCCAAAAAAAGTGATTTTTAAATTATTTTGTGACCAAAATTTGATTGATAATTGACTGACTTTAGAGCTCCCTAACATCAGCATTGTAAGGCACAAGCACCTGGAGCAGTAGAAGTGAGGAGACCTTACAGCTAAAAGCAAAGTCAGAAGAGTACAATGTATAAATTTCAGAAATAGACAAGAAATGGCAGTTATAAACCTTTACGTGTGACTCCTTGAATCCCTTCACTTGAGAAGAATACACAAAGTATTTTATGTTTAACAAGTACACCATTTTTTTATTAATTGAATGTGTTTATCTTGTGAGCAAGTGCATGCTACAGTATGTCCTTGAGGGAAGCAGATCTGAAATACTGAGTTATTCCAGGTCCTGGGTAGGATTAGGACAGTAAAATGAAAGGGACTTGGCCTTTTTATGTTCTGAGGAAAAGGCAAAAGTGAAAACAGCAGCCAAGAGTCTGTACACAGCTGTCTAATTTTGTTTCAGGGACAGCCAGAGCTTGCCACCAGGCTTCTTGGGTTTTGTGCATGTATTTACCTTGCTGCTTAGAATAAAATACCTGAGGCTGGAAGGTGGAATAGGCTCACACAGTAGTTGGGTGATGAAGGGAAAGGAATCCACAGGTTGCTTCCGCAAGTAGTTTGTGGTACAAAATAGTTTATATTACTTGGTTATATATCAGGACCATATTCACCAGATACTGTAGAAGAATGTCCTGTCTGGTTTGCAGCGTGACAATAAGACAAAAATCAATGGGTGAGTATTAACTGGAAGCACAGGAAAACAGTATTAATCAATATGATTAGTTCAGCTCTGGCTTTTTGCGTATTTTGTAGGAGGAGATAAAAGGAAGATGATGGTTTTCTGCAGATATATCCAGCCTACCTCTGTGGGATATCACTGGAGAAAGGTCATAAATTTTCATTTGAAAATTTAACACTGTGGGATAATCATGGATATGCTACTATTGCTGTTTGTGCTGCAAGGCTGAGTGAGAGCTCACAGTGGAGGATGGGGAAGGGAAAACAAAGCAGGTAATGCTTGAAAATGTGATCCAGTAGAGAGTTTAGGTTAGCTATCTTCCCTGCAATGTTGTGGATAGTTCTGGCTGAGGCAAGTTTATCATTCTCAAGGCCTGGGAAAAGGATGTTGCAATAATCTTTACAATTGCTGTAAGACTTCTACAGTGAGATCATAACAGTATTTTTTGACCTGTAGTGGTTATGAAAACTGTTCAGCCAGGTGTTTGAGTGCCCAGCACAAAACACAGATGTTACAGATCATGGAATAACTTGTACTGCTGCCTTTTCTCCGTCAGTAATCACTCTGTCTTGAGGAATGGAAGCCAGTATTTCTTAGTGGCTGCAGAACCTGTCTCTTAGAACAAGTGATTGCGGCACAGCAAGAACTGATGCTAGAAATGCTATTGATCGCTTAACCTACTCCCAATTAATTATTGCCTTCTCTAGTGAAGCCAGAAATCATAGTGGACAGAAGACATCACTGACTCTTTCTTTTTTCCCCACTATTTACCCACACAAGACCATAAACAACAGAAGTTTTCTCTCTCAAACCTGGCCCAGCTCTGTTTTTGCAAATAATGTCATCCCCAAACACTGCAGCTCCTTTACTGTGTTTTTGCACTCTCAGATTCCCCAAGTTTACACGCAATAACATGGTTTGTGATTTCTGTTTGTCTGGTTTTCTTAAAATTTCCAGTCCTTGATCTCAAATGTGTCAAATGTTGTTCCTGGCACCATTTTCATGGTGGGTGAATGCCAAGGATTTCAAGCTCTCTAGATGTCATCAGTGCAGTAGTGCCTTTGCTGCAAAGACCTGAGGAATATGGAGAGCTGGAAGTGCATATACAAATGCACTGTTCAAACCCCCTCTCTTTTAAGCTATTGGTATGAATTCTGGAGGCTTTTTGAATTTAAATATTTGGTTGGGTGGGCTTTATTTCAGCCCTTTATTCTAAGGTAAAGATATCCTATGTGTTGGAGCAAATAGCACATTTTTGCATTAATCTTACCTGTTCGTCTTCTGGTGTAGTGCCACACCTCAGGTCTTTTAGTCACTGATTTCAGAAGTCCCCCTGCCTTGCCAATAAATAATTCCAAAATGCTGTGAAGAGTTTTCCTGAGGGAAAAGGAAGTGAACGGCTTCTGTCAGGATCATATTAAGAGTTTTAAAGCAGTAGTTTTCGGAGGAAGTTGTCAGATGAGGCAAGAGAACATCCAGCTGTGATCATCACATGTCACGGGAGTGAGTTCTGCATCATTTAAGGTTTCTGGAGGTGAAGAGCCCCCTAAATTGTACAGATATGTGTTAGGTTGTATGCAGTGTCTGTTTCAGGAAGACTGTTTTACCGATCCTAATTTTGTAAGACTCTTCTAACATGCCGTTGATATCTTGCCTATATGAAGGCTGTTGTTTTTTGGTCTTTGTTCTCCAGGTTTAAAAATATCTTGTATGTTAGTTGCACATTTGATTTTTTTTTCCGTTTTTTCAGATAGTGGAAGAGATACATTAAAGTATGTGATGTACTGTACGTCTTCTAGGTTTACTTGTGTATATGCACAGATCTGTTGCTCAAATCTATTACTTTTGCCTTATGCAGATCAGTTTGGAGGCATCTCCTCTTTATCCAATGCCTTTAAAAAACCAAAATAAACCCAAAAAAGACAGACTGTAATTTTGTTCTTGAACAAGCATCAAAAATGAATTATGCTTAGCTCCAGTGAATAACTAGAATTAATGTAGAGTTTAAATTCGCCATTAATGCTGTACCTTTTTTTTCTAGACCATGCAGGCATGATTTTTCCTGTGAAATTCCTTTTAAATTCTTTACTGCTGTAAGTATGGCTGTGAGGGGAAAAGTGTTTTTCAGCATTTCAGTGTATTTGCTGCATGACTGATGCAGCCTGATATGACTTATCACAACATGAAAAAAAGCTGAGAAAACAAAAGTGAGTTCCTGGAAGCTGATGCCGAGAAAGAAGTGCTAAGGGCAGAGCAAGAAAAATGCATGCTTTTAAACACGGCTTCTCTTTTCTCCTCTTGTAATCTTTCCACATAAAGGAAAAATGGCTAGCTAATAGAAACTTGTCAGGTAGTAAACTTTTAAATCAGATCCTGGATTTGGAGGCTGTTTTCTACCAACCAGACAAAGGAAAAAAAATAAAGGATATTGCTTTCATTCTTTTTTTGGGGGGATGGGGGGGGAGGGGGCAGGCATTAAACTCTTTATAGGGGAAGAAAGCTAATAATGAGCTAAGTAACTGTGGAGGTCATAGATTTTAAATGTTGTTGCATTTTCAGTGATCACTCTCCGTAGTTGGAAGGTTGAAAACATTTATTTTCAATAGCCTAACCTTTCAAGATTGTTTATTAGCAATCAATTTTTATTATATTTTTTATAATTAATTTTGTAAGTTTCTGTTTTTATGGCTGTTGTTCTTCAACTAAAAAACTTTTTAGAAGTAAAAAATAAAGCACAAATCAGAATATTCTTGACAGTTAAATAGAAGTATTTAGTAATTTTTTACTTATTTAATGATGTGAATACACTGAGGAGCATAATCATTTTATTGAAGTTGTACTGCTAAGCTCTTGTATGGCAAGATAAGAAGACAGTGATTAAAGCATTGTTAACTGGTATCTGTAATGAATTGAATTCTGTATTTAACTTGGTCAGAGTTTATCTGAGTGGTAGTTACATCGAAAAATAACCTGAAGCATTTTTGCAGTTATTTCAAGGCCTCCGAGTGTTTAATGAGAGAACATTTAGTGCAATGACAACCTATCACATCTGTTTTTATGTTTCAAAACATAGCCTGTGCCCAGGTCCCAAATATTCAATATAATCTTCGCTGGCTTTCTGCCATTTATGTCACACACATAAGGTAGGATTCTAGTGCAAGAGACCACTAATGGGAAGCTGATATGTAACAGCATAACTTCAAAATGAGTGCTACATTATTTTAGCCAGTCACCTTCAGTTCAGGATGGGAGAGAGAGTATGAGTAGAGACATGAGTCCAAGTCTACCAGAAAACTGCTGGAAAGAAGACCTAAAGATGTGCAGCATGAATTCAGTAAAGCGTGTTTATATGTTAGGCATATTTTGTGCATCATGCAGTTGAATGCATAGTTTCTTTTCCTTCATAGAGCCAATGGGCACAGAAGACAAATGAGGGGGGTTTTTAGTCCAGATGACTTATAGAGGTCCAGTCTCCATCATTATGTCATTGTATTTTGTTGGCATTTGATCCTGAGAAATGTGAGGATTGGAAGAGAAATTTTCTCTGTTTTGGGTTTCTTTGTGGTTTTAAAGATTCATGTGCTTGAACCTTACTAGCATCAATCTAAAGAGAAAAATTAATTTTACTATGTAGCACTCACTAGCATCTTCTAATTATATATTTTACTGTAAAGTCTATAATCATATAATATTTCTTAGTTGCTATTCAATTACAGGGGAAGAACAGTAGGAAGCTTAAGACACAGTTTAGCAAAAGATCCTGCATTAGAAATATTTTTCAGTTCTGTTTCCTTTCTGTGCTGGAATTTATACATGTTATTTTCTAGATAAGGGAATTAAGAGAAATTGGCTTGATACTGGTTTGATAATCCTTTCTGAATTAATTCAAACTCAAAACATGTGAGTCATTGGGAAAATTTTAAAAGTTGCCTCTTTCAATGGATGTTCTTCTTGTTCTCTGTGTATATCTTTTGTTAGTGAAATCTGCCATCTGCCTACTAATTTTTAAGGAGTTCTAGTGTATCATTGGTTAATAATTGCCTTGAAACTTACAATAGACTCAGAGTTATTAAGGATAAAACTCAGACTGATAGTACAGATGGGTCCTTTTACTTATGTAGTGCAAATGCTGTATGTCAGCTCTAGAAATCTTACTGAACTATATAAATAAAACAGAATGCATTTGGGATAACAATTAGTCAGTGTTCTGTAAATGATGTGGAAAAGGTACCCAGCTCAAATTTAGGTATAAGTTGTTATTGAATTTGCATTGGGAAGATGAAACAAATTGTTTTCTGATGTAATGTTGGTTAATTTTTTCATTGAGTCTCCCAGCATTTGTATTTCCAGCATTGTAGCAGACATTTGTTGGGGGATTTTTTTTTGCAGCTGGAAGATGTTTTATTTTGTTGCTGTTTTGTAGTTGGCAGCTCAGAAATTTCAGACGGTTACTTTTTGCCCTTATGAACATGTTCCTTTGTGAGCTCTCTGTGACTTATCAGAATGGCTGTAGCCAGCTTAATTTGGCTTTGTGAAATAAGCATCACCAACATGTCAAGCCAATGACTCTTGAAGACAAATATCACTAAGAACTCTATTAAAAACAATGAACCTGTAAAAATGTGTCACCTAGAAATACTTACTTTTTCAAATATTTTGATTGCTCTTTCTCAGATTTTGTCTCTGTGCAGAATATGTGTGTGGGAAATGCTTTTTCCCACCCCTCCCTGCCCCCCAAGGGCTTCATCTAGCTTGAGGCAGGGATAGAAAAAGAAAGGGGATATGGAAGAACATGACTGAAATACAAACACAGCTTTGAAAACAACCTTAGTGGTTTTACTTGTCCAAGTGTTTTGGCAGAGGTAAGCCTCCCTTTCCTTGTCTAGACTTTATATATCTTATCATATGAGTGGCATCTTGTTTCTTCAATTACCCTTCCTCCCATTTTCCTTGAAATGGATAAGAAATGTGTGTTCAGGAAATACTTTTCAGCTTGCTGGAGCAGATTGACAATTTTTATGTTGTAATAAGTGGTGTTTGAAAGCTCAGTTTAGGAATCTGCAAGTATATAATTTATTTTCAGACACTGTAGATAAATACTCATAGAAGCTATCTGGCTTATTCATTTAAACAGCCATCTTAGGCTCATCACTTCCTTATTTCATCACTGCCTACCAGTTGGGCAGTTTGGAAAGTGTAAGATCTCTTGGAAGCTCCTAAGCAAGGAAGCTTGGGGTTTTTTTAATGTGACAGTGCTGAGTAGCTGTGATTCAATGATCTTTTTTTTATGGGGTTGGTGAGTCCACCTCTGGTATGTTGAAGTGGTTTAGTACAATCAGTTGCATGTTCCTGTAACAAGATTATGGGGACCTACTGGTGATCACTGAGTTCCCTTTTCCTGTTGTAGTGTAATTTTTTTTTTTCTGTGCTAAATTTCACTTAAGTACATTTAAAATGGAAGTCTGAAAAATTCTCTAGTTCTCTAGTACTCAAAAAAAGTCAAAATTATTGTGATAATTAAAAACACTTATCTTGAGGCAGAGATCCTAATGCAAATGTCTTTAGCCCTCCAGAGCAAGATTTCCAAACTTGCAGCATAAAAGGTGAATAATGAGGCCTAAAGAAACTGTTATTTGAGAGGAGAAGAAAAAGGAATCTGTTTGGAATAGTTGGTGTAATCCACAAAGGCAAAACTTCTGTCTTCCACAGAGCACTGAATATGAATCCTGGCTGTTTTACTGTCCTCCTTGGGTGGGACTTGCTGAGGCAGGCAGCTGTACAGTGTGCTGCTTTTGCATTTCATATGTGTTGTCTAAGCTTAACTGATGAACATCGGCATAGCCTGATGTTCATAGAAACAGTATTAAGTTTTTTTCCAGGAATTTAGTTGTTCCATTCATAGGGACGTTGTCAGCTATGAGAGATGATGGTGTTGGGTCAGGGTGGTGTTCCTGAGGCTGTCCTCAGCTTCTTACCTGCCTGGCTTGTCAGTGCTCTTCAACAGCCCTGGTGCAGTTTGTTCACCTGGAAAGGGTGTGATGACATATCCAGTCTGCTGGGAATTTTGTAGGGGGCTTTCTGTGTGGAATTTCTGGCAGGTTTTTGGGTCTCCTGATTTGCATCCATTATTGTCAATGCAACTGGAAGCGCTACAGTTTTGCATCTTCATAGGGTAAGTGGTTTTGGCAGAAATACTCCAGACGTTACGAAACACTCACAAAAGTAGGTTCTGCTTAGCTTTCCATTTGCTCTCTGTGGCAGCCAGAGCACTTTGGAGAGTCAACCAAATCTGCTGTTCTTTACAAAGCTTGTGGTTTGCCTGGAATTCCCAGTGTTCTCCTCAGCAAGGAATAGTACACTGTGTTACCACTCATGGAGTGCTGATTTAGGTGGTGTGGTTTGTTGAGGTTTTTTCAGGTTCTTTTAGTAAATGAAGTAGCATGACATCATCTGGAATCTTTGTAATTCCTAATTTTGTAATTCATATGTGTTGGGGTTTTTAAGAGACCTAGTTTTTTTTTCCTGTTAAAGGAATTTTCCCCCATTCTGTTACTAAGACGATAAATCGCCAGGTACTTAAGAAAAGACAAAAGGGCCTGGCCACCTTTTTGTTTCACCGGGGTGTGGGTTCAGTTCCCTCTCAGCGTCCGGAGAGAGGAGCTGCAGAGAAAGGAGCTGCTGGCTCCTCTTCTCGGCCGTTTATTTCTTTTTCTGCTGGAGACAACGCCGGGATCCCAAAGCCGCTTTCCCTGCCCTGCTGGAGGCCGGGCTGCGGCTGCCCTGCCCCCGCTGCTGCTTCGAGCTTTCGCTACGCTGTAGCCCTGCTCATCCTGCCTGCCCAGACCTCCGGGGGGTTTTCCCATCCGGATACATCTCATCTGCCACCCAGGATTTGTGCTCGTCCCTGCCGTTCCAGCCTGCTGCTCCAGCCTGCTGTTCCCCAGGCTCCGGCCGGACACCGGGATCGGCTGCCCAGGGCTTTGCGAAGCCTTTGTCCCATCCCTTCCCGGGATCCCAGGCCACCAGGGCCGCGTGCTCCCCGAGCTCGCTCCGGAGCGCCCCCTGCAGCCGCGGGGGAACCATCGCACCTGCCCTGCTCACCGGGAGCCGCCAGCGCCCCTGCCGGCTGCGAGCGGAACTGCACCCGAGGGGAAAGGGCCTGACAGCCGAGAAGGCTGGCACTGGGTTTGTGATTGTTTGCTGTTACTGCCAGAGTTATTGTTGTTTGTTTGACTGGTTATACACATATAGATATATCATAGTACAGAACTGTTATTCCTATTTCCCACATCTTTGCCTAAAAGCCCCTTGATTTCAAAATTATAATAACTCGGAGGGAAGGGGGGTTGCATCTGCCGTTCCAAGGGAGGCTCCTGCCTTCCTTAGCAGACACCTGTCTTTCAAACCAAGACAGGGAGTGTGTGCAAACCTGGCCTCAGCAGATGAGCCTGTGGGCTATGGCCTCCCCAGGCTGAATCCAGCCCAAGCTGATTTTCAGGACAGCTTCTGCGTTTGGCTTTCTTGTGGGTACATTCTCCTCCCTTAGTCTTGTTTCCTTGTTCCTAGACCAGAGGTAATTGAACACTAATGTTGCCTTTATTCTATCTCAAGTTCTGTTAGGCAGCTTAAGTCCCAGCCCAAAGCTGCAGTCAGGTGAAGGAGAGGTGGGCTTGGGTAGTCTCAGCCTCTTTATACAATTTTGCCATAATGGGCAAAACTCCTTTGTAACAATGTTTAAGTCCTTACCCATAACATTTCAGTCTCTGACAATCCTGATGTGCCCAGAGCCCCTGTGAGGCTCTGGACACAGAGCCACACGACACCTCAAGCCCCACACTGCACAGCCCTGGCTTTGGAGGGTGGGCTATGCAGGGCATGAAGAATTGGCCAGATGGAGGCAGCTGGGGAGCTGTGGTCAGTGGCTCCATGTCCAGGTGGAGGCTGGGGACGAGGAGCGGTCCATCAGGGCTCTGGCCTTGGCCCTGGGGCTCTTGAATGGCTTTGCCAGTGACACAGAGAGTGGATGGAGCTCCCTCTCAGCACAGGGTTTGCAGGGACAGGAAGCTGAGCGGGGCAGGGGCTGAGGAGAAGGACTTGGGCATGCTGATGGAGGAGAAGCTCAGTGTGAGCCAACAATCTGTGCTTGCCAGCCCAAAAAGCCACCCCGTGGGCTGAGCTGCATGGAAAGGAGCAAAGAGCTGCAGGTCAAGGGAGGCAATTGTGGCCCTCTAGTCCATTTTTTGAAATCTCACCCGGACCACTACCTCTGTGTCTGGGGGCCCCAGGATGAGGGATGCGGGCCTGTTAGAATGAGTTCAGAGGAGAGCGACTGAGGGTTCCTAAGAGGGTTGGAGAACCTCTGCTTTGAAGACAGGTTGGCAGTGTTAGCGTTGTTTAGCCTAGAGAAGAGAAGACCCCAGGGAAACCTCAGAACCCTTGCCAGTACCTAAGAGGGCCCCCTACAAGAATGATGGAGAGAGACTTTTCACAGGGATATGTAGTGATAGAAGAAAGGGCAGTGGCCTTTAAGTGAAACAGATATGGATTAAATATCAGGAAGACATTCTCTTCTGGGAGGCTGGGGAGGCATTGGCATAGGTTTCCCAGAGGCTTTGTGGATGCCCCCTCCCTGGAAGAGATAAATTTGTCAGGTTTGCCTGAAGTGAAACAATGAGATGAAGCAGAGTGATACTCATTTAATAACTGTTATGATTGGATTAGGGAGAGATGCCTCTGCCCAAATTAAGGTTCAAATGAGACCATATGATGACAACATACAGATTTTATTTAACGTGGATTTTATTTAACAAGAATTGTGAAGGAGAGAGGTAGAAAGATTTGAGGTCCTTCCCAAATTAAACCTTTCTGTGATGCTAGAGGACGTGTGGATGTGTATTTTAACTTGATATTATTGTTATAATAATAATAATAATAATAATAATTTGTTACTCCTACTATTTAATCTTCTTCTTTAGCCTCTTATTCTTCTTCTGATCCCCATTCTTCTTCTCCTTCTTCTTAGTATTTACTTTTACTCCTCTTTCTTCTTCTACATCAACTTATTCTTATATTTATTCTTTCTTCTTGGTCTTGTTTCTATTCTTATTCTTATTCTTATTGTTACTCTTATTCTTATTCTCATTCTCATCCTCATCCTCATCCTCATTCTCATCCTCATCCTCATCCTCATTCTCATTATTTTTCTTTTTTAATTCTTATTTTTATTCTTATGCCTTTTCCTATTCTTATTCTTACTATTTTTTCTTTTCCTTTTTCCTATTCTTGTTCTTAATCCTATTCTTATTCTTACTCTTATTCTCACTCATATTCTCATTCTTATTATTATTCTTTTTTTTCTTGTTCTTATTCTTAAGCTTAATTCTTTTTCTTATTTACTACCACTATTTCTTCATTTTCTTCATCTTCTTTGTATTATTATTAGTCCTATTCCTATTATTTTTCTTTTGGTGGATTTTTTGGGTGTTTTCTGGTTTTTTTGGTTGGTTTTTTTTTTTTTTTTTTTTTTCACTACTGCCACTATTTCTTAAAGCCAACTTCCCTCTGTTTTGGAAGAATTGTTTGGTGAAGCCATGCAGTGGAGTCCTGGGAGCAATACCTCCTGTCTGCGCCCATTCCTCATGGATAAAATCCCAAAGGATCAGCATGTAGTCCTTTCAGGATGAGAGGAAATGGCCTTGGATTCCACCAGGGGAGGTGCAGATTAAATATTCCAAACAACTTTTCCCTGACAGAGTGGTCAGGAATTGATTGCAAGAAGTTGCTCTGGGAGGTGGTAGAGTCACTGTCTCCGGAAGTGTTCAAGTCTTGTCTGGATGTGGCACTTGGGGACATGGTTTCAGGGTGATGATGGTGATGCCAGGGTGACGGTGGGACTGGATGACTTTCAAGGTCTCTTCCCACCCTGATGAGTCTCTGGCCTTCACCGCTGAGCCACCTGGCACCAAGTGTCCCGTGTGGATACTGGTTGAGGCTGGCCACATGGGTAATAGTTGCTCTTGGGGAGAGTGGCTTGGGATGCTCCAAAGCAGCCAGGGATTGCTGAGGCTGCAGGGACATGTCCAGGCAAAGGCAGCCCCGTGTGGCTCCCCCAGGATGTGGGGCAGGGCTGCCAGCCAGCTGCCGTCCAGGGGGCCCGGGCTGGCGCCGGCCGCAGCCCTAATCCTCGGGCTGTGGCGCCAGGCAGGAGCAGCGGAATAGGCTGCGCAGCATCCGCAGCGCCCGCCCGAGGCGGGAGGGACGTTTCTTGCGGGGACTCAGCTGCTGGCTGAGGGCCTGGTCTCCCAGCTGGGGAGGCGAGGCACCGAGCGGCACTTGGGGGCACGGCTCAGATGGCCCATGCTCAACCCAGGCCTCGCGAGGGGCAGGCACTGGGAGCCTGCCTCCTGCCAAACCTCCCAGCTCTCTGTCTTCTTCACGGAGCTCGAGGAGGCTCACTCCATCCCCACTCGTCCTCCTCCTGCAGCAAGGGCTTGTCCCCGATGTTCTGTTCCCAGCTGTCCTGCATCAGGTCTCGGTCACTGTCATTTTCCCAGCTGGACTGAGCTGAAGGTCTCTTGCCATTCCCTTTGGAAACCTCCTGGCCAACGGAGTCTTCCTCTTCAGAAACCTCCTGGCCAATGGACTCTTCCCAATCAGACACTTCTTGGTAGCTACCGACATCTTCCACGGGACAGCTCATGCTCGCTGTCTTCCTCCCAGTCAGAGAGATTGTGGGAGCTACCGACTTGTCCTTGAGAAAGGCCTTTCTCCGTGCTTCTTCCCAGTCAGAAACTTCTAGGTAGCTGCTGGCTTCTCCTAGGGAGAGCTCTTCCGCAATGGATTCATCCCAATCGGAGAGCGCGTGGTAGCTACCGGCTTCTTCTGGGGAGAGCCCCTGCTCAATGCAGGCTTCCTCTTGGGACACATCCTGAAACCTACCGGCTCCATCTACAGACGGGTCCTGCTCAGTGCTGGCTTTGCCTTGGAACCCTTCCTGCTCATCACTGGCATCTCCAGGGGACCGCTCCTGCTCAATGCAGGCTTCCCCTTGGGACCCTTCCTGGTCGATCCTGGCTTCTTCCAAGGACAGCTCCTGCTCAATGCAGGCTTCCCCTTGGAACACATCGTGGTTGTTGCTGTCTTCTTCCAGGGATAGCTCCTGCTCAATGCAGGCTTCCCCTTGGGACCCGTCCTGATCGTCCCTGGCTTCTTCCAGGGGCAGCTCCTGCTCAATGCAGGCTTCCCCTTGCAATACATCCTGGTCATTGCTGTCTTTTTCTAGGGATAGCTCCTGCTCAATGCAGGCTTCCCCTTGCAATCCATCCTGGTCATTGCTGTCTTTTTCTAGGGATAGCTCCTGCTCAATGCAGGCTTCCTCTTGGAATACATCCTGGTCGTTCCTGTCTTTTTCTAGGGATAGCTCCTGCTCAATGCAGGCTTCCCCTTGGGACCCTTCCTGGTTGTCCCTGGCTTCTTCCAGGGATAGCTCCTGCTCAATGCAGGCTTCCCCTTGCAGTACATCCTGGTCGTTCCTGTCTTTTTCTAGGGATAGCTCCTGCTCAATGCAGGCTTCCCCTTGGAATACATCCTGGTCGTTCCTGTCTTTTTCTAGGGATAGCTCCTGCTCAATGCAGGCTTCCCCTCTGGACCCTTCCTGGTCAATCGTGGCTTCTTCTAGGGACAGCTCCTGCTCAATGCAGGCTTCCCCTTGGGACCCTTCCTGGTCGTCCCTGGCTTCTTCCAGGGACAGCTCCTGCTCAATGCAGGCTTCCCCTTGGAATACATCCTGGTCGTTCCTGTCTTTTTCTAGGGATAGCTCCTGCTCAATGCAGGCTTCCCCTTGGGACCCTTCCTGGTTGTCCCTGGCTTCTTCCAGGGACAGCTCCTGCTCAATGCAGGCTTTTCCTTGGGACCCTTCCTTGTGTTTGTTGGTTTCTCCTTGGGACAGCTCTGTTTTTTCCTCATCTTTGCACTGAGAAAGCTCAAGCTCCCCAGCCGAGTCCCTCTCCTCAGTCTCTTTCTCTGCCAGGACTGAGCTCCTGTCTGCCTCCTCCTGCTGCTCACTGAGGGCTTGGGCTCCCAGTGGGCTGGGCGAGGGGCTGGGGCTGCAGCAGGGGCTGTGCAGGCCAGAGATCGGGCTCTCTTGCTTTTGTTCTGGAGCTGCTGCTTCTAGTTCTGCAGCTGTGCTTTGCTCCAGGTCCCTCTGTTCCTCTGGCTGCTGGCCAGATGCCCGGGCCTCAAGCACAGCCTCTCGCACCACCTCATGGCTGATGTGCCACGCCAAGTCCAGCAGAGCCTGGCTGTAGCCTGGGGGCTGCGTGGAGCAGGGACTGGGCTCTCTGGCGCTGCCGATGGCACCTCCTCCGTGAGGCCAGGAGAAGCTGGTGCCTTTTCCACCTCGGCAGGCAGAGGCTCGGGAGGCTCCTCCTCCTCAGCAGCTCCAGCTGGAGCAGCAGCGGCTGCCAGCTCATCCTCTGTGGGACTCCCTGGGGCAGGAGAGGCGCTGGGCAGCTCATGGGCTGCCTCTCCTGCCACCTGGGTGCCCACGCTGCTGGGAGAGCGGGCCCCTCCTGGGCATCCTCATCCCTCTCTGGGTACAAGGGTTTGTCCCAGATCTTGTCCACTGACACCTTCTGCCCATTGGGGCAGCCCCTGGCTGCTGACACTTCCTTCCCATTGGGGCAGCTTTTGGTCACTCCTGTCTTTTTCCCACCGGGCTAGCTCCTGGACATTGTAGTCTTTTCCTTGTGATAGCTCCTTGTCCCTGTTGTCTCCCACCTGGGCAACTCTGGGTGTCTCTTGTCTCCTTCCCATTGGTACATGTGCAGGTGGCCTCGCACATCTTCTTCCAAAGGAGACAGTTCCTGGTGTCCCTCCCCTTCCCACTGGGACAGCTCTTGGCATGTCAGGTCTTCTTGCCACTGGGACCATTCTTGGCATATCTCATCCTCTTCCTCCCATGGGTACAGCTCCTGGACTGTCACGCTTTCCTCCCAGTAGTACAGCTCTTGCTGTGTGCCATCCCCCCACTGGACTTTCATACCTACCTCCCTCTGATGCAACTCTTGCTGTTTCACAACTCCCCATGGGGAAACTTCCTGGATCGTCCCTTCTTGCCCTTGGTAAAACTCTTGGATTGTCACTTCTTCCCAGAGGCAAAGTTCTTGGCCGCTAAGGCCTCCCCACTGGGAAAGCTCTTGATCCGAGTCGTATTCCCACTCTTCGTCCATGTTGACAAAGGCCCCCTCCTCCTCAGTGTCCGACAGGGGCAGGCCTGAGCTGCTGCCTGCCCCCAGCCACTGCCCACTGAGGGCCTGGTCTGGCAGCCAGCCGGGCAAGGGGCTGGGGGGCTGTGAGTTGGGCTTCACGTTGTCCTCCTTCACGTCTGACGTTGTCTGACGCACAGGAATCCCGGGAGCTGCTTCCTCCTGCGAGAGCGGCTCTGGCGGGACTGGGCTCCCCAGGGCTCTGCGCCCCTTGGATACCCCCTGGCAGGGCAGGGCGGGGCTCTACCGTGTCACAAGGGCCTCTGGGCACCACAGTGTCCCGCATCATCCAGGGCCCTGACACAAGGTGCCTGTGTCACAAAGGGCCACACCTGGCACCCCTTTGACAGCTGAAGCCACTGGAAGTGGCATGGAGCAGCCCCCAGGCTTGCGGGCTTCTAGACCCTTGTTATGATCCCATCATTAAAATTGTCAGAAATGCTTCTGCCTGAATTAAGGTGCAAATAAGGCCATATGCCAAAGTCAGTAGTATGGGTTTTATTTAACAGTAAATGAGAGAGAGAGAGAGGGAGAAAGAGAAAGAAATAGAAAAGAGGTGGGCGCAGACAAAGAGTGACAGATTAAAAAACATCACCACTCTGAGGATGCCAATGGCATTCTGTTGATGCTCTCCATCAGGGCTTCTTGGCGGTAAGGGTTCCCTGGAAACATGGAGTTCGGGGAATTGACGTACATTTGGGCCAGGTGGGAACGCCCAGGTACCTGCCCTGGTGGGGGGCAAGTTTGACGCAGTCTCTTGCAACAGACTCTGGACCTCTTGTATCCCTTTGCATCGCGTGTGACGCTCTGCTGCAAGGCCTCAGCAATGAGTCTGGGGAGCGCTTTGGGGGTCTTTGATGGATTATGACACCTGCTCAGCTGCCCGTCATGTGAATTTCTCATGGATGTGGCCTTCCCAGGGTGGGGGGTTTTACAGCTGAGCCAGTTTGTGTGAGGGAGGATGGGTGTTCAGTGCCTCTGACCAGAGGTGACGCCACAGCCCCAAAACTCTCCACCTCCCTTCTTGGTTGTGGGGGAGTGCTGGGGTTTTAGGAGCCCTGCTGGTTTTTTTTCTGTTAAAGGGATTTTCCCCATATGTGTTGCTGGGGGGACAAATGGCTGCATACTTCATAAAACAAAAGAGCTGGCGATGGGGGTGGGGTGCATCTGGCTACTCTTTTGTTTCACCTGGGTGTGTGGACAGTCGGTCCCTGGTGTTTGGACAGAGAGGGAGGCTGCTTTCTTCAGCTGCTTTTCCTTCTGCCAGAGAAACCCCAGGATCCAAAGCCCGCCTTCCCTGCCCGGCTCAGAGCCGGACCGTGGCCGCCCTGCCCCCACCATTGCGTGAGCCTTCGCTACGTTGTAGCCCTGCTCATCCTGCCTGCCCAGACCTCCGGGGGGCTCCCACCGCAGCTCCGCGGTTTGGATACATCTCGTCTGCCACCCAGGATTTGTGCTCGTCCCTGCCGTTCCAGCCTGCCGCTCCAGCCTGCTGTTCCCCAGGCTCCGGCCGGACACCGGGATCGGCTGCCCAGGGCTTTGCGAAGCCTTTGTTCCATCCCTTCCCGGGATCCCAGGCCACCAGGGCCGCGTGCTCCCCGAGCTCGCTCCGGAGCGCCCCCTGCAGCCGCGGGGGAACCATCGCACCTGCCCTGCTCACCGGGAGCCGCCAGCGCCCCTGCCGGCTGTGAGCGGAACTGCACCCGAGGGGAAAGGGCCTGACAGCCGAGAAGGCTGGCACTGGGTTTGTGATTGTTTGCTCTTACTGCCAGAGTTATTGTTGTTTGTTTGACTGGTTATACACATAGAGATCTATCATAGTACAGAACTGTTATTCCTATTTTCCCACATCTTTGCCTAAAGGCCCTTGATTTCAAAATTATAATAACTCAGAGGGAAAGGGGTTATATCTGCCACTTCAAGGGAGGCTCCTGCCTTCCTTAGCAGACACCTGTCTTTCAAAACCATGACAATATGTTAAAGAGAATGTGTGACCAGCATGGTGGAGAAGGAAAATTTGTTTAGGCATATATTTATCATTCAGAAATACGATTAGAGGGAGGTTAGCAGATAGAAACTGAAGGACTTCTGTCTGTGCAACAGATGCATGTTTTACTGTTTAATCTCTTCACAGAGTACTGCAGATGTTCAGTGCTTGATTTAGAAGGTTAGGGATGGAAAGGATCGCAGCCATAATTAAAAAGGATTTGTTTTCTGAACACAGTTTTTATTTCTTCATTCCTTCAATTGACCTTATGATAGGGATTCTGACTACCTTTAGTTTCATATTGAGTAAAATGGATGCATCTTTCAGATGTTCAGTGTTTCTCAAAGTTGCTAAGGGTGATTTCCCTTCCTCTCTTTTAATCTTATGTGATTTTAATATTTTATGATATTAGTGGTTATTTCTGAGATAGAAATGTTATTAGTAATTTTGGAGAATTATTTTTTCTTAGGTTAATAAGCATCTTAGGGGTGTTCTGGCCTCTTTGACCAAGGATACATAGGCCAAAAAAAAGGTATTTTAATGCGAATTCCTGGAGACTGGCGGCTTTGTTCTGGGGTAATTTTTTTTAAGGTTTTGGAAATATGACATGACTTCCAGTAAGTTGCCTTTACATCATAGTAATTTTCATCTTACTTAATAAAACCTGGTTTTTGTTTTTTTTTTTTAATAAATAAAATAAACTTGCTCTTCACACTTCAGAAAATCCTTTTTTACCTTAATTAGACTTCAAATGGCGTAAAACTAGGGAACCTAGGTTAAAATAACCTTTGACTCGTTCCTTTCACAGTTCTCTTTGTTGGCCATGAAAAATAAAAAGACCTATTTTCCTTAAACTTTTAAGTTTGCAGGACTTCACCTGTGCAGTGAATACGTAAATTGTTCAAATATGGGTCAATATTATCTAAATTTCACAAATATTTAGAATACAGAAGTTTTCTTTGTCGTTCTTTGTTCCTTATTTTAAAATTCTATTCTAAAAGACTATTTCCTTAAAAATGCTCCACAATTTCAGTTTTATATCTTATAAATGAAGTAAATGAGGTGAAATTTGGTACATCCTAATTATTTGGCAAGGAGTACAGTAGGGCTGTCAAACCTGGTAGCTTATTAAATCATCATTTGTAACAATTTCAGCACTGGGTAATTAACATTTTGGTGGAGGAAGTCTTGTGCAGATTAGTAAACTGTCGGAATATGAATTAATTTGAGTTTAAAGCCATGGTGACGGCCCGGCTTCAACAGGGAGCTTGGAACAGATGAGCCACTGTGATCCCTTCCAACCTTACCCATCCCGTGATTTACAAAATAATTTTAATTATGTTCAGGGCTGGTTTGAAACCTATAAATCTTACAGATTTTCAGATCAAATCTTACAGATATATTCCAGTAAATACTACTGTTCTTCCTCAGCAGGTGAATTTGTGAATTAATTTCATTACTATTTCTTACATTTTATGTTTTGGCATGTTATATTCTTTGGAAAAGATCTGTAAACAAAACCATTGTTTGTGTGAAAAGATGAATATCTAGCCTTTTTGGTGAAGTATACAGTCCCATTTGTTTTTTATAGGGCAAGGCAGTGGGAAGCTTGGCAAACAAGCATAACTTAATTTGCTTTCAAAGATGTGAATGCCTCTTGAAGTGAAAAGACCCACTCTGTTGCAAATCTAAAATTAGATCACATATATTATACTCAAAGCTGACAAAACAGAATTGCTCCATGATGTGTCATTTCGTTGATATGAAAATTATTTAAAAATCCTTTTTATGTGGGCTTATTTATTTAAGTTTAAGCTCAGATTAAATACTTCAGACCTCATAGTCCTGTTCTCTGATGAATCTCTGTATTTTTTTTTATCTTAAAATAAAATAAAAAGAAAGGGAAATGAGGAAGTTACTGGAAAAATTGATCCACATTCCAATATGTGCAGATGGCTGGATTCCTGACACAGCTTCCACAGCCTTAACCCATGAGAATTTTCAAGCCCTTCAATGAATAAAAGAAATTACAGAGGGAGATCAGAGCTTTCTGCCTAAACCAGGCATTTCTGCATCTGCTCCTTGTCAAACCCTATGGAAAAATTTTACTTATACTTTTAGATAATTATTATACTTATATTTATACTGTGTATAGCTACGTAACTTTTATACTTATATTTTATTTTTACCTTGCCTATATTTCAAGGTTGTCTCAGGTGTCACTAGAGACTCGGGAAAGCTTAGTCTCTTAGGACATGGTACCTGTGAGGTGAGTGCCACAGGAGCAAGGTCAAACCAAGACCAGGCCAAAGCAGGTATAGTTAGGGGATGCTGCACTACTTAGCACATCTTGTTTGCTTGCTTCTGAGCCTTCTGGGAATTTTCCAAAGAAGATATAGCAGGTCTGTTCGTTGGGTTTCTTTGACACTGCAGCTTTAAGCAAAATATTGCAGTGTTTGGTACAAGATAACCATATCTTGCATTCTCTGTAGTGTGGTACAGCACAGTTCACTGAGACTGAAAGCTGTCCTCCTTCTAATATAGATAGGAGTTGAAAAAATGATGCATCAGGTGGCTGTGTCCCCTAATCCAGGCAAAGCTATTTAGGTATGATGCTTGGCCCAGGCCTACTCTTTGTGGCAAAAGAAAATGAAATATGAACATGCTATGTGGGTAATTTCATACCTACCTGTATTATCTTTCTAGACATCTCTTCCATAGTACTTTTTTTCCTGTTAATTTATCTTACTGAGAATTAGTTTGCTGTTTCAATTTACATTTTGAGCATTATCGCACTTAGCAATGGCAGGAGACAAAGGAATTGAAAATGTACAGTTATAGTATTTTGTAGCTTTATTACTCCTTGTCTTCAGCAGATGCTGGTTTTGCTAGTGACTTTCTTGTTTATACTCTGTTTTCCTTTAACCCTCACATCACTTGTCAAACACAGATTTAAACTAAGACACCTTGTTTTCCTCAAGGGGGTTCCCTTTATACCTTTTCTGGTATGCTGAGGCAGATATCTGAATGGGTTACCCATGCCACAGCTTGAGCATGAGATTGATTTAGGGACAGAAAGTGGGTCATGTCAGTCGTGCCTGAAAAATACAGGATTTAGATCACCTACTTTACCCAATGTTTTGACTGTGATTTGCTGAAACAGTTCTTAAAATAGATACCATGTAATTTTAACTCTCCTCTAAATGATACCTTTGCCAGGACAAGAATCAGTTTAGAGGACATTAACGTATTCCCTCCCAGTTTATTGAAGAGCAAATCGGGTATCACATCTTAGAGAGACTTTATTAATTTAATGGCTTCCATTTTATATATCTATATCTATAAATCTATATCTATATCTGTATCTATATCTATATCTATAAAGGTGGACTATCAGTGGGGGAAAAAAGAAGTTCCTGCCCACTTGCAAACGTGTGCTTCTGGGACAGGTGTGGTGGCACGGTAGCACAGCAGTTACTCCATCTAGCATAGCAGATAGACTTACAGCTGCAGCTCGCAGAACAGGCATTCCTAATTTTCTCTAGTAGTACAGTTCCTAAATTCTATCATTAATCACTTTACATATTTAATCTAAATACAGCAAAGTGTGGATTGCACTTATTACTTAAATATAATCATAAAACTGAGAATATTAATCATAAAGCCTTGGTGAACAGAAGATAATGTGTATGGAATATATAGTGTAATTACTCCATATTAGTATAATTACTCCATATATGTAGACATGGTATTGACTTATAAATCAATTGGTACAGTTCTACAAGACTTTGTCTCAGAGATGTTATATGAAAAACACTCCGGTTAGATGCTTGGCTTGTGCTAGTCACACATTTTAGGTTTGTATAAAATCACCTACATAACATTTATTCTGGTAAAATCTTTATATCATGTCACTTGACTATATTACATGTGAAGCACTAAGTTCTGCCTGAAGTAGCTGTATTTCCGCAGCTTGTTAGTTTTCTTGATTTTTCAGAAAGGAACTCCTGCAAATAATTTATTATTATTTATAATAAGGCATAAAACTTAGTTGACTGTGCACTAGCGAAGTACCTAAAACCCACCAGGAAAAGGAGACTACGTTTATGCACCTTATGGGTTGGGTACCAGAATGTGAGGTTCAAAATGTTAACACAAAATAATTAAAATAGAAAAAAGGTACTAATTCTCACCAGTGTGAGAACACATTGCCTGACTATAAACCTTCATCTTCTCCGAGTTGAATTAGTCATGGCATTTCTGTCATGCAAGGTCATGCCAATGTCTCAGAAGAGAAGATGAAGTTCTTGCTCTGTCACTTGCTTTGCTCTTGTTTGAAAAAGTCAAACAAACAAAACCAATCAGGCAGCCAAACAAACAGTTAACAAAAATGACAGAATTTTTAAAATACTTGTTTTGGTTTAAGTGAAAGGGAGGATGTCACTGTCAGCTTGTCTGGGCTTTACCTGGATACAAAAAAATGTATTTGCAACTCCTGTTTTGAGAATTAACAGTACACCAGTGCTAATCCCTTACTTTTTCAGCTCCTCAAAGTGTAATATAAACTCTATTTATATTTGAAAACAGAGAATTTTGACCTTTAGAAAAACCTGAGTTCAAGAAGTATAAAAATTGGTGTTAAAAGTGGAAGGTTTGCTGCAAATACAGGAAGAAAGGCATGCACTTTGGAAGCTGATGTTTACATAAAACCCCTAAATGTTACACTGGTATTTCTATGATAATTAATTAACATCATGCCAGGGGTAATCATAATTCAAATGACTTGTATGTTTCCTTTCTAACTGCTGTATTCTGTTCTTTTTAATACTTGATGACTTTCATCTAGCCAACAGCCCCTCTGAAGATATTTTTGGTGTAGTACTTGATGAAAATAGATCAGTCTTTTTTGTAGAATCCCCTTTAGATTTGTATGGGTTGTTTTCCTTTTCCACACCTCTACAAAGACTTTTCTATAAATTATCTCAAGAGCCAGTCAATAGCATTGTAGTTTGTTTTTTTTTTTTTGAAGCATGTTGTGACATCTAGATGCGATCTGAAGTGCTTGTAAGTAAAGCTGATTTGAGGAGACCAGTAGCACAGAGTCGGGTCTTTCTTGACATTAGCGCAGTGTTGTATTGCAAAATGGAGTGCTGTGCAGAGATTTCTGAAGCAGTGGAAACTCTAGTTAGTCATAAAGCTAACTTGTGTACCATAGAAAAAGCCTTCAGCCTAGACAAACTCTTCATGTAATAATAAAAAGTATCTTTTTTTTTCTTTTAATTTAAAACAGTTGGATCGTAATTTTAGAGGTGGCATGCTGTTTTATAAACTGCAGTGGTCCTTCAATGTCATAGTGGTGATTTTATTAAATAGGTAAAACCAAAAATGTCTGGACATTATGGTATCTGGAGGAAATCCATTGTCTGTAAGGGAAGTCTTTGGCATTGGTTGTTCCTCCTATTGCTCAAGGCATGAGAAGATTTAAGGGCAGCTTCTTCCTCTTGCCATCACTGGAACAAGAAGTCACAAATTCAGGACTACTTCATTGGGGAAGGAGGTTGGGAGGTTGGGAGGTGTCTGGTGCAAGGAGCTGCTCACAGTGGAGTCAGCCAGGGGGTCAGACCAGACTTCCTGAGGCTTCATCCTGAGGATCCACAGTCCCTGGACAGCATGTGCTGATACTTCTGTGTCCTCCTGGGGAAAGGTTTTCTTACAGGCAGTCCTAGCTTGTCACATCCCAATTCTTGACAGATGTCTATTTGGCCTATACTATTGATGAAAAATACCGTCTGGCAACAATAATGAAAATCCAGTATTTATATCACCAAAACCAAGCTATTATTAAATGGACCTAATAAATCTAAGATATTCAGCAAGAGTGTTTTTTTCTGCCTTGACATCCGCTTGAATGCATGCATCATCCTCTGATACTCATTAAATAATTGCAGTACTTAGAAGGTTACTGTTTCTTTCAATGAAAACATCACAGCTTGATCTAAGCATTAACTACATCTAGCAACAGGAGTTGACAGTGCAAGTAGGGTTCTTAAATGTGTTAAGAGGAGGTTTGAAACCCTAAATGTGAAAGTGATATTTTAGAAATTACTCATTTGGAGCACAGTGTCCAATTTTAGGTTGCTTTTCAAAGTGGAAAAGAACAAGGCACTAAGAGGGCCATGTAAGATAGAGAGCCATTAGAATGGCTAGTGTGGAGTGAAATTTGCTATATGAAAGTAGAGATTACAAATAAAGAAAATACTGATCAGGATTTGGGTGAAACATGCAAATTGTGAATGCTTATGAAAATGAATGGCTCCTTTTTCCTCTGTTATACCAAGAAGTGAAATTACTATGGAATAAAATTACTTACCTATTTCTGGTCTGCATCAGTGGGTCACTGAGAAGTAGTTTATAGACAGGTATTTTATTTTCAGTATTTTATTTATCTAATTGATTTATTTATTTGGTCCTCCCGTATGACTAGTTGCTGAAGTCTAAAACAGCTATGAGTATCATAGTTTCTGTCATCCATGTCATAAATGGAGAACTGTGTGGTATCCTGAAAAGTGGAGGTGCTCTAAAAGCGGTATTTTTCTCTTCTGTTCGATGTTCTTACAAACCTGTGTCTGAGAGCAGAGTATCAGGTAAAATATGATCAAGCGTGGCATGTGCAATGCACTGCGGAACGTTACAAACATTAAATTTTTTTTGTACATTTTAACAACACTGAATGCACAACCACAGTTTTTGACCATTATGCCAGCGTTGATCTACACATTGTACATTAGCCTATTTGCTAGACTTGTCAGGGAATCCACTTCTGGGCTCTTGCATGTTTTTAAAACCTGTGAAGTCTGTGAAGCCTCTCTGGGTGCTGTCTCTCCTTGCTGCAGCCTCTGGCTGTGCCCAAGGGCCTCTGTGTCTCACCTGCAGACCCACGGCTGCCTCTGGCTGCAGGGTCGTGGGGTAACCCATGGGCAGGGAGCTCAGAGAGGGCTGGGTGCCCGTGCTGTCCTTGCAGCAAGGAGCAGACCAGGGGGCTCAGGGAGGGAGGGAGGGAGCCTGCACAGCACCAGGCAGCCTGAGCCACTACTCATTTGTCCTTCAGAGAGAATGTTTCCTTAACGCTGGTCCCAGTCTCACCTGTCCCTCACCCTCCTGCCACGCCCTGCTGAGAAGAGTTCAGCTCCCTGACAGTCCCTGAAGGCACTGGAAGCAGCTGTTTGGTGCCCCATGAGCTGCCCCCCTCTTCAGGCTGAACCAGCCCTGGTCCTCCAGCCTCTACTCACAGGGAAATGCTCAGGCCACAGCTGTGTTTGTGTCCCTTCACCGAGCGTACTGTCATTTATCAGTTTCCTGTTGGTGACAGGCCCCAAACCAGATTGTGCTGTGCGGTGGCACAGATCTGATACAGAGCCAGACCTGCCAATGGGCCAAACCCGCTTTTTAAAAATTCTGTCTGGTTCCAAGAGTGGGTCAATAAAATATTTTGGTCAACTATGAGATCCGTAAGAGCAAGTTAAGAAGTTGCTGTTTCCAAGATCATCAAGTCCGACCTTTGACCGAACACCACGTCGTCAGCTAAGTGTAGCACTGAGTCCCATGTCCTCTCATTTCTTGAACACTCCCAGGGATATTGTCTGCAATACCTCCCTGGGCAGCCTGTTCCAGTGCTTGAAATGTCATTTCTCTGCTTCAAAAGCTGTCAGTAAAAATACTAAATAGCCTTTGATGTCTTTGTTGTTAATTTTACACCTTTATGCTTGTCTGAATATTAAGATCTTTCCTGGGAATATCAAATACTAATACATTCCAATTGTTGGGGTGTTTATTCTGATGGAAGCTGACTACCTTTTCTCTCTTTTTAGGAGAATAATAATACTCAATACTCATGTGAGATTTCCAATGTTTACAGTTTTTTAGAGTCATTAAATAAACAGATAAGAGAACCCTTGCTGAAGTTGGATTTACCCGAAGTGCAAGACATGAAAAATTGGAATGCAGTATTGTCAAATTCTAATGTTTTCATTTTACTTCTCTTGAGAGACTTCAGAGTGATGTCTGGATCACTAGTTTTGATTTAGTTTCCAGAGGTAAAATTGAAATTTTGAATAATTTAGCATGCAGAGGATCTTTCTACATTTTGGCTGCCATAACCACCCTCTCAAATGACCTTTTTTTTGTTTCTTTTATTGAGATCACAGTGGGGCATTTTTCAGAATTTTACTGTTACTTACTTTAAAGAAGTCACACAAATATATACTTTAATATAATTTTGTATGCAACATAGTCACCTGTCTCATCTTGTGTTAGCATAGCCAGATATGGTGGAAAAAGCAGTATTTAACTGTGTATTGATGTGTCTGGTATGCTTGTAATTGTTCAAAGGCAATGCAGAGCTGAGTTAGATGTTAATAATCTAGTTATGGTTCCATTGTCATAGTCAATTCCATTTCAATAAATCCATATTTTTAAACTTAATTATGAAATTTAAACTGGGTAGTGAAGTACTTTTTATGTAGCAAAAGATACCTAAATTTTTCTGTGTAAATAGTAGAAGGCTAGTCTTGAGTAATTTTCAGGTAGCTCTCATATTTGTGAACTGCTGTAAGTAAAAACAAAACACCATATTGTATGTTTAAATTATTTAGTGTGCATATTTATGACAATAGTGACACATGGATCATTTATATGCAGTTTGGACGGGGGCAGTGATGCATAAAATGTAATGCAAATACACAGTATAGTATTAGCATTTATGAAAATGTTTCATTTACAGAATACAGCATAATAGGCATTTTGAAGGTCTGATGCTTTTCCTGTGCCAGTAATCCTGATTAAAGTAAGGAATAAGTAGGAATTGACACAAGCTGGTGTAGTCCATTGTGCCAGTAATCCGTGGTTTAAGAGTTCATAAGATCTTGTGCTCATTGGTATGAAGGCACTTAGTTGAACCATTGTGTTAGTGGTCTACTGAAAGATTTAATTTTGTCAGTTTCTATTAAGTATATGTTTTGTGTCCTTAGGACAAAAAGTTTTACAGGATAATTGAAAAAATATTGTCAAAAGCAAAGACTCTGTAAGTAAAGACCCCACAGATAAATAATCTCTGGTGTATTTTGCAACCATTAAATAGACGTATATGGTCTATTAAGGCATGGATTTTATTTTTCAAGAAATAATGCTTTTGTATTGACTAATGGACTGACAGAAATAACTGGCAAACACCAGTTTAGGTACTGAAACTGTTGCAGTACCTAAACACAATGAAATTAAGAGAGGCCAGAGTGAAAGTTAATTGAATTTATGTTAGTATTTGTAACCCCTGTAGCTTTAGAGGATGGGGTTTTTTAGGTGTTGAGGACGTTGAGTTTCTTGGGCAGTTTAAAGGAAAAAAAGAAACACTCAAAAATAAAATCAGATGGATTGATTAAAATTCAGTTTATTGGCTTATTATCACATACTTCAAGCAAAGTTTTGTGGTCTTTATGAAAGAAGAAACTTCTTGACTGAAATATGAAGAATATCCGTCACAGATGACAAAGCCTGAGAACTATTTTGTTATAGTAGACACAAAGATTTAGAGGAGGTCTAGTAGGAGGTTTTGACTAAACCTCTGTGATATATATTCACTAGTTATGGGAAAGTAGGAAGCTGTTTGATATAAATGATGAGTTGGAGGTAGGATTTTGCTCTGCAAACCTGCTGGTAATGACAGCTGTTGAAGCTGCTCTAGCACATGTGGACAAAGGGTGGACAGATCTTTCCAAATTCAGGGAGGGCTGACTGAAAGTCAATATAAATGATATATAAGATCAAAAATGCTTGAAGGGGGCAATTCCTCTTGAGAACCACCTAAAGGGAACAGAGGTGGTGAATGTTATTTTGTATTTATTGAGAGCAAATATACCGGTGGAGTGAAACTATTGCTCTGATTGGCTGAAGAAAGGGCAATTTTCTTTTGAGGGATGACTAACTGTTGATAGCATTTAGGATTAATGATGTAGGTGTTTTAAAAAAAAGCCAGTCAAACACCAGCCAAACAGAACCGCTGGATTTGTTTCTGCAAACTTGAATTCCTCACAAAATGTGTAAAATCGTTGTTTTAGAATGGCTAAAGCATGAACTGCTCTTATAAGAAAAGATCAAAGTGAGAGTGAGAATAAGGAGTTTGGATTTGTCAGTGAATAAGTGCAGTGAGCATTTAAAGGAATGTCACCACTTTTGTCTTTGCACCTTTAACTGATTTCCATGAGCTTAATATAGATTTTTTTCAATTGCTGCTTTCTCAAGGCAATTCTGGCTTTTAGTACAAGTGCAGAAGGCATAACAGTGAAACCAATCAATTTATTTAATTCTACCAATCTCTTACTCCTGTTCCTAAGAGGCTGCAAATCAAAGAATAGGGTTGGTTTTTTTTTTAAATATTGTGGAAATTAAGAGTGATTTTATGCTTTTTCTGGCTGAAAGTAATTTGAAATTTAAAAATGATACACTGATATCACAACCAGGCCATGTGCTTGCTATATTTTAAGAACTGTATTTCATTTTGGAGACCACTTATAGGAACTCAGCTGCTGGAACAACATGTTCATTGCAAAAAGCTGAGATAATTTCTTCTCAGCTATAGATATACCTATGTGGAAGATTCAGTGTTTTTCAAAAATAAATTTATGCATTATATTTTACTAATGAACTATGAATGTTGAACTGTGGTTAGCAGTCAAAATGTCTAGTCTGATTCTTCAGCTAGTTAGAAACTTCAAGATAAATACATCTTCTAATCTGATATACTGATATATGAAACTGATATATGTGGTTATTTGATCTGTGTTTCATACCTTTTCAGAGCTGTTTCAGATCACTCCTATGAAAAATTCGTGTTGAAATTATAGTACATTACCAGGTACTTGTAGAACAATTATCAGATTTTTCTAAGCAACCTAACTAGAAATTGAGCAAGAATTTGGTATCATGTGAAAATTTTAATATGAAACTGGAAAAGATTATATGGGACAAATACGACAATGTGTGTAAGTTTTTGGTTTTTTCTGCAGGTATAGACTGCAGTTTTCTGTTAAAATTGAGAACTGCCCTTTCTGTTTATCAGAACAAGCTGTTAAAAATAGCAGCATTGAAAAGATCTTACAAAATTATGGGAGTACTCGCTCACTTCAAGTCCCTTTTCCCATACAGGAGTGCAATATGGGTAAATGCAATATGTGAGTTGCTGGCCAAACCCAGGCCAATGCTGCATCCCCAGCAGAGAATCAGCTAACTGCAGCTCCATCAGGTGGTCACAGGCAGCTGGCATGGGTTTGAGAACTGGGGCAAATAGTTCTGTGAACAGATGCCAAAATAGGACACCAACAAAGGGCAGTCAGAAATAGTCATGACATGGAGGAGGTGATACTAGTGTAAACCACCATAAATTGCATCAGCAAGTTAGAAGTACGTTTTGTTGTTTTCTGTGTTGGGTTGGTTGGTTTGGTGTGTTTTGTTCTTTTTTTTTTTAATGTCTTTTTTTCTAGCATTCTGTTTAGTTTTGATTTTGTCCTTAGAGATGTCACTTGCATCCAAAGCAGTGTGGCCAGCAGGTCAAGAGAGGTGATACTGTTCAGCTCTGGGGTCCCCAGCATAAGAAGGACATGGACCTATTGGAGCAAGTCCAAAGGAGGCCACCAAGATGATCAGAGGGATGGAGCACCTCTTCCATGAGAAAAGGCTGAAAGAACTGGGTTTGTTCAACATGGAGAAGAGAAGGCTTTAGAGTGACCTAATTGTGGCCTTGCCTTTTCTGGAGGAGCTACAAGAAAGATGGAGATGAGCTTCTTACAAGAGCATGTCTTGACAGGACAAGGGACAAGGTGGGGATGGTTTTACAATGAAAGAGAGTAGGTTCAGATTAGAATTTAGGAAGAAATTCTTTACTGTGAGGGTGATGAGGCACTGGCACACACTGCCCAGAGAAACTGTGGATCCCCCATTCCAGGAAGTGTTCAGGGCCAGTTTGGATGGGGCTCTGAGCAACCTGGTCTAATGAAAGATGTCCCTGCCCATGGCAGGTGGATTGAAACTAGGAGATCCCTTTCACTCAAACTATTCTTTGGCCAGTATGTTGGTAAATCAAATCTGTGCTGGAAATTCAGGCTGTCTGCTTCGTATTTGAAATTATAATTTTGCAACAAGTGAAATAGAAGTGTTTCTTCCGTCATTTGATATTACTTATCACTTTATTAAAACGTATGGCTATTTCCAAAGGTATCTCATGCTCTCCTGCCTTTTTTCTCTGAGGTTTAATTTCTTGTGAAAACCTTAATTTGCCTTGTAATGCCTGGTCATTGAAATGAATACAGAGTACTCAAGAATATAAATTGTGAAGAATAAATATTAAAGGAAAAGGAGAATGTCAGTGTGAAGGTATTTGCTGACCCCTCCTATTTCTATAAGTGAAACAGCTAGGAAAAAAACAATGCAGATAGTGCATGCATGCATCTAGAGATGCTCAGGTTAGTTATCTATAATACCACAGATATACTTCCTCTTCCTGCTGCACTGGTACCAGGTATTGCAAGAGCTGAAGGAAGCTTGGTGAGAAAGCAAAGTAAGCTGAGGAGAAAAACTTCTTGCTTGAGCTGGGTGGGGTTTGTCTCTATATTTAGCACAGGAGTGAAAACTGCTGTCTGTCACTGTCTCACTTCAATCTGATTGAGCAAACTGTCCCTGATCAGTAACCCCTAAACAGCTATGAGTATCCTAGTGGTCTGTATTGAATAAAGTTTAAAGATGATCAATTAAAAATGTTCCATGTTTTGCTCAAATTGACAATAATCAGGAAGAGTCAAATTCTATTGTACTAAAATTTACAGTAAAAACATGTATAATTTAGGCTTCTGGTTTTTGCAGATAGAAAATACTTATTATTTGAAAGAGGAAAGATGCTTAGTGTTTGATTTCTGTCTTTAAAAAGAGATTATTTGAGAATATCAATTTCATATGAGAAGGAGGTGAGAGATATATGGGCACTAATTTTTATTTCTCTATGCATCATGTCATGATTTGCTTTTATTGTTCTTTGGTGCTTTTGATTAATCTTTTGATTAACCTGATTCTGTTTAAAGACCACTTGTAGAGAGTCTGACCAATGATGGAAAGGGAAAAATTGCTTCACAAACTTTGAAAAGGCAGCTCATTTAATTTTAACTATGAATTCGGTGCTGGCCATGAACTTCTCAGGTTTTTTTAAGAAATTTGACTGATGTGTTTTGTATTTGGTGGTATGTCTATCTAAACACATTTCACTGTTTGTGACTTGTTAAAGTGAAAACTTAAATTTTTGATGTTTCATTGTCCCTCAAGATGTTCTGCCTCTGTGTGTAAGCGTTGTGAGCACATCTTTGCAGATGTGGTACAGATGCAAAATCAATGAGTAAAGATATAACCACTAAAGATAACAGAGACGTAAAGACCCTCATGTACCATGGATGCTCTTTGAGGTCTTGAAACTATTTATTTGTGTTCCTCTGGCAGCTCCTGAAGTGTAAGCCTTGATCTCAGCTTTTTCATGTTCTGTGAAGAAGCAGCATTTGTATGACTGGAAGGAGCCTCGGGACCTCTGTGCTCTGCAATGCTGCACAGAGTAGATAGGAAGCTGCTACAAGCAGGAAACCGCAGACCTGAGTACCTAAGCTCCTTGTGTAACAATTCAGGAGATGCAGGTACATTTAACTTGGGATTGCAACAATCAGCAGATGGGAGAGGGCTGAACTCGTCAGGAGAAAATGCTCTTGGTGCTGTGTGGGTTTTAATCTTGCCTCCTGGCTGCAGGTTGGATGTCCAGCTCCTTCCTAGTGTGAGTTCTTTCTTTCACAAACAGCAGAGGCATCACTTTGTTATAGGAAATGTCAGGAAGTGTATGGGAGGTGGTGTCTAAAAATAACAGTGATAATTGCTTTCTGCTGGTGGGAGGATTTATTTTGGAACACAGCAAAAAGAGAAAAGAGTGGAAAGGCTGCAGCCAAGGGAAACTGCAGCAGGCTTTAGCCTCCATTTTGGTGTTGCCTCTCAGTTATTGCAGATATTTTCGATGCTGATTGCTTATGTTCATACTTGATGTACAAATTCTTAGCATAGGTACCTGATCAGCTTCTGATGAGATGTTTCTGCCATTGTTTGATGAAATGACCCCTCTCCTTCAGCCATGGATCTAGAAGCCACATAGTACTGGTGGATGGGGAACCAGTTGGCTGTTGGGTGCTGATCAACACTCAGTGCAAAAACTCCAGTTGGGGTAGTTTCATTGGAAATACTGGGAGGGAGGAAACTTGGTGGAAAATTGGTAGATTGGGAGATATGTGCCCTGTTCTGGTCTGCAGAATTACAGGAGAAATTGGTTGAGACTAATCTGCACTAGTCGAATGCTACAAATAGATGAGATTGCAACTATTTACCCAGTCTGTTGTATCTTTTATGCTTTAGTGCCTGAAAGAATAAAACTGAGGAAAGCTTGAGAATTTTGGCTCAAGTGGACATACGTGATAGTGAAATATAATTATATATTGAGTTGCATGTCTGTTGATGTTTAAGGATCACAAAGATGGCAGAGCATTTCTTTTTGTATTGTTAGAGACAAAGTATCTGTTAGTTCCTTCTTTTTCTTAGTTCTTAGTGGTAGTACCTTTAAGATGATGCTAGTCTGCGTATTTATCGGTATCAAACTGTGTTTACCAAAACTAAATGTGTTTGAGATACACTTGTTACAGCATTTACAGTACATATACAAATGCACAAAGTCTTAGAAGGCATAGCTCAAGTAGTAAGATGCAAAATTGTAAACTTTTCATTTAAAAAAAAAAAAATTGCTACACTAAACAGACTTTCTCAGATACATTCTCCCAAAGTAATTAAATAATTTAGTTTTCCAATTCTGAATTCAAAAGGGAAGTTAAGAGATGATCCTTCCCCTTTCTATGCTCTAAGAGTGAATCAAAATAATGTCTTCTATGAATTTTATAGGCTAAAAGAAATTCTAGTTGATCTGGTTCAGCGTTCCACTGCCCTTACTGTTACAAAAGTTTCATAATGAGTCCTCTTTGCTGCGCTTTAAGCAGATTACTTTTTCTCCACACCTTTGGTGTATAGTGGCTTTGTTCACTCCAGTTTTCCTTGCAGGGATATCTGTCAGCAGCTTTGGAAAATTTTTTCTCCAATGTTCTGATTCCTTTTTCTATTTTCCAGTGTACTGTGCTGGGTATATGCAAGACTGGTAGGAAAGAGAGTTGTAGAAAAGAAAAGAAGAAACATAAGCAGCAGAAAAGCATAAAGAAGATGGTGAGGTAGAGATTACAATTTTATGGGGCTTAGTGACTGATCATTCAATATAAAGAATGGGTAGTTTGGATGATATCTAGATTTGTACTGATTGGAAATTGTTATATTGTGGTTTGGTAAAATAGCCTAATGATTTTTGTTTGATTTATTGTGGTCAGGTGGCTATATCTGAGAATTTTCTCCTTTTTGGAACAAATTTGTTTTCCTCTTGACAGTTTTAATAAAGATAACAAAGAATTTAAGATTAAGGTGTGAATTGGCCTCTCTGTAAGTCAGTAGTGAAGTACATAGGCATTGAAATTTCTGGGGCATATCTTCTGTCTGTGTCAAACTTGTATTGGGTAGAAATACGATATTGTTTCTGCATCTGTCAGTCATGCACCTTTCAGAGCTAATGGAATGCAAGAGACTTTCTGAATGAGGTCCTATTCTGACACTCATTCCACTTTTGAATCTTTTTCTGCTGTGGCAGAAGTGCCATATTTCTTTCCTAAGACGGAATACAAAATTTTCTTTCCTTCTTGCCATGTTAGATGACTGTTAGCTGTAGCTGTTCTTAAGTCTTTTTAACATAATGTGTAGTATACAGACAGCCACACCAGAAAGATGAAGAAAGAGATTCTTCATTTTGACTGATGCCTTGAGAGGCCTCCTAGAAACAGGAGTAAAGGATTAAAAGAGGTAGTTATTTGAAAGGCCTTCAAAGGAACACCCTGGGGAGCCTGAAGCTATTCTCAAAAATGGACCCCTAGATGGACCCCAGGTCACGAGTTCTTCACCCTTTTATGGGTTTGGTTCATTTGCATAGCAGGTTAATTCTCCAATGAAAGCTTCAGTTTTCCCCTCAGCTTACCCCCCTTCCCCCCCTTTAGGGGCTCTTTGGTTTATACTTCTGGCCTAGGACAGTCTTGGTGTCCTTGGAAAGCAGGGCCAGAGAGGCTTTGTTATGTCTACCTAGCATGAGAGAGCAGGAATTACCAGGCTACAAGAAGCTTCAGGGTCACACACCAAGCAGTACAGAATTTAAAAAATGTAAAAGTTAAAACCTAAGGCATCAGACCCCTCTCAACCTGTAGCTGTTTTAGTTTTCACTGATGTTTGAAAAAATTTTCTTAGCAGATTTATGTGGCAGAGTGGTGGGAGCTGATAGCAGTCTATGAAAGGTTCAAGTCACTTTTTATCGTTAAGTTTCCACATGTTTTTCTCATTTTGTTAATTAAGAAAGTTCACAAATCAAGAAGATGTGTAAGTGAAGAATAGTACACCACTTTACACAGTTATTGAGATAGCATGTACTTACTGATTGTATTGAAGTTAAAAAAATCATCTAGAAAATAGGAGTTTTTATTTTAAACATGATTTTAGTTTTAAGTTTGATAGCTGTGCCTCTGTTTGGGGAATAATCCTTGTTCCCTCTAACACTTTCAGAAGTTATATGGATTTTTTAAGGATATCAGTCTTTCCTGGCTTTGAAATGCAGAATTCTGCTAATGTAATTTTGAAGGCTGGGCAGAGAGACTTGCCAGGAAAGTGTTCTGTTTGTGAGATGCTGACATGATGATGTTCTTTTCCATCCATTCACTTCTTTTACTAATACAAAATTATGGTTGATGCAAATAGCAAAGTAAAATTGATGTCTTATCTACAAAAGTTCTCTCTTTCTCTCTTTTCCTGTTCTTGATTTGGGACAGGCATGGAGAGAAACTCTGCTCTGCTTCCTCTAGAATCAGTGAGCACAACACCAGCATCAAGAACAGAAAGTTTCAGATGTCACTTTGATTTCTGGGATGCAGAACCCATGACACAGACCTGTTGCTGGTATATGTTAATTCTGGCATCAAATTCCTTCCTGCACAGGAGGTTGGACAGAGCACAGTCATTGTGTTGTGTGTGAGGCTACCTGGTGGCAAAAATTCTTCTCTGTGTCTGCTAAACTGTTGTCCAAATGTATTATGATTCAGGAAGTGTTTTTCACACTGGAGGGGTATGCCAGCTATGCAGCAGCTCATGGCACCCCCATGCTCAAAGGGAGCCTCCTGTCCCCTTCTCTTTCAACTTAAAACAACGTCAGCCAAATCAATAGGTTTTATTTTAGTGTTTTAGTCATTGTAGCACATACATGTCTTTTATTGTGAACTCTTTGGCTGTCCTGCTGTGATCCTATACATCCTGTGATGTAAGTAAGCTCTTCTACCCATCAACCCTGCTTCACATCTGATGCTCCATCTCTTGCATCTCTGAATTTAGCCAAGACTCTCCTGAATAGTTTTTAATTTTATTTTTTTTCAGTGAATCTTCTGAAGCCCTCCGCATATAGACAATGCAAATCCGCACTTAACCAAGTCAGATAAGAGAAAATGTTAATATTGCTCTTGGCTTGAAGTTTGCCACAGGATTCAACTGTCTGTGAGGTGTTTTTCAGGAAACAAGAATTTCCAAGGATTAGTACAGAAATTGTCTTAGCACTTTAATCCATCTGCCAGGGTAGGGTAAGCTCAGCAAAAGACAGAATACCACAGTATCCTAGGGAACTATTTTACTTAGTACGACTTATTATGTACCAGAAATACTGAATATAAAGCAGAGAAAAATATTTCATATAGCATGGCTATATGCAAAACCTTTTTCTTATTATTTAATACTGTAGTATCTTTAAGCATTCATGGAAGCTTGTTGCACCTAAAAGTTGATTAGGCTGTAAGGTAGTTGAGGTTACTGTTCCTGTAAATATCTGCAGATTCCCAAATGGATCTTTTCTATCATACTGTGGAAATAGAAATAATAATAAAAAAATCATACATACTTTTCATAGATAAGGAGAGCCCATATTACTGCATAATTTTTCTAGTAGCTCTTGTGCTACATTTATTCCTTTTTTTTCTGTATCAAATAGGATTTTATCCTTTTGCTAAATATCCTGTCCATTTCAATGTTCTATAATTTCTGAGGTAAATATTTTTTTAAAGAGAGAAGTTCTTATGAAGGTGAAGCTTCATTAGTTCAGGAACAGATGACAAGCAGTTTATAGGCATTGTTTAATCCAGGGTGTTTCTGGAGCTTTGAATTCTTTTGTAGGTTAAGGACGGGTTCGGAGACGGGACGGTGACGAGAGATCTCTATAGGCAGGTCTTGGGACACAGGCGGTTTATTGCAAAGGGCGTGGGTACAGGGGCACTGCTCAGAGCTGCCAGACTCAGCTCGGAGCAGGCCCAAGAGAGCAAGAGAGTGAGCGGGTGAGAGAGAGAGAGAGAGAGAGAGAGTGTAAGAGCAAGAGCGGAAGTCAGAGCAAGAGTAAGAGTGGAAGAAGTAGTAAGGAATGTCTGAAGTCCTGGTTACAATACAATAAATCATCTTCTGTACTGAATATTCTAATTGTCACTAACCAATCTAATACAAGATACAAATCCTATAGCATTTACATACAGCCTATAAGAGTTCTTATATTACCATAGAGTGTTACATCTTAACTTCTAAAAACTACTCTTTGGACCCCTTCTGCTGAGCTAGTAGGGTCTGCTCTGACCCTTGGACCTGCTTGCAATCAAAGGATATTGTTCCATCAAGAGGGGATTACCTTCAGTCGGCCATACCATTGTTTTCCAGTTGTTCAGTAACTAAGACTTGGTATTTCAAAAGTGGCTTTCATTTCGATGTTGCCTGTAGTTTTCATATTCCCAAAATCTTTTGTCAGGCAATCATATTTATAAGGCTTTCCTGTTACATCTTCCCCAACATTCTTGGGCATTGTTAGACATACTAGGAAAGTTAGAGATATTGTGGAGACACTTTTCTTTTTTTTTTTTTTTTTTTTTTTTTAGCCTCTTTCTGATGTAATGAGGATTTGAGAGAATTTTGGGTGTTCTTGGTTTTGGGATGTTTGGTTTTTTAGGGCTTTTTTATCTTAGGTTTTTGCTTTTTTGTTTGGCTTTTTGTTTGTTTTGTTTTGTGAAAATCTGCTTTGATGACTAATACATGATTAACTGTGGGTCCAAAGTCCTTTCTTCTGATTTAGCTGTTTCTTCCTCATCTTATGTTTGTCCAGCTGATTATATTCTTATCTAGAAGCAACACATAGGTGGCTTGCATCTTAACTATTTCAGATCACATCCCAAGCTTGTGACTTAAATTCTAATCCTCTTCTGCAAAGCAACTAAATGGCCAGTGCCTGTGTATCTAAAAAAGGATAGTCTCCCTTTCTCTACCTTGTTCCTTAAATTGCAGGATTGCAGCAGACCTAAGCCACATACCTGAACTGTCTGATTTGGTCAGTTTTTCTGGTGTGATAATGACCCATTTGCAGGTGGTGTTTTGGTGCTGTGTTCCAGTGAGTTTTGCTAGTTGTGTAGAGGGATGCCTGTACAAGATGGTTTGGGGTCTATGAATGCCTGCAGCAAGTTTTCCTTTGTCAGCAGGCTTTGGGATTGGGGGCAGGGTGCCAGGATCATTGTCTCAGGTTTCTCTGGTGTTCAGGGCTGTCCTACCCTTCAGCTTGTGGGGTGGCAGGGGTGACTGAGAAGGATTTTGTAAGACACTGATTGTGACATTATTTCTAACATGGAGAAGCCTTCACATCTTATCCATCTTACTTTGGGGTCCAGTATCTGAAATTGGAGGCCTACCTAGAAAAATGGGGAGAAGTGCATTTGCATAACTCAGGGGCTTACAGCATCAATATCATGTGGGTATTTTTAACCTTGATGCATTGTGCAGGAAAAAATCATGCCTAAATTTTGCAGCACAATGTATTTGCAAGACGTGACAGTTTCATGCAATAGATGTTATCTAGATTTTCCTTTTTTCTGACACATCCTAATCACCCTTTTCCTTGGTTAATGAAAAGTTTATTGGTTTGTTCCTTGATTGGTCTTAGTCTCAAGTAGACACACAGGAGTGGGGGCCGGGGAATTATAAAACTTACCTGTACCTATTGCAGACTGTGTTTTTGTAACAAACTTAGAGGAGGACACATGAGGAAAAAACCACGTTTTGTTGCATCTTTGTGTCTTTCCCATCCTTTATACTTGGTACCCTGTCACGGAAGGAAATTAGATTTGTTTTGACATGATTTGTTCTTGACCAGAATAGCCAGTGTTGGCTATCATTCACTGCCCTTTTGCTTTGTCTATGTTTACAAGTAGTCAGTTTGACTGTTTCTTCTGGTAGTTTTTTGGAATTGAGGGATTTTCAGTAGTTCCTTGGATTTACAGGGAATTTACAGGGAGTAGTTCCTGCTTTGTAAACTTTAAAAGGTAGGTATTCTTTTCATCCTTCTCTAGTGATCTTGCATCACAGGTTTTCAAAATGGTTATTAAAAGGTTATTCCGTTAGTGCATACCTACATCTTCCAGTGGTTTGTGATTCACTTGCTTCTGCTAGGAAGAACAGTTCTCCATTCCTTCATGTTACTTGGCTTCCTATTTATTTACACTTTGCTTCTGCCTTCATGTCTGTAGTCGCAACTTTACAGCAGGGTAACAAAAGAAAATACAACAAAGTGCCATAGACAACTGTATGTTGCTATATTATTTATTACTAGTTAAGAAAGAATAAGCTAAGATTCGTGAGAAGCAGGACATAGGGATCAGGCTTTTCTCGGCAGAAATAAATTTTGAATTACATATATTTGTCCCCCATTTTTGGCAGCAACTACTAGTTACCAAGCCAGCCATTATATCCTTTATTTTGTCACTTCAGTTCATGATGAGAATTTTTTGAAGGTGAAACTCCTGGTGTTTTGTATCAAAAATGTAAAATAAAAAAAACCACCAAAACCTAAACTAGAACCAGAAATTACAGGCCAGGCATCAAAAACCTCAGAGTCCTTACACCTTAGAGAAATTGTGGATGCACCTGCTTGCTTAGGTTTGTATTCAGCTGCACAGGTCTGGTTATCATGGCTAATCAATATTCTTAAGTAAGGATCCAGCTGGCTGTTAAAATACTTCATATGCGACTGTTTCACCTGCAAGCCAAGAACATAACTGCAGAAGTAGACCTCAAGCTCTCCAGATGGGAAATACTCTTCTGTGCAGCTAGTGCCCTTGTGTCCAGATTGATACATAATGGTTCAGAAGTTATTTTAACACAGAGTGCAAACTGGCACCAGCACTTTTTGCAACTTGATGTCAAGAGTGAAAGCTCTGTGGTAACTTCTGCTGTAGTGGTTTGCTTTGGTAACCTGTGGACTGTTAGGATCAGGCCAAAATACCTACAATTAAACTTAAGAGTTCCTAGACTCAGCCAGGTAGTTAAGAAGTCTGGCTCTGATGTTTCAGTTTCATGCCTATGCTCTGTCTCATGTCGGAAGTGTTGAAATAAAATGGCTTGATAGTCTTGCAAAAATGTGTAAATTAGTTTCCAAGAAACTAGAAGAAATTGTAGTTTTTCTGAGATGGACTTCAAAATTTTCACAATTTTAATTTCAGAAAAAGGGAAAATTACAAATTTCATTCAGCTCTGAAACTAAACATTATTTTTAACAGAGAATCCTTGCAGGTTAATTAAATACTGTTTATACTATAAAATAATAAGCAAGCCTGCTTATTGCAAAAAAAAAAAAAAGTACATGTAGCTAGGCATACAGTTAAGTTTTGGACATTGATTTAATCCTTTTTTTTATATATTCTCCAAAGTTCCATTAGAAAGATTAATTTCATACTTAATTTGTACTTACCTGCAGTGGAGTCAACTTGTCATGTATTAAATAAGTAATATTTGGGGAGGGATCCCCCAAAATCATGGTAGTCCATGTAAATGTTAAATGTGAGTGTTAAAATAATTTCAGATTAATGGTTTCTGAAAGACCAGTTAATTGACAAGCTGTGGCTGTACTGTTCTTTCAAATCTCAGTTCTTTTGCTGCAGGTTTCCTTGCATTACCTAAAAAAAAAATAGGCATAACTGAAAGAATGAGGCATGAGGGGTAGTAGTTCTTAATATAAATTTCCTTAAGAAGTTATGGAAGACTGAATTAATCTCATGGGTGTTTGAAGCACTGTACATTGTACTGCTTGTGCTAGGCAAGAAATACGGCTCTTCTGTTTAAAAAAAATAAATCTCACAAGTAGATTTTCCTTACAAAGCTATACATGCTCTCTGTGACCCTCTGGTTACTCAGGCATGTACTTTCTTTAAAGGGGTGCCTGGTTTTGTGTGTGTGTATCACACACACTATTCTGAGTGTAGCTAAACCAGTCTTTTTTAAGTGATATTTCTGGTATAACTGTTGCAATTCTTATTCGTAAAATACTATGTCCTAAAGTGATTTTGCAATGATTATTAAGTTGCTTATTGCATACATATTAGCTTGGTTTTGGTTTTTTTTGTTTTTTTTTTTTACAAGAGGCTCTGTTACTGTATAAAGTATAAAACATTATTGTTTATTAATAATAGATTTAGATGGCTATCTAAGTTACAGCATTCCTCCTTTTTCCTACTGATGTGCTGGCCCATGTGAGAAGCTTGTATGTTAAGCAAATGACACAATGAGAGAGGCATCACAGTTAAAACATGTCTGGATCTGGAAAAGGGCATCTTTTGGCCCTAGTGCAGCAAAGCTTCCAGGGCAGTGAAGCATTATACTTTCTTGCTTTCCCTGTGACCTTATTCTCCATATCTAGCTGAAGCTCCTGGCTGGGGCAAGGCAGTGGTTTCTGATGTGTGGGGTCTCAGAGCATAAGAGGAAGGTTAGGAGAGCGTGCAAATTCCCAGGATGTGGGCAGGGCAGCAGGATATGGATGGTCTGGTAACATGTGAGGCTGCCGTATTGGCACCATCTGGTTACTGCTTTTATGATACAGAGGAAAGAAGTTTTAGCTGGAAACAGTGGTGTGAATTAGTTGGAGACATACACCAATCTTGAATTGATTTCTGATACAATCTGCAAGCAGTGGGAAAACACAGTGGGGCAAGACTCCAATTCTCTCCTATTTGCTCATATTTGCAGCCTCACCAGTTTCACAGGACAGCAGATCTGCGTGACATCACCCCGAAAAATCCAAACCAAAACCAAAGTCACACAAAAAAATACATTGACAAGTTGTTTCCTTACAGTTTTAAATGTGACCATCTACTAAATTCTCCTGGTTTTATTCTAGTAAGTGTCTAAAAAGCTCTGTGGCTTGCACTAGCTTCTGCAAGCAGCATCACCATATCAGCACAGAGAGCATACCAGGTGCAAAACCCACCCCGGTTTTATATAACCAATTTATTATCCATGGAGATGATTTGCAAAGGCTGAGCTGTGTGTTACTGTGGAGACCTTATTAGCAATTTTAAGCTGGATTTGGTATATCCATGTGAGCTCCCGTTGCAGCAGTAACTGCAAGGAAGAATACCCTGAGGGAGAGATGATGGGATTTTTCATTTTCCTTAATCTTAAGTGCAGTTTTGTCAAGCTTCTTAATGAATGTTTAGCTTCAGTTCTCCCTGATGCTGAGGAGGAGTGTATTTTTAAGCAGTGTTTATGTCCCCATGAATTCTGGAATTTCTCATGGACAGGTTGTTCTGCTTTTGGTGAAAAGCTGCTGCTGCTGCCTCACCTCTTCATCTCTCTGTTGTGACATGCATTCCTGCACATTCCTGTTCTCCTGCAGCTGTGCTGATGGATAGTGCATATTGCACCATATTTTAGCCCCTGCCTGGTTTCATATACCTTATTTCAAGACTGGCAGTGGTCATGTTGCTCTTCTTCACAGACATTATTTGTAGTTGCAGGAGTCTTGCCCAAGAACCTCTCTGAATACTGCCTAAGATGTACATAGGGAAGAAGGTGACCTATTTTGACTCTCCAGAGGATATTTGCTGCCTCTTCACTAAGACTATTCTTTGCTTCTTAAAGAGGAAGTTGCCTTAGGCTGCCTTTAGTAGTATACTGAAGGTAAGGTTGCCTGCTTTGTGCATAGGCCGGTATTATCTGTAAACTCTTCACCACTTTTTAGAGACATGCACAGATGGAAATCAGTGTTCAAAATGAGCAGTCCCTGCCAGATTTGCACAGGGAGGGAGACGGACCCTACTGCACCTGTTAATTGTTCTTCTGTGTTTCCAAACAGCTTTGAATTCAGCTTTGGTGGATTATGTGTCCTCAGATAGTCCCTTGGTATTACTGCTTCCGCAATCTAGTCTGTTGATGGGACTGAATTGTTGGTTGCTCGTTGGAGTGCCCATTTTGTATGGTTGTGTAGGCTTTGGCTGGGTAGTAGCCGTTCTGCACAAATCCCTTGTTTGCTAGTCATTATTTTATGTCTTATGGAGTAATGAAAAGGTAAGTCTTGCTACCTTTTCTGGCAAGGGTTTGCTCTGCTATCTTTTAGATGTATTTTGAATAGGAAATTATCCCAGTCCCAGTGTGCCAGATCATGCATTTTTTGCATAATCTTTTCCTTTCTGAAGGATCACACTTAGTTTTAGATTGTAACTGCAGAGTAGTTCCTGGCTGGCAAAGGGCCTCTTCCTTAGCTGTGCAGCTGGCAGATGATGAGTGAAAACCTTTTACAAAATATAGCCTTAAACTTGGTGTTGACAAGCTAGCATTTAGTATTGTGACCGAAAGCCTCAAAGTTAATTTTCAAAAAGGCCCTCTTCCCCACACAGTGCAACAGCCTGGGGAGAGTTTTAGCAAGATTGTCTAAGAGCAGTAGTGTGTCTGCCTCAGTCCTTGCAATTGGGAACCTGAATTCTGATTAAATTTTATGAGCTACCTTACAAGTGCCAGTTTTATTTAAAGCCTGACAAATTTACATCTTTCAGAAACAGTTTTTCTCCAGTTTAAAGATTTTGGAACCAGATATCAAGAGACTGACTGCACACAAAATCTGCATAAACAGTTGTTTTAGCAGTTAGTCCATTCAAAATCAACAAAACTCAGTCTGCAGTGCAGTGGGAGAAATGGAGTTTGAGGTCTGTGGCAGGTCAGCACAATCAACGTACTTTTTTTTAGCAATATTGTTACAGTTCTTATAGTCACCCTTCCTCCTGTCTGCCTTTTCCTTGGTGTTACATTCAACTTCTGTCTCCACTGGGTGAGTGGTCCCTGAGGTGGTCAGCTGTAGTTTTGGGTGGGTGGTGTTAGTATAACCGAGTTGTCAGCATGCACATACCATGTGCCAGGACAGTCATAGTGTGCGTTTCTTCCTCCTCTTTGCCAAGGAAAGTGTGATGTTGCTGGTGTCTCCTTTTTCCCATTGAAGTCTGAGGTGGGCTCGCACCACACTTTACACCAGGCTCATTTTTATTGGTCTATCAGAATTTGATAGATGAGGTGGGTTTTCTGTATGTTGGATAGCTGGCCTTTGTTCCCTTTGCTGTCCCTAAGAAAAATGCTTTTTCTAGATCCCAGGTTTTTAATGACTTCAGCTGATGGCAAGAGGGTTGCTTATAGCTATGGGATTGCCACTGTAATCCTCTACCCCACTCTTGTGATACAGTGCTTGTACTCCTTTGCACTTCATCCCATTTCCCCACTTTTGAGGCTGCCATTGCCACACCATGCTGTTTTTTTTTTATTTAATGCAGATGACATCATTGTGACAGGGTCATAAGTATTTAATTCTGTGCAGTCTAATTGCTTGTCTCTACCAACTATATAAAAATTATGGTTATGCCATGTGATAATTAAAGTTGAAACCAAGTAGACAATAAGCATCTAGGCTTTTGTAGCTAAACCAGCAAAAACAAGTCTCTGTGCAAGCCAAGATACCCTCAGACAAAGCCTTACATGTCCTGAGGCCTTTCAGAGTCATTAGGACATGTATTAGTAGCAATGGTGATACTGTAGTCACAAGGCTATGGAGTGATAATACAAAGCATATGCAATGCATATTTCATACGATGAGTAATTTGTTGTATAACAGTCTTAAAGAATTCGTAGCAGTCAGGAGCGCTTTTAAATGAGTATGAAAGCCAACTGTGAAGCAATTAAAAGCCTAGTGGAGGTAGGGTAATAAGAGAAGGGCTCAAAAACTGTGCCATTTTCCAGCTTGTAACACAACTTCAAAGACAGAACAGATACACATCATCAAAGTTATGTTTTTATTAAACAGGAAGCATCACCCCCCCCACATTTCATATAAAAAGAAGTAGATCTAAAAAGTGTTATTAATACTGGTTCTAAAGGAATGCACCAAGACAAAAGAGTAGAAAACTAAACACAGAGAGGCTGGAAATGCTCAAGGATGGGACAACAAGGCATGGGGAGTATGTAACTAGCTTTCAAGCTTGCTTTAGGACAAGGCTCAGAAAAAAGCTCATAGTAGTATGTAAACAAAACCAGGTGTATGGTGACAGGTCCATGTCTGCTGGACCTGAGATAGGAGAAACCTGGGAGTCTTAATGGCGCAGAAACATAGGTGATTATTGTATTTCCATACTGTTTTATCATGCTGTTTCCATTCTTATAATTGAAGTCTAATGTTAGAATTTAATGGGATTTCTTTGGTTTTACGCTTTACTTTGCCTGAAACTGCAAGTGAATTCAAATGTGATCATTCTGGGCCCTGTTCTTTGGAGGAAACGGGTCCAGACCAGAAGTGTTTCATGCCCTGTTGATGAGTTTGCTATGTGGTCAGTGTTTCTAGGATTTTCAGAAGAGTTATGCAGTATGAGTCTTTTTTACTGTGTTGAGATGGAACAGTGGAAGCTTTGCAGTGTCAAACAGTCAGACTGTGAAGTGTCCTACTCACATTAGCCTTGCATTTTCTAATTCTAAGTAGCCCTATCTTTTTGGTACTCTACAGGGACTAAAAGCATTATTGATGGGTTTATGTGTATATCTTCATTCATGGTGATTTGCAGCATCTCAATCTTTCTCATGTGTTTTGTAACTTATTTTTAGCTGCACTCTTGTCACAAGTTTGTTGAACCAAATTAAATTAATAGGTCCATAGTGAAAATAATCTTAAGTGTGTCTTGTATAATTGTACACTTAATTTCTCTTTGTATACTGGAATGCATAAATGCTGCTATAACTCTGTGAAAAAGAAGAACCAGAGGCCATGGAATGATGAGATTAGAGGTGGTATAGGAATGAGCAGGAAACTTCTGTTAAGTAGCTGGGAAATCTTTCATGCTTCTTATGCTGTTTACTTGGTATAAAATAGGAAAAACACCTTTATTTTAAGGATCCCTGAACTTCAGAGAACAGGAACAAAACCAGTACTCCATAGAATACCATTTCCCTTTTTTATATGCATGTTTATTCTCAAAGTTGCCACTTTCTCAAGCAATAGATTTGTTTTCATGATGCTGATTACAGGCTTTGAGGATGTTGGGGTTTTTTCCTACCTGTCCTTCATTACCAGGGTTTCTACACCTGTGGTGAAAGCTGAATCTTCTTTCACCATCTGCAATATTCAGGAGTTGTCAATTATTTTCCTCCTACTGTATCTTTTTTGTTGCTGTTGTTGTTGTAATTGAAGACCCGAATTTTCTTTCTCAAATGAGTACAACCATTTAAAGATAGTGTCCAAGAGCACATAAGACATATTGTTAAAATCTTCATTCTCTGAAAGCTTTTGAGTGAAACCATGCTTTCAGTAAAACAGGGCATGTCTGGGCTGGGAGAAGCTTTGTAACTATAGCATAACTTTGTGTTCAGTACTACATTAAACCTCTATTTACTGTGCAACAGTGGACAAGCTAACAGATATAGTAGGAAAGAGCTTATCACCATGGTCTAGGGGATGAAGGAAGAGTATGCCATGTGGTTCTTATTTACCTATGGATGAGATTCAGCTAACCAGACTGCTCTAGAGGAGACACATTTTAGCCCAAGTGTAAATGGGGCAGATGTACTTTGACAAGACAGTTGGTACCACTTAAAAATAAAACTCACACCTCTCATATCTGAAAAAGCCTAACGCAGAACCCTGAGTTTTGATGTCTCTGTACTCTTTAGGTCAGCTGATGGCCTGTGAATTGACTCTTGTTTGTCTCCCCAGAAAAATTAGACAATTGTACATGACAGTTACGTAATTGTCCTCTTTTCTCCAAATACATGGATTCTTTTATGTGGGCACATGACTTTGAGTAGGGATTTGAAACTTTCAATTTAGAAAACAAACAGTAGTATGGTTCTCCATAATTGTTCTGCTGGTGGAGGAAAGCCTAAAGTCTCTTGATTGTCCTATACCAATGGTATGAATAGTGAAAGTCTTGCAGGTGATTCATCGTGAGCTTCTACAGGCTGAACTCTTTTGTTCTGAATTCTTAGTGCTCTTGAGACACCAGTGTTAAGTGTTTTTCTGTTTTGACTCATGGTTTTCTTCAGTAAAAAACAGGAAACAGAATGCAGCCTATTTATTTTAGAAGGGTTTATTTTATTTATAAACATTTTCTTAAAATATTAATATGGGAACAATATTGGGGAATGTTTTCAAAAAAGGCAGAACAATACTGAAGCTAACATTTTGTATGTGATTAGATAAATTAGGTTTCTGAGATGCTGGCTATAAATATGCAATTTATTTCACAGAAAGCAGACAGTAATAGCATTTAACGGTTCCTTTTCTAGTTCAGGTGATAAAGAAACATTTTACTCTAAGACCAAATCCTGCTTCTGAAGTTAAAGACTGATAGCTATTAGCCTTCCTCAGGAATTCCTGTATTCTCTTACTGTTTTCTGTCCTTAATTTTACAAAGTTTAAGAAAAGTGTGACAGAACTTGGTTTTAAATCTTTGGACACCAGATATTACATAAAAATGCCTATTTAAATGCTGTGAGATCTGGGAATATGTGCAGCAATTTCCCCAAAGATCTTTAAACATAATTAAAACTCAAGTACCATTGTGTACTGACTGTTCTGAGTGGTAGGCTTAACTGTGAGAGTTCTTCAAACCAGGGATTGCTGGATTGAAGTTTAAGAGAATTCAGTGGAAATATCAGATCCCTCAGTATTACTGAAATAAATTTCAAGTCTCCCTTGCAGGTTTTAAATGTTTATGACACAAGTCTTTTTTTCTTGGGTATCTCGCTATTAATAAGTTGGGAATGGCAGAAAAGGATAAATCAGAAATGACAAATCCCGAAGTTGCCAAGGCAGTCATAAACTTCCTGTCCGAAAATCAGCATCTACCAAGGGAAGCTATCAAAGGCTAAAATGGGATAGTATTTTAGTTGCCATTAAAAGCCAAAGAGTTTTGGAAGGCTAATAACCTTGAAAATTCTGCATTTCACATTTTGGCTGAAAATGGAGTTTGTGCTTTTCAGGATGGCAGACACTGAAACAGAGAAGCATTGGCATGGGAGAAGCTGACCTTTTATGAGAGACTGACAAAAGAAGTGATAGAGAATATTTCTGGTGAAAACGGTAAGGGAAGAAGTAGATCTTGGTTGAAATTTCAGAACTGGGTATTCTGCCCCACTGGCAGTTACTTTATACTGTGGTATTTACTTGAGTTGCATATGCAAAAATTCTTATTTTGAACACAGAAATTTTTGTTGCTGACCTGCTGCATTCTTTTTCATATTGAGATTACCCAATTGTGTGTACGTACCAGCATCCTGTGAAGCTGTATTAATAGAATCTGTCTGAGAACCATATGCTGTGTTTCAAACTGCCTTTTTTTTTCTGGGAATATAAATGGCTAGAGATCTTATAAAATATGTCTGACAATCAGGAAAAATAAATTCTGACTAAATCTCGGTGGCATTCTGAAGTGTATTTATTCAAAACTATGTATTATTTGCACCATGAACAGTAATAGGGTTTGGGTTTTTTTAATATGTAAATATTAAATGTATGAAAAGGAAAGATGCAGGCATAAAAATGGGAAGCAGAAAGATGGCTTTTATTTTTTTTGAAAAATCACAGAATTCACACATGGAGGACCTGTCAGCGGCTTGCATGCATTCATATTTGAAGTGTAAGGAAAAGACTTTTCCACTGACACTGTTTTTTAATGTCAACAATGTAGATTGTTTAAAATTATAAATGATAAACAGTAAGTGAGTAAAAATTTCCAACTCTTTCTGAACCTAACAAATTTAGGTTTCTTGAAATAAGAGATTTATTTCTATCCTCAAATAGTTTTCTTAAGTGCAAAAAGAACAGATGGATATTGCCATTCAGTTAGAAAGGCTTTCTCTATGACAGTATAAAACTATTCTTTGAAATTCCAGTAATAAGTATCAGCTTCTCAGGCAAAGAAGTTTTACTATAAGTTATAGAACATGAACCAGTGTATCAGCAATATTTTTTAAAAATACTCAATACATTATTGATATGAATCATAATGGTTTAGTTTTTGAAAATCTCAAGAATGTACTGAACCCAGAAAATAATGTAAAAAAATAAAACAAAAGAAAAAACAAACAAGCAGAACCCAAGAAACACTTCAGAAAAATGAAACATAATCAAATAAGATTATTAAAAATTGTGATCAGTGTACTGATGATTACTATCCAGGAATTTCTCTTTGTGAAATCCTTCTGTGACTCTGATGCTGTTAGGTTACTGCTTTGGGTTGTTTTATCTGTGCAGAGAAAATTAATACTTTGCTCTTGAGATTATTTGTTGTGTGGGTGAACTTTGTGTCTTTCCAATCTGCAGTATTTCTGACAGTGTCACGTAATCTGCACCTGTATCGTGGTATTGTGCTCAAAGCTACGGAGTTGTTTAGTTGTGCAGCATTCGAATTGTATCCCGAATGCTGGCCAGACATGTTACAAACAATATCTAGTAAACCCATGAAAGCTGCTGAGCATCTGAAATGCTTTTTGGCTTCATAATATGCCTAAAGGTCTTCTGTTCAGTCAGCAGCAGTTTCTGAGGTCTCTGCTTCCGAAAGCAATTTGAAGCCAAGGGAATTCTTCTCTTGCAATCACGGCTCTTGTACCTGAGGGAGGCTAAAGCTGACTGCCTCTGTAAATCACATTGGTTCTCCTGCACTTGGTGTTTGCTCTTGTTCTTCTTTTTTCCTTGACAAATGCTACTTTGATAAATTCAGTTTGGCAGGCTTGCTTGAGGAAGAGGCTTTGTATTTATCACTCCTTTATAGACATGATTTATTTTTCTCGAAATCAACTTCTGGCGTCATTCCCAGTCTCCTCTCTAACTCTATAAAATTACTCATGGTAATATACATCACTTTTAACAATTTTTTGGAGTTAGTGCTGTGTTCCAATCATAGCCAGCTATCTGAAAGGAAACTGATTTTTCAAAAGGTGTTCAAACTAGAGTGGTTAGTAGCGCTGCAGTGTGTGTGTGTGTGTGTTGGAGCACAGCTGGTCTGCCTGTGTCTGATTTTGGTGCCCCAATATAAGAAAGACATTGACAAACTGGACAGAGCCCAGACAGCTTTCCAGGTGATTGCCTGGAGTGTGAGGAGAGGACAGGGAGAACTGTGCTCCTTCATTCTGCAGAGGATGCTAAAGGAGGTCACAGGATGCCTAGTGAGAGTTTTCTGCTACCTAATGGGAGATTGTGAAGAAAGTGGAACTGGACTCCTCCCAGACATGCATAACAAAAAGATCAGGGCCAACAGGCAAATTGCAAGGAGAACAATCCCAATCAAGTGCAAGAAATTTCACAGCAAAGATGATGAGACAGCTTTCTGGGGGCCTAGAAAGCAGGGCATACTTACAGGTTTTTAAAAACGCACTCATTAGAGTAAAAAAAATCTAGGGATTGCTGTAATCAACCTCAAGTAGTAATTTTACATTAGAATTTAGTTTCTTTATAATTTATTTTAACTGATAAGCTTAATTGATCTGTGAGGATCTTTAACAAAGGTATGTGGACAACTTCTAATTGCAGTACCTATTCTATATTTAGTGACTAAAAGTGCTTATTAGTTCTGTGATTCATAGAGCCTTTTAATTTTTTTTCCTTGAACAAGTAGCCGTAGAAAGGCTTTTTAATTACACTGTAGAATCCATTTTCCTCTCCTTTTGTTTTAAGAAAAAAGTTAGTAAGATTTTTTTATTAAAATGGTCCAGTAGCTGTGAAAGGGATTATTTTCTATGGCTACTTATTTTCAGTTAGGGTTATTAAGATACTCTTTAAAAAAAAAAAGTACCATGGGAATCAAGTTGAATGCTTTCAAGGAAAAAATTAAATCATACTCAAAGCAAGAGAGTATGTCTGAAAATATTTTTATGTTATCTACTAATGAGGATATGGGTCATGTGTTGAAAATTTGTGGATATATTCCAGACAGGAGTTCCCATGCATGAGGAAAAGTAGTGGTAAGGAATTAAACTTCAATATTGAATTAATGTGTTTATATTGAAGAATAGCAGTACAAGAGCACAGTTGAAGGAAATGTTTTAATCATCTTAAAATGTGAGCCTACACTTGTATTTTTTTTCCTTTTTAATTCTTAACACATACATGGTCTTTCAGTCTACAGGAATAAAAGATAATTTATGGCCTTCATATTAATGCTTCATTATACTTAGAGATTCCATTACATTTCTGTGCCACACCACAGAAGGCAAATAAGTAAAATTAAAAAAAGAGACATCAAGTCTCATCTCCAGTGGATGTGTACAGTGTCTTGTCATTCAGCTAAATGAAACAGCACTAATGTCAGAAATGGTTGATGGGTTTTTTCACTTCATTCATGAGGTGGAAAAAAATGTCAGAGTCAGATTTGTGTCCATGACACACTATAGATCCCTTCTCGCATTTCTGAACCCCACTGGTCTTGATTGTCTTTTGAGTTCTGCACAGTGGTCTTAACTGGAACTAGGTTTTAGAAATAAGTTTAGGTCCAGGAAATGTATAGTTCAAGATCGAAAACTTCCTAGGCAATGTGAGCCCACAAAAGCAAAAAAGCTCCTTCCAGTCTATCAGAATAAGTCATCACTTCTGGTTGGTTGGAGAATGACTAGATTTTTGGCTGCCTTCGGATGCTGAGTTCTTCAACATTTCAAAGATGCCTTTCAGTTTAACTTCAAACACCTTTTGAATCTAGAGGGTGTGATAAGTAGAGAAAAGAGTAGGGCTTTTGTTATGGTGATCTGTCAATGAGGGCATCATCATCCAAATTAGTAACCCACCCAAATTTTATCCAAATTTGATGCTTTCTACATTGATACGTAACTGCTGTGCTAGTTAAGGCTTTGTCCCAATGGCAGCTGAGAGTGAATGTCTAGAAATGTGACATTTGCATGCAGTTAGGTGAGAGTCATCCATTTTTGTTATGAAATTAAAAATCCTTCAGATATTGTCTATTTGTATAAAATGTTGTCAGTGTTTTCCTCTCAGTTGTTCCAAGAGGAAGCTACTCCCATAATACTGTAATTGTCTGATTTGCTTCTGTAGCCAGGACTCATTTATCCTTGCCATAGCCTCTCCAGCCTCTCTGCTGGTCATTCTGTCTCTTCTCACAATCATATAAATGAAACCCAGGCTTGTCCCCTGCCAGCTTGACTGACCTCTCCTCTTGTGAGTATCAGAGCTGGTTAGGATCATGTGTGCAGTGGCACTGGATCTAGGCCACTTCAACCTTTCTGCAAGGTCTGTGAAGGAAGCATGTGCATGTAATGCCATGGGACATCTTGCTTCTAGCAGAATTACAGCACAGTACCTCAAATCAAAACTTATATGGGAGGCCCAAATCCTACCAGCCTTGCTTTTCAAGCAGTTATTGTTAATCATAATATTAGAACTTGATTTAAAACAACAAAACATTTAACAGAATTATTTTTAACAATCTCTTCTTACAGCTGAAACACTTAGAATCTCAACATTTGCCAAGTTACTATTAAACAAGGTACCATCTCCTGCCATATTGGTGTGAATTCTTTACAAATCATTTACAGTTAAGCAAAACAAAAACTCACAGCAAGACTGTCTCGTACTGGGAGCCCAGCACTGTGCCTTGGGCTCTAGCTGTGGCTCATCAGTGCTGAGTGGAGGGGAATGATCAGCTCCCAGGAGGCTCCTGACTGTCTTTGCTGTAAGGGCACACTGCTTGGTGACAGTCAGTGTGGTGTCCAACAAAACTCCTGACAAGTCCTTCTCTACCGAGTTCCTTTCCAGTCATTTAGCCACCAAAAGTCATGTGCTTCCAGCCCCTTTCCACACGGGACTCCCACTTAGATAATGTTGGACTTTGCCTGCTTTTCCTTTGGTACCTCCAGAGGCTGAGGCCTGTGAAGCCGCGAGGGCTTGGAGGAGACACAGCCTCTTTCTTCTCACTTCTGATATTTTCCAGATTGCTGAGTTCCTCTGTGGCATGAGTGGTCCACCAGCACAGACATGCTGCAACTTCCCTGCTGTCCTTGCCTCCTTGGAGGCTGATACTGATGCTGGTATTTCACATGAATTTGAAGAAATGTTAAGGATATGTTCAGGACCCTGTACAGGAAATTTCAAGTGTTCTCACATCCTCTTACACTTGTTCTTTGACTACCTGTTGAACTTTCTGTTTTTTTCATAAACAATAATTGTGAATGCATCTTTGTAAAATATGTCAACTTGTTTGATTTCAGGACTTTCTCAATTTGTCAGTATGTGGAATTTTTTAGATGCAGTGATTCTCAGTTTTCTGACTTGGACTGAAATTTCACAGATGTCACCTCCTAGATTTGACTCTTTTTCTGTGCAACTAGAAACACTGTTAGTCACAATGTTGGCTACTGTACAGTCCAAGAAGGTTTCTGAATTTAAACTCCTTTCTCAGGTGGGTAACAAAGAGCAAATGTTGCTTATTCCACCATGGTATAGAAGTGCTGTGGCTATGAGCTGAGGGGAGATCTACGATGGCTTGAAAATAAGCTTTCCCATTCACGTAGAATTAAACATCAGCAAATAGTAAATAAACAGAATATATATTAAAGCCTCTTCTCCTGTGGCATCTGACTGAAATTAGGTTCTACTCTCTCTAAATCCATTTGCTAGGGTAGCCTGCAGCTATGAGGAAAAATTAAAGTTCTTTAATGTTATTTGATGAGAAATTGATGCCTTTAATTTCAGAAACTGGAAAAACTGACCTCTCTGAGGAGGTCAACAAATACATAATGCCAAATAATAAATCATATCAAGGATGATAATTGCTATCAGCTCCCATTTATAAGAATACGTGGTCACTAACATCATTAGAAATTTTTAAATTAGAAATGCCTTTCCAGTAAAGGCATTCATGGGGCATTTTTTTCCATTCATGAGAAATTAATTGGCTAATGTTGCAATGGCATATAGAGATTGTTGATTCCAATGTAAGCTAAGAAATCTTGGCTTTTGTAGCTCAGCTGTAGTGGTTAATATACCCAAAATTCCAACTACCCATTTTTGCACGACTGTTAATTCTAATCATCCTATATGTGGATATCCACATTTCTGAATGCACAGCCTGCTTCTGAGAAGGTTCTGCACTCCTGAGAGACTCTTTAGCCTATTTTCCATTCAGTATTATTTTGGAAACCTGAGCCCAAGTACATTCCTTTAAAAATATTGAACAAAAAAGTTAAGAACAGCAACATAAGGAAAGCAGTGCTTCAGGCAAAGTAGGACAATAGGAAAAGACCAGCTCTTTCTTGGGAGGTTTGAGTCATGCAGACATCACATTTGTTATCTTACAATCAACATGATGTGAATAGAAGTCAGATGCTTATTAATTTAGTCAGTCCATCTAAGCATAGCTTGTACTGTTTGAAGTTATCTGTTCCATTTGTTTGAATACTTTAGTGCTCTTCATATTATTGAAAATGTCATGTTTTTCCAACAACAGACCCCAATGGCCAACATATCAGCCTCCGAGTGTATTCACTGCTGTTTTTCTTTCCATCAAGCTATTGTGGTATTTGCTTTCAGGTACCGTTAGGGTATCAGTAATACTCTTTATATGTTTTCCAAATGTGAAGGAAAGTACATGTTCAAAAAGCATCAAAATGCAATATTTTAAAGTTTCCCCAAAATGAGAGTCAGAGGGACTTCATAGTTAAAATCTGAACTATTTTTATATGAATGCCTTTAATTTGAATCATCTGTAGGGATAGTTCCCGTACCTTAGGACCAAGGCACTTCCTTTAGTGGAGACGTTTCCCAGAAGATAGTGTTACTCAATTATGACATTTAAAATAGAGATGAATTTTTTTTTTTCTTAAAATCTGGTGTTCAAGCATTTAAGAATTCAGAGCAAGTTAGGCAAGGAAAGCCATAGTCCATAATTGGAAAAATAATCTTTAGACTTAGCAGATGAGAATTCAGGGTAAAAGGAAATGGCAATGAAGATTGCTCACCAAAGGTACATAAATAAAGTTGAGGGAGTAACACAATTCTTCCCCTTTGCTGCATAAAGTGGAAGTGGAAAAAGTACAGAAATTTTGTTTATATGACTTGTTCTGTGGAAAGGGTAGCTTGAAGCTCACCAGCTGTAAGATGAAGTCTAGGAAATTATTGCTTGCTCAGCAAACATGTAGAAGAGACGTGAGACAGAAAATTAAATGTACTTGATGCTTACGGTGACTTTATCTCTTAATGGCATGAACTTACGACTCATCAAGTTTATGTTTGTTGAGTTTTTTATTATTGTTTTATTATTTCCATTTCCTCCTTTCCATTAAATAAAAGAAAGCAAGAAAATTAGTGTGTTTTATGCTAGGAATTCACTTATTCTGAAGGTAGCCAATTGAAAATGTGTGAAAAATGAAAGCATATGTTAATTTCTGTATGTTAGCCTGGAATAATTGTATTCCCTTAAGATGGGACTGAATTTACATGAGTGAATGTTACAATAAATAAAGCAAATCTACTTTAAGTAGTGCTCTTCTTAGATGTGAATGCCTTTTTTTTTTTTTAATAACATATTTTCCTGAATATGCTGGTATTGCAGATGAACCGATGATGAACTGGTGCATAGGTTTATCACAATGGGCTGATTGTAGCAATTTTTACATCTGAAATATATAGTTAAACATGTTCTTCATTTTTCCTGATGGGCATTAGCTCTAGGCTGCATGTACTCAAGGAGAGTGGTTGACAGAGGTTGCTGGACATATCAGTAAAATCAGTAAGTGTAAAAACATTGTCTCACTGCTTGACAGTGCAATTATCTGAAGCCATGTTCACTCTTATCTTTTCATTAGTCTTTCCTGTTTCATGTTTTTAACATTTATTCACACAGAAGAACATGACAACTCTCCCACTCTTTAGAACAAGCTTTGACTTGTATGTCCTTACTTAACCCAAATATGCAGCTTTTTTCAGTAAGTCATGGTTTTGCCTTTTTGGGTGAAGGAGTCAGGGGATGGTGCATGGCTGGAAAGCTAACATTTACCTTAAATCCTAGGAATTTGTGTATTTCCCCAACCCCTCCTCCCTCCAAGAAAAACTTACTGAGGGGAGAACATATAATCCATTGGAAGCATTCGAGTTATAGTTCAACTTTCTTAAAGGATTTTCTGAAATGACGGAGTGTAGGAAATATAAAAGAATGGCTGATTTTAGCTAAGACAAGAATTTTAGTGATGCTGTTATTGTATAGTAATCCTATTACATCTTAATAGTTTCATTTAATTCTTACGTTTTGCATTATAAGAGCAAGTGACTAATCTTTTCCTTGATAGTGGTGAATAGGAGAAAGATTAGTCGCTCATGCTAAGGTGTTGGTGAATAGCAGTTTGTGATTTGATTAAATCTTCCTTCAGCTGTCACTTTTGCAAGCTGAAGAAATTTTGTCTATCTCGGGTATTTTATTTTTCTTTCCGGTACAAAAGCCATTTCGGTTGCCCTTCTAGCTACCTTTTCTAGTTCCACTGTGTCATCTTTGGGATGAAAGACCAGAACTGAGGACACTGGTCCAAATACAGCATATTTTGGATATATTCACTGGCCTCCTGCTGTCAGTAGCTAAACTCTTGTTGGAGCTAAACTGTGTATCTTGTTAGCTCGCTTGGTTTGTAGATTTGATTACCCTGTGCTGGGACTCTTCCTAACTGAATTTCTAACATCTTGTCTTCAGTGACAGATGAGGGACAAGAAGGGAAAGGAGAAAAAGGGTAAACATGCATTTCAGCTTGGTGCAGTCATACTGAAGTACTCAGGGAGTTTCATACTCTTTGTAACATGTAAGGTTAGCGTTTATTTGGAATATAGCAATTGTGAGTGTGAGCCTATTCATCTCAAAACAAAAAGGGGTTGGGGGTGTTCCTCTGATTCTGATTTTTATATCTTACTGCAAATAGAAGCAGTGTGGTGCTTTGTATCACATAACAATTGTTGAAGTTTTAATTATCTTTTTCTATATCTGTTCCACAAAGATTCCGGGCATTGTTGAATATTAACAGGGGGTAACATGGAAAAGGAGACATGAGGAATGATGCCCTGCTCAGCAAGTTTCTGCCAGGAAAACCTGCCACAATACACTAAGCAGTTTTGTGTGGAGGTCTGTCTAAGTGTAAACCTTAGCTATTTTCTAAGAAATTGGTGTTGCAGGCTGTCATTTTAGCTGGAAAGTGGCAATAAAGAACACCGAGAGTAAGTAAAAGATTAGTATGATTGTCTTTCTCTATCATTGATTTGAGCAGCAAAGGAATTTCCTTCTGGGTTTGTTGGATGGATGTTTAAAGGAAAATTTATGTACTGATATTCTTAGTATTTCTAGTGGTGAGCTCATTGGATTTTTCTTTTCATAAACTTTTATGAGTAAATAGGTCATTTATAATCACAAGTATTAATGAATTAATAAATGCCTCTTTGTGAATTCAGCATACAGATCTAAGCACAGAATTGCAGTAATTTATGCTGTTACTATAAAAGTAGTCATATAGTAGTCAACACAGAGCTCTGGCCTCAACTATGGAAATCAGGCTTATTAAGTCGTTTGTGATGAGCCTGCATAAAATTTTACTGCATAAGATCTTGGCAATGCTTTGTCAAGCTTATTTTTCAAATGTCCCAAACTGCTGTGCTTTTACAAGCTTTTCCCATGACTGAGATCACTGCATACACTTTTATTATTTTCTGTGGGATAAGATGCACAGAGGGAGAGGAAAAAAAAGCTTTTTAATTTGTTAGTTCTTCTCCAGAGCAGGAGACTGCCATTCCAATTTTCCTGTTTCCTGGGCTGGGACTTTCCACATTACTCTCATCGATCCCCAGTATCTGATTCCTTCCACCTTACTTGCTCCCTTGCTGTTAAAAATTGAAAGGCACAATGGGATTTTTTAAAAAAAAAATTATTTTCTGTTGTCTAATTAAGTTTATGATGGTGTCTGCCTCAGTGTATGCATGGGGAACCTTTGCAGGTGGTACAGGTAGAAGGCCTAGAAGTTCTCCCTGGAGCAGCTGCTGCTTCAACCACTTCATTGTTCCCTTCACTGCCTTGTTCTCACCATACCTGCAGGCTCTTTCCTTCGCCTTATGGTACTGGCTTATTAGCTGCCCGGGTCCTTACAGATGAGATCTGGGAATCAGACCTTGGGTGCCTTATTTATGCAGTTTCTTAGATCTATTTGGTGCTTTAATAATTTAAAAACTTCTCAGAAGCTTGTAATTTCTGAAAACAGTTTAGGTGATCTCAAATGATCCAATATGCTGCCCCATTGAGAACATTATATATATATATACATATATATATATACTGTAATGTGAAAAGAGTGTGCATCTTTAAAAAAGAGGATTTATTTTATTTTTCATTAGTGACAAACTAATTTCTGGGAGACCATATGTTCCCCACCCACTAGCACCAGTTAAATTTTTCCTTATGGTTTATTCTTTGTTAATTGTCATAGTTAAGCATTTTGTGGTTCTACAGACTATTATTTTGCATGTAATTGCATGCAATCAGCTGAATACTGGATGTGTTTATATATGAGTCTGTTTGTGTCAGTGTTCATAATATGCTGTATATAATATGCATATAAATTGAAAAATAGTCCTGTTTTATGACAAAGTGCATTTGTCATGCCCAGGACAAATACTGTACAGATTAATGTTTTTGAGATGAAGCAGTATATTCAGTGCGGAAGAAATACTCTAAATGGCTTATTCCTACTTGTGTTTAACTTAAAAGCAGTTAAAATTCCTGGCTTTCTGCAATATCCCTGGCCACAGCCAGGCATCACTTCCTGAAACATGGGGTCTTTATTACGAAATGGGCTTTGAGCTTTTTGTCAGCACCATAATTGTCCTGTGAATGTTGCTGGATAATTATTTTCATTTTCAGTCACCTCACAAATGCCATTTGACCAATGAAATATATTAAAAAGTTAACTTGTGTTTTGCTATATCTTCTCAAAGGAAATAGTAATGACTGTTCTGGGTACCCTTTAGTCTTTTTACAGAAATCTTTTCTGGTACATAAGAAGTGTTGCAGGGAAATAAACCCAGATCATACTTTCTAATATCGTACTAGGCCAGCATTTCTAGGAGTAGAAGCACAAAGTTGTGTTGATCATTTTTCTCTCATGCTCTAAGAAAAGCACCTAGTCAAATACTTACTTTGACAAATGTAGTATTTTCACTGGTGTGTGAACTTACATAATTCTGTGCCTTCTGCTTGGGCAGTTGCTCATCTTTTGAAGGTGAATAAAAATAGTCCAAGTAGTGTGTTTCACAAAACCTTTCACATAGCCCAGCCAACTTTCTAGACTCCTCTTTTCCAGCTACAGAAATTCTCACTAGAATTAATTTACTAGGTTGCTTTCTGTAGCATAGTATCACTCCCAACACTTCATTGTCTCATTAAAGTTGGCATAAAATTAAAAAAACAATGTTACACAGCAGCAGGAAGAACTACAAGTTCTCCAAGCAAGAGATTTTTGTGGCTGGGGAGGTAAGGATTTGTTTCTGAAGTTCATTTAGTCAGTAAAAAAACCCCAGCATCTTAACAGAAGTAGTATTTAGTGCAAATGCAGACTAAGATAAATCAGAAACCTTGTTGTATTCAAACCAAATAAGCCAAGATAATGAAAAAACATGTACTCTATTCTTCAGAAAAGTAAGTGGTTATTTTGTATGTCAAATACAATAAATTGTTTATATTTATGAGACATACACAGCTATCTTTTGATACAATGTCATTTTTAGGGCATTCAAAAAATCAGATTAGGACAATACTTATTTTTCAGCACTGACTGTATTTTTAGAATTTTTCATGTGCTTAAATAGCCAGTTCTGTCCTTCAGTACAGACAAATTCTTTTCTACAGTTTAAGACTTAGAAGTTAGTAAAAACCGTGTTCACAGAATCCTCCCGCAGAACCAATCCTGGTCATGACCTATGGTATTGCAAGGGACAAAGTAGCTTTTTATTGACTGTTCTGTCCCCAAAACTGATAGACCAGTGGTACAAGGGAAACTTCAGTAGAGTACCCATTGATAAGGGATGCCAGATTCGTCTCACAGGTATCTCAGGAGAACTAACAGAAGATGCAGGATTGTGTCCAGACCTGGGAATTCCAGGCTTGGGTGCGGGAGGGAAGTGTGCAAGCATTGCTGATCCAGCAAGAACCCTGGAGACTGGAGATTTTGCCTACTCGCTTTAAAGTTCATGTAAATGACTTTTGATGTCTGAAGTAGCTCCAAAGCTACAGTGAAGTCTTCTGCCTTCTTGATCAGCAAAGACTTTTCTAAGTCTCTCTTCCCTTTGTCACAGGCCTCTGGAGAAGGCTTTTCTGCAGGCACAGCTGTGCCCTCGTGCAGCCGAGACCACAAGGCAACAAGAGCTTCCGTTTATTGACATAGTGCTGATCCATGGCTTTGCTGTCAGAAGAGTAAGACTTGTCCTCAAGGTCTGCTGAATGTCGTTAGGCCAGCAAAACTTTATAGCTGGTCTGAAACACAGTGCCTGGTACAATGTGGGCTGCAGGGTGGGCAGCACCCTGTGGGGAGTGCTGGTGCACGCACGTGCAAAGGTCATTGTGCTACCTGGCAGCTGCAAATAGTGCTGGTACAGGAGTGGTGAGTAAGCTAAGGTGGAGGTTTCATTCTGCAAGGGCTTCACGGTATGTTTTACAGCCTCTTTACATTCAGATGATGAACAGGGTTTTTTCCATTTCTAACAGTAATGGATTCCTAACATCCTCAGGAGAGTTTTTAAGTTAAATTAAAAGATTAACATGTCTTGTAGAAGTTTTACTCTTCAAAGTCTTCCTTCTATCATCTTGTTAGTATTGTACTTGCAAAAGTGAGAAAGAGAGTATATGGATATATTGTTAACTGGATGATTTGTATTGTAGTGTTATTTTCATATGGCTGTAATCACTGTAGGGGGTTTTCAACCTTCAATTTCAGTGTTTCTAGGTATCAGACATACAAGAGAAGGAGGTATGTTACTCTTTCCCGTGAAAAGATGCATTCTTGCTTATTATCTTACTGTCTGTTGAAACAGCAAAGATATGATCTGTCATTCAGTGATACACTCACTACTTTGGAGATTAAGACTTGTGTGGCTTTGAAGCATGGAACAGCATGTTTCTCTTTCTTTTTAGAGTTGGGTGCTGCTAATGATTGCTAAGGTTTGAGGAATCTGAATGGTTCTTACATTTAATTGCTACTTGGATGTTGCACATGCATGGTGCTATTTTATATGAAAGGTTTAGTGGCTGGTTTAATACTGTCAGTGCAGTTACTGCAGCAATCTGGAATATTGATGTCTTGGCAACAATAGCAATTAGCAAATCCCCCTGTTCAGATTTCAAGAATATGAATGTAGTAGTTTGTGCTAGTGACCAGAACAGGAGCTTAATGGAAAAAGCATTAATTTTCTTTTATTAGTGCATATTAATAACGTGATTATTATTCAGTAAAGCCATAGCTGCTTTAAAAGTTGGCCAATGTAAATGTCAGTAATGCTTTGAACTAACATGGTTTTGCTTTTGCTTTGGCTCAAATGTTAAACATTTTTTACTGAACCCATGACTACAGGAAAGTTGTTTGGCAAAAGATAACAATGAAAGATTTGAAAAGCAAATAGGTGTCTGAAATGTCAGATACTAAAATTGTGAAAACTGTGTTCAATTTTGATCACATGTTTAATCAAAACAAGGTGGAGGATTAAAAATAATGTCATAGAAGTGGGCAGTGTAATGAATAGCTGCCTAATTGGCATATAATAGATTTCAAAATATTTGAGAAGGCAATGTGAGTCAACAGAAAATAGAATTTAATTTTATTTTCATTGAATGTTGCGTCTTTGATCACAACTTTTCATAACTCATGGATTAAAGACAGCTATGTGTTCATTTTCGATGATGAAAAGAAATTATTTCTCCCCTGACATCGGAGATCACAAGAATTAATTTTCACCTCTTTTTTTTGGTAGAATGCACAAAATGAGAAGTCTGAATGTCTGGTTTTAGTAAAGAATTTGGATGAGCCAATCTGATTTTGTTTTTCTTTCAAAGTTTTCATTTTATTGAGAGAAGGAAGTAGATATATGAGAAGAGTTGAACTGGTGAGAAGGTTGGAAGGAAATAAAACCTAAAATCCTTTTCCTTTTTTCTTTTTTTTCTTACTTAGTAAAGATCTTGTGTATTTGGAAGCCAGAGTGCTTTGTTCCAGCCATCAGCCAGGCTTACAAAGATATTATTGCTTGCTTCTTCTTGTAAGCAAACCTGTTAATCAGAAAGTGAGATGCACTTCATTGTCTAGACTTAGGGGTTTTTTTCAGTTTAATTCTAATGTATAGTTTTCAATAAAATCTCCTGGTTTCTTATGGATACAACAAATAATTACAGACTCTTAAATATGTATTCTTTGGAAGATTAATTTCCACAGCCTGGAATTATTTATTTGTATGTTCATGAGTTCTCTCAATTAAACTCTGCCCTTACAGAGAAGGATTGAGGATAACTCTAGATGTTAATAGCAATGTAAAGAACTGTATTAGTGAATTTGTTCCTAATTAGGATTCACTCTTTACTACAGTCCAGTGAAGAAAAATACAGATTCTTATGCTCTGCAGTTCTCTCTTTCACTCCATCAGTAAAAGCTATTAGCATGAATGAACATGGTCTGTGTCTGTACAATGTCTTGGCCCATGAATTCCCCTTTTTATTGCTTCCTTCATATCATCATGATGCATTCTTTATTCTCTTTCTCTTTTTTGAGATAACAGTGCCACCCTTTCAAATTATTCTTACTGCTAGAAAGAAACCTAGTTTCATCTCCAGAATCAGAATCTGATGTCAGTGAGTAGAAATAGGTTGATTTAATTAAGCAGAGAACTAAAGCTTTATTTCATTACCTGTAATGTGGGTGTACTTTTTTAAACAAATCATACTACAGTTGTAATGCTTTAAAGATTCAATCTTTTAGATGTCAGGACTCTGTTCTGCCCATTAACTCCATTTATTCTAATTGGAAGCTTATAATCTGCAACTAGATAATCTGAATATAAAGGTGTTTTGTCCTTGCTAAGCTTCTGGAAGTCTTGAATATTTTCTGCCTCAGTAGAAGTAAAATCTTTGCTACATACCACAATCACTTTTATTATTTCATATTTTTTAAACAACAACAAAAAAAAACCAACAAAAAAACCAAACAAAAAAAACCCCCAAACCTAAATTCTCTGTCTTATACTCCTTGCTTATTTAATGCTACCATAACTACCCTGTGTGTGGTACATTACATTTTTCTGGTTCTGGGATTTATATTTTTGTATGTCAGAGGTGCTGGAAGTTATGAATTCTTTATGTACCTGTGCATAAGGCAGCCCTGACAATGCAATCTCATTAATAAGATGAGCAATTTTAATGCTTAATTTGCTTCATTACCTTTCTGCTGTGACTGTTTGTATATATGGATTCAACATATGGGGTTTTTAAATAATATTTGGTGTAATTTCTGCTTTGAAATGAATGCATATTTGTGTAGCATATAATTGTTTCTGCTAGTCACTGAGACACCATACTGGTGTTTATTTTTGTTCATTGGAAAAAATGCTCAATACAAATTCTGATAGTCCTCTGTTGGAAAAAGTAGTATTTTCTGTAATGCATTAAACCCAGCTAATTAAATTAGAACTGCATCATCTGTGTGCTCTGTAACCAGTGAACATATGGGTCTCACCATATCTTGTAATGCAGAACCAGAAATTGAATGATGATGTCTGAGAAGAGCTGTGCATGCTTAGATGGATGAGATTGTGTTGGTTAACATGTAAAGAAAAGCTTAGTTGATGGAGAGTTTGTGGACAGTTTTATATCAATAGATTTTTTTTCGTTTTCATTATTCTTAGTTTCTTAACAGTTGTGGATACCAGAATATCCATATCATATCACCGATTGCTGAGATCTAGAAACAAGCAGGGCTAGAGAATTCCTAGTGTGTAATTTAGGTGACTCTGCAAATGGAAAGCAAGGTGCGTATAGAGAAATAGTACCTTCAGAAAGTCTGACTGAATTTGACACAAGCTGTGTATCCCTTTATTAACCTGCTGTATTACTGACTTGTACAGAATGGAAATTGGCAGAACCAAACTAGACACTAACGAAACAGAAGAAGCCTGGGAGATCAATAGAAAATACAAAAAGTGTGGGGATGGAGACTTCTGCAGCCCGATACTTTGCTGTCTTCTTCCTTCAAAGTATGGCGATTTTGACATAGGTAATCTTGTGAAAGCTGAAGCCTAAAATTTTTCTCAAAATTGATCAGAAAACTTTGTCTTTCAGCACCAAAGATGATATGGCTCAACTGCTAAGACTGGTTCCTCTGCTGGTTTGCTGTCACTTCATGTAACTTCTTCTCACCCTTATCCATATCCATCTTCTGTAAGAGGTTTTATAAACTCTGTTCCTGTGTGAACTAGAACTCTTACGCAGGGGAATATTTAATCTTTCAATTAATGTGTATATCTATTTTGGATTTCTTAAAAAAAAAAACCAAAAACCTTCTTTCTTCTTGAAGTTTGGGTTCTCAGGCAAGTGGTTTGAATCACTTCTTAGTCACATATGAGTAATGCTTGAATGCGAGCAAGGTCTAAGACCCAAGTAGTGCTGGCTGTACTCATCAGTGTCTGTGAGAGCATCCCTTAATGGTCATGAATTGTTTGACATATTCAGAATTGCCATGGAGACTTTTAATCTTATATAACCTGTTACACCTGGCTCTTGAAAACATGTAATTTCCGCAATATCTTACAACAGATGTTATCTAAAGAATAACTCCCCAATATGTCATTAAATGTAGGGAATTTTGAGTGTTCTGTTTTGTTGTTGGCTGTTGTCTTTTTTTTTTTTTTTTTTTTAAATGAATGTTCCAGTGTCCATGTCCATGAAAAGAGTGTCTGAATTTTAGAACATCTACATTGGTACTTGACAGTAAGTGTTTTATTTATCCTACTGTAGGGAGAACCTATTAGCCAACAAGATTAGCCAAAAAGATTCCGCTCTGCAGTACTGAAGCAGAATAATTGTAAAAAGTAACACACGTTTTGCAAGGAGGGTTGCATATGAGAAATGTAACCCTTGTTCCAGAACATAGAACGTAAATGGATGAGAAATAAATAGTAAAGAGAAAAACGGTGCCACATAAAGATAAGAGCTCATTTCCAGAGTTAACACAGCAGTTACATCAGTAGCCAAGCTGGAAATCAGGCAGACTCCTATTTTCTGTTATCTCCTTTAAGATAACCTGTGGAGTATGTGAATAGGTTGCAACTACATTCAAAGCAATTGTGATTATATTCTTCTATTTAAAAAAATGTATTATTTCTACTTCTGCAATACCTCTGAATGCATGGGACCATGTTCCAAGGACTTAACGGCTTTGGTTTTGCAGTATCAACATGTTGTTTTTTATACTTCTTTACCTGGGTGAGGACAAAATATTTGATCTTAAAAATACTTTAGAAGGTATCAAGAGCTAAAAAACTACCTGCTGTAAGCATGGGGAGGAGGAGGTCCATCAGTGGACCCATTTTTTTTGGTAATGGTTTTATCAGTGCAAAAAGGCCTCTATTGTGACTGTTACTAACAATGTAATTCAGCCCTTGGATTTTACTAACTCAGAGGAAAGAAAAAACAAAGTGCAGTGGTCACCAGGTTACCTGGATATATTATAAATATTTGATAGCAGGTGTAAAATAGAATATAATAGTGCATATATGCATACAACAGCACTTGCATAAAAATGCATATAAAAGAGACAGGTGATGAAAATCTGAACACTTAGCAAATTTTGTGGTATTTTGCAGAGCTGCTTTTGTTTTAACTGAATAGATGTTAGGAATAGTACAAATAACTATGATCCTTGCTTATAAATTATGGCTGAGGTTTTTATCTCTTGACATTTTCCTTTGTGCTTTTGGTTAAGAAGGTAGTTGGTATGTGTCACAATCACAGTCCACAGATATTAAATAGCAGTATTTAGTATGTAGTACTAAATGTTGTACCAATAAAGTATTAGCTGGTAGTAATTTAGATGTACAGAATTATATCTCTAGAATATAAATCTTATTTATAGAATCAGAGAATGGTTTGGTTGGAAGAGACCTTAAAGATCATCTACTTCCAACTCCCCTGCCATGGCAGGGACATCTCCCACTAGACAAAGTTGCTCAAAGCCACATCCAACCTGGCCTTGAACATGACCACAGATGAGGCATTCCACAGTTTCCCAGGAGGGCAGTGTGTTCCAGGCTTCAGTACCTTCACAGTGAAGAATTTCTTCCTAACATCTAAGCTAAACCTGCTCACTTTCCATCTGTACCCACTACTCCTTACCCTGTCACTACAGTTCCTGATCAAGAGTCCCTCTCCAGCTTCCCTGCAGGCCCCTGCAGATACTGCAAGGTTGCCATGAGGTCTCCATGCAACCTTCCCTTCTCCAGGCTGAACAGCCCCAACTCTCTCAGCCTGGCTTCGTAGGGGATGTGCTTCAGTCCCTTTCTTGACTTCATGCCCCTCCTCTGGACTTTCTCCAACAGTTCCATGTCCTCCTTATGTTGGGGACACCAGAACTGGACACAGCAGATGGGGTCTCACCAGAGCAGAGCAGAGCAGAGGGGCAGAATCCCCTCCCTCGCCCTGCTGCCCACGCTGCTTTGGGTGCAGCTCAGGACATGTTTGGCTTTCTGGGCTGTGAGCACACACTGCTGGCCCATGTTGAATTTTCCATCAATCATCACCCCCAAGCCTTTCCCCACAGGGCTGCTCTCAATCACTTCTCCGCCCAAGCTCTCTGGGATTGCCATCACCCAGGTGTAGGACCTTGCACTTGTACTTTGTTGAACTTCTTGATGTTCACACAGTCCCACTTTTCAAGCCTGTCCACGGTCCATCTGGCTGACATCCCTTCCCTCCAGCATGTCACCTGCCCCACACAGGCTGGCATCATCAGGGAGCTTGCTGAGGGTGCTCTCGATGCCACTGTCCCTGTCACCGACAAAGGTGTTGAACTGTATCGGCCCCAGTACCGACCCCGAGGGACACCACTGGTCACCATGTGGACCAGGAGCTGTTGACCACAACTCTTTCCACACAGCCATCCAGCCAGTTGTTTATTCTCCAAGTGGTCCATCCATCAAATCTGTGTCTCTGCAATTTAGAGGCAAGGATATCATGTGAAACAGTGTCCAAAGCTTTGCATAAGTACAGGTAGACAATGTTAATTGCTCTGCTCTTATACACCAGTGCTGTAGCTCGTCACAGAAGGTCACCAGGCATGACTTCCCCTCTGTAAAGCCATGCTGGCTCTTTCCAATCACCTCTTTGTGTTCCATGTAACTTAGCATGGTTTCCAGGAGAATCTGCTTCATAATCTTGCCTGGTATAGAGGTAAGAATGGCTGTTTTATACATACCGTCCACTTGCCTCTTTTTAAAAACGTGGCTTATAGTTCCCTTTTTCCAGTCATCAGGGACTTCACCTGACTGCCGTGATTTTTCAAGTATGATGGATAGGGGCTTAGCAATTTCATCTACCACTTCCCTCAGAACTCACAGGATTTAATTTAAATTTTCCATATCCCCTAATTATCATCTACATCTACAGTATGTTACATCTAGCCCAAAAGAAATGTCTTTAATTCCTACCAGGAAGATGCAACCTACCTACCTGTGTATAAAGAGTTCTCTCTTTTCAAACTGCCTGATGCCTCAGAACTTACAGAACTTAAGTAAATACAGTTCTTTTGACTGAACCTAGTCAAAACATTTCTTATGCCTTTAAAAAATTAAGTGCAAGTCCATAGTATTTTTAATAATGTTAATTTGAAACTTTAAAATAATTTGCAATAGTTATATTTCTGTAGACATATTAGGATTGCTTTATTTTACAAACACAGATTATATTTTTCACATGTTTTGCAGCACTTTCTTGTGTTAGAAAGATGTGCTTTTTACCTTGGTATTCAGGTCCATTTCATGGGTCTGAACCCCAAGTGTCTACACTTGCAACTTATATTTGCTTTGCCAGAAATGAAAATATCAGCTCTAGGTCTCAGTATTAAAATATGAGTTATGACTATAAAGGCTACCTATATAATTTTCTTTTCACTAACAGCCCATAAAATTACACAATTATTTGTTGAATGCTATCTGAAAACATTTTAAATAATATATATGATGGGATTCATGGTAAACTTTAAATGTATACACCAGAGCTCTCTTGTGCTTAACATCTCTTCTCACCAACCATGTTCTTTTGAATGGTCGAACTGCATTTTTCTTTGGATCAAAGCCAGCCGAGATGACCTCCATAGGAGAGCAGCAGAAGGGGGCACTTGATCTGTCTTTCTAGTGCTTCTCTGTTCGTCCTGCCAGCTGCACGGGAAAAATTCCACTATTTACATCTTTGCATCTAAGGACCACTTCAAAATAATGGGTACAAAACATTTCATTTCTGCTGCCACAAGTACTACAGTTATAAGAAAGGGATTGAGGATTATAAGGACTAGATGTGAGGGCTCTTCAAAGTGGATCAGTAATGTGGGTGGCAAAGAAATGCTTTAGTACTTGAGGCATTGTGTAATTGACCTGAGCAGAACTTCTGATATATTGGGGGGTCGGAGGCGAGAAGAGAGAGGGAGGAAAGAAGTCTTGTAAACTCCAGAAGACATTGTGAAAGGAAGGTCCAGCAAATATAGAAAGCTATTTTGTTCCTCTTCTCTTGAGGTTTGGATCAGATTTTCCTTATATTGTCAAAATCACTATAGAAATATTTATTGTAAAATATACATTTAAAAGAAATATTCCATATCTTTTTTAATAAGATGCTAAGTCAGCTGCAAATGCTTTGTAGGAGAGCCAAAAAGCAAAACCAAGCTTCAAAGGCTAAGTATCGACAAGTCATTTAATGGAGTGAGTCGTTTTGACTTTATCTTTGGTTGGAAATTTGTGGTAGTTATACTGAATCTTGACTGCAGTTTGTTACCTTTCATGACTGAGTCAGGCAGTTTCTTCCCCACCCTGCTCACCCCACTGTGTTTTGCAAATCTGTTTGGAAATCCACAATGTATCTTATTACTGCAGTTTACTTCTGTAAGGCAGTTATTGACTTTCTGAGGAGAACACACCTCTTCAGAATTTTACCTTCAGCCTTTCATTAATACTTCTGTAAGTCATGCCTCTCTTTTGCATTAAAAATAGCAAAACTAGCTACATCCAAGGGGAACTTGTGCCCCAGATGCAGAAGCATATGAACTGAATACACAGAAGAGGGACTGGACCACAAGCAGTAAAACCACAGTATTGTGGTGCTGAGTACAACACCATGTACCTTCTGGGATGGTCAAATTCTCTTTTAATAGTTCAGTAGTGCTGGGAATGTAAGTACATTACAGGCATAACAGGCCCAGCTGCTTTGCAGATTGTGCAAAAGCAAAGAAAACTTTCTGTTTTCTTGCGTTATTAGCTAGCTGATCTGCAACCAGAAACAGAACTGGAGCAGCAGCTACTTCTGCCAAAAACATGAGCTAATGGTCTTATAAGGACAAAAATTTAACAGTCTTTGCTTGAAAAAACATCCACAGTATTGTATTTTGGCACATTGAAATAATTATCTTCTTCAAAAGTGCTGGAAATACCTGAGCTAGAGATTTCCTGGTTTTTTTTTGTTTTGTTTTTGTTTTTGGGGTTTTTTTTAGGTGGGTGGAGGATGTATCTCATTGCAATCATTAGCTGTGAACTCTGCTCCTTCACCTTTGCTCCTCATGCATCCTTAATTTATGATATTTGTTAATTTCTTTTTTGGACTGGAAGGCAGATAGATGGCTTTCTTTGAACTCTAAAATAAGTGACTTTGATTAAATTCAGCTTTAACTGTAAAATAAGTTACCATCTTCTATATTATATAAACATGTAACATTACATTGTTTGCTTTGAATTTTGTTAAACAGCTGTCTTGACAATGGTCCTATTATGCTAATATGAATATGTAATTATTGTTAAATCATTTAATTATATTATTTATTAAAAATACTTAGCTACAGTTTGCTTTTATTCACTGTCTGAAGTACATTAGTCCACTAATCACTTGAAGGGCTCAGATTTAGATGTCTAAGAAACAGGCAAAAGTTTTATATATAGAACCAAAAATGAGACAGAACTCAATTTATGTATATACTTCTCATGTGCCCATGAAGCATTTTACTGAAAGGAATCTGAAAAAATTGTATTCTTAAATATTAAGATAAAATATAATTTTATTTAATTTCCTGAAGTATGTTGTGATGCACTGCGAGCAGAGGTCATTTAACTTGGAGCTACAGATAATTAAAAGGCAACCATGTATTCATTTTAAACCTTTATGGTTCATAGCAATTACTTTCTCTCTTAACAGAGTTTGCTGATTCATTACTTTTATTTATTAGTGGTGTAAGCTCACCATGAGCTATCTCCTGTGATGCATTCTGCCCCGTACATCGAGGTGGAAAAGGTCAAATTGAGTTCCAAGGAGCCTTCAGTAGGGTCACTCTTGCAAAATATTCTGCGCTCTCTCATTCTTGGAGCAACGTGTACAGTCCTCCTACTTCCAGGTGTTAGGTGCAGCTCACCAGGAGGGCAAGGGGATGATGGGAGTTTGTGCATTTAAGACCTCCCAGCTGAAAAAGTTGCAAACTTTCTAATAATAATCATCATTATCTATAACATTATTTTTATCCAGGCAGATAGTTCTACCTATTGCATAAACAGAACCTCTTTCAAAGGCAGGACTTACCAGCAGAAAGAGTATTGCAGGTATGTCTGAAAAAAAAAAGCCTGTTGCAGGCTTTCAATTTTTTGAATGTAAAAAGCAGAGAATGCTGTCACTTCATCTAAAGTTTGCTTTAAATATGTGATTTGTTCAATATTTAAACTAAAATAAAACTTAATGAAGTGCAATTTAGGGTCATGTTTTGAAGCCAAAACAACTGGTTAAAAGTGTCTACTAAGTTAAATCCTGTAGTTCTGTTCAGCTATGTTGAAACTGTATTTTAATAAGTGTCCAACAGGAATTAGTATTTCCAGATTAATATAAGTTTGTTGCACATTTCATTTGGGCTTAAATGTGATTTTGGAGCTGTAACCTAAATGGTGCTGAAATACTAAAATATGGAGGCCATCTACACATTAGTATTTTACTAATAAAATCCTTTAAACCTCTAAACCTAAGCCTAACATATGATCTCAAAAAGGATATATTGACTGTTCTTGGAGAATGTCTTTTTAGTTTTAGTACAAAAGGATGTTAAACATTTTTTTCTGGAGTCTCTTTTACAGGGCCAGAGGAAAAGGAAGGATGCTGATTAATAGTCTGCGTAGTGAGACAGTTTATTTAAAATCAGAGAAATACACCCAGTGCTTAAGACAACAGTTAACAAAAGAATTGCAATAGAATTGTTTATCAGTTTCTCAGCAAATTCTTTTGGGTATGCTAGATATTTAAAATTATTTTTCAGAGCTATAATATTACAAGGGCTTTTTTTTCTTTTCTTATGATAGCTGTTAGTAATGTATTTGAAAACTGTACCTAGGAAAATATTTATGCAAATATGTGATTTTTTCTAATCCTACAAAGGAACTTCTGGTCGCCACAGTTTCCATGGTAAGCATTAATTATTTGGGGATGTACATACTTTTAGGAACTTCTACATTCTGTTCACCTTAATAGTTAAGATCTTGGACAAATATTTAGCACTCAAATTAATATGGTTTCTAATTAGGCAAATCACTGTATTTGTAGTCATCATGAATGAGTGTTTATATCAAAGATTGTTATGTAGGGACTAAAATATCTAAATTTTATGGTATTGCATTTACAGCTGGTTTACAACGTGTACTCAGAAAACAGTAGCAATAATGAGAATGCATAGATTAAGCATTCCTTAGTTTTTGTCGGCATGCAGCCATTTCCAATTTTGTTACATGTTCTGAGAAAGAAAAGCAGAAGTAAGCTGGAGGGAGTATTACTGAAACATGTAAACAAGGATTTTATATTAATTCTCCAGAGTTTTCTACAGGGAAGACTTTTTACTGTTATTTATATGTGTATTTAAGCACTGAACTGATTAGCAATTTGTCTTTTAAATTTCCTTCTTTGTGCCAATGGATTTAAAAGAATTGTATGCAGAATTACTTACCAAATGCATATTTGACATGCCCAGCTTCATCCTTTTTTTTTCTTATTAATAGCATGAAGATAGAATAGTCTGCAGTCTTTGCTTCCAAAATTTATAATTCCTCAAATTTAGGCAAAACTGTACAAAATTCAAATAATGAAGAAGTTGGATATTCTTCTTAATAGTCATGCAGGCTGCATCTACAGTGTCAAACCTAAGTTTGAAGATTAAGAAAAAGAAAGGAATATAATTGACATCAGTCTAATAGTAAAGGAAAAATTGCTGATTTTCCATTAAGTTCCAGTTTTCTTTCTGAGTTGTGAAATCAAATTTTCCTTGTATTTTATTATGCAGTCTTCAGTAATTTCTTTAATACTTAAAAGCCCCTTTTTTTTCTAGTGGTGAGAATTTTTTCAGTGCTCAGGACAAGCTGTGCCAGATTTACTTGCTGCTCTCGGAATCTGTTTTTGAAATGGGTTCCAGGGTAGTGCTGCGTTAAATTGGTTAGCTGGTTAACACTGCTGCCCATAGTGGCATGCATTGTACTTGCTATTTCAAGTCCGTGGACTGATTTGCTGTACTTACACAGTGTTGAGCCTGAGTTGCAGTTTGTCTTTCAGCCTGGGTAACAAGCTACGTGTGAAATCATTTCATTTTGCCAGAGTTAAGATGTGTGTCATCATTCTGTGTCTTTAGATATGACAAATCAGATTTAATCTCCTTTCTTTTTAGTGAAATAATTTATTTTCGTACATTGCCAAATATGAGATGATGTGAGTATTTCACATCACTCATTTCCAGTATCTCACTGCAAGTGTAAAATTCTGTTGCCATTAATAAGGAATGCTGACTTGTTTCAATGAATATTTTAGAAGAGTTATTTTTTGTTACAAATATTATTTGAACTTGCTTTTCTCAGAAGGATTTTTTTACTTGTTTGTTACTTTATTTTCTCAGGGCTTCTGTTAGTTTATCATAATTTTATCAGGATTCTTCTGTGTGTGACAAGAACTGTAATTGTACTATACATCATGCTGTGAATACGTGCTACATATCTGCCTTCATGTCTCTCTCTGATCTTCCAAACAGCATCCCTATCAGACTTCATCCAAAAGGGTTCACAGGGGAATTGCCATGGCTATGTTGAGTTCTTAAGGTGGAACATGGGGAGCAGCTTGCTGTAATTTCTTTTTTTTCTTTTTTTAATCCCTTAATGGAAGAAAAAGTATTTTTTTAACAAAGATTTTGAATGTGGGCTTCCCAGTTTGCTTTCCCTGAACTGCTAATTGAGAATGATGATACTGAGCTTTCATGGCCTTGTTAGATTCTCAAGAGCCCAACACAGTCTTAAATTTTCATTTACATGTTTATTTCCAGCCTAACTTGGTGCTCAGTCTGCTTCGAAATGTAAGACAACAGTTGAGTAATGTCTGTCATTGAAAATTAGGCATTTTTAATTTCATTTATGTACAGAGACTAAGATGGAATGTACTGCATACCAGCTCTGGGGTTCCCAGCACAGAAAGGACATTGACCTGCTGGAGCAAGTCTAGAGGAAGGCCGCTGAGATGATCAGAGGGACAGAACACCTCTCCTGTGAGGAAAGGCTGAGAGAATTGGAATTGTTCAGCCTGGAGAAGAGAATGCTCAGAGGTGACCTCATTGCAGCCTTCCAGTACCTGAAGAGAGATGGAGAGAGACTTTTTGCAAAGGCATGTAGTGACAGAACAAGAGGAATGTCTTCAAACTGAAAGAGCATAGATTTAGATTAGATCTCAGGAAGAAATTCATTACTGTGAGTGTGGTGAGGCACTGTAACAGGCTGCCCAGGGAAGCTGGGGATGCCTACTTCCTGGAAGTGTTCAAGGCCAGGTTGGATGTGGCTTTCAGCAGACAGATCTAGTGGAAGGCATTCCTGCTCATGGCAGGGGGGTTGGAATTAGATGATCTTTGAGACCCTGTCCAACCTGGGCCATTCTGTGACTCTATGTTAGTCTAAAGCATAATACTAGTTTGTTGAAGTTCCTAATGTATTCTTTAGCCAAAACTTTGTGGTGGCAACAACATCTTCACGTGTGTAACTTTGCTTAGGATGGAGTTGATCTCTTAGATGCCCTAACACTGACAGGCTTCGCACCAGCCTTGCCCTTTGCTGCTGCTGCAGGGTGAGTGACTGAGCTGCTGAGATACTACGGTAAGAGAAAGCTGAGCTAATCTGCATGGAAGTTCGTATTTACTCAAATATTGAATTAATCTCCAGTGCTTTGTTACAGTATTTTAGCACAAGCAATATTATTTATTAATACACCTTTATATATGAAGATACTGATGGGCACATTGTAAAAACAAACAGAAAAACCTACCCACAACCCAATTGCAAGACTCAGAAGGCTTCCATAGCTGCAGTTTTCACAAAACAGCTGCAGCTTGAGTATTATGCAAGTTCATTTAGCACTTTTTCTATAAAAGCATCTGGTTTTCATCTCAAACAGAAAGAGGTGTAGGTGACAAATCCCTGTAATGAAGGTGGAAAACTGCAGGATATTGCAGATGCCAAAAGCTTATGCAGGTTCAAGAAGATACAGGCATGTTCACGGTATATAAGTATGTCAAGATCTGCTTAATACAAAATCTGCCAAAAAGTTATTGAGTTAGAAATTGTTTGAGAGTGGGATGAGTTTCTACACAAATATTTCTGTGTGACTTTTCTTGTGTTCTTGCCTGAGCACCTGCTTTTTGTAATTTTTCACAATACTGTACTAAGTAGACCACTTGTCTCTCCTGCTATAGCTTTTGTTTTGCTTTCTTTTGGCAATTTTTTAGCTTACACAGATTTACAGACTTGTTTCTAGTCTAATTTTGGTTCTGTTTCTTCTTGACTTGGAAGCTGTATTCTCTGGGGATTGGGGACAGGGAAGGGGACAGGTGGCACTGTAAAGAAGTTTTCTGTGGCAAAATACAAAAGATACAGCCATGGATTGACTGAAGCTGGAATATAAGCACCTGAGAAAAGTTTCTTATTCTGCTGTTAGGCAGCTTAAACTGTAAAGGGAGATATTGTCTCTCTCACTGTGAACAGGGACCTCTGTTTCATTTGGTTTTAGCTCTGGGTTTTACAGGAACTTGTGTCCTTAGATATGACAGAACTAATCACAGAATATTCTGCATTGGAAGGGACCCACAAGGATCATCAAAGCCAGCTCTTAAGTGGATGGCCTGTGCAGGGATCAAACCCAGAACCATGGCATTATTAACAGCATGATCTGACCAGCTGAGCTAATCTCATGTTCCCCATATATACTGAACACTCATTTTTGGCAACAAAGGACTAATAACAGGAAATAATAAGCTAAAGTGAGGTGAATGAAAATAGTTTGACAGCTTGTCTAGAAGATTCCGATACTAATTATAACTAGTGAACAATTTCTTGTAGGATTAGAGATGCAATCATGAGATATTAGAGCTACTGATATGGCATATTTCCCAGTTCTTTACTTAGAGACAAGAGCAGCCTCTTTATGGTAGAGCTGATTGCTCTTTTATTCTTAATTACATATTTATTCTTGTGGCTCATCAGGTAGTTAATTTTTGCACATAAAGTGCAATATTTGTCTATGTCAAACTTTACAAGTTTTTGGAATTGCTTTAGAAATAAAGAAATTATGACATTCCATTTATTTTTCCACCTAATTTTGTTCATTTCACCACTAATTCCTTTAGGTCAAAGTCAGAGCTAGTCTCACAACATGATTTGATTTTGGTTGATTTAAAATCAAAATCAGCATCTATCCATAACTATTCATCTTCTAGGAAACTTCCAGCGAACTGTTAAATTTCATAGCTGCACACTGCTATGGTGGAGTAATAAAGAGCAGTATATGAATTGTACCTACTCCACCTCAGAAGTAATATCACCTAAGTTCCATGTCGGGGTCCTTCCCCCTGCCATGTGGTCCTGAGAGAGGGGCCCTGGTGGGAGGCACGGGGTTTCCCTGTCCCTGCTCAGCCTCCTTCCCCATTGGTTGGTTTGTGTTCCCTGAGCGGGCAAGGACCCTGGGGTCCCGGGATTGCCGCAGTTCCTCGGCAAAATATACGTGTTGCAGTATCTGCACTGTAACAGTTCCATTCTGTTCATGCAGCTTTTTTGAGAGCTACTAGCCTGTAGAGAAGCAAGTAATTAAAAAAAAAAAAAAAAATTATAAATTCATATGAAACTTTGAAAAACATGAAGAACTGCGCAAATGCCTGGACATCTTAGGAAGCACTACAATTTTTTACTTCTGTGAACTTAAAAATTATGCATCTTTAAGTGTATGATAATTTCTTTCCTGAAAAGCAATTTCCTTCTTTATTTAAGGGTTGCAAAAAAAGCTCAAGAATTGTCTGTGGTGGATTGAGGGCAGCCAAGGGATTATATATTCACTAAACATTGGTACCTTGTTGCCTTTAAATAGGAGGAAAAACAAACCAGGTGAAACATTTATTGTAAAGAGACAGCAAAACTCTCCATAGATGTATTTTAGGATGTGTATAAGACAATCACACAAAGAAAGAGTGAAAGAAAGTGTGATTAATTGTAGAGATGCTTTTCAGAGACGTTTAGGGATACAAGTAAGAAGTACAGGTACATGTTACTTTCTATGTCATATTTTAGTCTTATGATTACAGAGTTAGATTCTTGGAATGAGATCCTGGCATCCAGTGAGAAATACGGAGTTTTCATTATTGGTATAATCAAGTTAGGACATTTGCCCACAAAAGGCCTTCAACAGAGGAGGTAAAAACTAGACAGAACTTACAAGTACAGCTCAAACAATGGAAATATTAGGTCAGCATAGGCTGCTTTTGATAATCACAAGACTTTTTCTTGGACTAGATTCTGAAGTTCCTTTAAACAGGAACTGCAGTTTGACCTCAGTGGAAAAGCAGTACTTTATGCTAGCTCTGTATTTTTAAGCAATTTTATATAAGAGTTTGGTAACATTGAGGATCGGGTTAACTGTAAGATATCTTTGCGTTGCATATTGTTTGCAACTTCTGTGGGTTTTTTGGGGTTTTCTGGTTTTTTTTCCTGGGTTTTAATTGAGGTTGAATAGTATTTTTGTCCTTTTTGCCTGAACTTGATAGTACTGATTAATTCTCCATACTGTTAGTTGCAGCACAGAATTTCTGAGTCCAAATGCATGTTGATAAGGGTGTAATCTTGGATTTTGGTAGAGAAATGCAACTCTATCCCCACTGGGCACCTAATATTGTTTCCAGTACCCACCCAGAAAGGGAAAAAGAATAAACTGATGTCCTGGTTCATTCAGGGGTGTCACACTAGATTCTACAGAGCTTGAAGCCTCAGGATATTGCTAGCAGGGTAGAAGTCGGCATCTCTGCAGAGCTCAAATCCAGTTAATGGCTAAGGAGCTCCTCAGGCTATAAAATTATGTATCCCCAATCTTTGTACATGTGAATCAAGTGCTGTTTTATTCCAGAACTGAAAAAATGGACGCATTTCTGCACAACTAGAGCAATTTTCCTTTTTTTTTTTTTTTAATTAATATTCTCTCTCTTACTTACACAGAAGATGCATTGTGAAACAGGGGCTGGTTTTTTTCTCAACATGCTTTTCTTCTTTTTAACTACAACAGTTTCACTGGGTTAGTCATGGGTTCTCGTGTTGCTTTTTCATCTTATTTGAGTTTTACCTTCTGGGATGAAAAAGCAAAAGAAAAGAACACTACACAGAATCACAACTTGTGGTGGAAATGAATCTGGACAGATAAACTGTGTTGTTGTGTCAGAGCCATTTCACGCTGGATTTATGTTTTACAAATGCAAAAGTGACAAAAAAAATTTTGATGTATACTACACATTTGCCCAGAAGGCATGAGATAAACTCTGTAGTCATTAACTTGAAGGGCAGTTCATAACAGATTTTCCTGTTACTCTTGAGAAATTTTTGCTCTTCAGTGAATAATTGTTCTATTTCTTTGCCTGACAAGGAATTTCTTTGGTTTATGCTGCATCAATCCATTCTATAACTGTTACAGTTTAATAAAAGATGATAGGATGCAGTAGTATTTAGATACATACAGGCAGACCCTAATATATACACAAATCCATACTAAGCTTGCAGAGGGATGCTTAAATTTCAGGCTTACTGTCCAGAACTTGACTGTCTTTTTCTTGTTTCTATTTATTTCTGAGAAGTTCTCTCTGCCTTAGTTTGCTTATGTAATGAAAGGTGAAAATGAGAATTCTTTCATTTGTAAACTGTCATTCTTGCAATGAATTTTGGTACAGATGGGGTTTGCCTACCCTTATTCTGAAATTTTCAAGAGTTCTTATATGCTGTACCCTGGAGGGGATGTGTGGGATCTGACAGTTACCGCAGTTCAACTATACATTTCAACTTCTATAATATTATTTTAAATCCTTATTATTTGGGGGATTTGATGTCTATCTTTTAAGAGTATGTTTTTTCTTTATTCTTTTTTTTGCAGAAAATATCAAAATAGAAATTTAAATGCAACATGAAGCTGGGCTTTGAACACTGAATAAATGAGTCAGTTTTTTGGCCTTTTAGAGAAAAAGTAAAGGTTTTTCAAAGATTCTTGAAAGCTCTCTGAATGATGCTTATTTGCATGTTTGCTGGTTTTAGGAGAAGGAAAGCATTAAAGTGAATTGCTGCATATGAATTTTTATGAATTTTGTATTATTCAACTCAGCTTACTGTATGAGCAGTGAAAGCTGGAGTGCTTTTTCATTTTATGGTAGTTTTGCTTTTATTATTTGTCTTTTACTGCTGGACACCTAAGTGAGTGACTGGTTTAACTAAATAGTCACTGCCTTCAGTAGTGACTTTCACTTTTTTTGCAGTTAATATATGACTCATATGCCTAAATGTAGTCTTAGTTTGAAATCAGTAGTATCAGCACCAAATTATTGAAAGCAAGAAGTAGAAATTAAAGTTTCTGTGGCACAATGGCAACATCTAGTTTAATTTCAGAGGTACTGGGGTGTCCCCTCCACAACATCACGGGTCTCCCATAAGGACCCCAAGAAGTAGCACAGGTTTTTTATTCATGCACCAAAGTTAATTAAGCAACATTTCATCTACTGATTACTTTATGTACATCCTACGAGGCTGTAAAGGACAGAGACCAGTTTTTAAATGTGTGCTAGTGCTACTTCCTGTAGTATCTGTTGTAGTTACATGTAGCTTATAACTAATGTTCAGCTGTGTACGGACTTAAATGCAGTTTTCAGGAAGGGCTTTTAATTGTCCTATGAAAAACTTTCTCTACCAAGTAAAGGCACTATTGGTTTCATGTCCTTTAAAAAATCAGTAGAAAAAGTAGTCTTAAAGACTAGAAAAGCTCTAACAATGTAGAATCTAAAAACAGAATCCTGGGAGGTAGAGGAAAACTTCAAATAAAATGCATGAGTTCTTAAATACTTGTAACTGAAAACCAAGCAACTTTTCCTCTTCCAGCAAATGCTATTTCAGTATTATTTTGGAGGATTTCATATCTTATGGAAAATATTCATAAAGGCATATAATGCAAGAGAGAATTTGTTTCTCAGAGTCTCTTTTAAATGTTAAAAAATGTTAAAAAATTGTCAGAAAAGTGTGTATCAAACTTTGATTCTAGGTATCTAAAATCACCTATACAGAGAACACGTATTTAAATCTAGAGTGTTTGAAAGGCCAGAGTTAAAAGATACTGTGCAGAAGTTTTGGGTTCAGAAGCTGTCATGTAGAAGCTAAAGTTGAACAGTTTTGTCTCCTCCTGAAATGGAAGGCAAAGTGTAATATTGAAGAATTACACTTCACTTAAAATGATATTACCGAGTAAACCCTGGAGGGGAAGAAAGGGAATTTCATTCTAGACTGTTTCAAGTTATATTTCTCTTGTATTCAGGTGATGACCTAGCAAACTAGCCATTCCTATCATAATTATTGTTGTCATTTTTATTCTGATTATTTTGTTATGTTGACAAGAAAAAAGAAATAATGGTCAAAAAAATTAGATGCTTCAGTTCTGGAGAGGACAAACTGATAGTGGAGAATGGTTTTGTTTTTCTGTGCCTTCTCTGGGGTATGCATTTCTCACTGTTCTCACTCTGGCTGTTGTGCAGGTGGTTGACCAGATTGACACGCTGACTTGTGATCTGCAGCTGGAGGATGAGATGACAGACAGTTCCAAAACAGACACACTTAACAGCAGCTCCAGCAGCACAACAGCCTCCAGCTTGGAGAAGGTTAAGGTGCGGGGCAATGCGCCCCTCATCAAGCCACCTGTGCACCCCTCCGCCATCCTCACCGTGCTGCGGAAGCCAAACCCGCCCCCTCCTCCGCCTCGACTGACGCCTGTCAAATGTGATGAGCCTCCGAGGCTGCCTCCTTTGGCCAACCCCGTCAAGACTAATGGCACCCTGCTGCGGAACGGGGGCCTGCCTGCCGGGCCCGGACGCATCCCAAACGGAGATATGTGCTGTATACCAAACAGTAATTTGGAGAAAGTTGTGATGCAGCCTCTGATGCACAGACCTGAGAAAGAGCGGTGTCCCCAGCCAGGAGGAAGGGAGCGGGTACGGTTCAGTGAAAAAGTGCAGTACCACGGCTACTGCCCCGACTGTGACGTTCGGTATAACATTAAAAACAGGGAAGTGCACTTGCACAGTGAGTCTGCCCGGGTTGCAGGAAAGCTGCCACACCAGTGCCCTCCTCTGCCGCCTCCACCACCTCCGTTGCCTCCATTTCTTCTGGAAAATGGAGGGTTGGGGATAAGTCCCAGTAATAGCTTTCCCCCTCCGAGACCTGCAACTGTGCCTCCGCAAACCGCGCCAAAACCCCAGAAGACCATCTTGAGGAAATCAACCACTACAACAGTGTGAAGTATGCCCCTTGTACTAACTCTTTGTTTTTTCCTATATATAAACGTAAATAGGTAATGAGCACTTTCTACTTGAGCAATAAAAAGACCCAATGTATTACACCCTGTGTCCAGTGAAGTGGCATAAAAATCACATGGTAAGTACAAAGAGGAATACTTGATGATCTTATTTGTACTCACCAAAAATGGCAAAGGGTGCTGAAAAAATACCCACTCTTTAGCACATAGGTTGTAAACATCTGTAGCAGTTTCTTTTTTGTAGCATGGTTTAAAAGACAATGAAAAGAAAGCTCAATGTGAAAATAATGCATAGTGATTTGTGATCGATTTCAGTCTATCTGATGAAGGGGAATAACCATTTCTCCTGGCTTTTGGGACTTTTCAAATGTCTTTTGATGAAGCAAAGTGGAGTACCAGATTACAGCCTTTGACTGAATTCTGGCAAATGCTTTTTTCTCTTCATGAGTGCTTGAGCAAACTCACTCTGTGTGAGGTGGTGCAGTAGGAGGTAATCACTGGCCTTTCGGCAGCTTCGTCTTTGGTGGGGAAGTAAAGAAATAATTGAAATGTATGTTGGCGTGGCTCTGGAAAACTGAGTTGCATTTTGTTTCTCACTTGCTCAGTGCATCACTACCGAGGTAAAGTACAGAGTTTTAACATGAGCAGGGATGGTCCCATTAAGTTTCCCCCCCCATTTCTCTGTCTGCAAAAGGGTGGTAATATTTTATCTCATTGTGCAGTGTAAGTAGACGGAAAAAACAAAGCCCTGTCCTGTGTTTTACACAAAGCTTTTGTCTGGTGCAAATCTTCTTTTTGAAGGCAAAGAAAATGTATCTTAAGGCCTCCAGGGACATCCACTTAATTCATGTAAAGAGCTTTGAAGTTGAAAAGCTCTGTGCAATTATGGAGCATTAACATGCAAAACAAGATATTTTACATGTTATCACATTTTGATGGTGAACCCAATTAATATTCTTACTAGTTGAAAAAAAGTTCTCAGTATTTTTAATTATGAAAGAACATCCTTTTATTCTCACAAAGAGAATTGCAGGGACTTAGAGTTTAAAAAAAAATCCAGTCAGTGAAGAAAATCTGATAATAAATCTGTTATTTACAATACTTGTGCCAAATTAATCTCAATGGCCAACAACAGATATTATATTTAAAAAGTATGCTTATTTCAGCTGAAATATAAAAGGTACTTTATGGCAAAACAGACAAAACCAGACAAAACAGATCTCAAATTTTAATTTCTATTTACATCTAGTAATAGATATTAAACAGATACATATGTTTCCCTGTATACATATTAGAGTATTTAAACTGAAATAATAAGAATAATCATAACAAAAGTCCAATCAGATGATTACTGTTTGCAAACCTTTGCAGTAAGCAAAGATTTTATTTTGTGCAAATACACATTTAAGGTCTAAAGCTTCATGAAGTATTCCCTGCATAAAAAGCAAAGAAAGGAAAGCATCCTAAATTCTTAATCATGCTTTCCCCTCATGCTTCCCATGTGTTTTTCATGATGCAGTTTACATTTGGTATTGTTTGACTGTGCTTAATCCCATGAGAGGTGTTGCCAAGCGCAGTAAGTCCAGGCGCTCGCAGCAGGAGACAGTTAACTCCTGCATCTGTGTGAGATCTTTGCTGCCCAAATGAGGCTTTTGGCAGGAGGATTCTGCTTATATGCTGGGACTACACAGCACCTCCCTTGCTCATACATTGAAAATTACATTTAAAACCACTGGAACAATGTGTGGATGTATCCACATTGCATAGCTGCGGGTTTTTCTTTTAAAAAGAAAATTCCTGCTGTCCTTACTTGTCACTACTATAGAGATCATATACCTGTTATAAGCTAGTTCAGTATTTTTTTTCATTCTTGGACAAGCTACTGTGTACGAGAAATAATGCAAATCAAATATTGCATATAAAATAGTAAAGAAAATAACACTGAGTCATTTTAGGGGGTTATGGTCTGGTGCATATGTGTTACCTCACTTGGTTTAATTTTTCTGTATGATCTCACCTCTGATAGCAGAGCACAGCATTTCTCCTCTGGGCTTGTCAGAGTCTCATGAACATGTTAGCACCTCCAAACTGGATGCTGTACTCAGTGGATGTGCACTGATATACATGTAAATTCGAGTTTTGTTACAGTTCTCAGCTCTGGAAAGCTTAAGCAGCATCCAAGTTTCAGCAGTTAGTGTTCAGTTTTGGTACCCAACGTCTTGAATCTTGTACTTTGTCTTCTCCTTCAGAAGTGTTTTCTCTTTCCCCACGCCTCCTGAATATCTTCATATGTTATGGCTGTGTTGTGAAAAGATGCATCTTTTCAAAAGCAATGCTGTCTTTCAGAAATGCAGTTTCAAAATGTGATGGAAAAACATTGTTTTTCTGCAAAGTTTGATGACCCAGGCTTTCTTTAATACGACGTGTTCCAGAGTCTCTGTTAAATCATAGTACAAACATTGTATCAGTTATGTTTTAACATCTCTGGCCTGTGTCCTATTGTAAGGTATTTTTATCAGTGTAATAGTTTCACATTAATAACATGTCAGAATAAAATTAAGGTTAAAACAGGTAAACTTGCAAAACATGGGAAACAATTAACTTTCAATTTCACAGATCTGTATGGAAACTGCTAATAGAAATGGCATAACAACAAATGCAATACTGAATTCAGCCAGCAGTATTTTCTACATTTATATTAGGAATGTAAACTCTATGAAGCATTTTTGAACACCTACAAAACAGTATGCTTCACAGCTTACTGAGGAAAACCCCATAAGCTAACCAGAACTGGACGGGAGTTGTCTGCCTTTGTAATGTAAATGTAATACTCTATGAGATTACATTTAGTGTTTTGCAAAGATGTTAATACCTGAAGAAAATGAAAGTCCAGTAACAGTACTCAGAGCTTTAATCAGTGTTTGCCATCACTTCAGTCTGCTGTCCGGCTTTGATTCCTGTAAGGTATTTTAACATCTGTACTGTCCAGATCTAGACTTCTCAAGTGCAAATAGGAGAAGGTGGTTTCTATCAATTTAATGAAGGGGACAAGCTTAAGAAAATTAAAATAAGCAGTGAAATGACTTAATTTATAATAATGGCATTCATTAAAAAGTCTAACACATGAATGCATTGTAAGAAAGGAAAACTAGGAGAGTAAAACCCAATAACAATCCTTTTGAAGGACATAGGGTAGGAATCTTCAAAAAGATCATGGATTTTTCTACCACCCAGTAAAAGTCACAGTTCTTCCTTCTCATGTCTTCTCAAATTGTTACACCTTTTATCACATCATCTATTTTTCTTAAAAACAAGAAAAAATTCCAAATTCTCATCGATGTCTGTAATATTAAATCAATATTTTATTTAAAATGTGACATGAAATAAGTACACTAGAGCTCTTGTAGCTCTTAGCTTTCTTCAGATAACTTGTTTATTGGTTTTGAATCAGAGCGCAGTGTGAATTTTTTAATTACCAGGGAGATTTGTGTATGTATGTTTGCTCATATCTCTTTCTTTCCATGTTCTATTTATGGCTTTCCTTTCAGTGATGGCACGAACAGTAATTTTACGTGTGGATATAAAATCATACTATGGTTGCTGTGTCACTTGTCTAATGTAGTCTTAAAGTAGGCATGAATATTGGGCACATATTTTTGCAGAGGCAGCATTTCTCATACTCTGCTTGTATATATGCTGTGAGCCATGGTTTTTCAGAGGCTGTATGTGTGTGTAGAAGCAAAATACCTTTCCACTGCTCAAACCAGTAATAATATTGAAATCATAATGCTCACAGGTACAGAAAGGTCTTGCAAGCGAGGTATGCACAAGGGCACATGGAATAAATGTCTATGGCAAACCTTCCTAAGCACAATCTCTAGAATACTCAATCTGATAAAATACATGGCACCTGTTATATAAACACATTGTATTTTGTAGGGAAGTTTGTGATATATCTCATGCAATATTTACATGCTGCAGCCCAAAATTTCTGTATCTGTATTAGCACAGACTGCAACTGAAGCAGCAGCAGTGCTGGTGTTGCTGGCTCAGTGTCCTACAGAGCGGTGCATGCAAACTGCAATACAGCCCCATCTTTGGTACCAGTTACATGTTCATGGTTTTTAGTCGGGAAAAAGTAGCAGGGATTTTATCTCAGTTGCCTGTTCTATGGTGGAGAATAGTCCAAGAGAGCAAATTTCTCCATCAGTCATAATTTTGGGAAGGTATCTGTAGTAATCCATCTTGGGATAGCTCTGGGGACCATGAGCAAGCCAACTTTCATTTCTGATCTTAAATGATTTGACATGTCTCTAACTCATACTGGTCAAAGAGCTCTCTTGTTAGCTGAGACTGAAGCTACTGGGATAAATGGACCTGAGCATGCTGCAGGAGAGGGGCCTGTGCTCAAATCAAGCTGTGCAAGTCTCTCCTGTTCTCTGTACTCCCAAATTTTTTCATGTATGGCAATGTTTCTGCTGCATGATGGGAGAGTTTTGTTGAGAAATCACACCTGCACTGTGTTCATCAGCTGGGCTGCATTGTTTCAGTGGTGAAGCAGGTGGTACCATGTCTGTATTTAGGTTGCCTAGTCTTTTGTAATGCTGTCTTTAGAGATTTTGAAGGAAAAGTTTTCTTATTTTGAGGCAATCATTCTCCTGTTAGGTTATAAAAATAAGATGAGAATCCCTTATGGAGGTATGATGAAGATAGGCTAGAACTTTTCATACTGTAGAGGACTGGGTTTGTTATTGCAGGACTATGTATCTTTTGTTGAAAATGGTGTTTATAGATAGGTGAGAAAAAAGTAGAACATAAATTGCACCTGATATCCAGCCAACAGCAGTGCTTCGAGAAATGAATAAAACCACAATTGTTCTGCTGCCTTGCTTGGGAAAGATAAAGAGCAAAGGTCCAGGAATTGCTGCATCTTCTCCTCAAGAGAAGAGGTTTTTTCTTTAATTCCTGAAATATTGGATATGTATACTAGGATTCTTTAAGGAACTTAGCACAATCTACCTCATTGTTGTTTGTAAATTATATTCATGAAAAGAAATTATGTTTTTTTAAGAGTTTTCTGATATCAGATCTGCCCCTGGATGTTGCTTGTCTGATCTTTTGACTAACTTCTTATGCAATCTTGCAAGCAATAGTGGGAAAAAATTACATAAGAAGGGAAAATAATAGGCAAATTATGAAAAGAACTTTAAACAGATGCGTTTAAGTGTATTCCTCAGTGGTGCTTACATGATGATAACAACATCAATCTGAGAGCTTGTTTTCCTTTACATAGGGTTCTTAGCATTACTTTAAAGTTAACCTCGAGTCATATTAAGAGGCAAGAAAAAAGCCAGTCAGTGACAGAAATTCTCCTAGAAGCGTTTATTTCCTTTCCAGTTCAACATTGATTTTCCTAAGGAAAAGTTACTAGTATGTATTGGTCTTCTTCTTGGATAAATTAGCATGTGAAAACCAGAACATTATGATAGTATTTCTTTGTATAAATCTCTAACGCCTACAGAATATTTTGGTTTTCCTTTTTTGCAAATACAGTGATGATTGTATACTGGAGCTAAAAATTACATTGTCTATGTCCTTGTACCCCTTCAAATTGAGTTTAAAGTTCTCTCAGCAAGTCCTGGTAACTCCTGAGCTAAGATCCTTTTTCCCTGTTTGTTGCCAGTACACTTGGTGTTGTAAAAACTGACCTGTGATCAAAAACCCCAAAATCTTGCTGGTCACACCAGTCTCTAAGCCAGGTATTATTCTGCATGATTTTCCTGTTTCTTACCCCATCATTCCCTGCAACTGGCAGGACAAAGTACAGTTTGTACTCCAGATCTCTTGACCAGTTGTCCCAAGGCCCTGAGGTCCTTCTTCACTCTGCAGCCTTCTTGATGGGATTTCATTGCTGCCTATCTGAAAAGCCAACAGAGGCTGATAATCAGTGGGCCATACCAGGCTGTCATGTTTCTTGGTGCTGTCTTTTATGTGGACCTCAGGGAGGCAACACCTCCTTGTGGGTTGGGTCTGGTCAGCACACTGGGCCCTCCATTCCTCTCAAAAGGGAGTTAGCAGTGACTACTACCCTTCTTTTTTGTTTAATTGAGGAAATCATGGTGTAGGGGTAGGCTGTCCTGCCGTAGGCAGCCCCTCCATCCCAGAAGAATCTTCATCCTCATTCTCACTTCCCTAGGTCCCAGGGCTTCATACCAGTTGTATAAGGACACCTCTGAAGGTGAGGCATATTGGGAGGGGATTCAGTACCAACTATGGGTCAGGAGAAGAATGAAGTCAGCACCTTGAATTTTAGGAAAGCAAAATTTCATCTCTTTGAGAAGTTAGTCAATGGGCAACTAAAAACTGGGAAACTGGGACAAGGGAGCAGAACAGGACTGACAGATATATCCATGGAGCATAGGAGCTCTCCATCCCCATGTTTAAGAAATCAGGAAAGCAGAGTAAGAGGCGGGCATGAATGAATCAAAACCTGCTGGTTAAACAAAAGGGAAAGAAGGAAATGCACAGATAATGGAAGCAGGGACAGATATCCTGGGAAGATTTTAGGGAGATATTACCTGGTTGTTTAGGGATGAGGCCCAGAAGACCAAGGCACAGGAGGAGCTAAACTTGGCAAAGGATGCAAAGAGTAATAAGAAGGGCTTCAGCAGGTTTATCAGACAAAAAAGGAAGGCCAAAGTGTACAGCCCCTGATGAACACAGACTGGCAAACTGGTAACAGCAGACAAGGAGAAGGCTGAGATACTAAACTTTTTTGCTTCAATCAATGGTTACCTCTCTTCCCACACCTCTCAAGTGGATGGACAGCAGGCTGGGGACTGGGGAAGCAAAGTCCCTTTCACTTTAAATGAGGATCAGGTCCATGACCACCTGAGCAACCTGAATGTACATAAGTCTGTGAGACCCTATGAAATGCATCCCAGAGTCCTGAGGGAATTGTCTGATGTAGTTGTCAATCCACTCTCCTTGATACTCAAAAAGTCATGGCAGTCAGGGGAAGTCCCACGTGACAGGAAAAAGGGAAACATTGAACCAAGCCATCTTGAAAAAGGGTGGAAAGGAGAAGCCCGGGAGCTACCAACCTGCCAGGCTCACCTCTGTGCCTGAGAAGGTCGTGGGACAGATCCTCCTAGAAGCTGTGCTAAGGCACACGGAGGCCAGGGAGGTGACTTGAGATGGCCAGCATGGCTGACCAACCTAGTGATCTTCTCCAATGCAGAGAGTACACCAGTGGGCAGGGGAAGGGCTACAGACATTATCTATCTGACTGCTGTAGGGCATTTGACACAGTTGTCTCCGACATCCTTCTTTCTAAAGTGGAGAAATATGGATAAACAATTCAGTGGAGTAGGAGTTATTTAGATGGTCACATCCAAATAAGAGGGAAGTGATCAATGGCTTGATGTACAGGTGAAGATCAGTGGCAAGTGGTGCCCTCAGGGGTCTGTACAGGCATCAATGTCATTTAATATCTTCATTAATGACACAGATGAAGGGGTTGAATGCACCCTCAGCAGGTTTGCAGATGATACCAAGCTGAGTGGTGCAGTGACACTCCTGAAGGACAGGATGCCATCCAGAGGGGTGCACAAGTTTCAGAAGTGGGTGCATGGGAAACTCGTGAGGTTCAATAAAGCCAAGTGCAAAGTGCTGCGCCTGGGTCAGGTCAACCCCCAGTGTCCATACAGACTGGGGATAAACAGATCAAGAGCTGCCCTGCTGAATTGTTAATGGTACTGGGGGATAAGAGTTTGGACATGAGCTGGTGGTGTGTGTACACAGCCAGAAAGCCAGCTGTACCCTGAGCACACTGTGACCTGCAGGTTAAGGAAGGTGATTCTCCTCCTCTGCTCTGCTCTGATGAGACCCCATCTGGACTACTGCATCTGCCTCTGGAGTCCTCAGTACAAAAAAGACATGGACCTATTGGAGCATGTCCAGAGAGGGTCCTCAAAATTGAGCAGAGGGGTGAGCCTCTCCTACAAGGAAAGGCTGATGGAGTCTGGGTTGTTTAGCCTGGAGAAGAGAAGGCTTCAGGGAGACCTTACTGTGGCCTTTCAATATATAAAGGGGCCCTGTAGGAAAGATAGAGACAGACTTTATAGTAGGATCTGTAGTGATAGGACAGGGAGTAATGATTTTAAACCAAAGGACTGTAGATTCAGACAAGGTATAAGGAAGAAATTAGTTATGAAGAGGGTGATGAAACACTGCTACAGGTTTCCTGGAGAGATTATAGATTCTCCATCCCTAGAAGGGCTCAAGGTCTATTTGGATGGGGCTCTGAGAACTTCATGGAGGACTGTGTGTCATGGGAAGGACCCTGTGCTGGAGCAGGGTAAGAGCATGAGGAAGGAGCAACAGAGGAACTGACCACAACCTCCATTTACTCTTCTGCTGCACCACTGACAGGGAGGAGGTAGAGAAATCAGGAGCGAAGTTGAACCCAGGAAGAAGGGAGGGGTGGGAGAAGGTGATTTAAGATTTCGTTTTTATTTGTTATTTTCCTACCCATATTTGATTGGTAATAAATTAATTTCTTCAAATCCAGTCTGTTTTACGTGTGATGGTAATTGGTGAGGGGTCTCTTCCTTTCCGTAATTCAACTCATGAGCCTTTTGTTACATTTTCTCTACCTTGTCCAGCTGAGGAGAGGGAGTGATAGAGCACCTTTAATGGGCTTTCATCCAGCCAGGGTCAGCCCCCCACAAGCAGTGTCAAAGAGTGCAAAGATCTAGTGAGCTGTTACTGGAAGATATCTTTTCCTTATAATTGATCTTCAGAAAAAGGTAGTGCAAATTACAAATTCAGAAAAAGTAAAAGTAAGGTAATTTCATACTGAAAGTTAAAATTTTCTGGATATTACTTGCTTTAACAAAAATAATTTAATGTTCAGAGGGATGCTTATTCATTAATTCAGTGGAAATAATGTTTCTGACAGCAGAGGACCTATGAATGTAGTAAAAAACCAAAGGTATTGTTGCCTGAATTAATAATCAGACTAGAAATAAGATTAAAATTCTTCACAGTGAGAAGAACTTATTTTGGAAAAGTAGTCAGTAATCCAGTATGAAGTCTTTGAATTCATACTGCATTTCTCTAAAAAGGAGACACACTAAGAAAAATACTACAGTCATAAGCAGGAAGGCAAAGTAATTTACTCTAAAGCTCACTGTTAGCCATTAAAAGAACTGATACACCTTTCATTAAAAGACAGACAAAAAATACACTTTTCTGATGTAGCCAGCAGGTGCAGTTTTGTACTTGACAGAGAAGAGAGATGAAAAGAATCAGTTAAGCATGCCAGAAGCAACGAAAAAATTAAAATGTCAAACTCTATTTTTTATAGACAGGCACAAATCAGTACAAATTGTTCAGAGTGTTAATGAATTGCTTCTACTTCTGTGATGACTTAAAATGAATGTGCTGGATGGCTTTTATGAATATATATGGAAGTGCTTCTCTGCTGTCTAGAATTATGATGTCAGAACAAACCATCTTTCTATATCTGTGTGGAAAATCTACAGCAGAACAGCACAGTCTAGATCAACTGTAATGACAAATCCTTTAGCAGCCATAGTGCTTGTCAGCTGTGCAGGTATCAGTCTCATGATCAGTCAGTAGATGTAGCCATAGACAAACACTCTTAAAATTCCAGTGCTAATGGGACTTAATTTAACCCTGCACTGGTTCTGGGAATAACATCCTAATCCACCTTTGCTGGTCATTCCTGTGTCATCTCTACAATTAGTCAACTACAAACTTTTTTACATTGCAGCAGTGAACCAGTGGAGTGGCCCAGGCTGTCTGAAAAAATGTTTGTCTCCAAAATTGGTCAGTCAGTCAGACTGTGAAAGAGGAGAGTGGAAAAAGAATCAATCTTGTCACAGAGATGTGGGTTTTTCCCTTGACCTGACTCGTGTCTACAACATGTGAAAAGAATGCAGGAGAAATGTTTTCATATATGCACACCTGGATACATATCAAATAGGTTGTTGGGCTTCACCAAAATAACTAAGTACAAAATATAATCAAAATAAGATTTTGAGTTGTGTTATGATGTGATTTAATTAATCCTTCTAGTAAAATAGATCTTTTCATAAGAAATAAGGAAATCTAACATCCTACGTCTAAAACATTTGTAATATATTTCTGCAGCAAGTTGTCATAATACCAGTAAAGTAAGAAATACATTAAAAAGAGCTTCTGATGGATGTTTATTTTCTAAAGCATAATCCTTGGAGATATGAATGAAACACAAATGAATTTTTAGTGACAGGAAAAACTCCACTCTCATTTGCATTAAGATAGTAATCAAGCTTTTTTTCTGCCAAGGACTTGTTGAGGGATTTTTTTTTTTTGTCCTGGCAAGTATGACATGGAAGTTGTGTATTCTAATTTTTGTTTTCTCTTTTTAGTCTTCCATTTTGTGTTCCTTCAAGAAAAAAAAGCCAAACCAAAACAAAAACCCACAGAAACCAACCAACTGGGAAAAAAAAGAAAGAAAAAAGATAGTAAAAAATTTATTTCTTTGTGATCTATAACACAACATGTTTTAGCATTTTAAAATAAATTAGTAATCTCATATTTTCACCTTCTGAGGAACTCTGACAATTGAAATACTAGTTAGTGAAAAACTGACATAGAAAAAAATGAAAGTAACAATCAACAGAACAGTAAATTCAGTGGAATTTTGATAAACATGTATTATATCAATAATTACTGAACAGGCTACAAAAGAGACTCATCTGATAAAGATTCAGTGCTCCCATGAGTTTTGACAAAAAGAGTTCATGGTTTACAAAAAGAAATTGTAAGACTCCTCCAACACCTTAGGTAGAATGTCATGTGTTTGTATTGCATTGACCTAGTGACTGATTCATAACACTGATTATGAGTCTCTACAGGAAAGCTTGGGTAAGCCAACAGGCCAGATTTTCATGGTGCATCTGTTTGCATAACCCAAAATACTTTTTTCATAGTATGTTCCGATTTATTATGAATGTATTTAAAATAATTTTGTAAGTTCAGTCATAATATGTTACTGATAAAGTGTATCACTTTATGGTAGATGTCTTTAACACTTTCAGTAATCACTTCTCCTGAAGAAATGAGAAAATACAGCTATGATAATACATACTTTGTAATTTATATAATTGAAATCTGTATATACAACTGAATATGATCCTGAGTACTTTAGAGACTGATGATTTTTTTCCCTGTCATGACCTGATTTTTAAGTACACGAGTATTATTTTAAGATCATGTCTAACTTGCAGGCTTGTTGGACACTGCTTGGAGACCAGCTATTTGAGAACAACTTAAACTTGGGTTTTGGCAAAACTTGCAAAAGAGCTGAAATACTGAAATAGTTCTCATTTTATGATAGTACAACACATTGTTCTAATTAGCAAAATCTTTTGTTACAATATGTTGAGTAAATTGTTATTTATTCATGTGAAAAGGATATCATGTCTTAGTGGACAGAAGAGATGAAAAAATAATTTTAGAAAATAAGAAATGTCCACATCTGAAAGCCAGCAGCTAACATTGACTTTGTCTTGTTAGAGTCTTAAAATGTGTCTATTTTGGTTTGTTGTCATTGAGGTTTGATCTTGTCAAAGTGATATGCAGGCCAATTATGCCAGTGTTCAATGTGAAAGTACAGAAAATGAAGGACTTTATTCCAAGTAGTTTATAATTTGGTATAATCTGAGGTTAATTCTGATCATACTCACACTTGAGAGTAAGTCTCGAAGTGGGAAACAGCTTTTAAAGCCTCAATTGTATTACTTAGGCAGAAGAAGAATCAAACAAGGAAAATGTTGCAGCAGAACAGTAAATACTTATAAACCTAAGGCTCAACATTTAAATTTTCTAGTACCAATGCATTTTTTTTACATACACTGCTTATTTTCATCCACTTCTTTCTTTTGGTACTCAGCTCCAGCTGTAAAAAGGCATGACCTTCACTCATTTCTTTTAAGGCTAGGGGGATAAGAAATAAGGTTGTAAATAAATTGACTCATTGATTTCTAGAAAGAGGACTGCCAGTGTAACAAAATTCACTGTTGATCTTGTCTGAACTCACAGACTGAGGCAGGAAAACTATTAGGAAAGCATTTGTATATACTAGTATGTCTTTTAACAATTTTCTTTCACTATCACTCATTAACCATGCATGCAGGACATTAATTATTTGTCTCTCAGACTTGCAATGAATCTTTTAAATCGTGTTTAAATGAATATTTAATGACCTTTCAGCACCTGTGCATTGTGGTGTGTTTTCAAGGAAAATTTGATCTATGAGTGGAAGCTTTAACTGTCAGAAATACAAAGCAGGGAGCTTTATCATAGTGCCATAAGAGTCTAGGAGGAAAGGTATGTATTTTAAATTACTAAGAGCAGAAAGCTATGGTATTAGCTTTCTGTTTAACAGGAAATTGTTTGATAAGACAAACTTGTATCACTCTGCTTCATCTATTTTGATTGGAAAAACTATGAACTGTACGTCAGACCTTCATGAGGAAAAGGCTGAGATACTCAACAACTTTTTTACTTTTGTCTTCGCTTACAACGTCTCTCCCCACAAATCTCGACTGGATGGACGGAAGAATGGGGACTGGGGGAACAAAGTCCCTCCCACTCTAAGTGAAGATCAGGTTCATGACCACCTGAGGAACCTAAACATATATAAATCTATGTGATCCAATGAGATGCATTCCAGAGTCCTGAGGGAATTGTCTGATGTAGTTGTCAAGTCACTCTCCGTGATACTCAAAAATTCATAGCAGTCAGGTGAAGTCCCAGGTGACAGCAGAAATGATTGCTGTAACCATCACTAATGAGGGTATAAAGGAGGATCTTTGGAACTACCAACCTGTCAGTCTCACCTCTGTGTCTGGGAAGATCATGGGACAGAATCTCCTAGAAGTTCTGCTAAGGCACATGGAGGCCAGGGAGGTGATTTGAGACAGCCAGCACGACTTCACCAAGGGTGAGTCCTGCCTGACCAGCCTGGTGGCCTTGTGTGATGGAGTGACTACATCAGTGGGTAAGAGAAGGGCTACAGATGTCATTTATCTGGACTTCAGTAAGGCCTTCAACACAATCCCCTCCAACATTCCTCTCTAAACTGAAGAGAGAGTTGGATTCAATGTATGGACTGTTAGATGAACAAGGATTTTGTTGGATGGTCACATCTAGAGGATTGTGGTCAGTGGCTCAGAGTCCCAGTGGACATCAGTGGCAAGTGGTGCCACCAGGGGTCTGTACTGGCACCAGTGCTATTTAATACCTTTATTAATGACATAGACAAAAGGATTGAGTGCACCCTCAGCAGATGACACCAAGCTGAGCGGTGCAGTGACACTCCTGAAGACAGGATGCCATCCAGAGGGACCTGGACAAGCTCCAGAAGTGTGTCTGTGGGACCTTCATGAGATTCAAAAAGGCCAAGTGCAAGGTGCTGCACCTGGGTTCAGACACCCTTGGTATCAATCCAGGCCTGGGGGATGAAGGGATGGAGAGCAGCCATGCTGAGAAGGACTTGAGGGTGCTGGGGGATGAGAGGCTGGACATGACCCAGCCATGGGCACTCACAGCTCAGAAAGCCAAACGTGTCCTGGGCTGCATCCAAAGCAGCGTGGGCAGAAGGGGAAGGAGGGGATTCTGCCCCTCTGCTCTGCTCTGGTGAGACTCCACCTGGAGTGCTTTGTCCAGCTCTGGGATCTCCAGCACAGGAATTGACCTGTTGGAGTAAATCCAGAGCAGGGCCGCCAAGGTGATTATTAGGATGGAACACCTCTTCTAAGAGGAAAGACTGATAGAATTGGGATTGTTCAACTTGGAGAAGAGCAGGCTTTGAGGTGACCTAATTGCAGCCTTCCAGTACCTGAAGGGAGCCCATAAGAAAGCTGGAGAAAGACTTATTACAAGACAAAAGGGAATGGCTTCAGACTGAAGGATTGTAGGTTTAAATCAGATATTAGAAAGAAATTCAACTGTGAGGTTGATGAGGCACTGGAACAGGTTTCCCAGAGAAGTTGTGGAAGCCCCATTTTCACAAGTGCTCAAGATCAAGTTGTATGGGGCTCTGAGCAACCTGGTCTAGTGGGAGGTGTCCCTACCCATGACAGGGGAATTAAAAGTAGATGATCTTTAAGGTGGTTTACAACACAAACCATTCTGGGATTCTATGATTTGTATGTTCTCTAATTTACCCTGTGAGTTTTGCTGTGTGGTGGAAAATGGTCTCCCAGTTGTGTTGATAAGACCACACAGTCAACTATGACCTACATGTCCTACATTTTCATTTTGTAGAAACTGGTGCATGGAAATAGTAGACAGGTTAAGGACACTGATGTGCTCTTTGTTTTTTCCAGATAGTGATTTGTAATTTTTGGTTCAGACTTGGACAAGGAAACTTGCAAATTTCCTGGGGTCTCAAATTTAGATAGGCTGGGTAACCACATATGTTCAGTTTACGTGGCAAAGGTTTGTTTGGTGTGGGGGCTGTGGGGGTCACATCTGTGACAAGATGCCAGAAGCTGTCCCCATGTCAGACAAAGCCATTTCCTCAAAGATGGATCTGCTGCTGACTAAAGCTGAGCTGTCAACAATGTTGGTGCATGTCTGTGATAACATAATTTCCTTATTTCCCATTTTTCCACTCTGACCTTTGATTGGCAGTAGATCAAATTTTTGAAGTCTAATCTGTTTTGCATGTGATGATGATAGATGAAGGATGTCCCTGTCCTTATCTACTTATGCCATTAGCATTTTGTCATATTTTGTCCCCTGATTCAGTTGAGGATGGGAGCAGTAGAGTGACTTGGTGGGCACCTGGTGGCCAGCTAAGGTCAACCTACCAAGTGACTCATGCTCACATGCCTGGCACTATCTCGGTGGAGTTGATCTGTTGCCCAAGCCTGGCCCAGGTCAAAGTCACAGCAGCTGGAGTGCAACACATATGCAGCATTTCTTCCCACACAGATTTGCTTAGGTGCTTGTGTGATGGCAAAAAGGGGCACTCCCAGTTAATGTGAGCCCGATGCCCACTTTAAAGCTTGGTGCAACATGGAAATTGGAAGGGGCTGGCCTACTTCCACTGCCTGGCTTTTCTTCTCAAGGCCCAAGCTCTCAAATGTATCCACAGCATGAAGCTGGAATGCAGTGGCACATGCTGTAGTCTGTTTTCATAATGCATTACATGAACAAAATCAAAGGAATTTTCTTCACATTTCAATTTCACATTTATTTTACTCTGTGTTGAAAGAACAGTTTCAATTTATTTTATGTTGAAAGGACTAAATAGAAGGATCACAGCACAAGAGCTAGTTTTTCAGAAAACTTTCAGAATATGTATTGTTTGTTTATGAAATTATATGCTGTATAATCTCTTATTTGTGATACCGTAACAAAGGCTTTTCAGAACTACAGCTGCCTCTTCAAAATAAGGGTTCTGAGGTGAGGTTTATATATCTTCAGAGGAACCGTACAAATTGCACTGAATATAAGCAAACAGAACACGTGATTTTTGGTTGCAATCGAATGTAGTTGCTATTGGATGGAGCACATACTACAGTACAACTTGCGTTTATGAACAGTGTTGTATTGTTACTGTAGCTAACCATTGTAGACTTAATCTTTGTCAAAGCTTTGTTTTTGTGAAGACTGGTAGTAAATTACATCACAAACTCAGAAGAATTCCTTCCTGGGCAAATTGGATCCACCAAAAGGCAGGCAGCAGTGAAGTGTAAAGAGATGGTGAAGAGTGCAGGGAAAGGATGATTAGAAAACATTTTCCCTGACTTATTTCAGAAGGAAGAACTGAAAGGGAGAGAAATGCATTTATTGGGTGAACAGCTCATGTGCCACAGGGACACGGGATTTAGTGGTTCACTTTACTCACTATTTTCTTGGTATGGGTCCAATTTATTGTGGTAACTTGTTTTCCACCATCTGTTTCTTGTGGGGCACAACACTGAAAAGTTTGTTTGGCCTCCTTCCTTTGGAGAAGTGTTTTGGTAATTTCTCATTATTTATTAATGCTTTTCCAAACCCAAGAGCTTAAAGTGATTTGAGGTATTAAAACCCAGAAATTTTACATACTCACTTTTCATTAATTTTGCTTACTGTCAGAGAGTTTTTTGGCTGTCCAAACTGTACAGGTGCCACATTCATTTTACATTAGAAGCTTTTTCAACACATTAAGTAGCAAGTATTTTGGCATAGTGTTAAAATTTTAAAACTATTTTATTTCCCTCAGTTATTATGGCATGCCCATATTTATATGGAAGCAAATATTTTAGTGTTGCTAATAGAATGATGGAAAAACTAAAAAAAAATGTTCCTCTGGTCAAGCTTTCAAAATACGAAGCTTCCTTCTGGGCTTATAATTTTGGAATGATGCTTTAATAATTTATTTTTAAAAGCCAAAGCTCCAACTTGAATAGAGGAGCTTGCTACTGTTTCAAACATGAAAAATTTAAAAACATTTATAAGCATTTCTCTGTGTGCATATCTGTACATAACAGTGTTTTAGCAAACAACTGCAAGCTTATGCTCATATTTCTTGCCCTTTTTAAGACATAAAATTTTATTAGGCAGTTATGATTTGAGTCCCTTTAATACCTGTCAAAGGTTATTAAGCATCAGATGTTTGAACCTGGGGCATTGTTGAGGGTTACGTTTGTTAAGGGGCTGCTGATTGCAGCAAGTACTAGAGAGAGCAGTAGGAATTATTATCTACTCCCCCCTCCAAAGGCCCAAACCTTAATTTACAACACAGAAACAGCATTACATGGCCAAATGCCATCGCAAAGCCATGCCATGCAGGGCTGAATAGGGGAGAACTTCGGAGAAGATGGATAAGCAGGATTAAGAGGCAGTGAAGGGAAGGGACACACTGAAGTAGAATGCAGAGGGTGAAGTAGAGGTGAAGAAAAAAGAATGAGAGAAAAATGTAAGAACAACCCAGAAAATATTCTTACTTCATCATCACTGTCTGACATACCACCTTAGATTAGGTTTATAGGTAATCTCTAAGTGACCTCTTCACCTCTTCACAAAATTTCTTTCCTGAAAGGCACATGACACGAAATGATAAAATATTTAACATTTGCTGGTTTTCTATTGAATATGCAAGGAATGGGTAGGGAGCATTTGCTTTAGTTCGATATCTTCGTGTGTGTGCTATTTTTTTTTTTTTTTTTTTTTAATTCTCATAATGCCTGGAAGTCCTTTGACTAAACAGGAAGTTTTCTTCTGAACTTTTATGACTAACATAACCACAGGAAAGCTGAGAGCATTGCTGGGATTTCAAATAAAAGAAGTGCAGCATGAAGTAGATAACATTTTATAAAAGCCATAGAAGTGGTCCTGGGAGTAAATGGAAACTACAGAAGTACAGATGCATCTTATAGAACATGACAGTTAAAAGGGAATTGCATTGAAATATCATTTTAAACGGCTTAGACAGAAATTAACCCTCTGAATAGACAAGACCGAAACCATCCCTAGAGCCAGTGGCTGGGTTATTACATCAGGGGTGAATTGGGCGCAATGTACTGATGATAGGATATGGAGCTTGAAAAGGGCATGAACAAAGATGAATTGGAAACAGATGTCAGAAAGAATTTTTAGAATCATGCATTTATGAAGTAGCTACTGGGCAAGGCAGTAGATGAAAAACACAAAGGGACAAGAAGAAGGGGGAGAGAGGGAGAGATTGACATATCTTACTTACTGCTTCAGCTAAAAACGATCTGTGCAGGTGTTGTCTAATGTGCCTAACATTTATTTTTTTACTCACTACCATGTCAAGATATAAAATGGCAATATTGAAACATGCTCTATCTGCCTCTTAAAATTTTGCAGTGTGTACCAGTCAAATTATGAAACCATAGAATGGTTTGGGCTAGAAGGAACCTTTAAAGATCATCGATTCCAACCCATGCCTTGAGCAGGGGTGAATTCAGCTACATCTATTTGTGCAAACTGACATGGCATGTTTCCAGGGATAGAGAATCTATAACCTCTCAGAGAAACCTGTTCCATTTTTTCACTACCCTCATCATAAGAAAAAACTTCCTTATATCTAGCCTGAATGTATGCTCCTTTAGTTTAAAACCACTACTCCTTGTCCTATGACTAAAGGCCCTACTAAAAAGTCTGTCCCCATTTGTTTTTTGTAAGCCCCCTTTAAAGTATTCAAATGCTGCAATAAAGTCTCCCTTTACTCTTTTGTCCAGGCTGAACAATGGCTAATCTCTCAGCCTTCCTTAATAGGAGAGGTGCTCCAGCCCTCTAACAGCTTTTGTGTCCCTCCTCTGGACTCGCTCCAGCAGGTCCATGTCCTTCCTGTGCTGGGACTCCAGAGCTGGACACAGCTCTACAGGTGGGGTTTCACCAGAGAAGAGCAGAGGGGCAGGATCCCCTCCCTCACCCTGCTGACCATAATGCTTTGGGTACAGCCCAGGATACCTTTGGCTTTCTGGGCAGCACCTGTATAACCTCTCATCCACCAGCACCCCAGATATCTCTTGGCAGAGCTGTTCTCAATCCATTCACCCTGCAGCCTGTGTTTATGCCAGGGGTTGCCCCAGCACAGGTGCAGAACACCCCCTGCCCTTGGCCTTGTTGAAGCTTGTGAGGTTGATGAGGGTCCACTTCACAGCACTTGCAATACCTCATTCAGCATGTGCCAGGTTTTTAAGATTATGGAAGTAATTTTATAGCTACTTTCCATAACTCCAGATTGAAAGAGACTGTTCTCACAGAACCTCAGTGAAGCTAACAACTTACACAGTGTACTGAGGCAGAGCAAGCCTCTGGTGCTGGGAGACGTGCTACAGGATTACTTCTAGGGAGCACTTGTGGCTGCAATAAATAATGTATCTAATACTGCTACTAACAGAGGTCATCAGATGGCCATCAGATGTACTTGAGGCCAGGTACCCAACTGCCTACAGCAAGAACACATGAAGTAATTTTTCCCTGATAATGTTTCTGATTAGACTTAAAACAATGCATGCTGTATCCAAGTCTTTTGCCATTTAAACCACACTGTAATAATTTAGCACAAAGATAAGCACTCAAAAAAAGTCAGATATCTAGTGTAGAGACAGAAACTTCAGCTTGAGGCATTGATTCAAGGATTCTTTGCAGTGGCAGTGACCAGTTATATAAAAATGTTATATGGATTCTGAGGTTCATATATAGTGACAGATCTGTGTATAAGTTAGGAGTAAAATCCCTGGTAAAACGAAACCTGGACAATTCCATGGTGGTTCAAATAACTCTTTAATAGAAGGAGAACATTATATGAACTTAACTGGATCTATTTGCCTGCTTTGCTGTTTAGACTCGCGCTGTTTGAAAACCACTTCCAGGACTGATCTAAGTGCTAAACCAGACAACCAGACAATCAAAAATGTAATTTAGCTGAACTTATATTTCTGATTTTCATTAGACAAGGAAAATTGCATTTTTGATCACTGCAACATTTAGTGAAGCAGGATGTATGATTTGAATCTTACAAAACTATGAATATACTGGGAATAAAATTCTGCTGCTTTTTCCCCTGTTGGAGGAAATAAAGCCAAAAATGCCGGATGAGTGTGCATCAACTCCGCTATCCTATTTTTGGTGATACTGAAGGAAACAGGTCCCATTCACCTTGGGTAGGTGGTTCTCACCTGCTCCTTCCCACCTATGAAAGTTTTGAAGGCCCCAAAGACTTTGTTCATTTTCCATTGTTATTCTATCCCTTTATGGTTTAATTGCTTAAAATTGTATATCCATTAATTTTATCTTTTCAATCAGCACTTTTAAAAATTCAGAGCATTTTCTACGTAAAATTATTTATGATACATTTGGACTGTATATAACAAATGTCATTCACTATAACCACATTCCGTTAACCATAGTTTGGTTCAAATATAATATTTTTTACCAGAAAGAAACACTTTTTCCTGGAAATTTATTCTTGGGATACTATTCATTGCTTTATTTGTTTCCCAAAAAATTACCTCTTGAAAGAGAAGAATATGAAGTATTAGTGTTTCCTTTTGTACTTTGGATTTATGACTGTGTAGTGCAAATACTCATAGGGAGTGACACCTTCTATATTTTAGATGTAGTTGAAACCTAATGAAAAAACAGCTGAAAATATTACAAACACAATATTATTATTTGGTTTGGTGTTTTGTGTGTTAGGCTTTGTTATTGTTGTTATTGTTTTTGTTGCATTTCATTTAATTGGCTGAAGGGGAGTTATTTTGTTTTGCTGGAATTTGTTATGTAGCAATCTGTAAAAGTATTGGACCAATTTGGAGGCTGATAAATGAATCCATAGTTTCACGCATTTTTACCAAAATATTTCATGCTTCAGTTAAATGTCCAACAAAGTGAATAGCAATTGATCCACCACGAATCAGATAAAAATGTAATTCAATTTTCTAGTATTTCCAACTTGAAATGCATGTGCTCATCTGTGACACAATAATATTTCATATTCACTGTGCTCTGCTATAAATGTTGCTGAAGGTTTGAAGCCATGAATAGTTGTGCCCCTCTGTTCTATAATCACACACTGCACTTCAAAAAAAGTCAGTGACTGTTTAATTCTGAAAACCGTGTAGAGTCTGCAGTAGGTTTCAGCTTGTTGTTTTTCTGTGTTGAATACGCTATGGCTGTGGAGCCTGGTTGATTCTAGATCTGTAGCCAAATTCAGCACCTGCAGAAATAGACAAATTTCAGCAGGGTAAGTATAACCATTTATACAAATAGTGGGTTTGGTCCATTACAACTTTGAAATCATTATTTGACTTTCCCACAGTGTAAGTGTTCCCTAGCTGCCTTGTACTACAGTGAAAAAGTTTCTCTGAGCTCTGGAACATTAGTTACTGCAGTTTTCCTCAAGTTTGGACATGTCCTTTCAGTTATTCACCTGGAATAATTTAAAGGGGTATTGCTTTTAAGTCTATTTTAATGCCTGTTTTTTCTGAAATGTTAAAGTTTTCACATAAAACCACCATCTCTGGAAAAACAATGAGTTCTACTAAATATTAAAATTTATGTGAAATGCTGTTGTTAAGTAGAATTTCACATTGAGTTGGGCAAGATAATGCAAAATTACATTTCTAAAGTTGAGGTGAAGACAAATGACATAATTTAGGTGTGCACTCAAAAAAATTAAAAAAGAAACTGTCTTCTTTAAAAGAAAATGAAAATGTTAATTTCTTTAAAAAGTTAATTCACAGGAGAACAAAAAGGGTTTTTTACTCTCTTTGTTACAGAAATCTTAGCTCTAGGAGCAGTTATGAAAACATTGTTTCTTAAGAACTGTTATTACATTTGGTTACCTTTTGAAAATGGAGGCATTCACATTGTAGGGTCTGTCTGACACAGCTTATGTAGTAGTTAGGAAAAGAGGGCATAATCGTGTAGTTGAGGAACACGGTAGTAAGATTTTAAATGAATTAAGTAATAATTAAGTATTTCTTGAAACTAGCTATATTCAAGTGACGGGTATTTCAAAATACTTGAGACGTCATGTTTGAAATCTGCCTAATTAAATTTCAACTCTTTGTCTCTTTAAACAGAGAGACTTCCTAGACACAGCTGGCAGAGCAAATCAGATTTTCCACTTTACAGAAAATTTTTCAAGCCTGCAGCATAGTTCCTAAGTTTGAAACATGAAAGTTTGCAAGCATCTCGAAGAATCACAGAAAGGTGCTTCACATCTGTGTTCTACCACAGTCCCTGGGAAGTGGTGGAGAGCTCTTCTCCAGGTCTGGCCTTTGGCAGCAGGTGCATAAGGTGCCCTGCTGCTCTTTCCTGACAAAACGTTCTGTGACAAGTCTGTAATAGATTATCCTCCGGAATTAACGCAGACTGTCACTTTCCAGGAGTACACATGGATTTGTAGTAATCAAGATTTGCACCACAGAAATTTCTAGGATTAATCCCAAGGATGAGCTAATAAAGTGCTAATAAAGAGAACCAAAGCTAATAAAGAGAACCATTTGTTCCAGCCCACCTGGGAAGATGAAGTGATTTTTGATAAATCCATAAACTTTATTATATTGCTTTATAAAAATACTTTTCTTGCAAAGTAAATTTGTAGTGATTTATATATGCTGTTCTGGGCAATACTCATTTTTTTAGGATATGCAATTCTGCAAGCAATGTAGTGCTCATGAAGATAGGTAATTGTACTATTCTGGGTGCTAAAAATTAACTTCAGTCAGTGGAATTTATTCTTGATATTCATAGTTGTTATGTATACTTTATTATGGTAATTGTTATATTTATTTGTTAGGTTTTTGTCTGGGTTCGGGTTTGTTTGGTTTTTTTTTTAAATATATTTTCCTATAATATTAAAAGAACAGGGAAGGAGATACCATCTAACTGGTATTGCGTCCTAATGCAGACTGGTTATTTCTTAGATATTTTCGTTTTATAGATGAAATTCCTATATACCTGAAAAATTTAACTTCCATTAGACCCGATTGCTTGAAGCCCCATTTAACTCAGCCTTGAACACTCCCAGAATAGGAGAATTTTGAACAGCTATGCATTCAAGCATCAGAAAACAGAATTATTTATTAACATTTCTCATGTTGAAGCTCTGAAGGCAGAGGCTCAGCATGCCATAGAAACATGCAGAGTCCCTGGAAAGATTCAAATTTATTTGGGACAAGGCCTAAAGCAACCTGGACTAATGGTAAAGTCTGCTCTGATATGCATTGGACTCCACCTATTCCTTCCAGTTTCAGTTTTTCTCTGCTTTTTTAAATCTCAATGAGCTGGTTGGAGGTAACTAAAATCACACTCACAGAATCACAGAATCACCAGGTTGGAAGAGACCTTTAAGATCATCAGGTCCAACCCATGTCCTAACACCTCAACTAAACCATGGCACTGAGTGCCACATCCAATCTTTTTTTAAACACACCCAGAGATGGTGACTCCACCACCTCCCTGGGTAGAACATTCCAGTACTTTATCATTCTTTCCATGAAAAGCTTTTTCCTAATATCCAACCTTGATACCTTCCTTGATGCAGCTTGAGACTGTGTCCTCTCGTTCTGTCAGTTGCTGCCTGGTGAAAGAGACCAACCCCCTCCTGTCTACAACCTCCTTTCAGGCTAAACAATCCCAGCTCCCTCAGTCGTTCCTCACAGGGCTTGTGTTCCAAGCCCCTCACCAGCCTTGTTGCCCTCCTCTGGACACGTTCAAGTGTCTCAACGTCCTTCCTAAACTGAGGGGCCCAGAACTGGACACGGCACTCGAGGTGTGGCCTCACCAGTGCCGATTACAGGGGAAGAATGACTTCCCTGCTCCTGCTGGCCACACTTCTTGATACAGGCCAGGATGCCATTGGCCTTCTTGGCCACCTGGGCACACTGCTGGCTCATGTTCAGTCGGCTGTTGACCAGTACCCCCAGGTCCCTTTCTGCCTGGGCACTGTCCAGCCACACCACCCCCAGCCTATAATGTTGCAGGGGATTATTGTGGCCAAAAGGCAGGACTCGGCACTTGGACATACTAAACCTCATCCTATTGGACTCTGCCCGTCCATCCAACCATTCCAGGTCTCTCTGCAGAGCTCTCCTACCTTCCAAGATCGACACATGCGCCCAGCTTAGTGTCATCTGCAGATTTACTAATGAAAGACTCAATGGCCTCATCCATGTCATCAATAAAAATATTGAACAGAACTGGGCCCAGCACAGATCCCTGAGGGACACCACCAGTGACTGGCTGCCAACTGGATGCAGCACTGTTCACCAGCACTCTCTGGGCCCAGCCATCCAGCCAGTTCTTAACCCAGCAAAGAGTGCTCCTGTCCTGCCAGCTTTTCCAGGAATATACTGTGGGAGACAGCAAATGATCTCATAAAAATTGGCTTAGAAAGTTGCTGCTTACTTCAGCATCCCTCAGCATGTGGAGCTTCACTAATGGACAGATATTAATAATAATGTGTAGTTTAATTGTGAAATTCTCTCCAGGAGATATGTTTGAGATTATTACTATGTATTTTCTAAACCATGCATTAAAACTGGTTTTGCTCAGAGGTTAATGTACTGTGAAAGGTAGGTTTTAATGCATGTGTATGCCATGGGCTATTTCAGACTTAGCAAGCTGGAGAAAACTATATTAGAATTCTTTCATGTATGCAGTGGTTCTGGATGGTTTGGTCTTAATTTTCTTGAGTTAGTTGAAAAGTGGCAAGAACATGAAGTGTATGTTTCTATGAGTCTGAATTGTCCTCATAAATTTGCAAACTGTGTTTCAGTCTTACTGTGTTAACACTGAGTATTGCCTGAAATCATGTTTAGCAACATTTTTCTCCAGCTTAAGGGATATCTGCTGTAAGTATGTGAGTCTGTCCATTCAGGCTGTTCACTGAGCGCTTTCCGCAGTTGATTCAGTCTTTCCACTGCTGCATACATTCTTAATTGTGTTGCATTGTGAACTCAATGAAAACACTGTGTTGCTGTGTCATTAGCACCATATGTCACTGTTGTTTATAGTTGGAGCTGAGAATAAAGCCATTTAGAATTTTCATTGGTTTTAGTTAATGACACTGTTAGCAGTAATATAATTTAACACTCACTCCCTTCCTAGAGTTATCGCACAATAATGCCTTTAAGCATAATCATGCCTGTCTTTCCAGTCCTGAACACAAGAATATGTCTTCTGCTGCTCCAATATTCATTGATACTGTCAGTGTACTGTCTGAAGGTGCTCTGGCCCACTGAATTAATTTAGTAGTATGCAGAGTTAGTGACTTTGAGAGACAAGTCCTATGTGGAAAATAACTTGATCAAAAAAGGATGCTTTTATCTGGGTTTCGTTTTTTGCCTAAAACATATATTTCCTTTTTTGAATTTACTGACAAAAGTTACATAGAGGATAACTTTGTCATATTAGTATAAAAGGTTGGAGCAGGATTTTGTGTCCATTACAAAAAAAAAAAAGAAGAAGAAAAAAACCCAAGCCTGAGTTTTACCTCTGCCTCAATTGGAAACTTTCAGAACAGATAGAGTTACATTACTTTTAGTCACCTCTGAGTCCATTTTTCTCAATAGCAATGCAACATTTCTCCAAAGTGCTTCACACTTAGAATTGCTTTGCAAATATTACCACTATATTCCAGTAGCACCATCAGGCATTGTTGTCTTGAATATCACCTGTGATAAAGCAACCCATGAGGCAGTTTGTTCTTTTGAGAGATGAAAATTATTGCAATTTCTGAAATAACAGCAGATCTTGTAGAATAGTTTTTCATGAAAGTATTCCTTTACTTTGCACTCTCATTTGCCTTGCAGAGAGAGAAAATTACGACTGCATAAAATAATCCCATAGCTAGCTCATAAAATGTTCAGGCTAGATGAAAGGTTGGGAATGGTGGTGGTTAAATTACTATGGACAGCAGCTCAGGCGCTTTACATGTAGAGGTGAATGCAAATAGTTGGAAATTATGTGGAATCAGAGCACTCAATTGCTTCCCGAGTCTCTTACTGCAGTAACTTGATTGACATCAAACCTAATCTAGATTGCTTCCCTAATCTGGATTCTCTCTTCAGGCATTCAGTTACCCAGAAAATTTATCCAGAGAAGCACCTGAGGAAAACATTATCCAGCCTTTTCTGTTGCTCCTGTGTAGCTGGCTAGCTATATAGTTAGTGATAATAATGATTACATATAGTTAAAATATTTATAATAGCTATAGCAGTAGTTACGATAACTAGTTAGCTAGCTAGTTACTTATTAGTCATCAGTGGATCCTGGGAAATACTACTTGCTTTCTTATGTTGCTATATAACAAAAAGGCATTTACATGAAATACCAGTATTACTTGTGTCTTGCAAATACTCAGGAAATTACCAGTTGAAGCAGTCAAGAAGAATACAAACTGTGGAGTCAATGATATGGATGACTTGGACTTGACTCCATGATGAGACTACTGTTTTTTGCTCTTTAGTTTTATGAGGTAAATTGCAGTGACTGTGTTCGGACATTGTATGTGTCTGTGTGACAACTGGTATAACTGCTCTGTCTGTCCTTTCATTCATTTTAGATTTTGGGCACTGTGTAGGTACTGCAGGTACAGCAGGTAATGAGGGCAGATTTTGCCTTCTGGGAGTGGAGCAAAGGGTGCTGCAGAGCAAGATGTTTGGCCGTGTGGAATGAAAGTTTGTGAACAGAGAGAGATCATTTAGCATTGTTGCACTGGCAGACTTCAAGAAACAGACACTAAAAAAAAAAAGCAAAGAAAAGATTTTTTTGAGGGTTGTTGACTTGTAGGAAGCCAAATAATGCTGAGTGTAGAGGAGGCCTTGAGGTACATTCTGATCAAGGGAAGACCTCTTTCAAAATAATTTTCATTGTGATCCAGAAGACCCAAATTACCTTTTTCAAATGTTTCTGTAGTCTAGGGGCTCTACTGAAACCTAACATTAAAAATTGAAAGCCTTTTTTGTGTCTGAAGCATATTCTGCTTAAGAAGTATGCTGGCAAATCCACCTGAAAACTGAATCCCATTCCAGGTCCTGAGAAAGCAATTTTGCTTATAATGTCTCTGCTTAGTGCCCTAGGGTAGCTGTCAAAATCCTTTTGGATAGCCCAGTATTAGGATAGAAATGAGGAGGGAACAAGTCTGTTTTGGTATAAAAATTTTGTTTGTTTATAATCCTTTTTCATCAGAATCCTCCCACTGCCTATAGTGAGTAATTAACTGCAGTCATGCTGTCTCTTTCTCAATGCCTTGTGCATTATTCTCTGCAAAAGTTGCACAGTTTCAGCAAAAGCAATGGGGAAAAATCTCATACTCAGAGTAATTTGGAATCATGGTTTTCTTCTAAATAGAAGACGGGTTAAAATCCAATCACAGGAGGGAAAGAAACATTGCTTTTCTCACTACTAGAAGGATATCTTAACAATTAAAATCAACTTTCATCTCTCAACTCTCTCCCTTTCCTCTCTCTTCTATGTGCCTTCTCTAGATGGATTACAGAAGAAAAAAAAGGGCAAGCACTTCAAGTGGATTTGATCTGGTCAGTTTTTACTATGAAAATCTATGTTCACAGAGAAATTATGAACAAGAGTGTTTGTTTCTGAATCCCAGCCAACTGTGAATTTCAGCAAGGCAAAGTGACTCAGCCCTGCAAATGTCTTTTGCCTATTTACAAAACCCAAAACATGTTAGGTTGTAAACTGCAGCTTTTATTGAGTAAAAGCATCTCTAGTATTCAGTAGTCACTAAAAACAGACTTTTCAAGATAGTAAGTTACAATTTTGTATTTGTGGGGGTTTTTTCTGGGCAGCTGTGTTATCAGGTTTACTTATGGCATGTTACATAGGACTAGGTGAACTTGAAATGATCCTTCTGAGGTAAATTAGTGGGTTTGCACCACATCACTACCTGAAATCCTAAGAACTTTTGGCAAACTCCAGATGTGTTTAGGAACAAAACCAAAATGAATTATTTCCGTTTTCATTTTGCCATGTTTCACTCTGACAGGGAAATGTTTCTTGCTGTTCAGTATTACTGGAAGTGATTTCTTGAATATTTGTAATAGTCTAGTTGAAATTGCTTTGCATGGAATATACAGAATAAAGATCATACTTTCAGTTGGCTGATGATACCTACCTATAAAAGCAAAGTAAAAATCATGATAAATATGATATTTTCTTTCCATATATTATCTTGTATCTTAGGAATTTTAGTTTAGTATGTGTAACAGTGTTTCTTAAGAAATATTCACCCAAGAGAACTCTTGTTCTGCATATGAACTTCATATTCTATGAAAATTGTTTTGCTTGGTTTACACCTTTATTTTTATATGTACAATCAGATTAAATTCTGTCCTAGAGACTTATGATGCAAATCAAAATACAGTTTGGCCCAAGCAGGCTTTTTCTTCATCTTCCGTTGTATTTTAGTTTCCCAACAGTTACCATTTCCCCCACTCCACAAAATGTAGCTTTGTTGTGTGCTTTTCATTGCTGTGCAAGCTTTTCACTTTGCTGTGGAGGGCATTCTGTTTGTTCCTTGATAGTGATATTACAAGCTACAATTCTAATAGCATTAACAGTAATAGTTCTAGTGTGGTCACCTCATTTGTCTTTTATTCTTTGCTGTCCTGGCTCAGTGGAACTGAATGCTGAGTTTTGGGGAAGATGGTGCTCAGAGAAGCATCACTTCCTTCAGCTGATATCATAGCCAAATGAGGGTATATAATCTTGACAAATTCAGTCTATTCCCAGAAGGTCCTCCAAGAAGATGGGATAAATGGGTACTGCTGGGGCTGGTTCTGCAGCTCATATCTCTGGTGAGTGCTCTTAAAGTCTAAAGGGTATCTGAGATTTCTCTCCACAGGCTGTGTTGGCGAGTTCAACAGAGAATTTTTCTATGAAATACTTTGTATTAGAAATCACCATGAAAATACTGTGCAACATCTTTCATAGCTGTGGCATTCAACTCTGTGGGGCCCAGAAACCTCTCAGACTGTACTCACATCCTGAACAAGAAGCTTATCTTGTAGTTTCCTTCAGAATAAGCTGTAGGATATATTTTTTGCCTTTACGTGATATGTGGGTTTGTTGGAGAAACAGTGAATGGTTGTTCACACGTAAATGATTTAACGTTTTTCTCATTGCAGGATCCCCAGTGGGGATGGGAATAGCACACAGGTTTTCCTTCCCTTGGAACCAGATGGCTCAGGTAGAAAACAGTATTACCAGTGGTTTGGAGTGTTAATGATGATGAATTTAAGAGCAAGTCTGGTCACAGGAGGAAATGAATTCTAGAAAAGAAATGAACTTCAGATAGTCCACTTCTGAGTTCTTATGGAAAAGTCTGTTAGAGGAAAAACTTCTAGAATTTCAGTTACTGAGAAAATAGTTTAAAATGAAGTATTCATTTTCAGCTGAGAGCTAGTTAAAAGTGACATGTTATCTGCCACCAGTGTGTCTCTAATGAAGACAGAAATGTGTGGTTTGTAGCCCAGAACATCTTTCAGAGTCATGGTCTATTATGTCACCAGCTGTATAAAATACAGGCATTTGGGATAAGTACAAACCAATTTCAGCCCAGTGGTTATGATCAAAACTGGATAATAAGGCTTAAATAAATAAATTAAGTTATCTGTTAAGAAAATTCCTGTTATGAAAATGTGAATGATTAAGGTCAAACATGAAGACAAAGGTTTTTTTTTTTTGCAGTCTCTGTACTGATGGTCACAAATGATAATATTTAAAGATGACTACAAACATGTTAGTATGCTCATGTATTCTTTCTGGTAGTACGAATCTTGTGTGATCTACAAATTCTTATCTTCAGATATGTTGGTTGCATTTCAGCTTGTTGAAATTTGTATTTTACAGGAATCTCATCAGTAAAAAGCATGATGTCTAGACAGAAATATGGTTACCAGAAAGTTTAAGGTGACTAATGGCTTTTGTTCACACTCAATCCAGGTAGATGACTTAAGCAAACATAATAATTTTACTAATTGCTTTGAAGAGTCTTACATTATCTTCATATCACCTTTAAAATGTATCAATGCAATGATTAGCTGTGCATTCAAAAGGTTTTATTGAAATTAAGTAGGGATGAAGAAAAATATACCCCTTAATAGTACTCTGAAATGTTACTATTAATCTCTGTAGGCTAGATGAAGCTGTAGAAAGTAAGTTTAAAACATTGAAATTTTAAGTAGTGTGAGCATTTCCTACCTAATCTAACTGGGTTAGATACTCACACTTTTCAATCCTTTGGAGTTATTTGCATTTAGATATCCTATAAATAAATTATTAAATAAGTTATTTAGAAAGTTCTGGCCCGCTATGTGATTTCTACAGTGGGTATGAAATGGGACAGCTTTATGAGTTTGAAATACACCCTAAAGTAGTTAATGATGTAGAGACATTAAAATCTCATCTTAGTTTTTATGTTCAACCTAGGATTCCTTGCTAAAACCTTCTTAAAATTAATGAATAACTCCCCTGTGCATTAGGATTTGAGTAACACTGTTTTATGTATTTTCTGTAATAATTAATGCTGTGAGATCTGACACCAGGGCCAAATTGCATTGTTACTGCTAATTAACCTTGTATTTTAGAAAAGAAACAGGGAAAAAAACCCAGTGAGACTTGGAAATACTATTTCAATGTATTTTTATAGGTATGTTGGTTTTAAGTGTGAAATGCATATATAAATTCCATATTCTATAGGAAAGGTACTTGGACATAGCAATATCTCTTGTTCTTTTCATTATTTAAATTGAAGCAGGGCATGTAATTTATCAAAGAGGAAAACAAACTATTTTTAACTGTTTTAACTAATTTTCTTCCACAAATCTATTTTTCCTTTGAGATAGAACTGAGCCATGAAAAACACTGTAAATTCATTGTATTGTAATGCTTGTGCTGTACAAAACAATAGTGTTTTCAGCATAGTGTTTTCTAATAGATCTTACATGCTTAAATAAAACATGTTTCTCAGTGAAAATCAGCTGCTGACCCCACATAGGATCAGCATTGGCTGAGGAATTCCTCAGGAGCTGCAGGAAGAAGCTAGATGATAGTCTCAATGACTTTTCCAAAGATCCATGAGAACTCATAACGAAGAGGAAACTATGACAGAAAATAGAGGTGAATTTTGGGCTGTGTAATGGTGACTGTTTTAATTTTTTAAGTCATTAGTGATGTAAACTTGTAGGAAGAAGGTGCATGCATGTGATAGGCAGGGAGCGTGCCCTCCTCACTGGAGTTTTGTGAGAACAATCAATGGGCATTGAAGAGTGCAAGAGCAAAGGGCTGGGCAGCCATGCAGAAAGCACAGTTTGTATGGTTGACAAATTGAAGAAAGGACCACTAGACTTGGATGTCTAGCAAAATAAAAAGAAAAATTTCCATTTGTTGGGAGAAATTCAGTATACTTTCAACATTACCTAAATTTACATAAGTTTGCATGACTGGAGCAGTCCATTCTGAGGTTATCGCCTCCTTCATGTGTGACAAGTTCATATGTATGATATGTCAATGAAGAGAAAAATACCTAAGTTTAGACTAAGAATTAGAATGTTAGGATCATAAATGCCTGTGGAAGTATTAAGGTCCAGAGAGACAGATAGGCCCATTTGTACATGAATGTTTTATAACAGTGTCACCCTTTAGGAAAAGGTCAGAAATACTGGAGTGTCTTCTAGTCACTCAAAGCAGTCATGTAACAGTAGCAGTAAGGGTCAATGTGTTGAGAAGGTTTCAAGGCTATGAGTGTACATTTCCACAGAGAGGACATTTGCATTTTTTCAAGAAGCAAGTTCCACCTGTATTAGACAATGCCTTGATAGTAGTATTCCAGTAAATACCAGAAGAAATAAAATGACTGCTAATAAAACCTCTACTCACTGTCAAGTCTGTGAATTTTTAGGATGGTGATTTTCCCAAGTAAAAGCATGTATCATACTGAATTCATACACCTTGGTTGTGAGCCTGCCCTCACAGTAGAGACTTGCCAGGCAGGTGGCATACAAGAGGATGTTAGGGCAGGAGCACCATGCCCAGCCAGCTGTTGTGTCTGCACCCAGTGGTGGTGGTGGTGCAGACACAGTCTGGGGGGCTGCAAAGAGGCAGTACCAGTCATCCCTATCTCTGCCGTGGGGCTATGTCTGCAGCTCTTGTAGATTAGTTTCTTGCTGTTGCAGATCTCTCACCTGTGGTCCAGGCTGTACTGTCAGCCCAGGTGTAGGGCTTATGTAGGTGGGGAGGTGTTCACCTATTCTTAGGCATCACCACAGTGAAGAGAGTGGAACAACCCAAAGAGAGGTGCAGTGTCCTTTCATGTAGTTGCTGTGTTATGGGCTGATTTGAAAGGTGGAAATCAATCTGCACTATATCACATGGAGCATAAATGATTCAGCATGATACAGTTAATACAAATTTTACTTCCATATCTTCCATCAAAACCCATCAATTTATCACTGATAAGGTATGACAGAAGGAATGAAATAAAAAAATCAATTGTAAAAGCATTAAGCAATGATTACTTCAGATGATTTTTAAAATTAGTTTTTAAGTACCCATGCATTTTTTTAAGTACTGAAAGGTATCCAATATTTTTATGAATAAGCGTAATTTCTGAATATAAGCCAGATTTTAAATTTGCTAAGAATATGTCACCTTAGGGGACTTTTAAACATAGTTTTTGTAATTGCTGTAAAATTATATAAGAAATTTAAATTTTTTTAACCATCATTAGCATGCAAATTGTTATAGGAATCAACAACAGGAATTACATTTTACTGAACACAGAAAAACATACATAACCGCCTTGGATTTTCCTTCTAATTCCGTCTCAGTTAACAGGCCCTTGTTTCAAAATTCTATTAAACAAAGGGGTTTTATCTGTTTAATGTTGTGGCTTTCTGAGAGAACTTTCTGGTACTGTCTTGATCAAGATCAAGAGCATAATGATCCTTCTGAAAAAGCTTTATGTTACTTTTTTTCTGAGTGCCTATTTTTTAAAGGGAAAAATAATTATCTGAGATAATATCATCCAACTTAGTTTTTGTACTGCTACTATTGGACTGCTGCAATAAAAATAAAATTATTACCAATTGCTTCTGTACACATATTTATAAAATAATTACTATCTGAACAGCAGAAGACTTATATTTGAATTAAAACTTCTAAAGCACAGTATTCATTTTAGCTGCTTCTGATGCATCCTTATCAGTTAGTAGAGTGCTGAGCTAACTCTTAAACAGTTTGCAGTTTTTGAACTTTCTTATTTATGGGAGCTATTTTTGGGGTAAAGGAAGGAGAATAATACATGGAAAGAATTATTCACCTCTAATCTCTGCTGTAGAAAATCCTTGCATACCATATAATTCCCATTTTTGACTAGTGTATAATTTGACTTCAGCCCACAGGCAAGATAGAAGGTTCAGGTTTTTGGTTGCTATCTGTAGCTCTACAGCAATATTTCTCTTGAAATTAGAAACATGAGAAATATAGTTAACACAGTACTGGTCTTAGAGTCCAAAGAAAAAGAGGTCAAAAAGTCAGAAAGAAAAAGAAAAAGTGTCAGTTCTAGTTTTCCAATATTTTCACCGTCTGAGATGGCATTGTTCTATGTAATGTAAGCCAGCAGGGCCAAAGGGTTTCTTTGTATCCATCCTTTTAGTTATAACTCTAAGGAAAGCCAGTGAATTTTGACTCACAGTGGAAGTAAACATGGACTGTGCATTTGTATGGCCAGAATGAAAAACTGAAATCTGTCATTCCTTTCAGCATTTAGATATTCTATCTGACACAAATCCAACTGTTTTTCATTCACTCATAAATAAAGCATGGGACAGATGTGCTAGGTTTACAAATTGCTGGAGAAGGAGGTGGTTGTTAAGACTGCCTTTCTTTTGCCCTCTGTTGCTAGTGATAAGAGAAATCCAAATTGACTTGCTTCCTCTGCCTGAGGCATTTTGAACTCACAGCTTCCCTCTGTCTGAAGCATGCTCTGTGTTTCTGTATGTAGTGGTATGGCTTCAGCTGCTCATGGCTTCTCTGGGATTTTGGTAAAGAAAGGTGCTGCAAAAGAAGAGAGAGAACTGAGATGATGGTTGGATTTTGGAAAAGCAATGTAAGTATCATGCTGAAAGGACAGAGTATCCTATTTTTCATCTACTGTATCCTATGCCTGAAGGATGGAGTGAATTTCTCTTTTGCAACCTCCACAAACACACTGTCTTCAGTGTTTCCAGCAGTTACGTATGCACTGCCAAGGGCACTCATTCAGGGCATCACCTCTAAAGCCTCCCCATTACCCACAGTTTCCCCATCAGGTCTCCTTCAGACCCTGAGCTGCTGCTTCTGCAAATGTGGTCACCAACCAGGTCATGCCTTGTGCCAGCTTTCCTGCTTTCTCAACAACCATAAGCAACTAGCAAAAACCTCACCATGTTCTGTCTTCATGTCCTTCCTGCTCAGGTCCCACACCAGAAGCTGACTTCTCACAAGCTACAAAGGAGGTGAAGTCTTCTGACTTTTTAACTTCTCTCCCCCATATTCTCTTGTGGATGAGTGGAGTTACCTGACACTCATTGCAGCAACAAAGGCAGCTGAGTGTCTTTTCAACCATTCTCTCCTGGAGTAAGTTTAGACATCCCCTAAAATAGTCTAAAGTTTGGTTCTCAAAGTAAAATAACTTCACAGTTACCCTGAGACTTTTAATAGAAGATTTCAGAAGGATGTATCTAGCAATTTACTGTTCAGCACACACTCTGTGTTGGTGGGAGGAGTGGTAAGACTTCACTCAAAATGGAGTCTGGTGGTGTTGTGGAAAAAGGCTTTTCAGAAGTGAGCTGTCAGCTTGTCATTTGTCCATTATATATTTTGCAGTTTTGATATGGTACATGAAGATTTTGTTACATCATCACTGAGCTTTCAGCTGACTTCTGAATTACTGTTGTGATAAGTGCTCACATGCTAAGATCTTCTTATGTTTCTTCCTGGTTTTGTGTTTCCTTGTTTTCTTATTGAAAAATCACTATGGCACAGGTAAAACAGTTTACAAAAGTAAATTTAGCTTCTTTAGTTTCAGTGATGCTTACAAATTAATGCCTTTTTTTTTAATCTAAGGAATGTATTTTAAAAGTTCAGGATTTCTTTGCAAGCAGTAACTATATCATTCCAGTTATTGATACAGATGATTCAGGTTATTATCCATATTTGTGGCTAAAAAATACAAGGATTGGACATAAAAGCAACCGTTCCAGTTTTCTTCACTTAAAAGATACTTTATTGCTCTTACTTAGATGCTCTTTTTGACATTAATCATTAAGAGTTACTTAGATAACTTTAGAAAGGGGAAGTGATAGTGAGGAATAATATATTTTTCAGTATTAATTGCAGAAGAAAGTTTAATCAGGCCAAAGCTACACGTTCTCTTCTTGAGCTTGCAGGAGAAACACCAAGCCATTTTATTTTCCATTACTATTTTATTCAGGTAAGAATTTCTAGTAAATACTTCCCCTCTCCATTGTGCTGTCCAAAACACAGTTCTTTGCACACGCACACACGCACACACACAAACACACAAAAACTAACAAAAAATCCGAAAAACCAAACCCACAACCAAAACAAAACAGAGTGCATTATGACTGGAACAGTGGGGATTGTCCAAATTATGGATTCAGCAGTCCTTCCTTCCTCTTTTGCTCCTGTCACGTGATGTGTAACACATATAACAGTGTTATATCACACCTACATAACGGAGTTCTGGAAGCTCATTTCTAGGATTACTCAAAATAAATTAAAAGGCATAATTCTGAATGCCTAAGAAGAACATAAATAGTGATATTTCTGATGAACTGCTATTTCTGCCTTTTTGATGTCTGTTGCATATGTTTTGTTGTGTTTGAAATGGTGGGTAAGAAAGCTAATCAGTACATTTTAAGAGAGATGCACAGGACCATCTCTTGTTTTATATACAGGTATTTGCAAGAGCTGTTGAAACAGAAGTTGACCCCTTAAAGGGAAAGTTTGCATTGAATCATTGTGTATTTGCAAAAGTTATAAAGTCCTGTATTTATTTTTCTAATCCTGAAAGCACATATGTTCTAGTAGAGTAATCAAAAATTAGAGCTTTTTCCAAGGTTAACGTTCCAGGAAAATATATAGGCTTTCTATAAGGAGACTTTCAAATGTCTTCAATGTAAATGTCATGCCAGGTTGATTTCTTTCATTGTTGCTGAAAGTACGATGCATACAAAGACACCAAATAATTTCCTGATCTTTTTTCACCTTCCAATCTGAAAATATATTCAGTCTCTGTTGTATTTTCTATTCAGTTTCTTCCTGACACGATGATTTCCTTGGGAGCTCGAGAAAGTAACTTGTTAAGTCTTGGTAAATTAATGTGTAGAAGCTTTAGTTTTTTCCTTTCACAGTGCAGAAAGGCTCAAGCAGTTGATGGAACCCTTTCTATTCTGCCTTGTGCTGGAAAGGGGCTGTGTTTGGTGGGTGGGAAGTCTTCCAATAGGCTGTTGAAGCATGAGGACTGGTAGTAAACTCTGTCCATTGGCCTCAGGGCCTCAACTGCATTTATAGATTTCTGCCCAAGATTCAGCTGTGAGCTGCTCAATAATTTCTAGTAGCTAAAAATTCCTAACAACAAAGACAGAAGGTCCCAGTGTCCAGCAATATCACAGAAACCCCTTTTAAAGAAAAGAACTGAATTTGAGTATTTTGACTAACCAGAATAATAATGAGTAGTAATAATAATGAATCATTGCGAGCCTTTAGTCACATTGGCCTGTTTAGGGAGAACAGGAAAATGTAATTTCAGTAATCTCCATATATCTACTGTCAGTGAAATTAATACTTTTCCTTCTGTGGCAAAATATTTGTTCCAAATGATAAAGGAAAAAGTAAACCCTGTAAAGCACATGGTAATGAACTGTGAGTGGTTAGCTAGAATCACAAATTATTTCATCCCTCAACAGGAAAACTGCAGAAAAACTGCATCAAAGAATTTATGGACTTTTTCTGATGTTTTTTAAGTTCTTTTGGCTCACAAAGTAGCCCTAATCCTACAAGGCTGCTGGATCATTTGAGTAATTTGAAACAAATGAAAGATCGGTAAATGTCAAAAAAAAGGGCAGAAATATTGATAGTTACATTGTCTCGTACATGTCTCTTTTCACCCATATAGTTATTTTTTTAAAAAAGTAAGGAGATGGAGGGATGCCAGCTCACTTATCCTCTATCCTTCCTAGCTCCAGGCTATGAATGAGAAAAGGTTACACCTGTCAGCTGGAAGATGTACTCTGGGGAGAATGATTTTCAAACCATTCACAGGTCACTTTAAGACATGTAATTATACAAAAACCTCTAAAATCTAAAAATTGAAATGTAAAAGTTTTTAAATAATAGCAGATGCAAGTCCTTTAAAGCACTTAACTATTCTGTGTGAACTTTCAGTTGTAATGATTCTAATGTCCCTTTCATTGACTGATAAAAGGTTTTTTCCTTAGTCATGTAGATTATGCTGTATACCAAAGTAATTTATTTTTATTCATTGAGTCTAGGTTCACAGAGATTCGAATTATCATTCTGTTTTCTGTTACATAGTCAGCTCCAGTAACTGACTGTTTTAAAAGTAAGCCACAGGAAATCTGAATTTTTACAGAAAAAATACATGGGGTATGGGATGCTGGTGTCTTCTCTCGCATGTCAGACCTTCCGTCTTTTTTACTTTCTGCCAAGAGCTGGAAGGCAATGATGGCAAGGTCCTCAGATTAATTAAAGAGGTAATAGGTGCAGAACTGATAAAACACTCCCCAGCACTAGATACTGGATGTGACATACTTTGGTAGTAATTGCAAATGCAAACCTGTTTCATCCTTGATGGTTTTGTTTCAATGTTTGCTTCCTCTGATATTGCACATGTTAAACTAGATAGACAGACTTTGTAACCAACTCCCCCAAGTGTGTTACCAGCTATATTTCACTAATCATTCAAATTAAAATGATGCATACATTACGGACTTAGCTGTCTTTTGCATTGTTTTCTTTTACTGATCTTTTTTATACCTCTAGTTGACACAGATATGCTTTCAGACTAATTAAGGAAATCTGCTTTGACTCAGCATGAAAAGGAGGGCAAAAATAAGGGCAGAAAGATGAAAATAGTATCCCATATTAGATAGCTCTTATGTAAAATAAATGCAGTGAGAATGAATTGGTGTGTTCCGTGGACCATAGGAGATTCCCTTGGAGCATCTCAGATACCCAGCCTTAATTTGGGAAAGCAGCAGTATGCCGCAGGTTTAGGTAGACATTCATCTGCATCCCTGCATACTCAGGGAAGGACACTGAATAAACAAGTTCTTGTTCACCACTAGCAATGTAGGGTTTATTCATTTCACAAGTGTAGCCAAACCTCAACAAGCATCAAAACTCTTTATTTTTTGTTTTGTAGTGTTTTGACTTGTACGTTCAATATTTCAGAGTATTTACTTCTGAAAATAAGCAGAAATTTATAGAACTTGAAAAGGACAGAGTGAAATAAAATGCTAACTTGTAACATGTTGATTAAAATTATTGCTTGGATCTCAAAAAAAAAAAAACTGCAACCGAATCAGAAATGCAGGCAAATTTTCTTTTATAGAGTGAAGTGCCTCATATGCAAGACTGGCTTTATGGTTTGATTATTGTCTACTGAGCACATGGTACAAATTATTTCAGTAACCCCCTCATAAAGTAAAGCTCAAGTACTTTTCATATTAAATGAACTTATAGCTAAACAATTGATATCTCCTGTTGAAGAGCCACCCCCAGACATTAAAGTGTTTGTCAGTTCACATTAATTTCCATATTATCATTAGGATATATCTTCTAGGGATGAAACTAAGCTGCAGTGTGACTGCTTCTGTAGAGAGAGACCCACTCAGTCTAATTCTCACATGGGTCGCTGCTGTTGGTACAACTGTAGTGGCCACTTGAGCCGTGGCTGTGGATGTGGCCTTGCAAACTAACTGGTTGCAGTCTCCTGGATATTGCCCAAGATCTGTCCTGCATCTAGCCCAAACGAGTGGAAGAAAGAGAGAATTAATATATCTATATGTACATTCTATGTATACAAATACATAAGACACATAAATAATGCATAAATATACATCTAAATGTTTATATTTACATATCTGCATATATATTCTATTACAACAATTTATAAGCAAGCATTTATGTGTATTTAGACTTGCTTTTTAAGCAAGTCTACATCAGAAGCCTGCAAGTCTGTCTGCAAATGAATATTGGGACAAGCTATAGCTTCTTACTTTGAAATGAAATGCATAGATCAAATTTTATACTCTAGTACAAAGAGAAAGCTGATTTCATCTTCTTGATAATTCCTTTCTTTTTCTCTTCATGTTAGTTAAGTACAAGATGATTTTTTGAGAAAATAATTTTTGGGGAGCTGGTAAACGTATCTGAGAGACAAAATGAATCAAAAGCACCCTCCCAGAAATATTTGTGAGTACTTTTCTCATGAAAGATGTAACATAAGATATCAAAAAAATCATGAGAAAGTAAATAAGCTTCCCAGGACTGTATTCACACTTGACATAACCAATTCTACCTTAAAAATATGTGTTACATTATCACCAAAACAGATTTCCGACACCTAAGGGACCAAAAAGGCAAATCAAAAGAATGTCCAGAAAAATGACCTGGTCAAAATGTTTCTAAAATTTGAAAGTGGTAAACAGAAAGGCATTGTCACTGCCAAAAGTATGTCTGAGGAATTTTAAAAATGCTAGTTTATATATGCTTTCTGTGCCTCCTGTACATACTACTCAAAATTCATGTGTGCTTCTTTTAAGAGGTGTGGTTCTTCTGATCAGTGAACAAAACTGCCAGGTGTTCCCAGGATACATCATTAGGACTTTTTCCAGTGCCATTCTTTTCCCTCTTAGCATTTTTTTAGTTGGAGTTTCGACATTTTTTGCATTCATCATGGCAACCCCTAATGTAAGCTATTGACTCCTATGATGTCAAGATACCTGGTACCTGTCACCTGGTAACTTTGGTTGCTTAGATATCAGCTATATTGGAAACTAGTGGAATCAAACAAAAAAACCCCAAAAAATAAAAGGGTTGATTGCATGTTGTAGGTCCTACAAATTACTTCTCTCAAATCTGAATTGTCTGGGACCTGATTGGGACAAGCACCACATTAATTTGGCCAGTAGTTCATAAGTAATAAACAGGAGGTTTTATGAATTTTATATATTGATAAGCACATTGCATCTGACATTGACTGCATGCGTCTCGCTATAAAAAATCACAGTAGCTCTCAGAGCCTATGTTCTGGTGATCTTAATTTTGTTGTGCCAGCAGACAAAGATAGTAAGCATCTACAAATAGAATACTTAAGCAGTTTGAGTTCAGTTGGATAACTGTATTTAGTAAACATTTTTATCATATACTGTCTGACATAATTTACGGGTTCCTATTCAGGGTTATCTTTGTAGAACTATGTATGAGGAAAGCTCTGGAGATAGCAAAACTAGCACGACAAAGAACTTTATTATCTCATTGAGGAAGTGTTGCTAGGAGAGGCTAGTGAGATCACAAGAAAACCATTGTAGAAGTTAATACAGTCTGTCAATGCATAAATGTATTGTAGTGTGTAAAGAAGAAAAGGAAACTGTGTACATTTAATTTGTAATGTGTAAATATTTTCATTTTCCATGCTATTTTCAATCTCTTCCAAAGCTTTGAAAGATAAACTTCCCATAAGCAACTAGGATTTCTTGTTTGCTCCCTGGAAAATAAATTATTTATGGATTGAAACAGTAGGATGGGCAATCACATGTAAATAAGTTTTCTGAAGCTTCTGAGGAAAAAAGTAGGAATAATTACAAAGAAGTGTGGTGGTAGATTTGTTAACATCCTGTGTTGTTTAGATTTAAGTGTTTTAGTTTTTACAGAAAAAGATGTCTCAACAGGTGTCATGGTGGGGATTTCTTGGACAATAGAAACCAACAAAAATCCCCAAAACTTTAGAGAAGCATTTCCTTTACTTTTAGTAATTCTTCTGTTGAGGGAATTAGTATAGTAATTGTTCTTATCCAAAAGAGCAAAAAGTTTAAGATAATATAAATAAAATAGTCTATGTCTGGATCTTAACGTTTCTGTATCTTTCAGGAATAAGTAAATAATTTATATAACAGACAGCTTAACAGATGCCATTAGTATTTAAATAATATCTAGAAGATATCTGCACTGTGTTTAGGAAGACTTATTACTATATGATTTTTTGTAATTTTTTTTTTCTGTAAGAACTTTTGTTGTACTCCTAAATATGTAAGTACAACTAATGTCTTGGGATGTGCTCTGACTTGCAGTGTACTTAAGGTAGGTAATGTCCAAATTATATTGTCTGGGCTAAAATAGCCCAAATAATGAAGGTTTTATTTAGGCTAGTCTTTCAGGTGCTTTTACCAGACTCTTAAAATGATGTGTAAATTACATGGCTTACTATAAATCCTGTAAATCTCCCTTTCTCAGCTGATCATGAAGTGCATTTCCTAGTTGTTTTCTCCTTTTTTCTTGATAAAGGGCACTAGGCCCAGCATAGAAACCCACACTAAAAGTATTCCTTTCTGTGACCATTGGCATCATCACTGCACATACCAGTTCAAAGTCGATGCTGTCTTCGCTATAATTTTCTTGGTGTCTTCCAGTCATGCCACTGCATTTATTGGTCTTTAAATAAAGACCAATAAATGCAGTGGTTTCTCTGTATCTGAGAATGGGGGTAGCCATTTCATAGGTCTGAGGCTGAAAGGATGCTTCCCTCACTAGCCTTTTCCCTTAACATTTTCCACCCACAGGGTTCTGCATAGCAATTTGTCCAGAGACAGTATGGTCATGGGCCATGATGAGAAGGAGGATGTTGTTGTAGATGGGATAGATTCACTCTCAGTTTTTAAGAAGACTGTGACAAACAGAACCAAGCAGAAGGACATAGATGGTTTTCAGGTAATACATGCAGAGAAGTAAAATTATTTTTTATTACAGAAGAGTAGTTATCTGGTTGTGAATGGGGAGAACAGCGACATTGATTCTTCGGCTTTTGGGACTTAGTACTGGTGCTGTAGAAGGAAGAGAATGTCATGGTGATGCTGCCAAAGTACTGAAAAGGAGAAGGGATGTGAGTGAACAAAATGGTCTCCTGCAAATTGTCTGAGCTCTAGCTCCGTAATAATGACTAATAAGGTCAGGGGTTGTTTACTATGAGGTTATTGGCAAGGTATGGTGTAACGCAGTGATTTTATAATGATGAATTAAATATAGAGAAATGAATGGACAGCCTTGCTATCAAAAATAGTACAGACCATAGGATTAAAAACTAGACAGTTCAGGATAGGAATCTGTAATTAGTAGGCACTTTTTTTTTTCAGTGACTGGCCTTTTTTCTCTTGCTGCTCACTTCTTCATGTGTACAATAATGGTTTGCTATTATGGATTTTTGGAGGAGGTAGCAAGAGGAACAGCTGTTTTTTTAATGCAGGCGTTGTTACCTAATGAATTTTCCACTTAGCAAGTTTAACCATAATTTTTAATTTGAACAAACTCTTTATTAATGTGGAAAGGTGCAAAATATTTTCATAGATTTTGCTCTTTAGCACAGGTATTGTAAAGAAAAAAAGCAGTCCTTTCTTCCTTGATAGAATGTTGGTGAAATGAGAGTGGATGTCACATGGTTGTATGACTTGGAATGAATTGAATTGTGTGGGTTGACAACTGAGTGACAGAGATGCTGGAGAAATTCAGGTATACTCAATAAATCACTTCCTGGTTTTGTAAGCAATCATCCTGGGATTGGTTGGGATGGAGTTAATTTTCTTCTTAGTGTTGTTTTGGATTTGGTATGAGAATAATATTGAGTAACACAGCGGTGTTTCAGTTGTTGCTGGGTGGTGCTTACCCTAAGCCGGGGACTTTTCAGCTTCCTCTGCTTTACCAGTGAGGAAGTGCATAAGAAGCCATGAGGGCGCAAAACCAGGAGAGATGACCCAGTCTGGCTAAAGGGATATTCCACACCATAAATTCATGTGCAATAAACTGGGGGGAGTTGGGTGGGAGCTGCTGATTTGTCTTGTGGACAGGCGGGACATCAGTCAGCAGGTGGTGAGCAATTGAATTGTGTATCACTTGTCTTCGTGGGCTTTATTTCTCTCTTTTTTTTTGTAGTCTCCCTTTTATTACAATTGATTTTGTTATTGGCATTATTACTATTGTAATATTTTAATTTTATTCAGGTTTTTCCTTTTTTTCTCCAGTTCTCCTACCCCACCCACTGTGTGTGGGGGGGTGATGGAGCAACTGCATGTTATGTAGTTGCTGACTGGGATTAAACCACAACAGCCTGATATTGTCAATGTTTATGAATTGCAACCTAGAGGTAAAGAAAAAAACCATACTGCTCTTCATGTCTACAGTGCTCAGCATTGTGTTTTACTGTATTCAGAATCTAAGTTTGAGGAACAACTGTTTTCTGACAACAAATACTATTTGTGTTATCTCTTTTGTATTATTATCATTATTACTTTTAAAGGTTATGTTAGTTGTACCACGTTCATCCTGTTCTTGAGAATTAAGCTGCATTCAAGAGTAATACTGTCTTATTTTGGTGGTTTTTATGAGGTAATAACATACAGGAATCATTAGCCCAAATGTAATTGAAGCTTGAAACTGTGACAGCTGAGAAAGTGTTGTGTGTTTTTACTGATATGAAGATTGTCTTCAGTTTAAAAATAAGCTGCTAACAGATGTTTAGAACACTCTTCTTTTTCATTAACAATGTGAGTCAAACCCTGAATAACTGACTAGGAAAAAAACTGCCTGCTAAGCCAGTGGTATCACAGATTTGTTATACCATGTTTGCGAGACAATTGGGTTACACTGGGTCACTGTAACAAGTCTGAGTGTTAAATAAATTTCCCTAAATATTTTATCTTTTCTCATTGAGTGGTGGGGGAAAGAAACTAAAAGGGTTTACATTACATCAAATTCAGATTCCTTTTTTTTTGTCTGACAGTGAAATTCCGTCCTACCCTTTGGCAATCTTTATCAGCTTAAATTGTTCAAGTCCATAAGAAATAAGAGGAAATGTGAATGAGGGGCTAGATTCACAAAACTAATGGCAAAGAAGTGATAGTCCTCTTCCTTGAAGTATGTACCTCTGGGTGTAAACCACCAAAACTGGATGAGGAAGTTGTTATTCTTTTCCTCAGGAGGTGTGAATTTAATCCTTTAACCCAAATTATTGTCCCAGCTATCAGGTAAGTATTCTAAGATCTCTTTTTTTGATGCTGCTGCTTTATCTTGCCTTATAAATAAAGTTAGGAAAACTCAGTAAGTCAGTGAACCTCAGCATTAGATTGCAGCATTATTAGTGTTTCATACAAATTGAAACAGTTTCACAAAAAGGCACGTGAAAGATTCAAATCAGAATTTTATATAGTATTTCAGTGACTAGAAAACTTGTCAGGTGGGGAACTTCTGCTGACTTCAGTTTCTGTTTAATTTATGAGCAAGTATTAAGAGTCCAGATTTCACAAGGGGTGTAAATAATGTGAATTCAAAGACACCAAAGCTAACCCATTTACTCCAGCATAGAACCATTTATGTATTATGTATACATAATAAAGCGCATCTATAAAAGATCAAGTTTCAAAATAACATTGTTTTTTGAGCTCCTGCTTACATGAAAAATGGAATGATAATTTAAAGTTATGTTTTGTTTATTAACTTGTCTATTTAAAGTAACACTTTTATAACTTTGCCCTTCTTTTCTTTTTAACAGCACCTTCAGGCTTGAAGGAATGTCTATATTTGGAGGCACATCAATTAATTCGCATATCAGATCCATCATTGTGACTTCTTGCAGACCAGATCTGAGAAGTAACCAGGAACCTGACCCTTAGTGGAGAATGGAAAAACCCTTCAAGTCAGAGCACAACTGATCACTAGTGTAATCTGCATTGAATCATCTTTCTCAGATCTGGCGGCTACAAGCTGGGTCCTGGCAAAAGCCACAGCCTTAAATTCCATTCAGTGGGAAAGAAGGATAAGAGAACTAAATGTCTTGCCCTGTTGCAGAAACTGCTGTCTCCAAGCCTGACACCAGAGTTCTGTGCTGACCAACCAGAGTACCAAATGAGTTTTTTATGGGTACAGCCAGCATCAACAAATACTTCAAAATGTAGCCAAAAGGAGAAACAAAGCACTTACGTAATTTCAGAAAATGAATACATTTATTGTAACAGAGGAATGTTACTGTCTGTGGGGAAGAACACCTCTGTCATCCCTTGTATATATTCAAAGCCATACAGGAACAGGGCATAAGTGAAGTTCAGTCACTTAAAAGGACGCTGTCTCCTGTCCTCCACCCAACTTTGAGGAAGTTCCGCTCTTAGAGATTGCATCTTGATGCACTTCTAGTATTTGCACTGTCACTTCCATTCAGGGTAATGATGTGTGCCACCATTTGCACAGATGGCCCCAGGAGATTTTTGACCATAACAAGCTATACTTTGCCAGGGCTCCAAAAGGAATTAAAAAGTTAGAGCTGAAGAAAGACAGTTATGCTCTCTTTCACTATGGGGATCTCTTCACAGAAAGGACTATGGTCCTTTCTTAGGATGAAATAAATACATGCATATACATACATATATACATATGTATATATATGAAAAAGCAGAAACATGATAAGGTGTATTTAAAAAGGGGATACAATCTTTTTTAATAGCATCCATTTTTTTTTATCATATTAGCAGCCAAGAAATTTAGTCTATTGAATTATACATCAAAAAATGTTCCTATTGAACATTGACATTTAGTCCCAGTTACTGCTAAAGAAGTCATTTGTAATATGTACTTGACATAAAATTTTTCTAGCCATTTGTCTATACTTCGTGGAGAAATCTAGACAAGCAACATTTTCAGTTTATTTTTCTAAATAAATATGTTGTTTGTATTATTTGCAGTCACTCATTTTGGCTGGTTTTCATTATCTCCAAAAGTGATTTAAAGACAGAACCAAAACACAGGAATTGTTTGTTCTTTGTTAAGCTGTAATGATTTGCTGAATGAAAGCTTTAATATAAATACTGTAATTTGTAAAATGATGAAGTATATTTATATAGGCAAATATGTATGGAAAACAAAAGGAGGTATTTTAACTCTTAATTTCAGAACATAGTTTATTTTAATATCCACAGGATGAAATTAAATATATAATGGGATAGGGTTTTTATTATCAGTAAGTTTTAGTAAGTGAAAATTTGGATGTTTAAGAATGAAATGAATGTAGTCAAATAATGGTGGTTTCCCAAATTATACAGAGACCTTTTGCCACCTGTCTCATTTTACTCAAAAACTGGTTTAGTCATTTGGGGGGTTGGGTTTTTCTGGGGTGCGTGTGTGCTAAGGTTTTTGTTTGGTGTTTTGTTTGTTTTGGCATACTGACAAGATCTTGAATTTGATACTATTTCTCTAATTTGAAAAGCTACAGAATAATAGGTTGTTTCTTGGAACAATCTACAGTTTACAGTTAAGAATAGTCATTGTTATCCATCTAATGCAGTGTTTTGTTGTAGAGTTATTGAACATTTCAATGCTAGAGCTGTTTTGAATAAAAATATTTTTTCCTTTTTTCTCTTAGTCCATTAGCCTATGTGTAATTTTAAGAGAAAACTAGTGCATTTGGTTCCCACTTCACTTAAATCATTCATCTTAAATCCAGTTATATGTATCTGATTTATAAAGTTGAGTAGGCTTTTCTTTCAGATCATTGCTTTATGGAACGATTTAAGTGCTCACTAACAGAAAAATTACATTTCAACAACAAAAATTAATAAAAAAATTCTGTGGGTTAACTTTGTGAAGGGCAGATATCCTAAAAATTTGTTGTTCTGCTCTAATGTGCTAACAAGTGTTATGCGTGTATGTTCGTGTGTGTGTGCACGCATGGCACCCTTACCTGCTCATGAATGAAATGCCAACTCTGCTGAAGTAAGTGCCACAAGTCCTGTTACTGCAAAAGATGCTCATGTTACTGTATTTCTTGGTGAAAGACCTGAGCTCTGTCTTTGCTTGTGACTCTGAAGCCATAAACAGCTTTTGAAGTTTGTCAGGAAATCGGAAAATTAAATAAGTTTATGTTAGATTCCCTCATTTGGTAAAAATAGCGATGATCTTATGATTTGACTCTTTTCATGAAAGTTAGTGGTCAATTTCCTTTGGTGCAATGGATAAATGAAAACTTTGTATTTGTTAAAGAATGATGACTGTGTTTTGTTCACACACAATTTAGCTTTTGGCTTATAGTGTTCTTACTGTGATGTCATTTCTGTGTCATTAGAATAACTTATTTGGACACACAACAGGCATTGGCTTGGTTTTCCTCCCTTTTTGGATAAACTGTATTTTAAAATTGGAGAGCTTGTTCTTTGAGAGAAGTGTTCAGTTGTTTAAGGAAGGGACAACATTATTGAAACAATTAGAAAATTTCAGAATGATAATTTGAACACTTTAATTATTGCCTAATAATAATGCTTGGAAAAGCTCTTATTTTTGTGAACAAAATGCATTCATCTGTATCTGAAAATAGCCCAATAAAAATCCAGTGGAATTAATTGTTACTACTTGCAAATACTTTTCTGCTATGCTGAGTTCTAAATCAGCTTGTGTGTAAAAATTTTGTTGCACAAAACCCACCTGAAACAATGCACAGTTTTCTTCAGAAAAAATATATGACATATGAAAAATAATTACTTGGTCCCAGGAGTGGTTTTATATAATGTGTGCAATGCAAAAATGATGAACAGATACCAACATGTTGGTATAATTTAAGTGACAAATGTAATTGGAAGATAACACTGCAAACCCTAGTTCTCATCAATCACATGCTGTTATTTGCACCTTTTCTTTACTGGGACTTCATGCTGGAAAGTAAATTTCAGTGTGTGTTCACACTCATTCGATGTCATGTACCATGCCTTATTTTACTACCAGTGTCACTGGGAGAAATCCACGTTGCTTGATTTTTGTAGATTTAAATTAAATCTTTAGATAAGTGTTCAATATTGGATATAAATTGAGATGATATCTGTGTATTGTGCAGAAACTCCCATGACACAACATTTCAACACACAATTTCAGAAATTGTTGGCAAATAATTAACACTGAAATGCTTTTTCATAGTTTAAAACCAGAGGAAACAATTGGATTATCTCATTAAACAGCAAAAAAACTGTGTTATTTCCATTATGTTCATCCAAGCATACTGACAGGACCAGCAGAATTTTTTCAACTTACAGTGACGGATGGGTCCTTTTGTAGGTTTATGTGTCATGCATTTAAGGAGTGCCTACAGAAATAGTTCTAGAGTAATCCTGCATTGTTTCATTAGCTGGCATCTGAAAAGCCACCTGAAGCGGCCAATAGGCTTGAAATGGTGAGGTGTGTGAAACAAAATGCTGACAGTTCTGGACGTGTCTACAAGACATGATTTCCGCACTTGAATTTTTAACAGACAAGGATTACCATCATTCATGAGGAAAATAGGGGTATTTTAAAATAGCTCTTTTGTGGAGTGGAAGAAAAGGATTACAAAAACCTGGTGATCACCAGGATCTTATGAAAGTGTCCCTCTCCTGATACGGTTGCCCCAAGTGCCACATGTTGTGAGTATCCCCAAGGGACAGATTTTTTTCTCTGATCAGTGATGTGCTGGGTACATAGCAAGGCAATGATGCTGTTAATAAAACCTGACCACAAGATAGTGGTCGGATATTGTCTAAGGAGGGGTGGATGAAGGACAGCCATCACTCTGCCCTGGAGCTCCCCTGAAGGCAGGAGGCTGTTAATAAGACTGGATCTTAGAGAGAAAATTAGGTTGGACAGAGTGACACATACTTTGCAGTAAGATTACTTAGAGGACTGCTGAGACTAAATTAGTAATTTTTGTGGACTGGACAGTTAAAAGATGAGAGAGGAAGCAAAAGCCAGGTGGATGTTGTTCAAATTACTTCTCTCTCTAGATTCAGTATCCTTGCAGGGCTGCTAAGAAGCCATGAAATCTCCCCACAGCTGGGGTGAACTTCAGAAAGGACAGTTATAAACAAGAGCTTCAGGAGAATCTGGAAGGAATACTAAGAGGGTCACTAAGAGGGTCAAGTCATGGCAGATGGCACAGAGACTATTTAAGGTATTATTGAAGGCAGAGAACAAATACATTCTGCTTAGCTAGAAAGGCTTGAGAAAGGGTAAAAGGGAAACCACATGGCTAATCAGCAGGGTATCAGGCTACTGAGGGCAAGACATCCTTCAGATTGATGGAGATTTTTAAAGAAAATGTGAGGACTGTAAGCTTCTTAAGACTAAATGTAAATTAAAAAAAAACAGCAAACCCACATCAAGGTTAATCAAAATAATTCCAAGATACTTAAGAGATTTCTCAACTGAAATAGTTGAAAGAAACAAGGATTAAGAAATTCTGTTTCTACAAAAGAGCAGAGGCAAGTCTGAGAGACTGTCTGTACTGCTGAAAGATAATCAAGGAAAAGAGAAGCACTTAGAAGAAGCTATAGGAACAAAATTGTAACGCTTTAATTCTGCTTGTGCTGTAGAAGGACTTTTGTAGATTCTGACACCTTAATTTTTGTGGGGGAGCTCATATGAAGTCATACTTTTTCAGTTCGAGGTGGTACAAAACAAAATGAAGGGATGTACACTTAAGTTTTTTAAAGACACTCAGGGATGAAATAGCCCAATGGTACCTGTGATGCATTCTTTAAAGCTATTTTGATAGCTTTTGAGATGTGAGATTATGGCAACTATGTTGCCAGTTTTAGATTGAAAGAGTTTAGGCCATTAAATCAGTACTGGGCAAAATGGTTCAAACCATAATAAATACCTTTTTAAAAAGAACTAGAATGCATCTAACAGTGTCAATATTACCAAACACTGCAGGAAAGTGCACAGATGGCTAAGAGAAAACACAGAGGAAACTGCAGCTGGCTAAGAGGAAAGTTCCTGCATTCATAAAAGATTGTAAAATATTGGAGAAGATACGAATTTTTTGGTCAGTTTTCACAGGGTTACAGAGCCCAAGAGTGAAGTTCTATGGGACATATACTGGGGTCCATGTGTCTCAAAATATATTTGAACATGTGAATATGCTGGAAAAGTAGTGTATCATTATTTGGTAAATTTGGTGATCATACTAAGTTATTAAAAGTGTTAAATAGGAGTGGCCTGAATGTCTGGTTATTAAAATTTAAAATTAAATTCAGTGAAGATAAATGTAAACTGATATGAAAACACTTTTATTTTTTACATATTTCACTTAGCATTATATTTAGCAGTTAAATCTTTCTATGAAAATTTTGGTCTTGTGCTTAGGAGGTCAGAAAAAATGCAAGTACGCAGCTAACAATTATTAGGAAAGCAGCAGAGAAAATAAGAGAACATTAAATACATAATTGTATCAATCAATAGATATGCAGTAAGCCATGATATTTAACTTTTTAAATACTATATCCAGTTCCATGACTGGAAAACAAACAAACTAAAAAAACCTGAAGAAGCTTCAGAGAATGAATGAAATGAATGAAAATGTAGAAAAATTAAATGGTACAATTAGATTTGTCAATGAAGTGACAGCAGGCAATGATTCTTCTGCTCAACAAAGGTGAGAGAGAAGTAGGGTGACAAGATCATGAATGGCATCAAGTGTGCAGGGGTAGGGAACATCAAACAAAGTTAGCCACTGGGAAGCTCAAAAATAACACAAAAGTGTTTATTTAAGCAGTATGGAGGGAAGCTATGGAACTCTTTTCACTCAACACATTGCATATGCTGAAAGTTTATGGGACTTAGGGGCTGTGAAAAGAAAAGCAAAAATAGTAATTGAGAGTTGTGAAATTAAGTGATCCTGATTTTGCCTCAGTGAAGATCCATTGGTGTCAGGGTGAGTATCATGAAGATTAATTTCTACATGTGTGTTCTGGATCACTGTCAGCTGCTTTTGTGCCCAGGTATTCCACTTACATAAACTGAAACCAGTGGGCAGAAAATTCTGCTTTTGCAATGTGTATTGTGTACTTTATAGAGGCACAAGCAAATTAGCAAAATCAGCCAAGAGTTTTCATATGGAAAGCAGAAAAAAAAAAAAATCCATGACAGGTAAGGGATGATGTTCTGGAAGTTATGTCATTATTAAAAATTCATCGATGTATTAGTTCAGTAACTTGTTACATTGAGGTTTAGCTACTGAGATTTAAATAGGCATGTGTAGTAATTAAGAAGACTAATGTCAAGTGAGAGATTAATGTTTCAGCAAGTAAAACATCCCAAATTAAAAAAACCTGCAATCTTTTGACTAATGCTGATTACATATTTCTTTAAAATAAGCTTATGTGTCTGTTTGTTTGTTTCCTTACCTTTATCACTGGAGTAAATATCCTTTACCAATAAATATGGTTGCATTGCAAGTTGGGAATGGAAACCATCTGCATAATCAATATGAGAAGCTTAGAATTTGAGAATCTGAGCCCCATGTTTATTGGCCAAGCTCCCTTTGAATTACCTACATTTGAATAACTGGAGAGTTTTTACACACTTCCACCAAACTGACAGCAATTGGGCATATGACAAACACATTATTTATATTGGAGACTTTGACACTTTATTTTGTTAGAAAGATTGATACCTAGAATGTATTACTAGAAGACCTAGTCAATAGAATTTAAAACTTTTGAAAACTAAATTGCTAGACCATCTAAGATTATAAATGAACCAAAATCTATATGTAATGTGGAATGCAATAGAATTTATTTGATTTAGCCTATTATTTGTTTCCATTTAAACAAATTTTACAATAGCAATAAATAGATTGTGGGAAAATAATTGTATAATAAGATCTTTTTCCTAGAGAAAAATGTTTTTAAGTTGTTGTAGCTACAAAAGTGAGTAAATTTCTGTTTATAATAAATCAGTGAGCAAAATATTTATTACTTATTTATTATATCTGAGTATCACTCAGTTGTGGTAGCATTGATGAAATAGGACAATACATTTGGTTTTAAAATTGTTTTTCATCTACCTATTTTTAGAACAAATGCTTGCTTTCTCACCAGTTTCTCTATAATGCTCTCTGCTTTCATATTGCTAAAAGAGACCTCTGCTTAGCTCATTCCTCTGTTTTCAAACTACAGTTGTCACTGTGATATTATAAAACTAACTTAATTAATCTGCTGGGAATTTGTTTCTGTTGATCATATGCCCTCTTGTTTTCACTGAGAAGGAGGTATTGCAGGATGGTCTTGTTTTAACAGACTTATTTTAATTCAGTAACTTGTACTGATTTTGTCTTATGTAAAAGTAAATGCTTGGTATTTGTGTGCAAAAGCTAACTAAAGACACCATCTTTGCTATTGGCTGTTTAAACAGAGTTTTCTAAAAAGAAGTTAATTTAGAATATCTTGAAAATGGATGAGAAGTATTTCCATCTGCCTAGTTATGGCTTTGTTCTATTTGAACTAACAATGTGATGTTTTGAGTGGAATGAATTGAACTGAATGAAATCCCTAGACTTTTTCTACTTTGCAAAATTTTCACTTTTCTGACATTGTAGAGGATCCTACCTCACACTTAAACAAGTCTTTAATTAGGATTTAAAATTTCTTCCTTTTTTTATTGTATGCAAATAAGAGAGCAAACAATGAGAAAATGTAGAGTAGCAAAAGGGAGATCTTTATAAAAATAAAACCAAAAAAGTAAGCAAATTCAGTTTTATTTTGGAAAGATACAGTCACAAATGAACTGAAAATGCATTATAAGACATAGCTAAAAGATCTAAATTGTGACATGAAAAAGGAGAGGTCACACTGAGCATTAGGTTCCTGGAACTGATGCCTGCAGAATATGCATTAATATACGGTAAAATATATACCATAATTTTGCCTTCAAACTTTTGCAGTTAGGGTAGATTAATCTAAGCAATGCTTAAAATTGCTGGTTAGGAGGTCTTTCTGGTTAAAATCTGTTCTGGTTTCACTTTAGAGGTGATCAACCAAAGCTTTGACTTCATAACCTTCTCTGATGGTGCATCCACACTTTATATGGATATCCTGGTATTCTATCATGAAAACATTTTTCCATACATACAACCTGATCTATCCAGCTTGCTGTTCAAGGCCACTGTCCCTTCTATAATCCCTTTTATACTGTTTTCTTCTGCTGCAAGGAGTTTATCTCTGCTTCTTCCAATATGGTCCCTAGATTTAACTTTGCTGGGCTAAAAACAGCTCGTCTCACTCAACCTCCCCACGTCAGTCATGTTCTTTAGGTCCCTTGTAGTCTCTGCTGCAGGTTCTGCACAGTTCATCCAGCTCAGGACAAGAGTACATTGTTGGCCTTGTGGTCAGCCATCTCCCTCGACTCATTTCAGCCTGGGTCCCTGCAGCTCATCCAGTCACTCTCCATCATCCACACCTACTCTAACCTAGGTGCAGAGCTTGGCCCTTCTGCCTCTTAAGCATAATGAGGCTCCTCTAAGGAAAATCCATAAGCTTGGCCAGATCCTACCAAACTGAATTTTTGTCATTCATTATGTCATTCATTTTGGCATTCATTTTGTCATTCGTTATGTCAAAATGATGTTCTAACATCATCCAGAAATATGTCAGGTTTGCATTCTATGTCATAATCCAGGTCCCTGATGAAGGGACGCCAGTACTGCTCCCATGTTTCATCATGGAAGTCATTGAGACTGGTAGAGTATGATTTACCTCTGGTAAATCTGTGTGTATTGTTCCTGATTGCCTGATTTTCCATGTGTGTTCGGAAATTAATTCCAAATGAATGCTGTTTATGAACTTTCCAGTGTAAATGTGAGGCTGCTTTTTTTATAGTTCTCTTGATCTCCTTTCCTTTTTAATACAAACATAATATTTGCCTTTTTCCCCTTGTTTGGGACCTTTCTTGATTACTGGTTTTTAATAGGTGATAGTAGCTTTGCATTCACTTCAGTCAGCACCTTCAACACCTTGAAGCCTGTTTGATCTGGCATCCTGTACTTAAGTTCAACATTTTTAAGTTGTCCCAGCCTTCTTGGTCTCTTGTACGCCTGCTTCCAAAACAAGACTGATATGTGCAGAATTTAAAAAGTAGGCTTTAACTGCCAAGACTGAGGTGAAAATGTCATAAATGATTTGAATTAAATAATTCAGCCCTTTCTGTATAATCGATCAGTCAACTGGCTCTCCCATTCAGCAGTATCTGTTTTCTGTGAATTTCCTTCTGATATTAGCATAATTTTAAGAACCCTTCTTGATACATTTATGTCCCTAACTAATTTTAGCTGTCATCAGGTTTTGGTCTTTTTATTCTTAACAGCATGAGCAATACTTTTATAGTTTTCCTTTGATTTCTGTCATTGTTTTCACTTCGCGTATGAATTCTAGCATTTAAGTTCTCTGCGTAGTGGTTCTGGCCTTTGATTGAAATTCCTGGTCTACCTGCATGAAGGGGTGCTTTTCTCCTGAGCTCCAAATAATTTTTCTTTAAAAGTCAGGTAGCTATTCTGGATGCTCCTTGTAGGAGGATCCAAGGGCATTAATCCAGCAATATTCTAAATAAGTCAAAATCTGCTGTCCTGAAGTCGAGAGTCCAAGTCCATTTCACACCTTCTTTTCCTTTCTCCAAATCATGGTCTCATCTTCTCCTGATCACAAGGGCTTTTTCCTTGTTGAGCAGCTGGTCAAACAGAGTATTTCCCTGGATGGCCCCTAAGTTCACATTAGAAATTCATAGGCAGGGCTCTGAAGACCCTTCCACTATTCTTAATGTTTGTATTACCTGTTCAGTAGATGTCCATGTGATCAAAATCCCTCATATGTACTAAGGACTTTGATCAAGGGAGTCCTCTTATTGTCTACTTCAGAGATGTCATCTTAGGCAAGCTGTAACAGATCTCCATCACAGCATCCATGTTGCATCCTCTTGGACCGAGACCTGGAGTGTCTCTACAGACACCTCCTTGGTTTCACACCAGATTTCTCCTCAGTCAGGAATTTCCTTCACATAACACACATCTCTGCTTCTTCTGTACCACCTATCTTCCCTCAGCAGGGTTGTGGAGCAGTCTTGTGATGACAATCAGTTCTACAGGAAGCAGCAGTGCTGTGGAACCGAAGAGGACAAGGAGTAAATGCCATATGTCTCACAGTCTTCATCTTTGGAGGTCTTGATGCATACAGTAACCGGAAAGATTTATTCTTGGTTTTCAAGCACAGAGGCAGGAGCATGACCTAGGTAACCTTTCTATAAATGGGAGAGAAGTTGTCCAATGGGATATGAAGCTGGGAATTTGAGTATTACTAGATTAGTAATCAACTGGGAGCAAGGAACACAGCAAAAGAAGCTGAGTGAGATCCCAAGAATAAATGTGAAAATTACACTTGTGATGTACTAGTCAGGTTTTCAGAGACCTGTGTCCTGCTGATTATGATACCTATGAATAATGTTGAAGAGGCTACCTGAAACAGCTGGATGACTCAGCAGGAAATAATTGGTTGTCGGAGTTTTTAAGTGTATAAAAGTGTTGATCCAGTTACTGCAGAAAGGCTCAAAAAAATTTGAAATTTGCAAACATTAAATAATTCCTGTTATGCTGAATGAAGCTTTGAGACCAAAATAGTCTGTGATGCAAGCAAGCTTAGAAATTCTTTTAATATGTTATCTGAATTTGCTTTTAATTAATTTGTGCTTAACCCATATGCATATGAAAGTAGATGATTATCTGTGTAGACAAAATCAGTATGAAGGGCAGAAAAAAGTTAAATTGCATGGGACTTGACTTCCATTAATCTGGATATTTAGCATGGTGAAAATATGTATGTCCTGCCACTGGTATAAAGATTATTTATTCTCACTTTATTTCTGCTTTCTGTTGATAGTATAATGCTAAAAGATTTACTTAAATTAAAATTCCTTGCCACTATTGTTTTTTCCTAGTCAGTGGCAGATTAAGTCATTAATATGTGTTTGGCTACTTGCAGAATAGCTCCTGAATTAAAAAAGAGTTAGGATTGCTTTTCCTGTGAGGATCTCAGTATAAGTGTGGGTGGGAAAAGAGCTGAGAACAAATAATATTTCTTTCTCATTGTTTGAGATCTATTATGTGAGAAATGGCTATCTTCTGGATATACATCCTTCCACTGGCATGAAGCATGAGCAGATGGGAAGCTGATTTAGATGAGACACTTAACTTTAACTAAAGCTACTTAAGATGAATCCTTCTTTATTCCAGATCATTGAGATAAGTTTTGACCAAAAATGGTCATACTTACAAAAATTCAATAATTTAGGGCTATATTTATGGTGCATAAACTTTAAAGGTAACAGAAACACTGCTTTTTACCAGCAGTTTTGTAACACATAGAGGAAAAACCAATTTTTTGGCCTTGTTGCATTTGCTGTAATCAGAAACCACACTGATACTAGAAAGAAAAGTTTACCTAAGTAAATAGAAGATAACAACTTCCTAGCTTTTCATATTTTTTAAATTCGAACAAGTATTACTGGGTTATCATATCTACTTGCCTACATTAATATTTACTAGGTCTTCTTTTTAGAACCTACCCTAGCAACCAGTATATTTTTCTTTTGGGGGGATCATACTGACAAAGCAGACACATGGGCAGATGCATTTACTCAGAATATGTAATTTAAACATGAACATTTCTAAGCTAAAAGATATCTTCAAATTTTTTTCAGGCTCCCATTAATAGGAAATGGGCATCAGTATAATCCTTGAGGGATGATATTTTAGATTTGATTGAAACAGGAATTGCAATTTATTGATGTCTCTATGGACAGAAGGATTAGGACTCCAGGCAAAAAAAAAAAAGAAGAACATAGGGATTTTCAAATGCTTGAACTGCCAAGGTAATAATTCTGTTCTTCTACCTGCTGGACTCATGTATCTGATAAAAGTGTACTTACTACAGAGATATAGAAGGATAAAGACTGCAATCATCACCTGCTGTTCTTCCTGATGGGTTTTCATGTACTACTTCATCTTCATAGAAACAATAAATTTACCACAGGAAGGTGTTGTGGGGCTTTTTGTTATTATCAGGTTTGAAATGTTACATATTAGGGATCTAAATATTTTATATATATATATTTTTACACTACTATTTATTCTGGTGTCAGCTCTTCTAATTTTGAAATGAATGAATGAATATTTTGAAAATGTTTTATTTTTGCTGAAACATGAAGTTTTTGGATACCAAGAACACTTGCAGCAGCTAATGTGTGTGACATTTAGATTTATCCACTTAAATTCTCGCCTGTTTTTTTTGTTTTGGTATTAATCAAACCTTGTGTCTTTTTTGCATTTGTTTATTTTTTAGTATAATTTGTCTTTTGCAAACCAAAATAAGCTTTTTTTGCTCAACCAAGGTAGCATAATGCAAGTTTTTGTTACACTGGTACTTTTTTTTTTTATATAGATCTATATTTATAGGAACATATTTTGTGTTGGCGAAAAGTTGCACAAAATTAAAAATCTGATGTTTGAAATTTTTAGGTAATAAACTATTTACTGCCACAAAGATTGCACACACTGAGCTTGCATGCTTAGATACTTTTCATTTAGTTTTGGATGAAGCAGTTTTGACATTTATCTTCATTGTCATTGTGCCAAGGGCAATTCCTTTTATTTAATATCTTGCTGAAGAATGGAATGACAACAAGTATTGGAGTCAAATATTAGACATGATACATACTGTGGTAAAGAGTATTCCTGAGGCAACATTAATGAATCAATAATATTGTAGAGAACAAAAAGTAGGATTAATTTCCTTTAGAATACATATGACAATTTTTTGTCTATTTCCAATATCCAATATAGAAATGATGCTGAGGGTTTTTCTGAGTGTTCATGAAACTGCATTTCCAGAAATAAACACTTCTCAGAGAGTGCTTATATAAATCATGATTATCTGAAGACAGAATATGTTTACTGACAGTTGGAATTGAGAGTCTCAGTCTAACTGTGAAGCACTGGATCCCTGGCTATTTACTCCTTGGAATCCATAATAGTTATTTCTTTGATTAAGGTGGCTTTTGGATAAATGTGATTAGTGAGCAAATACCATAAGCAAACCACTCAGAAAGAAGCTTTTTTGTTAGCACTGCTAAAGCACTGCTGAAATGCTGTAGGTGGAAAATGAGACAAATTTATTTATGAATGAATGAAAATTTATTTTTTGAACACATAAAGAAAATTTTACTTTCACCATAAATGGCAATATGCTTATCTCATGTTAAGTACAGTGTCTGACAACCCAAGCAAGCACAGGGACTCACGAAAAGAAAAGAAAAGAAAAGAAAAGAAAAGAAAAGAAAAGAAAAGAAAAGAAAAGAAAAGAGAGAAGAAAAGAAAAAAGAAAAAAAGAGGAAAGAGAAAAAAGATAATTTGCCCTTGACAATTGAAGTTAGCTGTCATAATTACTGCAATGAAGACTGAATGTCTTCCTAGTTACATGCACTTAGAGGCAAAAAAATGATTTCAGAAATTTTAATTGTCTGACAGCTAGCAATTATGCAGACAGAAAGGACATACCTTTAGTAGCACCTCTAGTAACTTATCAGAGGATAATAAAAAAATAAAAAAGTTCAAATACACAAATAGGCTTCCTCTTTTTATATTCCATATAAGAGTTCTTGAGCCTCTAAGTCCACATCCACTTTGTCCAGAGCATATTTTCTTATGTCTTATATACTGGAATCCAGGAACCTCAGAGAAGCCCATAAATCATTTGGGAGAAACTAAGCTCTAGGCAAAGGCAAATTATTTAACAGTATTTCAGGAAGATAAATATAAGGACATTATTGAAAATGACGTATATAGTAACTAGGGTCTTCCACAGTCATAGAGAAAAAACTCTCTGGTTGAGTCTGAGAAATAATATATATCTTAATGGAGGAATGCAGGATAAAATGAAGTAAAAAATTAAAAAGCTCATGGCTTCAAATAGTCTGGATATAAAGGCTTTAACTTAATGCACACAGGAGTGTATATAAAAGAAACTAAATGGAAGAGCAGTAACAGCACACAGAAACAGAATATGAAGACTGTCTTTGCCAGCACTGGTGTATGGACAAGTGGGAAAAGTAATTAAAGTAATAAATTTCAATTAGGATGCTAATTAAAAGGCAGAGGGGGAAGGCAAGCCTGTTTGAACAAACAGAACTTTTCTTGAATCTCAGTTCCACCAGAAAAACAATACCTGATAACACCGTCACATTTATTTCTAAATGAAAAGCTCTTTGAGACCCCAGTATTTATTTACAAGCTTGAGTCCTTTTCCTATGTTGGTGGTTTTTGCTCAATCTATTTTGGTATTGGGCCTAAGTATTCATACCTGGTTTCACACTGCATGTACCATATAGGAACCACACTGCTCATTTCAACCAAGTAGGGCTACAATCATATTGAAAGCAAAATGTATTAAATTTCTTATTTGAATATGCATATTGAATATTTGGGACCAGATGGGATCCATCCCAGGGTGATGGGGGAGCTGGCAGATGAGCTTGTGAAGCCACTCTCCATCATTTACCAACAGTCTTGATTCACTGGTGAGGCTCCAGATGACTGGAAGCTGGCCAGTGTGACACCCATTCACAAGAAAGGTAGGAAGGAAGATCCTCCTAATTACAGGCCAGTCAGTCTGACCTCGGTATCCGGCAAGGTAATGGAACAGTTTATATTGAGTGCCATGACGCAGCACTTACGGGACGGCTGGGGGATCAGACCCAGCCAGCATGGGTTTAGGAGGAGTAGGTCATGTTTGACCAATCTGATCTCCTTCTGACCAGGTGACCTGCCTGGTGGATGCAGGGAAGGCTGTGGATGTTGTCTGTTTGGACTTCAGCAAGGCCTTTGACGCTGTCTCCCACAGCAAACTCCTGGAAAAGCTGGCAGCCCACGGCTTGGACAGGAGCACTCTTTGCTGGGTTAAGAACTGGCTGGATGGCTGGGCCCAGAGAGTGCTGGTGAACAGTGCTGCATCCAGCTGGCAGCCAGTCACTGGTGGTGTCCCTCAGGGATCTGTGCTGGGCCCAGTTCTGTTCAATATTTTTATTGATGACATGGATGAGGCCATTCAGTCTTTCATTAGTAAATCTGCAGATGACACTAAGCTGGGCACATGTGTCGATCTTGGAAGGTAGGAGAGCTCTGCAGAGAGACCTGGAATGGTTGGATGGACGGGCAGAGTCCAATAGGATGAAGTTTAATAAGTCCAAGTGCCGAGTCCTGCCTTTTGGCCACAATAATCCCCTGCAACATTATAGGCTGGGGGTGGTGTGGCTGGACAGTGCCCAGGCAGAAAGGGACCTGGGGGTACTGGTCGACAGCCGACTGAACATGAGCCAGCAGTGTGTCCTGGTGGCCAAGAAGGCCAATGGCATCCTGGCCTGTATCAAGAACAGTGTGGCCAGCAGGAGCAGGGAAGTCATTCTTCCCTTGTGCTCGGCACTGGTGAGGCCACACCTCGAGTACCGTGTCCAGTTCTGGGCCCCTCAGTTTAGGAAGGACGTTGAGACACTTGAACGTGTCCAGAGGAGGGCAACAAGGCTGGTGAGGGGCTTGGAACACAAGCCCTGTGAGGAACGACTGAGGGAGCTGGGATTGTTTAGCCTGAAAGGAGGTTGTAGACAGGAGGGGGTTGGTCTCTTCCACCAGGCAGCAACTGACAGAACGAGAGGACACAGTCTCAAGCTGCATCAAGGAAGGTATCAAGGTTGGATATTAGGAAAAAGCTTTTCATAGAAAGAATGATAAAGTACTGGAATGTTCTACCCAGGGAGGTGGTGGAGTCACCATCTCTGGGTGTGTTTAAAAAAAGATTGGATGTGGCACTCAGTGCCATGGTTTAGTTGAGGTGCTAGGGCATGGGTTGGACCTGATGATCTTAGAGGTCTCTTCCAACCTGGTGATTCTGTGATTCTGTGAGTCTGTGGTATAGTTGTGCTATTATTTTTTGGGAATAAATAATTACTATTTACTTTCTCATGTCCAGATTTCCTACAGTGATAGCTAGGTATTAGATATTATTATTATTGTGATTTTCTATTCTTGTAATGTAAGTCTAAAGCTGTATTTTCACATGTGAGATGAGAGTGGATTATTGGAGGAATAACAATCAAGATCACTGTTTTTGCAAGTGTAGGACTGATCACTACTACTTTCTCAACCTGCAAAAAAAAAACCAAAAAACCCACCAAACAAAGAAAAAAACCCCACACAAACCCCCCAAAACAAACAAACCCCAAACCAAAACCCAAACTACCAGCTAAAAGAAAAAAACACAACAGCATTTTAAACCATCCTGCAACACAGGAGATGGCATTCAGGAAGAACTGACTCCATCTGTCTTGATTATAGAAGCTTAAATAAGATAAACTATGCATCTTGGATACCAGGATATAAAAGGAGAATAAGGAAATAGTGGGTCAAAGAAAAATCCTCTGACTTTTTCTCAGTTGTATTTATACCATTTAATCTTACTTTACTTTATTCTCTAAAAAGTGCTCAATATTTTATCACAACTGTAAAAGTAATTTAACTCCACCTGTTCCAAATGCACACAAAAGCCTTTCAGCAGTATAGCAGCACTAAGTAGTTCATCACTCTATATGTATCACCTCCAAGAAAGGATATACATTTGGGTTTACTGGTAGCAGTTTAAAATTTATGAAAGGCTGTAGTTTTGAGCATCAGATCCTCTTTGTAAGTAAGAAATTCTTACAGATCTGGAACTTGTGGGTCTACCATAAAAATAAATTATTGGCACATGAAAATACTGGGTGACTAATTTTATCAAGATCAATTTTATTAAGTCATATTGGAATTGGACTAAAATACCGAGACACTTTTCTGGTGTATGTTTTGACAAATGTAAAGTACATAACAGTTTCTATCAGTTATTTTATGAATCTACTCTCTTATGAGATTTCAGACCTTTTACATATTTACAAATTTGCCTATTTACAAATTACCCACCAAGAAAATAATTATTTTCCTCCACTCCTTTTGAGTCTATCTAATCACTTCTTTGTAAAAAAAGGGCCTTTTATTTTTCCAGGTCCTGTTGGGTAAAAAAAGCTTTTGAAGTAATAAAATTTGAGTCCTGGGTTATTGCTGAAGTTTAATCAAGAATGCATTTTGCCTATATTCATCGAGAGAGCAGCTAAACAGCATGTAGTATACCTGCTACATATCTGGGCACTTGAGTCAGGATGGGAATTTAATGAGCCTGTGTAGAAACGGGTTCTTGTCTGTCTGGCCTTGAATGAATGTTGGCTGTCTTCTGACTCAGTTTTGTCTCTGGAAGATTTTCAAAATCACTCCAATTTTACCTTTTTTTAAAACTGATACATTCTGGCAGTAAGGAACAGCTAGATTGAATGTGAGAGAAAAGAACTTCTACTTTTTTGGATCAGTGACATTTCCACAGTCATTAGATTTTGAAGCAGGAGTCCCCTAGAGCCCCAAATCATGCACCAATTTCATGGTTAAAGGCATGGATATTCTATTTTCCTGAGTTATTACAAGGGGCTTCAACAATTCTCAACAGGATACATCTCAGGCATTTTTCTTTTAGGCTACAGAATGCAAAAAACCTTTAATCAAAATTTCTTCATTGACTTGAATGTCAGTGATATTTTGAAGACAGTGGATACCAAAACATCTTGCTCCTATGCTGAATAAAGTAGGTAAGAAAAGACCTATTCATACAAGGATCTATATTGGCTCCCTGTATGTCATAAATAGCTATATCCAGAGATCTCTGAAAGACTCATGCACCTCTTGTCTAGTCAAATATATGCCCTACAGACTGTTTAAAAGGTGTTTTTCTTTTCCTTTCTTTTTTTTTTTGAGTGTTTTTAAACAATCTGAAATTGACATTAATACTGAACTTATTTTACACGCAGTTACCAGTTATTTTTTAAATGCACTACTCCACAAACCTAGGACATCATTGTCCTTTTATAAAAAAGTGTTTATTTCATTCTAAAACCCCATTATGTTCTTACATAAATCTTTTGGTGTAATAACAGTGGTTACCGTTTCCTTGGCTTTGAACCCTTAATTTCCCTAACATATTATTAATAGGTCTGTAATATTATTTCCCTCTAAAGAGAATCAAACTGAAAGCAAAATGTATTGGTGACTTTGCAATGAGTATACAATAGAGCCATAATAAAATCTGTCAACTCAGTGCGCAGCCAAGACAATTTGTTATATCAATGTAAGAAGAAAAGAGGCAGAGACGGTTGCTGTGGTGTGAGAACATGGAGGTTGTGTGTTTCAGTCTTGTTTCAGACAGTTTGCTGTTTCTCAAACGTGTGATCCATAGAGCATTTTCTGGTGGTCTGTGCAATTTTATCTCATTAAAAGATGCTGGCATTATTCCTGGTCTTCAGCTACTCAACCACCTCTTAAGATAGCTTAAACAACATAGCAAACTTGCTTAATATTCCTTTCTCATGCTTAGTCATTTTGAAGGCGTGAATAGACGGTCCATCAAGCAGGCTCCCTTTTGGGGTGTGAATTGTCAAAAAAAAACGCTTTGCAGTTCATCACTACCATTTTTACACCAGCAGAATTTTTACTTTCTTAAATTCTTAGGTTAGGCACATCCATTTTGGTGTGTTCTTTATGAAATGGTCTATTTTACCAAGATTAAAATGTTTAAAATGCCTCTCTTCTCACTGAGTACAGAAGGTTCAGAGGAGGTTGTTGATGAAATACTTAAATAAATCACCTGATTGACTGTGGAATAGCCATGAGACTTGCTGAAAAGGATGAATGTTTCATCCCAATACACACCATTTTGGTCAAGTTATGAGTATGCTTTGGAAAGAGTTCTCATTGACTTCTAATCCTGTAGTTAAAGGTTTACCCAGATAAGCATCAACTATTATTCTTGAGAGCAAGGAACTTTTGTACCCCAATTTTAGTTCTGCAAGTTGTTATGCTTTTTATTTTTAAGTCAACATGCAAGAGCTTAGCTGGAAATATTCAATATGACTGCAGCCTTTCAGACACTGAGCACTGTCACAGCACATTTTCAGTGTAATAGTTTTTTCTTCTTTGGATTCTGTGTGGTCACTGTCTCCTGGAGTAGTGTTATCCCAAAATTCAAGTATCAGAAGTTGATCCTTATGCCAAGGAGTTGGAATGCAGCACTTAAATTCAGTTTTCCCCAATGTCTTGGTGCTTCCAGGCCAGGATGAATTACAACTTCATCAATTTATAAGGAAATGGAACCAAAACATTCGAATTTAGCTGTTTTGGTTCTTTCTATTAAAATGGAGAGTGAACCTTATAATGATACCATAGGTTTTAAAATAATGTTAAGTGCTAGAAAGAGGGGGTTTTCTTCCTTATTTATGACTAAGTGTATTTCAGTGAAGAATATTGCCTTATTTATGACTAAGTGTACTTCAGTGAAGAATATTGCTTTTGAGACTATTCTGTGTGTTAATACAACTTAAAACTATGGAATGAAATGTTTACCAGGGTTGAAGTAAAAGTGATGTAGTCATATCCGCTGTGATTTTGCACCAAACACATTGTCTGTAAATCCATTAAACGAAGTTAGTCATTCTATTGAGAGCTCAGAATAATTCTCTTTTTATACTAGATGATATGATAGATGCCAGGAGGGAATGGGATGTGGCACAGTAAGGGAGGGGGCACAGAAAGAAAAACTGGACATCAGGATACTCTCATAGTGAATCTGGTAGCTGGTCCTGACTTTGTAACCTAATAAAGGTACTTCATTCCCAGAATTTTTATGCTTTTCAGCAAAACAAGCAGAACAGACATTAGTTCAGATTATTTTAATTTGTGGTTGACCTTTTTAATCCAGATGTGTTTATTTCAGGTTTTGGGTTGTTTTCAGTGTAGCAGCCAGCCATGACGGCTCAGATAAAATCCAACCCATCTGTTAAATCTCTGTCTAAAACATGACAGATTAAAAAGCAACTAGCAGTAATTTAGAAAAACACAGGTCTGGCCCTGACATGCTAATCTGTGTAGGTTTAGATGAGTATAGGTTTTAGGTTTTTATTGAAATCTGGAGAGAAAAACACATATGGTGTTCAAATTCTTCACCTATCGTTCAAAGCCTGTCTTTACTGCATCAGCTTGCACATATGGATTTTAAGATTCCACAGGTTGTTTTATTTCCATTGACTTCATGTTCTTCACTTGGTTTCCTGCCTAGTTCCCTGAGGAAACAAGGCCTATGGAATTGTGTCATCTGCTTCTGTGTCTCACTTTTGGAAGTCTTGGCCATAACCAGCCATATCTGACTTAAGACAAAGGGCCCAATGACTGAAGTTTCCAAGGTCCATAGAGATAGACAGTAAGTGCTGCAGCCACCTTGATAGGCAGGTGGGGAAGGAGGTGGGAGTAAGGATTAAAAGGCAGGCATCCTTTGGAAACTACTCTTTGCTGGTTTCTCTGTCTAGGAGTCAACCTGTTTCTTGGCATGCCAAATTTTCAAGTTTGCAGTTTGACTGCGATTCAAATGCATCATTCCAGAGGAAATTAAACTGGAAGAATACCGGTATGTTTTTGTCAATTCAAATTAACCTATGGCACATTTTTGGTTAATTACCTTATCTAGCCTCTTTTTATTCATTGGTGTGACTACAGTTTCCACATTAAGAGCAAGCAGAGAAAATAATGGCATGCAAGTCAAATTCTTTTGTCTCTCAAGGGAACAATTGTTAAAATTATGTGATACTATTGTACACTTCTTAAACTGCCATCTCAAAACACTGCAGTGCTCAGATGTAACACTGTCTGTTTTATCAATTGTTGTCTTCCCTGATGGGGGAGACGTTCACATTTTTGCCAGGAGAAAAAAGGAGGCGAATGGGACTTCATGCTTCTCAGTCTCCAGATAGGTGTTTATTAATTCTTATCTAAGGAGTACAAGCCACTGGCGTGGTCTAGACATAGCATAGGGCAGAGAATGCAAAAAGAAGACAGCTTAACAAGATTTCACAGCCTTTTTAAAGGTAAATTACCCAATGAAAACTTAAAAGGCAAGATATTTTCACTTTTTTACCACTGTCCAACAAGTTCCTAAATCACGTAGACAGGAACTGTGGAATTCTTTATCCATTCATCCCAAACTACTTCTACTGCAGAGTATGGAGTAGTAGAAGAAGAAGAAGAAGGTTTGGAAAACAACAACAATCCTCCATTTTGGTGTTTTTTGCTTTTATCTATTTACTATGTAAATAGACCTAAAAACTCTAAATTTTTCACCCTGGGATAATCTCACATAGTATTCTAACACCTAATTCACACCATTGTAGATTCAAATTCTTCCCAGAGGGTAGGCAAATTTTCCCATGGACAAAGGCCAAAAACTGTGTTGTTCAGGGGGGTAAAAACCCTTCAAAATAGGCAGAGAAATATACTCTGCACTCTGGGTTCCTACAAGATGAAAATGAATCCACTTCAGTTAGGATGTCCTTACTAGCCCATTTCATTACCTATTTCTATTACTTTAGCCAAGTTTCATAAAATCAGTTCACATAAAAAATAACAATAAATATATTTAAGTTTTGTATTATTTCTTGTATAAAAATGTCATAAGAAAAAGCCTAGATGGGTAGGAAACAGGAACGTGGATGAGGACTGGAAGATATTTATATGGTAATTTTCCTTTATCTGAAGTATATTTTAATGTAATGAACATTTGTAAACAGTGACTTGAGAACCATACAGAGATATTAAAATGTATAAAGGAGCATGCCCCAAATTATCCTAAATTATATTGGAGTAGCACTAAGGACCACAGAGATAAACTGGTAGGTTTTTGTGTAACTTAGGGCACAATTTAATCTATTTTTCTCTAGCAGGACTATTCATTATGAATACAATTTGGACTTGCAGGCTACATTTATCTGATAGATAGATACATAATCCCTAAGAAAATGGGCGATACTCTGTGGATCACAGCTGAGCTACAGCAGTGCAGCAAAATGAGATACATCACATTCTGCAACAGCTTTTCACATAAGTGACAGAAATGTTTTAGGCATAAAAAAACATTCTGACCAAAACAGCCTCTAGACTTCCAGTTGCAACCAGTGTCAGATTAGCTCCAAGTGGGGAGAGAAAAAGTAGGATGATGAATGCTGTCATGTCACGTCTTTATGTTGCATTAAGTATTTGAAGGCATGTAATCACAAGGTTGTAATACTCGTGTCTTGAGGAACCCTTTGCCACCTCAAAGTCTGCAGCTCTAGCAAACTGTGTCAGATATCAGAAATGTTTCCCACATGTCAAATTCAGAGTCACACTGTTTAGTATAAAATTCGATGGCAACAGTGTTCAGTATAAAATTCGATGGCAACAGTGTTCTTTCTAAAGGAAACTTGTGCCTGAGTGAATTTGCTGCCAAAGTTTAACTGGAAAACCTTTGATCAACGTTATTGAACTAACTCAGCATCTGAAATGAATGCTTTGTGTCTTGCAGTGGTCTGAGAGAAAATAAAATTTTGCAGCATAAAATAGACATGCCAGAAGAAAACCATACATTGTAAAGTGTCACTCCCAGCAGTACAAGTAGTACAATATAAGCTCAGAGGTGCATTTCTTCACAGTTTTAAACAGAGAGTTTGAGCTCACCAAATGCAGCCGAGCTTCAGCTTGCTAAGGACTGCCTGTTCTGTACAGCCACAACCGGCAAGTCTGTATGTACCAGTACCCACAAAGAATGCTGCTGCCTTAGGAGGGCATCATGATGCTGTATTTCAAATGAGAGACACATTCTGTTGTATGGTACTCTGTGGCAATTTCTGTCATCTGCATCAGCTTCCCTCAGTGAGAGAGGTGGAAAAAATGGGGAAAAAAATAATGCCTCTGAGTCCTTAAAAGTTGTTGGTTCTTTACCACAAATATGAATGAATTTAATCAACAGGAAGGCATCAGGATGAAAATCGTGACTTCGTGTGATGACAGTGAGGAGACTATCGGTTTTAGTTTAATGAACATGATGCGTGCTTCTGTGTGCATATTTATTTTGGTGGGTTATTTTCTACTTAGTTGGTCATTAAAGGACATACACAGGCACTGGATGGGAAAAATGAAGAGATGACGCTTAACTGAACAGAAACGGTCCTCTAACCTAAAATAGAGGAAGATTTGTGAAACCTAGAGAAACTGACAGCATTATGGCAGTGTAGACATGTCTGGGGTGTGGACTTCATCCATCCTAACCCTAGCCTGGTGATGCCATGAAGATTTTTTGCCTTTTCTTTTATAACCCTGTTATACTTTTTTACAACTTCTGTATTCTTAATGCATTTTGCCTACATTCTTGGATTTATTTGTCAAGATAGGAGACTAAACGTTTTAGAAGCTTCGTAGCTAGGGATCAGTGTGCCCCAGACCCCAAGGTCCTCTCCAGAACACATTCTGTAAACCAAGATAGAACCATCCAGGGGAAGGTTCCTTGGAGAGGGGGGGTCACTTGAGCCTCTCATTAGGGAATCCTTGATAGATCTGCTAATTAGCAAAACCTATAATGTTATACCCGATCTTTGGGGGCACACTCGGAGGGGTGCATCTCGATGCATATGACCTGGGCGTGTGCACCTAAAGATCCTTAAAATAAATACCAAGGTAAAATCCCCTTTCCCCTTCTAACCATGTGTGACTCTTGATTTTAAGACCAGGAAAAGGCACCACTGGAAAGTGCATGGTGAAATAAAGCAGAAGCACTGGGCTTTCAGGTGTAATCTAGGTTAGGCCCAGATATGGTGCAGAGATGTTATAGTTCTGGAGCACTGTTGAGACTTGGAGATTATTAGTTCAGATGTAATTCTTGAGTTAATGTGCATTTCCTGACTCTAGATCTGACCTGTCATGGCATTGCTTTTATCAGTGTGGACTTGCTGGTTTGAGGTTCTGCAAGATCAAGCACTGAACATCTAGCAAGTGGTTCTTTGCTTGCCTTGCGAAATAGTCAAGGGCATAAATATCAATGCATGTTTGCCTAAAAAAACCTGGATAAAGCAGCAAGCATAGGTAAGATGGTTTACATGTAAAACTCACTTGTTTAAAATCTCTTCTCAGAGGAGTGTGCACCTTTTGGCTGATACACTTTTTATTTTGCAAAAAATTATCACTGTCTCCACAGTCCAACTGTCATCAACAGCATTTTCAGGGAAAACTTTTAGAAAAATCAGAGAGCTTTCCTGGGGACTGCAATGTATTACAGCTAAGATTCAGGTTAAAACAATCCAGAGACCCCAGTGACGATACTTCTGGAGAAGACTTATAGATTGTCTTCTCAAGAAGAAATGGAAAAACAGAACAATCACACACAAAGATGTGTACTCTGAAATCTGGACGAACAGTCTTGGAAAGATCATCCTTCATTTTAGGTGCAGACACACCCAGGATCAACAGTTCTGTTGGGTTATTAGGAATGAAATTTGGTAACACATGGCAGACTTTTTTACTGACACTATGTCAAACAGATTAAGGCACTTGGGGGAAAAGAATGAACTAGGGGAAAAGAGCAATGTTCCAAAACATAAAGTCAAACGTTTTCAATAGCTGCATATGAAATTCTCATGTAAATTTTTTACTGTGAAGACATGCATTTCTTAGTTCTGAGTAGGATTCTCATTTTGTGCAATATTTGAAGGTATTAATGCAACTGTGCCACTCTTAAGAAGTTACCAAGATTACAAATTGTGACAGAAATTAATAATGAAAGACAATATTTGTCTGCTTAGAAATCTTAGGAAAAAGAAGTTCAAGTTCAGAATTTGTAAGCTTTTACACTTATAAATTGTTTAAAAATGGCTACCTACCAAAAATGTTTGTAAAAATAGTAATGATTTCAGTAGAGGCTGCTTCATGCTTTAACTAATCAAACTGGGAATAGAGTCCCTTTAAATTCTATTTCAATACTTAAAAATTTACAAGAAGGAAACTAAGATGTACAGGAAGGGTTGTCTCATTCAAATGAAGTAACTATTGTCACGTAACAACCAATACTGCAATATAACATTGAAAAATAATGGTCTACAATTGGAAAAAAACCAAATAGTTTATTCTTGTTCTACAAAATATTTTAAATAAATCTTGGAAAGTTAAACAAAAATAATTTCCAGTTCAGCTCTCAAGTTCTCCTTGCTTCACAAGCTTTCCACTTTTCCAGGTTTTGTGAGGGTTTTCTCTTTGTCCCTCTAGCAGCTTGGCCTCTGCTCACAGCAGTCAGCAGAAGCCCTCTTACATCTCTAACCCAGATCTGTGCTCCAGTCAAAGACATTGTTGGATTTGAGGGATTTTTTTTGTGTTAAACACAAACAGTGTGACTTACTAGCTAAGGGTATTCTGGGAACGCCTTAAGTAAAGCTGGGCCAGGAGGAGCCCTGGAGTTTGTAAAGACTGAAACCTCTTTAGAGATCAGTGCATGTATACAGCTAAGACACAAGTTTCTGGTTTCAGGTGCCAATCTATTATTAAAATATTCAGAATCATTTTGCCCAGGTCCTAGTGAGTACTATGGTAATGAACAAAAGAATTGATAATATTTATGCAATCTTTAAAATTGACAGAGGTAATTTTTATTGTGGCAGTCTTTGGAAGCAAATACAAACAAAATACAGATGGCTGTGTTACACTTAAAGGGCAAAAATGCTAATAGAAAACTGTACTGTAGCTAGTTCTCCATTTTTCTGTCACTGGTTGTAGTCAGAAAACTGTTTTGCCACTATCAAGAGAAGAGAACTGCAGGATATAAAATTCTGCAACCTCTACAATTAAAACCCACAAATATTTGTGCAAATCCTGCCCTTTCTTGTTCTAGGCATGGCAGAAGAAGCTTGGCTCTTCTCTGAAGATGTTTTGGGAACAAATCCCAAGGCTGTATTTCCATAAAATGACTGGGCTAAATTAACAGCTCTTCTCCACTGAGGGATGCAATCCTGTTTCCTTCTCTCCTACATGACAACCTTACCTCACCCTCTCCATGGTACTTATCTGATCACATAATAATTTGATTCAGGTCAAAAGAACAGAAAATTGACTTGGAAAGCAAGAAGGAAAATGGAATATTCACTGTTGGGCTGGTTTTTTTTAGCTCACTGTGTGATCACAAGAGTAACAGAGGCTGTCTCCTCCCATGACACCCCCAAATCACTGGAGAGCCTGCCAGCTTTCTTCTGGTGAAAACTAGCTGTGTTCTCATATTTTTGGTTGCATTTATCATCAGTTTTTGTCCTCCACTTATGTCAGCACTGAATTAGTTTTCTCTTCTTTCCCTGCTGATATTGTGGCACATAATTCTTCTCTCACACACTTTGTTCTTTATTTATTTAACATACTGCTGTCCCAGCAAATCCTTGTCAGTGCCTTCCTTATGTTAGCTTTTCAACCATTTTATACCTTGATATTATTTAAAACATTAATATTTAGTCTGAAGTGATGGTAAAATGTGTCTGAGCATATATTATGAATAAATCCATTGAAGGTTTACACAACTTCTGACTACAACACAGGTTTAGATTAATATTAAATAAATCAAAGACTGATTCATTTTTTAAGAAGATAACTGCTGAACTGACAGAAGAGCTTGTGTTAGAAGTTTTGCAAAGCTTTGGGGGGGAAAAAAAAGAGTAAAATACGATAAAACTTGCTGTTATAACACCAAGTAGACTTGCAAAAAAAAAGGCAGCAACAGCTGAGCAATGGGTTACTAAGATTTCCTAAGAGTCCAGCTTAGGTTTCCTCATTGAACTAACCCATATTCACCTAGTAGTGTCTAGAAAATAACATCTAAATTATTCTGAAGCTCTGAATATGTTTTTTCACTTATGATGCAGGAGTACTTTACTTTTGGAAGACAGGCATTGGTTGGTTGTGCCTGACAGAGGTGAACAGGAATTGCCAAGTGCACGGTGAGCGATGCTGTGGGCAGTACAGGCTGGCGAGCAGCAGTGGGATAATCCCAGCTGGGTCCCAGCACATTCCCAGTTTGTTGTTTGCCAGGACAGAGGTCACACTTGGTGCCACCACCTGCAGTCCCATCCCCATGGGACCCTGTCTGCCCTAGGAGGGTGGCACACAGCCAGGACTTACCATGGGAGAATAAAACTTCCCTCGGCTGAAAGTGAGACTTGTAATGTACAAGCAGTTGCCCAACAGCTGTTGGACTCTCCTGGTGTTATCTGGATTGTAGGCATCACCAGATTTGCCTTTCTTCATGACTTGTTACCATGGGCAGGGACTTGTAAAACACTGTCATGGTGTTTTGGAGAGGTGACTTCAAGGGGATGATATCAGCAGGTCTCTAAAGTTCTGGGATCTTGTGCATGTAATCTTTCTCAGAAGCCTGCCTCCGTCTTCATTTTTTGTGGTGAGAGGGGAAGCACAGTCCAGTACTGTAGGTGACTGAAAAAACTCTAGGCAGATAAAAACCAGGAAACCACATGCCCACATAAATTGTTTGCCCTTATGAATTGGTATGTGATACTACAGAGCAACCAAAGCTGCAAAATTTAGGTGGCTTCATTTGTGTGAAATCCCACATGTGAAAGAAAACCTCACGTACTTTTTTTTAGGAGCAGCATTCAAGAAATGAAGTAAGAACAAATTTGGTGGGTTTTGCAACCTGAAAAAACAATATGTGGACCACAAGCTGAAGATGGTGTTGAAGACATACCTCCAATTTTAACACTTTGGGGAATATACCTGGTTTTGCCTTACCTGCTTAAATATGCAGGACTTTTTAACAGAGTTGCACAGGTGTGTTTTGCTTGTGGGTGAAAAATCAGAGGTATAAGAAATTTTTTCCTAGGGTTAGTAATCCTGAAGTCAACTGTGTATTCAGTTTTCCTAGAAACAAAAATAACTTCTCATCCCACACAGGGAATGGAGAGCTACTCCACTGTAGAAAACTGCATTCTGCCAAACTAAAAACAATTCTTTGAGCCAAGTCATTGACCAAGTGTGTTTCTTTGAGCTTTGTGAATAACTAAGCTTGCAGCTCATTAGCCAAACCAAGCCAAACAATTATTCTAAAATGTATTACTGATTGACTTAATTTGTTCAATATATTTATTTGAGATCAAGAAAAACACAGATAATCAGAACTTAAAAAAAAAGGTTCAATTGCAAAGATTGTTGCAGTGTATGTTATATATGTATATATACTCTAGAAACTAAGTTAAAATTCAGCTTGCCCTTGAATTTTTTGCATATTTTAACTCTGGAGTATTATCTTAGTAGTCTTATCTTTCAGAATTGGTTTTTGTGTACAAGTTTCTTGTAGCTCTGACTGTTCATTTCTGAACTATATTACATGTCATTCCTGAGGTATGTGGTTCTAAGTGTGTTGGCACTCTCTTCCTTTCATGATGAGAGATTAGTATCTTAAATATCCTTTAAGTGAACTTTTCTCATACCTAGAAATCTTCTCTTCACGTCTTTCAATTTGGCAATAAATTTCTATGCATGAAGTCATTCCCATTTTCACATTAAAGCAGGTTAAACAGTGCCAATTTCTTATTAAGAAATATAGAACTGTAATGGCGAATTTTAGTCTAACATTTAACTTACATTGAGGTCCTTTGGCTTCATGTTTCTCAAAAATTTTATTGAATTTTGTCTTCAGACTACCTTCAGAGAATCCATTTTCCTCTTAATGACTACATACTATAAGAATTCAGATTAAAAGAAAATTATGTGATGCCTTGAAATGGCTACCTGAAGACAGAGGCCAGACAAGAATAAGAGAATAAAAGCAGGTATTTATTTGAAGGGCCTTCAAAGGTGCATCTTGGACAGTCAAAAGCCTCCGAGGGGCTCCTCCCAAGATGAACACTGAGTCACTGGTTTTTCACACTTTTATAAGTTTGGTCCATTTGCATATCAGGGTTAATTTTCCAATTACAATCTCAGGTAGAGATGTAATTACCCCAAGTTTGCTTTCCCTGTCAAAGGCTTTAGTTTACACATTTTGGGGCCTGGGACAACAAGGTGTCCTTGAAGTGCAGACCTAGAGAGGGTCTATTATGTCTAATCATCAAGAGAGAACAGTAGCTAAAATATGAAGTTTCAGAGTTACATACTAAGCAGTACAGGGTTTGAAAGATAAAAAAGTTAAAACCTAAGGGATCAATGTATAAAAAGCTGGAACAGCCTGAGACTGTGTTCTAGTATAGCAAGATAATGGATAACATTTATTAAGTACACTATATGTATGAACTCCATATCAGGAGACTGATTCTACTGGCCCAGAAAGCTGTGTTCCCTTTTGTATACTAAAACTTTTCTGAACTTCTTCCTCTGATTCTCCTTTCTGCTATTTCTTCGAGGGTGGTTATTTGGTTTTGTTTTCTTTTTGCTGTTTTCCTTTTTACTTAAAAGTCTGGTCAGCTCAGAAATGTCTACAGATTTCATTGAAACAGCTTTCTGCATCCAGGTTTCTTTAACATCTCTGTTAATGCTCTGCAAGGGGATTAAGCTGTTTCAATCAAATCTGTGACACTCAGCATTCTGGCTTTAGTCTTTATCCTCATTTATCATGTTTTCTGGCCATAACAAATTTTATAGGGGATCAAATATTTTGAGCAGTCAGAATAATAGATTAAAAAACAAAGCCTATTTCCCTAATGACTGAGTAAATTATATGAAAACTAAAATAAAACATAATAACTCAAATTACTTTCTAACAAGTAAGGAGGAGCAGCTCCCACAAAAGAACAGGCCAAAAACACACCATGGGGAAAACAAACAAACAAGCAATCCTGAATAGCAGAGTTAGTTCTAGAAAAATGTCTCTTCCCTGTCATATGGAAACATTGCAACCTCTGAAACTCCTATTTTTTTGTCATCTTGGGGTAAATATTACTGTAGAACCTCACGACATCTAAGCCAAGTTGTCATTAATCCCAACACTGTCATGTCTGTCTGTTGAACTACAAGCACTGTGAACCACATTATTCATGACAGTCTGCTAAAGTTGGGTCTAAAACATTTTTTAATGGAGTCATTTACAAAATCTATTGTTACATAACAGTGATCTCAGCCAATATATCCAAAAAGACTCCCCAAATCAATAAACCCTCTTAAACTGTTTATCTAGATTATCATGAGGTGACATGGTGATTGAGAATATGGTGTGGCCTCCTAACTCCCAAAAAGATGTTACTAAGGTTAGTAAAATTTCATAAGCTGAATCTGAGGAAAACACATTCATTTTCACAACCCGTTAATGTACCTACATGAGACACTTATCCAAGTAAACAAAAATTATGATGTGTGTAGTAATTTCATCTTTGCTAACATTGAATTCTCTTTGTGCAAGGAAAGTGAAAAAGTTACAAGAAACTTTCAGTGATGACACTTATATAAAATAATAGTGCTGATTTTGGACTTTACACAGAAGAGCTCAAGTGTATAAGTGACTTGTGTGATATCTCATCTTCTTTAGATATACTAAAACATTCCAAAAGCAATGGATTAAACTGTGTATGTTTGTAAATTAATTCAGATTTAAGAACATGTCATTGGCTTTAAACAACATAAATCTGAAAGAAGTCAGACTATTAGGAGTGTTTTCTGAGTTTGTCAAGAGTAACATTCTCTTCTCTCTAAAGTCTGTCTGAACAACATGCAAAGGCAAATAAATCTTGGTTTAAAATGCCTTTTAAAGCCATACGCTACACACACAGCAGCACAATGAACTCAGCTAACTCTAATAGTAGCATCAGCAAGATAAAGATAAATTCAAATCCTGGAGTAAAATTAAAGTAAGCTGAGAAACCAGCCTTGATATCTGCATGCAAATGATCTCCCAAGCATTTATCCCAAGGAAATTGGCATGTAAAACAGGTAAATTAAGGAAAAAAAAATAAACATGAAGTGCTCTTCTAATTCTACCAAATATAGAGTAAAAGATGAGTCATATTACATGGTCATAACAATTTCGGTTGTGAAGGGAACGAGTAGCCCAACCCTGCTCTTTTGGCCTATTTCCCTTCTCTTTCTCACACACACGTACTTGTCTTGTGTATGGCATATGAAGACTCCTGCACACATTTGATCTGCTCTCCTTACAAGGGCATATCTTGATTTTTCCTTCTCCATTATCTGATTACCCGTGAATAGCTGAAATATATTAAAATCACAGTCTGATGGACTCTTCAGGACCTTGTATGACAAAAAGGCATATCATTTTAGGTGTATGCCCCCAAAAAGAAAGAAATATTAAAAGCAGGGGGAAGAAATATTAAGGCCCAGAGGCTCAAATCTTCAATTGTGCCTAATTTTCACTGAAATAATGAAAGTGAATTGTGTGACTCAATAAAATCTAAACGACATATCTACAAAAGTATTACACTATAAGGCAAGGTCTGATGAAACCGTAGAAGTTGCACAAAAATATTTAATACTCGTAGCTATCCCTGCCTGTGAACTGTCAAAAGTACTTTGGGTGTCAAGTTCTCTCATCCAAAAATAACTCAAGTAATTGGAGAATTTTATATGCTGGTCATCAGTATGAGACATATATTGAGTTTACTAAACAATCTGCTTTCTGCCCTTTAGTCTTCTTGCCCTCTCACACAAGCCAGAAACTCACATAAATAAATTGGCGAAGACTTGACTCAAAATATAGCAGCTGTGTGTATTTTTACACATTCTGTTTTATGGAGATAGGAAGGAAAGTAGCTGCTTGTATTTTCAGGGTCAGTAAAGAAGAAGAGCTTCCTAAGAGAAAATCTAGTGTATTCCAGTCCATTTATTGTGATTTAGCTTTTTATGTAAGTGAAGAGAACATTGTTTCAGTAGATTTAACACATTTATTCAGAATCTTTGCTTAATCTCCTGAAAGGTAGCCCACAGTTTTCTGGATGTTCATCTTTTTTGGTAAGGAAAAAGGGCTCATTTCTCAGACTGTGGAAGACTGTGGAACAGACAGAAGAAATCCCCCTTGCTTCAGTGTGGGATTGGATTATAGTAATAATGAGATAAAGTTTGTAAACTAAGGTTGTAAAATGTTCAGCTCTCCACAAAGCTATTTATCTAGCAAAACAACAATTGGCACATCACAGTTCACTCACCAGGCCAGAGACAGTAGAATTCAGAACAGAGTTTTGTTAGCTTTAAAGCAGACAGGAAAACTCTAATGTTAATGTAAGTAAAAGTAAAAATTAAAAAGTGAAAAGAACCTCATTATGTGCAATTTGTGTTGCTTATTACCAGTGGCCATAGTAATGAGACTAAAGAGAAAACATAGGCAAATAAGTACAATAGAAAAAACCCATTAATTTTCCTCTTATCACTATGTGATTTTGCTGGGGCTTAGGTACCTGACTGGATAAGGTGCAGTTGTAATGCATTTCAGTGGACATAGGGTGTGGACAGGTTTGAGCAGAGAAGGTGAAAAGGCATGATCCTTACAGCTGGTCACAGCACAGTGCAGATGTCTCAGCTGCTGGGTGAGGGCAGAGCCTTCGTGATGTCTGTGTTGTGATTAGTCTGGCCATGTTTATCCTCTTGTAGGAAACAGCTCCAGTGTGCCCATTATAAGACACTTCAGGGGAAAACACAATAAGTGAAATAAATAGGGGAGATCAAGACTCACAATGTCAATTGGTTCGGCTAAATTAGTGTCTACAAACTGAAGTAGAGTGAACTGGGCCAATGCTCTTTGCATTTTAGTAAAACATCTATTCCATTCCACTATCCCAGGGGCTGAATAAAAACTGTTTATGCAGAGAGGCCCTGAGGCTGACTTTAGTCTTTTACACTTGCAGAGCAACATCGGAAAGGCCAATGGTTCCTTAAAGGCACATTTCAAAGAAATTCAGGATTTATGCACACAAACCTTATTATTTAAAGTGCAAGTTCTGCTCTAAAAATCATTGCATAAGAAGAGCACAGAGTTAGAGGACTTAATATTTATTTTAAAGCATACTGTATGTTGAATATCACCTGTGTCTAATCATCCAAAACTTCTTCCTACAACCAGTTATATCAGATGCTTTCTTCCCTTCTTTTCTTGGTAAGAAATGTGCAGCTGGAGCTAATAAAAAAAAAATTACTGATGAAATATATGCCAAGAAAAAACTCAAGCAGGCTGTTCCTAAGTTTCATTGACAAGGTTGAACAAAAAGCCTGTAAAAGCAACATCTTCCTATTTCTTCTGCCCAAGATAAAGAGCAAGTGTGAATCTGCATAATTATCAATAACAAATTAATGCAACGTATCAAGATTTGATTTGATTTAGTTTTATTTGCATTTTCTTCCTTTTGTGTACTGATCAATGGTTCAGACTCTTAACATCACTGGGGAGTTCACAGAGAGGAAAGGAGTACGAACTTTGGGTTAGCTAGCAGGCCTTCTGTTATCAACTGTACTGAGTGTTCAAGATGCTTAGTAAGGGCCTGGCTGTTGGCTGTGCAATTGCCTTGATGGTAGGTAAACAAAGAACTTTCAAGGGTGTTAAGAACTGATTATGCTATAGAAACCTCATGCCTGCAGCTTTTTGAGAGGAGATATCTAAAAAGCAGAAGTGACATAATTTGATTTTATTGTGCTTCAGGCGTACATGAGACCACACTGAAATGTTAAATCTGTGACTGGAAATTTGCACTGACATAGATCTTTCTTTTCAGAACACTTTTCTGTACAGAGAAGCTAAGATTTTATTTTGTTTCACATGTATCTAAGAATGAAACACACACATCAATGTATATTTGGGATTCAAAGACAATGAAAAGAAGGCAGGAGAGCAGTTAGAACATGGATGTAGCTGTTAACTTATTTTATCTCTCTGTAAAAATGATGATGAGACTAACTTAGTTTGCATGACCATTAGAATATAATATGATCTCTCATGAGATTTGAGCTAACAAACAGTATAAAGACTTGTCTGCCTGGAGATATTATTTCCTTCACCTTATTCTGCTTTGAGATTATATTATGTAAAAAGGAATTGTGAAGAGCAATTTTGCAGCTTAAAAGGTCATGAATTTTTATGAAAATGTGGATACTCTATGCTGTCTGACATCTTTGGTCAGCTTGCATCAATTGCAAGCACCTTTTTCTGTTAAGAAAAAAGTCAAAAAATAAATTTGCATTGGCAAATAGAGAAATGGCTGATGGAAGAGACAACAGTTGCTATGGCTGACACAGAGCAGTAAGGGGCAATACTGTTTGCCAATTTTTATTCCATTAGTTTTCCCCCAAAAGCTTAGTAACACAATTTTGGACCTTGAAACAATTTTTAAAAGCCCATATTTAATTTTCTCCATTTATTTATTTGTTTATTTGCTTTCTTGTGTGTTTTCCAGTAGCATCATGCTTTGCAAAGTTATCAATTTAACTGTAGAAATAGGGTGGCTTATTTGCTTAAATATGGCGGGGGGAGTTGTAGCTCACTAGTTTTATGTGAAACAAATACTACTTTCACTCTCTAGCTGTGTCCTGTGCCGCACCAATCAATGATTAGTTACTAGTGGACAGCATTAATAATAAGTGTTCTTTTGATATTAGGCAGATGTGGTGTCTGTATCATGATGACAAGTAAATAAAACTTAATTCAAAACCCATTTAAGTTGACTGAATCATTCTTATAGAACACACTGGATTTTATCTGATGCGTTACACCTGCTGACTAACCTTTACTTTTAATGTTTATCAATGAAAAATAATGGTAAAGAAGAGTTATTGAGCTGCCTTTGTCTGAATGTGAATCCTGCAAAAGCACAAGCACAGTGAAAAACGAGGTATGGTTATCCTGGATTCCACAATCACTGAGTAAGCAGTAGTGAAAGTGGTTTAAAATTTCTCTGGAATGAATAGCATGTATTTTTCTAGGTCAGTATATAATATATTTCTTCACAACTATCTGAAACTAATTCTGGAATTAATAAGTGTGAATAACCTATTCGTTTAAGCAGCTAAAAAAATTTTATTTGGGTTCCAAATGTGGTTATATATAATATATATGTAATGGTACATAAAATAACATTTTATAGCAGTGATGTTAATAAAGTCATAAAATTTAAACCAGATTTAGTTTGAGATAGCTATTTTGTCTTTCTTCTTCTCATAAAAAAAATCTGTGGAAAGCAAGAACTGTTATTATTCAGTGAAACTACCCATTATTACACTCCTCAAAAATGTATTTCTAACTAGAGTAGTACAGTTTACCAATTTTGCTCTGCAATCTTTTTGAACTGAATTTCTTTATAATAGCTGTGGAGTAGTTTCATGTAGAAGATATTTGAGAATTTTGTCCCATTCTCTTTTAGAAGTCGTGTGCTTCTCATTAAACATTATCCTTATAAACACCCACATCATTACCACTCTGAGAAACAGAGTATTTTTAACATCAGGAATGAGTTCTTCATATTATACATTTGCATATATCCTGTCAGTAAAAGACAAGGAAGGAAAATTATCTATTTCTACTATTGTGACTATAGAGGAAAATCCTTTTACCCGTTTATGAAGTGGATAAGATTTTTCTGAGTGAAGGGAAATCCTTTCCTGGTTCCTGAAACCATCAAACAGAAATACAGAAAGAGTGTTAGTATTACTTGAATAAAAATAGTCATAGAAACTTGAGATAGAATATGGAAGCCTATGAATGTATAGATAAAATGAGAGGAAAAATAGGAAAGTGATAAAGGAACAAAAATAAGACCATGTTAAATTCACAGAAAATTATCCCTGGTAGGTTTAGACTACCATGATGGGGAAGTAAGAAGAAGGTCCGCAGTGAAGCAGAAGAAATTATGTAAGAGTTAAACACTGGCCATGTTTCAGTAAGAACACTGAAACCCCATGTAAATGTTATTACATTTTTATTAAAGCAAGCGGTAAGTCTCTAATCAATTTGTGAGTTCCTTCTTTTTCCAACAACAACTCTAGCTGTTAAGGGGCAAGGCATGGCTCACAAAATAGGTCACATGTCAAGATATACTACATAAGCATGTAATGAATAGTTTTTGGAGCAATTCACTATCTTTTTACATGCATTCAATTATTTTTCCTTAACAGGTGACAGAGATAATGAAGATAAATAATATTTTTCTTTTAGACATGAGCACTTTTTAACAATTTTTAGTTAGTTTTAGTAGGTGACAGATAAAGGGGGCATCACATCAAGATTTCAGATACTATTCTTGAGTTCAAGGAGACTCGACTGGTTATTTTTTAATGGACCCTATCCTTACCAAATATTTCCTACATGTAATAAAAAGTTGAAGACCAGAACTACAAACACACACAAACAGACATGCACATAAAAGAAAAATAATATGATGGTTATGTGTTCCTTGCAACTTTGCTCTCACCTCAGAATGGATCTGTTTGCACTGACCTTGTGTCTAACTTTATCCTCTGTTCACAGAAACCAGGGAAACTTGCTATATCCATGTCAAGCTCGAGCTGTTCACTGTTATGTTTAAAATTAAACACAACACTGAAGCAGGCCTGCTGATTAGGAAGTTGGAGTTCATTCAAGTCTGGAACTAATTTTTTAGTTCCTTGAAACAATGGAGATATTTTCACTTAGACTGCTTATAATTCTCTTTTAATTAATACATTTAAAAAGGAACTGTGGAATTTTTTGATAGACTTGTTTGTCTTCATTTGCATCATCAGATAGTAAATGATTTATATGATATGACTTGCAGAATATAAAAACATTTATATAAAAAAGAATATTTACAAGGTTAGAAATCACATTTTTTCTTTCAACAGTTTTGTTACTTGGGTTGCTTAACACATTGCAGGATTAATTCTCACTATGCTAATTGCTTGATAAGCACAGAACCTAATAGTTCTGCTTGTGGAACATGTGGTTTTAACTGCTTTTGAACTTAAAAAAAAAAAAAAAGGATTGTGGCACTTAATTCATGTCTGGAAGTCTAAGTACTTTCTGATATTTGTTCATAGAATCACAGAACATCCCAGGTGGGAAGGGACCTCAAAAGATCTTCCAGCCCAGGCCTTTTTGGGAAAGGGAACCTATACGAAAATATCTACCACCCTCTTTTATTGCACCTTGAAAATCTTCAGGAACAGGGACTTCACCATGTCCCAGAGGAGGTTGTTGCAGTGAATAAATGCTCTCACACTAAAAAAATTCCCACTTTTTTCTGTCAGTATGAAATCTCTCCCACTTCAGCTTACACCCATTTCCCCTTGTCCTCTCCATGTGGCACCTTGTGAAGAGGGATCCTCCCTCCTCTTTGAAGCTGTGGGAAGAGTTTAATGCTGTCTGTTGCAACACGATGGAGCATGCACAGTCCTCTGGCAGAGGGCCCCAGAAATGAGTCTGGGGGCAATTTATGGGTTGGTTTATCACCCTTTCTAAGACGTAACCACTGTTTCTCATGCCTGCATAGTTGAGCCAGCTGTGCCTTATCAGAAAGGATAAATACCCTCTGTCTTACCTGTGAATGTCCCAATACTTTTTCCTACTCTGTGGAGTGATATGCTGAAAACCAATGCCTTACCCACTCTGTACACAGAGCTTCAGCATAAATTTCTGTAAGGTGGTGAGAGATTTATTTTCAAAATCTCGTTACCTGGTGAGTAATCAAGATTAACATAGGAGTCAGTATTGGCACTCACAAGCATTTTTTCTCAGCTGGCATAATTTCAGTGTTTTTAATTTAAATAGAAAAAAATCCTTAAAGGTATTTTATGAGTGAGCAGTCTCTGTGTACTAGAAATTCTGATTTTTTTCCTGTCTGCAAATAATCTTCCTTTCTATTATACAATGTCTGATTAAATATCCTCTGTAATCAGCTTGAAAAATGGCATTGTCCTGAGCCTTCTCTTTGAAAAAAATAACTTGAATACACTTACTTAAGGCAATGACAAGCAACCAAAGCAGGAATCAACCACCTGGAAGCCGTGAGCTTCTCAGACCACAGGGAGATTACACTGCCTTGGAATTTTTTTTTCAGTCACACAAAAGCCAAGAATGTAATCATGAACAGTCACCAAGGCTTTACAAAGAACCATGTTTGACCAGCCTGGTTGTTTTCTCTGACTGCTTACATAGGCAGGAGGACAGTAGGTACCATAATCTTAGTCAAGCTTTTGACGCCATCTTTCATGGCCTTCTCATTGGAAAACTGAGAAAATAGAGGCTGGAAGAATGGGCTGTTGTTAGGTTGGAATGTAACTGGCCACTAGGCTCAAAGGGTCATTATTAACTCAGTTGTTACTTGACTGGTTAAAATCCTGTTTGGGTTTGGCGAAATTTAGAAATACATCCTCTGACAGAAGGCAGGCTATAACCACGCCTCCCTCACCAGTTTCAGGAAAAAAATAAATTTTCCTCGAAGGAAAGTGAAAGAGATAAAAACTATTTATTTAACAAACACACAGGAAAAGGATAATAATACTAAATGATAAAACCTCCCGCTCTGCTGAGAGAAACCTGAGGGAAAATTCAGAGCCCTTCTGTAGATCTCTCTCCCTCCTTGGAGCTGGGACAAGGTGGTGGGCCCACCTCCAGGGCCAAGGCCTCGGTGGAAATTCCTCCCAATGTATTCTGATGCTGAAACTGTCCAGCTAAGAGAAAAGGGAAAAAATGAAGTCCCAGGAAAACAAAAGTTCAAGTCTCCGGAGGAAAAGGAGCTGAGAAAAAAAACTGCCAAAAGCTGGCTGGAAAGAAAAACAAGCTGGGTGCTTCCCTTCCCTCTGGCTCTCCTCCCTCAGTTGAAAAGAGTCTCTATCTCTGTGTGACTTTGAACAAGCTGTAAACTGCTTTGAAAATGTTTTGCTCAGTTTTTCCTCCCCCCTCTCAGGCTCAGTTTAAAGGCATAGAAAGGCACAAAAATTAATTTCTGGGCATAGGGCAGTGATATGAGATACACATCATAAAGTCACCCCAAGACAAATCCAAATGCAAATGGAAATTTATGGACAACGTCCTAACAGGGATAGGGCAGTGCAGGACCATTATTGAAAGTTATAAATACTCATCTTGACAAAACCATGTCTTATTTGATCTGCCATTGGCTGTTAGTCTTCAGGTGGGACTTTGGGCTAGGTGACATCCAAAAGAATCAAGGAGCATTCTTATGATTTTATAGTTCTATTATCTATGGATGCTACATGGTGAAGCTTTCAGTTTTATGAGCCAGATGATCTTTCTCTATTATTCCTTTATTATCATCAATATAAAGTACAATCTCAAAATCACAAACTTCAAAGAGTGGTGTGCTGCTTGCAAAATATTGAAAAACAACAGTCATTTCTTCTTGAAAAATAAATCAACCATTCCATGAATCAACTCCTTTCATCCTAAAACTCTAGCTCTACCAATTTAAAGTAAAATGGTTTTAAAGTAAAATTTTATTTACCTTATTATAAGCTTTACTCAATTTGCTTTATTACAAGGTTTCTTTTCAGCCGCTTTAGCTGTTAGCTGAAGAACACCCGCCACAAATGTACCTCCTCTTATTCAGTATAAACAGCAACAGACTGTCCAGTAAGGAGCAGAATGTGATGAAGGTGCAACACAGGTTGAATCACTAGAGGGTCATTTAGTGTACTAACTTATATCACAGATGAGTTTCAAATGAGAACCCTTAAAAAATTACACACTTCTTATCATGGGTAGTAATGGAAAGGTCTTATCTGGAGTTTGTAGAGAGTTTCCATTGGTCTTGTGAGGGTTTTAGTTTTTTTGTTTGGGTTTTTTTTTTGTGGGCTTTTTTGTTGTTGTTGGTTTTGGTTTGTCTGGTTGGGGTTTTTTTGGTGGGGTTTGCTTGGGTTTTTTTAGAAAGAGCATTGTTTGTAAGAATCAACAGACTATGCTGCCTAGAACCCATTGTACAGATATAAACATTAATTTTTCACCAAGCCTCTCTCTTAAACTTTGTGATGATTTTATGTCTTTTACTTAACTGAAAATAATGATAAAGGGTGTTTTTTCAGAAAGTTTCAAGAGTAGGACTAGGTGAAACTCTCAATCAATGAAAACATCAAGTGTATGGATTGGTAACCTCGGTATTATTTCAAGTAAAACAATACTCACTATTAAGCTCAAAACCACTGTCCCTTATTTTTTCAGTTTGGCTCTGCTATTAAATAAATAGCAGAAGGATCTATCCTTCACTACAGCTATAAAATGGTGTTTTGCATTGTCCCTTAGGCATTTGCATTTATGAGGAAGTGCAAAGGAAAGTGTAAAAAGAAAACCTTCAGCTTGAAGATTAAACTGATATTTGCTGTCCAAGTTACCACTAAGGAATACTGCGGGAAGGAAATTAACATACATTAAACATAGGACATTCTCTGTCATCATGGAAATACTGCCTGCTCCAGCAGTGGTTAATCTAAATATTGTTCATCTCCCATGTACTTACAAAAGAAGAAATAAATGAAAAAAGATGACAATGCTTTTATAAAAGTATGTCATTCTGCTTGTTAAGGAGAAGATTTTATAGCTAATTTGTGTTTATCAGAACAAGCAGTTGCAGGTATTGACATAGGCACCATGAACTTCACAATAACTCCAAAATTACATTTGGAAGGAAATGTAATATTTTATATTATTCATTTATTTTTAATTATTTTTTTGACAGAATAAAGTCACCAATGTATTTTATAGTTTTCTATTATTTTCTGCTTGTCTTACTGCCTCTATGTTAAGAGAAATCATTTTACCTTAACAGGGCCTGTGTGCTGTCTAGAATACATTAACTGAGCATTAGGTTGTATTTCAACAGTTGAAATGGAGGGAAGTTATCTATATCTGTGCCACATTTATCTTGTCCATAAACCTCCTCCTTTTTGTACCTCTTGGTTCCATTATTATTTATTTATTTTATTTATTGTTTATTTATTTAACCTGGGCAGTGATTGGATTGAAAGACAAATCATACTGGAAATCAGGATTTTAGAGTCCATGAACTTTGTTACAAGATTGATATTGTAGTAACTGAAACATATTGTAGTAATTGAAACATATTGTAGTAATTGAAACTTTGAAGCAATATATTAAAATGAAAGATCTGTTAAGTGTAGATCAGGAGTAAATGGAAGTAACATTTATCTAAACCATTTGATTAACCATTGATTTTGTCAGGCTTTAGATTTAAAACCAGCAAGTTATTACTTGCAAGAAGCAATTACAAAAAGTTATTACAAGAAAGTGACAGAGCTGGAGTGTTAGTTTCAGCTGTGCAACACTACTGATATTCAGAAGCCTGTTTTTAAAATCTTTATAGTACTGCTAGCACTTAACCTAAACCTCCCTCAGCTGCTCTTTGACATACTACTTCCAGTGAAAATCACAGCTTCAGACTACTTCAACACTTGTTGGACTTACAGAGGAAAATTCACAGTTTTTGATTATTTCATACTTTGAAATAAAACAAAATGGAGTTTGGTTTTTGGGGGTTTTTGTTTGTTCATTTTTTCTTTTTTGGGAGGCACGTAAGGTTAATTTGGGGGTCAGGGGCTTGTTTTGCTTTTTTGTGTTTGGGTGTTAGGGGCGCTTTGTGTGGTTTCTTTCTTTCTTTTTTGGTTTTTTTTCAGAAGGCACAAAAGAGCAGATCTGGCTCAGTGCTACCCATGTCATAATGGACTACGGTAAGACTGAAATTGACATCCTCTTTCAGTCAGTGTTACAAGGTTCTTCTGAATTGAGACTCGCATTATGAATACAATTGTTAGTACTGCTGCTACTGACTTGCTGTATTGAAAGTCACTAAGAATGGAACCTTTCCTATCTCTTTCAGATAGCATTTTGAAATTACAAATCTCTGAGTAGACAGACCCAATCCTACCTAAAGCTTTTGTTTTCCTTCCATTATTAAAATATATGCAAAGCATATACTTTGGGGAAATGATAATTTCATTTTCAGTGCTTTTGTTCCTTTTAATTAATCAATGCCAACAAGTAAATATGGGTTACAGTAATTAAAAACTTTTTCTTGTCTGTTCCTTTATTTCAATCATACTAGTAAGATCACTAAGTGTCAGTGGTCACTATGTGATCAGAATAAAGGTCTTGGCTAAGTACACTCCCAAAAACACTGGTGTGTTTTCCTCTGCACAGTAAGGACAACAAACTCTCTTGAGGTATCCAAGAAGTCTTCACTGGTTAGAGCAAACACCATTAAAGACACACATTATGAGACACTTAAAAAAATTTTATTTAAGGGCATAGTGGAAGTGAAAAATACACCTGATTTTATCACAGCTATTTTTGTCAGCAAAAAGAATAAAGCATCAGATATAGACAAACTTTATGGCACAACTTGAGTCATAATAAGGATTTGGTTTTATAGAACATTGGAATTCATTACTATATGAGAATTGGCATCCTCAGAGCTGAAGGGAGGAAGGGAGTTCAGACTAGTAATAAAGCAGGAGTTAAATCAATGTTTTATGTAGATGTGTGTGTGTGTGTACAGTGAAGTGTACATATGCATACACAAAAGTGCAAACCTCCAGTGGTGTATCTGCTTAGGTTGCTGCAAACCTACCAAGCTAAAGTGGTAAGGGATTTTACAAGAACATCTTATTTTCTTGTTTCTGTCTAATGCCTGGAGTTTCAGTAAGATAACAAGAGGCATCAAGGGTTCTTATAATTGAGAATAAATGTGGTATAATCGACAATTTTAAAAGCTGATTTTTTATCTTGTATATCAGATACCTGTTCATGTCTCTATTTGGAGAGAATGACTGAAGACAGTACCAATCCAGCTGATATGTTAGGAACTTACATATAACTGTGTTGATAATTTTAACATCGAAGGACATCAAATATGTGTGCATTCAAGTGAGTGGCAGCAATGTCAAGTGCTTCATTTAAAACATCCTGCTAATTGGAAAATTCATTGAGTGGAAAATTAATTATTATTTCTTTACCAATTTAAGAGAGCCTTACTGTTACAAGAAAGTTCATCTTAAAAAAACCCATATTGTATATTTCCTACAGCAATAGGAAGTAATTATTAAAATGCTAAGGGTTTCTGTATTCTACCTAACAAGGACTTACTATATGCAATTGTATATTGACAGTTATAGCAACACAGAAAGATTACTGGTTCACCCATCTGGGAGTGGAATGTTACTTAAAATGAGGATGGGCAAAGAATGAGTGATATACATATACACATACACAAAACAAAACACATATTTGATGTTACACAACAATTAATTACATTTAAAAAATAATAAAATTACATTAAAACATGGCTGCTATGTCAGTGCAGAAAGAAAAGCAGAAAACTACAGATGAAAGCTAGGAAATCTTCCTTTTTGCATGGACAGATAGCCGTGATTCAACAAAAAAAAAGAAAGAAAAATGTCTAAAATCTCAGTCTAGTTTGCTAGTAATTCCCCTGATGTGAGAATAAGTAAATGAAACTCATTGGAAAAGCAGGCAAAATATGTAATGCTGTTTTAAAATTCATGTTTGTGAGAAATTTCATTAGTTGTTATAAAGATATCAGGTAACAGCTGGCTGTAGTTGCTGCTATGTTGCTATTAAGGCTACTTTAAATTATATTGAGGTAAAAACATTAATCACACTACTGGCATACGCACGTTTGTGGTAAAGAAGACTTAATTAAAAAACAAAAAGAAAGTATTTTTCTATAAGCAAATCAGGATGTGAAGGTTATCTGAAAAACTGTCAACTCATAGGAGCCCTAAGTTTAAAAAGTTTATTGAATCTCTCTGGGATGGAGTTAACTTTACCCTTACCCTTTATAGTATTATCATCGGTATTTGCAGCAAGAATACTGTGAATGACACACTGGTGTTTTGGCAGCTCCTGAGCTGTGCTTGCACAGCATCCATTCTGTCTGTTGCAACCGCACAAAGACTAGATGTGGGAAAGAGGCTTGGAGGGCACCAAAAGGATATTCCACACCGTATGGTGTTGAGGTTGGAAAGAAGAGACAAGAGACAAGGGGAGAGGGAGTAATTTCTAATTAAGGTCATTGTCTTCAGAAGCAACTGCTACATGTGTTGGAGCCCTGCTTCCCAGGCTGGACATCACCAGCTGAATGGAAATAGAGAGTAAACCTTGCTAATTTGCTTTCTTTCCATGCACATCCTTTGCTTTTTCTCATAAACTGACCTCATTGCGATCCATGTGTTTTTTCATCTTATTTTCATCCCCATGTCCTCCTTATGAAGAGGAGTTAGAGATTTTCTTGGTGGACACCTGGTGGCCTGCCAAGGTCAACCACAGTCCTTTCCTGGCACTCAATGTGAGGCAGTTGTGAATTTGTAAATATAATAGTTATTAATTGGCAGGTTTGTGTGAGGGTCATGGTTTAATTGCTGCACTGCTCAGCTCTTTATTTTGCTGAGTTTGGAGACATGCTAGTAGAAACTATGGCTATGTACTTTGCCCTGACAGTTATGCCTGACTGTGCTGGGATAGCTTTGTTGTTAGCATGATGAGAGCACATCTCCTTCTCCTTATTCAGGATTGATGTGGGTTTTTGATGTTCGGGCTCCTGAGGCCCTTGATCACCTTCAGATGAGTTGTTTAATATTATTATTAACACTGTCAGCTTATTGTCAGGTTCCCGAATCTGGTGTCATCCTGGTGTAAGAGGGCACAGTTTTGGGGAGAGATGAAAGCAAAACATGCTATTACGAAGTTGGTCGCTGTGTGGCAGGGTGCGTGGAAGTATTTGGGTGGATATTTCAGGCAGTTATCACCTCGCAAAGACTGGGATATGATATCTGAACAAGCAAGTAACCTCTGTGAATTTATGTCCTGCATGGTAGAAGGGTATCTTGCCTACCCCAAAAAAACTCAGCAGCTTCAAACATCGTTTTAAGGCTTTGTCCATGTCTGTTGAGCTTAGTTTAGTATTATTGAAGTGGGTGGTTAAGATAGAGACCCAGACTACCTCTGAGGGTGCCTTGACTGAGACAATGATCCAAACTACAACTAGGAACACACACCAGTTGATACAGGGACCCAAACCTGAACTACAGTAGTCATGCAAATAGTGAAAAAGAAGCAGCAGACATGGAGATTGATGGATCCATGTAATTTATGTCCTTTCCTGGGGACTGTGGTATTGACAGAGACAATAAAAAAGAGGCAACCATTTGCAGTCTATGGAGGCTGCTCTTGTAAAGCATGAAGGCAAGATACACATTCAATGAAAACCTTGTCAATTACCAAGAGAAGTGGACTATAACTGGAAGAAACATCCAGTATGTGAGAAAATTAGTGGTGCTGAAAGTCTCCTACAATGACCTAGATGAAAACATCTCCAAAGATCCATCTGACAGTGTGTGCACATGCCATGTGGAGGAAGATAGTCCAAAGTGTACCAGCTACCAAACCGTTTAAAAACAGTATTGCCCAGATTTGGATACACTGTCTATGGAAAGGGCATCTTCTTGGTTCTGAAACCTTGAAAAAAAGCTCTCTCCTTTCTTTTACCCTGGGATAGCATCTTGGCTGTCAGGGCTGCCCTATGGAGCCCTGGTGAGAGAGAAAGTGAGTCCCAGACACACGCTGCATGGCACTCTCTGGTTCTTCCTGTAGGACCAGCTGGAGAACTTGAGGAAGTAGGATGGCATACCCACCTTTAACCTGGAAGCCTGTGTACAAAAATTCAGGGGGTAGACATCTGCTAAGAAGGGGCCACTCAAGAAACCCATCAGTTTAATTTTGCTGTTGAGTCATAAAAAAGCAATCATTGACACCCCAGATGCAGAAAAAAATTACTGAAGATTCTGGTGAAGAGATCTCTGGTCTGGCAGTGCAAGGGTTGGACAGTGGCTATGAATGGGAATACAGGGTTTCTGTCTTTGAGCAGGAGGAGGAAAGGCATGAGTGGAAATACGAAACTGTGTGGGCTCTGTGCATATGACACGCACAGAAACAAAAGGCTTTGTTAGGCACAGATGAACAGTATACACAGATACAATCCGGATTCCATGTATCCCTGGCACAGACTACTGCAGGAAAGAGTACTTCAAAGATCCAAGTTATCAATGAGTGTTTGGTATAGCCACTGACAGTACAGAGAAGATTGAATAGCTGTCTATCTTCCCTTACTTCTTGGAAAATCCCTCTGTTGCAGCCATGCTGTGAATTAAAGAACAGCAGGTGTCAATTGCCACCACGATCATGCACCAGTGGCAATGTCACACTGTCCAGGAATTCCTCATTCCCGTCATGACTTCATTCATTAGCTGGAGTGCCAAAATGATCAGCAGGACTTGCTCAACCGTTAGTAGTCCCATATGGCCAGTGAAAAATTCTGGTGGAGGCTGAGGTTAACGGTGGACTATTGTGGCCTCACTGAAGTCATGCCATGGCTAAGTGCTGTTGTACCACATATGCCAGAGCTCTAACAGGAAGTCTGCCAATTTGTATGCTGCAATTGATGCTGTCTATGTATTTTTCCAAATTTCTTTGACAGCTGAGTGCAAGCCATTCTTTGCTTTTACATGGAGTGGTTTCTGATACACCTTGAACTTGCTGTCCAAGGGGTAGAAGCACCGTCCCACCACTTGTCATGGAGCAATTCAACCTGCACTGGAATAGAAAAGTCAAAACAGCTAGCAAAATGAAAACATCCAACAAAACCCACCTGTGTTAATCAGTTTATAAATCTGCTCTTTCTTCTTTACGATCTGGCTTCAAAAATGTCATAGACTTCAGGCTTTTGGCAGGATCTTAGAAGTTACTATCCATTTATCCAAAAAGGATATTAGGATGTTGTGGTGGTCTTAGTTGGGATAGAGTTGACTTTCATCACAGCAGCCCTTATGGGGCTGTGTTCTGGATTTGTACTGGAAACAGTGTTGATAATCCAGGGATGTTTTTGTTACTGCTGAGCATTGTGTATATGATGACATACAACTTTTCTCACTTTTACTCTTTACTCTTTTTGTTCTTTTCCTGTCCCACTGGGAGTATGTGAGTGAGCAGCTGTGTGGGGCTTGGTTGCTGGCCTGGTTTAAACCATGACAGATGTACCTACAGAAAAGCTCAGTGTCAGGGGAGAAGCAGGCACAGAGATCTGAGCAAGGTTGTTATGCTGCTTTCTCTTAGCCTGAGATAGCACAATTGTTTTTTCACAGCACTTCTTCAAAAAGAAGATATGGCCGTAAGGGATAATCCAGTAGTGCGGGTCTCAGTTATGTCTGTTTCTTCATTTAATCTCAGTAATACTGATTGTTATAAAGTTGAGCCCAGGAAGGAGGGAGGGGTTGAGAGGAAGTGCTTTTAAGATTTGTTTTCTCATTATCCTGTTCTGATCTGATTGAAATTCAATTAATTTCCACAAGTTGGGTCTGTTTTGCCCATGACATTAACTGGTGAGTGATTTCTCCCTGTCTTTATCTCAGCCCATGAGCATTATGTTATATTTTCTCTCACCTGTCCACTGGCAAGGGGAGGGTTAATTCACCTTTGGTAGGCACCAGCCATCCAGGCAAATTGAAACCAGCACAAAATTATAGAAGACTAATGTATACTAAGAATCAATTAAAACCAAAAATCTGTTTTCTTGGTGTCAGTCACCTAGTCAAGCACTTTTTTTTAAATTCAGAAAATCCACCAAAAAATCTGACTATTAGTGTGTCTGGGTCATGACGATTAATGTGTTGTGATTGTAGGGGTGATACTAAACTGAAGTGGAAGAGATTCTGCCTTGGATTATTTATTCAATTTTTTAGTATTTATTTATTTTGACATTCAGTCCAAATTTAGAATCAATTCATATGCTTTTAAAATGTAGATATTAGTCAGTGTGTCTCAGTATTTTATGACTAAAATACGAATGTTTGGCATGTTATAAGTTTGGAAAGGATTAAATTTTGATATATCCATTATTTCTCTTGAGGTAACATTTTAGGAGTTCTTTGATAAGCATGTATTTAGGAATTTCTGGTTTGTGTATTTGCAAGTGGATTTCTTTACAGTCCTAACAACTTTGGCACATTGGATGTGGAGGATTTTTCCATGTAACTGCTTCCTGGAAAAGCAATTCACTCATAACCGAGCCTGAGAGCTAGGAAACCAGCATGTTAGGGAGGGTTTGGTGAGGCTCTGATTTAAATTTAGAGGGTTTTCTTGGAGAGGATGAGTATCTTGGATGACTTGATGGAACAAAGAAGGGGCTCGGGACACAGTCTAAAGTTGTAACCAGACTTCCATTCACAAGTTGCCACCATTGTAATGCAACATTTGCATGATAAGCTTTTTAAAAAATATTATTATAGTATAGATAGTTTATACCACATTTGTAAACTTTGAAAGAAGGAAAGAAATCTTCCCTGAATATAATTTGTTCCTGGGATTCTAACTCTTTGCATTGCAACTCCATATTTTGAGATTATGACCTAGAGATATACTATCAATAATCTCAATCTAGGCTTCTTAAAACAAGAGATTGAAACTGTTCCTTCTGTGAACAGATTTAGTTCAATGTCGATGTTTTTCCTTTGGGAGTTATTTTTTTCACTTAAGCATTCTATTACTACAAACTGCTATGTCTCTGAGAGGGAAAAAGCATGTAATTTCAAAATATGCAAGCAACACCTAATAAAAACAATTATCAGCCATGAAATAATGCAATTTAAGAGTGTAATGAATCAGTGGATACAGAAATTACTGGATAAAATGGTTTAAATAATTTATAGAATGAAATAAGTAGACACTATGCCATGAAGTATTGGATGATCTCTCCAGACACACATAAACACATTATCCCTGGTCATTGCCAAGCACAATTCATGATAAAAGCCTTTATCCATATTTCCAGGGAGTGGTTATTTAACGCATTCTCTATTAAACAAAAAACTTACAAAGTGAAAAAGTAGTAAGAAATAATTCGAAGCACTAAAAAAGAAATTCAGTTCATATTAGAGTCATTCTTTAAGCTTATATTTTGCTATATTCAAATGGTTTTGAGGAAACAAGTCATACAGATCTTCTTATGAGCTGAATCACAAAATAGCATGTTTATTTGAAATTTTTTGCATTGTTTCCATTGTTGCAGGAGATCAACTCACATATTTAAGATTTGTCCTCTGTAAGCATTCCCTTTTTTTTTGTGTCAGTATAACCATTATTTATTGGCTGTAACTTTTTAAGGGGTACATAAAAGTAAACAAATCACTTTTTTTAACCAAGCGCTATTCTATTTAAATCAATGGGAGATCAAGCAGAAGAAAGAATGGTCAATGAGAGAGGAAAGAAAACGAAAGTTTCCTCCATCTTCCACAATTTCAATTGAAAAATTCACATCTTAAGTGAAAAAATATCTAAAACAAAATATATATGCCTGGAAAAAATTATTTCTTAATTTAAAATTTTCAAGAAAAATTCTTGAACAGAAGTTTCACTTACTGAGAAGGTTTAATCGTATAATGTTATTTACTGAGCTTATATATTTTCATTTGGTTGATAATACCTATATTAGTTATTCTACAAGATTTTCCAGCCAATTAAGACATCATAAAAGCTGAAACTTTTGGATATTTGTGTTTGCTCTCACATTTTTAATGGGTGCTCAGTGGAACAGTTACAGTGGGTTCTTTTCTTCAGAGAAAATAAATTAACTGGAATATTATGTACAATAGATAATATTCAAAGTGGATTTTTTTTACTGTTTCTGAAAAGAGTTACAAATGTAAGAATTACTAATTTACTAGTAGCTAAAGCTGTTTTTCAAACTTAAGCGTAGGGCATGATAAACAGCTCTACCTGTCTAAAACCAAAATTTTTATACAATGGGTAGCTTTTCTAGTGAAGACTCATATTGCTCCATAGTGCTTGAAATCTTAGTAAGGGCTAATCTGTAAATAGTTCTATGTCTAAAATTATGAGTGGAAAAAAAGTTAAATAGCTAAAAATCCCAAAGTTGAAACATTTACTGATATTAATAAGGAAGGACGATCTAAGTGGAAAACGAAAAGGAAAGCCTCTTGAAAGGCATGGGAGACATCTGGAGATGCAGGGATTCAGAATTGTTGGGGTCCCTCCCCTGCCATGGAGCCCTGGCAGAGGGGCCCTGAGGGGAGGCACGGGGTTTCCCTGCCCCTGCTCAGCCTCGTTTCCCATTGGTTGGTTTGTGTTCCCCGGGGTGGCCAAGGACCCTCGGGTCCCGTGACTGCGGAGTTCCTGAGCTGAGCCCCGGCCGTGTGGCTGGAGAAATAAACATCTCTGAAACATCTACCACGAATCTGTCCATATATACTTCGTTTCCACGGGACTCCTGGTTTGAAATATACTTGTTGCAGTAATCCCCGCTGCGACACAGAATTACTGAAAGAGTGCTTAACATTTAAGGATTACCATTTATATTGCACATTACATTAGACTACACATACACGTTTATTCTATCTTGAGCAGTGAGATATCTTTAAAATAAAAAGAAATTGGAAGCTCCGGGCTGATCTGTCTTCCTAGACAGAAGATGCATCTTCTTCAGGCTTTCTCCTACACCCTGAAAGAATACACTGTCCTGAAGACCTCTAGGTCAGTATCTGAAGATACTGTTCATGTCTTCTAGATGGCTGAAGGTGTGAAAGTCACATAGCAGACAAAATGAAGAAATTTGCAAAGTTTTATAATATGGGAGAAAAGATTTTCTATCCTTGTACAAGAACATTATGGCTTTTGGGAGATGTCCATTTAAACATTTAAAAACATCAACAACCCAAACATAAAACTTTCGTTTTATAAAAACCTATAAGCATATAAACATATAAACATCATATAAACATATAAACATATAAACAATAAACTGAAGGAGTCAGAAGCGCAGTTGTGCAGTCCTTGTGAATCTCTTATGTGGCATCAGAGTCGCATCTCAGAGCCTAAAAAGGAAGATTTTGAGAATTCTGGGATGACAGATCACAAGGCCGATGTCTGTGGCTCTGGAATTGGACATTCTTTCAATAGTAGAAGAAAAGTAAGAAAATAATAAGGCAAGCAGATTTTTATGATTTTTCTCTTGAAAAAAGACTCCAAATTCTATGTTCTGTCTAATGACAAATTCTATGTTCTGTCAAATTCTATATTCTAGAATTAGTCTTTATAAACACCTAAGACATGATCTGGTATCTGTCACAAAATAAATTCTTTTGTATTTCACATAGCAAATAAATATTTCTAAGGTTTACCTGAAAGAGCATCCTAGAGATCTTTCACATCTCTTTTCTTTCCCTAGTTGTGCTGGAGAACCCTAAAAGAGCATGGAAATATTTATGCTGAAAGAAAGGCAGTATTTTGTAAACTGGGAGGATTAGGAATCTTTCGGATCGCAAGTTGCTGCACTTTGGAAATGATCACCCTATAACTTCGTTTTTTTTCTTCCAGCCTGTACGTACACTTAACTCGGGTTAACCAGTTTTTGAAGAGAACTCTGTTCTGTCAGATTGAAAAAAACCCCAAATCTTTTTCCTTTAGGATTTTTGCAAAAAAGCTTTGCTATCATGTAGTAGAAGAATGTTTTGGCTGTAAATAATTCTGTTTAGGTTTCATTATATTTTCCAAGAATATTTTCTAAATTTTCAAAGTCACTGTTTCTCTGAGATAAAAAGGTTTTTTTAGCTAGCAGAACTAACCATACAGAGGTTTCTCATGATTTTTTTTTTCTTTTTTTTTTTTTTTTTTTTTACTTTGAGGTATGCTTTTAAAGTGTCTTGTTTGTATGAAGCAAACTACCTCCTTTTGTACACTGGAACAACCTCATTCAATTTTCAGATGCAGGTTAATTAGGGACAAGAAGACTTAAGTGCAAAAAGTCATAGTATTGTGACAGTAATTGCAGTTAGTGATATCTGACTTGCCACTTATTCAGCTGATTACCCATTTATCATTTTATACTTGATCCTTACTTTATCTCCAGAAAAGTATTAAAGATTTGGGGGTTGCATTGATAAAACGTGGGGGTGGAAAGAAGAAAATTGATTGTGTTTTAAAATTTATCCTTACAATCATATTTTAAATAGCATTTCTTTAAATATATTAAGTAATGTCTTATTCTGTCAGCTTTTATCAGTGTATAAAATGTCATAGCACATGTGCTGTATTCAAGGTATTTTTCTTTAATTCCAGTACTTCTATTCAGAATGTATACTGTAATCCCTATGTGCACGATTATTCCTTATACATATTTTTGTTTGTTATTGTCTTGAGAACTTACATAATAATGAAATTCCATAGGATAAATCTTGAAAATAGAAATCATTCTGTATATGGGTGTTTGGTTACTACTCTGTAATTTTTACCTTTATTTTTTTGATTTTACTTGTGGAATTTCATATAATCAGGCTATCATTACTGCCATGAGACTTTCTCATTCTCATTTTTTCTAAAAAAATGTGATTCTGAATAAATTTTGCCAGCAGGTATGACATTTTTCACTTTTCTTTTTATTTATTGTTCTTCATTGTTCTGGTCAGTTAGATATTAATATTTTAAAATGTTAGATTTTCTTGAAGGAGGCACCTATATTATAGTAATTTTAAATGTCATAGCAAAATATGAACGTTTGGACCCTAATTAAGCATTTTTATTTTCATTTTTATGCAGTACTGCTTCAAGTAAGGAGAAGAAGAACAAAGGCCAAAACAAATGTTTTTTTACATTTTTGCAGCAGCAAGGTGAAAGGATTTAGGGTGACACTACCATTTGTGGTGGTAATATCAGAGACTGGTAAGAGAATTAAAAGCAACTACTGTTCACAATACATTCTAGAATGGGCTGTTCTCACTAGAAGACTCATCAGTTTTGTGGACTTGTTTGCTGCATAGTTCTTTCCTACCATCCTATGTAGGCAATGTTTAGCGACTCAGATGATTTTGAGAGAGCTTCTTTGAATGACCAGTGAAAAAATTCAGGGCTGAACTGAAAAATTTGGAGTGGAGGAAAGACTTTTTCTGTCCAAGCTGTCATGAATCCATCTCTATTTCTCTTGAGGAAAAAAGAATAATTTTAAGAATTCCTTCTTTATGAAAGTGAAATTTTTAATTATTCTGAATAAAACACATTATTTCTAGTGAAAAAATTTTAACAAACGCAAACCTAGGAAGAAAAGAAGTAAACAGGAAAGGGAAATGGCCAGCCAAATTTTGCTATTCATCAGAACAATGTTCAAAGAGAAGGAGTTGCCTATGGGTTTAGACATCTGCCTAATGTACAGGAGACTTGTATTTATCCCTCATCTCTGTCCACACACACAGGAAGACGACTGTAATCATCAGATTAGATGGTATTTTGGGCTGAATTACTCAGTCTATTTTATTAACGTTGTTCTGTTCTGGATACTCTTCCATTTTTTATGTAGTACTTTAATATTAATTGGACACGAGACTTGCATGCGGGTATCTCAGCTGATATTCCTGTAAAAAAGAGAGACTTCCTGGTTTGGAGTTTTGTGTTTTGTTTTGTATTCCATCATATATTTTGAAATCAAATTCAATGTCCATCTTGGGGTGACTTTATATGTGTATCTCATATCACTGCCTATGCCCAGGAATTAATTTTGTGCCTTTCTGTGCCTTTAAACTGACTCTGAGAGGGGGGAGGAAAACTTGAGCAAAACTTCTTCAAAGCAGTTTGCAGCTTGTTCAAGGTCACACAGAGACAGAGATTTTTTTTCAACTGTGGTAGGAGAGTGAGGAAGCACCCAGCTTGCTGCTTTCCAGCCAGCTTTCAGCTAGGTTTTCAGTTTCTTTTTCTCCAAAGGGAGACTGAGAGTTGGACTTTTGTTTTCCTTCCCTGGAATTTCAGATTTTTTCCCTTTTCTGCTGGACTGTTTCAACATCAGAGCACATCAGGAGGACTTTCCACCGAGCACAGAGGGCCTGGCCCTGGGCCAAGCCCCAGCTCTGAGGACACCAAAGGGAGGACTCGAACACTTTCCCAGGTTTTTCCTCCACAGTGGAAGATTTTATCCTTTAGCATTATTTTCCTTTTCCCATGCGTTTGTTAAATAAATAGTTTTTATCTCTTTCACTTTCCTTTGAGGAAAATTTTTTTTTCCTGAACCTGGTGGGGGGAGGGGTGGTGACCTGCCTTCTCTCAGAGGATATATTTCTAAATTTGGCCAAACTGGAACAATGTCTTAAAAAAGAAGTAGAAACGATGGCAGGTCAAGCTACTTTCTCAGTGTCACTGAAGCATGCTAATCTCAGTGAACAACCTGTCAGAATGCCAACATCTCCAAAGAGACTTTGGCTTAATGCAGTTGATTTGATTCTAGAAGGTACTGAACAAACCTCAAAAGGTAACATGATTTGAGAGATGCTTAACAGGAAACACAGGATCATGCATACTGTCAAAAGCAGCACACAGAATAAAGACTGAATGCTAGACAAGCAGAATGTTAGTGTATTCCACCTTTTATTTCCTCCTCCTGCAGTGTTTTATTACTTCTAGTGACCAGTTTAAATTCTGATTTATTTTAAATTAGTAACTTGCTCTATCTTGCCAGGACAAACATCTGTCGAGGTGAAACCAAGAAGAGTGCACGTATACGATTACTGTCACTAGGCCCTACACCACATATTAAGTTCAATTCCTTTCCAAGTCTTTAGAACTTCCCCACTCATTCCTGATACTGGTCCTTTCTTCTATAGTTCCTATTAGGAGGTCAGCTATTATGAATGTGGACTTAACTTTCTCCTGTTCCATGCAAGACTGTTTAGTCTGAATTCAACACCAACATCATTTGTTTCTTCTCTTCAAGTGCAGAGATGAAGCAGTTCTCTTCAACACCTAATGAAGCCTCCAACGAGGCAGTGAGGGGTGAATAGTACCAGTGTGGTTCATCATTCACCAACATCCAAATATCCATTTTCTTTCTTATTTTCTTTTATCTTAGCTGTACGTGGGTATTGCATTTTTATGAGAAACTTTCTCAGATCCGCCAATAGATGGGGCTACAGATTCTAGGTTTTTAATGGCATTTTCAGGTTTGCTTTTATTTTGTTTTATTTTTGTTCATAAAAATGATGATCATTTACTCTCTATTACCTTCTATTAGATATATTTCCTTCTGTCTAGTGAGTATTATTTAAAAGATTTAATTTTTCTGGCTTTTTTTTTTTTTAAATAATAAGACATCCTGATAATACATAAAGTCTATTTTTTGTGTTTAAGCTCCTTAACCAGATTTGCACCTTAGAATAAAATTGACTACTGAAACCACCACAATATTATTCTTTAACTTTGTATACTCATCTTCTTCTTCTATTAACTCTATGAAGCCCACACTACTTTTTGTCACTTTGTAATTATATCCCAACACATATCTGATACATAAAGAAAAATAATTTTCCCATCTGCTACTTTAGTATTTGAAATAAATGCATCCTCATGTGCAAAGCTTTCCAAACTTTCATTAATTTCTCCAATCCGCGCAGTCTGCTTTTCCTTTATTTTATGATTGAAGTTATGGGGTGCATGGTACCTCTTTGTGTCTTGTACAGGATGATGTAACATTTCACAACGTCAATTTTAACTTAGTAAATTACCGTAAAATGTAACTTGGTATCAAACCGTATCACTTGTAGTAAATTATTGCAAATGATGTTCCTCTCTTAAAGGGATAGAATTATGTAATTAAAGGTTGCACACTGCTCCTAGGTGAGGTAATTTTTATTTTCTCATTGGACAGTTCACTTGCTAACTACTAATAGAAATTATGTATCTGAAATTTTCAGTCTGGAAAGCCTGTATGCCAGAGAGTCCTCTGAGTGAGTAAGAAACAATGGTAGACAGTTTCTGTAACAGAAGCTGAAGATGTTACAAAATTCAAGTAACCACAAAATTGTTTTAAGGTCATTATTTTATTTTTTTATAAATTATACCAAGTTCTGGTCAAGACCACTTAAACTTATTTTTAACAGTTCCCTACACTTTTGGATATTTAATAAAAGGCTTGAATTCCTAATGTTTTCTTCTACACTGTTAGTTTTCCTGAGGTTGCTGGAGCACAATGTCTTTGATTTTAATGGTCATTACAGGAATGAAATAATTTGTAGGAATTAAAAAGGATTAATTTAGACACCTGCAGGTATATGCTGTGTACATAGACCCCTATTTCTCACAAAAACTTTGAAATGGAGTTATAAGTAAGACTACTCAACTGAATATAAAATTCCAAAATATGTGCTACAGAAATGTTACCCAAGCAAGTAACAGAAGACTATAAGTCAAGTTTTTTAATCAAATATTGTTTTCTGAAGCACTTGCAAAGAAATTCAATATGAGAAATAGTTTTGAGAATCAATTTATTTACTGAATTTAATTGTAAAATTAATTTCTGGCAAATAATTCATCTCTATCTGTTTCTCTATGACACACATAATACTATTAAAACCACTGTATTTGAGCGGGTACTACAAATGGCTTAGAAAAAAATTGAACAAGCATTTAAGTAATTTATAGGCCAGGTTCACACAATGACATAAAAGAAAATATTTCATCTGTCAAGGAAATATGTATATTGTCAGTAAATACAAGATATGACATTCATCACATTTTCCTCAAAGAGTTCTTAATCATATTTTCTGCCCAAAGGAACATTCCATTTTTTGCCCATGGTGTGAGACTATGGTTTATTTTCTTGCAGATTCTCTGAGAGGGAGCATAGAAGCTTAAACATTAAAAAAAAGTAGAATTAAATCTTTGCTATTGTGGCCTACTGCCAGACTTTTTTGTGTTTACCCTCACAAGCGTACTATAATGAACTTTGTTCTTCACCAAAAATAATGGTTGAAAATTGTTAAGATACTACATTTCAGAAATTATAATTTAAGTTCTGTCTTTTAGTAAAGGCTCCTCAGACCTTTTTAGATCCCTTTGGAAGTACTTCAGGCATCAATTAGGGAAACTTCCATAAATTCTCTCTCCACTACAAGACTTCAACATACAAGAAGTAGTAATAAAATATAAATAAACAGATCAAGCCCCTGGAGGATAAACAGAAAATTTTCTGTGAAGATACTTATCCACTGACTAAATAAGGAAAGCAGAAATATTAACTAAACACAGTACTGCTGAATCATATTGATACTTTTTGTGACAAAAGAATTTGAAAATATGCATACAAGCCAGAGGGAAAACTCTTGGAAGTAGTTTGGAGAAATTATTACACCTCCTCTCTGTGAAACTGCATGTACAAATTCCCTTTTATACAATATGACCTAAAATAATCTTTGAAGTGTGGAAGTATTAGAAATGCATGTGGTAATACAAAGGCATAAGAATCATATGTTTTATGGCTCCCTTTGTGACTTGTCATTTCAAAATTACCTTAGATATTTGCCAAAATATTCACTAAAGAAACACACTCTAAGAAAAGAAATTCTTCCCCAAAATTAAAATCTCTCAAATAATTAACCTAAATTTTTTTTGGAAGAAGGTCCTAGAAAGTATTTACTAGTACTCAAATTTTACATTGTGGCTCTTTGGGAGGAAAGGAGGACATCTTGGGCAACTTAAAAATCATATCAGGTTATGTAAAAATTTTGTAGAGTGACATTGAAGTCACTTTACTAAATGTGGAGTACTACCATCCTCATCTATACAAATAGCTCTGGTAAACTTGGACTGCACAATTGCTGAAGCTACTTGTGCAAACAAAAACAAAAACAAACCCAAAACCAATAAAAGCAAAACAAAACAACAACAACAACAACAACAAAAAGTTGAAGACTGTGCTCAAATCACTTCTTTCATCTCACCTTCCAAAATATTTGACATAACATCAAAATTATCTTTGGCCTGGCCTGCTGTTTTCAGATACTTGGTTCAAGTGCTGCTGTCCCACCATTCCTACTGTAGGCATCTTGGAGAGCCAAGGGGCAGTTTGCCTGCAGCTACGGATGAGCATCTGTATAACAGATTCACCTCATCACTGCTGTAAAGATTATCCTTTGATCTGACTATGATGACATTTCAAGGCTTTTCTCATTAAGGGAATTAGAACATATCTTTTTCTTGATCCAGATAAACACTACTAATTATTAAAAAGTTGTATCACCATAGTTATTTTATTTGCTGGGAGGCCAGTACATCTGGGTTGTTTCTCAGCTTTATCTGCAGCATGTAAGGTGACTTGGTGAACAAATGTACTGCAAGCAACATCCTTAGCTCCAAAGAATTAAGATCTATCCAAGATGCTTTGAAGACTGGCACTTGCTGCTTTCTTTCTAGCAGTTTAAAGACCAGAGAGACAGATTTTGAGAGAAAAATGTTATGAATTAAAAAATTTTCAAAACTATAAAATCTTCTAAAAAACCCAAACCTATAAAATGGACTGATGGGATCAGCTTAATAGGATTTTACTTTCACAATATATACACCACATTGGAAACAGTCATAATTGTGTGAAAAGCAAAGGCTATCTGAACCAAGGAGATCTGATTCTGGAAAGGAACAGGAATATAATCCTGATAATTCCTGCAATTTTTTTCCAATACGTGGACTAGGAAGAGTACTGAGATACTTCTTGACTCTAATATCGAAAGTGTTTACTCTGAATAGTTAAGAAATATGGAAGCATATATAAAAGGCACTGTTCAAGACTGGGGAATAAATAAAACTCCTTTGTAAAATTAGTAGCTTTAAAATAAAATCATCTTAAACAACTTCCATGATAGAACTAGCTATTATGTATTTCTGATGTAGAATTCACTCAGGAAGCTAAGTTTTACTCATTCTATTAAAATGCTCAGGATTGTGTGAGGAATAAAGTTACACACAGCTGCCAACTTCAGTCATATGTAAATTCAATACTGAGTTTTCTGGGGCTTCTAATTATTAAAAAACTACAACATAGAAAAAAATCTAAATTATTTACAAGAAGAGTGGTTACTCTTTCTCATAGTTATGAACACTGAGGGTTTGTGTAACTTATCTCTATAATAAGTTATGTAATGCACAAGAGAAATTCTTACATGACTGTTTCATGATGCAGTGAAGCATTAAAAAGGATCTACTACATTAGATTTCCTGAGAGGTTTATGTACAGTTTGATATACTTTGTGAAAAATGGACTTAAAAGGTTGGTTGGATTTATTTACAAAATACCTTTCAAAATAAAAGTCGTACCCTGTTATCCAGAAACTTCACTTAAATGGTGCATTGATACATTTTAATCCATTAGAAACAGGATCAGTGAAGTTAATATGCTAAAAAATTCTGTAACATAAGTGAAAATTACATCTAGTTTCTGTGCTTCATGAAGCTTATGCAATGATTCCTTCATTTTCATCTGGCTGCAGCACACCTGAACCATCAAAATTGAGCAAGCTAAATGGAGTAAGCGACAACTTCCCAAACGCTTTCCCAATAAACAGTGTAACCAAGTCTGCCAAAAGGAAATTTACAGGCACATTTATCTTGCCTTACTCCTTTGTCCTCACTTCAAATCTGGATTTGTGACATTTCCATTATTTGAAGACCTCAGAAACAAAGTGTTTGAACTACATTGGTACAAAGAGATAAACAGTTTCTTTAATCCAATCATCGGTTTTAAATTCTCCAAAAATAGTATTTTAAGTATTTTTCAATTTTGTTTCTTAAGGGCAATAAGTAAACCATAGTTATAAAGCAAAATTAGGATTCATATAGGAACAAAAACCATTTTTCACAGTTTGACATTCTAATTGTACACAATAAATATTGTAGTTTTCACATATAATCTTCAGACCGTAAAACTGTAATATTACTGTAATGCTTCTTAAAATTATATACCTCAAAAGAGATCACCTGCTTTTTGTGCAGATGGGAAGGCTTTCCCTTTTTCCTAGCTACCAAGATTTCACTATTACTCAGGAGATAATCCTTGTCATCACAGTATGAATATCACAGTCCTTTATCCTTCTTCAAAAGCAATTTCTTGCATTACTTTTACTATAATATTCCACAACAGAGCACTCTTCTGCTGTTTTTGCACTGTTACTCCTTTTCAAAACTTTATAAGTATATAAAATCATGAGTGGATGCAAAACTCATGACACCACTTACTTCAATAATTCCTATATATATTCCAATTATGCACCTCAGTCAAGTTTTTGAAGTTCTTAATCCTGTTTTGTTCCTAACACAGGTTTGAATTTTTTTTTAATTAAATTATTTTTTTTTCCCATATGTGTTTTTATTGAGGAGACTCCTCTAGTACTTCCCGGTGTGTGACACCAGAAAACATCTCCCAGGTCAAAAGATGACAATATTTAGTAAGTAAAGTAATAACAATTGTCTATTTTGGCAAAGAACAGAAGGAATTCAACTTCTTTAACTTAATCTTTCAAGACATTTCATTTTAGAAGTTTTTGAGCTTTTATTTGATTGAAGTCAGAATAATCATTTCTTTGGAAAATGAAAGAAAAATAACTTTAGTCAACCAGATAAAGTTCTGATGTACAGACGACTATAAATTTATCTTGTAGTTACTTGAATAAAATATGTGATGTGAAAACTCATTTTTCCCAAAAGGATTTTTTTCAATACATATTTCGTTGCCTGAAGAGAGGACTGAAAGCTGACTCAGTGTTTCCTAATATCATCAAATGTTCATTAATGTCTAATAACTGTCATAATTTTAAGATTAGAAATAGGTGATCCAAAATAATATGCACATATAACTTCAATATTTGCAAGAAAGACGCTCTTCATAATTAATTTTGAATAAAATAGGGTAACATACTGACAGCTGAACACCTACCCCACCTCTGAACTGTTAAACACCCAGGCAGGACTACCATATCAGAACCCAGAGGAAATAGGAGATTAGACTGGCTGATTTCTGGATGAGTTTTCCAGAGAGAAGAGAAAGAGCAGATAAATGTAACTACCCAAACAAGCACCCAAACTAAATCAACACTATAGAAAGATAGCTTCTGTTATAGGAGAAATGGTGTATCAGTAAAAGACTGATAAAAAGACAAATACTCATAGTATGGAAACCTTAAGAAAGACTGCAATACTACTTTCTTCAAAAATATACTTTTTTTTCAAGAATTTTACTGCTAGATGTTTATTTCCTGTGAAAATGAAAACTGCCTAGTGAATGTGTTCATACGTATTGTATCTCTAAGGTCTTGACTACGAACGCAGTGGATGAATGAGAAGGGCACTGCTATGCAATAGGATGACAAACTACTGTTTTTAATTTCAGCTGTATTGGTATATGCCTTTTCATTTTATTTCTAGGAGCAAAGGATCCTACCACTGTGAAATTGATCCCTTTCTCCAGTTTCTGCACACAGGGTTAAGCATCACTAAAGGCCAGCTTGAAAGCTGCATCCATGTCAAGAAGGATGTCTGCCTGCTATCTTCAAAATTCACCCATTATTTTTAGTACTGCACATCAGTTTTACTTCAGACTTCAGTTTGGTCTCCATTTAAAGAAAATTTTGGCTAGCTGGCTGATAGAGGCCTGCCACTAGTTAGGACATTTTCAGCCCAGACACACACACGTGCACACACCTCTGAATCTTACCTTCTAAATTGCACTGACCAATACCAGACTTGATTTTCTGATAAACAATCATCGCTGTCATTGACCACGATCAGCTCTGCTCTTCTGCATGTTTTATTACTTCATTTGCTATTTCAGCTTCCTTTTTGTGAGCACAATCTTGTCAGTTGCTGAATTTCCGAAGTGTAGTGGTAATACATTCCTCTGTGGCAGAGTAACATGCTAACAGCCTGAGCTGCATCAAAAAATATGAGAACTAAGTGAGGTACATAGGTTCGACATGATTTACTTTCTATATTTTCTCTCAGGTCTAAAACATTTCAAAACAAAATTCCCCTAATTATATAATTAGGAAGTCAGGCAACTGGCACTGGCTGTCAGAAGAAATGCACTAGCCATATCAGTAGACCCTAAATCCTGGCAGGGCATTCCTATCACTGTAGTATATTCCCTTCTACTTGAGTGACCATGTTCAGTTGCTCCAGGCTCTGCCCAGCTCTCTTGTGAGTCCAATGTTCAGTTTGGTGGTTGAAGCTTTAAAGAGTGCTTCCCGCAGGAGGGAGAGGAAAAACACATTAAGAAATTCAGTACAGAAAATGAGAAGGGCAACACTGAAGAACAGAAATATGATATGAATGAGTCTCAAACGAAAGTACTGATATGTCAGGTACTATCATAAAGGAATGGAAACAAATCTCATTGAAATTATAACTAAATTGACTCAAAGAACTTCTCACCATTACTGCTGGTTTACATTCTGCCATTTCTGTAAAATATGATTATTCTGTCTCTCAGTTTCTAAAAATGTTCTGGTTCAAGCAGTAGAGAGAAAAGCATACCTCAGGCAACCAAACTATCAGTTAAAAGAGGGTGGGCATGATACAATTAGTCAGTATTCCATTTCAGATACTGGCCAAGAGCAAATATCTAAGGAACTTTAAGTTAGTTTTCTTTCCTGATATGCAGTGAGAACATCCAGTCCAGCTTTGTATATTTGACTGTCTATTGTCTCAATCTGATACTGCCAGTGATGATACTGGAATCAAATTACTCATTATGACTGCTCCAAAAACATTGTCGAGTGATGTAGAATCAATTCCTCATTTGCACTGGACAAACTATGCAAAACTTTCAGCCTTCAGACCAACATTTCTTATTGTATGGCTTCTGCTGTTCATAACTCTCCAGGTCTTTGAGTAGTTTCCAGAAAATACAAATTAACAACATCATAATCTTCATGGCTGGTGGATTTATTACAGTGGAAGCAGCCAGGAAGCTAGCAAGTAGTGCCCAAACAGACACCAGTAATTAGGGCATCTTCCCCAGCAAAATTTCTGCTGAATCACAAACTCCAAGAATTGCTAAAAGCTTACAAATCTGAAAATCTGTGAAACTGTCATATGAACCAATACAAACTGTATCCAGATGAATTTTCCAAATCAGCAAAAATTTCCTTCCATTCATTACTATTCCCAAGGGAAAAGTTTGTGAATCTCTCCCTAGTTAAGACTGATTGATTATACACCTTATTGTATCATTATCCAGTCTTGGCAACATAGCTCCAAAAGCTACTATTAAGAAAAATATGAAAACCTTTATTAATTTGAGGACCTTGGAAATTAAATTTTCCATCCATTTCCTGACTATATATATATATATATATATATATATGTATGTATAAAACACTCCAGCTTTATATCTTAATTGAGGCCTGTTAAGATGATTGAGTTCCAGTTGGACTACAGATAAAATGGTTTCTTGAACTTCTGTGTCATCAAATGCACTATTTGAAAATTTAATCCTCATGTGGGAACAAAGGAATTCTGTTACCTCATTTGATAGATGATATTGTTTCATTTTTCATCCTTGTTTCTCCAAAACGTTTTACTGCAAACTATTATTATCTGCTTTCTCAGGCATAAAGACTTAAAAAAATATAGGCAATATTCATCTTTTATGTATCTCTTTCTGAGACAAAGCAGAGGATTTGGTATTTATAAGATAAAAGAAAGAGTGAATAGATAAAAAAAAATCTGAAGTGTAAACTTGGAGATACATTTAAGGTTTGAATTCTAAGACTGGAAGTAAAAATGAAGGGCAAACTGCAGTTCGCTGACAAGAGAGACAGTGAGAGGAATGTTATGTGGTTGTTCTTTCCCCCAAAAGTGTTAGTATGTGAGTTTGGAGCATCATTAGATTCCTTTGCTAAGTTTAGTGTTAACTGTCCCTTTACTGATGGGAGCATGTAAAAACTGACAAAGAACAAAATCATCATCATGTGAATTCTCAGAGAGAAAAGTCTAGATGTTACATCTTCGCTCTTTTTACCTGTTTCTTTCACATGAAGCATGAATTCATCATGAAACATGTCTGTCATTTGAAACACTATCTATTAATTGCATAATTAGAGGTGGGAGAAGATGAAAGGTAAAAGATTTCTTCACCTACCTGACTGAATTTCAAACATCTATTAAAAATAACCGCATATTTTTCTCAAATTTGAATCTGCTGAATTTATTTATTTAGTATTCAGATAACAGGAAATTTTTTAGAACTTTTACAAAGATGCTATTGTCCTTCCTGAAAAATATAGATGAAATACAGACCACGATGTGCCCAGGTGGCCAAGAACACCAAGGGCATACTGGTTTGTATCAGCAAGAGTGTGGCCATAGGACCACGCCAGTGACAATCCCCCTGCAACGGCACCGGTGTGGCTGTGCGTCAGACACCGTGTTCAGTTTTGGCCTGTTCACAGGAAGAGTGAACTGAGTGTCTGAGGGAGCTGGGGGTGTTTATCCTGGAGAAAAGGAGCCCCAGGGGAGAGCCTGTTACTTTCTACAACTACCGGAAAGGAGGGTGTAGCTGAGTGGGAGTAGGGCTTTTCTGCCAGGTAACAAGTGACAGGGTGATGAGAAACAGCCTCAAGTTGTACCTGGGAAGGATTAGACAGGACATGATATAAAAATTTCTTCACTGAAAGGGTTGTCCAGAATTGAAACAGGCTACTCAGGGAACTGTGGACTCACCATTTGTAGAAGTGTTGTGTGTGCAAAAAGTGTGTAGATGCGGCACTTAGGAACATGGTTTAGTGGTGGACATAGCAGTGCTGGGTTAAAATTTGGTGATCTTAGACATCTTTTCCAATCTCCATGATTCTATGATTCTATGAAGTGCTCATTTTCTCTAATTTTCTATGTGTCGGGCTCAGCCTAAATCTTCTTTCACCCTGTGGGTGTCCTGAAATTGATGAAAGTAACTTTGAAAGAGGATGAAAGGAATTTTGCAAGCCCCTAATAGAAGGTTCTACCACCAGCTTTTGTACTATAAAGTGAACAGAGTCAATAAATGTTCGGCTGATCACTAAAATGATGGATGATCACTAAAGACGAGTCCAAAACTGAAAAGGGAGACCCATAAAATAAATAATTTTTTTAAAAAAGTAAAATATATATTATTTTGGCTTGTTCTGATGTTATATTTAGGAATTCAGGTATACCTGTTATTATCATAAAAGATACCAAAAGACCACAGCGAGTCTGAATAAAATCAGCTGGTTTATAATTTAATACAGCACACTTCAGACTAGCGTGACAGAGAATTGGAAGAAGCTGGAAAGAAATATTAGTGGTATACATGTTAACCCTACACACAGCATGTAAAAAAATTGTTGGAATTAAAGATGCAATTTTGTAATTATAGCTGATACAAATACAATTTAGGAAATATTATTTACATTATGAAGATATTTTGAGAATTCTGTCTTAATACAGTTCATTTGGGTCACTGCTACTGTTTATGAAGTAGAGGAAGAAATATGTACAACATGCTTTAGACTATTTATTGTACCTCTAGGGAAACAATACTGGTCTAAATAATATTAACAAATAATTAATGAACAAGAGATACAGGATTCAATAACAGCATGTATCAACTATGTATTCAGACTAAACTTCATGATAACAAATCAATGGTAATCAAACTATTCAGACTACAAAACATTTTGAAATATAAAGTTAATTTAAAGACTTTTTTATGTTTCCTATGGTTTCCTTCACTCTTTTCAAATTTCTAGTAAAGTCTTGCTACTGTTACCATTGGTATTCTCCTCCTCTTGTTATTGAAAAGTTTTGTCTGATCTCCTTTCTTTGCCTTTGTCTCCTTTGTTGTGCTGGGGGTTATGCCCTAAAAATATTATTAAGCCATTAATTTTAGGTCAGCTTTATATCATTCCAGTTTTAACAGCTGGAGACTATTTTGCTACACTGACATAGAGGAGAAGAAGATTTCAAGCCCAGTAATAATTTTGTAGCTACAAGTTAAGACTCACATACAACTGAAGACTTGCACTGCATTTATGTCTGCTTCATGGTAAGTGTTGAGAAAATGATAAAAAAAGGGTGGACACCACAATAAGGCAGAAACCACTGCCATGGCAGTGATCTATAACAGGTAGTAGGCACCCTGAGTCCTCCTTTTCCATCTGTCTCCCTCAGCAGACAGGTAGGAGCCGTGAGCTGCCTGTGGCTTGGTGCCTTAGGGGCAGCAGCCGGTGGTGCTGCAGAGGGGCAGTCTGATGTGAGGAGCGCAGCAAGGATAAGAAGATTGAGGCAAAATACAAGCCACAAAGGTAAGAAATGGCAGGAAATTTTAAGGGATTGAGGACCAGGGAAGATGAGAGGCTTGGTTTGTTTTCTTCCTCTGTTGGAATTAAATAGATAAATAAACTATTTTAAATGAGGGCAAGCACTGAGTGTGAAAGCAGCTGGGCTGCAGTGCTCCTTTTTTTTGATAACTTAAAATCTCCCAGGAACCAGAAGAGATCTGCCATGTCAAGATCCCATGAGGAATTCTGTAGATGTTGACATCATTGATGTTACTTAGTTGGGAGCTTGCTGGTATACTCTGAAATACAATAAGAGAAGCTATTAACATACCAGCAGCATAAGTCTTGTCTGTAATACAAATGCAGTTTTTGGCTTTGGAGATCTCTAGCTCTAAGGAGCTTTGGAGAACACTTGAAAACCCACTCTCAGTGAAAGAGAAGGACAGCAATTAGCAACAGCTGTACAAGAAATGGGTTTACATTGAACTATAAAAAAGTAAACACTTCTCATGTAAAAAGTAGTGGTCACGCTCACTCTACTAGAGTATGTAATATATGTCCACAGGGAAAAGTAATTTTTATATATAAGAATTATTTCTATACAGAAATTTTCTCAGAATGAAACAAAGATCCTATCAACATGACCTAGACTTTGAAATTGAGAACTTTCAAACTCAGCAGTACTGATTCTAGGGTTTACATATTTTGTTCCAAAGTCATAATACCTTTACCTTCCCAAGCTTGGAACAAGCTGAATGACAGCTGCATGAATTTTGACCTCTAAGCTGATGAGCAGAATTTCACTGTAAATCTACTCATTTTTGACCATCTCACTGTAGTCCAGGTCCCTGATTAAGAATATCTGGAAGATGTTTCCACCTCTGCTGTTCTAAGCATGGATCTCCTCTCCAAGTCTGTAACTCCTGTTCTTACAAGGAACCAAGCAGGGCCTCAGTCTCTCTTTTTAAGTATGGGTGTGGAAGGACATAGCGGTAGGATATAAGAGATCAGCTTGGATAGCTCCTGGTTAAAGCCAAGTTATGGGCTTATCATTCTTCTTAAAGTGTCCTAATAATTACACTGTAGGTTCAGGTTGAATGAAGAGAAACTTCAGGGCTCTGTATTGTGCCATAAAATAGAAATTGCCGGTGATTTAAGATGTGTGGTTTCTCTTGAGTTGCTACTCTGGTAATAGCGACATTTGGGAAGGACATAGAGTTTATTCACTCCACCAACTGCTCTCAGGGTTGTTTATGTCCTAATTTAATCTCTCATTATACTAATTTCAGGAGCAAACAAGCTTAGAAATAGTTTGGGGACAAGATAATTCCGAACTCCCTTGCTACCAATTAAGTGTCCGAACTACTCATCTGCTTCTTCCATGTGTTCTTGCTGTTTCTCTCTCTGGTCCTAAGTATCTTGAGTAATTTATTGTATAATAGCTTTTTTCTCTTCCCCTTCTGCCCCCTGTCATGATGAGGAGGAATTGAGATGGAATTAATTTTTTCTGGTGACAGATATATCTTTATTATTTTTATTAGTTTTTACTTATTTCTATGTATGATTTATGTTATTCTGTCAAAGTACATTTGACATAATTCAAATCATATGCTCTCTTTATCTTCACAGATATATATAATTCATTTAGGACATTGATAAGATATATAACACTGTAAAGATACAGGTGGGATAGAAAAACATTATAGATTTTTATGTTGAGTTCCTTAATACAGTTTAAATAATATTTTGCAAAACCAGGGACCCTGGCTTCATTAGCATATTGTTGAGAAGGTTTAAGAGAGGTAAAATAGAACAGACTCCAGAGGAACATCAAATCTTTTCTGCCTTGCTCTGTGCTGTGTTAAACTTCAGATTTCATGGTGGAAGGCTGCACTTGTCCTTCACTCCTGTACTTCTCTTGTGGCTTTTTCCTCTTCTTTTATGTAATGCAAATCACACAGGAAGGGAAGTGTGTGTGTATATTTGGATGTCATTTCACAAAAAAACCCCAATATGTACAATTAACACTTTTGGGAGAAAGCTTCCCTTAACAGACTGTTTTACATCTCATCATTTCCACAGTACTGCCATTCACTGTCATACGTGCTGTCGTTTTCATGATCAGCAGTGACTTGAAATTGAGGTGAGACATAACTGGCAATGATATAGATTTCTCCTTTGCTTTTGTTTGTGTGAGCATGCATCTGTGTTTTGTAATTTTTCTCCCTTGACAGAAATTTTTTATATGTAGAAAACAGAACCAAACATTATTTTGAACTTTATTCACAACCTTATTATTAATGAACATTACTCAAACTCATTCTGATATGAAATCCTCGGTCATCTGGGTAAAAATTATCACAAATTATTTTAAACTTTTTAGAATCTGTGTGATATAGGTGCTTAACAAATTATTGGGTGTTAAGATCAGAGCACCATGAATATCCTGTCTTTAATCCTATTAGTACATCAAACAGATTTGCTTGGGCAGTCTTAACACCAAATTCTTATTGTTTGACTTAACAGTATTTTTTAATATATTTTACATATATTTTGAATATGTTCATTTTCAATCAAAGCAAAAAAATGAGGGAACTGCAGTTACCTCACTTTTAATATTTTTTACCTCATTTGTTCGAGATGTTCTGGCTTAAGATGAGGGAGATTTATAATTGAAATTGAACTTATAAGCAAGATCATGTGGAAGATGTCATAGTTTTACTTTCATTAAGACACAACTATTTTCAGAAGTAGACTCATTATAGTCTCTAAATGCAGTAGGGCAGCTCAAATAGTTCAGTGGAGAAGTAAAACTTTAGTATTACTACAGCAGTGGGGAAGGGGGGAAGAGCAGCAGTGATTTATACATTTTTCTCCTTTTTTTTTGGTGTATTCATACTCTGAAATAGCACCTTCTTTATGAAGGATGCATGCATTAAACACAAGAAATAAGGTTATGTAGTGCTGTCCTTAAAAGTTAAAGATTTGCTTATATACAGACCTAAAAATTTGAATGAGTGTATTTTTAAGCTGTGTATTTTAAATTCCTGACTTAAAAACACACTTCAAAAGATTAGTTCTTCCTATTAAAAAAGGATTAATTGTTATAGAACTTGCTTCCTCCTAATTTAAGGTGTCTGGCCATTTTCAGGATCTTCTCCTATTTCAGTGAGGTGTGGGCTTTGGCTTGGCTGTACAACTCCTTTTTTGATCCCACGTGTGTTGCAGTCTCCTGAACAACTGTCTTGCTCAGGGTACAAGTTCATGTTCAAACGGGAGCGTTGTCTGCCCCTGGAGAGAGCTGCACATTCCCAGTGCTTTCTTTATGCAGCCGCTGGTGCTCAACCAGGATGTTAAAAGTAGCTAAACCAGTATTGAATGAGTCAGTGGTTTAGACAGGGTTAATTTTCTTCTAGTTTAGCTCCTTAACTAACTTCCATGCAGGTTCGGATGAGCATGGCAATGGCAGAAAGAGGGTGGAGAAAGTTTATTCAAAGGGTCAGAGACAGATTTGGATCACCCCAAGGTGGGGATGGAATGGAGTGCCTGTCATTGGATTTTTTTCAGTGTGGGGCTATCTACAACCTTAATTCTGCCACAAAAGCTGTCCAGGTGTCGTGCTAGACTGCAGATAGGAGACTTCTGAGCTCTAACCTCTTTCTTTTCCTGAGGATGGAAGAAGAAATTGTGAAGTCATCAATATTGTGCTTGTGGTTAAAGCTACATGTCAGCAGCCAATCTTATCTTCAAAAACGTACATGCATTCCAATTTTTTTCCTGAGTGAAGTATGTAAGTAGCAGATCACTGAAGTATTTGTCAAATTTTCTAAAACTGAGCCGAAAGAAAATAGATTTTTAAAAAATAATTTTCAAAGAATAATTAACTATTTGTGAATCAACATTCTGGATATGAAAAGGTATAATCTATTCCCTTGCTACTCTTATTCCTGCTTTCATTACACCAAAGTATACAGTTGTTTAGGAAGATTTGATGTGAAATTTGATTTTTTTTTCTCTGTGAAACCTACAGAGTTTTTACCTGAAAATGTGCAACTACTTTGAATTCCTTACTGAATTCACTTGAAGATCTTAGAATTTTTTCTGTATATATTCTGTATATATTGCCGCTTGTACATTTGTCCTGAATTTGCTGCCTTTTCATGAATTTATCTGTGCAAGTAAGAACTTTCCTTCTCACCATTCCTTCCCTTTTGACTCTGATTATGGACTAATATTGACTTCTATCGCAAAAAGAATCAACAAGTATAAAATACTAGGAATTGATCAACACATTTATTATTTAAATTATATTAACAAGTGAACAAACAAAAAAGGTCAAGTAAGAGTACTGTATTGAATCTGTACTCATGAAAGAAACACATTGGACTAGAAAGAACTAGAGATCTTAAATTAGGAGAAATCATGAGACCTTTTCTTTCCCTATTTGTTTATTTTCCTATGTAAAATATGTGAATACAGCGATAGTACAGAATATGGCAGAGACAATATTCTTCTCTCTAAAGAATTTTTTCTTCTAAAATTCTAAACACTGAGTGGCAATACTTTTTTGAAAACCTCTGAGGCAATGTATGTTTTGTATGTGAGGACATCTTGGCTTCTTGTGAGTTGAAAGAAACACAAAGGAAAATGTAAGAGAGTAATTTACCCTCACACGAATTCTGAAAAACTGAATAGACAGGGACTGAATCAAATACTTACAAATAGGCAACCTCCTTCATAATTTATATACAGTTTCTGTGGTGTTCTATGTTCTAGCCTTAGCTTTTTCACTTCATTTCTGTCTTCTTAAGGAAGAGATCAGTTAAATCTATTTTAACTTAAAACTCACATTATTTTTACTCTTTATGAAATTATTTTTTGTAAAATTGATGGTTCCAGCCAAGGGCACAGAAATAACCTGTTTCCTTTGATAGCTTTTGCATCTTCAGCTGCACCTGTCCAGACATTCTAAAGACGCTTTAAAATGATTTTTGGGATAATTAATTTTCTTTGAGGCTATTTTTTGAGAGCTTTATTCCATTTGCAGGTAGTCCTGCATTTAAATCACAGTAAGGTGCTATGTGTCCAGTAAAATATTCTCACCTGGACCTGAAGCCAAAGGAGATTTAATCCAAAGTTGTGTCTTTAAGTGGTCTTGGCTTATGTGTGACAGTACTGGAGAAAGGGCTGATGTGTATTATGAATCCAGTTCCTTACTTTAAATAACTTTAATGACTTCAAAAATGTCTAAGCTAGTAAAAATGACACTACTTGAACTCCTTAAATGCAAGCTGCATTTTTTTATGTCAATTGAATGAAGCAGAATTAAAAAATAACTGTTTTAGAAAAAAAATTTAAAAATAGGTTTGAATAAGATAATAAAATTTTGCTCATTGAGGAGCTACCTTACAATACATTGCAAAGAAGTTGCATAGTGTGTGTGCTCTAATCCCAAGTTAGGCAACATCTTGAAAATTTTTATATAAATGCAGAAATAATTACATAATAAAAAATAAAAAGAAAGCTGGAGAACTGAAAGGAAGGACATTTTCTGGTGTTTAACTGTTTGAAGTTTAGTTTTCTATTACTAAAATTTTATTGCAACTAATGCCATAACAATGAGATTTTCCTCATTAATTAATTGGAAATTGATTAATTATTGACTTTTGTGTTTAGGGATACAGTTCTGATTCTTCTGATGGTCAGAAATTGCAAGGGTAGTGTTGGCACCAAAAACATCATCTGAAATGGTGATTAAGCTAAAGTTGGAGAGAGGGGTCAAGTATTTTCCCCAACTGAGCTGCAGCATGTGTAATGAGGAAGAAATTTCCTCAGCTGTGGTGTGCATTAGTGGTATTTACCTAAGATAATTTCAATACCAGAAGTTCACAGCAGAGTTTGCTAAGTTCTTGTTAAAGTTGTTTACAAATGAACTTTTGGAACTTTACAACTCCCCCTACCCCAACAATATGGTGAATTTAAGAAAAAAACCCCCAAAACATTTAAATGGGTGCTTCCTTTCAGAAATGTGAATGAGCACTAGGACTAATGCTTAAAAAATAAGCTTTCAATAGTTGCAGACCTTCCTCTCTCATATTTTCAGTTTCTTACATGTGGCTTTTAACTAGAATAATTCCAGTTAGTTATTACATAGCTTTTCTCTTTTGGCAACAGAACTTCAAAGACAGCTATTAATTGAAATCAAATTCTACTCTTAACTCTTATGGCTTTTCTCAAGATATATTTTGTGATTATTAAGGTTCTGATTCTAGTCTTTAATTCTGTTTCGTTACAAAACAGTGGTTTTCTTAATGAGTTTGCTCTTGCACAAAAGGAAAAAACGTGGTGGCCACATCTCAAAGGTATGTAAAGCAAGGTAAATTTAGATACCATTAGATAACAATTAGTTTTATTTAGTTAACCAGACAATGTAAATTATTATATCTGTACTGAGATATTTACAGATTTTCTCTAATAATCCATGTTTTAGGGTCTGACACTAAAAAGCTTGTTAAATTAACATTTCTGAAACATGGAAAGTAAGGAAAATTTCCTTTCCATTAATTTGGGAGAAAAAAAATATTGAGAAAAAGTATGTCCTCATTACATTTGTATTTTAAAATGCAGTCTTGATATAGAGATATTTCATAAAATTATAGAATCACTAATGTTGGAAAAGAGCTCTAAATTCATTGACTTCAACCAGCGACCTACCATTGCCATGTTCACTGCTAAAACGTGTCCCCATAAGACACATCCACAGGTTTTTGACTATTTCCAGGGATGGTGACACCACCACTTCCCTGTGGTGAAGCATGTGGGAGCATCTTGCTCCAGTGCTTGACTACCTTTGGGGTGCAGAATTTTTTCCTGTTATCTAAACTAAACCTGCCCTGGTAAAACTTGAAGTCATTTCCTCTGCTGCCTAGAAGGAGAGACTGACGCACCTGCGGGCTACAGCCCCCTTTCAGGTAGTTGTAGGGAGAAGAAAGGTCCCCTCTGAGTGCTTTTTCAACCAGGCTAAACACCCCTAGCTCCCTCAGAGAGAAACACCATTTGCTAAACATCTTCATTGCTTACAATAATTCTATATTGTATTAATACTGTAACAAACATTCTCATTTATTTTGGTTCTCTTTAAAATCACTAATTGTAGAGATAAAAGAGTGAAGGTTTTGCTGTTCTCAAGATAATGTAACATTAAACTAAAATCCCAGTGTAAACTTGCAAGTTGTGCAATTTTTTTCCTGTACAGGGTCTTACTAGTTACCTCAAGCTGTTGAAAAGACACTTCATGAATTACTCAGGGTTTCTGTGTACTAGACAGTCCTTTTTTTTTTTGTACTTCTGTTATCAAAGATGGCTTTGAAAACCTTATAGATTTTTAGTTATTTGAGAGCAGAATGACGCCACACTTTTTCATTCCCACCCTTGTTGAGATGTTCCTAAAGCCTTTTTTGTCATTAATAATTTCTGTCCCAGAAAAATTACAGAGAACAGCATGAAAAATCATCGATCTCCTAGAATAGAGATTGCTTTGTTTTGATTAGATTCTGGACAAAAAAACCCCAACCAACCAATCAACCAATACCAAACACACACACACATACACACCCCAAAAGCCAGAAAACCAACCCCAAACCCCCCAAACTGTGACATTTGGGTGAAATATTAAGTATCTTCCTTCAACTGTTCTGCTAGAGTATTTTTATTATATTATATATATTAGGTTATATATTATTATCATATATATTACTATACCATCATTATTATATTGTGCACAATTACATATGTTAAATCATTGTTTTAATTTGTGAATCTGCATTCTTCATTCATTCTTAAGCATTTTTAAGTTTCTAACACATAACTACAATCACTCTGCAATGTGTGAGTGATTTCTGTGCATAACTTCTCATAAGAGTGAAACTCTCGACATAGGTAAGAGTTGTAAAGTACTGTGGTGGAGGTGGAAATTTTTTTCCTCTGTCATTAAGGTTTCAAATAATTACACTCTTGAAGGACCTGGAACTTATTCCTTGTCCTGTAGTGGAGAGGGGAAAAAAGGTAATGAACAAAGGGACCGTGGTATGGAAATGGGGAAAGTCTGGGAAGTGTTAAGGGAAGGTGGTGTTTGGTTTGCATCACCAAGAAAAGTCTGCTCCACCCTGAAAATATGCTGTCCTCTTACTGTGACAATGGGGGGAAGAAAATAACAAAGCTAAATGGGTATGGTCAGAAAACAACAAATGGAATTTTCTGTGAATTAATAGTTAATGTCTCTGGTATGTATTTTCACCTCCAGTGCTTCAGCTGATATGCTATTATTAAGATATAAGCTGTTTTGAGAAGTGCTTTCTTAGCCCCAGACTACAATGTGAGCAGCGGAGTATATGCTTAAAATGGCCTTGTCTGCCACTTTTCTCTGCAGCTGAGGAAATAAACTTCAGTATTAACTGACAGATTCTAACCTATAGTGCTGACCTTAGTCAGCAAAGAAAGTAGATGGTAAAACCATGCTTTGCTAACTGATCATGCAGTTGGAACACGGCAGCAGGGAATTCTATTTCTTGAATTTTCATAATAGGTAAAAAATTAAATCTTTTATAAGAAATACTAATTCATCAGTAAGCTAACAAAACTGATTTCATTACAGATCACTTTCTCCTAAAGAAAAACTCTAATAGGCAACTTTTGGGGGTTTCTTTGAGTAACCTTCTTTTTCATACAACTGATATGAGAGAAATCTTTGGACTGATAAAAGGACCTACAGCTCTTACAGTGTGATAAATAACCTGCAGTTAAATTTTCTTATGTAAAGTTGCATGAGACAATAACCTTGTGTGTTCCATATTTTTAGCAAAATCATGATCTTATCTTGTGAGAAGTCACGTATTTTACTGAGAGGTAATTTCCAAACCACTGCATACTCATTTCTGTTAAAAATATGAAGTGTTTTGGAATCTTTTTGTCTTGAATGGAGGGCCATTGTGAGACTCTTTGTTCTCAAGGCTGAGGATTCATTGTGCGTCAACCTCTGAGTCACTCTAAAAGCAATTCTATATAATAATGAAGAAGGATATTTGGAGAGGGAACAAATTATTTGTCTGGCATCAAGTATTTTTATATGGGGAAATACGATCTCTCCTGTGCTCACCACCCTTTCCTGTTGGTATTAACCCATGAGCTGTTGCCTGCTTTCAGTAAGAGAGTTAACTTTTCTCTCGCAGAGTCTGATAATTTCACTACTCTCCCAATTTTTGGGATGATTAGACAGGCCATCTTGAGAATAAAATGCTCCTTTCTTCTCCTTACTCCCTAGGTTTTGTACTCCTGACTGTGGATGCATCTTATCAGCTTCCATGAATTTCAGGTTCCTTGGATGGTCTTGAATCTGATTTCCACAGGAGGAAGTTCTTAATTCTCTCAGTCCCTGTCCTTGTCTTCTGTGACTTGGGTAGTGTGGCTGGAGTACTTGCTGGTGAAGCCTAAGGCAAAAAACTCAGTAACTCAGCCTTCTCTGTGCCCTGGGTAACCACCTATTCCATTTCCTTACAGAAAGATGGATTTTCCTATGTGTAGAAGCTGAATTTATGACATGGTGTGTGGTAGTGTCACTATAACTACTATACCTAATAGTTTAGTAACTATTTGAAACCAATGTACCTGTATTTTATGTGTTGCTTTCTTTTTTTTTTTCCCCTCAGAAAAACTGCTTATAGATTTTACTTAGATCCTGACAAAAAGGAGAAATTACTGTTAGGGTTGCAAACAAATATAGATACTTATTTGCCAAATTTAACCTGCTTTCTGCTCTATTCTTCAACCTTAGCCAAGAAGTAAAAAAAATAAACAGTCATTTTACCCACGAATTTTGACACTTAAGTATATTTCAGTATTTCATAATAATTTTAAAATAAAGGTTGACTGATTAAGTTACTGTCTGAAATTAGAGTCTAGGCTAACAATAGTTTTGTCCCAGTGCTAATGCTGCTGTGAGTAAAAAATATGTGCTCACATATTTAAACCATTGCTTATTTATTTTTTTCCCTAGGTTTTTCATGTCAGGTTGAAATAGATTATTTCCTGTGCACATGTTTGTGTATGACTTACAGTTCTCTAGATTCTTCCCTTGTACTCGGCACTGGTGAGGCCACATCCTGAGAACCATGTCTAGTTCTGGGCCCCTCGGTTTAGAAAGGACATTGAGATGCTGGAATGCATCCAGAGGAGGGCAACAAGGCTGGTGAGGGGCTTGGAACACAAGCCCTATGAGGAACGACTGAGGGAGCTGGGATTGTTTAGCCTGGAATAAAGGCAGCTTAGAGGAGTCCTTATCACTCTCTACAATTACCTGAAAGGTGGCTGTAGTCAGGTGGGAGTAGGTCTCTTCTCCCAAGCAACCACAGACAAAATGAGAGGACACAGTCTTAAGCTGCGTGCTAGGGGAAGTTTAGATCAGATATCAGAAAAAAATTCTTCACTGAAAGAGTGATCTGCCCAGGGAGATAATGGAGTCACCATCCCTGGACATGTTTAAAAAAAGACTGGATGTGGCACTCAGTGCCATGGTTTAGTTGAGGAGGAGGTGTTTGGTTAGGTTGGACTTGATCTCAAAGGTCTTTTCCAACCCAGTTCATTCTCTGATCCTGTGATCCTGTGATTAGTCTGGTGTATAAGACAGGATCTCATTAGTAGAAAACTGTTAACCTAGTTCAAGATAGTCTTATGATAGGCTTTCATAACCTCCAGAAGAGAGAAGTAATATTGCAAGGTCAGCATGGGTTTATTCAGCAGTAGGCTAACACCCTTCCTTGATCAGGTGGAAAAAGGATATGGATAGAAACAAACTGGGCACCATGACACAGGTGCCCTTGACTGGAAGCTGTTGTAATGCTTTCTCTGTCTAAAATCCTTCTCTGGTGCATAAGAACATCTACAAAATTAATTAACTGAGCCTAACTTTTATTGACTGTTGAAGCTCAGAATAAATGAAGTGAAGCAGAGGAACCTGGGAGCTGAGTGTGTTAACAGGCAAGTAATCCATGGGCTAGGTATGACTGTGCCTTCTAAGCTGCTTTTGGATCTCAGAAGGTGCCACATGAAAGCAATGATATTTGGCAACATCATTCCTTCGTTACGATTGAGCTAAGTCAAAGTCAAATTACTTTTTAAAAAATCTCTTATTTTAAAGAGTCTAATACTAATGGATTAAAAATTTTATTGTAAGGATGTTGTTTTACTCATCTTTCCTGTTTTTTACAAGTACAGAACAATACACTCTTTATATGAAAGAAGTTTGGCACAACTGCTAAAAGATTTGGAAAATCTAAAAGAGTGCCAAAATGTTCTATATACAGGGATTTAGATCTAGAAGGCCTAGTCTTCCTAGAAAATTTTAGGAAAGGGAAGGAAGGAAGATTGGGAGAATTATCTTTGTTTGTAAAGTAAAGAAAGACTGATAAAACAATCTAAAAAGTATTTGAAGCAGCCCAAGAAATGGAAACATATTTTTTCAGAGGGAAAAGAAAATTTAAATCAGCTTACCTTAGACTTCTAAAGACATGATAAACCGGGAAAACCCATGCCAGCATTTTTTGATAGAATTTGTTCGGAAGAGAGAAGGAACAGGCCTCTTTTAAAGGCATCCTCACACCATAATTTAAATTTCATTGTTGGGGAAATATTTTTAGACTCTAAACAGGGTAATGAACAGTTGTAAACTTTCACTAATTTTGTTCACTGATTTTTATAATTAAAAAATAAAATCCCCTACAGATAAAGTGGAAGGCATTTACTTTTCTTTAGTAAGTGGAAATACACTTTTCAATGGAATAGTGGTATGATCAGAGCATACCTTTTTTAAAGTCAACCACTTGAAGTCCAAAAAAGAGGGGGGAATGTTTATATAGAGAGTGCGACTCATTCATGCAGTCTATAAGAGGTAATCCATTTTAGGAGCTTGGGCTATTTTCCAATATCGTGGTCGAGAGAGAGATGTCAGCTCCTCATTGGCGTTGCTTTTCTTCAGTCATAAAGAGGAATTAGTCCTCCAAGGCTCTGCAGTTGCTTTATACTGGCATACTTGTACGTTGCCTTTAAAATGAGCTGGTGCAGCTGCTGGGTGCGCTTGATAGGAAATTGATTTGGTCATAAACTAAGCTGATGAAAGAAAAAAACTAAGACCTTTCAGCCTGATTAATCCTCAAATCTATCTCATTTTTTGGATGCATGAATACTGTTGCTGGCAAACACAACTTGGGAATGCACAGGGAGAGTTCAAGGAAAAGCATCTGTGTTGGCTTAAAGTGAGCTGGGCCCTCAGGTAATGTGAGCATTCTGCTAGGGAATATTTATTCTGATATTCTATATGAGGTTGTCTGCTTTTCTGCCTTATCTTTTTGCATACACTGTGTGTCTGGGACTAAAGCCACCTTTCACTGGCATAGAAACTAATTTTCTGTGTGGGCTGGTTATTTCTAATTGCAGTCAGTAACTTACACTCATCTTCTTTTGAAACATCTGATCTATGTAATTGTTGCAGCTGGGAAATTGTATTAGGAAGAACAGCAGTCAAACTTAACATGGGGATTTCAATCATAATAGAAAACCAGTGTATCACCGCTGCAAGGAGCAAATAGAGATGTTTCTCCTGCAGAAATAACTACCTGTTTTCTCATGCTCTGAAGCAGTATTGGTGAACACTGATTGGGTTATGTCTGAGTCAACCTCACACACTGATGAGGTCTTCAAATTACCCAAGTGTTGCTTCACCTTGCAATCACATGAGCGCGTATCTTCCAAATGCTGAAATCCCCTTACTGACTTAACGCAACCGGGGGCTTGTAATCACAAGCCCCGGTGTGCCCTCGGGCAGAGGGGACGCAGCGCTGGCCTCCACAGCGTCCTCGCAGGACGGCTCAGTGGAATCAGCGTGGGATGGGTGTGTGCGCTGGCTCCTCCTCAGAGGAAGCACGTCGGGCAGCCAATGATCAGGCTGGCGTTAGCCCGGAGGCAAAGAAGGCGGGAGGGGCTTCTGGTGTGGGCTCCAACAGATTTATTTGCACGAAGGATCAGGGACCAACAAAAGCCCCAAGGAGATGTGGGCTAGCCCCCTTTATAGGGGGGTGGAGTAAGGCAGGGAAAGGGAAAACAACCAATGGGTTGCAGAGGGGAGGATACAATTTTTCAGAACAAATGGGGAAAACAGGGAGGCAGGAGTCATAACAGGGAACCAATTAATAACTAAAAAAGGGAGAACTTTCTGGAACAGGGGGAGGTAATTTAGGATTGGGAGCCATCCAGGGGGAGGTAACTTAGACCTCAGTGATCTCTTCTGGTGACTGACATTTGATGGTTTCAGCCCGAGAGCAGGCTGAGCCACCCCAACACTGACTGCCAGAAAGTTCCCATGCTAGCAATTTCTGTAGAGCTAGCTGTTGTGGTTTAACCCTAGCCAGCAGTCAAGCCCCACTGATGCTCGCTCACTCCTCCATCAGTGGAATCAGGGAGAGAATTGCAAGGGTAAAAGCCAGAAAAATCTTGGGTTGAGGTAAAGATAGTTTAATAGGGAAAGCAAAAGTTGCACACACAAGGCAAAGCAGAAGAAGGAATTAAGTCACCACTTTATGTAATGAGCATGATGTCACATGGTCTGGAATATCCCTTTGGTCAGTTGGGGTCACCTGTCCCAGCTTTGTCTCCTCCCAATCTCCCAAGTACCTACATTTTCTTCCCCAGTGAGGCAGCATGAACAGCAGAAAAGGCCTTGGCTCTGTGTAAGCCCTGCTCAGCAATAACAAAAACATCCCTGTATTATCAACCCTGTGTTCAGCACAAATCCAAAGCACAGCCACATACCAGCCACTATGAAAGAAATTAACTCTACCCCAGCTGAAACCAGCACACTGGCTTTTACAGTGATTTACAGCAAAAATGCTATGTAAATGAATAAGAGTGTTTGCATTTCTTATACCAGTGGGTAATATCACATTTATATGGCAAACCTATTTTCAGTGGTTCTAAGTTAACTTTTAGATCTTGTTATGCCATGAAGTCATCATTTGGATCCAGAGATAAGTTTCTGTCATCCTTCTTTCCCCTGCCTTTCTGCCCAGGCTTCATAGGAATTGTCAGATTAGCTGACATAGAGTTAGTTGCAATGTTAACCTTCCTAAAGGAGGGGAAAATGCTAGCCCTCCTTTGGGGTACTGTAATTGTCTTAGTCAGAAACTTATTTAAATAGCTAGATTGAAGGGGCAAAAAACTAACTTATGTTGTTATTAATATCATTTTGTTTCCATTGTCTTGTAATGCAGGATCATCATTCTCTTTAAAAATAAATTGATAAATGACATTTTAAAAAACTATATAATATTCTGACATGTTTAAAGAAGTATTTTTTCAATTGTACCTGACCATTTACAGTTTTAGAGAATAGAAATCTAGCTTTCTGATTCTAATTTGATTGAGTAATATTATATTTTTTCCCCAACATCTTTTGATTATGCTACTGGTTTTTGAATTTTCTGTACTTTGAAATTCTACTGAACTCGGAACATCTGTTTTCTTGTAAAAATGGGGAATGTAACTCCAGAAATTCGTGGCACACTCATTTGTTTGATGCCTTGGAGTCTTTCCATGACTTACAATGTGAAGCTACAATTAATAAAAAACCCTAACAATCAAAAAACACACACATATAAAACTCCCTCCAAAAAACGCAAACAAAAAAGTGACTACATAAAAAAAAAATCTTAAGTCTCTGAGACAGACCTGACCAGAATTTGTTTCTATAAATGTTTTTTTTTAAATGACAAAACAGCTTAGCATTCGTCATTTCTCATGCTGCTACCTCCCCTTATGGTTTCCTCCTGTGCAATCACTTATTCAGCACAATAAAGTGAGAAGACTTTACTTCCATTTTGAGCTTGTTGCAAGCCCTCTCTTTTTGAACACCATGATTGAGTAACATTTTGAGCTGAAAGATGGGAATAATTTCCTCTCTCAGTGAATGCATAAGCTGTCGCTACATTGTGTTAAACACACCTTGTTGTTTTGTTGGGAGTTTTTTTTAATTACTACTTATCTGTAGCTCATTCTTGCAAAGTAAATCTACTCTTGGTGATGCAAAATTTATGGCATTTCCTGTTCTTTTTATAGATGTGTTTTATTCTTTTAAGTCACCATTAATTCTACTTACTGACATAGACATACAGCAGGTGGAATTAGTGATTATGTTTTGGTGATATGAGCTATTGCTAACTAGTGTGCAATTAACCTAAGATTGGCCTCAGAGCACATTATCACATATTTGTGTGGATTTATGCATTCATTCAAACAGGGCACAATTGATACTAGGTTGCTCCCTTTTCAGGCTTGCGAGATTTTCTGACAACAGAGGTTTCAAACTTCTGTTTGTAAAAAGCTGATTCAGATGGGTGTTTTCCATACATTTTCTGTGAATGTACTATGGCATTTTTGTACATACATATAGAGTAGAATCCTTTTTTCATGACATTCCTTTTCCTTTTTTTTTTTCTTTTTCAATGCAATGAAGAAATGCCTCTAGTGCTTGCTTACTGTACACAAACAGAAATTATCTGGTTATTTTTTAACTTAGTTTTGTATTCCCTGTACAAAATGTGCAGAATGGTGTTGAAGTCATACTAGAATTATATGTTTGCCTTTTTTAAGATAAACTTGGAAAATTTAAATAAAAATAAAAAATAAAAAATAATAACTGTAAAAAAAGAAGCTCTATACATCTTCCAGTAAAGTAATGAAGTAATGAATGACGACATTTGCTTACTTGTTACTCAATTTTGATTGAACTTATTACTTCCTAATACTTGTTGTATGTTGGAGTTCCTCCCCCCTGGAGTGGAGTCCTGGGGGAGGGACCCTGGAGTAGAGGCACAGCCTATGGGGTTTCCCTACTCCCTGGTCAATCCTGTTTCCCACTGGTTGTTTTGTGTTCCCTTGCACAAAGAGGACCCTGCTGGTCCCGTGATTGCTGAGTTCTTGGGCAGTCCCCCAGCCATGTGGCTGGAGAATAAACATCTCTGAACCTTCTATCAAGAATCGGTCCCTATTTCTTTTCATGGGCCTTGCTGTCTATACATGTTGCAGAAATCCCCGCTGCAACAGTTATATTCCTCACTGCTTTGCAGAAAGGAGAAAAATCGCATGAGAATTATTTCCAGAATTAATGGGTATCAGCACAACCTTTTCAGTTACACTTGCTTACAGTTCTGGAAGCCAAAGTCTAAATGGTGAGAATACTGGCACATAAAAGGGAGGAAATTTTTCCATATAGCTTTGTGCATTCACTCCTTGACCATTTATTTTCTTTTATTTGAGGCTATCAGTACGTCCAAAATTGCTAAAGTCATGTTTCATTTCCCCAAAGAATTAAAGTGTAATTCATTGTATCATTGCCAGATATATCAATTCCTTTCTACAGTAATTAGCCAGGATCTCTGTAAATGCTGCAAATCAGCATGGCTTTCAAATGCACAAGTGGATTCAAAAGATTGCAAAAATATATGTATATCCATACAAAGATCTGGAAGATTATTTTTTTCCTTCCATGCTTCAAATCTCTTTAGCAGTGCTTACACTTCAGGTCCAGAGAATTTATATTGGCTTGGCAATATAAATTTATTTCAACCTTCAGCAACTCACAAAGCAAACAGGGAATTAGAAGGGAAGTAGGGCGGGAGAGGGAGGGAGGGATGAAAGAGGAAAGAGTTCAGACAAAAGTCCCAGATATGGGGTAAAGCAGGAGACAGATTTCAAAAAACACTGTCCTGTTAGTACTACAGGCTGACTCTTCACTGCTGCCTGAAACTGCTTTTAATTCTTATTTTAAAACTCATCATTAAGCAAGTAGTAAGTCAAGACATTATATCTCTGGAGTATATTTTCTCATAAACAACTCTCAAATTAAAGAGAATTTCCATGAGTTAATTATCTTATGAAATAAGTTTGCTTTTAAAGGCCAGCAAAACAGTGCTAGAAACTGACAGGAAAATATGTAAACATTCATAAACTAATGTAATGAAAGATATCTTGATATTGCATCTTAGCTGTCTCAAAAAATATTTATGTAACTCATAAGACAATTATGAGAATTAATGTTTACACATTTCAGTGTTCTCCAAGTGCCAAGTTCACTTTTTCATCCAGAGGCAGAATACTATTTTCACATTGGGGTGCATTTAAGCTTCATTTCATACTTTGTTCATAAGGAAATATTCTGTGCAGGAACCACTACTGAGAGAATTTTCTCTTTCAATTAAGAAGCAATACAGACGACGATACGTTTAAGGAAACTTATAATATAAATTCATTAGTTCAGTTTTGTGTTGAGTATATTCCATCAAAACTTGAATTGTGTGCTGGTTGTATTTACTCATACCTCTTAAGTTGTGGGTTTCAGCAGTACCATGTCAACACATAAAGAATAGAAAAAACAAAAGGGGAGTTAGGTGCATAGTACAGGGACACATCTCTCACCATTTATATTTCTACAGATGTCTCCTATAGAAAATATTAAATATGCAATAATATTAGTGAAATAAAATTTGTAGTGAAATAAAATTTTAACCCAGTACTCTCGTGTGTGCCTTGCGGGAAGTCTGTAATTGTTTAACTATTTCATAGACAGAGAGAATCTGTGGAAAGGATACAAGCAGTTATGTCCAGTGCAAAAGATTCTGCAAGCAGAGATGGGGCAGAATTAATGGCCAGTTTGAGCAGAAAAGTCTGTCAGTGTCAGTAGATAAAGCACACCTGTGTTCAGGTAAAGAACTAGTTGTCATCTGAAGAGCACTCTGATATTGGTCTTCTGCTGCCATGCTAGGCTAGTGTAATGGAGTGATCCGTATGTTTTAGTTTAGGTTTGCTGGAAGCGTAGTCTAAGTCTTGCAAGGTGGCAAATACTACTTAGATGTGAATTTTGTGTATGTGTTGGAGTTATATGAAATTTCTGCTGTCTTATGTCTTTACTAATTGTGCCGCTTTGGACAAATTTAGAGGAAAATATCCTCTGATAGAAGGCAGGTTACAACCATCCCTCCCCCACCAGGTTCGGGGAAAAAAAAAAATTTCCTCAGAGGAAAGTGAAAGAGATAAAAACTATTTATTTAACAAACACACAGGAAAAGGATAATAATGCTAAATAATAAAACCTCTCACTGTGGAGAGAAACCTGGGAAAATTCAGAGTCCTTCTGTAGGTGTGGTCTCTCTCCTCCTCCTCGGAGCTGGGTCGGTGTGGGCCCACCTCCGGGGCTTTGGTGGGAAATTCTCCTGATGCGTTCTGATGTTGAAATAGTCCAGAACAGAAGAAGGGAAGAACAAACCAAAGTCCCAGGAAAACAAAGTTCAACTCTCCCTCTGGAGAAAAGGAGCTGAAAAGTGGCTGAAAAAGCAAGAAAGGTGCTTCTTCTGCTCTTGCTGCTGCAGCAGGAGAACGCAGAGGAGTGTGTGTCTGTGTCCTTGAACAACTGCTTTGAAAAGTTCACGTTGGTTTTTTCCTCTCCCCTTTCTCAGGCTCAGTTTAGAGGCACAGAAAAGGCACAAAATTAATTTCTAGTCATAGAGCAGCGATAGGAGATACAACATCATAAAGTCACCCCAAGACACTAACCTAGCTAGATGGCATATAAGGAACAACTTTTTCATAGTATAAGTGACATGATTAATTTTCTCCTCTTTACACAAATAATTATAAAACCTATAGCTTTCATTTAAAAGTAAATATTTAAAATATATTGGTATACACTACTAACCTTTTTTCTTGTCTTGGAGATAAATTTATTTGGTCTCAGTTGATAATACAACCTACTTGCAGGACAATGAACTAAAGTTAACACCTACCAAATAGCTTTGTACAAGTACTATTATGCCTTGAAACTTTGGGCTTTTCTATATCCAGTTCAGTGCCTGTTATGGTTGGCTTCCCTTGCTTTCATAACAATAAAAATTGCTGATGTATTTTATATGTATTTTATATGTATTTTATAACTATGGTGATGTTGACACAAATCAGCATGTCTGTTTAACAGGTAATGCAACCCTTTTCTTGTCTGTTGTGACTTAACAATAACAGCAGTGACCCTTGGAAAACACAAATCTTTTCTTGAGAGCATACAATAAATTCAGAATTGCAGTCTAGCAGGGCAGACTGGTTATGAGCAATAATCTTAAATACAGAACAAAAAGCTGCATGTCTGGACTAAGTGAATCCCTTAATGAAATACCGGTCTGGTCTGACCTTGTTGATTATGTTTAACTGATAATTAATACATCTATCTAATATATTGACATGACTGTGGGATTAATGGTGTTCAGAAATCTCCACATGGGGCTAGATAGTGAAACTACAGTAAAAAACAAAAGCAGTATTTATGTATTATTCTGTAATTAAATATCAAGGTAATCTATCATAGTAATTTGCTTTCTGAAAAGCTTGTTGCTTGAGAACTTTGTTGTCATCATAGCTTTTACCCAACTGTTCATTCTTATTAAATACAAAATTATTTTTCTAGCCTATTTTATGTTTGCCAGTAACAGTAAGCAAAGTATATTGAGAATGAAGGGTAAAGAATGGAAAGGAAAAAAAATCTTGCACTTTAAGCTTCTAACTGATAATAGTTGAAAAGTGTGTAGAAAACGCTCCCTTTCACCAAGTAAAAGACTTTAAAATGCAGAACGAGAATCCAGTTTTCAGATAAAGGGGGCCACATTTATCTACTGGTACCTTTATACCTAAGCATTAGCCCTACAAATAACTGGTGACATTCAAGCATAATCTGGCACAGACACTGAATTTTTTAAATGGCAGTGATAAGTACTGCACATATGTGAAAGTCTAGCTTGATTGCTATAATTCCAGAGTCAGCCATCATTTATGTCTAGATTGAGAATATTATGTTCTACATTCAAGTGGTAGGGAACAGCTGCTGGGACTTGTGAACATATCTGCCTGACCTATTTAGAGCAGGCAATTGGTTCACAAAATGGAGCTCTCTTTGCTGCTTTTTGATTTGTTCATGGAACACATTGGTTCTGCAAAAATGCTTGTTATTTGCAGTATGGAGGGTGGGAGTATTTGGTTGTTTCTTTTTCTTTTCCCATTTTTTTTAGTTTGTTTTTTCTGTCTTTTAATTTTTGTTTGTGGGGTTTTTTTCCCCAAAATCATAAGAGCAAAACCACCTTATAAACATGTTACAATCTATTCACTGCAATCATTTACATAATTTTTATGTGTTAACCTGAAAGTGGATATAAGGATAACGTGGTGCATTTTTTTCCTGTTTCAATAACTTACAGAATCAACTTTTCAGTATTTTGAAAATATTTCAAATAACACTTTCTTCTGGGTGAATATTCTAAAATATCTGCTTAGTGTTTTGGTATTCACTGAAAAATGCAGTGCAGGTATCTTCAGCTTGGGACCTGAACAAATAAATATTGCAGCTATGGTAATGTTCCATGAATCACTGAAATGTCAGTGGATTTGGCTAATATTATTATTATAACTCTGATTATTTCTTTTTACAAGTTTTTATTCATTAAAAAAGCTCTCCCTGTTTCTGTTATCAGTAGCTAAAATCCTCTGGTATTTGCTCATGTATGGCACTAGGGCTTACAGGGAGAGAAAATTGTGAATGAATGAAATTGTGGAATGTTTCTGACTTTTTTTTAAGAGAATGGTAGAGATTTGGATACAGCAGAGGTTAAAAAAACCAGACCTTATTATAGCATGACATTTACTTTGTTCTCTCCACAATATTTTTGAAAATTTTTTTGTGGAACTTCTTCAAAATCAGAACTAAAGCATCTGTTGCTAATAACATGCATCTGTAAGTAAGTTATTGCTGTAACATAATAAAAATAGACAACAGAGGCTTTTGGTTGTTTTTAAGAATCCTAAGAAATATTCCAAGCACCGTGCATCAGATGTAAAAACTCCAAACTGGCTATTTAACTGCAAATTTTTAGGTATACATTTAGTTAGCGCTAACAGCTATCATCCCCACACATTTCACTGTAGTATCTACTAATGTTTATATTTTATTTTCCCTTTGCTTGGGTGTGCATATCTTGTTTGCAGGAAGAAAGAATTTACTCCAGGCACAGCTGTGATGCTGTCACAACTATGCCTTCCTGAGTGGGTTTTTTATCCTCCAAAGCAATGCAAGAGGCAGATGAAGTGCTAATGCATTTAAGATGCAGATTGTCCCTCCCTCCCCCTCTCCTCATGTTTTAGTCTCTTTCCCAAAGAGTCTTAATCAAGAGTACTTTGGCATGGGTTGATACAGTGGAGCTATTTGAATTCCTACAAGGGACATTTTCAGATAAATTAATTTCATTTCAAGGGTTGTGTTGTATAGCAGACAGAAAGAAATGGTTTGACAAAGATTTAATTTTTTTAAAGTAGTATTGATTCTATTGCATGCCAGAGAAATCTTAATTTCTTATTTGAGGTCCACAAATGAATTGCCATACAGAGAATAAACTGACTACTTGGTTTCAAAAGAAATATTAAGTGCCTTAATGAAGCTTTTCAAAGATTCAATGCACAATTATTTGGACAATGTTCCATTCTTCCTCTGAGTATTCAACACAGTTCATTAACAGAAAGTATTACTATCCTACTCTAGCACATGGTTAAGTTGTTATGTGTGTGAAAGGCATCAGATTTTAAAGGAAAAAATAAAAATTATTGCTAAGAGAGTAAGATGTGGAAAATAAAATTTTTAAATACAGGCATTTAGTGTAATTTCTAAAATCTATATTACTTTGCAATTGCTTATTATTTTATGCCTTATGTCTTTGGATACTGGGTGTTAAATTGTACTGCATTAGTGGAAGATGTTCACTTGTGTATGGTCAAACCACCTCCTGTTTGCTACAATTTTTTCCTATTTAACTGCAGAGGTGCTGCCCTTGTGTTGTATGTAGGCATAGTAAAAAAATTATCATGGAGAGAACAAAAATGTCCTCTCGAATTTTGTGCTCTGTCAGGTGAGATCTGAGGGGGTGAGTTTGCCAGGAGTCAAAGACTACAAGCAAGAGAGAGGGTTTTGTGGAATGCAGCAGAAGAAAGAGGGAATTTGAAGTCTGAAAGGAAAGGAAGGTGGAAGATGGGTTTACTATACCCATACTTAGCATAAATACTGCAATTTCCCTTTTTAATTTTTATTGCTGATGCATTCTACTTAGACATGCCAGCTGGATTGTCTATGGGGAAAATGGCAAAAGACAGGAGGCCAATGCCTAAGGGATAATCACAAAACATTAGAGTAATTAAGTTACAGAGCCTGTAACAACTGCAACATACAATCTGTACAAAGAGTATATATTTTATTACTATAATGCTTTGTAACTTTTGTTAATATATATGTGCCATTATAATTCAATGGATAAGGAAAACAGGGAAATATGAAAAAACATGAGAATACAGAGGTGGATATCCAACACCAAAGCACAGGAGGCAGGATCCATCTGGAGAGGATAGACTTACCCATCAGTAACAAAAGAGTGTTTTTCAATACAACTGAAAACTGTAAACTATTGGATTGGTCATGCTATTGTCACTAAAAATACCCAGCAGTACTTGTACAAACCACCTAAATATAGTCACCTATGTCACCATCATCACAAAAAACTTCTAAGTTGTTCCATTTATTTTTTCTTGTTTAGATTTTTCTGCATGATGATGTTGACTATAAACACCAGCTATATACAATTTAAGTGTTCTAATGATGCTTACTTTGAGTTAAAAGTTCTCTTTACAGCTCATGTATGTTTACAACTGTGACATGAATTCTTAACATTAAAAATTCAGTACAGCTCTACCAAAGAACTAAGGACTTAAATATTTCATAAGCTACACAGGAATGGAAAGTCGTCTCCATTTTCTGGTAATCAAAGGGTGACTTGAAAACATTAAAATAATAGGAAGCAATTATTCTTTTTGTTCAACCTGGCTACTGCAGCCACATTTCTACTGCATCTTCGACTGAACATCTGCTACCATATTTAGTAAACAAAGAAAAGGATTATCTTTTTGTTGATCTGACTAGTGGCTGTGTTGAAAGAAAGTATTATCTTTGGTTTCACTGCTTCTACCTCTTCCAGTGTTTTCTCATGCTTTCTGCCTAAAAAGTCCACCGTTTTATAAGAGGAATGATACAGCTAGAAATATTGCCTCTTTTGAACGCGTCACCTGCAGAATGGAAAAATCCATCAGACTTCATTAACACCTAATTCAATTTATACCTCGGATTATCACTTTTTTTGCATATCTTATACATGGATTCTTGTAAGGGGATGGGGTAATTCTTGATGTCCCAGTCATACCTGTGATTTCTCTGCTAAACCACATACTAACAAAAGCTACCTGGAACTTTATTAACTGGAAAGCCTACATGGTTTCCAATTTACTTTTCAGCAGTCTAAACACTGTGAGACTTAGTATGTTAAGAGGACAGTAACATGACAGGTAGCAGGCCTGAATACAGTCCAGAATGGTAGGGCCTGAGATTGTTCAGCCCAGAGCAGCTGACTCCAGTGAACTGAAATGAAACCATATTTGGCCATGTGAAATAGCACTGTTAACCCTGTTACTCCCAGAACTTTACCAGTCAAGGGTGGGCAATACCAAATTAGAGTTCAGGAATGACTGTACCAAAACTAAGCAAGCATTTTAATAAACCCTGTCCAAGCAGTCTACTATGTGGGGAAACATAAAAGGTCGAAAAGCTCTTACATGTGAAAAAAAAGCATGTTTCTGAAATAAAGCAAAAAGAATTTAGGAATCAGGTCTAGCTGCAAAACTTGAAGATAGAAGAAGAATACAATTATATCTCAAGCAAGGACATTAAAACAATGGTTAGAGTTTCTAGGTTTGGCTGAAATAGGTTTTGAAGTTGCAAAAAATATGCTTAGCAAGATAAGTTTAAGCTTAATAAAGGAATACTGTGTATTGTTATATAAAGACATAACAATCAAGTATTGTATGCAACACATTGTACATGTGCTGTTGTGGATCAGTTAAAACAGTTGTCTGTAACTTTTAGAAGCATGCTAATGGGCTAAGAAGCTTTTAAGAATGCTCTGTAACAAGGAAGTCTTTGGATGCCTGTGCCAGCGTGAGCTTTGTACCATCTTTGTCTCAACTCTGTATGTGAGACTGATAACGGAATAAAATAATAAAAGGCTCCTGGAACGCCTGTCCGGGCTCCCTGTCCCGTTTGTCGCTGAAAATGCCGACATACCAGGCTACATGCCTACAGAATCATAGAATCGCAGAATATCCTGAACTGGAACGGGACTCCCAAGGATCACCCAAGTCCAGCTCCTGGCCCTGCACAGAACAGCCCCAAGTAATCACATCATGGTGTGATTACACCGTGTGATGAGAGCGCTGTGCAAACATTACTTGAACTCTGGCAGGCATTCACTTCTCCAGTATTTTCTAGCTTGAGGTTTAACATTTGCATTTCTTTTTCCAATAAATATTAATATATTAACATATTAGTTTGCTTTTTCTCTAATTCACTGTATCAGCTGCACTTGCTTTTTCCACTGTAATTATTCTGGGACAAAGGTATCTATTGTTAAGCTAGCATAATAAAACCACAAACTTCTCAATTATGTACCGTACTCTAAGCAATACTGAAAGATTCAACTCTACCATGAAATCTATCAGAAATTCAAACTGATGTGAAAAATATTTCAGAGGAACATCTACCCTCAGAACCATCTTTTTTTATGGTGTTGGCAAAAGATATAGAACCACCAGCTTTGAAAATATTTCATGTAACAATTTACATCTCTAAAAACTTGCAATGAAGAATCAGAATGGGTGGAAATCAAAGAAAAAATACCTGAGACCAAAAAGCTTAAGTTTCATTTGACTACCATGCACTACCCACAGCAGCAGAAGTTAGTATGCTAAAGAATCATGTGGTTGGTTTTTTTAAGCCTTTGCCAAGAAAAACTTACAACTGGAGCTATCCCACAGACTTCTAGGGGTCTGCTGATATCAGGTTACAGGCTACTGCTACGTTTATAGGCAACCTAAGAAATATACTTTTTGAAGGACAGCTGCTAGAAGACAAAATGTTCAGGAATACATACCTACACTGGAAAATTTGTGTGGGTAATTTGAACTTAGGGTTGAAACCACTCTTTTAAAAATGGAATTATTTTCTTGCATGCAATAATGTCTCTAGTATGAGCCAGTAATTCCTGTCTGTAGAATTCAGTATGTCTTCATAATGATTTCTTTCATATGAATGAGACTAGAGATGGCTCCCTTCTTCTATCCCATTTTCCTGCATTCTTTGGATTTAAAACTGTATATTTCTTATACTGCTCACCCTAGCACAAGATGTAATAGAAGTCTACTTCACTTTTCAACAGTTGGCTAATACTTGCCAACTGATTTTGCTGAACCCCAACCCTTACTCCTCTACACTTAGATATGTAAAACGAGTCTTCCCTATTCATCTCATTTATCTGGAGAAAGAAAGCTTTTATCTAATAATGAAAGAAAATAATTTATTGAGGTCTTTTGCAATAGGGTAGCTCTCCCAAGGGGAATGAAATCTATCAAACAGGATGTCAGTAATTTCCTTGATGGGGACAATGGTATCCATAATAAGAATCCTTGAGAATTTCGCTTTAGGTTGATTCAATGAGTCTCTCCATCTGCTTTTGCTTTCCATACAAATAAAGACCTAGATCTGTATTTCCAATATCTAACAAATGTCTTTGCACCTAACCAAGAGAAAACTATTTTTAAGCTATTTTTTTTTCAATATAAAACTTGATTTTGTTAAAAAATTCTTAAGTAGCTAACTTTCTGCCTTTTCCTGTTCATGTGATGCTGTATAAAGTGATCCCTTCTGGATAAAATGGTCAGGGAGCTGTTTCTGCTGGCACTTGTTTCAGGTAGATGTGAGAAATTCTGTAGTATCTTTGATTTATATACTCTGCAATCCTTTACAGCTTCCTGCAATTCAAGATTATGTTTTGACTGCTATTGAGTGTCTGGTAATAATAGTGCTTATTCATAATCCCTTCATTTTGTTGTGTTACACTTAATTTATTAAGACTGTCAGATAAGTTGAAAATGCTTCCAAGCCACACATTTTGCTCAATAGTAAAATTTTGCCTTGGCTGTCCTGCTTAGAAGAGCTTTAATTTATTTAGTGTCACTTTCTTCCAGATTGATTTGTAAATAGCTAATAGTGTTTCAAAGATCTATTATTTACAAGGTGCTTCTGGATCAGCTGGCATTTACTTCAAATACTGCCCTGGTATGAGTTTATTTTCTGACTTCTCTTCTTCATTTTACTTCAAGTCTTTTCTTTCTCAAATACATTCACATTTTTATTCCTATCCTTCTGGTACCTTATTTTTATTGAACACTTTTACTGTTTAGCAAAAAACTTTCTGTTTAGTAACTGTTTAGAAAGATTCATCTTTGGTTTGGTACCCAGAGGGTCTCCAATTCCATCATCAGTTCATTCTTTCTGCATCTCTCTTTAATGTCAAAGTAATTTAAATTAAATTTAAAAAAAAATAAATCCACTGTTAATAATTTACTTGTGACTGACAAAACCAATTCTTCCTCCGAGGAGGACTCTTCTTACACTGTCCTTCTAAAGAAACATGGTTTGCTCAATTATACTCTGACATCTTCTTGAGAACAAAATAAAAAATTCTTGCGGGAAAGAAATGATTAAGTTTTTCCTACCTTATGGAACTCAAAGATGGGTTCAAAAAACTCAAAGTAATTGCTCCCATCAAGATTGAATCCGGTGTCATCACCTGAAAAAGGCAGCATCCACATGCAGTAGTAGGCAAACAAACTGATTAATTCAAACCAGTCACAGAACACACTGCCACTTACTCATCCAGAAAAGGAGACAGACGGAAGCCAGGTTGTGAGGAGGTGTGTAAAAGGCTGGTAAAGAGTTGTTTTGAGAAAAGAGAGAAGAAATTAATGTGTTGCGGAAATGTGGGAGACACAGCTCTGTAGGTGGACAGACTTGGCTTTTCTGCTTATGGAGTTATTTGGGGTTTAGTTGTGAAGTTTATTGTCCATGTCAAGTGTTTCACTTTCTGTTCTTTAATTTTTTTCTCTTCTTCAGTAAGAGAGCAGGTAAGCTTGGGAACAACATGAGGTGAGATAAGATGTAGTCCTCATCACGAAAGTATAAACTAAAATCAAATATGAAGTGAGCATAAAAAAGGAAAGGATAGGGGAGAAAGATTAATTTAAAAGTAATAGAGAATATATATGATAACCACCTGATCTATCATGCCTTAAAAAGTTAATTTTTATGAGGTTGGCAGGAGTTTTTCATCAGGAATGTACTCTTTTCTAACTGCAATTGTAAAGAAATGACAACCAAACAACTGAAATTCCCCTCAGGATACTGATAGTTGTATAATTTTTTTAATAGTGGTTTCATTCAAGTTTATTAGTAGAAGTGACTTTTCAGAAGAAATTTGTAGGACATGAATAGTGCAGGTAACATAATTTATATAATGAATTTTCAAGTAAATATTATTTTCCTGAATTTATGTCTACTCTTACATAAAAAAGAACCATTATAGGATTTTTCATGTATCAGGAAAGTAACAGCAGAGAAAACAAACTGAATTTTTATTTCATGTTTCTGCATTACACCAGAAAAAAAATATATTGAATTGAATACTCATTGCTTTGGGTGAACAAAACATTGAAAGTTTTTACTACAAGCAATTCAACGGACAAGAAGAAAATCTGTTCTCTTGAGATTTAAAACAAAATTTAAGAAATCTATTGCTGCAAACCAAGGACCAGCTAATCAAAGTGTTGATTTTGTGCAGAAAGGTCGGATTATATTGATGCCATGATGATTTTTTGCCTTTTCTTTTATACCTTTTTACACCTTCTGTATTCTTAGTGCTTTTTGCCTACATTTTTGGACTTGTTTGTCAAGCTAAGAGACTAAACACTTTAGAAGCTTCGTCCTTAGGGATCAGTGTGCCCCAAACCCCAAGGTCCTCTCCAGAACACATTCTGTAAACCAAGATAGAACCATCCAGGAGAAGGTTCCTTGGGGAGGGGGGGGGGGCCTCATTCAAGCCTCTCGTTGGGGAATTTTTGATAGATATGCTGGTTAGTAAGACCTATAATGTTATACCCAATATTTTGGGGGTGCATTGTGGTGTGCATTTTGGTGCGTTTGACCTGGACATAGTGCACCTAAGGAGCCTTAAAATAATTACCAAGGTAAAATCCCTTTTCCCCTTCTAACCATGTTTGACTCTTAATTTTAAGACCAGGAAAAGGCATCAATATAAACAGAGTTACAATTTATTGCTATGAACTTGAAAATAAACACTGAAAAGATCAAAGGCTAGAAACACCAGTGTTACTTAGCAGCCTGTGTTTTACTGACTTTTAAAATTATGCAGGATAGCATTTCATTGGTTTGGTTTAAGAAGTAGAAGACACAATTCTATGTGTGGTGTGGTTTCTACCATTGTGTGATGTACATTAATTACAAGAATACTAATTTGGCTTCTCTTATCTATACGCTTTCAAAAGAGTAAAGGATATGTGAACACAATGGTGGGACATCAGATGCAAAATCCTGAATAGCTTTTTGTCTCTCTTCGAAGACCTCATTGGCATAGCTTTCACATTCACAATCAGATGCCAAGATAAAGGTTCAGGCTGAAGATGTCACTGCTGTTGCCAAGGGATGACCTCAATAAAACTATTGTAAGAGACACTTTTTACCTCAGGAATAGACTGGACAGAATTGAAGGAGGAAAGAGGCCGGCATGACAAGTGCTTCTACAGTTATCTCATGTTCTAACATGCAGCAGCTTGTAACCCTGAAAGTATTCTAATGCTTGTGATGTGTCTTTTGAACTTGCAAATTTCAGCCAAGGTAAAAGACAAATAAGCCTGACTTGTCCCTGATGTCTCATAGGTTAGACTTCAAGCAATTTTACAGCTTAATAAAAGGAACAACTCCTTGTCACCACTGGCTATTTCTGTTATTTCAAGATATTTACCAGAGCCACTTCACCTGTAATTTCTTGACATAACTTTTTTTCAAGCACAGGAAAAATCAACTGAGTAATTTAGCTCAATGAAGGACAAAACTTTAACTTTCCCAGTCATAACAAGTCACATTTTAGACATTTCCTCCTTGATTTCAGACTTATATTCTTTTGGAGTAACAATTCTAAGTTCAGTACCCTAAAACTAGCATTATTCCAGTTATATTTTTGCATGGTTGCATTTTCATGAGACCTGCTAATCTACTATTTTCATTAATGGATTTCTTCTACACTTTTGAAGTATTTTAAGCAGGTAAAGATAGAATGTTCGTGAGAAACACATAAAGGTTAAACATTGGCTTTGCTTCCCCATTTCTAATGAAATTTGTCAGTCTGCAGATTTACTTGTGATTGAATTCTAATTTAATGACAACTAGTCAGATTTTTTTCTATGATTTTTCAAAGACATATTCATTGTTGGGTGGTTTGTGATGCTTTCAGAGCAAGATGTTATGTTGTCATATGCGAAAACATGATGGACTTAGGTTTTCTGGGTTGCATCTAATAAAACTTGATTGCTTGGCAACTTTGCTGAAGTTATTTTAGCTGTAAAGGTTCCTCTCGTCATAAATGATCAGTAACAACTGTTTCTAAAAGCATTTCATCTCTCTACATAGATTTTTTTTTCTTTTCAGGAACATTTTTTAGGAATTATGATTCAATTTAAATATACTCAAAGTTTTGATATCCCCTTCTTTATGTCTTCTGATGTTGCAACCACAAAATAATATTGGACTAAAAGATAGGATTTAGTAATTTGAATGAATTTATAAATGCTTTTCTACATGACAGGCACTTGTCCACTCAATTTATTTGTGAGGAAAAGCTCAAAAGACAAGTTAAAACTATATTAAGTCAAATTTGCTTAAAAGATTCATTCATGTGTTATAACACTTTATCAATATTATCCCAACTCTGAGCAATTCAAAGATATGCCTTATGCCAAACTGCTCTTTGAGCAAAAAAACAAATTTGAGAATTTCTTATTTGAAATATTTTGTTACAAAAATAATCCTTCAATTTTTATAAATTCAGTTATTATTTGAGGGTGCATAAATAAATTTATTAGCTGGCGGAAAATCTATTCCAGCAGAATATTTGTTCACAATTTCCAGAAATATTGAAATGATCAAAAAAATAAAAAAGTTGCCCAAAATCATGCAATTTTATCCAATCTTACCTCAATCCTGTGTCACACAAGACCCTCTTTAACACAACACAGTAGGTAATTTCACTCTAGAACAACGTTATGGTTATTAATATTGAATAGAAAGCATAATTTTTTATCCTTTACAGTTCAATTTCAAAAAATAATAATTTAATCATTGGGTTCAGCTCTGGCCATATATAGGAAAAGAGGATTACACAAGTTTTATTAATGACATCCAATACTATATCTGAACAAAGCGAAATGTGCCACATTGTTCAACCTTAATACATTTCCCAGCCTCTCATGAAATTTATGTCATTCCCCTATCGTATTCAGACAGAAATATTCAGACAGAAATATTCATACACAAATGAAGGCACCTGCTTTGTAAAAGGTTTGCTCTAGTCCTTTGTTATTTTGAGAATATAGAAATATCCTAGTATAGATATAAATATATCCCATGGAAATTTCAGAATTTCTCTTTTCAGTTGTCAGTCACTTCTAAAGCAAGTCCTGCTAGCTTATGAATTTCAGAAAAATTTTAAATTTTTCATCACTTTGGCACTGTACTGCTCTAAGTATGAAAGTTCCTGTTATAAGCCTAAGTGATATCTTCTTTTACTCACATGGTAGGACAAATATCTGTGTTATTTTCATTTTAATAAAATATAAATTAATTGAAATAAAAAGGAAAGTATTATAGTAAAAGTACTATTCACTAAAAATTACAGAGAGCATATTACTCCAGTATGCTAAAACTGAGTTTGGACTACTGCAGCCAAAACAAAGAAAAGAATTTTTTTTTTTTTAATTAATTGACAGTCTTGTAAAGATTTTTGCAGGTCTTGTGCAATTACCTTCAGAGGCATTTTGGCCCAAGAAGTGATGATATTTTTTTTCTTTACTGAAGCAGATATTGCATATTAAAATTCACAGGAAAAAAAGAAAAAGTATATTCAGAATGATGTGGATGTCAAGTTAATTTTACTTAGCAAAGAATTTATAGGACTGCTGTTTAGGAACAGTCTGAAAGCTTTAAAGAAGTCATTGTTACCCTGTATTTCCAAGCACTACTGCCTTGGGAATAGATGAGTGTGAGAGGATTTGTAGTATGATGGCAAGGGAGTAAATATTATTTATAAACATCTAAATCTCTTTCTGTGCTGGAGAGAGGGCAGTTCCAGATACTAAAGCAGAGCTAAAGTTGCAATAGGCGTCAGTATTTTCCAGAGCTATTGTCCACATTTACAGTCATAGTTTAAACAAAATGGTTGCCCCAAATTTATTTAAAATGTACAAGACATGAATTTTACAGAATTCTATGAAAGGCCAAAAAATTCAGATTTGTGAAGTGCCAAAGAATTTGAAGGTCTGAAGCAAAAGTGTGCATTTTAAAATCTGCCAACTTAAGGCAGTTATTTGAAAGAACACTAAGGTAAGGCAGAGGTCCTTCAGTAGAAACAACATTTAATTAATTAAAGACCAGCATGACACACACACACAAACTGACAAGGACACTCAAAATATACTTTTTTCCTTTCCATTTTGTCTTATATTCTGCTTGGCAACAAAGCTGATAGTGTTATTTTATAATGATATCATTTCTAGGATGACTAATTTAAAATGGAAACAGTCAATATCAGCTTCAAAATCATAGTAAGATTCTAAACAGCTTTTCTCTTGTAATAACCTTATAATTGTAGTATGTTAATGGAACATTTTGCTTCAAGTGTTAGCATCTTATAGCATGATAAAGCAGGAGTGAAAAGAAATGCAGGGTTTACTTACAAGAGATGGTCATTTGGCTCAGTGTGTCATTTGACTGAACACTGTCTCTTCTGGCTACTCTACTGAGTCTTTTCTTTCCCAAAGTATTCTCCTTTTTGAACTTTTCCCATTATCAGTATGAAGGTTCAGAACTGAACAAGCAGACATGTTTGCATGTGAGACAGGAGATAAGAACTAAAGTGATATTATAGTACTCTGTGTCTTCATCCTATACCCACTCTCTTTCAAGGAGCCATGGCAGTCCTCACTGCTCAGAGTCTCTTTAGCTATAGATGTTTGTCATTCCTTCATCCAGATTTGCATCAGAGTTTCAAAGATTAGTAAAAAGGACAATAAAGCAACCCAAAGGTGAATATATAGACTTTGAATATTTGCTGTTGTCCTAATTTTAACCTTACTGCCATTTGGCATGTTCAATAGAGCCAAAAAGATTGAAAGCTGCCATTAACGTAGAAGTAAACACATTTAAAATGTTCCATCAGAACAGAAATTATATCTTCTGAATGTCACCCATTTCTACATTACTATAAGTTTGGGCAGAAATGACAAGTGCGGAGGAGAAAAATGGGCTGCTTTTCCCCATCTGACATCTTCTGATCTTTACAGGATATTTAGCTAGTAAAGCTTTACCAAAAGTCTTTGCAGATCAAACTTTCTGTGATTTGACCCAATTTATCAATTCAGCTTGACAAAGGTACTCACTCACTACTCTCAGCAGGTTGAGAGAAACTATTTGAAAGGTAAAAAGTGAGAAGAGTTTTATATATGAAGCAAAAGGTGTGGGCACAAGCTAAACAAAATAATAAATAGTTGACTTCTTCCCATCAACAGGCAGGTATTCAGCCACCTTCAAACATACTCCCTCCCTCCTTCTGCTCATGGCTCTTGATGTCCAGCAGAGTTTCACATGGGACAGAATATTCCTTTGGTCACTTGGGGTCACATGTCCAGCTGCGTCCCTCCCAGCTTCTTGCATACACCATCTGCCCACTGGTGGGGCAGCATGTGCATGTGCTGATTATATGAGAAACAGAAAAGGTCTAGGTGCTGTGCAAGCACTGCCCAGCAATAACGAAAGCATCCCTGAGTTATCAATACTCTTTTCAGCAGATATCCAAACCATGGGACTATATGAGCTACTATGAATAGATTTAACTCTATTCCCAACAAAACCACTACAAAACCACTGCATTTCTTCCATGGCAAAGAAAAATCACTTGATGTTATGCTGGAAAAAATCACTTGGAGATGCTTGTGCTGGAAACATATTTACTGGAAGTCTACAGGAGCCGGGGATATTATTTGATCCCTGTAATAAGGAGTTATTAATAAGGGTCAACCTGGCCCTGCAAATTATTGATGGAAAATTTTTACATTGTTTTCCAAGATGTCTGATTAGTATTTTTGAATTTGACTGATAAAATCATTGAAATTGTTTCTATTTAAAGGATTTTGAGCAGTATCTTTATTCATTTTAATATGAACATATATATGCAGAATATATCTGTGCATGAAAAGCACACAGAATTTTTATAGAGAAGTATTTGAATTTGTTGGAGTACATGAGTGAATGCAACTAATTATTTATATATGAGATTATATTGTAATAATCCTTGAGCCTCTACTATGTTTAACAGGAAGCAATCTTTGTGAATATACTGTGATGAGCTTTAGAAATTCTGCTGTATTTAAAATGCATTAGTCTTATTCTCCACTTGCTTGCTTGCAAGATAAATGGCCTGACATTACTGAGCTTTAGAATAAATCAGGCTAATATATTCTCTTTGCAGTGTATTTCCATATTAACATATTTTTATGTTACCTCTATGATTTTATAGTGCATTATCTTCTATTAAGGCTTACCACCAATAAATGCTTCTCAGAATAACCCTGCTGCCTTCTCCATAGAACCGTGATAACATGGCTTGGAAGGGTCTTCTGGAGGTCACCCTGTTCTACCTCAAACTTCAAACAAGATTGCCAATATTTGAGTAGTTAATTTATATCTTTTTTGCAGCTGAATCTAGAAAAACCTCCAAAGAGAGAAACTGTGTGGCCTTTTTGGAAAACTATTTCCAGTGCTGCACTGTCTTCCCTGTGGTCATAAGGTACATTTTACTTTTTTATATTCTTAAAAGACACAAATGTTATGCCAGTATACAAACACAGCAGCTGCCTAAACTCTTTCTCACATTATCCTGTTAATGCAAAGTCTCTGGGCTTTTATTCAAACAGCACTCCTCAACAGAAATGGCAAAACCCCATAATGCTGATATTTCACTGTCTGATGAAATCACAGAACACGTCCATTCTGACTTAAGATTATTTCAGGAAGTTAATAAACATTTTTAATACGGAATCCTAAAATTAATTACCAGAATCATTACATATGGGAGTCTCCAAGACAGCCTTATTTTTGTACAAGTACTGAGTTTGATGATTAACTGTTACACATAGCTAACAAGATTGACATATTCATAACTTTTCAGCCTACCCTGTTAAATAAATTTCAGTGGATGGATTTCCATTAGGAGATTCTCCTTTATTCAAAACAAATCATACATTGCATCATATCAGCAAAGTTACACGGCAGAGAAAAGTTAAAGTTCTCCTACTCTTTTTTCTATATTCTTAAGTATTTTCATTCTTCCATGTAGATGAAAATGCCTCAAATTGAAGAAAATCTCCGCAAATACTTTCTGTCTTCAAAATCTGCAAGTCCTTGCATGCAGTGAATTACTCTTCCAGTCAGATAAAAAGTTGTTTCATGCTGCTTGGGTGAACTGTGTCTTGCATTATGTTATGGAGTTTTTAAGGTAACATTTGTGGCAAATTAAACACAGGTTTGTGCTTAAAAATAGAAGAAAAATTTAATGAGCAGTGCATTGGTCGTCCTGTAAAGATGTGTTCATACACTTGCACTGGCACCCATCCAGAGAGCCCTTGCATGGAGCCCAGCCCTGGGTCCATCCCCCAGCCCAGCTCTGCTGCCTGAAAGTGCCTCCTGAGGGCTCCCATTCCAGGACACATACAGGGCAACATGGACACTGTTTCTTGTCACCAGAAACTTCACTTCTTTGCAAGGAGTCACTCTCTCTGACATCCTTGCTTCCACCCTCTTCAACCATCTCCTGTATTTGGGCCTTCTTGTCTTCTGTGCCATATCATCCCTCCCTCACAAATTATTACAGCTGAGCAGTTGCAATACGAATTTTCCTTTCAACTATTAGTGGTTTTATAGCACTGTCATAAGCATTTGACATTACAACAAAGAACTGAATACAATTAGTAAGATCTCAGCATGTTCTTGCCATCTGTTTATGGACACATGTATCTTTTCCTAATAGATTGTAAGTTGAAGAGACTGCCAGTATTTCCTCAATAATGAAAAGGAGATTAGTAAATTGGTCATACAACAAGTTTATGAATATCCTCTTTCAACTCTAAAACTTATGTGCATAAGGTAGTGATAATCTTACTTTAAATCTGTTGTATTACATCTCATTAAGTTATGTGCTGATGCCAATAAGTCTAAATCTAGAAACTCTATGCCCTAAATTTTAGGCAAAAACCCATACTTCTACTACTGGAAATAAATTAAAAATCCCTTTCACAGACAATATTTGAGTTATAACTGAGGTTGCACCTGTCTATCTGTGCTAAGGCTATAGAATGAAAGTTTTATTTAGCAGACTAAAATAATATTTTTACATCCTAGGAAAATTAATCCTCTACTTTCAGTAGAACATCATGCTGTGCTTTGTAAGTGGGATGGACAAAGAGTTGGCACTTACAGTATTTCCCGAAAATATATGATAAATTGCAAAACACTTAAAATACCGGACTGGTGATAAGAGCGATGACACAGAAATACTGTACTATTTAATGAAATGTTAATGAGCAGCCAAATCAAAGAGTAATTTATGAATCTGCTTCTTGTTTTTCTGTTGCACTTTTCAAAATTGCTTTTAAAAGGAAAGCTGCTGAAATGGAAATGTCACTGCACCACACCCTGTGAAGAGACATATGCTGAGTTTTTGGTAAAAATACAGTGAGCACTTTTCACAGGGAGAGAAATTACAGAATGGGCTGTCCATTAAACCTTACCAGAACCACTACAAAAAATAACCAAAACAGTTTTTGGAGAGTATTAAAAACTGATCAATATAAAAAAGATTTACAAAATAGGGGGAAAAGGCTGGTAACTTTTATGTTTTCACTTTCAATTTTCTTTCTTTTCTTTGTTTCAGAACGAAACCAAATTTCATCCATAAGTCTTTTCTTCAGAATTAATTGCCAAAATATTTTTATGAAGTTCGTATGGGTACCATATGGCACCCTTATTGGGTTTTGTGAATTCAAAATGCGCAAGAGAAACAAGAGACATAGGAAATTATTGGCTCATTATTCAGTGCATACAAGGCAATATAAGGTAACAAACTGTTTTGCTCAGGTTTAAGGTAGATGCTGATTCTTTAGTTATAGGTTGCCTGGAGTGGTTCTTCAGAGTCTTTAGCCTTCAAATGTTGACACATGAAATTTCTGACATGACTTGCTGAGAACACGTTGCCTGGTGCTCTGAAATTGCCTGTGGGCCCTGAAAATGTTCTGAAAGTTCCTACACAGCACATTGCAAGCAACACAGTAGACCAATAATCCAAAGGACCCATAAAGGGTGGAAATTGCAGGAAAAATATGTTTACATTAATTCTAATTGTAGTAATAAAGTGGTATTTTTCCACTAGAAAAATTATGATACAGTGGGGACTGAATATGTCACAGATAGTATTTCTAATTATAAACAGTCACTGAAAATTTCTCCTGACTAGTAATATTATTTCTAACAGAAAGTTACTGTGCAATTAGTTTACATTGTTAATCACATGAATTTGAAAATACAGATAATAAAAAGTTATAACTTCTGTTCTTTAAAAGACTTTTTAAAGTGTGGAGATAGCTGTATTTCAGAAGAGAAGAGTGTAAATTTTCCTTATCTTTGTTTCATGCCTTTTATTTTTTAAAGTCAATTGATGTTTGAAAAACATTAACCAAAATATAATGACTTGCAGTGTTTAAGCTCTAATTTGGAGATCACTGTGAGATATAACACTCAGAAATCTGAAGTTACTAATCTTGCAAGGTGTGTGATATGGGAATTTACAAGACTTATGCTTCGAGACTAAACTTTTAAGCACTGGTATAAATATAGATTTTCTGTGAATTTTTGCATGTTTACACTAAACACATGTTATGAGACAGTAATTATAGCAGCTATATGCATTGAAGAAACTTGCAGAAAGAGTGTGCAATGTAAGCCAGCAGGTAACAAGGCAGATTTTATAAGGTTGATTTCCCTTGAAGGCTATTGAAGCACATATCTCCAGTACATTCCAGAGTTTAACAATAATTTTGTCAGAGTATTTTTGACCTGAATAATTCAGAGGTATTATGAAATGCTGCTTTGTGTTGCATATGAATGTGTCAAGAGTACCGTCATAGAGGACTTTCCTTTGCCTTTGATTTCAGTTGCTGTCTGTCAAAAATATACTTCCTCAGTGGCTACACTCCTTCTACATTGTTGTTTTACTGAAGAAAAGTTCTTTACTCCTTGAGTTTCTTTTAGAAACTGTCACATCAAGCATATCTCTCTGCCTTGTGACACTAGAAATTTGAATTTCAATCTGTATTAGAAACATCTTAAACCTTGGGTAAAGTTTTGTACAATTACTGTAGAGTTCATTTCAGAAAAGTAGCTTTATGATATTGTAGTCTTGCAGAATACATTGAGATCTGCATTTCCTTCATGGGCTGCATGGTAGATATCTGCTCCAGTGTGGTCCTTAAAGGACTTCAGGGGGACAATCTGCTTCATCATGGTCTTCTCTAGGGGGCTCAAGGCAACCTCAGCTCTGGACCTGGAGCACCTCCTCCCTCTCCTTTTTCATGATCTTGGTGTCTGAAGGACTGTTTCTCTCATGTTTCCCTCACTTCTCTCTCTCACAGCTGCTGCATTTTTTTTATCCTTTCTTGCATATGTTAACAGAGAGGAACCACTAGCATTGCTGATGGGCTTATGTTTGGCCAGCAGTGCCTAAGTCCACTTTACAGCCCTCAAGTTGCCTTAAAATTGGTCTCTCCTTACAGCACTGTGCTAGAAAGTTCTCCCTTTGTCTAGATCCTGCTGGTCGCTGGGCCTCTCCCCCTCCCATTTGGCCCCTGTTATGCCGCTCAGCCTTGCCTCTGCCCCCTCAGACTATTGGTTTTGGATGCTCTGCCCGCCTTTGGGAGTTTTCAGGATAAAACTGGCACAGGCTTTCAGTTTGGTTGTTCTTCTTGCCTCTGTTCCCTTCGGGTGTGTTGCCATTAAACACCTCGGAATTACACACAGAGAGCCCCTCTCACCTCTTTGTCTCCAGTTCGTGCACAGACTGTGTGTGTGAGCGGCTGTTCATGACTTCCTGCAAAGGTGAGATTGTGTGCGTGCGGAGGTGCTGGGAGAGTGCTGCCTAAGCGGTCCACACGGGACGCAGTAGGGACAAATGCAGCATCGATCCACCGAAGCCCTTTCTTTAAACTGGTGCTGGGTTTGTTCAACACAGGGGCAGTTCCTGGTGTCTACTCACATAGGTCATCCCTGCAACCTTCCTGCCCACCCACCTCATAGCAAAAGCTTTCTTCATAAACTCAGTTGAGAACCTGCCCTTCCCTTCTCTCTCCCCTATCTCTTGAGAATTAAGAGGCTCGATATAGGTTACAAAGATACGGCTGCTCTAGTCAGTTAACAGGTCAGTCCAGTATAAGGTGAGCTGCCCCTAAGGATAACCATCATCAGTTGACTGACTATCTCACAGAAACACAGAGACATCCTGTGGGTGACAGTGGATCAGAGAATTATAATCAACATCACTGCCTGTTGACACTAGGTAAGCATCAATGCCAGGTTGGTAGCTGAGATAGAAGTATTAGTACCATGTAGAGCTCAAACTGGGAAAAGATTGCTCCTGTTCAGCTTTGAAGGTGATAACTGATGTGGGGCAGTGAGTTAGTAGCCATAGCACTGCACTATTACAAGTGGAGGCTTGTGACAAGTGAGTGAGCAAGTAGTTTGGAACAGTTTCCTGTCCTCTCTCAAGCTGGGAAACAGACCGGTATTGATGCAGTATTGTCCCCACTCCTCTACCCCTTTGTATATTTTAGTAGCTGCAATCTCTTCTACTTGCAGTTTTTTTGAGTGGCAGAGTATCTTTGAAGTGTAATAAGAAGGAGAAGTAATATATTATTAATATGTAAAGAGAGAAAACAGATGGTATCATCAAGAAAATGAACAAGAGAATGGTCTTAGAGATAACTGGTTGATAGAGGCAATTTTATAATGATTCGTTATGAGTGATTCTTGTCTTTTCTACTTTAGAGTCCTTGCGACAGTATGTGTTGACTTCAAGCATTGTTATGTAAATTAATTTTAAGAGAATCTTATGCCAGGCTATGTCTTGGTTGTAAGGGAAACCTATGTCACCAAGTGAAGATCTCTTCTTCAGATTAATCACATTTTCATTAACAAATCCTGCAACTGAGGTGCACTGGGAGTATGGGGGGACAATAACAATTTTAGGCTTTTTTTTATTCCCAGTGGTATTTATTACACAAATGAGATTCAATGGATTTACATAGTAAGACATAGATGAATGTTAATACAGCTCCATATCATCAGACCATGACAAAAAGTAAGTACTTGAATGAAAATGGTATATAATATGGTCCAGTAAATTACACCTATAAATATTAAAATATAATGCTTTAAATTTAATATGTAACCATTGCTTTCATGTCACTACTTTTTTCATACTTTTTACCATTCACATTAAACATTTATACAACTCAGTTTATATTAGTTCATATTCACTGGCTTAAACCAGCTTCAAAATAGAGTTCAAGATGCTTTTTTTCAATGATCTGACAATTGAAATTTGTTTTAAATTCTTCAAAATTCCTTAAGTGGTAGATTGCTAATGTTTGTTATAACTAATCACTAGGGAAACTTACTATATGCAACCCTGTTCTTAAAACTTTACCAAGAAATACAGAAAGTGTTAATCAGTTGATAACTGGGAGCTACTCCTCCCTAGTAACGGCTGTCTTTCAAAAAGTGAGTGGTGCCTTAAAGATTTTATATGCCACATTTTGTAATGTACCAAAAATACATGGAAAGTTTAGGCTTCTTTATTCTTCCCAAGGAGGAAATTCTGGAAATAACAAGGGTAGAGGAAATGGCATCTAAACCACTCTTACCTTACATTATGACTTTGAGTAGGATTGCTCTATAAATGTCAGCGACTTGAATTTAGCTGATTACTCTGGTGTAACAAGGAGAAATCTGTCATTCCAAGTAGCTTTCAAGACTGCCAGTAAATGACTGCAGGAACAGGGTTATTTACTAATACCTGGTTGTTTCAACCATGGTCAGAAAAATCAATATATTGCTGAGCTTCCTGAGCTTACACTTGCTTTATTAAAAAAGTGTGGAGCTAGGTTCTGGACTTGAAAGGATTTGTCTGAGACATTAATTTAACTATTTTATATATTTTTGGGCACGTAATCCCATTGTGTCTCAGTTCTCATCTAGAGAGAATATTGGTAGTTTGTTGACTTTCTATTAAGAAGTTGAAGAAGTAGTTTTTGAAAATGTAAGAACAAGGGTATGTGAACTATAAAACTACATACATAAAGAAAACTATGGGATTAATTTATGGGATTAGTTTCCTGGATCAGCTTCATTGGCAATGAAAGCTTTAAACTGGGGAATTTTTTCAATTTTTCAAGCCCTCAGCTTTGGACTTTACTTCTTTATGTCAGCTGTCATGTAGAACGTCTATATTTCAGTTAGGTTCCCTTTGATAGCATGGATTTGTTCTTATATGTCTTGTTGCTTTAGAAGTGCTAATCCATTTTTTCTTTGTTTTAATATAATTTGCATGAATGTGATTTTTCCTTTCAAGTCTTTTAGCTGTTTTAGGGGGTTTTTTTGCTAATGCTTTGTACATCTACCTCAGCATCCCAGCACAAAAGGGAGAATTGGTCAATGAATTGTAATGTATTTGCTCAGATTTGAGGAAAATTTTCCTTTTTCTGTTGCATTCTGTCCCGAACCTATGCTTTGGTAGTTGCAGTTATTTGCTTAAGAGGAGAACAAGAACAGAAAAGACTTCAAGGTGCTTTGTTTTGTCTGAAATTATCATCTCAGTGTGACATTTGATGAAATACAGATAGTGCTGGAGACTTATATGGTCACAAATACTGCTACATAGTGTTTTATGTAGTTTTGGCTATTTATTTATTTATTTATTAATTTTTACAGGGAGCTGTGAAGAGATGCAGTTTTATACTAGCATATTTTACTACCCAATTTTCACTACTGTTTCCATGGAAACTCCTTCCACTCCAGCATTTTCACAATTATTTGTTTTAATATGTTACCAAGAAGTCAACATCTACCAACACAGAATAACTGGGCAGGGAAGATAAAGATAAATTGAATGGTGTCCAAAGGAAAACAGGCTTGTGTTTTGTTTCTCAGCTGTGGGTTACAAATTTGTGTTACAGGGTTAGGATTTCTGGATTTTGCTGAATCAATCAATCAGTCAATCAATCAATCACATTTTACCCCTTGTGAAGTTTCCTTTAAATAACTTTAAGCATTTTGAATTGACAGCTGCTTGACATCTTATTTCATTATCTTGTTTCATGATCTGCAATTTAATTGTGTCCCTTTGCTTCACTTTGTGTTATTACTGAAATTGAAATAAACTGCAAAAAGCAAGCGAGTTCTATGGTCCTTCTTTTTTATAAGACACTAATAAAAATGAAGTGATTGTGTTCTTTCCATAGAAAAATAGGAGGTAGTTTTGCCAACATTAATGCAGAAAGGTATTTTCTTGAACAGTGACAGTCAATCATGTGTCTAAGATATTTATTTCATCTTTCTAAGAAGATGAAAGCAATATTTAACTATTGACTCTGCTTCCTGTCACTGCTTTTTGCTGTGATCTCAGATTATGTTTGAATAAGCAAGTTTGCTTGGGGTTTTTTGGGGTTTTATTTTCCTTGTCACACAAAGGAAGACTCTAAAAATTATGCTCTAGAGTAAAGTTACCACAAACACTTCCAAACTTTGTCGAGTCCGATTAGCATGCTGATGTGCCTTGTGATTGCTCACTGGTCTCTTTAAGGTGCACACTCTAAGCTGAAAGATGAAATTAGCCACCGTTAGCATCTTCAGTTTTGCTGCTTTAGCACCAACTATGCACAATTTATCTGCATGTAGATAAAAATCAGATAGAGGCCGATTTAGTTCTAAATAGTTATTAAAATTAAAACTTGAGCAGTGAGACGCTGAAATCTTCTATTGTTTAAGTTAGTTAATTGCATTATTTTTTATATCTTTGATTATTTGACATCTAAGATAACACATAAATATATAAATTATTTACTGATTTTTTGGGTTCAAACTAGAAAAATATTATGTGTGCCTCTCAAAAGAGGAAAATAAATAATCCATCCTGTTTTGAAACACCATACAATGTAACAGAAATTATTCAGTCATCTTTTCTCCAACAGAGTGCTAATTTAATCTCTTAAAATGAATACAGACTCATAGTTTTTGAAAAAACCTTTCCTTTTGGTATTGCTTTAATGAAAAGAAATCATTAGAATAATGAAGTTAGCAGACAGGTCAGTACTCCTCTATATTTTCCGGTGAAAACTATTTTTAAGATTAAAATTTGGTTTTTACATCTTTTGAAAAAAATCGAAGTAATAACTTAAAACATATATTGTGCTTGGATATTTTGTATCTGATTTTACAAAAAAATACAAAAAGACTTTTCATTAGAATAAAACATAGCAAGGAAGAAGAAAATTGCATGAAAATGGCAGGGTTTTGGTGGGGGACACTGCTGGGACAGTCTTTGGGGGAGATAGCTAGGGGATGCCCTGATTTGGACAGTAGCGATGAGTCCATCACAGAACACACCTGAGCCCTTTGTTGTGAATAAAATGCTGTATTTAGGAAGTTTATTTTTTATCTTTTATTTTTGTTACTGTTACATGAGTACATTGTAAAGACCTAAATAAGACATAGAACATCAGTCACTGAACAAGAGCTCTGTTTCATAAACACCGTGTTTCACTGAAACTAATCCTACCCAGTAGCAATACACTTGATATATTTTATGTATTTTATATATTCCCTTATCAGTGTAAGTATTGGGAAAATTAATCTAAATTTCAAAGCAAAATGAGTAAAGACTGGAAGGCAATTTTAGTTAAATTTAGCTTTTTTTTTAAGAAAATGAAATAAAGTCTGCTGTCAAAGCAATATCTTTACAGTTAAAGCAATATCTCCTTAGAAATTGCTTAGATCCCAGGTGTGCAATGAAAAAATAGAAAGTGCATATTTAATTGTTTACCTTAATGATATTTTACTAAGCTTACTGGTGAATAGCACTAAGAAAGATGGAGTTTCAAAACAGTTTTATTTATATTTATTTAAAAACATCTATGCTTTAAAGGACTTTCAATTCTTCTAACTCTTTTACGTATGTTAAACATAACATTTAAAATGTTTTAATTGGACATAATAAAACATTTTCAAAGAAGTGAAAAATCAGCAAGATAAGTACTTGGTACTTCAAATGTTAGGGAATATTGATTTTTACTCTAGCAAGATAAGTAGTATTGGGATATTTTAAAAAAATCTCCTTATATGTAAACCCTGTATGTGCTGCTCAGAAACAAATGTAGGAAGTAATCTTGGGGAAGTCTCTTGACTGCTCTTAGCTGCACATAGAAACAGAACCATTTTTAAAGGTAGTTGCTGTGTTCTAGTTATTTAATATCCTGTTCATAAATTAGGCAACACTAATCCATATTTCTTCTTGTTCCATTCTTGCTTTATAGTTTCTTCTCACCTTATTATTTTCAACATATCTGTTTCATAAAATATGACAAACACTTTCTGATAGCAGAGTGCAGCTCAAGTAAGAGAAATGACAGAATCATCACAAGTAGAATTGAATAACAGTGGTGTATGTGTATCAAAAATGTTAGTTCAAAAATTTACAAGTATTTCAGCTTTTAGACATTTTTTAAAAATATATTTCTCGTTTGAATAAGGTAAGGTAAAATTGAAAAGATTTTAGCAGACAGCATTTTTATAAAAGAAAGATTTGCAGATTAGGGCCCCTTTAGATGAAAAAGTAATTCACCCTGTGTCTGGAAAAGTGAACTACCGGCAATTCAGCTTCCGAGGGTAGAATGTACCATCTGTGTTATTAGCACATGCTGATGAATTTGGGGGTTTGGCTCTTTGACACTAATATGGTGAAACTTCCATGCATCAGTATGATTAAATTTCTAATAGGACATGATTTATAACTGAGCATTCATTCCAGAATCTTGTTACTTAAGAAAGAGCCATAGGATTTTGTTGAACAGTATTTTCTATGGCCCACTATAATTTCCTCCCATCTTTTTCTGTTTAGTTCCGGATCTGAGGCCCCGGGAAATTGTTTGGTATGGTAATTTCTTTCTTCAGTGAATGCCATTTAGTTTACAAAACTGTTCAAGCTTATGAAGTGTTTCCAAATTTGCTTATTCCCCTCAAAGATTTTTCTTTTCTTTTAGTTACTATCAAATTAATTAAGGCAGCTGTTGGAACTTTTAAAAATATAGGACAGTAATATGAATTTCTTATATATTGAGGAAGGATTAGTACATAACATAGATTTGCTCATTCAGTCTATTAGAAACAGCAGCCTTCTCTTAGAGAAGGACTTCAGATCTGATGCATGCGCTGTCAAGTGTTTAATTTAAGAATATAATTAATTTTGAATAAATATTTGCTCATGGTATTAAAGGCTGCTATGTTTTGCCAAGTGTAGAGGACACCAAAGGACATCCTAAGCTAGAATAAACCAGCATAACTATACCATAAGAGAAGTGCTTCATGGCTGGCGCATCAGAACAGTCCCTCTCTGGAATGCTGCATCCAAAGCCACCTGAATGAGGCAGTTTCTGTTTGCACTGGTGTGGATCCTGTCTCTCCTTCCAAGAGTGCTCAATACAGTGAGCACTTTCCTTGTTGTATGTCCTGTTTGTCCCTCAGTTCCATTCTGCTGTTTTGAATGTATACTACAAAATCTGGAGAGAGTACCTTGAGAGTTTTCATTCATGTTTAGTGTACCTATGTGTCTCAAAATCAAATGCAATTGACATTTGCTGGTCAAAAATTAGCTTTCCTGATTTGTGATTGCCGAAGTGATTCATATAAAGAAAGCTCAAAATCTGATGCTCCTAATGCATTTGGGCAGTTTCAGTTGTGTATTAGGCATTAAAAGGTTCCTCATTTGAATTGTACAGTCTTAAGTTGTAATGTCACTGTCTTCTGAAAATTAGTTTCCTTGCAATCTGACCTTCTGGAATCAAGAACTAACAAGGGTTTTTTTTTTTTTTTTTGCTTTTCTTAAATACAGTAACATCTTGTGTCTGTATGAGGATCAGAAATCTCCAGTAGTAATTCTGCTAGAGAATCAAGACGCATTTCTGCTCCAAAATCCTGAAGGCTTCGTTATAAACTTTACCATCTGATATTGAATATGCCCTTATAATCATCATTTCTATCACCATTGGCCACATGCTCTTCTCTTTTTAATTACTCTTTTGCTTTATGAATTATTTTAAGCTATGGTAACAAGTTGTGCTATTTTTATCAAATAAAATGTGATGAAATATCGGGAACTTTCTGTCTCAGTGTATCAGGGAAAACCTGTCTTGAAAAGGCATCATTTAGAGTGCATGACACTAACAAAGCAACAGAAGACAAAAACATGTTGTTAGTATATCAGTTTCTTGGCAAATGATAAACTAGTTTCTCGGCAACTGATAAACTAGTTTCTCATAGTCAGTTTTCAGAAATGGCTGTTAGAACATATTAAATGTTGTTGACGTGATCTAGATACTAGGGCAAAGAGAAAAGTTCACCATGTTGGCCTAAGTATGCCTCTGTTTTTCACTGGGTTTTCCCAGAAGGCCGAGTCACTTCCATTTTCCCAGTGACTGATTTACTGGCTGTTCCTTCCCTGTTGGAATCATACAGATGGTGACCATTAAAAGAATCAGAGTTCCTTTTACTGCATTTCTAGTGCTTCTTTTTAAATTGCTTTAACTTTTTAAACAGCCTGTTCCTCAAACCTTTTTGATCATTACATTGTGGTACAAATCAAGTAATATATGGTCTTTCCCCCAACTCTTGATATTATCTATTTTTTTTTATTATCTTCTCAGAATGACTTTACTGTGTAAAAATATTCTACTTCTTAATTTATTCTGGATTTACTCAGCACCATTGTAAAGGTTATTATTTCCCTTGACAGAACAAAATTATTCTGTCATGTCTGATGATGACCATGTGTGATTTAGTTGACTATGATTTGTATTGTTTTTAAAAGTGTCTTTCTTCCCTGTTTAGGTCAGAACTATTGCAAAATTAAAATAATTAAGAACATGATTTTTTTTCCTTTTTCCTTTTAGCTTTTTTCAGACAAGACAAAACAAAACAAAACCACCCACAGCAAGCAAATAAAAAAACCAAATAAGAATAAACAAACAATAAAATAAGTTGAATACCAGATGAAAACAGAAATGTTCTGCATTATAATGACAAGGTAGCTTAGGATGGAAAGCAAATGCACATTTTCAGGGGCAGCACAGTGTTTCTGTTCCAGCAGAAGTGTGTCTGTGTCACTGAGTCATGACAGCTAACAAAGGAAAATGTGGCAATTCTGAATTATGAAAGACTTGTGAGCTATTGGCAGCCAGTATTTCACAGGATCATAGAATTGTTGGGTTTGGAAGGGACCTCAGAAGATCAACCAGTCCATCCCCCCTGCCAAGGCAGTGTCACTAGAGCAGGTGACACAGGAACATATCCAGCTGGGCTTCAAATGTCTCCAGACAGGAAGAGTCCACGACCTCTCTGGGCAGCCTGTGCCAGTGCTCTGCCACCCTCAGAGTAGCAAAGTTCTTCTTCAGGTTGAGGTAGGATTTCTTGTATTTAGTTTATGGCCATTGCTCTGTGTCCTATTTCAGTACCACTGAAAAGAGTCTGGCACCCTCCTCTTGGCACCCACCTTTGAGGTGTTGGTACGCATTGATGAGATCCCCTCTAAGTCTTCTCTTTTCTAGACTAAACAGGCCCATCTCCTGCAGTCTCTCTTCATAAAAGAGCTGCTCCTGAATCCCAATCATCTTTGTGGCCTCTATTGGACCTTCTCCTTGTCTTTCTTGAACTGTGGAGACCAGAATTGAGCACAACACTCTGGATGTGGCCTCATTTGAACCAAGTAAAATGGCAGGATCACCTCTCTCAACATGCTGGCCGTAGTCTTCCCAATGCACCCCAGGATCCCACTGGCCCTCCTAGCCACTAGGGCACTGCTGGCTCATGATCAGTTTGCCATTCACCAAATCCCAAGTCTCTCTCTGCAGAGCTGCACTCCAATAGGCCAGCCCTGTGCAGGTCCTTGGGGCTGTTCCTCCCCAGGTGCAGCACCCTACACTTGCCCTTGTTGAACCTCCTTAAGTTTCTCTCTGCCCAACTCTTCAGCCTATTGGGGTCCTGCTGAATCTCAGCACAGCCTTCAGGTGTATCAGCCACTGCCCCCATTTTCATCTCATGAGCAAACTTGTTCAGGATGCATTCTATCTTTTTGTCCAGGTGGTTGATAGACAAGCTGAATAGGAGTGGAGCCAGTACTGGTCCCTGGGGAACACCACTGACTACAGGCCTCCACCTGGATTCTACTTCACTTATAATCACCCTCTGAGCTCTGCCATTCAGGCAGTTCTTGATTCATCTCACTGTCCATTCATTTAACACATGTCTCCTGAGATTACTTATAAGGATGCCATGGCAGACAGTGTCAAAAGCCTTGAAGTCAGGGTAGACAACATCCACACTCTCCCCTTGTTTACCCATCCTGCCATGCCATCACAGAAGGCTACCAGACTGGTCAGGCATGTTTTCCCCCTGGTGAACCCAAGCTGACTACCCTTGATCACCTTCTTTTCTTTCCCATGCTTGGTGATGACAACCAGAAGGACCTGTTCTATCACCATTACAAGGAAAAAAGTAATTCTGACTGTTTCCCAGTAGTTTCAGGGGCCCTCCTTTCCGTTTTTGAAGATTAGTAGCACTGGCTTTTCTCCATTCATCAGGAACCTCTCCTGTTCTCCATGATTTTTCAAAGATGAGTGGCCTATCAACAATATCTGCCAGCTCCCTCAGCACCTGTGGGTGTATCCCATCAGGTGCCATGGATTTATGGGTGCTAAGTCCATCTAACCACACTCTCACCCACCACTCTATGACCAAGGGCACATTTTCCTTTCTCCAGCCTTCCTCTCTCAGAACTCTGAGAGACTCTGGAGGGCCAGTAGTGAAGACTGAGGCAAAGAAGTCGCTCAGTGATTCTTCCTTCTCTGTGTCTTCCATCACCAGGACACCCATCTGATTCAGCAATGGCCCCAACTGGTAAAATACCCACTTGAGCTGTGATATATGTAAGATTTTTATATATTCTCCATTACAATCTACTCCTCAACACATTTTATTGAAAGTTGGAAAACAAAGAACAAAAATTAAGTTTGGTTTTTTTTCCAAGTCTATAAATAGATTGATAAGGCAGTAAAGAGCAATTTTTTTTTTTGTGAAAAGACTCACAGAGAAAAATGCTTGAGACGCTCTTCATTTGACAAATCTGTGAGTAGCAGCACTTTCAGAAAGTGTAGTCTGACAACATTTGATCCATTTCAGCTAAAGAAATTTCCATTTTCAGCTAAAGATATTATGTTAACTATTCAGAAATCTGCATCAAAAGATCATTAAATCTTTAGCACCTTATGAAACACATTCAATGGCACAGTGAAATGTCAGAAGTGGAAACTTCCTATGCACTGATAGGGAGTGTTATAATAAAAACCTTCCATGGTCACAGACAAATTTGAAAAAATACTTTCAATTCACCACAATAATAATCACCAAAAGGAAGAAGTCTGTGAACAACTTTTGTGTGTCTTTTTTTTTCTTGTCAGGATAATAATGCTGAGGTAAAAATACATCTGGTTCCAAACCCTAGTTAAGATATTTAGTAGTCTTGCACTTACACAGAATCATCAGATTCAATAGATTTTTTAGAGGACTTAAAAAACCTAAACAGCATTATTAAATAATGCCAAGTTTTAAAAGATAAGTGGTAGATAGAATAAAGCAATTGAATAAAAGTTAATAAATGGATCTTATTGTTGGCAGAAAAGTTATGTGAATTAAATTAATAGTTACTCTTTCAATATATATGAGGATGAGTTTTCTGCCAAAAAGATGAAAAGGATATCCATGGGTTATTTTATTGCTTTGAAGTGAGTAAGGATTTTAGCTTTTATTAGCAGCAGTCCTTGAAGATCCCCTTGCTATGATATTTTACTTGAAAATGCATTTCTCACAGACAAATTCAGACCTCTAAACTCCAATGTCAACAAGCTTTCTAGTGCACAGTTTATGAGATCATTTAATCAAAGACATCTTAAAGATTTACTTTTTTTCATAGTATTTACTACTGCTGAATTTTTCTTGAAAGTTTGTCTCCACGAGCCACAGTTTAAAATTTGTATAATTCAGTATATAAGCATGCATTCACGACCAAGAATATGCCAAACAACTATGGAAGTATTCAGAGGGTGTACCCTAGTACATTAGAGGGATTTATGGCACATTTACTTTAAGATGTTCTTTTTTAACGGGTATACTGGAACCTAACTTAAAATGGTGCGACCCAATGTTTATAGCCAGATGTAAACACTCTGGATCATTTTCATACTTCAAAAACTCTGACATCTATAAATATTTAGTATTTAAATATTTATTTAAATACTTACTATTTAAATACTTTTTGCATGAAGCAAGTTGTTTTGTAAAAGTGATTGGCCTGGCACATAGTTTGAATTTACTGCTCATTAGTTTTCTATCAGGATATGAGAAGGCAAGCTCATCAAAGTGACAATAGAGGCAGAAGCCCTAAATTGTTTACTGCATCTGAATTGCACATGAAATTTGTAGCAATGCCTTTTAAAAATCTGTTTGTAGCAGTTTATAACCCTTCCGATTTATTTTCAATGGCTAGTTTATGATTATGGTTTGGAAAGCTTTGTTCAATAAGTAAAGAAGTGAAGAGCAGGGAACCAAGCACTTCTGCAAGCGAGAGACCTGCTGGTATGTACTCTCTTGCAGGTGTGCTGAAAGAGAAGAATACACAGAAAGAAAAATGGAGGAGAGAGAGAAAAATATTGTGATAAATGTCTTGCAGTTACAGCACCAGCTGGGAAGAAAATTAATGAGAGTGAGATTTTTATTTATCTTAGCAGTGCAAGCACTTCCAAGGAAGTTCTCTAATCATTAATTTATCTGCACTGCATAAAACTTATGTTAAGCAATGTTTCAGGTGCCAGTTCTCATGTCCCGTACCGTTATTTGCTCATTAGTCTTGTGATTTTTCCCTAACAAACAGTGTTTCATGTTCTGACATGAGTCTTCTGAGTGTGTCAAAAAAATTATTTCTTTTAGTAGTAGAAAAGTGAGCTTGAGATTACTAATTTTTTCTGCCTGTGCTTATCAAGTAAGGACTTTTTTTGGGAAATTATCTTAAAATATTTAATTACTTAAGACTTATGTTTTTCCCTTTGGTGAAGGGTAAAAAATAATAATCAAATATGTAATTGCTTTTTAGGCAAATGTTATAACTTACATTATACATAAATTTGAGTACAATGTACAGGGGTTTGAAATTTAAATTGAACATGATGGCCTCTGGAGAAAAACATTTCAGGGTTTTTTAGCAGTTTTTCGTAAGAACTCTGATTTTATTCAAGAGAAATGTAGACACTAATACAAGATATACATTAAAGTTCATGCATCTAATAAAATTATGAAGCTAAACCAAAATGTTATAATTTAGTAAAATATCTATGGATCTTTCTTCACAGATGCTCTAAGTAATGAATGAAACTAGGTTTCTGCAAAATAACAACAACAGAGATTTTTAGTTTACAAGGCAATGGGAATAAAAATGTCAAACCTGGGGAGAAGATCATACCTTCAGTTTTGCCTCAAAGCAGTGTCTTGGAAGTAGAAGGTTGTGTTACAGAAGTAAATCTGATTATTTCTCCATGATTATGACCTCCAAGTTAGAAAATATTTAGACACCACTGTAGAGAGTCTGGCATCTTTGCATCAACTCCAATGACAATAGAGTGGTAAACAACAGAAGAGATTGATTACAGGAAGGTCTCGTTATGCTCAGTGTGCTGCATCTCTTATTTTATATGTGAGGTTTTTTCAATTTCTTCTACAGAGCACAGTTTTGGGACATGTCTCACAAACACCCAGAAATTTTTAAAAAAACCAACCAAACAAACAAAAGAGTAATTTTAAATTTTGCACCCAAAATGTCATATTCAATAAATATATTAAAATCCCAGTGGGTAAACTTCCTGTTCAGAAGCCATGAGTACAATTCATAAATGCATTAGATTTCAGAAAAAAGTAGTTAAGAATGTCTATGGCTCTAAAAAGATGTCTTATTTATTCAATAAGATATGAAGGAGTTCTGTGAAAAGAAATGGAGAAGTCATTGCACTTGAAAGAAAAAAAGAAAATGAAAGTCCAAACCTACTAAATAAAAAGCCCAGTTTTTTTCTCTTCTTTCAGAGAAAAAAATTTGTTTCCGTTCTTCTGTGAGGAGCTACTTAAAAAAATAATGCAGGGTTTTTGCAATTATGACCTAAAATTCTCTGTACTGTATGTTTGATGTTTAGCTTGGATTTTCGGTGTTTATTAATGTTTCTGAAAGTATACTGAAATGTTTTAATGAGGTATCTAAATGCACAAGCTGATTCACCACTATACCAGGAGATTCCTGTATTACAGAGACAGAACGGCTGAGGTTGGCAGGGACCTCCTAAGATCTTCTGGTCCAAACTTTTGCTCAGGCAGGATTAGCCTGAGTAAGATGCTGATCCCTCCAAGATGACCTTCTTTTTCTAGAAAATTTTAAAATGAAGTCTTGGGTATGAAATGGCTTCTCCTTTGGGCTAGATAAGTTTGTAATATATTCCACCTCCAGTCATCACTTATGCCAGTTTGCTGGCAGTTAAACTAATGGCTTGGTAGATAGATCTTTCAGGCTGTTCCACAGAGATTTATGTGGACTATACTGCATTGTGAAGTTTAAACAGTAAAGCTACTACAGAGTAATAACTGAAGAAACAACAAAAGCTGGGAAAATGGGAAAGTAAAAGAACCATGTAACAGTACCCAGGGATGGTAGGAATTTCTCTAGTGAGGAGAAAGCAGAATGAAGCATAATCAAAAACTAACAGCATCATTACTAAGCCTAAACTTTCCCACCTTCCCCTTAACTTTGGTCTACTTGCTGCTCGTTCCTCGCAGTATTCTGGGATGTAAACAATACTTTGTAATAATGCATACAATTGATATATCTCTAACAGAGATGTCTATAACAATCTTAAATTGTAGTAACCTGCATTCAAACTGGTCTATGACATTTCAGTCTAATTGATCAAGAATATTATTTTCAGCTAAACTATTTCCTTATTTGATTGTTTTGTATCTCTGGAAAAGGCCTGCACATACTTTCCTGACTTAATGAAAATGAAGAAACTTTGTGAGAAATCTGAGACCTTCTTAATTATTGCATGTTTAGCATGAGACATTCTTAAAGGACTGCTGGGACTTTGAATAAATTTTGAGTCTTAATGGCATCTTCATTAATATGAATGTAGAAGCACTGCAGGGAACTTTATCACAGCTTCAAATCAAGTTGTTCTTTCGATGCGTTTTACCACAGTGGTTGCAAAATACAGGTTTTCTCAAAATCAATTCTGGGTCACTTTGATTTGATTTTAAGTTGAGAAAATAAATAAATTAATTAATTAATTCTAGGTACCTTTTAAAATGGTTATTTGCTCCATTTTTGTTAGTGTGAAACATGATGAAAATGTTTTCTAATTTACAAACACGGTACCCCCTTGCTTTCATAGACAGAACTGATGATAATTGACACTTTCCAAGTGTCTTACTGAGAACATATACATATTTAAACTGCTAACAGTCAACTTCTTCAGCATCTCAGAGGGTAGATTTAGATTAGATCTTATAAAAATATTCTTTACTGTGAGAATGGTGAGGCACTGAAACAGGTCACATAGAGAATTTGTGGATGTCCTTGTTCAAGACCAGGTTCTATGGGACTTTTGATTAAGCTGGTCTTTTGAGAGAAGCTCTTTTTGATTAAGCTCTTACAAATGTAGTGGTGTTCACTATGATATCTACTATAGTTACATTGGTGTTGCAACTAATTTTGTCTCAGCTGTTAGTTCCTGAATTAAGCCAGTGTTTTGCAAATATCCTGCCCAGTTACTATAAGCAGAAGCCACTGCTAGTCAAACATGTTTGTTCCTTACATATCCACCATGATATGATACAAAAGAACATAACTACCACTACTTATGTAAGTTGCCAATATTTAATCCACAGAAATCTGTAAATATTTACAGGGCCCTCATTGTGCTGGCATGAACTAAATGAATTTCAAACTGACTTATCAAATGGAGACCTTGTCTGATGCTGTGCCACAAAGTTGAAGGATCCTGGGCAGAAAGAACTGATTATTCACAGGCATTTTCATGTCCAAAAGGAGTTACCTACTGAGTTAAAATGCTGGTGAGCAGAAAACACCAGAAAAAGGAAATGTGGACATCTGCATCCATACTCTAAATCTTTGGACCTCATTTTAATGTGTCACTTTAACATGAGTTAATTTGAGAAAAATGTTATGAAACATTGTAAAGCACACACACACTGGAATTTTTTCATGATCCATTTCTAGAGATTTCTTGTTATTTAGTCACTGCCAATAGCACGAAAATCAGGATATCTGAGTCCTGTTACTATCAGAACTGCATTTCACCTGTTAATCTATGCTCACTATAGCCTTATTGCACAATTTATTTATTAAAAACTCACAGACAAAATTAATCTCTGGGAAATTTAACAAGCAAAAAATGTCAAATCTAGATCACTACCCAATTTAAATCACTAAATTTAGTTCACAAATTAGTAATATCTGTATGCCAACAATTCAGATGAACTCCTGCTGTTATGACTTGTTTGGTAATCTCAGTAAATATTATGAAAGTTGAAATAATCGATAAGGAATTTTGTTTTATTGTGAGAAAACCTAGATTGTCTTGTAAAATTGTTGCTCACATACAGGTGTTTAAGTGCTGCTGAAAATATCCATTATTGGAAATTGAGTTTTCCTTTGGAGGGCAAAGACAAAAACCCAATGTATCAATGATATTTAATGCTTAGCTCCTCTCAAACTAATCAGTAGAATCTAAGAATTGCAGAATCTAAGTATTTTGAATATCTAGGCACAAATTTGTTTTGTACGTTCATTGTTACAGCTAGCAAATACAATTGCTCCAGTTAGCTACTGTGTTTTCATTGAATTAATTTTATGTGACTAAATTTGTGTGATGTGTATTTGGTTTTTTTCAATAAAGAATTAATACAGCGATGTATATGACTAAATACTTAGGCATGGTAGACAAGACTTGAGTACTTACACTAAATTCAGTGGATCCCTAAGGATGTTTAACATGTACATATTCCGAAAAGTAATGGCAAAGTTCTCACTGGCTTAATCAAAAGCTGAGTGAGCCTGCAGAGTGTGTTGCTATACTGAGTTTCTTAACTATGCGGTGAGTAGCACATATCAGGTAGATATATTCCAGCACCATAAATATTTTATATTGTGTGCTAGAAGAAAGATACAGAAGTACTTTCTTTCTCCCTTGTTTTATTTTGGTTTGAAAATTCTGAGCTTCTGTCTGCTGCTCTTCCATCCCTTAGCGTGCTGTTAGGCAGAAAGTCCACAGGAACAATGATTCAGGAGACAAACTCTGTGAAAGAAAAAGACTTGACTTAGCGTGATTTGCAAAATGATCAGGAATTTCCTCATTGATTTTTCTAGTAAGTGATGTGCTGGATTTCTGAGCTTACAGAAGTGTATTTAACAGCTGTAGCATGAAAAGTAGTTATGATTCTGCTGTTGAGGATAATGCAGAAAGAATGTCCTTCTATCGTCATTAATGACAGAGATTCTACAATGATATTACATGTAGATTGTAGGAGCAGCTCTACTTGAACATAAGAAAAATCCGTGTTTTTTGTTTATTTGTTTTATTGTACCTTTCAGCATAAAGTTTTAACCATTGGTTATGGCACTCCTTTCCTTGGGTAGCTGTGCTTCAAACTGTGCTTCAGCTTCACAGATGTGAGAAATGAGTAACACTGTCAGATGATGTGTGCAATACTAAGACATTTTGACTGCATTTCAGCTGTGTTTTAGTGACAACAGACCACATTCATTTGGTACAAGTCTGCCTGTACATAGAAGCTGTAGCAAAGATGACTTGACTTACTGCACAGAAATTGACATGTTAGAAATAGACCTGGAAAGCTGTGACCTCAGCAGCTGTATTAGTTTCAGGAGCCTGACCCAGATAGAAATTTCAGCAAGATATTTAGAATGAGAATATAAACATAGCTGTGAGAAATTCAAGCAGAAAAACACCTTTGAAGGTTAGAAGAACCCAATGGTTGGCCACTGCAGGGCAGAGAATTCAGTAAAACTCGCAAAAATTGAAATTAAGTACATGTTATAATGAAAAACAGCAGGACTCATTGTCACGTGGTCTCTAAGACACATAACCATACACCCTGAAGTATCAAATTACTTCACACCACAAGCAGTGAAAAGAAACACTTGAAGGAACACTGGTGATCTTACACCATTCATCTTTCTCATTAGCTTAGACTGCAGGGAAACAATTGATGAAGGAACTTAGCCTAGACATAATTGCCACTGATCCTGACTCCTATTGTGAAGTCCTGGCAAAGACAAGGAATCAATATTAAATCAAAATTAAATTTAAGACATCTAGTCTCCAACGACTCTTACCAAAAAAAAAGGCAATTAAGATCCATTATCTTCTAATAAAAATTATCTCTTTTGCTCTTAATCTACTATTATTGAAGAGGGATCTCACAGGCTCTGTTTTGTATGTAACTGATATCTGTGATTTCTTGTTATCTTTCAGACTCCTTCTTAGGGTTTGTTTTTTTTTAAAGCATGTAAGGAAGGTGATTACCTGGTGAGCACAGACATACAGGAATTTTATGTCCTAGCCCTTCAAACTATTTTTAACGTTGCAAAGTTGTCAGTATGAAATAGATCACTGACTGCTTATGCCTGATGGCAGAGGATAAAATTTGAGGTATGGGGTCAGTATGTAAGGTACCACCTTGTTCAGATGAAAAACTCTACCCTATCATGAAAATTGTCACTATTTTAATGAGATTAAAAATGCTTGTAGCAACTTTGGCAGCTCTTCAGGCCTCAAAGGCTGACAGACATGATATGCATTTCACAAAAATATTTTTCCGTATTCAAAAAGATCAATCACTGAGCCTTTGAGAAAAATAAATAGAGGGTTTTGGTGTCTCTTTCTACATCTGGTATTTTCTACCTCTGTTAAACTTATGGATAAGTAATGTACTTATTTTCTCTCATAGTGTATAGTATGTAGAATAACAGAGCTTCTGCCAGTTTTTCAGACAGGACTGAACAAGACACACTTATGAGATACAGGGAGTAAGATTATAGGTCTTGATCTCTCATCTGAGGAATTAACAAAGAATTTTGGTAAATTGTGAACAAACCACTATCATTCCAATGGAAATCTACAGTCTTTACTACAGGAGTTAAATTGCTTAATATTATTTCACGTTTAGAAAATTAGGGTGAAAAATGTGAAAGCATTATGGTCCTAAACAAGTAGTTAGATGCCACAACCCCAGTCTGCGTCCTAAAAACTGCTTTTGGCCAGTAGAATCCCCAAATCTGTTTGACTTGACAGCACCAAAGAATTAGCTACCTACCTCTTGTGCAAGCCTGTCTCGGGCTTACAGGCTATTAATCTTTCTCTCTGAATGTCTGCTGTGTTGAGCTTTGGAAAACCACAATGGGAATAAGTACTGAGCCCAACAGCCTTTCTGCTAAGTAAGATTATATGGGTTGTAGGAGATAGGTTAAAAATATTGCCTTGCTCACAGATGCTTGAATGAACTACTGCCTCTCAGGAATATATCTTACCCATGACTACAAGAAGACTTTCTGCGATGTGCTTAAGCATGATATAATTTAATATTTATGAATACATTAATGGTGAGTGCACTCATCTGTCTGGGTTTACTGTAATTTCTAGTTTAAAAAATATCTGAGTAATCCAAAGCTTAGGTATGTATGTTTCAAGTCTTTTACTTGCATTATAACTCTCTCATTTATTCCTCAAGCACTACATTAGGACAGAACTCCATAAATCAGACCTGAGACTTGTCCTTGCTTCAGAACACATACCTTAAAGGAAAGTGAAAAACTGACTGTGTACCAAAATACTTTTCCTAGAGTTTAGTCTTGCAGCATCCCAATTATACATTACAGTGAATAAACAGGCTTAGTTAACCTAAAAGTAAACTGCCTAATTAAACCTCCTTGAAATTTAAACCTTCATAATTTCTGTTCTGTGCCCTGTCTATTTTACATATAAAACCATTACTTTTTATGGAAATATTTCAGAATACCTAATTTTCAAGTACTTTATAAAGTACCCGGAAAATTGAGGCCTCTAGAAGGATGAATAGCAATGCTTCTTCTGCATGAGTCTAATTCCAATGAGTGATGACAAGTACTCATCTGAAGTACTGTTTTTTCTTTAAAATTTCATGGTGCCTCCTAAACTAAATCTCAAAATAAACCAATTTATTTTGATTCCTTTGAGAAAAAGATTTACTTCTTGAGGTGTGATAGCATTTTGTGGGGAGCTATAGTTCAGATACCCATTCTTCATTATAAATTAGCCTATCTTTCCAAAGATGAGTTTTTTAGACAGGCTCACTTCTCTGTAGACATTTACAAAACCACATATTTCATGACATCCAGAGCAAATGTCCTTGTTTAGTGTAAAGGTATGATTCAGCAAACTACAGAACCTACAGGACATAGAATCAGTCATCTTTCACACAGATACCACCAGATATATCGGATTTTCCTCACCATAAACATTTGATATTTTTTGCACTATTGAGTAGCTATTTTTCAGTTTTCACCTAATAATACACACCAGTAAAACAAGCACATTCTGCTTTTACATAAGTTTGCTACTGGAAGGCTAAATTTTTACCATAAGTAAAAAGCTATCTCCAAAGGCTATATCAGAGTTTGAAATGCAAGACTAAGAAAAGCAAAATACGACTGTAATTACAACACAATTAATTTCAAGGTGGTATTTACAGACTAGACAAAAAAACCCCAGTGATTCAATTGCATTCTGTGGCCTGCACGTAGTGAGATCTCAAGTTGCTTGTTCAAATTCATCCCTAGCTACTATATCCTGTTTAAAATTGCCACTTTTAATACTCACAAGATTCCTCAAAAATTGCTAGTGTTGTCTTCTTTTTAGCATAGAGCTCCTTTTATTAATTATTATTAAATAATTATTAATTATAATTTGTTTCATTAATTGTAGTTATATGTCCTTTTAATATAATTATTATTATCATATATTACATATATGGTATATGTATATTATTCATATAATTATTATTATCCTTTTCATATAATTATATATCCTTTTCATTATTAGTTATGAAGGAACATATAATGTTTAAGTGAAAGAATTTATTATCCATGAATCATTTATCAAAATTCAAAATACTTCACTGTAAAATAATTCTCTTTTTGAACTTTTTAGAGTCCTTAATCACAGTTAGTTTTTTTCCTTGTTAAATCCATAAAGACATTTTTAGACATTGTTAGAATCCATAAAGACATTTTTCTAGCTGTTCTAGGGTTAAAGGTCCTGGGAGTAACAGATGTTCGAAACAATCAGGTGACATATCCCACCTTTCCCTGGTTACAGCCCTCTCCCAGCCGGAGGAGCACAGCCTTATGCAGTGCTATAGCACCTTATGTAGTCTACTCTTTAGAGGACTGCAGATTACAAGTAAATGTTGAGATCTTTCACAGGCACACAAATACTTGTTCTGAGAACAGCTGTATAGCCAAATCTGCTGTCCTTTGCAAAAGGAACAAAAAGATCCACAAGGAATTCACAGGAAAATAATCTCTGAAGGTGTACTTCCACTAGAGGCCTCTGAACTATCTTCCCTTGGATTTGTCTTGGAGGTTAGCTGAACTTGAGGGAAAGCAGCCAAGCTTCCAGATATTTAAGTACCACAGGTTGTTTACGGGGCAGCAGAGATGACAATACCTGCACAGCACAGCTAATATACTTCCTAAAATGTTTGTATTAAATATTTATGAACTTCCACTTTGACATTTGGATTGCCTTGGAAAAAAAGTTGTCAATTAATCTATATTCAATCTACCAAAAATTATAAAATTTAAAACTATTTTAGTTATAATTAGCAGGATATCCAAACATCATTTTGAATTTAAACATCTATCAGATTCCTTTGCAAATGCTGTTGCAAAACATTCATAAAACAAATTTCTAATGGCTTCCTTTCAACAACTATTCATAAGATAAACTGAATGGCTACTTCTATTTGATCCTCATCAATCTATGCAAATAGAGTAATCTAGCCTAAGTACTGGGTCACAAGTGAATTTTCATCTGTCCCACTCCAGGCCGTAGAACTGGATTTAAAATAAACATGACACACTTGTGTATGTAGCAGGAGTCAGACTGGGCATCGCACTAATATTATGAAAAAACAAGTATCCAAGCTCTTTCCAAACTGTTTTTTAAAGCAAGATATTGCTCACTGAGTAAACTTATGAACATAGTTAAATTGACTCTCTAGGTATAAGACCATTGGAAAAGTTCTGTAGTGCATAATTTTCTAAAAATTAATCAAATTTGACTGTGTGACAGCACTGGTATGCTGAAAAGTTGGAAGAGGAAGTGCAAAAATCTGAGATGTTTTTGAAAAAAACAGACATATAAATATTTAATGGAAATTAGAAGAGATCAAAACTCTTCAAAATGTGTGCACAGAAGGGGAAATCTGTGGCTGGAGGTTTTCTGGTGGTTGATTTGTATGTTTTATCATACATCTTGCTGCATATTTATTCCATCTTTCTATTCTGCAGGTTTCCAGTTTGTGATATTGAAATACATACTGCTGCATGGTTTTGTTAAATTGCTTTGGACAGTCCTTAGACATATGAAAGTGCTAGATATCTGCTATCTTTTTCTCTATAGATCATAGTAGAATAGATACACCTTCTATTTATATGACAGAACGTTATAAATAACATTCAAAAACATTCTTTCAATAAATATTCATATCACAGGAGTTATGAGTACTTTAGTTGAAAATAGAGTTACATTTGCTATCCTAGGGGACCTAAAAAAGACACCTAAGTCTATTCTGAGTAAGTAATATAAAGGGATGTATTACATATTTTATTCTCTAGACCTCTCATGGACAAGTTCATTTTTTTCTCTCTGTGAAGTAGTACCCAGCAGTGCATATAGATACTCTATTTTTGTTCAAAATCTGCCATTTTGTCCTTCAGAAATTTCTGTGTTTAAAACCAAACGACGGTGGGAAAATTCACCTATTTTTTTAAAGAAGCAGCAGTTTTCCTTTAGAAATTTACTGTACTGTTACACAGCTGGTTATTCAATATCCCCCTGCATTCAGAAGAACTCAATGTCCAAGTGCATTTTTTCAGGTGTCCCTGTCTCGCAAATGATAGTCTACAGAATGCCCACTAATGGTCAGGGAAGACCTGGTATGTCCAGTGTTTTTAGGCATAATAATTAAATCCTAAAAAGTGGAAAAGTCTGTATTTGGAAACCTCAGGTATCTGCAGAAGTAATTCTGGCCTACTTCCTGTAAAACACAGGAGAATTATTTTACGTGGTTTTATGAACACCGATCCACTGGACAATAACATTTACATTAGTTTCCACGTAAGTCCTAATAAAGAGTCTGCTTCTGTCTGCTTCTCAGAACAAGCTATCTTTTTTTAAGTAATGTTTACTAGTTTTAAACATGTTAATTTTTTTCGGAGAGTTTATCTGAAGCTTTGAGCAACATGTATACTAGTTTCAAAAGCATACTTTTCAGCTTTGGGCTTGTCCCTACTGTGCTGTTCAGTGTGATAAACTTAGCTATAAAAAGTCATGACTTAAAATTTGACATTATTCAAAAGAAGGACTATAATTTTCAGTTCATGAAAAAAAAAATGTGTGTGGCCTTCTTATTGGCCAGCTGTTTTATTCTAACTAAATATTCTGTCTGGTCATAATCTCTCCATTAGGTTGTTTTAAATACACACATTGAGTTTTCCAATATAACAACTTTTGTTAAAAAAAAAAAGGCTTGAAGCTTGAAGTTGTCTAACTTTACTTCTTAGAAGACCTTTCTACCCCTTTATTACATCTTTACATATGTTGTGGTTAAAAAGAAAATCTCTGTATATTATCCACAGACAATGTGAAACCATGCTAATTTCGGTGTTGTCTGCTAACTTTTATCCAAAGTTCCTGGTTAGCTTTATCTGTATTGACAGAGGAGATTTTCAGTATAGGTCATAGTACTGGTGAAACAATATTTACAGTCACTGTACTTTTCCTTATCAACAGCGAGAATGATTAGCCACCAGTAACACAAAGGCATGAGTATGCAAAAGGACAACATTGTTCATAGGTAAATTCACGTGAACAACAGCTTGCAGTTCATTAGAGAAACTTAATGTGATTTATCAAGAGACAAAGAGTAATACATGCCAGCAAATAGCATTAGGATTCATACACAATGATGAGTGAAATCTGCTGAGTGAACGTTAAACCTGATTTCCTACGTTACAATTAAAAGAGATAGTGACTATATTTTGGCCTGGATTTTCAAGGCAACTCACTGTATTTACGTTTTCTTTTCACACTGTGTAGATTATGAAAATTTTACTTTGAAGGCCTTTCTCTTAATTTTAAGATCTCCTGTAAATTCATTATACTGTTTTAGTCCTGCCTCCTAGCAACAAACTGACGAAATTTGGTTTTTTATGGGAAAGCCCAGACAAAATTATTCTGTGATGCAATATGACTAAAAGATATTTGCTTCATTGATATATTTTCCAAATTTGTGAGATATATTATTTTTGAGTCATGGGTAAATGCTGTTATATTTTCACTATTATTACTCAACATTATAAATGCCTATTTCAGGCTGAAAGATGTGTGTTGTAGTTTAAAGTTGCTGTTGTTTTAATTGCATTCTTCTGTTTTGCAAGGCTCTCTGCTACCTGTTGCATCCAGAAAAATGGTATTCATTTTCTCTTTTAATTAATGCTATCTTATGGTATGATACTTCTCAAAAATAATATAATTGGGTAAAACATCTTCTAAAATATGAACTGCATCTTGAGGATTTGTTTGGTTGGTTTCTGGTGGGTTTGGTGTGGGAGGGAGCTGGTAGGATTTTTTCTATTATTGGTTTGAGTTTGGTTGGTTGGTTGGTTGGTTGCTTGCTTGCTTGTTTTGAGAGTGGGGATAGATAATCAGCCCACTTCATCTAATCATTTTGTCTGGATTGTAAAAAGAAGGGTAAATTGAGTGATAAATCCACAAACTCTGAGGTAGTGTGCTATTAACTTGAAGCAGCAGAGAACACTGAGAAAGAATAAGACTTCATACCAAAGGAAATTTCCGCTTGCAGCAGTGCCTAAGAATGGTTCTAAAGCATGGGAGTTAACTAGACTGAAAACAGTGGGAAGTTTGTACAAATTTTAAAATTATTATTTCTTCATAAGACAGCGCATACATATTTTGAATACTGAAACAACATGCATGAATTTATGGAAACTCACACGATGAGCATGGGTCCCCATAACTAATTTTTAACAAAGTCTAACATATGGATAAGGAGAAATTGAGTCATTTGTATTACCATTATCCTTTACAATCTTTGAGGAGTGCCAACATAAGCTGGTTTTCCCATTTTTAGCCCAAAGGGGTTTGTTCTTCAGTCAGCCAAACACATCATCGCTTACAAGACAGCACCATCCAATGCAAATCCTGGTAACAGCCTTGAAATTTGTTTTATCTTCTTAGTTTTCAAAGTTGCATTCAACACCACAAATAAAGCTTAGGCTATTTCTATTTACAGAAGTTATAGGGTCAATAGATATATCTCTGTGCCTGTCTGCTCCCTTGCATCCTTTTCTAGCACAGCACAAGAACGTAAAAGAGCTGGAGACAGACACCTAAGTAATCAGCCACCCAATTAATATCAAGCATTATTCCTTCCTCTCTACACAGAGTAAACCCTAAACATTTTTTAAAAGTTCATATGAACTGGCTTAACCTTAGAAATAAAAGAGGCATCCAAAGTCCACATAAAATTTATGTGATTATGGCTTAAACAATTCTTCTTTTCAGATTCTGAAGCTCTCATGATTAAATCAGAGTCAATGATTCTTCAGATGTTATTCTTATAAATCAGATTTATCTTTGGACTGATCTAAACACTGATTATTTATAAAGAGCTATTTATTGAACTTGCATTGAGGTAGAGTAAGAGGAAGTTATATCAGAACAATCTTTCAAATCCATCAACAATAAACCTTTCTCAAACTTTTAATAGAATTCTGACTGTCATTATGATAGAGCACCAATATATTGGCTAAAACAGTAATGTGAAATACAACTGTCAGAAGGTATATAAGATTATTTTTATCAAGCATTCTAGGTCTCAGTGTTTTGACATTTAATACTTCAAAATTAGAACTGTCAGTTGTGTTCATCATTTTGGAAGTAACTCATCCTGCCATATAAAGCTTCTAAAATTAATTCCTAATACTCTTATAAAAGATTGATCCTTATATTTTAAAATGTGTCACTAATTTTTTGATGAATCCAAAGGTCCATTTATTCCTACTCCAAGTCCAGAATATACTTTTTTGAACAGGTTACACAAAGACAACATAACCACACCATCTGGCTTTAGCAGTCATCATCTATTGCCTCTGCCTCGGCTCTCATGGGTACCAGATAGTATTGTTCATTTTGTATATCCTACTGATCATTTATTTACTTCATAGGAGCATTTGAGTCAGCTGGTCTAAGTATAGATGTGAAGGAGAATACCATCTCTTTCTTTAAAAGGGACTCTTAAATAACAAAATATCTCACATGAGCAAGAGCATCAACAGCAAAAGTAATTGTAAAGACAATAAAGATAAAAAAAGAGTTAAATGAGGAAGCTAAAATGTCAATAGAGTTAGCCAGCTTCACTGCACATTTCTAATAATAGTTGTCTTCATTCTCTTTTTCTGTGCTAAACCTCTGTACAGATTATATTCTCAGTCACGTTTTATATCAGCTGATAAATTACTGGAGCCCCAAGATGGTGTTCATCACCTGACCATTAACACACCTCGAAGTACATAATCTGATGATCTGCCTTCTGCATGAACTTAGGAATAAAGTTTATTGTATTTTCTTTTCAGTACTGTTATCAGTAATTTTTGACAACCTGTTCCATTTCTTTATCCCTCTTGTAAAAAGAGCACGTATTTGCTACATATACAAATATAAATGGTTCTTACCATACATAGCATTCTAGTAATATTTTTCTTATTTCATATTATTGTCAAAAATACCACCACAGCTCTTGAAATATCTTGAAATAACCCATGACAATAACTAATAATAATTTGCCAATTTCTCTCAACATCAATGATTGAAAAATAGTACTGTAATATGCAGTGATCTCAAGCAATGGAGCAGAGACTGTATTTCATAACACCAGATAGTAACAGTTTCTGCTCAGATCTCTTTATCAAAGGACAATAATTTTAATACACAAAATCAGGGTCCTACATGGAAAGATTTTTCTGTCTTTGCAAAGAACCAACAGAACAGTACAGAGTACAGAACAGTAGAGAGAATCAGCCTAATTTACTTCAACAGAGAACCTCCAGACAGTCACTGTATTTCCAATCTACTGAAGTACCAAAAATTACAAAGTGAGACTCAGAGCAGATGAGGGAGTCTGAGGAGTCTCAGGGTCCTAGGCTCTTCTTTAGTTCCAAGCTACCATTCTTTAGGTATCAATTTTTCCAAAGAAGCCCACTAAAGACTTTTCAACCTATACAAGTAAGTGCCACTTTCCAAAATAAGTTGCTCTAATATTTTAGTTCCAATTTAAAATGTAATCTCTCATGCTGTAACTAAATTACTTCTAAAAAAACCATATATTTATTTACGTTTCCCCTCATTTTGGATGGCATTTGGATTGATGCTTTTTTCTTCTCATAACTTTTCTTGTACATACACTACAAAACAGAAAATACAGCAAAATCTCCCACATACACTGACAGGCCAAAATTAATATTAAAGGAATAAAATTAAATAACCACACTGAGACTTAGCAAGTCTGAACCAAGTTGGTTTAGAATATTCAGATTTTTTCTGTACCCTTAAGTTATGGAAACAGACCATTTTTCTGTAGTGTACTCATTAACTTTCTAAACAAATAGTTAGTTAAATATTCAAATTAAAATTTGGGAAAAAATATGGCTTCTGTAAGAAAATACTATCTTGATAAAATTGTTAAATGCTTAACTTCAACATTTCATGCTGCAAAAAGTGTTGGAAGAAGATGTTTCAGAGACGTATTTTCTTCCCCTGAAAATCATAATGGTATCTTACCTGAAAGATAAGAACAGTTACTATTTGGGTTTCAAGGTGAGCAGATGTAGATAGAAAAGTAATTATTTCTTAAACCGACTGAAATATTAAACATTACAAAGAGGTGGAAGAACCATTATTTTTATTATTATTACTGTTATTATTATTTTTATTAAAATTAAAGTATGAAATTATATTATTGGACAGCCAGATCAGTCAGGTCTTTGCAGGGCCAGGCTTTGAACACCATCACTGTTGCTGCTGTGATCCTTGTGTTAGAAGAAAGGAGTGCAGTCATTAACTAGGGAATAGGCCAGACAATTAACAACACCAGCTTTCTTTAATGGGCTGTATGAAGTTTGAACATTAAGTTTCTGTAATTTGAGATAGTCTTAATCAAAAAGCTTGTTTTATTTGCAGTGTTCTTAAAAAGATGAATTATCTGAATGAGTAGAATTTGAATTTTTAACTTTCATGCTACTTCTACTGGTTTAGTTTTTATTGAAGTACATGATAGATATAATTAAAATTAAAATTAATAATTACTTAGCTAAAAGTAGATTTTCCTAGATGTTTTTTCATTGAATTATGGAAAAAAATGAAAGCTAAGTATTTAAAATAGACAACTTCTAGTATTAGAAGGATGAGTATTTACTTTAAGTATTACATGGTTTCTTACGCATTTGGGGGTGGTCTTATATTTTCTCCTGTCCAAATACTAAAACAGATTTTTTTTTCAGTTAATAGAAAGAGAGAAAGAAAGACAGAGAAAATTTTACTTTCCCCTGAGTAAGTAATTTCAGGTTTTCCCTTCAGTTTCTCAGAGGATTTCTGGGAGGTCTAAAGATGGTTAAAATACTCTTCATCGCTTATAAATAATTCCCAAAATCTTATAAGGGGTTTTGGTTTGTTCAGATGGGAGGACATACTCGAGGCGTTGTTATTTAAATCCTACCTTATATAACTATGCATGCATATTCAGTTATGGTATTTCTATTAAAACTAATAAGAACCAACTGACTAAATACAAACTTGTGAAGTGGTTGTGATATTTCATGTATAAAAATATTCAGCACTTAATTATATTTGGAGTATAACATAGTGGGAATATAATAGAAGCAGAAAAAGCAAGTTAAAACCTTACCAGTTCAGTATCAATATAAATATTTTTTCTCAGTTTTTGTGATATTGCCATTTCACTGTTGTTTCTGTCTTGAGAGTTCACCTTTATAAAAAGGCCACTTCACATACTTTGAAAATTTAGAAGTTATGTATACTGAAGAAGCATAGGGAGTATAAAACTAATTCTGATTTTCCAAGAGTAGGAATCAGCTTGAATCCAATATTTGGTTTATGGATATAAGAATATGGATATAAGCAAGGAGAAAAAACCAAAAATATTTTAAGACCCATAATACTACCCCTAAATCACCATCCACCTGGTGGCTCCTAAGTCTATGGAATATTCAGGGGAATGTTGCTTATATAGACCTAAAATTGGGGATTAGGGTCTTTCATTTCAGGTGTTGTTCAAAATTATTCATTCTTCTAATGCTGCTGGCCTGTACACTGTAAAAATATTTATTGCAGTTAAGTCCATTGTAAAATAGATATTATGTAGGTTTATTCTTTCCAGCCCCTTTTCACCTTCATTAGTACAGCGTAAGATTATGTTGATTTTTAAATTAACATGTGTCCTGAGCTATGGTACTGTGGCATACTGATGAGGTCATAGCTTTCAAAATTTTTCTAACTGCTTCCTGAAGACATTTTGTGACTCAAATGACTCTCAACTACCATTGACTCAAATAATTCTTCTTTCTAATATTAAATAACACTGTCACCTCAAAATGAAAAAACAACCAAAAGAAAACTCTACACAAAAAAAATCCTTTTTTTTTCATATGTTTGAAACTGTTTCTAATCAAGGATATTAATTGCTTTTTCCAGTTAGAACAGTGGTATGTCAAAAGAGATATTATTTCTTCCTACATAATACATCCCACAGAAAAAACAGGTATCTTGGTGATTTCTTAATTATCAGCTTTACTGCTACAACACCAAGTTACAGAAGAAAAACAGAGTGGTAAACTAATATGGCCAAATAGATCTGTTCAAAGTTTCTTTGTCATCTGAAGGCAAACTAAGAATATCCAGTAGCAGTTGCTTAGCTGTATTTCAGGGCAATTATTTTTTTCTATACTGAGATAATTCTGGCTTTAAATTTTGGGAGAGCTTGTGCATCAATAATTTGCATTATCATCTCTGGTGTCATGTGATGGGAAGGCTAAGACTTATCACAAATCACTGTTATTTGGCTTGAGCCTGTATCTACTTAAAATCAATTATAAATATAACTTGCTGAGATTATTTGGGGCAGAGCAGACATGAGGCTAAAAGCATTGTAAAACCTCACTCATTTTGTTATGGTTTATTTTTGCTATATTTTGTGCTGCTTTTACTGAAGCTGTACAAGACTCAAGACTGTGAACAAAGATACACTTAGCTACGAAAAGCATTGTGTGAACATGGCAATAACACATTTTAAGATACCTGTATACAACATTAGGGAAGCAGAAACTAACAAAATAGCTAATTTGACAACTCATTAACAGTAAGAAATTATTAAGTATTCTTTTTGGTTCTGTCAGGTACTTTGTGTCAGTGATTAAACATATAAGAATAGCTAATGTTGCATTTTTACTTACAAATGTCTTAAGTTTTATATCATTGTAATTGCTGAGTGGTTTTCAGTTTACTGATTTCACAGTTTACAAGCTTTCTAATGTTGTTACTAACAAGGAGTTTACACTTGAAACTTCTGGTTTATCATTTGCCTTGTTTTATCATTTAGCACAACTAAAGCCTGTCGTTAAACCAAACAGCCTTTTCCAGTTATTCACTCAGTGCCTTGCCAGCAAAGGAATCATTTCTGTCACAACTGCAAAAAGTTTGATTCCTGTGAAATATTACAGCAATCTGTCCAGGTTCTGCACATATACTTCAAAATCTGTCAAACCTGCCTTGCCCTGGGAAATAAACTTTTTCCTGAAGATAAATCTACAGTACTCTTGAAACTGTTGGTTTCAAGTGGTTAGATGTTATTTAAAGGTGGTTTTCAACCTCTGAGAAGTTTACATTCACGTAGCCTGAAATATTAGCTAAGCATTTAATTTTGACACTAAAATCCTACAAACCTAAACGGATGTCTGTTAAGTTGAACATACAGTGAAAATTTACATTCACGAACTACATAATTGTCAGCTAACTGAAAATCTGTTAAATGGACCTCTGTTTATGTTGAGTTAATCGTCTAGATTTCTCTTTTTCTAGTTTTTCATACAAGACTTTTCAGAATTAAGATGAATCTTACACACAGTATGAATTTACGAGGATGTTTTGTTCTTATTACTTGCTCTCCTGCTCTATTACGAATTGGCAATAAATTGAATTAATTTTACTCAAGCAAAGTCTGTTTTGCCTGTGGCAGTAATTCATAAGCAGTCTGCTGGTCCATATCTCGACCCACAAGTCTTTTCATTACATTTTCTAACCTTGTCCTGCAGCGGAGAGGGAGTGAAAGAGTAGCTTGGTAAGCACCTGAAAACCAGCTAAATTCAATGCCCCACTCACGTCAAAACTTGTGGACCAATTTTTGTATTTGCAAAAACAGGTAAAAGTGTTAGTTTGCCAATGAACCTCTGAGATCAATGCCTACTTTTTGCTATTGCTGTTGAATTATGTTGAAAACATTTCGCAATCTTGGAAATAAAAAATATAAATCTTCAAGACTGAAACAAAAGTCAGTAAACTCTCCACTGCCTTAAGGAGGAAATTATAAACTTTTTATTCTTAATGACATCGCTGAGACTATTTTGTTAAAATCTTACTTACTTTGTAGGTTTTATTCAGATGAAGTGATGAGTGATGGCTACAGCAACATGTCTCAGAAGTCGCAGAAAAAAATTGTGTTCGCCTTTTCCATTGCTTTTGAGGTCAGATTTTCATTTATATTAAAGCTTTATAACACTTTCTTAACAAATAAAGAAAGTCTGAAGTGTCTAATTTACCCTCCCAAGGGTCAAGTGAAGAGAGATTTTTAGCATTTCTGACAAATACCTGTCTATCTTAGTGACAGAAATTATACCAAGAATGATTTACCTCCTAGTAGAGGCTGAGTCACTTACCCTTTTTGCAACTCAACTCCTTGGCTGAAAAATGGAGAACAGCTCCCCTGTCCCAAAGGATATTTAAAAGTTACATGTGATGAGGTATAAACTAAATAAAAACCTTATGGGAACAATTTGCAACAGTGACTATATAGACTAACAGTGAACAGTGAATTGGTAATTGTTTGCTGTAAGGAGGGTTCTAACCATCCTGTGTGATCTGTAGATGCTTTTAGAACCAGATATAATAATCTAATTCATCACCTTCACAGGGTAAACTGGCATGCAGATTTGTGCAGAAGCAGACAGTGTGTAAAGAAGGATGTGAAACTCTCAGTCTGAGCTTTATAGTCTGGCATTTTATGAAGAAAATGAACTGGTTCATTGTATATAGATTATTCCGTGCTATGGAACTAGAAATAAACTTTTGGTAAACATGACTTCATCAGTCATAATGAAATCCTCCATCTTTTCTTCTAATTTGATAAGGACTGCTCTTCTAGACTTCTAAGAAGAATATGAATTTCACAAAGTAAGATTTAAACAGATGAGTCGCAAGGCAGGAAAAGTGCACAGGCATTTCCATGTGACTTATTTTGCTTTTAGAGAGTTTATTATAAATAAAAAATATTTTACTTGTCTTTATTTCTTAATAGAAAACTGGATATTATGCAGTATTATCTCTTTGGCTCAATGTTGTAGGGAAAAAAAGACATCTTCTTTGGTTTGCTTGTAATTAGGGGAATAAAAAGGAAACAAAAGCAATTGTTGTTCTTGTATGTGGAAAGAAAATAAGCAAATTTTGAACTGCCAGGGTTTTTTTAAACTGCAGAATACAGCAAAGTACCTGTTTAAAAGCAAGGGTTTCAAAATCAACAACCAGTAGAGAGTGTAAAAATACAATCTTAAAAGTTGCTACCTAATGCCTACTTATTATCTGTTTTTAAAATACTTAAGAAATATTTTTATTAGCTGAGATTTCCTACATAAATAATTCAAACTAAGGTATTTCAACAGCCTCTGTCTCCATTTTCACCTGAGTTCTCACTCCTTAAATCAGATTATATTCAGCAAGACTATTTACCACAAAGGAAATGTATTTATTTTTGTAGATAGTAGCATTACCTCCTCTTTATTGCAAATTCAAGCTTCTTTGTATTTCTCTCATTCAACTTACAGTAATCCATTTTTATGATGCCCATTTTTCCATAGATTAGTTAACAATTATGTAACACAGTATTACATGGGTTTCCCATACTCACATCTGTACTACAGAGCATGTAAAAGCAACTGTACTTTTTCCATGGCAGAAAGTAAAATAACAGATAAATAAATTCAGGGTTGTTTTTCTGCCAGTTTGTTGGTTTTGATATGGAATTTGGCAACCAGAAATGTTAAAATGCATTTCATAGACTGATAGAATCAAGAATGGTTTGTGTTGGAAGAGACCTTAAAGATCATCTAGGGATGATCCAGCTCTCCTGCCATGGACAGGGTCATTTTTCACTAGACCAGGTTGCTCAAAGTATCATCCAACCTTGCCTTGAAGATTTTCGGGGGTGGGGTATCCACAATTTTTCCGGTCCTCACCATCCTCACAGTAAAGAATTTCTTCCTAATATGTAATCTTAACCCACCCTCTTTCAGTTTGAATCCATTCCCCCTTGTCCTGTCACTACATGCTCTTGTAAACGGCCCCTCTCTATCTTTCTTTTTGGCTCCCTTCAGGTGCTGGAAGACTGCAATTAGGTCATCCCAAAGCCTTCTCTTCTCAAGGCTGAACAATTCCAATTCTCTCAGCCTTTCATCACAGGAGAGATGCTCCATCCCTCTGAGCATCTTGGTGGCTTCCTCTGGACTCACTTCAGAAGCGTTCCTGTGCTGGGGACCCCAGAGCTGGATGCAGTACCCCGGGTGGGGTCTCCTTAACTGGCTTCACTTGGACTTTCAGTTACTGGCAGTTTCTCTTGAAGAAAAAATGCAGAACACTAAATCTAGAGTCTGTGTGATAGACAGGAGTCATGACTTCACTGCTATCCTAGTGGACACGAGGTCTCTGTATTCTTTGGTGTACTATTGTCCATTGCCCCCTCAAAATTCTGCACAAGACTGGACTCCAAAAAGTGGGTGATAAAATACCTGTGTGTTCCCTTTATTTAGTAGAATTAGCCTCGTAATGCATTAATTCCTTGCCTAAAGTGTGCTAATACTGCTGGATATTCAGACTTCAAAGCCATATTGTAGAATAATAGAGAAGATTTAGGTGATAGCTTAACTTAAACTGCGCATTAGACTTGCAAATGAAATATAAATGTTTCATGTTATGCTGTAGTGAATGTACTTAATTAATGTGTCTTCCTATGTAAAGTCAAACCAAATGAATAATTTAATGCTGAATAATGTCAATGTCTATTAGACATTAGTGAACGAGTGTTTGAAAGGAAATGGGAAGTATTTAAACAGTAACTGTATTTAAAAATATAGAAAACTATTTCTGCTACTGTGCAAGTGGTGATTTAATGTGACCTGTTTATTAAATACCACATTGTGACCTGCACTAGTCTTCACTACAGTATAGTAAAAAATACAATCACTCTTTCTTTGCCAAGAAAGGCATAAAAGGGCTCAAATAGTTGATTCGTTCAACTTCTGCTGTATGGAGCCTGTACAGGTGAAGTAGTAATATGAATCTGACAAGAGAAGACCTGATGGAATTTATTGCTTTATAGGTAGACAGATAAACAGGCAGATAGATAGATAGATAGACAGATGTAAGAAACAGTGGATACATTAAATGGGTTAGAATTTGATAATGAATCAGCAATAGAATAAAATTCAATTGTCAAGCAATCTAATTTACACCAAAGTAAATGCCCAAAACCAATTTTCCCCTCCTGTTTCTATTACAAAGTAGCATCCAGAAGACAGCTTAGAACAGATTTTGGAGGGAGGATAGTCTACTATGTAGGAGAAAAGTGTAGCAGAAGAAAGGCAATCACACGAAGCTGTCTTTGAGCAGTGTGGGTCTGCTTTTCTGCTCTGCATTTTATGGCTGTCACCACCTTTGTGTCCTTGTGCACCCAGTTGTGCAGCCTGTATCCATCCACCTTTACTGTTTCCATTGAAGGGTGAGCATTCGCTACAGGGCTCCTACTATGAAATTACTTTTTTATGCAATGCGTTCTCAACTGATTTTTCCTGGTTTTGTTTTTTGTTTTATTTTGTTTTGGGGTTTTTCGGTGGGCTTTTGTTTGGTTGGTTTTTGGTTTTTTGGGGGCCTTTTTTGAGGATTTTTTGATTGATTGTTTGATTTTGAGGTTTGATTGATTGTGTGATGAGAAGAAAGCCCTCTTTTCCTATGTGGTCCAATTTTGCATGTCTACTTGAAGAAGTGTCTTTCTGCAGGTAGACTTGTTTGGTTTTATCAGAAACAAGTTGCAAAATAAATCCCCAGTGTTATAGAGCATAAGCAGAATTTTCCAGAAATGAGAAACATGTAGTAGTGAACTGTGTTCTTCCTCACAAGTCTTATGAGAATAGTACAAGTCATACAGTTCAACGTTGCTAAGTAAATATTCATTTTATTGTTTTGACAAACCACCATCTGACTTGCATTTCTTTCATGCAAAGTAGAATAATTATGTGTTAACTTTGCAAATAAGCAGAATATTAATTAGGCAGCATTGCTCCGAATACACACTTCACAAAGCTGTCTTTGGTTTTGTACTGATTTCAGTTATCAAAGTAATATTTTTGTGTAATGCTGGTACTGAAGGAAAATTTGCATGGTTCTTTTTTATGATTCATCTGGAAAATTATAAAAACATTCAGAAGTACTCACAATTATATATTTGAGTAACTAGAAGAATGGGCAGTTCTTTGAAGTGATCGTTTTGCCCTGGTCTTTGGAAGACCCTGTCTGAAATGGGGCATATAAAATTGTTTCTACAGAAGGCTGTGTAATCTTTGTCGTAAAGAGCAATTTGACAAACTAATATCATGACATGTATTGAAACAAAATAGATTGTATCTCAGAGTACCTATAAGAGACCATTTTAGTTCTATCTTTTATATAAAGAGGTCAAAAGATACTGCTATCTTTAATCACCATGTCTTTGTACATGGTCTTTTCCTCTTTTGCACAAACAAAATATGTTTCAAATGTGTGATAGATTTTATTTGTCTCAAAGTGGAAAGAAGAAAGCTAAATCCTAATGAGGTTAAAACAAATCAAAGAAAAAGCAAAAGAGTCACAGAGGAATGAAAACCAGATTAAGCTCTGAGGCAGCAGGAAGAAGCAGCAGCAACAGTCATATCATGAAGTGCCATAACAAGTGGTGACACAAACAAAAAATAGTCTCCAGGAGCAATGAGTGACCCCAAGACTTTTTACTGAAGTACTGTAGGAGGATTGCTTTAGAGTGACAATTTGTAAGTGTCATATCCTGAATTATAAGGATTTTCATAGCTAGAGCCTGGTTTTAAAAAGCAACAGGAAGTAGATCCTTCAGAAGACATTTGCTACTTTCTCAGAAATAATAACAGGGAAAAAGTTGTAAACACTGAGGAAGCCCTTGTCCTTGTTTCTTTTCTTCACATTTTTGTCTTCATAAGGAACTTTGTATTAGCAGAGTTAGATGTCTCTTCAGATGCAGTATTTTAATAGATAGGAGTCATAAACGATTTCTCAGAAGTGACACTTTGAGACATAGAGCGGCAGTTACCGAGACAGTCAATTAAACTCAGAGAGAAAGTTAAACTTCGCAAGCATCTGAAGAAGAGATAAAGTAATGGTACATTTTAGAAAGGAAAAAATATTCAAATTCAATTTAAGAGAGATTGTTTCCTCTTCAAGCTGAGATGTTTCTTTTTGCCTTCTCCAGAACAAACATTGAGGAGAGAGTATTTTGGAATCAATTAAAAAAAGACTTATGTTGGAATATGAATTTTCATAAATAAGAGATTAGTCACTGATCTCTGGAAAATATTTAGTCATCTATACAATGTACTAACTTTCATAATAAGTATATTCTTCTAGCAAAACAGCTTTAGATCTAAAATCACATCAACTGAGAGAGAAAAGGACAAAGTTACAAGCACTCAGTTAGCACCTGAAAAAAAACCCCAAAACTTCTACTAGGAAATATATCTGAAGGATAATTCACGTTTTTGATTTTCAAAGTGATGGTCTTATGAAAGAAATAATGAGTCTTATGCCATCATTTTCTCCTTGTCATCCTAAGTGTCAAAAGTGTGTAAGAACTTGTACTACTGATGCTATCTTTCCACACTCTGAGACTGCTGACATGTTAAAACTACTGTTATAATGCATTTTTTTGATCCCTTATGAGTTGCACAGTTTGACCAGCTATTAATTGATCCCATGAGATTTGTAGGCAGGAAAAATGTATTTGGAGTGACACAATACTTGATACTAAAGTTCTTGTTATTCCTTTATAACTGTTATTTTGTCCAGGCAAGTTTAAGACAAACCATTATTATTAAAATGAATATTAGAATTCTTCATTTATTTCTGATAACTCAGACATGTAACAGAGCTTTGGATGTCACCCGCATAATTTTAAAAAAATGTAAATACATTAAAATTTAGTGCAGGTTGAAGAATGTTAGCATTTTGATACTTTTTATTAAAAAACTACTTCTACGCTGAGCTCATAACAGGGTTTAGCAGTCCACTAATAAGACAATATTTTTATTCTTTTAATTTCGGAATTTTTAATTTTGTATGTCTTCATTATCTATTTCAAATTTTTCTAATGTCCACTGTGCTAGTTTGAAAACAAACCAGTGGGAGGCACCAAGCCAGAATAACAATTTAATGGAAATTAAAGAAAAGGGGAAAAAAAGGTAAAAGAAAACACTGTCAAACTGACAGAGTCAAGGTACAACCTGACACCCTGTTAGGCAGGGTGGTGGTAGCAATCTGGTAGAATGCAGTCCTCTGAAGCAGTGATCCTGTAGTAAAACAGTCTGCTCTTCCTCAGGAAGTCCAGTGGTGGCTGTGTAGCTCCTGTCCTCTGGAAATCCAGTGGGAAGCGGTGTCTCTGGTGGTCAGAGTCCCAGATTATATCCACGCTGGGATGCTTGGTTCCTCCCTCTGGGTGGAGCATCTCACAATGGGGTAATGAGTCATGAGGCCAAGTGTTGATTAGGCTCATTAACAGAAGATAGTCCGGAGGGAGTTATCTCTGAGTCAGGCGGCAGGACAATGATGGGCAATTAACAGAAAGATAGTCTGGGGGGAGGAGGCAAGGAAACACTGCCCCACCTGATTTCAACGGCTGATGGGGATGGTAATAGAATACACTGCAACCCAGGACATCCACACAATCAGAAATTAGAACATAAACAAACCGAAGGGAAACATCACTGCAATTTTTTAAAAGGGTAGTAGGAAGACCCAGGGAACTACAGACCAGTGAGCCCGGGAAGATCACAGGGAAGATCCTCAGGCCAGCAATGCTAAGGCACATGCAAGACAAGGAGGTTTGACACACGGCTTTAGTAAAAAAATATTTTTCTGACCAGCCTAGTGGCCTTCTGAGATGCAGGGACTGAACAAGTTGACAAATGTCATCTACTTAGACTTCTTTAAGGCCTTCAATACGATCCCACATGACATCCTCATCTCCAAACTGGATTTGAAGGATGGAGTGTTCTATGGGTGAGGAACTGGCTGGCTGGATTTGAGTGGAGCCTGGTGACAAGCGGTGTCCCTTGGCTGGGTGGGGCCCTGAGCAACAAGGTCTAGGATGGCATCCATGCCCATGACAGGGGTTTGAAACAAGATGAATTTTAAGGTCCCTTCCAAACCAATCCATTCTATGCTTTTGTGAGATGCAGAGATATTTGTATTGCAGTATGACCACTGCTCAAAGCTTGTTAGCATCTAGACTAACACCAATAACAGTTTTCATTACTGTTTCTCTCTCCCTGTTCCTTTGCAGCAAGATGTCAGACACATGGGATGCCTTCGCAGACAGACTACACAAGTATGATTCCTCAAAGGCCCAGTGAAGAAGTAATCAATTATTGAAGACTACATACTCCATTGAAAAGTGAGCCTTACAGACTCAAAGGCTTGTAGAACCTTTCCGAACAGATGTCCTACTAATATAAAGTGATTTTTAATTGATCCTGTAATTCCTGTGAACAGCATTCTATGTTTGTAAGTCAAGGATGTTCTGTCATTCTAGTAGGACATCCTCAGAAAGTATCTTTTCTCTATCAACATCATGATCAGATTTATCATAAACAGATCACAATCAGCTAAGAAAATTTAAAGGAGCAAAGGTTTTTGCTTGATTTGCTCTATGATTATTACAAATATAACTAGTCTACCCTTAATTCACATAGAAATATAGATTTGTTGCTCAACTCTCAAAAATACACGATCAGCCTGTTCTGAAGCTTCTTTTGTATTATCTAGATTTTTTTCTTAACACACATTCCCTACTAAAAATTGACTAGAACAATTAATATTTCCAAAAAGGCACCAGTGTAGTAGATGCAGAGATGTATCATCTGAGCAGCAATGCTGCTAATCAAGAATAGGTAATATATTGCTTTAATAAAATTATTTTTAAAAGATAGTTCATATGTTAGGCAGAAAACACACTGTCATGGATGAATCTTATCATGTGTTGACTAAGCACGTGCAAACACGGAAGGCTCAGAACCCTCTTGGTGCAAATGTTTGCTAGGTTTCAAAACTAAAACTCCTCAGAAGGCTCACAGTTACTGGAAACACATTCTTATAGTACATGTTAAAGACAAATTGAAATATTTTTATAGGATTCTTGGTTTCTAGGGAAAAATATATCAATAAAATCTGAGACTCTCAGCTGTCTGGAAGAGATTTATCTGAAATCTCACAATTAATGTATTTTTTAAAAGAAAAGTTGAGTTTCAGCAGGAAGATCTGCCAAGTACTGCTGCTATGCAGATAAAGCATATGGCACTTATGGGTGATGAAAACCAGGTGAAATTAACATTACTAAAACTAATTTTACAAATCATGAGTATTTATACTGAAAGCTTGAGAAGTTTTTTGAAAATATTCTTCACCAAATTTCTATTCTAAATGAGATATTTACTTCCCGGTATATCAGCCTTCTTTAATCAAAGATACATTTATTTTCCTTTTTTAGCATTTGGCATGAGAGCTTTCTACGCCCGCTCATCAGCTGGCATTTCTTGGCATTTCAATAAATTGATCTCACCAGTTTACATCACAAAAGTATTTTGTCCCCTAATGTTCAGCAAATGTTTCTTCAGTTCTCTTACGTAAGGTGTAGTACTTAGCAGTTAAATCTCAATAACTTACTTGAATTTGCTATGAAGTCATACTAATATATCCTTCTCCCCACTCAATAGTTCAATGATAAGATGAAAAATCAAATCATTCTAGTTTAAGTGAAGGAACTATATATGTTGTTCTGCAGTTAAGCAGCAGTATCTGAGCAGCTAAGGCTCAGCTAAAGAATGCAAGTTGCAAACCAAATTGCAGTAGGAGCATTTTTAATTTGTTTTCTGGCAAAAAAAAAAAAAATCTGAACCTGAAAATGTTTACCCCATCAGTAGAAAATCAACAGTTTTGAAGCTATTATTTTGGTAAGGAGGAAGACATCTGGTTATGCAAAAAATGCATTGATTCTTAGAAACTAAAAAGCCCTCTGGAATGGAGTGTGAGGAAAAAATTACTCTAACACAGGCAACTAATTTTTAGAGATACTAGGAAGATAAAAGCTACTCAGGCCTTTTACTCGCACATTTATCACTGATTTACAAAGTTTGAAAGAAGAACAATGTAACAGCCAAGGGACTGAACATAATACTCAGTGAAGCTTTTTCAAGTGGCTAGGTTTTGTGATAATTTGGTTCATCTGTTTCATTAATTAATCTACCAACACAGTTAGTGCTGAAGATGTCAGCAGGAAGAAAAGTTAGCCTCCTATTTTTAAATAGTGAACCAATGTCTCTTTTTAACAGAATAATTAGCAACATGCTGTGCCCTCTGACTAATGACTCAAGCTGTTCCCATATGGACCTCTAGGATGACGGTGGCTTTTCTGCCAGCCTCCAATTCTGCTAAGCAAGGACTCCCCCATGGCTGGTCTGGACACCAATGCCACCCTCCACTCGCCTGTCCAGCAGCTGGGCATTGCCACCTGCCCAAGGGAGACAGGCTCTTGCACAGAGTGTGCCCTGTCACACATCATGTACTGTGAACGGACACGACGGTCTTTCCCCACATCAGTCCTAACTGAAAAACTCACATCTTTTCACATGCTTGCTGTTTGGAGATGCTCGGGTTTATTGTTGTTCCTTATGCCAGTCCAACAGCAAATATTTGGGTTTTGTCAGTTCTTTTTCCCATTAACTTCATCCCTGCCAGCCTTACTTTTGCAACAATTTATTTTAATTTCTTCCAAAATTGATCGTTTCTTCATTAAAATTGATGAAAACATTCAGCAAAGCATAACAAAAAATTATTATAGGAATGCTCTTATGTTAATTAACTTAAAAAAAAACAGTTCATAAATTACTTAAAACGAGGAAAAAAGAATTATTATATCTAACCACACTGATCTCCGGGAGATTTTTTTTTGCCTGAATGAAACTTTAGCATATTTCTGTTCCAAAGTGTGGCAAAGATGCTCAGTTTTAAACAGCCTGATTATTGAGAAAATATAAGATTTCACCCTTTTATCTGTCTGTGACAGTAAAATTAATTTAATGGTAGTACATCCAGTAGTATGTTTTTAAGGTATCCTCCTGAATTTTTTATCCTTACTTCAACTAAATTTCAAGACATTCTTGGGGTATTTTTTAACCTGAAACTTTATTTAAATTAAAATAAAATTTAATTTTAATTTTTTAATTTTTTGAATTAAAATTTTTTTAAACTGAACATGCACAAATGAAGTTGAAATCAACAAATATATTTATTTTCTCAATTCACAGACATTTTTGGCTAAGGAAAAACCTAAATTTGATGATCTGATTAGCATTGAATATTGTGAATAACTAACTTTGAATTGAAAAATAAGAATTAAGAAGGTGAATATATGCATGTTTATTTTAAGTACTAAATGCTTTCCAAACCATCTCTTAGTATCACGCTATTTTCGTGATTCTTCAGGCTTTGCACATTTTTCAAAAAGTGCCTAATTAATGATTCATTATGCAAATGTTTAACATTCTAGTTATACATGGGGTTTGTTTTATTATATTGCTTCTTCACAAGCTGATTGCAACAATTCCTATGCAACCCATCGTTTTCTAACAGCTCCTCAAATGCCACACAAATTCATTACATTGATGATGGTCCTACAGTTGTCATTCAAAACCGGCGTTGTTTTTACTTTCCCTTTTTATTTTCTGGGTCAAACTATTGGCCTTTTGTATCAGATTCTAACGTACAATCCTGTCTATCCTGAGATTCACAGAAGGATCCCATCTTTCTCTTCAGAAGGACAGCACAGATGGTGCTTTTGGTGTGATGTGGCTGTGCTGAGGCTTGCTGGCCCTGCACAGAACCTCATTGCGTGTGACAGACTGGCTGTGCAATAGCACTGGCCACGTGGTCAGAACTATCAAGATATTCCCCAGCCTAATCACAGTCACTGTTCTAAACAAGCTTCTGGAGTGCCCCCCACCAATTGTTAAATGCTTCTCCTTCCCCACATGTCACTCACAAAAATACCCACATAGGAAAGAGATGAGAAAAACAGGGGACAAGCAAAAGTTTCAGGTCTGTGTGCACACATTAAGCACATGACATTCGATATCTGTCTGCAGGAGCTGCCTCACCAGTACAGATCTAAACTGCTGGTTTTGTGTAGAATGGCTTATCTTAAACACCATGTGCTCTGCTGTGAAAGGAAAATGAAGCACGATGATTTCCTTTGAGGGGAATTGGAAAAATCTGTATCTCTGATTTTACATTTAAGTTAGTTATGTTGAATAATTTTTAGTCTATTAAAGAGGGTAGTAGACAACAGAATTGCATAGGGATTGCCACATGTGGTCAAAGACCTGCCACCTTCCTGCCCGTATAAGCTGGTTTATGGCTTTGTGTACATAACGTAAGCTAGATTGTCTGAGAAGGAATGTAAACCTATCAAATATTTTCAATACTGTACTCCTGATAGAGGGAAAAGTTTGATAATATTCATGAACCGAATCCTTTTTAAATTGAAGGAGCTGGTTTGGTTCTGGACCTAAATAATTTTTATTACTTTTATCACCTATGTGTTAACTGAAACAGTCTGCTCATTCTTATAATGATAACTCTAGTGCTTTTGAATTTGAATTCTTTGTTCATTTAAAGAAGATACTTTGCCTACAAACAGTTTGGAATGGGAAAGTTGACATTGGAAATGGAGAGGTCTTAAGTTTGTCTCAAAATAGCAAATGGCAAGTCCGTATGAGAAACGTATTTGGAAAACACGCCCCTTTTGCCTCTTGTACTAGTTGCTACAAACCTGCTTGATTTGAAGGATAAATACAAATCATTCTGTTTGATTTGCACACAGATATATTGCAAGACTATCCAATTTCAGCTAGAAAGTGAAATATTTTTTATTATCTGCCTCTTTTACATTACTTTGCAAAAACAGTTAAACTAAAATAACGGTCTGCAACTAGGAGGAATCAAAGAATCCAACATGAAGTCAGGTACAGTCTGTAAAGTGGTAATAAGTACATGGAGGTGCAAGAACAGATCAACACTGACAAGGTGGTCTAACATGTGGAAAGATCAACCTTTCTTGGCCAGAACAGTCAATCTCCACAGAAGCAGTGTGTCTAGACATGAGCTCCAGCATAGTGGGGTAGGCTGAAGGGAAATTTTCAGTTTTCTTGGGACCTCTTGTTAAAGAACTCTAGAAGCTACATCTTGACCAGGAGACTAAAAAGCATCCTACGTAATGGATGTCAGGAGTAAGTGTAAGACTAGAGGTATCATAAATCCAAGGCTTCACTGGTATGCTAGTTTAATACTTGGAGTTTGTCAGCAGATGAGCTGTCTGGTAGCTGATAAGAAGTTAGTACATTTGAAGTCTTGAGAGTTGCTTGTTTTCTCAGTCTCTCAGGAAACTTCCATCAAGTTTCCAACCATAGGAGCTGCAATTCTGGTCTTTCAGTTACATGCCATGTTTATGAAACTAAGTGAACTGATGGTAAACACTTCTTTAATTATGAGTTCCTACTTCTTAACACAAAAATAAAAATCACTGTTATGTTACTTATGGTTTAAGTTATGTAAATAATTTTTACTATTTGATAAGAAATGGTCTCCAAGTTGGAATATTACCTACCTTTCAACTGATACCTCTTTAACAGTCTTGTACTTTGGAGGTAAAATATTTCAGGAAACATGATGGGAATGCTCTTACCAACAGCTATGTGGTAAGAAAAGCTCCTCAGAAAATAGCTGAACAGGTGACCACAACATTTTGCACTAAACAATACACATTAAATCACAGTATGCATTAAACAACTCTCTTCTAAGCACAGAAACTACAAGGATCTCTTCATTTCTTCCCCTTTTCAACCCAAGAATCTACCTTCTTCTAGGAAGGATTTACACTGTATTTTGTAGACACAGAAATGTGTATTGAATTTTTTTGCTGTTTTGTTCTCTTTTTCTTCCCTAGTGATGAGCCCATCTCAAAATTTTCCTGACTGGAATTAAAGCCTGGGCTTAAAGAGATCATTTTTTTGTTTTGCTTTGGGTTTTTTTGGTTGGTTTTTTTTTGTGGTTTTTGTGGTTTGTTTTGTTTTGTTTTGGTTTGGTTTTTTGTTAGCCTGGCTTACATATATGGATTCCAGCAACAAATTATGTGAATCCAGTCCAGTTCTGATAAGCAAGAAAAGCGATAAGTTAGTCTACTATTACTGACTTATAATGTTAATATAATAACAAAAAAACAATTATGAGGAGATCAGGAGAAGTTAAATAAAATGTTAAATTAATACAGTGCAACCATTTATCATCCACCCAAGCATAATGTAAATATAATGCTACTAATGCCCTGCAATTTATTATTCCTGATGCTTTTAAATGCTGCTTTTAAGAGAAAAATAAAAAATTAACGGTGCAGAGAAGTATCATTAACATGAATTTCCTAGAGGAAGAAACATGTTGAAAATTATTTTTAAAAGAGTCTGCTTTGGAAAAAATGCCTGTGATGTGCTCTTTTAATATTTTCAGTGACTTTTTTCATTCATTCATTCATTCATTGGTCTAATTTGAAGAAAAGCTCTAATGTCCACACACCCTAAAAGTGCTCAGGCAGTTGGACAAGGTGAGATTATATCTGCAAATATTCTTGCATCTGAAATATTCTGTTCTGTTCTAGGCCATGTTATTCTTCACATATAAGTACATTTTATCAAAGTAAGTAAGCCATAGACAGGTTCACACACACACATATAAATACAAAAAGAATGTGTTTTATTATGGCTGGTGCATTAATGAGTAAAAAATGTAACTGCTGACCTTGACTGAATACACATTTACTAAAACACTATGACAGTTTTTAACCAAGACTGAACTAAATTTAAATTGCCTTTCTAGCCTTTGGCTGAATCCTTGCAGTAGCACTTCAAAGCACAGGTTAGGTGTTCTTTTCTTTCCATTGAAGTATCCAAACTATGTGATTGTTTCATTGATTTCATGAAAAAATGATGAAAAATTAATATAACTATGGAGTTTTATGGCATATTCAGCACCTAACAGCAAAACATTTTATGTTAATATTGTTTCCATATGTAAATTGCAGCTGAAATATTTACATTTTTAGCTTTCAGACATGAAATAACATGAGTATGAAAAAGAAGTACTTCATTAAATTTCTGAAAGCCAGTGTTTTCTCTGCTTCATTCACCTGCCTGAAAGACCAAGCTGACTTAGACAGCACAGCCCATTTACTCCTGACACTTTCCATTTACTTTCCACAACAATTAAAATATGCTAACTGCAAAATAAAGGAAATTATCATGAAAGCTTGCTTATTCTAATTAGCATTTTCCACCCAAGGAAAAGCATCTAAAAGCAATTCCTCTTGAAATAACAAACATTTGGCTTCCTGTATCCAGCAAAAACATCAGAGCTGAAGGAATAAACTTTAGATATTACTTATCAGAAAGAATCATAAAATTCTAATAATAAATTTCTATCTTCAGGGGAAAGAAAGAATTTTATTGTTAATATTCATTCATGCACTGCAATGAACTTTGAAAATATTGGCTCATAATGAAAAACCATTCATAAATTTTGGGGCCTTTCCTATACTTCTTATCTTAGCAAACAGAAGCAAAAGCCAACATTTTCCTATGAATGAAAAGCTGACCAAGAAATTAGATAAAATTACTAATTACTTAGATAAAATTACTAATTAGATAAAATTACTTACTAATTAATGTCCTAACTCAAATTCTGTCTATTTTTCATGGAACATAATTTAATCTTAATCTTAATCTTCTAAAATTTTTAGATATATAAATTAATGCAAGATTTTTAAAATTAAATATAAAATGTGTGCCTGTGGTCTTGTACAGATATTACCAACTCACTCTTTTAAAAACTGTTGCTCAATGACAGAAGCATTTGCCATGGGTGAGGATTTTTATATTTACTGAAAAAATATTAAAAGTAGGCTGGGGTTAAAAGTATTTAATATATGAAAGAATTCACAGGCAAAGGGATCAGTTAATAACTGACAAGAGAAGCTCAGCTATTAGTAACAGTTATTTATTCAAGACATAAAAGCTTTAGAGAGGTGTCCATGGAGTTTATTCTTTCTAGACGAATAAACAAAGGCTATTTCAAAGCTATTAAATTGTTTATGCACACCATTTTGAGAACCGTAAATAATCCAGCTGTGGTGGCATCAAGTTCCAAGACACAAGATTCCCTAATGCACCACATCACCTTGGACAGAGAACTGGCATAGGACATGTGTCTGCAACTTAATGGCAAAAAAAAATGCTTCATCACATGAAGCTATTTTTAACTAACTAAAAACTAAACTGACCACTGGTATTACTACAATTACGGAGAAAATTCTTCAATAATTGTCTGCATTATTTCATGATTCATCTGTTAAATAAGTGCAACACAGTGACTGTTATAACTAACCAAAAAAACCAAAGCAAACACTAGCTACAGAAATAGTCAAGTTTCAACTCTCAGTGTTCTCCTTTGGCATATATTTGGCTTTCACTCCAAATCTGTCTGATGACTTCCACAAGTTGCACAAAGATCTAGGATTGGAGCATTTATCTCTTCATCTTGATCTACCAAAAAAGGATTTGAAAGCTAGTGGGAGAGTGAGGGAAGACAGAGGGAAGCAGTGAATGCTCAAGAGATATGACTGTAAAATCCTCATTTCTCTAGAAAACTAAAATAATACTAAAAAATCCACCATATTCTGAAACTTTTCTGCAGTTACAATCCTTAGTAAAAGAACTTGGATATTTTTACGAAAAGAATAGAACCTAAAAGAGCAGGTTGTACATCAACCTATGAATCTTTGTGTAGCTGACTAATTTATTAATAACAATATTTCTAAAAGTACAAAAAACCCCTCAAACTTTCCCCAGTAACATTTCTCTTGGCATTTTGTACTGCCATATTATTTGGTGCCTGTCATAGGAAAAAGTAAAAGTACAAAACTATATATATGGAATGGAATAAAAACTATGCAGGAATGAACAGTCAAAAATTATGAGAACATAACGTAGCATTTTTGTTAAGTGTTTGGTATTCTTTGGAAACATAAAAAATAGGCAATTTCTGTGAAATTAATACAGGTGGTATTCGCACATCACTAAATAACAGAGAATTGCAACTATCAAACTGTGAAAACTCCACCTTTCATCCTGTTTTTCTGAAAAAAAACCCAAATCCTGTTAATGAATGCAGAGTACAAAATAAAGATATGCCTTATTCAGCTAAATGAAATTAAAATACATAAGATATTGTTAAAATAAATTTCTTCCGCATATGTCTAAACACTGAAGTTGAAGCCATATATTTTTTAGGTTGGCTATGTAATTTTTATTTTTCTGATGAAAATCATAAATTCGAGTAGTGTGAAAAAGTATTTAACATTATTTTTTTAGAAATAAGTTCCATGCCAGAAAAACTTACCTTTCATCATACTGAATGAAAGAAAATAAATTTAAAAAAAATACTAACAAAAGAAATCCAAATCAAAACAAAGCAAAAAACCAGAATGCAGAGTTTATAGATTATCTAGAGGTTTCAAATACATTTTTTCAAAACTGATCATACAGTCAAATAATAGCTGTGGCTATTTTAGGAGACAATACAGCACATAATTGAAGAACAGCAAGCACTTCAGAATCCCTTCCTGTCCTTCCAAAACACAGAAGTCTTCTTTCAGTCCCTCTGCCATCAATGATGTTCTGATAATTTATCTTCTCACAGTTTTGCTTCTCTGTAACTGCATATAGTAATTCAGATTACTTATGTAACTGCTTTTTGTTATCCACAAAACATGATTTAAAATGTCATACTATCATGGAAAATAAACGAACCTTAATCTTTGCTGATGAGAGGGTTTAGGATTTAGTAAGGGCACTGACATTTTGGGTCTTCCTTTGGAGATTGCAGTGAGACCAGTCAGCACCAAGGTTCTAGGAAACAGAAGTTCCATGATGGATAAACTTTTTAAGCACACTCTAAAGAAATGCAGAAGGGATGTGTGGTGGTTATTATGGCAGTCTACTAAACTTGAGGTTTATTTAAGATGCTACTACAGCACTAAGACTTGACCATATTAAACTTCTGTTTGATACACTGTCCCCCACCTCTAGAGGGGAAAGCACTCTGCTTAGATCTCCCAGTGCTGTTCCCACTACAAGCACATGATTCTCTCTAAAACAGATAGGCAATCTGGAATGGTAGTACTGAAGCCAGTCGGACACAGGCATGTATACACCTATGCTGCACAAACCTAGGACCACAAATGGCCATCTCTCACTGTTACTAAGCACAAATATGAATTTAATCTTCCTAGAAGCATAACTGATGGCACTGAAACAAATCCCAGTCTTTCCATCTCTATGTAACCTCTGCAGCTGAAATTGAATTTGTAGATACAGCCATAAAAATGTTGTAGTGTTATTAATACTATAACAGGAAAAAGGTTTTCATTGCTACTCAAAACTACCAGCTCACATGCAGTAAAGCACAGCAGTTGATAATGTGCACAGACAAATGAAGCATAGAAAATATCTTTGCTCATGAGATCCTGACAGCCTGAACAAATTTTAATCAATAATTACTTTCTTTGTGCCAATATGTTATTGCATTTTAATTTGTGACAACAAGAGCAGCTGAGGGAACTGGGGCTGTTTGAGCTGAAGCAAAGACCGCTCAAGGGTGACCTTATCACTCTCTCCAACTTACCTGAGAGGAGGTTGTGGCCAGGTGGGAGTCAGCCTCTTCTCCTAGACCACCAGTGACAGGCTGATGGGACATAGCCTCAACCTGCACCAGGGGAGGTTCAGGTTGGACATCAGGAGGAATTTCTTCACAGAAAGGAGCAGTCTGCCCATGGATGTGGTGGATTCACTGTCCTTGGCGGTATTCAAGAAGTGACAGGGCATGTCACTTAGTTCTATGATCTTGTTGACTAGGTGATCAGTCAAAGGTTGAACCCAATGATCTCAGAGGTCTTTTCCAGATGAAATGATTCTGTGATTCTCTGTGATTTATTTTACTAAATATATAATCAAGCAGATCTCTCATTTGTAATTTTTCTTTTTGCATAAAAATCATACTTTCTTAAAAATTATTTCTCAATGTCCTTCAGATATTTTATTCTCTGACAACTACTTTACATAAAATTACTTTTTCAGCAAGTGAGTTTACTAATATAATCATATGGATGATTTCAGTATTTTAAGAGGGTCAAAATTATATCAAGTTGGTTAATTAGAGAATGGCTCAGATTGGAAGTGATCTTTGAAATCATCTAGTCTAACTATTTCCTCAGAACAGGACTAACTTCCCTGTTAGAAAGGTTGTTTGTCACCTTGCCCAGCTGAGACGCGAACATCTCCAGGGGCAGAAATTCTAGTATCTCCTCTGGTAATCTTTTCCTCTGCTTAAACAACTCCTCCACATATTCTGTCCTATTCCTCCTCCTCTTCAAAACAAAACTGTTTAGTTTGGTTTTCCTTTGCTGCACTTTATGTCACTTTTCTCCTGTGTTTGTTCTGTACCTGTCAGGAGAGTATGGCTGTTGTCTTCTCTATAACTGATCATCATGAATCTGTATACAGCAGGTGCACACACACCCTTGTCCTCAGGTTTTCCATTCTCACAATAACCAGATACACTTTTCAGGCTCTTCTTTTACACCACATGCTACAGATCTCTGACCAGTCTGGTGCTGCTCTGCTGAACTCTACTCAGTTTGTCAGTACGTTTGCGGTGGAGTGCTACAAGTGCACCAGTATCCCACAGAAAATCTCACAAGTGTGAAGTCACTTTCATTCTCCATTTTTTCCCTAACCCAGGGACAGTTTGTGTATTTTAAGATCTAATCATTGTCCTTGTACCCAAGAGCCATAGCTGGGATATCACTTGTTCTTTCTTTAGAGTGCTCAACTATGTCTGCTGTAGTAGTGAGGTTGGAAGGCAAGTTTCTGTACCTCGTCAGAAATACCTTTATTCCTTTACCCTCTCCACCACAAACCGCTTCAAAGTCTACCTGGACACAGCACAGTCCTTGCTCTGTTGCAAGACCAAGTGGATCTGTGACCTTTACATACTTGGAAATTGGCAAGTAAACAAAAGAGCTACTTTTCATTACTAAGTCTGATACCATGATCCCACTCCCATCCTCCTTAGAATATGACTCACTGCGAAGGACAGAAATGCATGACTCAGCTTTGCCAGTCTGGGACCTGGCAGTCAGTAGCTGAGTTTAAAGCCCTGATAAGATATAATTAAATGGTAAATGTTGTTCTTTCTTTGACTTTTCTTAAGAAATCTTTAAGAGCAAGGCTATCATACCAATATAGACCACTTTTTTTTATAAAATGAGAGAAGAGATACGTTTATACTATCCTGTTATCATGTATTAGCCTTGGTCCCTACCTTTGGGTAATAAAAGTGATACAAATTTAGTTTCTGCATCATGGGACAATCTGTTTGTGTATGAGAAAAAAATATTTTGTATCTTCTGCAGCTAGCACTTTTGAAGCGTAATTAAGACTAAACCAATCATACTATCACTCTCTAAATTAAAGAAGAAAAAAAGGTAATTTTTTCTTATTAAAATCTCTAAAAGGGAAAAATTCTAAAAAATCAACTGCTGCCAAAAAGTCAGAATCTTTTGAAAAAAAGTAAAGAAAAAAAAAGTAATAGTCTTTTGAAAAAAATTTGTTGGCAGTGGACATATTGCTCCTTAGCCCAGCATCACCCTTCTCAATAGGTTTTTTCTATAATTGCAGTACATACATGGCAATGGAAGCCTTCTGACAATGATCATGTTTTACAGAATATACAGGAAACTTCAGAAAAGAGAAAGAAATCATTACTTCATTGAATGGTCTAAGCAAGAAGAATCTGTTTTATTTTTGCTGCCAAAGCTATTCATAATCCCTTTTTCTAAGAGCTGCATGAGTCTTTGTGTTCTAAATCCTTTCCACTTCCCTTTTATTTTCTTTCCCAGATCAGAAAATCGTTGGCTGTGTAAATTCCAGTGTGACAAAGCTGTTTTATTTTCACATGCAGATCTATATTCAAACACATTTAGCTTGAGAGATGATTCAAGTTGACTCCATGGTTCAAAAACACAAGACATCCTTGGTAGGACGTATACAGCTCAACGAAATACAGCTTTTCTCTGCCCATGCCCACCCCAAAAAATATTTTGGTTTATAGTTAACTGTTACTTCCCTTCATTTTTGACTCATGCCTTAATTTGCAAGATCAACCTTCTGTTTGTAGAGATAAATAAATGACAAGATGTCTTGTAATACCTCCCCTTTCCACACTGATGCTAAAGTTCCAGCTGCATCCTTTGCTTTGTGATCTTTCAGTTTGCATGAGACTAATTCACTGCTCCTCTCAGAGAGGCCCTAATAAACCCCACACTCTACAGCATGAGAGCACTGATAAATTTAGAGGGCAAGGAATGGCAGGTGATTACTGAAATTATCAAATGAAAAGCAAATCACTTTTAAATAAAAGTCTAACTATGTATTTTTATATTTTAGGAAAACATTCTTGAAACTGTAGAGCTCTGAATACTTAAATGTTATATACTGTTTTACTTGGCTTTCAAGTAAATAGTTTTTCAAGTAGCTTTATTCTTAATTCTTACCCTTAGATATACCTGCTCTTTTCTTTCAAGGGACATAAAAATTAAGAATTAACTCCCTGAATACAGTCTGTAACATTCAGCATATGATGACTGGAAGCTATTATTTCAATATTAATTTGCATTTGGCCAAGCATTAGGGACTTATAAACTTCAGTTATATACATTCTTGTTACTTGCATTCCCTTTGTGCATTTATTATTTAAATTACATTCTCATGAAATGGAATTTTGTGAGTGACAGACATATAATTAAGATTCGAACAGTACTGTGTTCAGTTACAGATAATTCATGTTGACTAACTAGAAGGCATTAATACTATATGAATTTATATTGTATTTAGCTTTTGAAATATAATTTTCAAAGCCATGAACAACTACCAACTACTTGTGAAAAGAGAGCAATATAATCTGAATTTTGGTGTCATATTCCAGTGAGGACATAGCTGATCATCACAGATAAAACTTACATATACTCAGCAATGTTGAGGCTAGAATTAAAATTTTTTTATTGAAGAACAGGTAAAAAGCAACAGTTAGGCAGAAAACACCACTGTATACAGAATAGACACAGTAGAAAAACTGACAGAAATAATAATTTTACTTGGAAAAGGTGCCTTTAATTGGCTTAAAAATGGGACAGAAAGAAAGTGGTCATTTTTCTCTTTGAAGAGAGCAAAAAAAAACTGTATGAAATTCAAAGTAAGGACAGAAAAACAATTTTTCAGCAATGAACAGTTCCTTGTTGCATAGCTGCTGGTTTCCTGCAAATGTGAGGAAAATCACCCTTGCTTTTTTAATGATAGAATGGTGAGCCATCTGCATTTGCAGTTGAATATCAGATGTGAACAGGTGGTTGCTATGAAAGAGTTTGTATCTACTAAATTCATACTGTAACTTACTGTTCAAGAGCTTCTTCATAAGCTTTTACCCCAGAATAGACTCTACTATACTTTTCACACAGCTTAAAGAACAATCTCTAAATACATTGTCATTTTGTTTTCACCCACTTGGCCTGTAGACTACAGCATGAAAAAGAATGGCTGTTTTCATGTTGCTACTGGGAAAATATGTCATTGAAATAAATGTATGAACTGTATGTGTGTATGAAAGTATGGCAGAAAAGAGGGTCATCTTCTGTATTTTATGGCTGTATGTTAAGATGGAATCAAGTATGCTTACAAATTTCACTACTCCTGAGGACTTCAGTGGTTGTACTCCGAATCTTTCTTTTCTTACAAGTCCTCTTAAGCTCTCAGCATATAATTTATTTTAGAATATACTGTGCCAGGTTTTGAAATCGAAAAATAAAAGTATGGCGATGTGATGAATTAACAAGGGATAATATATTATTAAAACACTTCAGGGAGAAATTTTGATGCTGTTGCTGTCAACAATATACCCTGTAGCTACAAAGATGCCACCATCTGATTTTAAACAAGGGCTCTTTGTAAAAAACTATTGTTTTTCAATGAAAATAAAGCCAAAAACCAAGATTGGAAATATTCTCTGATAAGGTTGCAATGTTTTTACCTTAAATTCTTTCATCTTCAATATTGAGGTCTACAAAAAGAAACCAGCAACTTTTGTTACAGCAGTTATATTAATGTATAAGTCACAGCCACTCTGATGTATCAATGAAGTCTTACTAGAATGCATCCTCTATTAGTGTCCTCTGTCGGTTTTAATAGCTCACAGAATGCAACTGAACCTGCCTTTAATAGTTCAAGTAAAATGAAACTGCTTAGAGTTTATTTTGCAGAATTAGAAGCAAAGTTTTCTAAGTAAATTTGTGTGTAGGTGCTTGGTTCCCCACAAAAACATCAGCTTTGCCCATGCAAACAGTAGACATGTTTACTGCAATTTGAAGGTCCTCATAATACCTGAAAACGAAGGTCATTTCATCTTCCTCCTGCCCCCTTCCCTTTCCTATTGAAAGCACATACATAGTCCAGAATGAAAACTTCCTTGGGATTCTACACTGCTGTTGTGTAGAACAGACAACTATCTGCTACTGTAGGATTACCTACCTGTGATTGATTTTGTTGAGCCAACGCAAGTACATGAAATGTATGCTAGTTGAGGACTATGGGTGCATCTCACCTGTATATCGAAGTGCATCACCTATAAAAGCTTTACATAAACCATAGGCTTCACAGTTCATGAAGGAAAAAGATAACTTATATTGTCTTTCTATTGTTTTCTGTGTCTTTAGATTAGTAAAATTCTGCATGCTGCTCTCTTAAGAGCAAGGGTTCCCAGCTGTGAGTGTGCATTTTCAATATTATCTTAATGGAATAAAGAATTTCTTGATTTTTCACAACATATTTTGTGTCTTGTGATATTTTTTCATATATAATTCCATATATAATTCTCCAGACATGGTTTCATCCCTTTTATGTTCCATTTAAAATAGCTGATTACATTACAGATTCTGGTACATCAAGAGCAAGAGGTAGAACAGAAAAGTTTACTTTAAAACATCTTCTTGTTCATCCTCCTGTTATAATGTTGGTTTATTTCTTCACTTTCAAAGCAGAAATGTATGGGTTATGTTTCAGCCCAGTCGCTAGAAGTTTGAGCATAAATTTATCTAGGGTAGAAGTAAGGCAACACTAGAAATATCTGAAACTTAATCATGTTAGAATAATTCTAGTTCATGTGATACTTCAAAAAAAAAAACCAAAAACACACATGATTCATGAATCACTTCAAGAAGACATATGTTAGTACAGTGAGCAGTCAGAAACCATTTGTAATAGCTTGTGGTGTCTTTTAATACAATAGAATTTTAAACGGGATATCCAAATGTTTGTGAATCCTACAGGCTATTATGTGTCACCTGTGGTCATTCTGCTTAAAATGATGGTATTAATCTGTACTGTAGAAATAATTAATTTTTTAACATCACAACAGTTATAAGCAAAACCAGTTCAAAGGTTTTCCCTGCCCCGAATGAGTGGAAAGAACAGCTACGTGCATTACAACGGCCTGCGCAATTATTTTAACTCTGCACAAGACCACTGGCTCCTGGCTCTGAGTAACCAAGGATGAGACAATGCACAGTAGTACGCTGACACTAACTAGAGCTCAGTGGAGAGCCAGGAATAGCTCAGCACAGGGACAAGAGACAAGTTTGGCCTGATACACTGTACTTTGGAAACATTTCAGTGCCTGCTTTCCACTGTCTCATAGGCACAAGACACTACAGATCATCTGTTCCTACCTAAGTTTGATAATGAGCCAGTACTAGGAAGCAGGATTGGTTGTGCTTTGCCTGTGTTCTAGCCAGGGTCTGTTACAGGGGTGAGTAACCACCAATTAAGATGCATGAGAAAATTTCTTCCTGCCTCTGCTCAGCATGAACACTCACGATTGTCAGGCATCAAACATCCACTCCTGGTGATAAGTATGCCCACACAAAACCAAATAATACGTGAATTTTGCTCTGCTGGCTTCCATCCCAATCTTCTTTCTCATTCTGATGGAATTGAAAAGGAGGCTTGTTCACAGTGGAGATTAATTTTTGGGGTGTTCCTGTACAGCTGGTACACAGAGGACCTTCAAATATCTCCTCTAGGCACAGTGAGACACACGTCTACTGAAATCCAGAGGGATGGAGAAGGGTGGCAGACTTAGGTCCCCCAGAGAAGTGCGTGCGGGGTAAGGCTTCACAACATGCAGGGGGCTGGAGTCAGGAGATTAGAAGCAGTCTAGAGAAAGTACAAAGAGGACAAAAGATGAAAGAGGAGAATGAGAATGGTGTCTTCATCTGAGAGTCAGGTCTGAAGTAAAGACTGTAAGGGCCGATGTGGAGATCCTCCCAGATTTTTGCACAGTAATCTGGTTTACAGAGTTAGATTTGCAAAGCAATACCTGATTGGCTCTTTGTCTGGACATCTTCTGTGTGAAAACTAAACAGGCTTGTGGGCTTCTGTTTCTTGAGACACAAGAAGAGTAAAACAATTATCCAAGCTGCATATGCTCTGCCCAGCTTGAGGAGCAGAGATGTGACCCAGTATATTCTAAAAGATATATGAGAATCAAAGGTATCTAGAAGCACTTTTTCAGGAAGATACATATCAGTTTATGACAGAAAAAATTTATTTAATTCATAATATGGAAAATAATTGATTTCTTATGATTCAGAGGCAGTCGTTTAAAATCTCTGCAAATTTATAATCTTATTTTTAGACTCAAATATGTTACATTTGAACCACAAGAAAAGGAGATAAATCTGGATGAGTGAGATCTCTTTATTTTTCAATGGAGATTACAGCGCCAGCAACCAGAAAAACAGGTTAGAACCAACACTGAACACCAGACATTCGAATGTATGCATATTCTATAAAAAATATGTACATCTTACCAATTAATTCATCCTCTGTTTTCACCAGTGTCTGGGTAAAACAGAATCATTACAAGTATCATTTTTAAATTTAAAGACTTCTTGGCAGTTTTAAACTCAGGGATTTTCACTCTCTGTGAGGAGAAGTACTTCAGCAACAGCAAAGTTGTCATCATACATGGTAGTGTGAAAGTTTAAATCCTTGGAGATTACAATAGTGTAAATATTAAAATTTAGAGCTAATTCTGAAGGAGAATCATGACAGGCACAAGAAAAAATAAATAAAGTAAATTAATTTTTTGTAGGAGTTTAAAAAAAATCTCAGTTTATAGAAAATTTGCATGCTTATAGCAAATATGACAAAATAGATCTAAATAAAGATGAAGTCTGCCTCTGCAATGTGATAGCATCTCGTGTCTAAAATAGCAAGTTACATTTTCCATATTTTTAACAATAATATAATGTACAATTAATGGGTATAATTTTTCTAACATTAAGCATTTTTAATTGCTTTCTTTTATGGTTCATTTATGAATTGAAAAAAGCTCAGACTACTTGGAACACTTTTTTTCCCCAGCAGTTAGAGTGAAAGAGAAAAAACTGTGGGCCATAAGCACATTATTGTATCTTAGCAAAATCTTTTGCACAGCTTCTCTACAGTAAGGCTCTATTACTTACAAATTAAACATAATTATCATCACCATTTTACAATCATCAGTGGATCAAAGTGGTGGTAAACTTTCAGATAACCTCTTTTTATCACAGTTAGAACACCTTATGGATCTCATGGATCATATTTTCCTAGGGTGTCTTCATTTATTTCCCAGTAAAAAATTCCAGAAGGACCTTACTTGATTATTCTAAGAACAGATCACTTGGGGTTTTGTTTTCAACCCCATATACTCCTTTTCCCCCATCTTGTTTTGAGATAAGTCTTCCTCTGATAACTCCGAACTCTTTTCAGAATGAATTTGTGTGAATGAAGCAACAGATCCTGCTTTCTCAAAAGGTTATTCATACATGCAAGACCAGTCGAAAAGGAAGTCTCAATATTAATGAAGTCAAATATATGGTTACATATGATCATTTTTATTTGGAGGAAAACTCTACAACGATTTGCAAGCTTGTCATAGGTTAGCAAGCATAGTCCTGGAAGGGATGTCCTTGGTAAGGGGTGCTTACAGTTTCCTCTGGGACCTGATAGAACCTATCAGCGGCCAGTTTGAATATGGACAATTCTCTAAGCCACTTAAAGTTGTGATCGCCTCTGTGATCCACACTTAAGAATAAACAAACACCCACAGCTCTCTCTCGTTTCCGGCGCTGGCACAGGTGGCTGCGGCCCCGTGTGGGGGCCAGCGGGCCCAGCCAGGCCCTGCTTGGGCCAGGCTGGGCCGGGCCACGGCCATCCTGAAGCCATGGACCTGTTCCACCTGTGGAACCCCCCCACTGCCTTGCCGTGGGCAGCCGGAGCGGCTCGGCTCTCCCCCCTCTCCACTGCGATAAGAAAAATTCAACATTCCAGCTGCAAAGCTGCAAGGCCGAGGTGAGATTAACCCTTTTATTGCTGTGAAGAGCTGAAAACCTGAGGGAAGAGAGAGAGGAGATGCTTAAAGCTGAAATTCTCTTGTGAAGCTATGATATATCAGAGTATCCAGTTGTAATTCCATGAAGATATGGGGGGTGGAGTGTTCAACTCGTGAGCAAAAGCACCTGCACTGAGATAGGCAGATGCTGACGCAGCTGTAATTTCATGAGAAGTTTGGACAGGGAGAGATGGACCAGATGAGGACTTTTGCTCCAAATGGGAAAGGAGAAAACCTCAGTCCCTAGAGATGAACCTGATGAGGACTTTTGCTCCAAATGGGAAAGGAGAAAACCTCAGTTCCTAGAGATGCTCCCAGAGATAGTCCTAACAATGAAGATGAGGAAGGCCCTTTGCTCCCAGGGAAGGAGAAGGGCCTCTGTTTTTTGTTTCTGAATGGCTCAACCTTAAAATTGTACCCCAAAAAACTTCAAGAGTGGATCCTCGAACGTGGGAAAACCAATTGCTGTCGGTGTGTGACCTTGAACAAGCTGCAAGTCGGGGGAAAGAACTCACACGCAGGCAGAGAGACTCCTCTTCCTAAATGGACTGAACAATATTTGGAAGTGGGCGGCTGTCTCGTTGTGATAATGTTTTCATAGCATGAGCAAGAAGAGACTTCTCTTTCTAAATGGACTGAACAAGGTTATTATGGAAGTGGTAAACAGACTGAACATCTTAAGGGCTGTCTTTTCACATTGTCAGTGGGAGAAGGGAGGAAGGTGGGGGGAGGAGGAGAGTTCTGAAGGTGTGGTATAATTTTTTTTCCCTTCTTTTAGGTCTGTTAATAAACTTCTTTATATTCTTTCAAGTTTGGTGCCTGCTTTGCATTTCTCCTAATTCTTATCTCACAGAAGATAAACAGTAATGAGTATTTTAGACCAAACCACTACACGAAATTGGTGTTTCCGCTCGGTTACAAACCGAACCCGCGACAAAGCTGCATTTTGCTATCTAAGTAATCAGATAGTGTTAAACTGAGAGGTTGCAAAACAATTATAACTTTCATAGTGTACTATACAAAAAGTAATGTTCTTGATACTTGATTTGAAGAAAAAGAAGCCTATACTTTATATAGTTAGTTGCATAAATTTCAGATGAGAGAGATACTCTATAGCATATATGTTCAGAAATTTTTTAATTTATTAACTCAAGCATTTCAAGTCAACTACTCCTAAAATGTCACAATTCAACTGTCTTTTCTGTAGAAAATATACAGACTTTTGACTGAAAATAAGCCCTATTTGCTAATACTATTCATAGATTTATAGAGCAGCTTGGATCAGAATGGACTATCTAGTTCCAAACTTGCTGCCATGGGCAGTGGCACCTTCCACTAGACCAGGTTTTTCAGACCCCATCCAGACTGGCCTTGAACACCTCCAGGAATGAGCCAACCACAGCTTCTCTGGACAACCTGTTCTCACCACGCTCACAGTAAAGAATTTCTTCCCTATATCTAATCTAAATCTACTGTATTGCAGTTAAAACCATTGTAAAAAGTCCCTCTCCAGACTCTATAAAAGTCCCTTTTAAGTACAGAAAGTCTGCTCTAAGCTGTCCCTGGGACCTTCACTTCTGAGTGAACACTGCAGCTGTCGCAGCCTGTCTTTATAGAAGTGCTCCTGGTATCTGGCAATCTTCTTTGCTTTCTCTGGAATTGCTCTATAATATCCAAATTCTTCCAGTGCAGATAATCACAGAGAGCTTGGAGCATAGCAATATATCTGACAAAAGAGTAGTGCTGGCCTACCTTAACTGAACAGTTAGTGTGAGGAGCTTCAAAAACAAGGAAATTCTTACTGAGACGTAGGATAAATACCTGAAGATTACTTTAGAATTCTTAAGTAATTCATACTTGTCCTTCCAGTACAAACCTTTGCTTACTTTGTCAATAATAAATATAAAATTCTACATGTTGGACTATTCATATGACAGAATAGTTTGTATATTCACCCTTCAGGATGATCATTTATATATCATTTCAGAAGTTAGAAGCAAATTAAAGAGCTTGATTTCTATTAAGAAGTTGTTTGGATTTCATACTCACTAAAGGTTTTTTGTATGAATATGAATTACTTTGGTAAGAACAGTTAAGTTCAAAAGAAGCCTTCACCAATCTGACCTGTGTTGTGAATACAGTAATTTAAATTAATAAATTTTATCACATTGATTCAAAAAGTATTAAGTGAAATAAAATCATATTATACAGTAGCTTTAAATAAAAAATAAATGACTGAAAAACTTAATAGATGTGCCAAGGGTTTGATCAACAAAAATCTGCACCACCTCTAAAGTCTGTTGAAAGGACGGACAGGAAAAAGAAACCTAATGAAATTTTAATTTTTTTTTTTTTTCTCTGTGGTCTTTTCCTAGAACTAGCTAGTTAACCTAAGAGTGGTACTGTTTTCATTGACAGAGAACCTGAAAAACAATAACGGCAGAGAATACTTACACTGTTGTTTGTTTGGGTGTTGCTTTCCAGAGCTTGCTCTGGGTTAATGATCTGCTATAGGGACACAGATCTATGCTAAGGACCAACATATCAATGCAATCTTTTCAGGCATTCTGTTCTGAGGTGTAACAAGAAACATCTCAAAACAAATCACAAACTGCTCTTTCAAAGAGCATTCATTGTTCAAGGTAGGTGTTTCATAAGCTAGAGGACCCCAGGCAGCTAAAGATTTATTTTTACAAAGAGAAAAGTGAACAGCTTCAAGCAATTATCAACCCTGTTGTCCAAAGTGAGCAGACAGAGCCACTGGTAAAACAGCATGTTTTTCGAAACATTTCTTATACTGCATTGAAAGTACAGAACTGTTAAAGCAACCCAGTTCAGAGGTCAATCTAAGTTTTCCAGCAAAATCTATTCTCTTTCTTAGCATCTAAGGTATCAAAAATTTCAGCACTTCAAGATGAGAAATGTTTTGTCCCACACTGTGAGCTTTACAAATATTTTTCCCTTATCCATTCTAGTCTCAGGGAAATGTTGAAGCTCAGGCACATTGGAATAGACAATAGAGCAAGAAGAAGAAGCCCTGTTTTTTGGAAGGGTATAAGGATCCTGTGAGCAATAGAAGTACTGATGTGACTAGTACTTCTTTAAAAACAGGTTTTGGGGTTTTGGCTTGGCTGCCAGGACGCAAATTCTATACATCTAGTTTTTTTGTTTTGAGTAGTTTTTCAACAATCAATGAAGACCGCTAGACAACATAGCTCATCACAAGGGAAACAACCATTCAGAATCTGAATTTCACCAGTATAAACAGAAATACTCTGCATAGACTAATTCCCAGAATAATAATGGAAGATTCTTGCAGAGTATAGCATAGTCTAGCCACTAATTCTCTGAAGGAAATAATGAACTTCAAATAATGATGGCCTTCAAGGATTTTTTCTCCAGCACTCATTTAATTAGTAATTAGTTTAATAAGATAAAACAGAAAAATAAAAACAAATCCAAATAATTTCAGCATAGGTTGAAATCAAAAGTTTCCATTTTTACTATAAAAGAGAACACATTTAAATCTTCAAGGTACTGATCCTAAGTGACCTCTGAAGCTGCTGCAAAGACTCTATCATTAAATTTAGTCAGGGTTTGAAACAGGCTGTTTCTACTTTACCTAAAAGAAAAACAATGAAGCATGGAAAGTATAATGTAGTTATAATGAAGTACAGCTAATGGAAGTCTATTTGTGTAATAGAAACAGGATTGAAACTAGATAAAGTGACAAAGAAAAAGCAATACCATACACCTCATTTTGTGCACAAAGTGCTCCTTTTCTCTGTAAGAAGTAGAGTTTATGTTGTTTTGTTTCTTTTAACATCAATGATACGTTTTGCTGCAGATGAAAAATCTGCTCAGCGCTTGCCTAATGACAGGTCTATAAACTGGTATCACAGTTTGCACTTGCCTGGAGGTAGTTGATATCTGCTGGGTTGGCTCAAATATCTCATGAATGGTAGTGCCCACCAACTCGCATAAGTCCAGCGCAAACAGCAAAATCAAATGTGAGTCAGAGTTTTTGTAGCTTCCCCATTTGCCTGGTCTGTATATGCAAAAATGTTTTTGCTATGCGGCATCTGCAAAATTTTCTCACTTTACTAAGAGCTGACTAAACTTAACAAACCATATAATGTTTGTTTCCTATTCACTTTGAACTACAAGATGGCATTAACTTCACAACAGGGAATGTATTTTTCCCGTACTCTCCCTACTCAAACCATTACCACCTTGGTTATTCACACCATGTTTAAAGCCAAAAGTAATCTTCATTATAGCAAAAGAGCAAGTAAGGGTATTGCTGACAGATATTGGTATAACTTTCTCTCCTAATTCAAATGACAAACAACTAAAATTTTCTGTCCTACTGTCAGACACAATCATTATGATTATAGGGAATTATATCATGGAGTTTTAAGTATTATTATTAACTTAAAATAGTCAACACAAAAATAAGAAAATATCATAAAATCTTTTCATTTTTGCAGAAGCAGGAAAGTTTGTAGTAAAATAATATAAAAGAGAAGGAAGCTTCATAGCTGAGATGATGAAATGATGCTTGAATTATTGAATTCAATGTAAACCACACCAAGCATTTATGTGATTCTACGCAAATAGCACAAACTTTTTGCTTTGTAACAAGCTCCAACTGATGGCGTTTGTCTTCTCAAGTCAAAGTCAAACATGGTGGAGCCCAGATTTCCTGGAGATGGCTGAACACCTGCCTGTCCATGGGAAGTATTGAATTAATTCCTTGACTTATGTTTCTTTTTCCTTTACCTACTATACTGTCTTTAACTCAAGCCATGAGTTCTCTCACTTTTACTCTTCTGATTATCTCCCCCATTCTACCAAGGGAAGGTGAACAGGTGTCTGTGTGGTACTTAGTTTATAGCTTAAACCACAGCAAAGGGAAAGATGAAGCATTGGTTAACTGAGAGGTATGCATTGGGTGTCTACAGTGAACTCCCATAAAAGATGCCAAAATGTAGGCATCTGTTTTCTGGTACAATGCACTTCAGTGTGTGACCTCACGTCCCAATCTCATCATCATTGTCATCTTTTGAACTGCTTTGCAACTAATCTTTTAACAATGGACACCTTTGCAAGAAGTCAAGGCTCTGGGAGATGACAGATATATAGATATAGATGATATAGATACAGATTATACAGACATGTATGTATGTATTTAAAAAACTATAGGAACATAACTACATGGTAGGGCAGGGACTAAGGCAGCATCACTTCTGCAACCAGAAGTTTTGGTTTTATCCTAGACTTCAGGAAGATCCCCATTCCATGACCTTTGAAGACAATGAGAATTTTGTTTTAGACTGTAATGGGGTTGCAGCTGAAACTATCAGGTTTTTTAAATTATTTCTCAATCAGTGAGACTGAATTTATACAATCATACAATCATTAATATTAGAAAAGACCTCAGAAATGACTGAGTCTAACCTTTGACTGAACCACCTTGTCAACTAGACCACGGCAGTAAGTGCCACATCCAGTCATTCATTGGACACTTCTGGAGAGAGTGACTCCACCACCTCCCTGGGCAGCCTGTTCCAATGCTTCTTTCTGATGTCCAGCCTGAACCTCCCTGGCAGCTTGAGGCCTTTTGCTCTTGTCCTGTCCTGAGTTCCCTGGGAGAGGAGGCTGATCCCTACTTTTCTATAGCTTCCTTTGATGCAGCTGTAGAGAGCAATGAGTTCACCCCTGAGCCTCCTTTTCTCCAGGCTAAACAACCCCGGGTCCCTCAGCCACTCCTCATATGACTTGCTCTCTAGACCCTATCCAAGTGCCATAGCCCTTCTGTGGACTTGCTCCATCACCTCAATGTCCTTCCTGAATTTAGGCTCCCAAAACTGGACACAGGATTCAAGGTGCGTGGCCTCAGCAGTGCCCAGTACTGAGGGACAATCACTGCCTTGGTCCTGCTGGTCACACTATTGCTCATACAGGCCAGGACGCCATTGGCCTTCTTGGGCACAGCTGGTCCAGCTGGATCATTTTCAGCTATTTATTAGCCAGTACCCCAAAATCCTTTTTTTCTGGGCAGCCTTTCCAGCCATTCTGTCCCCACCACAACTGACTGGGGTTGTTGTGACCAAAATGCAGACCTGGCACTTTGTCTTACTGAGCCTTATCTAATTGTCCTCAGCCAATTGATCCAGCTTGTACAGAACAAAGTCTCTGTCCAGATAAAAGGATTTTCTTTTAAAGGCTCTCTTCAAAGTTTACTTCAAGTGTATGTTTTTAAATAACTGACTTATTTATGTGTTACTGATTCTTGCTTTCAAAATGCAGTGAGATTATAAAGCTATTCAAAGAATTGTCAGAAAGCAAAATATAGTTTTCTTCTGCTAGGTGAATTAGGAATGGGCTACAAGCACTTGAGTCATTAAGCTAATCATCTTTCATACTTAAGTGTACACATCTAGAAGCAATATTCATTTCCTTGGGAAATTCTCACTAATTTGCAGATTGTTTTTGCACAAAAGGCAGCCATGCTGCAAATGGTAGATGTTCCTTCATGTTACTCAGCTGCAAATAAAACTTTCATTAGGAAAACATACTGCCTTTTTTTTTAACTAATAATAAGGTTATTTAAACTGTCTCCTGTGGGAAAGTTTAATCAGCCCTCATTCCAGGTACCTTCCCCTGGTTTATATACTAGAAATTACATTCTGTGGTGTGGAATACCTTCTTGGCCAGTTTGGGTCATCTGTCCCAGCTATGCTCCCTCACAAAAGAAGAGTCCTTGTTCTAGGATAAACATGACTTAGCAAGAAACAAAGCATCCGTTTGTGAAAATATTAACCTCATTCTGATTCCAAAACACAGCATCATACTATCTGCTGAGAAAAAGTTAACTCTATCCCACATGAAATCAAAATAACATGTCTAAATCACCAGTCAGCTTCTCAAGTTAAATTGGTATACTATCTTCAAAACAGTAATGAAGAAGACATTTCTTTTCTGTGATCAAGCAAGATGAAAATTACAATAGCATAAACTGGTTATTCTGAGACCAGAATCAACGCCTAATTGCAGTACAAGCTAAGGACAAGGGCTGCAGAAACATGGAGAAAAGTGAACAAATGTGGCAATAAAATGTAAGACAAGTGATCTTATTATGACGCCCAGCTGGACAGTAGTAGAGTTAGGAGCTGAAAAATTCACTAGTATACATACAGTCTGAAGACAGATGGGACAAATGAGATAGAGATGAAGAGGAGGAAAAAACAGAATGACAGGATTTCTGCCAGGTAAGAGAACTTGCTAGAAGAATTATAACTCCTGTAGAAATTGAGTCAAAATAGAGGAACACAAGAAAGAGACCAAGTCTTGGTGTTTGTAAGATTCTTTCACATGCAATTTAAACAAATGTTTGCTTGCTGTCTCAGTAGATCCTCCACAGACACTATTTTAGAGTAGGAAATTCTCCACTATAAGTCTGTAAAGGTGCCAGACACACAAACAGCATAATTTACACTGTAAATTTGGCCATGCTCGCAATCCCAGGTGCACAAATAATGTGGGTTACCCTGTAAGCCTGGGAACATTCAACAAGAATAACAAATAGTGCAATTTATTGACTATTGTGACAGAATAAGGTTCAGAAGTCACTGCTGATAAATCCACTAATGTCAGAAAGCATAAGCAACTGTATTTCTGCAGAAATAGGTTTACCCAATAGGTGTTCCCATGGGAGGAGGTGGGTACAGCCCTTTGACTGTCCCGGAATACCAAAGTAGTCTCCTCTGATCTTCCTCCCCCTTAAGTTATATTCATATTGGTTTTTTTGAGGATGGGGAAAAGATAAAATTTCAATTGATGTAATTTCATGATCAGGTGGAGTTTTAGAGACTTTAGTCATACATGTAAAACATGTACAGGTTTTATTTCATTAGCATATACTGGTGCTTGAAAAGTATTGTCAATTTGAGGATGTGAAGCTCAATTTTTAGTCACTATTTGGGTCATTCCTTTGTCTTAATTCCTCTTACCTGCATTGACCACTACTGCAACATCTCTAAGCTGCTCCATTCCCTATTTCGTGCCTCTCTTAGGGCAGCACACCAAAGTCAGTGTTCCTTCTCCTAATGTGTGCACACAGTTTATCCCTGGTGAACTATTGTCAGCATAGGTGCTCCTCCATGCTGAGCTTTGTCTTTCCACAATACATTTTTCCACAGCACTTCACAAGCTTTCAGCACAACAATGTGAAAAATAAAAATCAACATGTTCGTACCTGTTTAGTAAAGGTGGCTGAAATAATTACTTTGGGAAAATTTTCTGTATGAGGTACTTAAATTATGTTTTGCCTTTGTTAAGCAAAATAGAAATTGAATTATATTTATCTTTTCTTGCTTCTCTACTAATTCTCTGGTAGTCTGGAGAAGTGCCCTGAGATAAAAAGTCCATACTCTCACAATCACTGTTGAAATCAGGAAAAACAAAGCCTATGAGATACAAACACTGATACAATAAAAGTGTAATTCATGTCACTTGTTTGTCTTGGAGAACCATTTGCATTTTGTTCCCTTATTTCTAAATAAGAGAAAACAGAAAACAGTTGACAGTGTGTCAGATGTGATTGGAACCATATTTATGACAGCAAAATAAGATATAATGTATGATAAAATACAATATGTTTACTTTCAGTCTTTCCCTGCCCTTTCTGGAGGGATAAAATCTGATATGTGAAATACATGTTCACCCCCTACCTGCTGAACTCTAATTCAAGTAGATAGTAAATTCGATTGTTCAACCTTATTTATGTGCTTTATGGATCTGAAAGAAATCAGGAAATCTCACTAATGTAGAACTCTCTCCTTGAGGCATGTTCGGATAAAGGTCAGCTGCACTCTGAGATGACTTGCAAACTAAGTCTGATTTGCTGTTACATTGCCAGAGCAGTTTTATTCTTATTATATTGATGGATGCAACTTTGCAAACTCAGTGAGGTCTTGAGCACATGTGATGGGGATGATGGAGTCAGTGATCGGTGAATTCCGATTTGGGACACTTCAAAATCAGTATGTTAAAACAATATATTCAACTGTTCATTTATATTCAGCCTGTTTTTTTTAAGTATAGAAACCTCATCAGATGTTCTTTTAATGTGAAAGTGCCACTGCAATCAAAGGCATTTGTCCTTTTTTCTTATCTGACACTAATCTGACACTTATCTGACACTGCTCAGTGAGGTAATTACAAAATCGATAAAAATTTAAAGGCAATTAAACATTTTTCAAGATACACAAGCTCTTAAGAATCCTAAATAAGGGCAAAATCATTGTTAAAGACCAAACTGCTGTACCATCATTATTCTTAAAACAGCAAATGCTAGATAAAAGGTCCAGAGAAAAATCTCTGCCCAGCACTCACTCTTCCAGGTTCTACAGAATTCCATGCTGGCAGCACATGAATTTTCTAACCATTATTTTGTACTTGTTAGATGCTTGTTGGAAGCTCTTACCAAAGTTTTGTGTAAAGTATTCTTTGAAAATAAATAATTCTCCATGACAAGATGGCAAATGTTAAAACAAGTAAGACCCAGATGATATTTCCTAATGCCATAACCTAAATGAAAGACATGGTTCTAATTGTCTTTATTCAAAAATACTGAAAAAAAATTTCACTAAAACTTAGAAAAGAAAGAAAGCAGCCTCTTCTTCATATGACAAATTCTGTGAAAAATTTTGCTTTGGATTTGTGCATGCTTTCTGGGCACAGCACTGTTTTTCAGCTAGAAATCTCACTACAGTAAAGTGTCAATTTTTTAGCCGAATCTAATTCTTGAATTGCCTCATACAGGCTAGACACTACCTCTTTTTCTATAAGTTTATGAGTTTGTTGGAGTTTCCTAGTAACAAGTCTTACTTATTATTTTTTTTTAAATTATTCTTTGTTAATTTCTTTAAAAGATTTTGTTTTCCTTTGCATATTACCAATGTTTTTATTAACAATATAGTGGAAACTTTTGAAGGGAGGTTTTACCTGAGATCATACCAGAGAAGAGATTCAATTCAAAAATATGCTTATAAGAGTTACCTATGAAAGAAGAACAAGAGATTCCTAATAAATTTATTTGTCTGGAATAAATAAATATAAAAATGTTTTAAATGAAAAAAAAGACAAAGTTTTCTAATACATGTCTGGGGCTTGCATGTGTGCATGTGCACATCTGTGTACGCATGAGGATGTGCATGTATTTACACATGTGTGATTTAAGGTAAAAGTGTCCCAGCAAAAGAGAAAACCTCTTCCTCAACCAGAATATTAATTAGAAATCAAGAAGTAGAGAAAAAAAAGGCACCAGAGAGCAACAGCTGGGATCAGTGGAGGCAAATGAAGATGAGCTCCACAAAAATATAAACTGCATGCATCACATCTACACGAAATGAAAACAGATTTGAGACAATTTCTTTCAAACTATAAAAGTAAACAAACAAACAAAAAAGTTTGAGAAATTCATTAAAAGTACTCAGGATATTAACTGTATTTCATCAAGATTGTTTTCACAGATAGAACTGAATACTGAATACTCACATTTTAATCTGCTCAACCATCAGTTAGTTACAAATCAAAGGTGACATAGCTGTGGTTAGCACAACACTGAACCACCCACCTCAAGAGTCCTAGACTGGATCATCTTGAAGTTTGCTTGCAAGCATGAAGGAAAGAACATAGAATCATGAATCATGGAATAGTTTGGTTTGGAAGGGGCCTCTCAAAGTCATCTAGTGCAACCTTCTTTCAGTAAGCAGCAACACCTTCAGCTAGACCAAGATGTCACCAGTGACACCATGTCTGCACACTGATGTACCCTTTCTCTTCCATAATCCAAGCCAATGAAAACAACAGTAGCAATGGACCTGTGACCAACAAAGAAAAACAGGCAAATTTATTTGTCTTTTTAGGAGTCTGACTTAAAGTCTTTATAAATCACGAAGAGATGTAGCTACCACTGACTTCTGCCAATACAAAATCAGCCTAAGACAAATTTACTACAAGTTTGTTTTACTACAACTATAAGGTTTTGCCACCTTGTGTTTTGAATTAACATGAATTTTGTTGACCAAGATAGACACTGCAGCATAACTTTCAAGCTAGATTGTCAGAGATGACTAGGAACAGGCAAATTTTACACAGGCAAATTCCATCAAGAATTCCTTCATTATGCAAATTAGAGAGATCTTATCCACTATGTGGGATCTTTTTGACCAAGCAATGACGTTTTAAATTTGAATATGCATAAAAACTGCAGTGTAATTTATTTTATGAAATTCCTGAAATAAATATTTGAATATTTTTTTAAAATAATTACAAAAATTGAGAGTCTTCTTTTCAGAGATATTCCATAAACTGAAAGATGATTGAAGTAATGGATTAAAATATTTGCCTTCAAAATTGTGCAAATGGCTAGAGACATTGCACAAATTTTAAGAGTAACTTTATCTACTAGCCCAATTCTGCTGCCTAAAGCTGAGACTCAAGAACAAAATGCCAGCTGTCTAAATACTTCTATGAATAGAAAGTGCTGGAAATACTATACTATGCAATCAATTTTTCTGTAAGGGCAGAGTAGCAAAAGCATACATGACCATATTTTTGGAAAGAGTAATAAAATTTTTGCCATGTGATTTAGTCTAAATCCAATACATTCCCAGAGGCTATCAAAAAATGAAAAGACAAGCTTCCTGTCATAAAAGAACTCACCATTTTTTGAAGTGTTCCATTGACTGAAGCCTCTCTTTACAAGCGTTACTCTGTTGAAACAGCTAAGAATATCTTACTACTGTGTTTCATGTTGAAGGAATGCAAAATAAGTTCCAGACCAACCTCCTAGGTAAACAGGTGCTTTTTTTCCTTCTTTTATGTCACTTAGCACTGAACTGTCATTTGAATGTTGTATGTAATTCAGGTCATATCCCTTTGAAGTTTTATTTGCCTTCATTTCTCCCTGGATATTTTATTTAATAAAGAGAAATTCAATCCATAATGGGTTCTGATGACTTGTGTTAGGATGGTAAAGAACTCCTCCTGCAGTGTATTACCTCATATGACAAGAGATCTTCTAGTTAAGCTAGAGGAATGCGGTCTGACAGAGAAAACCCCTGGAGACCTACATCAAATTTATGGATTACTTTCAACAAATGCATAGATATGAACACCAGGAAGCTGAAAGAGCTGTTTAAACAAACTGGTCAAATGAGAAAAGCCATATATTCCCTACTTACAAATAAATCAGGTAACTGTTAGAAAAACATTTCAAACTGCTAAAATTCAGAATGTCCTTGAAACAAAAATATGAGGAAGGGAAAGAAAAAACCTTGAAAATTTGCAAATTGAAGTAACTGGTTGGCTGTAGCTACTGATGGGGGTCTCATGATTGAAAGTGGTGTGAATTTTCTGTTTCAGTAGATACGTCACTGTGCTTCCTTTTTTTTTTTTTTTTAATATGGTTTTTGAGATGCTTTTAATGTAGTGCTTTATTTGATTCTTTGACTAGGGCTATAATTAGCACAGTATACAAGTAACTTGCTCTCCTCATGCTATGAGATCACTATTCCTGGCACTGAGACACTGAGAAACAGCCATAAGGTATATCTCAAAATTAGCATAGAGAATATAGATTACCATGTCTTGAAGAGTGTACGTCAAGCACATCCATTAAGTAGGGCTTTGCATGTGACACCATCAAGAACACGTTTTGCACAGGTAGATGCTTATTTTGACGCACTTTTTTAAAGAGAAAAGACAGCTATGTACAAACTGAAATGATTTGTGATATAATTACAGAGCTGAGTTAAAGTTTGTTTTTTCTGGACTAAAGTGAACAGATGGCATGCAGATTACAGAGCAGATTTCTGTAAAATGATGTGGCTAATTAGTTCACTGCGAACAGTACCTATTTTCTAGAAAACATAAAGTCTGAGTTAGGGATCACTAGGAAGCTGGGCACTTTTATACAAAATTCTATTCCCAGGCTACTTGACTTTGAACCAGACTGTGCCAAAACGGAAGAATATGGCACCAACTCTGCTCATAGTAAATAAATATGTAATAAATATCAGTAAGCCTTTCAGAAATCTCAGGATACAACAAAAGTTGTTATGTGCATTGCCAAGTAGTTAAGACATTAAATTTTTCACAAGCATGAGTCAATGCTACTTAGATTCCATACACTGACTTTTAAAATCAGCAAACATTACTGATGATGGATGAAGTTTGGCAAGCAGAAGATTCAATCTTGAGCAGAAATGTTGCTAGAAAACTGTATAAAATTAATAAGTATGTTCTTAAAATTATGGTCCTACATTCTGTTATGTACTTAATCTTAACTGTCCAAATTGCAGGAAAAAAATGCTGGTGATCTCCTTCACAGCACGTTTTTCAAGCATGAGATCACTAATTGCCAGGTTTGCCTTCTCTCTAAGGAAAGCATGGTATATTTTGAGACAGAGATGTATTTTTCTATTTGAGCCCATGAGATTAAACCTGCTCTGTAATCACAAGCAGAATTTCCTGAAACTCGCTCAAACCAGTGGTGTGGCATTGCAGCAGGGATGGCTACAAGAAAGGACTTTCTCCTCCACTCTGCTCTCTTTGGATCACAGACAGTGGTGCAATTTTGTATCCAGCAGTACCAGAGACGTCAAGAAACCAGAGTGAGCTCTGCAGAGCAGCACCGTGATGGTCAGGGCTGGAGCACTGGCCCTTTGAGGACAGGCTGGCGGGCTTAGGGCTTCAGCCTAAAAATGTGGGGAAAAAAAACCTGAGTTTTTCTTGTATGTATTGCATTATGACTGTTACACAAACTATTCAATATTGGGCCTAGCAATTTTGAAGAAATTGAGACAATGTCTTTTTGTGCATGCTTGAAAGATCACTGGAAAGCAATAAATTACTGAAGCCATTTAAAATGTTCCCCGTAACAGTTTAATGTGCCATTTCTATAATGACTGGATGATATCAGACTCATTCTTTAGTTCTTGTTTTATACACACACTGAGATTCAGCTATTTCTCCCAAATTTGACTGTTTTGTCAATTCGCACTCAATTTAACTAATTTCAGTTCTATAGTTAAGTAAGAAATCACTGTTGAAAAAAATAAAGCAGGGACAAAATTGTTTATTGCATTTTGTCAGGCTATCCTTTCCAAAGTGTTCCTTGTAATATTTTTTGTTTTGAAACAAATAAATCTGTTACAAAAACACTGAAGTAAAAGAAATCCCTATGGGCACATAGTGTTTAAAATTACGTTAAATTTTTCATCCTCTCTTTCCTGGACATACCTAGAGATGTAGTAACCATTTTACTTAAACACAGTTAAAATGGTGCAACATAAGCTGCTTTTTAAATTTTTTTAACTTTTTGGCTCATCAGACTAATTTTATCCTCTGTTTCCTCAGAGTTTATTTCAGGACTCCATTATTTTTACGGATCATATGGTGAAAATTCAATTTTTGAAATAAAAACAGGAAATAGGAAAAACATGTCACAAAGATCAACTTAGGAGGGTAACAGGAATAAGATCAGTAGCTGCTAAAACTGAAATAAAAATTAAAGCCAATGTATTCCACAAAATTGCAGTAGAAGATCTGTGCATTTTATATTAAATATATCCCTAAAGTCTGTCTTCTAATTCCATTTCCTATGACAGAAACCAAGTATATGCACTCAAGGCTGTGTGAAAACGCACAGTAACAAAAATAGGAACTATCAGAAAATTGTTTTCAGAGGTGCACTCCTAATCAAAATTAAAATCTTACTACATATGACTCACTCTTCTTGAAGTCAGTAGGGTTATTTGTGTTTAAAACCATATATAAGCCTCTGTACTTTATTAGCCATAGGCTTTATTTTATAAAGCTTCATAAGCAATTAATGACAAAACTGAGTGATAATTAGGAAAAATAATAAATGCAAGAAGTACCACACTTTAAAAAAAAAATTAAAAAAAGAAAAAAGAAATGCAAATTCTATCATCATTTGGCACTTCAAAGGACATTTCTTCCATTTGTTTTTCCAACCTTTTCCAAACTGTTGCTTTCTTGTAAACTTTGATTTAGGTCATTACACATATTTCTAGTCCCACTGGGATTAGCACACAGGTTAAAGATAAAATCTTAGATGAATTCACCAAGGATGGTCACAAACGTATCAAATAAATTTTTCACTCTACACTCTTTTTGAAAGAAAGTTGAGAACATTATTAGGCTGCTCTCTCATCAGCTGCTTCTAAGACCTGGCTTTCTGTCAACACTGGAATCAGACTTATTAAAGACCTTAACAGGAAGCCTATTTTTCTGCTCAGAATCACACAGGGGACAATGAGCTGCAAGAAGCAAAGTTTTGTCCAGGGTTGGATGTTTGCAAACTTCAACACTTCCTAGATCAGAAAGTCATCCTTTTTCCCAAGATGAACAAGATGTTACACTACAGAGGAGGCAATATTCATCTGTCATTGCACTCTTCTTCCTAACCCTGGGTGTCATATTCTGACACCAGCTGCCAGCTAAAGATCATGCCGCCACTAGTTCACTGGTCCCCAGGAGGATAGGGGAGAGATCAGAAAAATAAAAGTTCATTTTATATAGCCTGGAAGAATACAAAGATTTTTTTTGTGTAGCCAGACATCAGTTCAGGACACAAGCTCTGATGGAATTAGAACCCTGCTTGTAAAATCCGATTTCCTTTTATGACTAGGTAATCCACCTCATTGATCAAGAGAACCAGTTGACAGATTTCAACAAAGCTTTTGATATAGTCCCTCCCAGAATCCTTCTGGATAAAACATTCAGCACACAGCTGGGTAAACGCAGCATGTGATGGGCGAGCAGCTGGCTCACAGGTCAGGCACAAAGGGTTGCAGTAAATCGGGTGACACCAGACTGGTGACCTGTCACTGGTGGGGTTCTGCAGGACTCCATCCTCAGCCCTGTGCTCTTCAACATCTTCATAAATGGCCTGGACACAGGACTGGAAGGGATATTAAGTAAGTTTTTCCAACAACACTAAACTGGCAAGAGCTGTTGACGCCCATGAGGGCAGGGATAACATAAAATTATTAAAATCATATCTACTTAAGCAGGTTATACAATGGTCTTTTAAGCTGAAATACCCTCACTAAAATACATATCTCCCAAGGAGGTATTTAGCACCTTCTTTTTAGGCATAAGGGTCTATATAACCTGAGGACAGCTTTTCAGTGTATGGCAATCACCCCATACTCCATATTGTACAACATAAATATTGCTCTGTTTAGAACAAATTTTCAAATCTAGAGGGTATATGTAACAAGGGTCAGAAATGTTTTTTATTTCACTTTCATCTGCATTGAAGGACACATTTTTTTGCTGATTTGAAGTTTTGATGTGAAAAAGGATAAGGTAAGAACAAAAAACACATCAGACAATTATTTAACTACCCTGAGAAAGGGAAAAATTGACTGTTAAGTATTCCTCATTGCATATATATTCCAGCTGTGCCAAGGCTGAGCTGGCACCTTACTGCAATGGAGCTGGTGGAACTGTATCATATTGAGCATGCTGCCCCATTTCCATTGTATATTGTTTGTACTTCAAATCAAGGTCACTGTGTTGAGGTAGCAAGTTCAAAACCATCAGCATAATGCAGGTTGTTTTTGTTATATTCATGAGAACACTTAAGTTCTTCAAAGCAGCTAAAATGATAATATAATGCTACTGTTCATGGACACCATTGTTCAAAGTTTTCCAAAGTGTTACCAGCGTAATTAAAACAGAGTGATGTATCTTTACCTGAAGTTGGAATGCCAAAGTCAAGGATACTCTCCTCTTTTTCTTGACACATGCTCATGGTTGAACTCAAATTCATTAATAATGTTCTCCTAAAGGATATTTTGAAAAGTATTCCTATTACTCAACCCATGTTTGAGATATTAGGCAATTTTGGAGGTAAAAGACTGATTGTCTGATGGGCTGTTCTTTTTGACTGTAAAAAAATCTTAGCTCGTTAGCTACTCTTCAATGAATGTGATTACATTAAAAGAATATTATAAAATCTTTGATTCCACATATGATGAAACATTAAATATTCTTATAATACTGAGTAAGGAAGAGATGATACAGGTCCCAGCACTTCCAGGTGTACTTCTGGCATCACACCACATATATACGTTAAATAACTAATTAATTTTTTGGGTTACTATAAAGTGATATACAAATCCAGAAAATTGTAATTGTGTTCTCAGAAGTGTGAAAAATGAGGTTCACTCTTAGTAAAATTTTAAGGAAAGTTTAATAAAAGGGACAATTAGGAGACAACAGCAAAAAGGGTATTACGGCCGGATGCTTTGGCAGAGATCCAAAGGTACACACCTCTACATCCAAAAGATAGTCTTTAAAAGTACATCTCTTATTGCATATTCATCACAATCATGCATGATTCATAAATTCTTTGGAGTTTCTGTGTATCATCCCATCAGCCTTATCTTCCTCCTTGGCTCCATTCCGCCTCTGCTCCCTCCATAAATTCTTCTCTCTGGTTTCCTGTCTTCTTCTTCTTCTCTGATAAGATACTCCAGGAATGTGAAGGCTTTCTCTGCCTATCTTTTCTAAATTGACTACATAAACAATAGACATTCTATATCATGTATTACATTACAGAATCTAGGTAAAGTTTTTCTAACATTAAGGAACATGAAAACAAAGCCAACATCACAATACATTCATAACAATTATGTAATATGCGAAAAGCCAACATCACAATACATTCACAAGAGAGTAACATTTTCAGGGAACAAAAGAAAAATCATGAATACTACAAACTACAAAACTACAAAACTCAGAATCTAATCATTCTTGAAAACATGAGCTATTGTATATAACTCAGATAATAAAAAGTTGGTCGCCGTCTCCTCCACCAACACTGCTGACGTGGCTGGTAGTTCTTTTATCCATGGAGTTCACAAACTTAACAAAACCCAAGTTGAACAGATTAATTACAGCTAGTGTACACAGGCCCAGTTTCAAGTTTTCAGCAGGCAAAACCCCAAGATAAGTAGTAGGCACTCCAATTCTCTATAAACCTGTCTTTCCTGCTAGTCTTTTCCATCTGGTCTAGAAATTTCATGTTGGAATGAACTAGTTTCACTGACACATAGCTGTAGAGAAAGACATATATTTCTGTTACAGTAACATTATTATGCAAATAAGCTACAATATATTTTATTACATGATTTAAATAAATAATTAAGAGTTAGTTTGTTTCATTCCTTTTTAAAGTATAACAGTTAATATTTTTTTTCCCTTTACAGAAACTGGCCTAAAATCCATAAACTCAAACACCCGTGACACTTGAACACATGAAGCCATATCAGACCAGAAAAACAGGAATTCCAAGCAAAATAAAAGCAGGACCTTTCTAGAAATATCTGTGAGGAAACCAGAGAGACACAGCTCCAGAGAGGTTAATTTTCAGTTACTCAGACAGCTACACACTGCAGCTGAGTGTATTAATTGAATTCCATCTACACACTTCAGCTGAGTGTATTAATTGAATTCCATCTCTGTTTGACCACCTAAATTATACATTACTTGCAAAAATATCAAATAAGGTGAAATATCCCACACACAAAATTAATGTTCTGATTGAAAAACCGCTCTTCTGAAATACAATTTGAGCTAAATCTTAATCTGAAATGTCTAGCCTCCTCATAAAATCCTTTACTGAAATAATACATTCCAAAGTTTTGGCTTACTGGCTCTTTAGAGCACAACTTTTTAATGCTAAAAACAAATGCAATACTGAACGAGCATGTTGCATTACATGCCCTTGTTAATTATGAGGAAAAAAAATCAAAAGAACCAACCAAGAATAGAGAAAACTTATAAAAAAATAATTTATAGGGGAAGTTTGACCTTCAGAGTAGAAATAGAAAGTAAAGAACTGCTTGGAATAAATACCTATTCGTGTTCTTTCATAGCGTGTCTGTGATGACTAAATGACATTGACATGAATAAGTATGTTGCTTCAACTATGCATTTTAAGAATATTCCTCTAGTAGCTAACTTCTGTGCCAGAGGAGGTAAAAGCTCTTTCACCATTTATTTAACTAATGCTGAAGATCTTTCTATTTCTCCTCATCTAGTTCTGATGTTACAACCATCTTCTCTAGTAAATTCTCTCTGAAGTAATTGTGACAGTTTATGATCTGATTCTTCTCCTGGAGGGACTAATAAAATGAAAGGGTCAGGCATCACAGAGTTTGGGGAATAAAGGTGATGAATAGGCATTCTTAAACAGAGTGGAACCACTTGTGGTTTTCAACTCTATTTTATAACCCACAGGGAGAAATTGTTCTAGCTGAAATACCTAAAATCTTTGAAGCACAGCTATTAGGGAAAAGGACTGATGCACTGTGCAAGAAACTAAAATAACCATGGCATGTGCCATGCATCAGCTTTGTAGAAGACAGAAGGACCCCTGAGAAAAATGATAAATTAGGATGTGACTTTTACAAGCTAGAGAATGCTCTGACCACTACACTATCAGGGATGGTCTTTAGAGAGGTTATAAGTAACTGTTTTTTGCAGTTTAATTGTTCTAGGCTATCATAATAAAGAGAATAAGTATAGACTTTTTTTCAAAATATATAATTTTGTATTGGATTTTTCCCAGTTAATGTGTAATCCAGACCAGAATCAGTTTTCCATTGAAGACTTCTTTTTTTTGTATTAAGCATGAGAACAGATAAAATTTCACATTATATCTAACTCCCATTACTTTTAGTCTAGTATTTTCAAATTATTTCCATTAATATCTCATATTTGAATTAAAAAAACCCCACACTTGTAATTTCACGTGTTTTCTTCACAAGACTCAGAGAGTCAGGGAGAGGGTAAAATCCAATTTCTAAGAGAAAACATGAGCTAAAAGTTCAAAGTTTTAACAAGTTAGTAGAGAGATGAAGACAATATGCTAGACACTATAAAAAGTCTAGGAAAATTTATGGCAAATTGACAAAAATGAAGTATACATTGACTTAACTAATACAGAAAATATGTTGATGGACTTCATGACAAACACATGAGTTTTTGAAACAGTAAAATATTCTCTGGAATCATATATATAAAACTGAAGATTTTCTGGACATTTTTTAAGAGCAGTGATTTTTTTTTTTGAGGACTTACCCTGTGGATACTTTCAGTTTATAGTACTGCCAAATATAAGATGGTCTGACTGCTGAGACCTCATTTATTTTGCAGAATATGGAAAAAAGTGAATAGCATGAAAGAGTAAAGCCTTTTGGTTATAACACAGGCAAACTCTCATCTTTTCCATTTTTTTTTGTGCATAGAAGATATGATTAATGTATCTGTTAAATACTGCTGAAGAAAAGTGAATTCTGTTGCTAGAAATCTACTTGTCATGTTCTTATCTACCATGGTTATAGCAGATATATGTTATGGAGATAACCTCAAGAACCTCGCTCTGGAAAATGATCATAGAGCTCTCCAAAAAAGGTAGGACTAATATTGGAATATGCATAAAAATAACACTGAATAATAAAACCTTCCCCAAAGGAGTCAAAATCAGTAATATGAAATATCAGAAAAATGTAATCAATACAAAAGATACAATAAATATTTTTGATATAAGAAATATCATAAAGATGGATAATAGTCATAAAATCCAGTAGTCTCGTACTTCATTGTAGGCTACTGCAAGCACAAAGGAAATAAAATTAAAAAATCAAACTCAACACATACTGATATTTAAATAAAAGTTTGGAGCTTTTGCACAGCCTAGAAAGAGAAGGACCCTGCCAGAAAGCCTGCAGATCAGCAGCTTTCCCTCCCAGAGGCTGATTATGCCATGGAGGATTTTGAATCATTAACACAGATATTTTGCAGTTGCAAAAACCAAATAAGTTACTGAGCTGCCACAATCACCTTGCTCTGAAAGACACTACATTCAGAGTGATAACACTACACTGCAAGGTTTTACTGCAACTAAAAGCCAGTGAGAATTTTCTGAATTGAGTCAGTATCAAGATTATTACAATAAGCAGTTATAGTCTACCAAAAGAATTAACAAAGAAAGATTGAATCAGCAATTGTGACTATGTAATATGCTGTTTAAAGCTAAAAAGCAAAGTCATAAATGACCTCTGGGTTTGGAAAGGATTTTTTTCCTGACAGCATGAGCTACTTATTCCCACATATTTGTTTAGAAAAAAAGTAAAAGATAAAAATTCAAAGAGCACTGATAGATCAGGAAGTTCTAAGTTTCTGTTGGTTCTATTGCCCAAGGCACAAGTCTTACAGAAAATACAGTTGGAGTCATGCCTGAACCTAGTGTTATTAACTCTTTAACTTCACATTTGCCAGGAATGTAAGTTCTGGCCTCTACTGTCATACCTTTAAGTTCCACACAGTGGTTTAAATGACATTTTATTAATTATAGAGTGCTGAACACATAAATGACATCATTTAACATAGAATAAAATTAAACAGGATGAGTATATCAGAGCCACAATGAAAAGCTAAGAGCATTCATACAAAGCATCCTAGAATACAGGCAGCTTTACTCGTATCATAACTAGCTTTTCTGTGGGTAATAAGGAATCACCAATATGTGTTAGTCAGAAATAACTAGAATGGTTAGTACAGATTCCCCAAAGCAAGTCTTCTTGCTATAAATAAAGGGCCTCATGAAACTTCCAGGACTCATGGCAATTTCCTGCAAAAGAATTATGAATACAATCTCAAAATCAAATTATATCTTAGTGAGCTTACACACACACACACACACACACACAGAAGAATTTCCCAATTCATTTTGGAAAAATTTTAGGAATTCCCTTAAAAAGGGATAAAATATTTTCCTGTGCAAATATGTGGGGGAAAAAAGGCCTAGAGGTGAAAGAGATAGTCTGGAGTTCTTTGCTTCAGTGAAACAGCCTCAGGTCATGGCTTGAACCTAGAGGAAATTACACAGACAAAATCCAACTTTTCTTTAGGAAGTTTCAGAATTCATAACTTAAATGCAAGAGGGAAGCTGAAAAAAACCACAGTCTTACAAGAGCTTTGTCTCAACAGAGCAAACAGTGGAATCAGTTTACAAAAAACACTATGAGAATGGCAGCATCAAATTTATGCTCCAAATTCTCACAAGTGACATATGTTTATGCAACCTGACAAGTACCTGTGCTACCTCCTCCAGAATATTTTATTTTCCAGGTCCTTATTTCTTCATTTGCCATATATAGTAGCAATTATAAATACATATATGCTATGCATTAAAATTGACCTCGGGTTTGTTTTCTATATTTTCGACATGTAATGACCAAGTTCATTTTTGCACATTGGAAGGTAAAAATAATGAGAAAAAAGATGAAAAGGAGAAAAGGGCAAGTCTGTAACCTGGTGTTATAAGCTGGTGTTGCTATAACACTGAGATATTTGTTCCAGGTATTTCAAAAACTTTACCTAGAAAACAATGCTTCCGCATATGAGAAATGCTGGTCTATCAAATCCTGTGCAACATCATTGTGGAACTTCTGACAGCAGGAATCAGCAGATTTTCTCTTTGTTCAGAGTATTCTGCAATAGATCTAAAGTATTAAAATGTGGATTGTTTCATTATCTTTTTTTCTAGGCCCATTTACTTAATTTTATTATTTGGTGTTCATTTTTTTCTTTCCCTGGCATTTCTTTTGTGACTTCTAATGTACTTAGAGTTTGGCATCTGCTTTAACAATGTCTGCAATTATTTGTCAAACCTTGTGAGGTAAAATTCCCAATAATTTTCTGTTCTTTATATATATATATTTGCATTATATTATGCAAGATCAAGTACTAAATAAAACTACATTCCAGATTTATAAGCAATGTAAAGCAGAAAATCTAGGAAATAGAAAGTGAAACAGCATACAATATATTCTTCTTCTTTAAAATGTCTTAGAAACATTCACTGACAAATACAGCTTCTGTATTAACTGCAACACTTTTTGTCTTAATTAGAAACAAATATATGCTTTCATACACAAAGGAGCATGAAAATTTAAAAGACTACATCACTGTTAAATATTTATACAAGTGTAGTAGTCCTCTTTTTCCTTGCTATTTTAGTTATTTTCCAATAGTTTTAGGCAGCTTCACAGGAAAGATTGAATAAGACTAAGAGTTCTGTGTGTGCTATGATCTGTAAGTATCTGTATTTTAACTCAGCCCACTCCTAACACTGTCATTCATGTTCACAGATTGGGGATATATGAAGCAATTTTTTTAGAAATTCCTAAGTGCCTGTGGATATCAAATCTCATTTTCAAATGTTGCTTTGTACATATAAACTCCTGCCTGAGTGAAAATTTTCTACTCAGATGCTAAAAAACCACAAATAAATAATTTGATTAGATCTCATCTGTTTCTTTTAGCTCAAATCACACTTTCATGGTCAATTGTACCCCACCAACTCAGACCAGACAAAAATTGAAGTTTTACCTGATGCATCTTCTCTCTAGATAGCCCCCAAATATCTTAGACAAGTGATTTGGAAGCCACTAGGTTTGAATATTCAAGAGGTAACATTAAAGTTCATTTGTTGTTAATAATGGTATTTCCTGGGGATAATTGTAAACCCATTTCTCTGGGGAGAAAGGAGGTACAAAAGTTTCATGTTTTAAGACAAGAGTCAGATAACAGAATAAATTGGAGGTATTCAAAAATCAACCAGACAATGTTTAAGTTGTCTGCAATGAACCTTATGAATTCACACCATTTTGTTTTGTTGCCACTGCAGATCTTATTGAAATATTTTTTATGAAGTCTGAAGAAAAAAGTTTAATTGTGTAAGAAAAGTATTTCATTTTGCTGAGAGTGAAGCATGATACCTTGGGTACTATAATTTTCTAATAAATTATAATTAATGCAAGTTCTTTATTGGACACATGACAGAGGTAGAAATTTCTTTATATGAAGAGATTATTTTAGTGCCATAAAATTTCTCTTCAAGAACCTCTCTTCTATTCCTTCTTTGAACAACGTGCTATTTTAAAGAAGTCAAATACAAGTTTTTTGAACAATGTGATGCTCTTCTTAATATCTATTCTGACACACATTCTCATTTTCTAAATCAAAGTATGAAAACCAGACTGATGAACTACTTGTGAATACATTCAGACTGACCCAACGCAAAGTAGAATAAAATTGGTACTAAAATTGGGGAAAAAAATATCAGATGAGCAAGTAAGTATTTCTGAAGCTCCCCTCCAAAGACCATATTTGAAAGTGATTTCTTCAACTGAAAATAGATAAATCAGTAAAAGACAAAAATTGCTTTAAACCACTGCTTCAGCAGTGGTCTGAGTGACTTTCACAGAATGTTTGGTAAGCAATAAGCTAACTCTTAAAGATACAATTTCTCTTATTAAAAGGTACTAAAACAAATCTTATATTTTGGAGGCACATGGCTGAGACAAGACATTTTTTGTTTTGTTTTCTTAATTCTTTCTCCCATGTGAGACAACCAATGGCTGTAAAAATTCCTGAAATGTATCTCCTAGTAATCCTTATTTCACTGAATGTTTCACCACAGCATGCTCCTGACACCACTGTAGTACTATTGCACCTGATGCGACTTTTGTCTATGTTCTTGTCATATAGTGTTTATGATAAAGCAATGTAAGCAGAAAAGGTGTCAGAAGTTTGTCTCTTGAATGATGTAATTCCTTAATTCAGATTAATCCATTTCTCATGTATTATGAACCAGCCAGAAGAATTGGTTAATTTAGAACCTGTGATCATAATACTCCCTTAAAGATTTTCTCCTTAATATTCCAGCAAGGTTTAGAAAGAAAAAAATAATCTGCTGGATATATAGATGTGTAAAGTGAAAGTGTTTTTACGATCTTCAGGGAGTCAAGGTTTTCACCCTAAACAGAAGTTCAGCTCCTTTTGTCTTCTTGGAATATCCCTCATCCAAATTTCCCTGCCACCTTACCAGATTGGTCCCATGCGAAACTATCCTTTACAAATGACAAAAAAAGATGACAATTTCTTGTTAGATAAAAAGTCTCATAAATGTCCAATCATTAAACTGTCTGGTCCCAAAGAATGTTAGTCAGAATTGTGTAACAGTGTTTGGTTATTGGAATCCCACAGATCTCTGAGTTAAGGATATTTTTCCGATAAAAATGATTTAAAAAGAGATGTGGAAAAGGTACCACACTAATCTTCAATGAAGAATTAATAAAAATTAAATTATTCATACCAAATTTTGAATAACTTCTTTTTCTCTCTTAGTCTCTCATTCTCTCTTTGACAAATCAAATGTCAGAAATGTCCAGAAAATACCTGCAATCATTCTAATATATTTAAGGTCCATATAACTTGGAATGATGCAAGGCCACAACTAAACACAACACAAATCAATGTTTCGAATCCACAACTGATTCCATAGCCATAAAATAAATTTTAGCTTTAATTTAAGAAATTCTCCAGGTATAATTCTATCAATAAGATATTACCTAAATAACGAACTTTAAAAGATTTTAAAAAGCATCTCTTGGTTTAAATACTTGAAACATGCTTGGGTTGTATATTAGAAGGGTCACTTGGAACCTTCTGCAAATTTCCAGTGCCAGGTTTGGCCAGCAGCCCCTAGGCAGCTTTCATTAATTGTCAGAACACCAGTGCTGCTCTTTCTCAAGCTACCTCTCTTCCCTTTATTGGCAGATTTCATTTTTTAACCACAATGATGAGAAAGAAGGTGACAATAGCATCACAGCTATTCTATCGCAAAACAAAGACATTATTTGCAGAATTGATGTTCTGTTTTAGCCATCCAGTTACAGAGTTCCAAACATATCAGACCTCTGCATTCTGAATACCTTCATGAATAATAACACAGGGTACAGTATTTATCATCTTTTCAGCTTCATGTACACGGTTCTTCTATAAGAACTGATCTAAATGCTGCCTTTGCATCGTATTTATGCCAGGAGAATTTGGATTTATTGTTTCTTAACATGACTTAAATAATGCATTTAAATAATAATGCCTCTTTTCTAAGAATTTGATGAGTGACATGAAAATAATTTGTCTAACATAACCTTTGAAGGTGCAGTACTCATTTATGCATAAAACATACAGTAATTTCCTTAATGAACTTTTGTTTACTCGCCAGAGTTAATGCTAGGCATCTAACAGGTCTGATTTGCAGACAGCAAGTATAACTGAAGGTCATATTATACTATATTATTGTGAGTTGTCACAGCAGCTGCGTAAAGGATAACCACAAAGACCAAGAGATTAAATATCTGGATTCCACCTGCGGAGGGTCAGTGAGGTTCAGCCTAGGGACAGTAGATGCAGGATGTCTGCGTCTTTCTCTCCAGGAAGTGCAAGATGGGTTTTATGCATAGAGAAAGTGCCATATAGTCCAGCTTGCAAGAGAAAGCTGAAGGCCATAAAAGCCTCTGAGAAGCAAATCCCACAATATTTTTTAAGTAAGGGAAGAATAATAACACTTATTAGAGAACATCCCACAATAGACACTTACTGCTTCTTTCTCCCTTCCATTGCTTATTGTCCACACATTTAGTTAAGAGAAATGAGGTATTTTAATTTTCCTTTTAGTCCACAGCTTCTTACAAGCTTCCTTGTGCAAATTAGTTAGAAGAGATTTGTCACTTCACATCCATCTATGGAGATTTCTTAAATATCTGTTTATATTTATGCAAATCCAGCCCATACAGTATCTTCAGCTCTTCAACTTAGTAGTGGGCAATAGGACTAAAGAGTGCCATGTATATGTGTTGTGGTTCAAGAACAAAGCAGAGCTGCATGTGTAAAACAAGAGCAGGGACATTTCCATTCATTCTTCCAGTAGTCTTTGTTCCTGTGTTGCCTTGGACTTTTAAAGTCTTGAGGAGAACATAAAATAATATTTATTAAGGACATGATCTCCATACAGAAACTTCCAGCAATTCATGGGACTTGCATAGCAGGATTGCAGATGATCTTGTATCATAGAATCATAGAATGGTTTGGGTTGAAAAGGATCTTAAAGGTCATCTGGTTCCAAGTCCTGTGTCATGGACACGGACACCTTCCACAATAGGGCTGCTCAGAGCCTCAGGCACCCTGGCCTTGAACACTTTCCAGGGACATGTCACTCATAACTTCCCTGGACAACCTGTACCTGGTGAGTGCCTCACCACCCTCACAGTAAAGAATTTCTTCTGAAGATCTAATCTACATCTACTGGTTTTCAGTTTAAAGACCTTCCCCTTGTCCTGTCACTATATGCCCTTGTAAAAATCTCTCCCCGTCTTTCTTGTAGACTCCCTTCAGGTACTGGAAAGCTGCACTGTGGTCACCCCAAAGCCTTCTCTGCTTCAGCTGAACAATCCCAATTCTCTCAGCCCAATTTTTTCAGAGGAGAAGTGTTCCATCCCTCTGATCTGGACTCTCTTCAACAGGTCAATTCCTGTGCTGGGAACCCCAGAGCTGGATGTAGTGTTCCAGGGGGAGTCTCACCAGAGCAGAGCAGAGGGGCAGAATCCCCTGTGAGCACACCTGGCTGGGTCATGTCCATCCTCTCATCCACCAGCAGCCCTAAGTCCTTCCAAGAAGGGCTTCTCTCAATCCATTCACCCCACCACCTGGATTGATGCTGAGTTGCCCTGACCCAGATGTAGCACTTTGCACTTGGCCTTGTTGAACTGCATGAGATTCACACAGCCCCACCCCTCAAGATTGACCAGGTCCCTCTGGATGATGTCCCATCCTTCAGGACTGCACCACTACACCACTCATCTTGGTATCATCTGGAGATTTGCTGAGGCTGCACATGATCCCTTCATCTATGTCATTACTGAATATATTAAATAACAGTGGTCCCAATACAAATCCTTGAGGACACCACTTGTTACAGATGTCTGTTGGGATTCTGAGACATTGACCACCACCCTCTGGAAGTGACCATCCAGCCAACTCTTTATCCACCCACGAGTCAGTCATCAAACCCACCTCTCTCCAATCTGGAATGAAGGATGTTCTGGGGGACTGTGTCTAAAGCTTTGCAGAATCCAAACAAAAGACATCCCTAGCCCTTGTCCCTCCGCTGTAGAATGCCATTAGGTTGGTCAGGCAGGACTTGCCCTAGTGTGTGTGTGATGTTTAGCATTGACACACTCAGGTGCTGCCCAGGACTGAGTCTGTGACGTGCATGCATGTTGAATCAGGACATAAAACAGATTTCAGCTTTTGCACTGCTGCCATCAAATATTATTTCAAAGGCATTTCTACTTTTTCTTTCTGTGCCAATCATTCACAATCCCCCCAGGGTCAGGCCTAGATGGGGAAAAAATTTCTGACTCTGCTCTGAAGAGTCTGGGAAGGAAGCAGGTAGAAAGTCAGAGGATGCAAAGAGCTTCCAACATTTTAAGAGTACTAGCTCGGGTATCTCTTATAACCATATCTAAAATTATTTCAGTCCCCTACTTGCCATGAAATGGTCCTAATCCTCACTAAGGTTAGACTGCTGGCAACCAGTGTTGCTTGGCATAACCCTAGTTTTATTCTAATTCACATATGGTAAGACACTACCTAGAAGGGAATTTATAGATTAAATTGCATTTCATGTTGTAGTATAAATCTCACCTTTCAACATTCATTAGAAAAATTGTTTAAAATTAAAGATTTAAATTAGAAAAGTTAATAATAAGGATTAATGGTACAGGTGGATTTCGAACCAACAGGAAACATTTGTTTTCATGTGGCAAATACTTAGGTTAGAAATCATACTGAAATCCACAAGAATAATAAGCACTCTTTGAGGTTTTTCATAGCTCCTAATGAGTCTTGACATGATTAGAATTAAAACACTATCTTTTGGTTTAAGCTGGACTTCTTTCATTTTTAGAAACAGAAGTAGATTTCTATTATGTATGAGTTGTACAGGCAAAAATTCAAGAGTTCTTCCATAAGTGATCTACAAATACAGTGATCTATAACTTTAGTCCCTCATAAATTGACAAAGTGACTGAAAAATATGCCCAGGAATACTAGTAGATGACAATTATCTTTCTGTTCAAAGTTAAAACCCTCTAATTTATTTCTGGGAAGAAAAAATATTTTTATCTCAAAATATGGGCTTACTTTTGTTAGCACTTAGAAACATGCTTCGATTAATTATATCAAACCAGCATCTGCTGTTCTTATTGAAATCCTTACATACGCTATTTTAAAATAATTTCTTCTGTGACTTTCCTTATATAACTCATCAGCAACATGTAACTGGGTTGCCAACTCAGAAACTGCCCCAGATGTTAACAAAGACAGCAGGTACAGTATAGGGACAAACAAGAACTAATTTCTCCATCTCTATCTCCAGGCTGCCTGCAATTTTTTTGGTGTTCTCATGGTTGTTATTTAGCTATATAAGTAGTTTGCCAAAGAAGCAAAATGAGAACATCTTAAATACTTCTGAGCCATGTCTCATTAACTTGAACATTAGGGAGAAATGAGAAGAGAGAAAGCAAGCATTTAAAAAGGGGCATTTTTATGTGTCTCAATATTCGCATCTTTTGCACTTCAAGCTATAATAGAGAGTAACATCTTAATGACAACTATTCTCAGGCTCTTTTCCAGGAAATCCTGAATCAAGTAAAAGAAAAGACAAGAGTTTAGAGTTCTAGCAGCCCAAGCTCTTACATCACTATCACCAATGTCAGGAAGAGGTGATTCACTGTTGTTTTGCTCCTTTAAGAGGATTTATAGTGTTGGACATTTATTGTGAATAACAACTCTCATCCACGCACATTCTTATGTCTGCTAAACAAAAATGTTAAGTATACATCCTTTTCATGTCAATTTTGAAAAAAAAATCAGCTAAATATTTTCTATACTAATTCCTACCAAATGCTTTGGGGTGTAAAAGAACCTTGGAAATAAATGAAAATCTTTGTGTACTCTGGGGAAGTTTTCTCATTTGTTGTTAAGAGAACACAGAAAGAAATCCAGCATCATTTACCTGGGTAGCAAAACTCTGAATGTCATATAATGTTCTTTTTTTTCAGGCTGTATAGATTTTTCTAAAAGTTCAAGCTAGAATTTTTCTAACTAATGTGAATGTTTATTAAGTTCACAAGAAAGTGTTAATTTTTAAAACACCTCCTCTCACATTCACACTTGTATGACTTTTACATATTAACATTTGTAATGTTTACCCTTCTCATTTAAGGTACTCATATTTAAGGTCCTCACTTTGGTCTTAATCTGTACTCCCCTACACCAGATCAGTTGTGTTCTGCTCTTACTTGTCCACAATTATGATCCACTTCCTCCACTCGTCCAGTTCATACTGTGAATTTAGAATTAATTCATTTGCTCAATCTGTATTTGTATCCCTGATTCCCTAGAAATTGAAGCCACTTAACCTGGGTATTTTAGAAATCCAAAAGAATGGACTTCCATATTACACAAAGAATAAAAGCCTTAAAATATTTTTAAATAAGATATATTAATCAAACCCAGTGACTTGTGTGGATAATGGCTGGAAGAGTTTAAAACCAGCATCACATAATTCGTCTTATCTATAAAATGTTTAGTTTGTGTTCGCAAGTGGGTTTGCTTTTTTTTCTTGGGTTTTAGGTTGGGGTTTTTTTGTTTTTTTTGGGTTTTGGGGAGTTTTTTTGTTGTTGTTGCTGCTTTTTTTTTTTTGGTTGGTTGCTTAGCTGTTTTTTAGTTGGTGGTTTGTTTGTCATTGGATATTTTTGGCTTTTGGAAAGGCTTTTTTATTTTTATTTTTGGTTTGGTTTGTTTGGTTTTTTGTTTTTTTTTGTTTTAATGTAGTCAAACTTTATATTAACCTATTTAACTTAAATTTAAAAATTTACACATCTCCTGCAAACCAGCTGTGGGTTAATGTGCAAGCAGATGAATGCAGTATTCTGAAGCGGGAAGTGAATAATGGTGCAAAATATTTTTGCATCCAGTTGCTAATTGTTTCCTGATGATTTTGACAGCTGCAAGATACAAGATAATAGGGCCTACACAGTTGTTATTTTGTAGATGTATTACTCATTCTGTTTGATCAATGAGCTTTTAGCAATTCTGAGAATTGCCTTTTTCTCTATGAAAATTCTGGCTCTAGATTCTATTGTTCCAATGGAAATAAACAAAACATTTATGGTCCTCCCGACATTGGAGAAATTTGCGTGCTGGTGGCTGAGAGGTTTCTGTAAATGGAACTAACAACACGTTCCTGAGAATGCACAGAAGTATTTACCAAAAGATTTACAGGCTTCTGGATCCAATTTTTTGCTCTTTAGTTTTGTGAAGATGAATACCCTGAATATCCAATAGAACAAAAAAACAAATTTCATTCATGTAGTTACTTGGAATTGATTTTCTCAGCTTCCCTTCTGCATATTCTCTAAGATGGGCAGGTCCTTCCCTAAACACAACATAGCTTTTTGTTTGGTTCTGCTGGAGCACAGTTCATATTAATTCTTACTTACTGATCCTAGGGTTCAATTCAGTATTTAACTAGGTTCTGTTACTGGTTGCATTGAGCTCCATAGACCAATTATTAATGAAAGTTTCCAAATGAATGCTACAAAAGCATACACGAAGGGACACTTTCACAAACTACTGCACAGAGATACGTTGCTTATTTACCGTGACTCACCAAGCTGCTGAAGACAACACAGGATATGTTAAAGGCATTTGTCATTAAAATGATATGTAGATAGACTACGGTCAAGGATAGCAGCGCAGGGGGTGCTGTGTGGCAAAAATCTAAGTGGCAGTGATTCACCTGTTCTGCATATTCGTTCTGCCTATTACCACATCCAAGAATCCTCATTACAGATGCTTCTAAACTTTTGGGAGTAGTAAAAAAAAACCAGAAGGGAGTAGTAACAGATCTCACTAAGATCATCTGGTTTGCCAGTATGACAGCTCTCGCTCAGAGGTTTACATTAGGAGAGAATACTGCCGTTATCATTTATATACAATGACTGTTTCAGTATTTAATGCACATCCACAATAGTGAACCATAAAGGAGACTATTTAGGTGCATAAATATTGATTATTTCAGAAACTGTACATTTTTCTTGGTTCACAATATTATTAAAGCAGTTTTCTACTCACAAAGAAACTGAATTTCAATTATTATCCTTTTTCTGTAAAAGGACATAAACTCAGTACTTTAGGCCAACCTAATTTGCAAATGATTTTGTGTACAAAGACTACTTTATCCCTCTGGCAGATGAATGACGGATAGTCCTTAATTTGGAAATTAATTTTAGTACATTAATTATTCATAGTAGCACTTTGCCTCTTTCTCATTTCGCAAGTTTTACTTAGCATTAAATATTTTTCACAAAGTGTTTTTAATCTAATAATAATTGGAATCTCCAAGGATACTTGGAGCTATTAGCAACAATGCAATGTTTTCCTAATTACTTGGTACGGTCATCTGTCTGCATTTCACAATGCATTTTTTATTTCAAACATGAAAATATTTAAATGACATTTTTAAATAAACTCTGAGGAAAAGCGATTTTGTTATTTCAAACTGGCATAGCTGTGATTCACAAAAAAAAGAAATCATGGTGTCAGCATATTATAGACTTAGAGAAAATGCTTATGTATGCATTACAGGCAATTTATTGATTTTCAGCTAGCCTTTATAAGTAATTCATGAGCTCTGATTTCGCTTGATTTTTTGTATGAGTAATTCATGAAGCCAAATTTCGTATTTCTTCCAACATAACTTTAAGATTAAATCCACTGCAGCCAGTTTTTTAAAAGCTTTAATGAAATAAAATGCAAGAAAAGTTATTTGAACTTTCATTTTCTTTTAGTTTTACCATCCAAACAGAATGGGAGAATAACTTTTAGATTAAAGTTGTACTCTACCAAATCATGCCAGCTCTTTTAAGAGGCAGCTGACAACAGATCTTTCCTAGAGCTTTATGAGAGTGTTCATATTCATAATGATCAGATAATTTTTAAAAACTATCAACAAAAACTTGTTTAAAATCTGAAAAAATTTTGATATGTCTTGACAATGTAGTTACTTATCATAACATAAAACAGCCCAAGTTTGCATGAGGGATGGTAACATGGCAAATTAGACAGAACCTAAGATATTTTCAGAAATCCATTTTTTCAAAAATGATGTAATCCAACAACCATAGTCTTCACAGAAAAGAACCCCTGCCAGGTCTCTATTGCAGTTGGCTCTGAAGGTGGATGAGGGGAATGGCATGTGTTCTCCCGCCATCCCTGTAGACTACAGGCATGAATCATATTCATGAAGTGTATTAAACAGAAATTGTTGGGTTTCCTTATGTTTTATCTCTCCCCCAGCTGTTTGTTTAGGAATAAAGACACAGAGAGCATATTCTGAGCTGGAAGGGGCCCAAAGGATCGAGCCCAATTCTTAAGCGAACAGCCCCTATGGGGATGGAACCCACAACTCTGGTGTTATTAGGACTGTGCTCTGACCAACTGAGCTAATCTCAGGGTCCTACTGCGCTTTTTTTTGAAGTTGAGAATGTTTAATTTTTGGCCCATTTCCACTTCTGAGCCTTCCAGTGACAGACCTGCTCATCTTTCCACTGTCCCTGTGATTGACTGAAGTTCCCAAGGTACACATTCAGTTTAACTGTGCAGGATGTTTCTCAGACTGGTATTTATTTAATGTCTTCCTTCACTAGGCTTTCTGAGACCTCTGACACAATTTCAGTAAGCAGAAACCTGTTGGCACTTTTGTCCTTCTTTAGAACCACAAAAGAACTGAGCTCTTTAATCTTTCTATGTTTTAGTATACTTACTGTCTCACTACAGGAGTTCCTGAACAAGCAATATCAAAACAGAAGAAACAGAATATGCGTATGCATTTTAGGAAGAAAATAAATATAGTATTTCATTAAAGTTTTCTTTAGAAACTTAAAGATTATTTTCTGTGGAGTTAATTTTGAATTTTCCTTCCACGAGTCTTCAAAGAAACCCCCAAAATCTTTAAGTTTTATCACTGGGTCATTTTAGTAAACTAGTAAATGGCTTGACCTGCCTTAAGATCTCAGAACTTGAAGAAAAATAATTGGGAAATAGTGTATACATAACAGAAGCCATCCTTTGCTTCTGGTATCACTGGCAGATAGATGTTTCTGGTTTTTCACTACTGGTGCTTTGGGAGTTAAAACCCCCCCCCAATCTATTTATTAATTAATTATGTCGTACAGTTCTTAGTAGGGGGATAACACACTGAAAGCTGAAAAACCAGAAACAAGGATGGGATGCTCAGGGAAATTTTAGAAAGAAAAACAAGGCTCTCCAAATTTCAGGATAGGTGGCTAAAGTAGCTCTATTCACTGGCCTTGCTCTTCTGAGGAATCCACCTCAAGCACTTCTACAGATTTACCCTTCTTTAAGAAAAGATTATAGAAATTATAAGATGTGTATACTGCATCTTGATTGCAGAGATTGTATTTTAACACTCTGCTATAAAAATGACGCAACTATTCTGTTTCATTTTTTAATTTCATGCTGGTACACTAGCATATCTCTTGCTAAATTATGTTAGCAAATGTAGCCTTTAAATATCTGTTTAGGCAGTTTGGCTAACAACAGCTATCCCAAAATCCTGTTTCCAATCTTCACTTTCAATAAAGTTTCTCTTTCCTATGCACAGAAACACTCACAAAACCAGTTTTCAGTATAAGCCATAAAGCTCCACTTTTGCATCTGCTCATAATGATCCCATTTTTAGTTGTTGTTTTGTAACTTTAAGCTTAATATTATTATGTAAAAAAACCTTACAACTTTATGTTACCTACAATAGAATCAGTCATGACAACAGCTTTCAAATCTCTCTGGAAACCATCCAACCATACTGATATTTATAGCAACTTTCTGCCTTGACATTCTGGACAGTCATTTGTTGATTTCCAGGCTCCAATGCTCAGAATTCTGGGATTTCAAACATGGACAATATATCCATTATCTACTCTTGCTCAGTACGTTTTTATCAGTCCTCATTTGAGATAAATATATTTAACATGGCATCAGTTTGAGAAAACAGTGAAAATTAGTATACTGTAATTGGTGAAGGCTACCACATCACCAGGTTTTATTACAACTCAGTACCTGTAGAACGTTCCAATAATGAGAATAAGAGGAAACATTTAAATTCAGTAAATAGAAAGCTCTAAACTTTATGCGCATCTCAGATAAACCAGACTGATGGAACGGTAAAATGCCATAAACTGAAACAGGACTCATGCCCCAGTGGCATGGGGGAGAGAATTGAAAGAGATTATAAAATTATTGATAGTAAGCCTAGGGTTCTCTGCTGTTATTCCTGAAATCACACAGGGGACAAATAGCTGCAAGAGGCAGATTTCTCTCCTGGGTTTGGATGTTTGCAAACCTTGACACTTCCTTGATCAGAAGAAATATGCCATCCCCTTCCTTAAGATCAGCAAAGTGCTACACTACAGAGGAAGAAATGTTTATTTGTCATAATACCCTTCCTATCCTAGGCTGTTGAAATTTATCCCCAGTTGGCAATTAAAGCCCATGCAGCCACTCAATCACTACCCTCCAGGGGGAAGAAGTAGAGAATTGAAGAGTAAAAGTGAGAAAACTTGTGGGCTGAGATAAAGACAGTTTAATAGGGAAAGCAAAAGCCATGCACACGAGCAGAGCAAAACAAGAAATCCATTCACTGCTTCCCTTTTGGCAGGCAAGTGTTCATCCACCGCCATGAAAGTCAGCCTTCATCACACATAAGGCTGACTTGGAAGGCCAATGCCTTTACTCCAAACAGCCCTTCTTCCCTTCTTCTCTCCCCCTCTTTATATGATGACCATGATGCCATCTGGCCTGGATTGTCCTTTGGGTCAGTTGGGGTCAGTGTCCTGGCTGTGCCCCCTCCCAGGTCCTTGTGCACCCCCATCCTGCTCACTGGTGGGGTGGGTTGAGAAGCAGAAAATGGCTTGACTCTGCATAAGCACTGCTCAAAAATAACAAAAGCACCCTTGAATTATTAACAGTGTTTCCATCACAAATCCAAAACACAGCACTCTACTAGCGACTCTGAAGACAATTAACTCTATCCCAGCCAAAATCTGAACATAGTAAAAGGAGAGGGAATAAAAACTGCAAGACATTATGCAAAAACAATTCTGAAGATTAGTGGCAAAATAAGAGAATTCATGTGATATATTTATTTTAAAATCCCATAAATTAGTTCATATTTACTTTCCTAAGTACATGTTACAGATTATTTTTAAGCCTATTTAACACAGAGAAAATTTAAATGACCATATGAGAACACAGCAGGATTGAAAATAAGCCCATGTGCTTATGTGTCTAAAACAGAGTTTAAATGCTAATTTTAGGTACCCAAGAGATCCTAACAAACTATAAAAAAATTGGCTACATGGTTTTTGTGTTTGTGACTCATTCGCTTGGCATGTCTGACCACTAGCACAGACAAGCTCTTGGAGCTTGAGTGACAGAATTGAAAATTTTGTGTATCTTCTACTTTGCTGGCAAAGCAGATTTGGCAGCAATACCCACTAGAGCAGATCCTCAGGATGCACATAACACCTAACTGGATACTCCTGAAGGTTGTGGGCACGTTATCATTTCTGAAATTACCTGGAAGAAACTTGAAAGTAGAACAGCCCTCTACCAAGTAGATAAAGCCCAAACTTCACAAACTGCACATTTTTTTAACATTCCATGCTACCTATTCTTATTCAACGCTCCATTTCCTGTCTGTGTAGGCACCACTCCTATTCTTCTTGAGTGATATTGGTGATACTGCTTGTCTAAGGGTTGGGAAAGGTTTGTATTATAGCCATTGTTATAGAGGTGTGAGAAACTGAAATGTTCTTTCTTTCTTTCCTTTATACTTCTTCTTAAGTGTGTTTTATGCCTTTATATTGCTATATTTCTACAGATAATAACCAAACCCACTACATATATCCTTTCCATCGCAACCAAATTGTTCCAAAATAAACCTGTCACACACACACACGTGCGCGCGCGTGCACGCACACACATACACACGTTTGTACATATATATATATATATATACACTTATACGAACCTGAGCTACCCTCGCCCTCAGGGGTGGATTGTAACAAGAGGGAATTCTCTGGTACTGCCAACATACTCTTTCCTTGATGCAACACATGCCTTCTTTGCCCATGCTGTACAGACACGAAAAATTTTTTTGCCTTAGTAAACTTCCTGCTCATCTGTGGAGTTCAACAGGACTTTTACAATGACACATCTACAGCAAATCCTGACTTCCCTGTCTATTTGTCTTTAATTAGAACTCCTCTCCCCGATTTTCTCCATTACTTAGTGATTTTTGGTGTCTGACTTATGAAATCAGTTGTCAGCTGCCAAGCAGAACAACCCTGATAACCAAAGCATGTATTTAGGAGGAGGAGGCTGTTGGATAATAGCAGCTATTGCCCTTGTTTCATTGGAGAAGTTATTGTAGAAGTGCTAAAACACTGCAGAATTCAACCATCAAGCAAAATTATTGTCAGTTGGTGTGTCATGTTTTGGTGTAGTTTGAACAACATATTACAATCAAGAGCAAAGAATGTGACAGGTTGAAAAGCCCGTTAAGCCCACTGAAGGAAAAACATTGAAAAATTATTTTCTTCAGCTTCTGTGACAGTTAAAATCAAGTCAAAATTACCCATAACCAGATGAAGGGAAGCAAAACCACTGGAAGGACACTACCAGCATTCCTTAACCTATTCTGCTGTGGAAATGTACAATGAAAAATGAGGTGTCATATGTTGGCATGCATCAGATTCCTATTTCAAAATACCAACTTTACACTTTTTTTAAAATGAAAAGATTTTCTTACTTTACTACAAACATGTTGCTGATGGGATCATGCCCTTCTTTTCTAAGTGTGACAAATATACTTCATGATTGGAGAAGTTTACTGTGTTGTAGTATTCATTTTACCACTGCCAGTTTTTGTGAAATGTTTCTAATGTTCAGTTCACATTTTGTGATTAGTTCTACATGCATTAACCTTTTCATTCTTTGACTGAGTGAAACTCCTACTGATGTGCGGCATTCATAGTTGCACTGCAGAATTTTGTGAACTATTTTAATCATCTTTTGACACTGTGATTAATTAGTATACATTTCTTTTTAAATATATTGTGCTCATATATTTCTATTTCTATTTCTATTTCTATTTCTACTTCTATTTCTATATCTATTTCTATTTCTACTTCTATTTCTATTAATTTCTCTCTATTTCTATTTGTGTTCTAAGGGTTAACCTTTAGCCATTCAAGATGTCTTCTACCACGAGAATTTGTCATTTAATTTGCAGTACTTGCTTGTATTTAACTTAAAACTCTACCCCTACAGCTGTGAGCAGAATTATCAGGTATTCCTATTTCAAGAACAATTATTTATTTCATCCACTGCTTGCATAACTAATGGAAAGAAGGGATCAATATTTATACAGGCACATTACACAAAGTTAACTGAATGCAAGTTCCAATCACAAATTTAGTCTGCAGTAACCTTTCCTTCCAAGAAAAAGTAGTCAAAACAAAAAGTAAATGTTTTCATACTCTATTGCTACTGACTCCACCTGGGAAAAAAGTATGAGAATGTACTCTTAAAATATTAATCCTTTCTCATGGGCATTAGTGTGCTGCATTTGAAATGCTCAGATATATTTTATGCGGGGAGAGCTTAGAAAACAATGGCAGACAATCTCTGGCATGGCCTTTAAATTTCCTCATAAAGCCTCATGAGAATTTGCAAGCCCATAGTCTGAGAAGGGTGACAGCACCAAAAGAGCTTTATTGAAGGAATCTGATGGCGTGTTCAGACCTGCTGGGTTTGTCACAGAAGGACAAATTTACCATTATGTGGTGGAAGTAGAAATACGCACGGAAATTCTAAGAGATGAAAATGAAGACAGGGAATACATTGCAGAGGAGAAAAGAAGTTAAATATGGTATTAGAGCTTCCACTGAGGCCACAATTTGATTACTGAAGAAACTGACTATAAAAAAGCCAAAGACTAAAAACTGACTATGTAAATTATCAATCATGACATTAGTCACGCTCCACGGTTTTTCGACTCCACTGGAGTGAACTGAGAAGCATGGTTCAAATCAGAAAATCACTGTTAATATATAACTCATTACAGCTCAAAAATAAGGAACTTATTGTTAAGTGCATACTGCCAGCAAGGAATAAGGTCAAAGAAAATAATTCCAGTACAGCATCAATGAACAAGAAATATCAGCTGCCATAGCAGCTGTTAAAATATATACCAATAGTTGGTACAACGATTACAGGATTGATATAACGGCATCCTAGTAATTGTAATGAGATTGATTAGTGGACTGTGGCAACAAAGTAAACAGTATTGTTTTCCAGATTTCTGTCTTTAAGCTAAAGTAAAGCACTGAAAGCATAATAAAACTTCACATTTTGCTAGCAATTCACCAGTGTCACTTTCAATGGGAGAAAAAATTAGAGATTTGCGCTTGAGGGTTCAGAAACATGAAGAGGTTGAAATAATTCCAGTGGTTCCTCTTTGCTGTAAGACTGAGAAGGAAATTATCTCCTTGCTAATTAATTACTTCTAAGGCAGCAATGAATTGCAAAGAAAAATTTTTTAAAAATAAATAAAAGGAAGGGGGCGTAAAAGAATATAAATCAAATCAAATGTTTCAAAAACTGTTTTAACATAGCAAAACATCATCATATTTTATAATAATACTAATCTATTTACAATTTATCACCAGATGAGATGGATATTTTTAAATTGATATTTGCATGTCTCATACATTACATAATGAAGTAAAACATGCTACAAACCATCAAGCTGTTGTGGTTTTTTTAGTGTAAAGATTCCATAGTGAAGATCTTGACTTCCAAACTTTTCAGAATTAAGAGGCACTTCCCTCTTTATCGACTTCAAATATTCAATATTGAGACATGATTAGAAACATGATGACTATTGGGAAACTAAAGGCAGAGAATAAGACACACAGACACAGGCAAGAAGGAGGAGCAAACTGAAATATATTGGTGCTGAAGCCAAATAGAAAAATCACTGACAAAATCCATCTCAAGGCTCATGCAAAGCCAGACACACAGCAGATTTTCCATCACTGTGACATCACCTATAAGCTCTTGGCATAAAGTCGACTCAGATGAATTGCTCAGTTTTGGTGCAGGCATATTTCATTTGTGAACTTTTAACGATGAATTGTGTCCTGTTTCCAGGAAGGTGTGCTAAACAAAAGTCAGTGAGGAGCAAATCTGTTGTACTTAACATCTACATTCAACTGAGGCCAAAACTGACAAAATGTAGGCATGCCACCTACCCATGGACATTTTGGCAAGCAGATATCAGAGGCAAAACTTTGCTCCTACATAATCTTGCACCAGTGAAGTTGTCAGAAGTGTTATTTTTTCCGAGTGACTTTCCATTGCTTCATAGTAGCGCAATTATCTGACAAAACAGCATCATCCCAAATGTCTCCAGGCTGGGCAGATACAGTTAACAGAGTATATATAACTATTTCCACATTTCAGAGACAAATGATGTGAAACATACCAAACTAGGTATGTTTTAAGCCTATGAGGTTCATCTTTGAAAAGCTGATGAAAGAAACAACATTTTTAAAGTCCATCAAAATTCTACATTGTGGTAGATTGACAGAATGGTTTACGAGACAAACACATCAGAAACTTCTGTCACCTTACCATCGTAACATTTAATTTCTATTAGCTTCTAGTCATTAACTATCTGCTTTGTAGATATGTGCTTAATAGAAGACACACATGTGAAATGAAACAGGAATTATACAAATACAGAGCGAAGACACGTATGCAATTTCACTGACAAGTAAACCCAGTTGAAAGCACTATAAATATATTAACCTTCCACATTTTAGCATACTTTACATTTGGGATCTATTTGAGCATACCTTTTTGAAACAAAAACTATGATCTAATACTATATCCCTGTTAGTCAATTCAACATAATTGAAAAAATAATTCAGATCATTTCTGGTTCTTTCAAAATATATTTATACCAGCACACTGGTTTGAATGGGGAACAGGAAGAGCTACATCTGCCAGTATTTTAGTGCTTATTGGCAGTTTTACACATAGGTTCATCACGGAATTTTGATAAATTATACTGGTCTATAAAACCTGTCCATATTTGCCTGAAAGGTGAAAAAGTCAAAAAGAATCTGTGTTTCTACTTCAAAGTAAAAAGTAGTGGGAAAAAAATAGACCAGCCAAATCTATTATTTTTGGCTCAGGACAGCTGTGTGCATATTTTCCCCATGAACTTCTTACAATACATTGTTAACCTGGATTCTTATGAAAAACAGGCTTATGCAATTAGTGTCTTTCTGTGTGCAAAGACTTCACCTTTGGGTCCTCTGGTAAATCCAACCAAATTAAACACTGTAAGAAAGCTCAACATATAATTGCATTACTACAAGATTGCTGCAAAATTTATGAGTACATAGACATAAATCCTGTATAGCTGAGAAGACACTTTCAGTCATACTTCAGAAGTTATGGCACTCAGGAGAAGCCCCCAATGACTGGAAAAAGGGCCACTCACTCCATTTTTATAAGGAGTTGGAAAAGAGGACCCTGAAATCTGCTGACCAGTCAGCCTCAGTGGTGTCTGGTAAAATAATGAAACAGATCTTCCTGAGAGTTGTGTTGAAGCATATGGAAGACAGGGAGGAAATTAGAGACTGCCAACAGGACTTCCACAAAGGCAAATTTTGTCCACCTAACCCAATGATCTTCTGCAGAGGGGTGACTGCATCAGTTGAGAAGAGGAACCTGTGTCATTTACTTCAACTTACACAAGGCCCTTGGTATGGCTCTCCACAACATTGTGGCCATATCTTGGAGAGATACGAGCTTGACAGATGGACTGTTAGATGAAAAAGGAACTGGCTGGATGACCACATTCTGAGAGATAACGTCAATGGCTCAATGTCCAAATAGAAACCAATAACAATTGCTATCCCTCAAGAGTGAGACAATTGTTATTTTATTTCTTCATCATTGGCACAAGATAATGGGAACTAGATTTAGATTTACTAGGATTTAGAGAGATGGAGCACCTCTCATACAAGGAAAGGCTGAGAGAATTGGTTTTGTTCAGCCTGGAAAAAACTTTGGGGTGACTTAATTGCAGTCTTTCAGTACCTGAAAGGAACCTCCAAGAAAGACAGAGAGGGACTATTTACAAGAGCATGCAGTGACAGGACAAGGGAGAATGGATTACAATGAGAAAAGAGTAGGTTTTGATTAGATATTAGGATGAAGTTCTTTGCTGTGTGAGTGGTGGGGCACCAGAACAGGCTGTCCAGAAAAACTGTGGATGCCCCATCCCTGGAATTGTTCAAGGCCAAATTGGATGGTGCTCTGAGCAACCTGGTCTTGTCAAAAGTGTCCCAGTCCACAGCAGAATTCTTGGAGACAGATGACCTTTAAGGTCGCTTCCACCCAAACCATTCTACAATTTCATGATCAATTGCACTGTCAGCAGTTCTGAAGATGACTGATGCAATTGACATGCTGTAGGAAAGGGATCCCACCAGGAGCAACCTGGACAGGCCTGTGGAATGAGCCCATGTGTACCTCGTGAAGTTCAACAAAGCCAAGCGATGGGTTCTTCACATGGGCCTGAGGGCGGAATGAAGAGCAAATACGACAACTGTACTGTTGGAAGCTAGAAGTTTGTCAGGTAAGAAAGGTTCTCTGGCCAGTCACCTTCTTTCAGGTTTTTCCGCCTCCCTAATTGTTATGGCCATTTGCCATTGATCCACTCTTGTCTTCTGTGGTTCAGATCTGAGAGCTCTGCCAGTACTACCTCCATGTCCAAAAGAGGTTTTTTTACAAGAACTGTCAGTACTAACATTCAGATCTGTACATTTCCTGATAAAGAGCAAGACTTGATATTTATTACCCAATGAACATTAAAACACCATTAAACAAACTCAATTTATTTCTGTTACACAAGCATACTCCTTGCTTACCAGGTTTCATGATTAAAGAACTTGCATAATTGACCACAAAGACACTGGCTCAACCAAGCAGTCAGTATTTACATTAAAATTTTCAAAAAGTGGAAGATGAAGGTCAACATCCTGTTGAATTCCACTGTGTTGCACAGAAATTAGTTGGCCAAAAGCTTTTGTCAGTATCCTTCTGCAGTACAGCTGCAATACAACTAACGTGTACATGAGGAAGTGTTCTACTATCTCAGAGGTACATGTTGTACTTAGTATGTATCCTAATTTTTAATTGCTGTTATATTTACATAAATCATCCATTCTATCTTAATTATTTTAGAAATTCTGGATAAATTAGTTTAAGTCAACTAATTTTCTTATGTTTACAGTGCTCTAAGTCAACCTAGTTGCAAATTTTCAAAAGCCTGCAGTTATTAAAAGAAATTTCATATTTGATGTTTCCATATTTCTTTGTTAAAAATTGCCACAGTATTAACAAAATTTGTTCATGATGCTTTGAAATGAAAGAGGAGGGGAATGGGGTGGGGGTGATGACCAAATTAAAAATGTTTATAAGTAAAGAACATAAGTAGAATGGCATAGTGGGAGGAAAAAAGAAGGAAGATAGCATAACAGAAGTAGGGGAACTGGAGAGTGTTGGCAGTCATGTAGTCAGGATAGACAACAAAAAAAGTTGTCAATTGAATACTGCAGTTAGTAAATATTCAGGTCGATTCATAGCAATAGACCTTGCTTGGGGCAGAAAACAGCCCCAAGCAAGCTGCCCAGCATGTTTACTCTGCTCAGGTCAGACAGTGTTAAATCACAACCAATTCTCAGATCACTCTGAAGCTTGATCTCTCCACCCTTTCTGTGTCAGATTCCTCAAGTACTTCTGCCTTCAGCTAATGCTTTAGAAGAACTTTTAGAATTAAAAGAGCATGACCATTAACTTTATTACTTGGTGGTAGCTAACAAGGCAGCTGTTATGTAAGGACATCTGTAAGAACAGCTCTGATTTCAAATTATTTAGACCTACCAGCACATGTGAAATAAAACTATTGCACAATATCTTGTTTGAAGGAAAGAAAGGAGCATTACTCTCCCTCAAGCCCCTTGGTCTTGTTCCAATTTGCCAAAAGTAAAATTATATTAAAAAAATTTCCTTGATGGTACTCAGCATCAAGGGTGAAACTCCAGTCCTCTGACTTGTGGTATTTAGGGGTGACACAAACATTCCACTTTTCACTTTTCAGACTAACAAACTGCAAAGAATGTTATACTTCCACAACCTTAGCCATATGAGTTTATGAACATTTTTTAAAAGACAGAAATTCTAACTGTTCTTCAATGGACACATCAATAACACTAGTGTTAATTTGATTTTGCTTTGTGACTGATGGACTTTTTTAATAGAAGTTGGAAAGAACCAACCTGTTTATATTAATCATCAACAGAAACACTTGAAAAAAAGACTATTAGGACCTGACATACTCAAAGTAGTGAATAATTCAGCTTTATCCCTTTGCAAAACATTAAATTATAGGTATCATCTGACATGAGGCACTTTTTATTCATTATCAGTGAATAAAAGCACTGTTAAATGAAAATTCCCCTTTTTATGATTTTGGTATTTGCAAAATTTCTCCATAGAAACAGTTTCTTCTTTCCATGTAAGGAAAATGCAGTTTCTTGTGTAGTGGAACGTGCTGTCATCTATTGCTAATGGATGGTTTGCTTGAGATTTTATTTCACTAAGACTGCATAGATATACTTAAAAATGCGTTTAAGTGTTGAATGAGTAGGCATCATATTTCCTCACAAAAAGAAACAACTGTACTTACTTAGTCTCATAACACTGATTAATCTAGTTTCTACACCCACATAGAGGTTCTTATATCCCCATGTTGCAGAACAAGAGATATTTTGACTATAACTCCTCAACAAGATTCAACAAAAACAATTGAAACAAAATGGAAGAATGAATAAAATAAGCAAAGCAGAGTGAAGTAAAATGGAAGAATGAATAAAATAAGCAAAGCAGAGTGAAGTAAAATGAAACCAAATAAATCAAACTAAATCAATCAAAAACTAAAAACATGGATTTATGATTCTGGACTGTCTCTGTATGCTATACATACTATATAAACACACATACACACATGGTTGTTCCTTGGTTAGAATTGAAAGAAGGCAAAGCTGTAGAAAAAAGTATTAGCCACTTTAAAAGTCAGGATCTCTTGGTCATTGAAGAAAGTTATTTCATCTACCAATATAAGTATATCATATGCATATTCACAGTTGCTTTAAATAGACGAAAAACCACTTTAATGTATATGTGAAACTAAGCTGTCTCAGCCTTTGTAGTAGCATGGCATCCTGAAATGTATCCAAAAAGTTAAATGTTAAAATAAATGCTGACTTATTCTGCAAAGTTTTATTCAACCATCATCATTCACAAAATGGAAGTATGATATCTCCAAGCCACACTTTACATAAACTGAGTGCAGGTTTTCACAGTACTTAAAGTGTCAATACATTCTCTCAAAAAAGTCTTGACACCTAACTACTTGAAGAAAAAAAGTTATGAATGTGAAATAGCCCATGAAATTTTATGGAAGTAGAATAGATGAATTCTAAAGTCTAGTCTATAGAACTATAGACCTGTCATATATAAGGACCTTGCTTTTACCTTTACTGCTCATACTGAGGAAATTGATGGAGGTTTAACACACTATTTGATTAGTAATCTAAAAAAATAGTGAGTGACTTTTCCTATTAACAATGATATTGCCTTTGGTAGAAACATGCCACAGGCCTTAGGCTAAATTTGCCATCCACTAAATTTGTCCTTCCCAGTCCTTGCTTGTTATCAACTTATCTTGTGAGCTTGTGGAACATGCAGCTTGGTACCAGATACATCTTCCTATGATGTGGAGTTCAGCACAGGATAATAGCAAAGGCCTTGAAAATACAAATGAGATTGAAAAGGAAGGCCCAAGGACAAACTGCTGGTTGTCATTTCTGCTTGTAATCGAAATACATCCTTATGAGTAAGGAAGTAGACCACACTAAACAGAATTTAAAAAGCAGCAGAATCTCAAGGCAGAAACCCCAAGGGGATGACTGGGGCTGTGAAGATTTTGCAAACTTCCATAATTCTAGTACCCAAAGGACCTCTCTCTCGCTCTCTCTCCCCTCCCTCTGCCTGGTCCAAGAATCTTGGTTCTTCTTTTCTGCACATTCAAGCTGCAAGAGCACTTAAACCTGTTCAAAATTCACAGCTGTTCATTGCAAACAACTTTCTTGGTCACTGTAACACCTCCATGGTTGCATCTACAAGGTCTAAGCTGCTAGATGTTTTTATTTTGATATAATCAGTATCAACCCAGATTTAAATAATACACACCACTACATTTATTAAGCTTCCATGACATGGCAGTTTGTTTTCAAACAACTTTATCCACAACACTTTTTTCTCCATCCTATTTTCAAGTCTGTTTCTCTGTAATTGCCTGCAGTATCAGACACCATTCATCATGTGTAGCTAATGTTCCAGACCAGAGACAACAAGCATTAATCTAACAACTCAACCCAGCAAACCCTAATTTCTCTGTCCAGTTTTAATTCCAGACTATCAAAAGGTATGAGGTCTTTCCCCAGACCCTCAACTGCATGCACTCTGACCAGGCCAGATACATGTCCTCCACAACTCTGTATCAATTTTAATGTTATTCATATTTAGCATGTATAATGCAATCTATGTTTTGCCTACTGTTTTTTTACAGAACCAGTTTACAGAAATAGATAAGATATTGCAGAGTTAAAATATTCTCTCTGGGTTACCTATTACAAAAATATTCTAAGGACAGTCTACCTTCTTACGGTCTCTCATATTGGTATTAATTACTGTCTCGTACACAAAGAGGTTGAATTTACGCCTTCTCATTTTGTTCTTCATATTTCTAGACAGTTTGAACCACAATTAATCTTTCAATTGCTTTCCTGTTCAGGATATTTCCAGACTGTATTTTACACCTGACATTATGTGTTGTACAAAAATAGAGACTAGGCATTTTGATAGATTATGGCATTATCAGTTCCCTTCAGAGAATCTTGTCATAAAACTGGGACATGCTTAAAGAGTTTGATTCATCCATCTTCACTGCATTCTCAGTCATGGGGTTTTTTTACAAATTTGAAAATTCAACATATTTGTCAAATCAGTCATAATGTTTCATTTGTTTAAATAGCTTTGTTTTCATGTAACCAGTCATATTGAGAATGCTTACAGTTCAGTTTTGTCAGTAATCTATCAGTTATTTTGGCAGATATTCAATCCATCTCACACTTCACTTCTTCCTTGCATCTACAGAATAAAATTTATTTTATTTATCTGTGGAAAAAAACCACTAATACAAAACTGACAGATTTTTCAGTCATTAATGATGAGCATTAGAGACTTATATCCACTGGTGTTTATGAAACAAGGTAAGAATATGAATGCTTAAACATTTATTTTTGAACAAAGTAACTAATTAATAAAGTATGCATTTAGTGTACAGTAAAATAATCTTTAGAAATATTACATTACCTGTGAGTCTGTGTAACTGCACTCAGTCAAACTAATTTGTCCTTGGAGGACTTTATAGTATATACTATATGTAGAACGTCTCTAAATTCTATACTTCTTTCCAAATGTATCCCCAACACAAGAATATATATTGTATACACCATGTGAACATATAGTTTCAACCCGTATTGTGACCACTTTATATAACCATTAAAAAATTCTTTTATTTAGTCCATAAATAAAATAATACATTTTGTTCTTTGTGGCTCCTGAAAACACAGCTACTCCAGTTAGAAAACAAGTTTCTCTTTACGTGGTGAACTGAGTACAATAACACAGACCTTCCTCACAAACATAATTTATGAAATAAATCTGCAAATCTCAGATTAATCAGATCCATTTCAGAATGACTCGCCTGTAGTTAGTCTGGCAATAAAAACACAGGCAGTGGAAAACTGATCTGACTCCTCAAAGATTCCACAAGTCCATTTCAGGGATTTAGATCCAGCAAATTTTGTATTTCTATTGAACAGTCTAAATTTCTATTTCCTGTGAGACTAAGGAGAATTCTGTTCTGTTCTTGCAAACAGAATGTCTATTAGATGAAGCACAGAAATATTAAACAGTGTCACCTTCCCTCTGGTATTCGCTTAGCATTTTCAGCACCGCCAGGCAGCACAGTGGCACACAACAGCCACAGGACAACAGCATCAAGAGTTCATGGAAAGAATTCTATTTTTAATTCCACATCAGCACCACATTACTTTTCAGATATAGGCTATATATTCAACTTCATCCCTCCTACAAAGCACACAAACTCTAAAAGCTACCATTAGGTGCCCTATCAGCCCAGACAATCCAGACAAAAGCAAAAACAAAGTGACACACCACTTTGTAGAATACAGAAGATCAATAAAATCATTCATATAATTATATCAATGAGAAAATTATACAAGTAAACACAACTCACCACTAGAAAAAGTGAAAAATAGTTTTGTTTCCATATTTTGTCATTTAAGTATTCATTGCAGGATGAAAAATTAACTAAATCTTGCCAATTCCTGTACAAAATCATATGCCTAATAGATAGCAAATACACACATAGAGTGACAGACATGCAGGAAACTATATCTATAACCAGGTGAGTAAAACATTTTGGGCTCAGTAGATTAAGCACAGACAGATTACCCTAATTCTTATTGTACATTTTAGAAAAGATGTCACCTCAAAATAATTGCTCCAGTCACATTTGTGCCTAGAGATTAGCTTAATGAAGTGTCAGTAATAAGATGCATGAATTTCTGTGATAACCCAAAGATGAATGCAGAATAAAAGCATAGCACCATGGGGTTTTTTGAGACATTAAATAAACAATCAAAGGGGAGTGGGATATGGAGGGGTTTATGCTGGTTGAGATTAAAAGGTATCAATACCAAGTCAAAAGCAGAAAAATAAATTTAGATGTTAGAAAAGGGCTTATGTGCCCAAAAGTTTGCATGATTTTTCTAGCTATAGCATTTTCCTATTAGAAAGAAACCCCCTGGTCCTGTTACATATTACTTTACTGTCCTATACAACTTGACCAGTTCTATTTTGTTTCTAGCTGCCACTGTTGCTACCAAACTGATTCCCAAAATCCCCAGGATTTGTTATTGTTGCATTTTTCAAGTTATGTCCTAGGGAGAGGAGAATTGTCTCCTTTGCAGCTGGAAGGACATAACATGTTCTTCAGCTCAAAACTGCAACATCAGAAAGTCCACATCACCTCACAGAGTGTTGCAGCAGGTATTGGTCTTGCTAATTTTCTTAGTAAATTAACAAACTAATTGAAAGTTAAGATTATAGAGATAATAGATAATTTATTATAACTCAGGTATGGCTCTGGTAGTGAAAGAAATCGGGTAGAAAGAAACAAACTGAAAAATATAACTTCATAACTTCTATTGGTGTCTTTTCAAAAGTCTGTGTGGTTTTCTTAAAAAAATGTAACATAATCTTTTACAACTCATATAATAACAGAGTCTTGTGTTCTTTTTCTATATGTTGACTTGAAGGTTTACATTTTAGTATTTCATTTGATTTGGTGTGCGGTTTTCATTTTCAAGTGTAAGGGTACATACTGTAAGTTTTTGGAAAAAAAGGCTTGCTATATTCCTTTCTCACTGCAAAGGCAAATTTTCCTCAGTAAAGTAAATAATAGCCTACACATGGAGGACTTTCCTTGCCAAAGCAGTATTAAAATGCACATATACTTTTACATGATGCAGTGTAGGATCTTGTTAAAATAAAGCAAGCTGGTGATCTTAGCACTAAATTCCAAAGTTAGAGAGGATGTATCAATACTACACATGGGAAATGATTCCAAGAACTAATATTTTCATACAAAAATAGAATCATAGAAATGTTTATATTGGAATGGACCTTCAAAGATCATCTACTTCCAACCCTGCTGCCATGGGCATGGACACCTTCCAGCAGACCAGGATGTTTCAAGCCCCATCCAACCTGGCCTTGAACACTTCCAGAGATGGGTCAACAACAACTCCTCTGCTCAAGATGGAAGCTCACAGATGTGAAATAGAGGAGTATAATCACACAGAAACATACCAAATCACAGAATGGTTGGGGATGGAAGAGAGGTCTGGAGATCATCTAGTCCAACCCTCCTGATAAAGTAGGTTCACCTACAGCAGGTCACATAGGATCATGTCCAGATATGCTTCGAATATCTCCAGATGGAGGACTCCAGAACCTCTCTGAGCAGCCTGTTCCAGTGCTCTGTCACTCCCCCAGTGAAGAACAGTTTCCTCATATTCAGATGGATCTTCCTGTGTTTCAATTTGTGCCCGTTGCCCATTCTGCTGTCACTGGGTTCCACTGAGAAGAGTCTGTGCCCATCCTCACGACTAAGATTTTTTTATGGTTTGATAAGATCCCCTCTCAGTTTCCTCTTCTCCAAGCTAAAAAGCCCAGACCCCTCAGACTTTCCTCACAAGAAAAATGCTCCTGTCTCATCATCTTTGTGCCCTCTGCTTGATCTTTGCAGTCGTACCTTGTCTTTCTTGAACTTCTAAGCCCCAGAACTGGACCCACAGCCTCTGTCAATGTGGGCACGCTTCTTTTGATTCAGTCAAGATATGATTGCCTATCTGAGCTGCATACAGACACTGCTGGCTTATGTTCAATTCTTCATCCACCAGCTGGATGAAGACTCCATTCTCCAAATCCTTTTCTGTGGGGTTGCTCTCAACTCATTCACCCCTCAGCCTGTATTGATACTGGGCATTGCCCTGACCCGGGTGCAGCACCTTGCACTTGGCCTTGTTGGAGTTCACAAAGTTCACTTGAGCCCACTCCTCAAGCCTGTGAGGTTCCTCTGGATGTCACCCATTCCCTACAATGTGTCAGCTGTGCCATTTTTACATCATCTCCAAACTTGCACAATATCCTACTGTCAGTGCCATTGATTAAGGTCTTAAACAGTATGTGTCCCCATAAACACCTCTCATCACTCTCCCCTTGGACATCAAGCAATTTACTGTAGCTCTTTGGGCATGACCATCCAGACAATTCTTTATTAACGTTCCATCTATCAAACCTATACCTTTGCAATTTGGCAGAAAGAATACTCTTGGTTTCACCACTGTCACAACATCTGTGTGACACTCTCAAGTCATTCAACAGGTTTAATCTAAATTGGATATCTTTACTACTGCAGGCACATCACTAATCTTAGAACAATTTATTTCCTTCCCTAAGTATTTTTCCTGAATATTTTGCTATTTAGAATTAGCTGTGGGTTGTCATGGGTACATTGCAGGTTAATACCTAAGCATTGAAAGCTGGCTCAGATAAGTCAAATTGCTGTAACCAAGTAATTGACACACTTATTAGAAAAACTTTCAGAGGTTGAAATCTATTAAAATAGCCTCCTCTTGGAAAGATATTATTTCCAAGAAGAACTTATTCTACTATTTCTAGGTCCTCTGAATTGTTTATTCATCATGCTATATACCAGGTGAAATTCAACACATATTGTGACATTTAATTTTTTCCAATTATTCCACTCCCTTTTGTATCCTATAATTTTAATGCATTATGGCTCTGTTTTTGCATATCTATTCTGAGCCCTACCCCATAACTTTTGCAGGTACAGGACCAGGCAGATGTGCTATAAAAGAATCTTCCAAAGCAGCCTGGCTATGCAGAGTTTATACATTATCACATAAGTACAGCATTCACAGTGAATGGGGAACTCATTTAACTTAGATTCCAGAGGTCACTGACACAAAGAGGGAGACAGAAGGATAAAAGGCAACATCTATTTTCCATGAACTGCAGAACAGATTTTGATTTCCATGCCTGAGTTTCCAGTCACTGTCAACAATATGAGGGAGATATACATTTTTACTTAATTTTTCTATGAGTAGCTTTTCTTCTTTTGCTGGTTCAATTAATTTTTACCAAATCATTACTTGAACTGTTTTTTATTTTATTTTATGATTTACAGGTATGTAATGTGTTGGAAAAAAAAAACGGTCCGTGAACTCCGGCGGGGGGAGAAATTGCTGACCCAGCCAATGTGGTTGATAAAAGCAAGCTCCGTTTATTAGCAATCCAGAGGCACTTATATAGTATACCAGCTTGTTAACTCTTAAGTGGCTTAAAACTTATCAAAACGCATTTCTACTTCTACATAATTGGACTTACATTGGCAAGCTTCTACAGTTATGTTATGATTAAAAGAATTCAGAGTTCACCTCCCCTTCTCCGGGTCTTATCTGCACAGCTGTACCTTCTCAAACTCCCTTCTTTTTCCCAGGCCTGCTTTTCACACAGGGATTTTCTCATGGAGGGTTTTTCTCACATAGACCTTTTGCTTGCAGGCTCTTGCTTGTACAGTCCTTTTATTGATCCCATAATTCTATCAATGATCCATGCCCCTGACCCTCTAACCATCTCCCAACAGTAATGAACCATGGACAGGAAAGTAAGTCTTTTGAGTCAGCAATTGCTGACCAAATACAATCTCCCAAGTAATTACAGACACCAAAATGGAAGCCACATTTTGGAAAAGGGAAGTGATTTAAGCTCGGATGTCTTTAAAAAAATGTATATTAGACAGCATTGCTATGTTTACTTTGTAAGTAATTGAAGTAATGTGGAAGAAGGAATATGGAAACTCTTCTGCATAGAGCCTAGGGTACTGTCAAAAAGATAAAGGCTTTAGCATGGAGAAGAAAGCTTCTGTTTTATCAGTAATCAGGTGTTGCATTTAATTGTCGAGGTCACTTGTTTTCACCACAGGGATTATTATCTACAACCTTGAAAAGATCACATGACTTAAAGCTAGCAGCCATTTAAGTTTTACAGTGTTTATTTATAGTAGCATTTTTTATTGATATTAAAGTGCATATATGACCACTCACAGAAATATAAACATACAAAATGTAAGGTAGGATACATTGTGGCACTTATACTTTTGCTATACAGCGTTCAGCCAGAAAAAACTTCAGGACTCAGGCCACACACACACTCACATCACAAGCATAACGCCACAAAGCCAGCCTTTGCTATGTCTGTAATGTTGCAATATGAGTACCATTTGTTTTGTGCCAAAATTTACTAACACTGTGACTTTGTAAATATTTTCTACATAGCAAGGTTGAGGAAATTTCATTCTGCTGTTCTCACCTTCTGTACAAATACTTTTGATACTTATCTGCCACTAGGCCCAAAGGCAGTTAAATTGCTGCCAGAGACAACTCAAAGAACCACAAGTCAAACGCTTTCCACTGTAATTTTGGCAGTACAAAAATAACTGGACCTCGATGAGAGGCCCACAAACGTACACATCATGTGATGGTGCAGGAAGAGTCAGTAACTACTATCATATAGTTGTGACCAATTCTCTATGCAACCTCTGCAAAATAGACAGAAGTAAAAAGTTCAAGTGCTTTTGCTGCAAAAACAGTCTTTCCAGTACTATTATTTTTGCTGGTTTTACTGATTTGCAATCCCTTGAAAAGAAAACTTTTTGTTAAAAAATTATGGAGTTCAAGGAAATTCTTCCAATTTTCAACATTATTTTTTTATTTTCCTCCAACAAAAAACCAAAAAGTCAATCACTGAAATAACTAAATAGGGCTTGTGTGCTAAAACAGATAATCGAATGGATTCCTGGAAGCCTCAGAACAAAAAAACTCGTTGTATTTTAAACTCTGACAGAACATTGACAAGGCATGAATTTTATGAAACACATAACCTATAAATACTGGCCATAAAAAGAAGTACTTAAGGAATTCTTTAGACTTGAGTAAAAGACTTCTATGCACAGCATTTTAAAATTCCCAACTAAACTTGGAAAATCCACAATACACAAATAAGGTGTTTCACATTTAAAAAAATAATAAAATAAAATTATTAAATAAAATCAAGAGAATACTTGATCCAGAGACCTGATGCAGTCCAGAGTTTTCAGAAAATCTATCTCCACCTTTTTTTTATATTTTATTGGGTCTGTCTGGAATGGAGGTAACTTCTCCCACAGCAGCCCTCACAGAGCTCTGCTGTAAATCTGTGGCCAGAACAGTGTTGAAAACACATCAGTGTTTGAGGTCCTGTTAAACAATGCTCTCATAGCATCAGGGCTGTTTTGCCACCCCCCACTGTTCAACTGCCTCAAGGCCTGTGTGGGGGAATCTGCACCAGGACAGCTGAACCAAACTGACCTAAGGGACATTCCATATCATATGGCATTTGCTGATCCATAAAAACTGAGCAAAGGGAGTGGGGGCAGAGCTTATTCTTGGTTTTCTGAAGCAACTGCTGTGCATTCTGGGACTCTGCTTCCCAGGAAATGACTGGACTTCACCTGCTGATGTAAGGAAATAATATTTTTGCTTTGTTTTGCTTCCCTTTGCTTTTCTTTCAACCAGCTTCACCTTGACTCAAGAGCATTTAATCTTATTTTTTCCTCTTTCCTGCTAAGAAGCAGGAGTGATAGAGTTGGCTTTCTGGGCACGTGGTGGCTTGCCAAGGTCAGCCCACAATATCTATACTATATTTATTTCAAAAATAATTTCCTAAATCAAGTTTGACTAGTCTTCAACTGACCTGTCAGAATGTATCAATATTTAGACAGTACCCCAGGATGAATTGCACTTCTTAGTCATAAGTACATGATTCCATAATTGATTTATTACACTCTTAGTAATTTGTGTTATTTCTATACCCATCTAGTTATCATATCTTTATCAACAAATTTTGTTAGCATTTTACTCTAGCTTCAGGATAATTTCAAAAACAATGGGATTCAATGCATTGGATTAATCTTTTAAGAAATACATTGCAACAGAAAAGCAATGCTATCAAAGTGCACAGGAAAGTGATGCAGGCAATTTGCATAATGGAATAATTTTTATGAGTAAAATTTTATGACTGTTCTTCAGGCATCTGTGGTTAAATGGTTTGATCATATCAACCTTTATGGTTGAATTCTGATGTATATTCATATTCTCAACATGTTGTAGACTGCAATGCTTACCCATAATCAAATGAGTTTTTACCAATTAAATACTACCTATATTGAGAACAGTACTTGAATCTAAAAGTTTTAAATGGAAACTATTCATATTCCTTTAAACTATCCCAAATGTTGTTAAACAGAAAGATAAATGGTGTATTTATTTTGACATAGGACAAGTTTTAATGTCATGGCCTCTTCTGAACTTTGGTGACATACAGCTTAATACCCATTGGAAATAAAAGGATATTTAATACTTGAGAAAAAGTTTCATGAAAAGTGTGTTTCAAAAAAAAAGGAGATGATTTTACATGAATACTCACCTAAAAGTGTCGCTACTTGCTACAAAAAATTCCATCACAAGAAATCATTTGGTTTTGAGACAGTCAGTAGGAACATGTCATCTCACCCAAAGAGAATTGCAGTCTAGATGATTCATTAAGAAGAGCATTTGCATAAGCTTGATTTTCCCATGTGAAAATGATTCACCATGACAATAATGATACACGGTCTTCAAAATTTTAAGCATCTTTAGAGGTTTCTTTAAATAAAGTTCCTTAACTAAAATTCACATTAAATGTTAAGACACGTAATTTTCATACCAGACTATTACAAACCTCTACCCATGTTGTCCATACTTGTCATAAAAGAATAATTTTTACTGCACCACTTTGGAACAAGTATTCAAACTCCATAAAAATTCAAATGGACAGTAAAATACACAATTACACTGATTTTTAAGGTTTTCTTTCTAGGCTTAACAGCTAAATGCATTAAAAAATAAGCCAGAAGAAACTCTGGAGAACAACTGAGAACTTTGTTCTTCTGGTTCAACTTTTGCTAAGCTTCTTCATTAAGCTCGGATTTAATATTCCATACTTTGAATAATATTACCTATTACAATAATATTACCATCTTCTTTTGAGAGGTTTTACCTTTAAATTTCTGTGACAGAATGCTAAAATATGCTTTTTAATTAGATTTCATTTGACAATGTGTGTTACCAAGAAGGCTGAAAGGGAAAAGTAACCATTCTTTTACTGTTTAATGGTGGTAGAAATAGCTAATATACTGCTAATATTTTCTATTAGCTTAGAGTTTGAGTATTAGTGCTTAGCATTGTAGGGTATTGCTGGCATAAACAAGTCTTACAGAACCCAGAATGTTCCAAGGTTTTTAAGAAGAGCAATATGAACTGCATAGGACAAGATAGAACTTAATTAAACAGGTAGAGTATGGCAAACACCACAAGAAATAGTGCTCTCTCTTCAAATTTAATGTACAAAACCAAAAGTTATTTTTGGATGCAAGCTCACTACATTTGCATAAAAAAGATCTTTAAATCTTATTTTGTCCCAAGAAAATCAAGTAGGACTTCAGCACTATATTAGAACATTAAGACCTTGAAAGCAAGGGGAAACGTGAAGTGACGTCATGTGCTTGGTGGTAAAATACTACAGAGATTTCATGAAAATATTAATGAACATACAGAAAACCTGTGGGATAGAGATGACAGTAGGGAGATGTCAAAAATCATTCTCTTATATGGTATAGAGGATAATATATCTTACACAATATGGAGGATAATATATCCTGCATAATATATTAGAAATTTTCTGTATCCACAAAGTAAAAAATAATGTAAGGGCAATATTTTTTTAATTAGCTGCTCTTCATAAAAAGGAGAGTTAGGATCTCTATATTGGCAACAGCAATGTCACAAGCATTTTGAAAACAGTATCACTGTCTCTCCAAAAATATTGGTCTTAATGATGACTGTGTACACATTGTTAAGCAATAGCAATGATTTAAAACATTAGGCAAAACTTTATATCTACACTTCAGCTTGTAGTAACTTACCTTCTGTGTAGTAGTGTCTTTAAGTCAATAAAGACTTCTGGAAATATTTATTCCAGGATAAAGATGTTCTTTTCATCTTAACGTATGATAACAGACAGGAAATTCTGCTTGGTGTAAGGAGCCATTTTTTACCAGAGGAGTCTCCTGAGGCATAACAAGAGATTACATCAATGCAGTTATTCTTCTTCATAAGAATCATCACAACTCTTTGTCCAGTTACAGCATGCAGCAAAAGTTAGCAGTAGAGGATGTGTCAAGCCAGTGATAACCAAGATATCTAACTCACATTATGGATTTTGTCTAGGACATTAGAACAGATGCAAGTTGTGGAACAAACTTTATTACCAACTGAAAACCTTTTGGTTTTTTCTTTATCTTTTTTTTTTTTTTTTTTTAATTTGATAAGTTGCATAGACTTCAAAACATGGCAATGCATGGGACAACCTAGGTTCCATACTGATCAAAGCACAGTGGATGAAAAGAATACAGGAGAACATTTTACATTAAACTTTGCATTAATCTACAGTAGCATGTTTATCTGAACACTTCCATGAGTTCATAAGATGAAAGTTTACTGTTCAATTTAAAGAATCAGATGCTGGGGACATACTTGTGCTATTTTACAGGCAAACAAAATCCCACTCATTGACTTTTGAGCAGAAGGGAAGTTACAGGAAGTATCTTCAGAATAAAACCAGAGCTTGCAGCAACATAGATATCTGCAGTGTGTCTAAACAGGACTTATGGCTTTGTTCAAAATGAATGGGATGTCAAATACATGTGAATCTTACTCACCTCAACTTAAGTAGAGCAAGCTGTGTCTGCTGGCAAAATAATGTGAAGAAATCTGCATTCCTAATGGATGAGGTCTGACAAGGAGCTGGTTGATTCTCAGCTCACATAAACGTAAACTTTTGGAGGAAGAATCAATGCAAAGAAATAGATTTTACAAGGGACTATGCTAATATATGCTTGTGGGGGCATTCATCTGCCATATTTTGTGCAAAATCACCCTGAGCGACATTGTTGGATATTCATTCTAGAGGCAACAATATATTTTTTGAGGCTTATGCTGCATTAAAGATCTTTGTGACATGACCTTTTATGCTTTTAACACCCCAGCACTGAACTCTTCTCCCTCCTATGAATGCTCATAGTCTGAAGTCTTACTTAATAAATTAATGAAGCCAAAGGTGCTACAGAAGTTGCTGGCAGCTGCTCAATTATTAAGCAATATTTCAGAGAGAAAGCTCATTATTTCTCAGAGTTGAGAAGTCTGTGCTGGCCCAGTTAACTTGAGGATGTTGGTTCCAACCTGCAAAATTGCTAACTATTCCTAAGACTTTGCGGCATTTTATCAAGTAATGTCGTTATTAAATGCAAGGAGGATTCTGAGACGGTGCTTTAAAAAAATATCCCAAACCATAAATAATGAAATCTGCCACTTGTACTTTAATTCCATTTCCCTTGCCCCACCAGAGACCAAATTTAATGGTCTTCAGAGCATATTCCAATTATTTATAAACTTAAATTTTCAGGCACAATCAAAGTTTAATACAGCTATGAGATTTTTTAATTGATGAACAAGTTACATACACAATTTTCTCTAAGTTTGGGAGGCTATAGTATAACTTGAAAGGGAGCTATTCCTCAATTTGTCGAAAGGTAAACTTTCATTTTAACACATCATCACTTACACTCAATATTTATTTGAAAATTCCTGTCAGTATTGATAGAGTAGTAGGAGTCTATAATTTAATCCTCACTGAGAAACTAACTCCTCCACTAGTTTTATGTTGAAAAAAAGAGAGGACTGGCCACTGAGTAGTACTTGCAACAGTGACGGGTGAAAGAATTTCATGTAATTATTTCCAGTTTTGAGTGAAGTTATCTGCATGAAAATTATGTCTGCCCCAGGATTCAATCTGTCTAGTCTGTTCATGTCAATGCTGCTATTAAATGTAGAATGTTTTAGGAAGACAGATACATGAGAAAGAGAGGTAAAGAAATTGAGAGCTCTGCAAAATTCTGGAGAGTTTTCATGCCAGCTGTTTTGTGGAATTCCTCTAAGGAAAGAGCTGCTTTTTCTTTACTATCTTGCCGGCCACAGTACCTTTGGGATCTTTGTAAGCCATACATACTTTGGCCAACAACAGGCTTCATTTCCAGCCATGAAGGGGTAGCTTAGGTAAGTTTACCTAATGAACTATTCAGATAATGGAATTTTACAAAAATCCCTTTACCCCTATGTATCATGAATGAAATGCCCTTCAGAAGACATATATTTTGCCAGTACTTGAAGTGAAAGTAAGCATGCTTCAGGAAAAGATGATGCACACTGCCAGAAGTCCAGACTTCTGCTACTTCACTGTTCATTCCCCACTACTGCTCACCACATCTGCTGGTGGAGGACATTGCAATGTCATGATGCAGGCATAAAGTTAAGGTGATTTCTCTTGGAGTGCTGCTACATACACAAAAAGAACGGTAACTGAAAAAATCAGTCGATGTATTTCTGACTAAATGTCTGCTGGTAAATAAGCTTACTTGCCAAGAATCTGTGCTCCAAGCAAATTGAATCTGCTGGAGAATAAGATGGGGAAGAAACTACTTAGTCTCAGGTGCTGTAAATTAAAGGGGTTGTTAGCCAATTTCAAGATAAGTTATTTTAGGTGAACACTGTACAGCAAGTTGTCTACTGAGATGCTTAGTAACCTCCTATTTTCTTGAGGTAAACCTTTGTTTTCAGATTTCATAATGCTTCATGCAATGCAAATCTACCAAGTGCTACGGTATATTATGCAAGGCAGCTGTCTGCCCTCATACATCACAGCAAATACGTTTTGAAGAAGCCTGCATTATCAATAATTTTTATCATAAAATGCAGCTTTCTGCTTGGATGTAAATTTTAAAATGGCAAAAGGCCAGGACCTCAAATAATTTTTCGAAATATTCTATTTAATTTTAAACCTTTCATCCACTCATCTGGGATGCAAATATACTTATTCTTGTCAAAGTTTATCGCTGACCTGATGAAATTTAATCTAAATGAAGTGTACATTCAGTTTTTAAGTCTTAGGATGTTAGAGCAAGTAGTTTTGACATCTTACAATACAGTAATAAAATAGAAAAAAGTTTCATGTTAAGGCTAAATAAAAGTGAGAATTTAAGTCTGGAAACAATCACCACAAGTGCTCTTTGTGGAATTTTCTTTGATAAATGGTAGAGACTTATATCAATAACTTAACTACAGTACGTTGATGCATTAAAGAGTAAATTTCACACTCTCTGAAGATCCTAGAAAAATTGCTTCAAAGCTGTTACACATTTGCAATTACTTAAATAATTGCATATTATTGGTTCTTCTATTATATCTATCTGGACTGTTTCAGAAAAGATTGAACGTGTAACTCATATTACAACTCTATAAAATAATTATCGCTTCACTAAACCAGCTGTCATAGTGTCTTGTCAAAGCGTAGAGAGGAATTCAAAAGTCAGATCAGTTTGAGAATAATTGAATCAGTAATTTGAAAAAAAAAGGAAAAGAAGAATGACTGCCTTAAATTCAAACTTTAAGTTGACTTTATGTTACTGCCCTCAACATACAGTTGTTTCATTTGCAGCATCCAGAAATAGAAGAGATGAAGCATGGCATATCTTGTAAGTGCCTTTCACTATTGAGCAGGAAACTCGAGTGATAACAGTGGAATTGAGTAACAATGGATTATAAATTTAGTTAAAAACTAAAACAATTAAACACAGGACCAGAGAGGTCTCTGAACATTTTTTGTTTGTGTTTGTTTCAAGTCCTCAGTCAAATAGTATTCTAAATCCATCTCTCTAGTCTGGTACACTTGATATTCCCTGTTCTCTTGAGGTGAGGCTTTGCCACTATATTTTGTAATTTTTGATGTGAGGCAACTCAACTGAGTGATATAGTACAAAACACAAACCTGGCATCACACATCATTACAAATACATGTCCAAGAAGCCTCACCATCAAGAAAATTGAAAAATCATTTGGCTTTACTCTTTGGTCAAATAAATATTCTATACTCATCTGATCTCTTTGCCTAGTGGTTACAGACAACCTTGAATACTGTTTTATCTGAGAACATCTTTTAAAGATAAAAGGCAGAATACCAGTCAATCAGTAATATCATTGAACAATCTGGAACTTCACAAAATCAAGAGATTTTCTTAACTCATCTATGACTTCCAAGCCCCTGGAAGCAACTTTTTTTGCTTTATACTAAGCTCAGTAATTTAAAAAATACTGTCCTAGATATTTGTTTCAATAATAGACAATTTCCTCTATTGAATAGACAAAATTCACACTTTAATCAGAGTTTGATCAGACCTCAGCTTCCATTCCTCTAAGAAGGCCCTTCAAAAACATTTTTTTTCAGATTGAAGATTAATTACAGGTGAATAACAGACAAAATATATATATTATTTGGTCTCAAAAGTGTTGAATATTCCTCTGAATTAAAATTTTTGTACTCTCTACAAATACACGAATAAGCCAAAGTGAAAGTACTAATAGTTTCCTTGCTTCAGGCATGTTCCCAATTCTTTATAGTTGGTACCTGAACTCTCACAAGTATATTCCATGTGGTTTTGTTGGGTTTTTGCTAGTTCATTGTTGTTTGCAATTCTCTTGGTCTACACTGTATTCAGCACCTGGAGATCTAAACATGAAATTGAAGTCAAGGGTTAGAAGTTCTCCCCCAGCTCTCCAGAGAATAATGAGTGATAGTATATTTATTGCTTAGGATTTCCTAGGGTGCATGCCTGCTGTTTCCTGGTTTTCCAGCCATGAAAATATATGCCAGCCTCGTAGATTTGTTGCATTTTTGTGAGTCAATACTAGAAAAACCCTCTTCTTATTTAAGAGGGAAATGCTACTTCATAGTGGCAAACCCTAGGCCTGTTTTGAACAAGTCATTGTCTAGAGTAGTTCATATAATTAAACAGGAACAGCAATTCGGGGCAATAGATAATATTACATAATGTATTGTCAACAAAGACAAATGTATTGGGAAATTTCGAGGGGCATCTGCATATTTCGAGATTGTGTTAGTGCAGTACGGCCTCATGGAAGTAGGAATTTGGGGTGGTTGCAGAAGACTTCCTACTGAGTGCCTCAAGGACACAAAAAAAGTCACAACAGTCATTAAAAATCACCAGAACGACGTTCGCAAAATATGCAAAATGAGCTCAACGAAAAACACAAAGACTAGAAAAAGTAGAGTTGGCTCCAGCATTCTCTTCACATTTAAGAATTGCTGCTACTCAGCCACTTCCTCACCCTCCATGGAGAAGGGATATTGTTTTTAATTTAGCGTAAGATACATGTTGCTACTTTGAGTCAGGAATAAGAAGAGAAAAGCTTTTTTTTTCCTTTTCTTTTAAAAACACCTTTGAGTTAAGTAAATTTACTGCTGTTTAATATTCATGTGTGTGCCTTCTGTTACAGTGTTACCACATAAATAAGCAATCAACACAGAGTCAGGCTAACTTTGGATGCAGTATAACAACTCTTTCAACTTCATCACAGTCACAAGACAGGGAAGTTTTTCATTTATGGCAGATTATCTACCTCTATAGAGTCATGATAGGATGAAAAAATGGAGGAAAAAAGAAAAGGGAATGAGTACCCACAAGCAAGCATTCAGAGACAAGAGAAAAACACTATTTGTTGACAAAGTGAGAGAGGAAGCAGCTTCTGCTCCCTAGCAAAACCTTTTAGAAACGGTCACTAATCTACAACCAAAGCTTTCAAAAAATGTCCTGAAATCACAGCTGATTTTTCTAGATAATGCTCATATCTCTTGTAAAGAGCTGTTAGCTTGTAAAAAACAAATCTAAAAAACAAGATCTAAAATAAGAATAAAATCTGAGACAGCTAGAAATTAATTACTTATGTTCAATAGTTTGCACAACAATGATTTCTAGCAGTATTTGCAATAATCTTTCCATTTCTTACTATGAAAAATCAAGTTTAAATAGATACATCACATTACTCAGTGTCTCGGTACAATAATCAGGGAAAATAATCCAGGCAAGAATGAATTTCTAATGAGTTTAACTTCCTGATTTCTTCCAATGATTACATGTCAGAGACTCATGTAACAGTGAAGTGCCTGCAGTCAAGTCTTCCTAACCAGAATCATATTGCCTTTACCTGTCATTGTTTCCCACGCAAAGCAGAATCCAAATAATCGAATATTTTTGTAAACTTGATAACCTTATCCCTGAGGATACCACCTGGGAAATTTCACAGTGGAAAAAGTATGTTCTATATGTCCAACCTAAACCTATCCTCTTTTGGCTTAAACTCGTTGCCTCTTGTCTGTCACTGCAGGCATTGGTAAAAAGTCTCTCTCATATAAATCCACTTCATATAATACAAGGCTGTAATAAGGTCTCCCTGAAGCCATCTCTTCTCCAGGCATTTAAAAACCCCAACTACCTCAGCCTGCCTTGATAGGTGGCTCCATCTCTTTAATTATTTTCATGGCCCTCCTCTAGGCCTGCTTCAACAGGTGCCTGTTTTTCTTGTTCTAGAGGCACCAAAGCCAGATGCAGCACTCCAGGAGGGGTCTCACAAGAACAGAGAAGATGGGTAGAATCACCTCCCTCAACTTGCTGACCATGTCTCATTTTTTTGCAGACCAGAGTACATATGGATTTCTAGGCTGCAAGAGCACATTGCCAGCTTATACACAACATGTTCCCAAAAAAGCACATGCTACTGCACACATAAGCTCACACACTCTCAGCTGGCGCTGTTAATATCTCCCACTTCAGTCTACTTACCACATTTCAAATACGTATTGTAAGCATGACATAGTTCTGAAACCTCTTTTCCCCAGCCTGCCACGACACTGTCCAAGAAAACTAATCAATTGTAATTTATATATCACGTACCTCACACTTTAAACTGAGCAGATTTCTTTGCACCCTCAATTTCAGCAGCTCTAACTGCTGGGTGTATAAGATTCACCACCTTAATTCTCTTCTGGTCTTCTGTTGCTTTTAACTATGCTGCGTACTGAATCAGAAATATTGTTCTGCTGTCACACAATTCTGTCATGCCTACTGTTCTCACACACTGTTATGAACAATGGAAAATACGCAATCCCATAATTTTCATGGTGTTCCAACAGCGAGGACTGACAGAAGAGGCAGTGAAAGCCTGTATCTACAAACGTTTCCCTTATACAAAGTATAATAGAAATTAATAGATGTTGAAATAAGCCCTGAACCCACTTGATTACAATATTTACATGGTGCTTTGACATTTAAGAACTAATGCATTATTGTGAATCAAGAAAAAAAGGAAAACATCAAAGTGGAACATTTCTGAGATTCTGAATTTACACGTTTCTCTTTGTGCTCATGGACTTAAACCCTACTTAACTTACAGGTGAAAAGATTTTAATGTATTTTTAGTTATTATTCTCCTTACACTTCAGTCCTGGAGTCTGTGGATTTGAATATAGACAGCTCTTTTATCAGAGAAATATATTGAGGTTTTATTGTAAGAGGCATATCAAATAAACACAGTAAGAGAAATAGAAAAAAAAAAAGAAAAACCTGTTACCCAGCAGTCAAATGACCTGTCTGCTTTCGGAAATTCAAAGTCCGTTATCTGTTTTCTAAGAGATTTCTCCACAAATATGAATCTGTCCCTGAGTGGTATTCTTATAAACAGCTTATATACAACATCTTCAGGATTTCTTTACTTGCTACAGACAGCTACGTGCTGAGCAGACCTCCTATTTATTCCAAAGCTCCCAACATTTTAATCATTTTAAGGGCCAGTCACTTGGATGTTAGCTTCCCCTATTAAAATCCAGGCCCTGGAAGCTTCTGAGTTGTGTGCAAAAACATACTTCAAAATTCACAGATGATATGCAACCAACTGAGATCTCATTTGCTTGATTGAAATTCAACAAATTAAACAAATTAGAGCTCAGGTTTGATAGCTGAACTACCTGCTTTTTACGTAGCACTTTTCCTCACACTGTCCTCTATCTCTTGATCCTTAATAAAAAGTGAGGCAATAATTTTTACTCCTATTGTTCATAAAGGAAAAACAATCCAAATCACTTGAGATGATAGCTCTTTAGTGTGGAACTTGAGAGGACCTCTCACAACCAAGTCTCGGAAAACTCCAAATGTGACTCTCAGACTATTCCCCCTACCAATGAATCCAGGTGTGCTAGGAAAAAAAACCAGCATCTGGTGTTATTTTGCAGGTGGTGGATCAGGGAAATTCTCAGAAACATGGACTAATCTAGAGAACATACCTAGCCATGATATAACCAAGAACTGAGTTGTCCTATTGTAATCAGAAAAAAATTCCAACACACATAACGTCAGATATTTGCATGCGTGCCTCAGTAATCTCGCATCTTTTGGGGCCAGCTGGCCAGATAATGCATTCTTATTTTATTTTTCTGATTAAAGCCTTCATTACTACAAAGTAGTTGTCAGCAGTAATGAAGTTAACTAAGAAAATGTTACTATTTGAAAGTAAATTAGTGTTCTCACACAGTCCTTATCCCAGGGTTAATTATATCTGTTTCCTGAGGTACTCTTTTAAGATTCAAGAAAAGAGAAGAGCTGCAGTTAAATACTGCTACAACTAAACTGCAGAAATCCAAAGCTTTACATTAAATGGACAAAGAAAGAAAAAATTGTGCACTCGTAAAAATCCATGTTGCAGTTCGTTAAGTTACATGTAGATCAGCAGCTAACACAAAATCCAAGGAACACAGTAGTTTCAAGTAGTATTTAGTAGCTTAAGTAGTATTTCGTATTGAATTTGCTGGTTTTAACAACACAACACACAGTTTAATTCCAGCAGAAACAATCCTGAAAATCTACGGAGCGCAACTGTTGATACTCACAGTTCAGCCAAAAGGATGATCCTCACTTGCTTTTTGGTGTGCAAAAGATCAAGCTTCTTGTGCAATCCATCACAGGCACAGTTGCTGCAAGACTTCATAGACGCAGGAAGATGCAGTGTATGCTACAGAAATATGGGCTGTCCTGAGCCTGGCTCTGTGCAGAGCCACATACTCTTCACTTCTGAGCTGTTGGGCCTTTATTATATGTGTAATATAATATCAATTATTGCAGGTTTAAAATCAAGTGTTAAAGCAGAAAGCTATTTAAGCATGTTCATTTATATAGGACATGACCCATGGTAGACTCAACAGAAAATAGTTGTCAAGCACCTTCTTTCTTTCTGGTATATTACAATTCGGAAGTACAGCTTGGAATGCCTTGCAGGTTTAATTTAATTACTGTACCACTGACCTTCTAATACTATTAACAAATAATCCTTTATCCCTCTAGACTAGATTGTTTAATGCATTTTCCTCCCACAGCTTAAAGCATATTGATTCCCAATTACCAGTTTATAAAAGCCATCTTTTTACTGCCAAGCCATCTTTGACGCATGACTTTTTTGCCCACCCCCAAAGCGGTCTTAAAAGTACACAGGTCAAAAGAGGTAGCAACAAGATTAATTAAAAGTTACAGGAAGAAACAAAGAGATCGAAACAAAATTAAACACAAATTACTGCAACAAGGTTTCTGTGTACCTTAAACACTTCTATTATCAAAAGACATTTTCTTACCATAGAAGCTGTATTTTCATACTGAGGAGAATGAGATAACATAAGAGAATGACAATTAAAGTCATATTAGAGTGGGATCACACTAGAGATACAGTGTCGAAAAGGATATGAAATGAATATCATTGCTGTCCCAAAATGTAATAGCTTAATATTGCAGTGTAATATAAATTTACAGTTACAATTTCTAATCACAAGCTTTCTCCTCAGGTGCCATAAAATGACGTGGAAGAAGAAGGCAGGTAGACCTTGGTTATGAGCTGAAAGTGTCACACTTGAAGGTCACATGTCCTGTATCCCTTCATAGATTTTCTTTGGGGATCTTTAAAATCCTCCAATCATCAGGACAAGATTAAGATGGCCCAATGGCATTGGTTTGAGTGTTACTACATACTTAAGGAGTTTTAGTGCAGTGTGAGTTTACCAGACCATCATAGCTTCCACGATTTCCAGACCGTATAGTACTTGGCAGTCTTTACTACCCCTGTCCACTTCTTCTGCTGCAGTTTGTTGTTTTGGTATAACAGCACCTATCCTGGAACGGGCTCTTCCATGGCTTTCTCTTCATATTCATTGACCTTATCTTCAGCTACGACCACCTAAAAGGCATCAGTGTTTTCCAAGTTGCATTTTGGCTGGGTTTTTTTGGGGTGTATACCTCTGTCACCTGCAGAATTTCTCATGAGTTCCCCAGTGTTTATTGAATATTGACAGGCATTTCCTAGGCATAGAATCATTACGTCTTCTTCCACAATCTTTCCAAACTAGGACATTTAATCTCTAAATTCAAACACCACTTCCAATTGTTTCAGTATTTTTGTCTCAGAGCCAGCGCAAAATTATTATCCCATCTTTATTTGTTTTTTACAGGAAATTATGCACTCAGTTGCATTCTAGATTACTAAAGACTCTGTAATCGTATTAGTGTAATAAATAAATTTCTTTTGCTAACAAAAAAGTAGAAAATTAATATTAAGCATAAAGATATCAACCATTTCAACAGGGGAATCCTCTTAAGCTGCTTTATTCAGGTGGATGATCATTCTTACTACCTAGCAGAGGACCCAGTACTGACAGAGCTCAGGACCTATTGGAAAGTTGTTAAGACCATTACTAGTTATGCCTAACTTACACACACAAACACACTCTTACATTTACAGTCACTGTCCCCTCTCTTTTCATAAGCCTTTTGCTTTCAGCCACCCTTGCACTCCTCAGTGGTCTATTCCTGAAGCGTTCGGAGACATATTTACCCTACCCAGATCCAGAATTCATTTTCTCAGGTAGAAGGTGTTCCATTAACTTCTGTGCATCAAGTTTTAGGAAAGTAAATATGCATTGTTAACATGGTACTTGGTAAAGTCAAGGGTTATACTTTGTTCTTTCATATTTTTCAAGAAACTGTAAGACACAAGAGCTCAAAAGGTGCATGCATAACATTGTCTCTCAAGCCAGTTGTACCACAGTAAGGGTGAGGACTGCTCCACAGTCAGGTCATCACTGTGCAAAGGGACTTAAACTACCCACAAGAGTGAGAGAGTGCTTACAGCTGCATCCCCTCCTTTTGTCTGACACTTACTTCTTTCATAAGGCTGCACTACCCTCTTAGAGACAGCCAACGTGGTTTCACCAAGGGTAAACCATGACTTACTAACCCAGTGGCCTCCTGCAATTAACTGACTGACTCAGCAAACAAGTGAAGAGCTGCTTTTGAATGAAACCTTCAGTTCTGCATATTTTCACTCCAAATACATTTTGGCATGCACAAATATGGTTACAGCACTGAGGTCCAGTACATTTTTCTGGCATTACTGGTCAAGTGTTCCTTTGACACAATATTTAACTCATTAAGTTCACTGGCTTGACAAGATGTATGTTAAACACCTCCTAAAAGGAGTAGATGAGCATATATATACATTTGCAACATGCAAAGATATCTATCGCCCCAAAATGGTTATATATTTATCAACAGAGAGTATCAAATGTTGGCTATACCATTCAGTGGAAAGGCATAAATGAAGGAAAATGCAGGATGTTGTTGATGACTGTCTTGGGGTGACTTTATTATGTGTATCCCCTAGCGCTGCTCTATGCCCAGAAATTAATTTTGTCCCTTTCTGTGCCTTTAAACTGAGCCTGAGAGGGGGAAGAGAAAAAAAAACCAAGCAAACTTCTCAAAGCAGTTGTTTCAAGGACACAGAGGTACACACTCCTCTGCTTCTGCAGCAGCGGGAGCGGGAGGAAGCACCCTGCTTGCTTTTCAGCCAGTTTTTCAGCTCTTTTTTTATCCAGAGAGAGACAAAGAGTTGAACTTTGTTTTCCTGGGACTTTGGTTTTTTCCCTTCTTCTTTTTTGGACTGTTTCAACATCAGAACACCTTGGGAGAGCTCTCCACTGAGGCCCTGGAGTTGGGCCCATGACCCAGCTCCAAGGAGGAGGAGGAGAGAGACCACATCTACAGAAGGACTCTGAAATTTCCCCAGGTTTCTCTCCACAGCAAGAGGTTTTATTATTTAGCATTGTTATCCTTTTCCTGTGTGTTTGTTAAATAAATAGTTTTTATCTCTTTCACTTTCCTCTGAGGAAAATTTCTTTTTTCCCGAACCTGGTGGGGGAAGGATGGTTGTAACCTCCCTTCTCTCAGAGGATATTTTCCTCCAAATTTGTCCAAACCAGCATAATGACATAGTTATTTACGAAAGTCTACCTAACTGTCTACAAACTTGAAAGTATAGCAAAACAGCACGAGCTCTTTCATCACTTTTTAAATCTATCACATCTACATCTTCACCTTGGAATGTTAACACCCTTTTGTTCTTACCATTGCAATTCCAGCAGTAATCTTTGAATGGATTGATAAAGGATGAGTACGTAAAGTCACATTTTTTGTTGAACAAAGTACATTAGCCACAGAACCTATGCAAATATCAAACTTGATTATCAGATCCATCTCTTGGTGAGTTTACTGAACATTTTCTTGGGAATTACGTAAAGACTTCAGGTGGAACAGCTTAGAAAAGATCTTTTTAGACTTGCCACCTGCCAACCACTCTCACAGTCTAACTTAATTCCTGTGTGTTATTAGTATTATATTTGCAGCACAACTTATCATGTTAATGGGTAGCTCTTTTTTACGATACTTTTTAGACCTAAGGCTGTACACAGAAAAAGCTGAAACAAAGCGTTTGCTGAAAATCATGACTTTTAGCAAGTTTGTGAGAAAAGCCCACTGTAAATCACAGCAGTCTGTATACTGTATACACCTATATTCACTCAGGCTCCAAGCTCCATCACAGCAGCAAGAGAAAAGGTTCTCAGACTCCTTCCTTGGTGAGGGAGGGCAGCTCTTCGCAGGATCCAGGAAGACCTACAGCACCCAAGGGAAGTTTCTTACTGTTAGAAGAGGATCATGTTGCAGCAAAATAATTTAGAACAGCATTTTGTGGGCTAAAGCAATTTATGCTACTAAAATGCACAGCTCTCAGCTGTCTTCCTCACCAGTTTATTGCTTGCCTGAAGCCACACTGGCACAGGGGAACACATGTCCATGCCCAGTGGCTTCAGTTCAGCAGCTAACTAGTGCAGAGGACAGCATGCTAGCTTAAACCGTGAAATATAATTTGAGGACAGTGTAGGCTTGCAGCCCTGCTTGTTTACAAGCATAACCTACCATCTCACCTATCAAATAAGCAGTAAGCTGATTATTTACAAGCTGTTCAGTTGCCACTGGAATAATGTAAACATTTGACTCAGAGTTATACTGCTTTATTTTGTTATTGTAGTCACATCCCAAAACACCTAAGATACTACTTCTTCCTATAGAACTAAGTTGGCCTAAAAAAATATAAAGGAAGGGGATGGGAGAACCTTTTACTTTATCTTACATGTAACCTTATGTTTGTGAGGTTACACATATCTTGAATGCAAATAAGAGCAATTTTGGAGTTGAAATTTAGCTAATACCACATTCTAAGAACAGTGATACATGCATAAGCATTAGAAGTTAACCACAAAAAGACTCATTTTCTAGCCAAAGGAGTAGACAAACTCAGGCTCATGAGCTTCATTGCAATGCAACACCAAAAGTGACTTAGACCAAACAACACTTCCTGATTCACAAAGAGAAGCAAACAGAAAAAAGAGCAGTCACGGTTGCCCAACCCCTCCTCACCCTCACATCAAGTGAAAAAGCACCTAGTGTGTCTCTCCTGCACCCTTTTCTGCACTGCAGGGCAGAAGTGGCTTTATTACTGATATGTCAAGCTTCAACAGCTGCTGTGCCAGCATCTCAGCTTGGAGTACTTGAAAGAGAAGCAGGAGGGAGAGCTGGAGGGGAAGGATAATCTCTGAAACCACTTAATTTTCATTCATTTCTCTGGAAAAAAGAGCACTTACAGGAGTAATTTTAGATTTCTAAACACCTTTCTATCTCTGCCTTCAAGCATCTTTTTCTTTTTCCCCAAACACAAAGCAGTATCTGACTCTCTCTGTTTAATTGTACGGCACCTACTGCACCTTTTAGCACCTACTTCTGTAATAAAAATAAAAAGTTCTAAGGGGAAGCAAAGCCCTAGAGCAGCAAAACTGTACAGAACACTCACCAAGCCATCAGATACTTGAAAAATCTGAGTAGCTCATATTTCTACCCAAGTGTGCCATGTAGTTATGAGCCTAATTCAACTTCTTAGTTAAACAGCGGAGACTCTGCTCTCTTATTTTTACACTAGCTTTTAAGAATTTTGTGAGATTTGATTAAGATACAGCTTCATCAACCAAAACATATTAATAACTACACCAAAATCAAGACATTCCCATTTCATCACACAGCACTTAATTGTTGCCATGCCTTCCCAGAGGATCCTTTTTTCCCCCTTATACTCTTTCTGTCTATTCACGAGTTCCATTCCCCCATCATGACAAGAGCTCAGTTTATACACATGAATCCATTTTTATCCAACCCATCATTTCTTCCAAACAGAAGACTAGTAGTAGAAAGATGCAACTTCCCCCATTTTGAAGCAGTGAAAGGGCTTTATTTTCTATCACGTATTATTTCTCTGACTTCATCTGATACACCATCCTATCCCTACTCAGCAATATCCATAACCTTCTATATCTCAAACCACATTCCTGAAGTGGCCTGTAGCTACCACAATCACTCTGATTTTACTTGGTCTGACATCCTTGATAGCTGATGCATTCAAGTGGTTCTTTGACACATCTGTGAGTTAACAGTGGTCCTCTTTCACCCTTCTAAAATCTGTCCCTGGGAGAGACTACACATGTATTCTGGAGTCACTGCATATTTCTCAAAAAAAACAACACGATAACACAATTAACAATAGTGTTGTTTTGTTGGGATTTTTTTTAACGACAAAAGAAATGCTAGCTTTTCTGAATGAACTGTTTTACTGAAAGAGAATCAATAGTTACAGAGAGTTTACTATACTAGGGACTCAAAATATGTGTTCATATTTTTTACTCATATACTATTCATATATTATTCATATAGCATATATTAAATGTAATCATTTAGAAAACACATCTTAATAAAGGATATATATGCTAAAATTCCTACAACAGCTGCAGCTTGTTCAATGCCAGACAATTTTGCCTGCTGCAAAGCTGAATTCTGTGACCACACTACAGATCATCCTTTAGGGACTGCAAAAGAAATGTGGAATGTAATGAATGGAGTTTCTAATCATGTATTTCTCCAAATTTGGGATATTTTATTTTTACAAATTATTTGGAAAATAAGAAAAAAATCCTGCCATTCAAGAAGAAATTATTGTAAAATCAAAGTAAATCACTCATCATATTTCAGTGGATTGAGACACTGTGACCAGGTTGACAAATGATTCTAAGATGCAGACAAACAATGCTCCCTGACTTCAAGGGGAACTATAAGTTTCAAAACTCTCTAAAATCAAACCTGTTATTTCTCAAGTAAAGACATAATCCAGATTATTTGGGGCATTTAGACTCTGAAAGTAACTGGTCATATCCCAGTAAATAGTCATTAAGTCTTGGCTCGTGTAGATGTCACCATCTCAAATGTCATAGAATCATAGAATGGCTTTAGTTGGAAGGGACCTCTGTCCAACCATCTTGTCCAACCCACCTCCCATGCGCAGGGACGCTCAGATGGGGCTTTGATCATCTTGAAATCAGGTTTATCAAAGCCACATCCAGACTGCTCTCAACACAGATGGAACCATTGCATACCAAAAATATAGAAAACTAATAGCTTTATACAAGCTATGCATTGGGCAACACATTGCATTATCACTAGGTATGAACAGCCCAGGTCCCAAAAAGTTTACAGACTTTAAAGTCAGGTGATGCAACAGATCTGGAATAGAGATACATAGAGATGTACAGCAGACTTACCATCCTCCTTTTTACACTACATGGAAAATCCTCTATAAGTCCCTAACTGCTTTCTTTTACCATTTGCAAAAGTTTCCTTGCCAGATGTTCACCCCATATAATCCAGGCTGGACAAGACTGCTGGGCAGTGGAATTCCAATGAGGAATACAGACTCAATTTTCTTGGTTATTTCATTTAAATACATGGCTTCTAAACTATAAATTTGAGCCAGAGGACATATTTAAAATTACATTTGCCTAAAGGTACTTGCAAAGGATACTTAATACATGGTTAGGAGACATTTTCTAGCTATAGACTATTTAAATAAATATATAAATATATAATATTTATAATAGTATGTTATAAGATATATAATATATAAATATAAATATATAATATTTATTATACTTTATAATTAATTACCATTTATTTAATTAATTTGACCTCTCTGCTAAACTCAAGGTAAGATTCATGAGTAAGGAAGCAGATTTTACTCTTAAGGCCTCTTCAAAATTGAAAAACTAGGGATTAGATCAAGAGCAAGAATCAGCCGTAACACAGAGAAGATAATACATCAGTTCATTTCAGCACTGGACAAAAAGAAAAAAATAGTGAATAAATAGATTTGTTACACACAGTAGAGGCAAAATGAAAGGGGAAAATCTCTCCACCTCAGTAATAACAAACTTCCTCAGCCTGTCTTGTAGAATATATGCATTAGTAAATATCAATATCACAATTAAAACACATGAAATATCAAGATTTTCCAGATATTGTATCTTTAGGTTTTTTCTCAGCTCCAAGCAGAGTTCCAATTTTATACATGTACTGTGTACAAGTCTATCATTCAGGGCCTGATCCTTATAGATGGGATCTGATCCACAGAGCCGTGGGCAAAGCAGGGTACAAGGGGTCTCATACGTGTAAAAGACACAGAAGTCTTAAACACATTATTTCACACACTTTTCCACTAACACAAAAATACAATAACAGAGAAGTAATGTGCTCCATTGTAACTGTAGTATATTGATATGTTATCTGGTTGTGCTGTCCCAGGTGTTCCATGTATTCTGAATTCTAATAGTTAATTTTCCATTGACATATTGGTGACAAGAGGTGAAAAAGAGTGAGAATAAAGAAGAGATCTGGGGCAAGGTAGTGTTTGCCTTGTTTTAAGAATTAAATATGAGATTATAGAAGCACTAAAACTAAAGCTGAGAATGCAATATTAGCTAGCAGAAATATACATACTGGTCAATCCTGACTTCTTCATTTCCATAGAAAGGACTAACTTTTACAACCTCTTGAGAATGCAAGTAATGTCTTGGAAAACTGAGACATGCTTTCAAATATATATACAGAATGAACCAGGTTCGTCCCACAGTCTAAATTCAAGAAAGACAACAAAATATTAAAACATGATTCATTTAATAGGTTGTCCTGGGGTGACATTATGACCCGTCCGCTCAGTGCCCAAGGCTCTGTTTCTTTCAGATGGAGCCGGGGCCGGGGCCACGGGACGGAGTGCGGGGCAGTTTAACGGCTGAGCCCAACAGCTCGGGGGCTCTGGGGCTCAGCAGGGCTCGGGAGGGAGTGCACCGGGGGCACTGTGCTGCTTTTTGGTTTTCTTTGTGTTCCAGCTAGCGGGAAAAAGGTTCTTTTCCCACTTTCACTCCTTGTGACCCATTTGTCTCATTGACAGAGGAAAAGGGGACACCCACTCTGGAGTGTCTCCTCCTGAAGTTTTGTTTCAAAAACCAAGACATAGGTTTAATGAACAACTGTAAAAACATCCTTTAGATAATCTAATGCATAGACTAAATTTATCATTGGAGAAATGCCTTCTCACTACATTATTAAATAATATATCAGGTCTAGGTATTTTTCCTCATTTAAAGATTTAGGGTATTTTAATGGATTATTTACCTTGAGAAAAAAATTCAATTTATTCTGTGAATAAAATCAGAAGAGATTAAAAATGCTCAGGCAATAATTTTACAGTTTTTAAAGTAATTATATGTTTACCCTCATAAATTGCATTCAGTTTTGGTAGTTATTTTACTATTCTGAAAGGTGTCTCCTATAACTGAGACCCCGTAAGAAAACAGTATTTTTTTTCATGTACCCATCTGGTGAGTTGAATAGTGACTTTTGCAAAGCAGTTACTTTCAGTCATCTAGCCTAATAGCCAATTCTATTGTTTTGTTTACTATCAGGAACTTCAAACTAAATAATAAAGAGGGTTTGTGTGCACAAAAGCAAATGTTGGCTACGTGAGAGCATTAAATAAAATGCCATTTAGTCAGAGACACAAGTGCTCATAACTTATTTTCTACTTTTTCACCTGGCCTTCAAAAAACATTCAAAACAAACCAGAAAGGGGTCTCCAAAATTTCCTGAAGAGTATTTTTTTACTTAGCCATATATATAAATTAAAGGACTTTCTTTGGCACAAAACCAGTCCATTTAACAGCATCATCCCTATGTAGCTCTCTCTGCACTGGAATAAAGCAAGAACTCAAGCACGGAGCACATTGCCAGAGGGTATTTCAGGATAATATCACAGCATTCAACTTGCATTTATCTGCAGAACTTTAGGGTCATTACTTAACTTTAACAAGCACATAAAAGCCATCAGGAGTCTTCTCTCTTCATGGAGAGGAAAGTCACAGGTTTTCTATTTGAAAGGGAAGAAACTACAGAGAATTCCCATGTTCACCACACCCCTACATGAAGAACCTTGAACTTTGGAGTAATGTTACAGTCACAAGTCTTTCCAACTAACTAAGCTGCTGTCCTTTGATGTCATTTTGGAAAAAAGTTGCTTCGTCTCCTGGTTTAATTATAAAATCATAATTTCATTGAGATTCATGTACAGTGTTACTCCCAGTGTATAAGCAAAATTATGGAATGCGGTTTATCTCATTAAGTGTCTTTATACATGACAGGACTACAGAGACTATACTTTCCATCAAAAAAAATATTTGAAAAGCAAATCATTATCACTTTACACTGACAAAAAAGATTGTTTAAATTATTTCTCAACAGAAAGTTGCAATTTTCTTAAAAAAAATGTTTTAATATGTGTTTTCCAAACCAGCATCCCACTGAGCTTCAGTTTTGTTCTATCTTGCTAACTTGTATATTTCCATCCCCTGAACCTTCTGATTTAAAAGGTGCATTTTACCCACAGTATATAATAAAATGTAAATTAATAAAGATAGATCAAGCCACAACTTTTAAAAGGTCACTAGTTAGACTATAACTTATACTGAAAAAATCTGAGATCATTTCTAAAAGATACCTGCCGAATAACTCTCAATGTTGTTAAACTAGATTCTCCACTTGCTAATTTTTTCAAATTTATTTTTAATTCATTATGACGTAACCATATATCACAACAAAAATACCAAGTCCCAAGAAAGTTATTTAAATTTGTGCTTTAATTAGAGCTGCTTTTTAAAATACTCCAATAATTTATGAAGATAAGAGACAGAAACCTTCCCCTGTCTAGCTACCCATCAATCGTTTGTATAACCTTGTTTAATGATTCTTCTTGAGATTTCATCTCTCTTCGTACATTTATTTATTACTCTCTGCTCCCACCACAGTCCATATTTGTAGCTGACAGAGGTGTCATATTGTTTCTCTAAGACGTTCGTAATAATCTTACACCAAACTGCATGGCCCTTGCTGAAATCTTTCCCACTTACTGAGATGTCATTCCACAAGAAAAATTTACTCATGAATGAGCATTAGATTCTTTCCTCCAATCTCAATAATCAAGCTGATCCCTCAGCTACTCTTTAAGTTAATATCAATGGGGTTTTTTCACAACAGATACTTGCTTGAAAATACTTTTCCGTTTCCCAATAGCTTGCAATGTCATTAGAAACACTACTGAGAAGACGACTTCTGTATCATTTTCAATTTAAACATTGAAAATAATCACAAACTCATAGGGAGGAGAGGGGTGAAATTCTGTTTTCTTCATAGAATTGTTCCTGAAGGAATTTACTATTTCTGTATTCAAATTATGCACTGAATTTGGCGCTAGTGAATGTATCCAGATAGTATGCAATGATTTATCGTTGACAGAAGACATTGCTGAAAACGCTATATAGAAAGCTCTGAGCAGATAAATGTAGCTGGCAAAACTTAAAAGAAGTAAGAGTCTCCTTGTTGAAAAGGCACGGTAGACATGGACAGGTATTCTGGGCACAACACCCAACATTTTGTAGACCTATTTTTCCAGCCTATTCTAAAAGTAAAAATAAACTGACATGCATACATAGCAAAAAATGTTTTGAAATATAAATTTTAGTTTATGAAAATATTAAAGAAATCTGCTTTGTGAGTTCTTTAGTTTTTTATTTGATGGGGTCAAATAAATAGCACATTAATACCCATTAGACAAGAAAAAATCTGCATATTCATCACTGTTCTGCTCTCATTATGTGATTGTAATTATTTTAATATAGTAAAAGATGGTTTACAATATATGAGATGGCTTCCTAATACAAATTCTCCGTAGAAGTTTTTGCTATAGTCTTCAAAAAGATCTTCACAGATCTTCACAGTAGTAGCTGTGCAAAATTATAAGTAAAACTGAATAAATTTTTATCTTGAATTGCAGTCTTGCAGCTCAGGCTCATGAGCTTTTTAAACCAGCACACTGCAGAACTAGTGTGGCACCTCCTGCCTCTGTCACTCATCCCCACTTCTTTTTCTTACACCCCCATTTTCGTGACTAGATACTGAACTGATACAGGTGACAATGAATTTTTTTTCTCTTTCATATATAGCTGAATTCAAGAGGGTGAGAAAAGAGGCAAAAAAATAAAGTCCAGAGTAGAACGCTGTGTAACATATTTATCTGGATTCTACAGAAAATATCAATATATTCTCCCAAACATAACCATTACTTACTTCCAATTATTTGAAAACAAGAAAACTTAAACATAAAGTATAATAATCTGAAGATAAGTGTATTAATGATTTGCAGATCCCCAAAAATATTCAAATCAAACAGCTCCTGATACCTCTCAGTTTTCTGGACCATGCTCATTCTCACTACGTATTTAAGTTAATAGGCCAATTAGAGAAGCCACTGCTTCACTCTGATGAATTTTTAACACCAGAAAAGTTTCCTGTTTATCGTATTTCATCCAGTGGTATCCTACTACAGTGTCAATATTCTTAACTGATACAAAATCTATATTAAATGTATATATGAGTTTTATAAATTTAACTTTTTAAAGCACATTTTAGCACTCTGCAAATTAATTATCCAAATCTATATTATTTTTATGTGATTCTTACAGGAACTAGAAGAACAAGTTACTAGCTGTTCTGTATATGTCATTACCAAAAGCTGTTATTTTAATTCATTAGCACATTTTATCTACTTGTTAATTAAACCATAAATAAAACTGCTATTTTGACTTAATTTGTTCATCTTTTAAGTGGTGAAAATTTGCCTTCATAAAATTTTCTTTCCATCTAGAGTAATATTACTTCATTCTTTATCACATTAGAAAGGCCTTGCCCAGGATCAGCTGATAATGATATCAACTGGTTCACATTGATTTACAGAGATGTGTGCCTGAGAATAATTCCAGATATTTTCTTAGTTGACTTAACACAGAACTGTGAAATACCTGTTTGAAGGAGCATGAGAATACCACATAGGCTTTTCTGGGGTTTCAGTAAGTATAGGTTCAAAAAGAAGTACAAAAGGCAATTTATCCTCTCTTCAGTACAATTGCTGCAAAAATTATCTGGGGAATGCCAAATCTAAACTCTAATATATAGTACTTATTACTGAGGAAACTAGATAATCTCACCTACAATTGCTACTTGTCTTTTCATAACAATAAGGATAACAAAACAATCCTAGTGTATTTCATGTTATTAATTCTCATAAATTCATTCATGCATACAATTTAAAATTGCTGCTGTGATGGTAACTTTTCTTCCTTCCTTATTTCTGTCCAGTCAATGAACTCATATATCCAAGTTAAAAGGGAGGATTATTTCATATCAAGGCTTTTAGCAGAAGAGAGTGAAGATAGTGTCTCCATCTTTCTAGGAACATCTTCAGGTTACCCAAAGTGCACAGTGGAAACACAGAAAGTCACAAAGAGTCCAGCAGAAAATCTGAGGCATTTTTTTGCAAATACTGAGCCCATTATCTCCACTCGTCATTTACAGGGATCACTTGTATTTCTCTGGAGGTATGAAATATTTTCTTGGACAACCTCAGGCTTATGATAGACATAATTCCCCCATGTCTCATTCCCCATGAGAAACACCCTCTATATACGATAGTGTTATAAATATTGGAGGGTTAATATGGTCTTGAAATCCTGAACACACCTTAAGTCTTTTACCAAATTCATCAAAACATTGTTTAATTACATCAAGCTGATCTAGCAAACATCTGGACATGAGGACTTGCCACTGGTCTTTCAAATACCAGTAGAAAAAAATAGACAGGGCCAACTTACAAAAGTAAAGTACTTTTATTTTATAAAAGTGCACAATGGAAGACAAGCAACAGTTTGAGCCAGAGTTACTGCAGACATCAGTCAGTTTAACCATGAGGCAGTCAAGACTATATTCTGCTTAATTAGACTTTACAATAAAATATACACTGACTAAAAGACAGTCTCTGTGAATTATCTGAACTCAGACACCTAAATACTGAGGTTCCAGTCTCTTTGAAAATCTCTCCATCCATATTTTTCCAGAAATAAGGGAGATTTTTTTTACTTTCCATGCAATCTTACACTGCATAGTAGTTGGAAAGTTACTTGCTACTGTTGGTATAGAATTACTGTTTATAATTTAGTTCCTATGTCTTCTTTTTCCAGGCTGTCCATACTTTTCAAATACCTAATGATTAGTCTTCAGGCCCAGGGAACAAGATATACACACAGATGGGGAAAAAATCCCAAAACCCACAACCACTGTAGAATCCCTAGAGACTCCTTCCTGCTGAAGTGAGGTAACTGCAGGGCCAGATGTTGTTCAGCACCCCTTTCCTCAACACTGCATCTGCAGTTGCTTCATTTCTCATGGTTTCTTCCAGCCTACTCTCCTTCTAGTGAATTTTAGCTACTTATAAAGGAGAGAGGAAGAAAGAAAACAGATATAAAAGATGGAGAGAATGCAGAGAGTAGAGCAAGCATTTCAGTTTGTTCTTAGAACTGCTGCTACTTGCGGTCACAACAAAACCACACATACACTAGACACCAGAAGTACTAGGTTCAAATGAAAACAGTAGCATAATATAAAATATCTGGTGAAAGACTCAAATTCCTGTCAACATCTCGAAAAATTTTATTTCATCTCTCTTGCAACGTTTTAAGATCATGTTGGACCTAACATGCTAAGGGGAAAGAAAACCTACTTAAATCAACCAAATCTTTACTTTAAATATGTGCACATTCCTACTAAAGATTTTGGCCATGTGAAATTCCACTCAGCTCCTTCACACAGCCTTTTTATCTCAAAACAAAAAATTTGAATAGTTCTCAGATTTCTATAATCCTAAATTAGAATTTTTTATTTCAAATGACTTACAAAAGATCAGGAAATAAACAAGCCTGATCCCTTGGTTGTCCCATATGTGCCATGTGATTCCACTCAAGATGATCTTTTCCATGACCTTCATGGGCTCTGAGGTCAGGCCTCTAGTTCCCTGGATCATCTTCTGGCTGTTCTGTGGATGGCTGTCACACTGGCCAACCTTCAGTGACCTGTGACCTCCCCAGTTAGCCAGGATTGATAAATTATGGAGGGTGGCTTAGTGAGCTCTGCTGCCATCTCCCTTTGGATGAAGCCCATCCACTCCTAGAGACTTATGTCTGTCTAAATGGCTCAGCAGGTCACTACCTACCTCCTCCTGGATTACAGGGGTCTAGTCTGCTCCCAGTCCCTGTCTACCAACAAAGAGAACTGGGTGCCCTCATGATAACCATTCCTAGTGTTGAATACCAAGGCAAAGAAAGCATTAAGTTCTTCAGCCTTTCCCTCTTCGTTGCTGAAAATGTTCTCCCCTACATCCAACAAAGGATGGAGATTTTCCTTGGTCCTCCTCTTGTTGTTGGTCTATTTATAAAAACACCTTTTATTACCTTTCATATCAGTGGCCAGATTGAGTTCTCTTTCCATGACCTAACAACATCCTTGTACTTCTCCTGAGTTCTGGCCACTTCTTTCAAAGTCCTGTCATGGTTTAGGAATAGTACTCCCCAATTTAGTATTAGAAAACACCCCAGACCATAGGCCACTGCCTCACTCTTCCTCTCCCCCTGTGGTGGGATGGAAAAGAGAATTGGAGGGACAAAAAGGTAAAGATCACAGGCTAAGATAACAGTTTACTGGAAACAGCAATGAAATAAGAAGTACAGTGACAACAGTACTAAAATCAAAGTGTATGAGACAGGCAAACAATCCACATGCATGTGCTCATGATGTGGAACCCAGTGCCACCCAACTGCACATTCTGGCAAACCAGAAACACGATGTGAACCGCCTGCAAATGGTGTGAGGGGGTATAGAATGGCCCTGGGGTGCTGGCCTTGCCCCTCCCAGCTGCTGCAAAAGTTAGCACAAACCTGGCCAGAACCAGGACAAGATCAAAAAACACTCTTTTTTTTTTGTGAGATCATGTGAAAGCCCCCTTTTCAGCTAGGCCAGTCTTCTTCTCCCATGGCACTTCTTTTGGCACCTGGGAACAGCTGGTTCCTGAGTCTGTAGGATTTCCTTCTTAATGTCCAGCCTTCCTGGATCCCTTTTCTATCAAGGACTGTTTCTCAGGGGACTGTCTGGACCAGTGCCCTGAACAGGACAAAGTCCACACTCCTGAAATCCAAGGTAGACCCCCTTCCTTATTTCATCAAGAATTGAAATCCTATCATTTCACTGTAATTACTTACATGAATGTAATTTGAATCCAAACCACTTCAAAACATTTAGCTTTCTACTGCATAATTTTGTTTTCAAGATTCAGCTTAGCAATGCAACAAACAGATCAGTAATAAATGAGAGTCTCAAATGGCAAGAAATTCAACTGCCTATTTCCCTTAAATAATAAAAGACTTCCAAACTGAGTGTTAAAAGTCCAGAAATTGGAAAAGAATAAAATATTAAGGGGCAGAAGTCTAGTTCAAAAGTCCATTACTCAGAAAGATGAGCATAGCTGTATAAAACTACACATAAAAACATTATGGTTTTTATTAACAACTCTCAGTGCAATGATATTTTATTTAGATGACTGTTAAAACCACTGCCACAAGGCAGTCATTTCCAATCAATAGCTTAGTTTACTTCTACACTAAATGAGTCAGAAGTTAATACTGTTGATATATGGAGCTTCCTTTTCTGAGAGAAATTCATGAGCAAAATTTCTTGGCTCGTATGATGAACACTTTTATAATTATTGAATATTTACATGAAGAAAAGGAAAGACCTTGTTCAGGATGGGAAGGTTTAGAAACCCGTGTGCATATTTGAGAATGGGGAAAATTATGCATGAGGGCCTTAAAAAACCAGCAGGTAAGCAGCAATACTACAGGAAAAATATTTCCTCCTAAAGTTTGAGAGTTGTTAGTACAATAATTTTGGGAGCACCAAAATAATCTGCACAGCACTATACATTTATTAGAGGTCTGGGTTTTACACTCACAGATACACAAAAGCAGCAAGACAAGCCCCAGTGCTCCTGCACTGCTCTTACCCTCTCAGAATCCCACTGCTGACAGTCAGTAATGGCCTCCTGTTTTGCTGACACAGCTAGATACTTACCACAGTAAATTGTGTAGTCTGAGCTCAGACCATTCTTGGGTCCCCAGGGTCCTCTGGAGTGAAGCCAGGCACCCTTTATGAATCATATTCATCTGTACAGAGCTTGGACTCTAAAAAAATGTATTTTTAAATACTCCAAATTTCTATTCCAGCAAAAAACCAGTTATACTGAAAGTATTTTAGCTGGTTTCTTCCTCTCAGTAACATATTTTCAAAAGCAAAAGATAGAAAAGAAGAGCAGTGAATTATTTTTTGTACATATAATGGATACAGAACCTCATATTCTGTCTCAGAGATTGGCCAGAGACATGTGTCTATGGAAGGAGCTTGTATGAATAAAAATTCATCAGTATATTTTCTTGAACTGAGACCAGTGAATCTACCAGTGACTGAATACAGGTATCCAAAGCACACACAAGTGAAAAATTATACTGAACACAGGTAAGCACCTGTAACAGTTTAGCGGGGGGAAAAAACAATCAATCAGAGGTTGTTTGGGGTGCTGAGCCTATCCCTAAGATGACATATGCATACAGCACAGGACTACAGTCTCATCCATGCCTTAATGATTGCCATAACCTCAGCCAAGAAAGTCTATCTCCTCACCAAGTGCCCTCACCTACAACAAACTATCACACAAAAGCCGACTAAAGATTGCAGCATCACTCGCTGCCTTTCAGGACCTGTTCTTTAGGGGACTGGAAAGCAGAAAGGAAGAGGGAGAGACATCCAGAGGAGAGCCAAGTGTTAGTCAAACAGGTTGCTGGACCTTTGGCTGCTTTGCCAATAACAGAAGAGAGGTTAAGTATAGGGATTTCACAGCTTGGTGATGTCTTCCCTAAAGGATCATCTCCTTTAGGTCATTTTCCATATACCACCCCCCACTTCATTTACTTGTTCACTTCAGTCCTTATATTGGAAGAATAAAATTTAAAAAAATAAATAAATAAAAGGCAAATCATTAGCCTTTTCAATAAGAATATAGCTAGAAGATGTAAGTTAATGGAAAATTATTAATGTTAAAGTGTAAAGCATTATCACTTGATTGCAACCTAAATAGATGAAATTAAGCAAAGAGTTAGCAAAATAATTCATTTAGCAGTTCAGAGCTGAACCTCATGCCACTGTAATAATTGTAATTAATCCCACAGCAGTGGAATAATAAATTTAATAAAAACTATTTTAACATTGACAGAAGGAAGCTTGACATATGCGGCTAGTCAGGAGTCAATATCAGCTATGACCCTGAAAGAGAACTGCAATCTTCCTTCAAGTATTTATCTAAGGCAGGAGAAATCACAGAGCCATAACAGAACTTCAGTAATTTTCAATGATTTGATTTATCCCAGCTGGGTGTTCCAAGTGTGTAAGTTCTACTCTACTAGGACTGTACTCATCTAGCTGGTCACTCCTGTGAGAAAAACCTCTTAGTGCAAAGGCTGTCTAAATGAATTTTGGCAGTACTAAATCAGTGATAGCAACAGAAAGCTTAATTACCCACATGCCTGAGGTACTGGAACACTGGAAATCAAATTGTCGATAGTTTTGTGCTTGACCTTCTAATGGCTTACTAAATGTGGCCAGGGGGAATATTGATTTTGGTATTCATGGGGTAGCAACAGAGATCACTGCAAGCACCAATGGATCTGCCAGGATCCTCCTGTGCATTGATACCACAAGCAGGAGAAGCTGACAGCTGGACCACAGCTGAGCTTCAAGTTTGAAGCCATTTGCTTCCTCCAGGAGAGTAGATGGAGCATGTTGTGGGATCAGCTGAGGCCCTTTTTTCACTCAGAGACAGCCAAACTAGATAATAGTGTTGTGGAGAAATTATATGGAGACTTATACTGAATTTAAAAGTGAGGATTACAATTCAAAGGACATATTATTGATGAAACATCACACATGAGGCAATTTGGCCACAACCAGAAGTGATAAATAGTTGAATGGATGACAGTCCATTCCATAAAGCCAGTCTGTGCCACCAGAGACTGAAAATAATATTGTTATTTGAGGAGAAACTTGGAGGAATTAAAAAATAGTGGAAAATGGAAAAGTGACCTCTTTTTACCCAGTACTCGAGCTTTATGATTGATGGAGCACAACTGCCAGTCTAATCAGGAAGCAGGTGCTAATAAGCAATGGAAGAGAGAAGAGTTCAATCATACTAATTATCAACTTGAAAGGCAATACATTAAGGGTTAAACAAGAATTGGCATTTTGCTGGTTGGCATCTTGTCCAAAGGAAAAGGGATAAGAGTGAGTGAACTAAAAGACTAAATGTGTGAAGTGAAAATCTAATGTTCTGTCATTTAAGAAAAAAATTTGAAACATCTTTTACAACCCTTATAAGGTGGGTTCTAAAATTTTACTCATTTTCAGATCAATTAAACTCAAAGTTAATGAACTCGTTCATTGGTCAGAAACATAGCATGTCTAAAAAGAAAAGCAGAACACTGATGAATCAGTCCAGATGACTTATAGTCTGAATAATGACCTTGATTTCAATTGAAAACACATTTTAAAGTTATTTTATTCCTCTTCTATATTTTTATTACCAGACAACAGAATAAAAGCTAGATATAAAACACAGAGGCATCATATATTAAAAGTGATCGCAGTTTGAAAAGTTCTGGAAAACAAAAACATTTGCCTAACTATTATCTACTCGGTAAAAGTAATACAGGTAATTCCACATTATTATGACATGAGTTCCAGCTGAAACCACACATTTTATCCACAGGAGCAGCACTCTTCTCAAAGAAGGAATAAATAGGTTTTACGAAGAATAGAAAAAAGTTAAGAAGGAAGGCCAAGCAATGCATGGCTCAACTTTGTTGTAAATTCTGGAGAGAATTGATATCATTAGCATGAATTAACACTAATATTCTGTGATTTTAACTCTCAGAAGGACCAGAAGTCTCCAGCAGAGCCTTTTAATCAGTATTCAGAAATTCTTCCCTCTCCTCACACAGCGTTATACATTTAAATTTGATTTGTATTTATTGTACATCTAGTGTCATATTAATGTGCAGAAAAACTGCAATGTGGTAAACTGAATTTGACAGAGTTGAACTTAGCGTGAAGATACTTTCATCACTAAAGATACATTCTCCCTGTTTCCACTTCAAAAACATGCCACTAAGACCTTGGGTTTTATATGAGTACTCATTTCTACAAGGAAATCAGGACAGACCATAATGACTGTTACCAGCTAAACTGCATTTCCGTGCCAGAAAACTCAAAGGTTATAGAAATCTCTAACAACACGTGCGGGCTGATACCCTCTATAAGCACCAGCCTGAAGTCAGAGTAAGTTCCATCTTTTAATATTGTACCTGCTACTTCTTCTCAGCAATCACACACCCATATCCCAGCAAATATTCTACCGAACCCCAGGACACTTTAACCTAGGTTTACAGGCTAGATTTGGACAGCAATCTGTTATTGCAAGACGACAGATTTTCAGCATTCTGAGGTTTAGAGAGTGTAATTTTGATTCATTTCTTTTAGGAAGGAGAGTGCAAAGTGAAGCAAAACTAAAAGCATGTGGAAATAAACATTCTGACAGAAATGGCTGGATTCCAGATGGCACAGCATTAGGATAAGCCTCATATTTATTATGTACATGAATTTTCTACTACACAAAATAATTCACATTTTGTAGATGACAGATGTTATTTTTTGATTGTTTTTGTTATTTTTCTGTGCTATAATTTCTACATTACAAAAAAACCCCACAAAATACACTTGCAGTGCACCTTTATCTAGGTCACATAAGTTCTTTACTGCACATACTCTCTTCCCAACTCTGAGTTTTAAAACAGAAGGCATTGTTTAGTGTGAGACAATAGCTGAGGTCCTTGTAATAAAAAACCAATCTGAGATACCCTTTTACATGTATTTTGTCAGTTTCCCTCAGTTCTCAGAAATATCTGCCTTTCCTAGATATTGCAGCTTAGAAGGCTGCATAAAAACAAACCATTTCAAGGGGAATAGATGTTCATTTTAATGAAAGAATAACAGAACACGTAGTCATAAATCCAGTCAAATCACCTCTGTTGTAGATAAACTTTTTTCAAGACACACAGTTTTGTTCACGAAGAAAATTCCAACAAAAATATTCTTTCACGCCATTTTCAAAGATGTGTTTGAGAGCAAAAGCATTACTTGATTAAGTGAATGAACCCTTAGTGGAATTTAGAAAATTTTACAAGGGACAGGCTGCAGCAAAAGAACACCCGCATAATTACGTCTTTTATGCAAACATACAAAATTAATGAGGCCACAGTCCCACTGTACACATGATTCCCCTAAAATCTCATTTTAACTAGTACTCAAACACCATCCATTTGAATAGGACCACTGACATCCTGGCCAAAACCCTGATTTTGCCATATAATTTTATAACTTCAAAGAAAATTAAGCCTACTAAGAGACTATCTTCACACCAGAGATTTTATAGGATAACTAAGCAGGGCAGCAACACTGAAATGAGCAGAAATTAGTTACCACTAAAAAGAGCCAGAGATGACACTGAAACCTAAGCTTTCTGAGCACTCTTACCTTTGGACTTACCCGCTGGACTGTCTAAAACCGTATTAAGTACCAGGTCTTCCACCATTAAAGTGATACATTACAAGAGAAAACCTTTAAAAACACCAGTGATAAGGCATTAGTAAGACCCTACGTATCCCAGCAATTTTAGATATATCAATTCTTCCTTACAATGCTTTATTTAGGTTGAATCATCAAATAAAAATTATGGCACTGACAAACACAAATTATCACAAGGGATTTTATTGAATAGGGATTTTATTTTGGAGGGGATTTTTTGGGAATTTTTTCCTTGAGCTGGTATCACTGTTATAAGCAGATATAACTTAAGCGAGATTGACAGAATTTTCACTTTTTAAATGAGAGGTAAAGTACAACTAAATCTAACTCTGGGGAATTAAAAAGGATTCTTATGATATAAACTGTGAGTAACAGGTTCTCTTTTAAAAATTTATCAGATATGGGCACCTATTGATGCATTTATCATTCACGCAAAGGAACCCTCTTCTCTTCACTGGTGAGACCCTAAATGGACTATTTGTCTCTGGAGTCCTCAGCACAGACTTGTTGCAGCAGGCCCAGAGGAGGGCCACAAAAATAATCAGAGGGGCGAAACACCTCTCCCATGAGGAAAGGGTGAGAAAGTTGAGATTAGTTAGCCTTCTCATCAGGAGATGAGAAGGTTCCAGAGAGACCTTATGCTGGCCTTTCATACTTATAAATAGGTCTTAAGAAGGATCAGGAAAAAGCTTTTAGTAGGGCCTGTTGTGACAGGACAAGGGGTAATAGTTTTAAGCTGAAGGAGGGCAGATGCAGACTCTACATAAGGAAGTAGGCTTTTTCACAATGAGGATGGTGAAATACTGGCACAGGTTGTCCAGAGAGGTGGTGGATGCCCCATCCCTAGAAATATTCAAGGCCAGGTTGGACAGGGCTCTGAGCAACCTGATCAGGTTGAAGATGTCCCTGCTCATTGCAGGGGGTTTGGACTAGAGGGCATCTAAACGTCCCTTCCAACTCAAACCATGCTATAATTCAAAGATTTGGAGCTGCCATGAGCCAGTAGGAAAAAAAAAAGGTACCTGTGAAGAGAAAATAAATATGGTAAATATTCTATATGTGCCTTCCAGTCTCCAGCCTCCTGAAATTTATATATTATCATGTCTCCTTAATTCCTTTTATTTGGAAAAAAAAATTTCAGCATTACAATCAGACTAAAGCTTCATGTATATGTACCGTAATTTAAGTCATGTCAGTTTGATTTATGTTTTCATGTCTCATTGATGTCAGCTTGATTTATGTTTTTATACTTAGCTGATGCTTTGAGTATTCATTTAATGTAATGGCTCTGAAAGACAGAAAAGAATCCCACTTAAAAGTTGCATTTTATATCCTAAGCAGTTGTAAATAGGTAAGTGAGATAGCAGCTTGCAGTCTATGTCATAGTTGTACACTGGACTCAATAAAGGGATGATCCAACACACAGCCTACCGATGAGCCCCAAAATATTTATACAAATTTGTTTTGGGAGATTCATCAGCATTGTATGCAGGAATTGAGGGGGCATTGACATTTTTCATAGTTCACTACACTGGTCAGCAAAATAAGAAATAAAATAATTTTTAGTAGGTCATATGGTCTACAGTTACTGCAATCTTAGGAGATATTAATGATATTCTCCTATCATGCCACCCTTTGTATGGATAAACAAAATCAGTATTTTCATAATTTGCTTAAACCACTATACAAAGCAAGAAAAATTTCATAGAGCTCATGTCTTGCCAGAATGAGAATCCTCATTCCATATGTTCACATTATGGTCTTAAAAAAATATTTTCTAATCCTGTAGATATTCTCTGTGCTGCATTCAGGCAGAATTTTTGATTAAGATGCATTTTATGCCTCTTAAGCAGTTTTGTGCTCCAAAGAAAGAGAAAGGTTTTTAATCTTTCATATTAGGCTAAGGGAGAAAGTAGGATCCTGCCACTGCCAATATTAATTGGCATCAGATTTTCTTCCTCATTCAACATCTATGCTCCTTGTCCCTTTATTACAATCATTCTCACCACTTTCATTTCACCGCTTTCCAGAATTTTTAGAATATCTATTTATGTGAATTATAATGTGGCAGAAAAAAAAAAAAGGTTCCTTCAAGAATTTACTTGCCTTTTTCTTCAGTTATATGTTTGACATCATAAATATCATGTAATATTTTCATGGGGCTCTTTCATTTGTTTTAGAGTTCACCAAATAAAGACAAGAAGAAGGAGATAAAATATTTAAGTTCTTTCATGGTTTCCTGAATTAATAAATGTACTCCATCATTAATATCTCCCTTACCCAGAGTAATTTGTTTTACTTCAAATTCAGGAGAAAGTTCTGCAAATGTTTCCTTGAGTAAAAGTGTGTTGTGATGGGCTGGGACTGTTGACACCCACCTTACAACTTTCTTCCCCAACAGGAAGAAACTGGAGTTTAGTTCTTTTGTTTTGTGTTTCATCTGTTGGGCTTATTCTGTCTTCTATACTTGTGCACACTGGAGGCTAATTCCATTCTTTTCTTTTCCTGGACTGCATATTACCAAAATCTGGTTGTGAAACAGACAGTCAGAAAATGAGGTCTGTTTATGATTCGATGTTGTTCCCACAAACAGACATAAATCCTTACCGTATATCCTATAATCTGCTTACCTGCTCCTTATAGTGTTTTCCTATTTATTTAAAAAGAGGAAGACAACCTTTCACATTCATCATGAGCATGTGCCAAGAATACAACTGAGGAAATAACATGCTTCACTGACTCAACATTGGCTGATGAATTAAAAACACCCAAAGAGCATCTCCAAGATAGAATTAAGGTTTGTAGTTTACATGGTGTACATTACTTCTTTTTTTCAGTTTGGTACTGCAAAGAAATGTTGAGTTTACAGAATTAAACTGAAGAGAGAACACTTTATTGTAACACACACCCCAGGAAAAAAAAAGTCATCATTGTTATCAATTTTATAAAACCAATCTCTTTCTGATATCACAGCAGGTGACTTGATACTGAAAAAAAAGGTGAATGACACAGGATTCTGAGACTGCTGTCAAACAAGCAGGACAAGACATTACAGGTATCTGATTGCACTGATCACAATTTAAGAACAGTAGATTTTAAAATTGTGGAAAGATCTATTGAGGACTTTAGGTTAGTTTGTTTTTGTAAATGTGCATTATAAAGCCCTCAATCACAATTTACTATATTTATCATATAATACCTCAGAGGAAAGCTGAAGAACTTAGAATTAAATCCCACTTACTGGGCATTTACCCTTGACATCTAGCTTTAAATGCAGTGAAGAAAGTTATGAAGAAAGTTATAAAAAAAGCAGACAAGAATCAGCACAGCACAGTGGGAGCATGAACTAAGGAAGATAAAGGAGAGGATAACAGAATTATCAGGCTGGTGTTTGTCTCCAAAAGTTTCATTTTTAAAAGTACTGAGCATTTTCTACAGCAATTAAAAGTAATGGAAATTTTAATATTCAACACTTACAGAGTTTAAATGGCTCAGCTGTCTCATAAATCATTGGATGCTTGTCCCATTTTAAGATGCCTTTAAAGTGTATTCAACAACTACTGATATCCTAAAAAAAACCAAGAAAGCAAAAATGGGTTTTCAAACCTGTGCACTCAGTCACAGTTCTCTCTGTTGCCAGCAATGCCTTGGAGTAGTCTCAGAGTCCAGTGTTTCAACACTGGACACTGAGCAGCACATGAATTGTGCAACGAAAGACACAAGATCTCTGTCTAAGGGCAATATTGTAGTTTCCATGACAGTCCAGAACAAATTACATTAACATAAAATGTATAAATCACAGTGTGAAAAGAGCCTGAAGGTAACTGCATATTTCGTTGCTGATGCTGGAGGACAATAACAGGAAGCAGTTACTCTACTCACAGAGCCTCTGAGCTGCTGTGTTACTTTCTTATCTCTTGCTCCTAAGATGTAACTATGCTAAAACCATAGTTTAGATTTAGAATTGAGGTTTTGAGGGTTACACAGCCAAAATTTAATCTAAAACACTTGATTTTCTTCTGAAGTATACTAGCTTCTTAACCCAAAGCACTTAATGGAGCACTAAAAGCTTAATTTAGTTCAGTTGCTCCATGTTGTCCATCCATGCTTATATTTCACCATCCTAAACCTGAATGTTCAAAGAACTTAATCCTTTTAAGAACTGCTCCTCTTAATTGTAATTTCTTTTCTTAATGGAATTTAGTAGGCTTTAGAATACAATGGTTACATACATCGAAGCCCTTGTTTTGAAAATTGTGTTTCATAATGCAGAGAAAGTATGTCAATCAGATGCTTGGCATTCTCTAAAGCTGTACATGCAACATTCTTTAGTCTTACACTAAAAAAATATCCATGCTGGTCTTATTACTTTGTTTTTCTCTTTTATCCTTTTCCTCCTTAAGGCTTCTTCAACTTTTCTGTGCCCTTCAACACTTCTCTTCTGTCTCTCTATTCCCCATCCACCCCCTTTTCCCCACAGTCACAGACATTGTTAAGGATTCACTCTTTTTTATTCCTTTCCTCACATTTCCTATGGAGATATATTATTCTTCATGTAGAGCAAAACTTTCTTCATCTCCTGCTACGTGCACAGAAGATCTCATAGCAGCTTGTCTTCCATAGGCAGCAACCTCTCTGCATACCAATACATGCAAATTTGTTTGCTCTCTTGCTTGTGCATCAGTCCAAAGCAGCTCTCTTCCCCGACACTGGTATGTGCAGAGCTCTAAACAGTCTTTCTTTGTATTTTTCAAAGTGGTAAGAACAGAATTTTTGTTCTTTACCCATAGTAGTTCCTGAAAATGGTGATAATAGTTTTTTAATCCAAATTTGAGTTTGTGGGTTTTAAAGCAAGAGTGAAGTAACTGACAACTTTTACATTATTTATTGTTGCTGTTTTCTATTCCTAGGGAATTAATTAATTACAAATATTTATATACATGAAAACAGCAAGCACAAGGAGCAAGTTGGTTTAGCTGAAAGTTTCAAAAATGGTCCAGTTGCCAGATTTCCCAGAGCGCTGGGGACTGATTACCACAATAAAAGTTTATTCCCCACATGTAGGTGCTTCAGTCCTTCTGAATGACCAGAAGGTTTCACAGCCAAGAGACATTTTTCAGAACATTTATTCCCAATCTGCATTCAAAAAATCTACCTGCTGCTATAAATTTAATTTGAGGACACAAGAGGCTATCAACAGCTCACAAAATCAGACCCCTGGTGAAAAAAAAAATGGACTTAACCCTGTTAATTAAATTATTAAAATATTCAAAATGCAGTTTAATTTCTTCATTTAATTCTAGTTATTTCTACTTTTTTAGAATAAACATTAATAAATAATAATCAACTAATAGATTAGATAGATTGAAAGAAATAAATAGAATTAGAAAAAATTCTAAATGCAAATTTCTGACAGAAACACACTCATGCAAAAAGGTAGCAACAATTATTATTGTTTGGTGTTTTTCAAGAAAGTAATGATCTATGAATTCCATCCTTTTTATTATATAGATATCTTTTTGGACATAGTTTATGACACAGGTTGTAGACTAAAAACAACTAAACAACATTTTTAGGAGATTTACTTTAAAGTTCTGTAGACATTTTAAAGAGCAGACAAAAATCAGTTGGGAATACATTATAGTCACCTACAAACTAAGGAGGAAACACACAAATAATAAGTCAGTAGTTTATGTAATAACAAAGTACAGTGCAAAAATGCCTTAGAATGTGTCTTCTTCCTGGCCTATCAGCCTCAAACCACTAGAAGAAAATCTGCTCCCTACATACAAAGAACATGTCTGTAGTCTTCAGCTGGAAAAAAAATATTGCGACTAATAAATGATGGGACATTTTCTTTTTCTAAAGGCACACACACAAACTGAGATTCTACCAACACAAAGCAAAGGAGTTCTTTATAACTTACAGCTCTGAGGAAAGTGTGGGTTTTTTCACAATACTATATATTTATCCTGACAAACGGAGAAATGTTCAGCCTAAAGCAACTGGGAGAAAGGAGAAAAAGAAAACACATAAACTTCAGCTTTGAGTACTTTCCTTAAGATCCACTGGTTAATCTGAGCTTATGAAGTTCACTTGAAAGCACAGCAGTCCCTTGGAGAAGCACCTAATCTGTCCATGATAGATCTCATAGAATGAATGTTTTTAACATTTTATTTCTTAAAACTTAAATACTAACATCTCAAAGTCAAGCAAGTACATATAATTTTAGAAACTCAAGGACATTTCAAAGTAGATCTTCTAATTCTTCAGAGGAATAACTGAATATATTCCACCGTAGGTTGAAGGGAAATTTCCGGTAAAGGAGGAATAATGAAAATGAGAGATGAGTCGATGCCTGACCTTTACAGCTTGCATGTGCTGTGCAAAACTGTCCCTTGTCCCTTGAGATGTGAATGAGCTCTGGAAAACAAAGCAAGGTGGTTCCAACTTGCATGTGAAGACCCAGGAAGGGACCAGTGGGACCAGCTGTGGCAGCCCAAACTGCAGGTGGCAGACCCTCTGTGTCCTCACCAATGAGGCCCAGGCCCAGGACACCCCAGTGAGCAGAGTAGTGCAGGGCACGAGGCTGGGAACAAGCAGGCAAAGGATGAGTGCCCAAGCTGAAATCCATCTGCTGAGCAAAGTCAGGAGGGCTCCAGGGAGGGTCCTTGCACACTTTTCCCCCCAGCCACAGAGGCACAGGAAATCACAGCAGACATGATTTCAAACAGCTTAGCTATTTTCCTGAAAATAAATTCTGGGAATAAGTGCACAAGAACTTTTTGGGTTAATGGGTACATAAATGGAAAGACAGACAAAGTGAGAAATCAGGAGAAGAAATATTTTACATTTTATTTTTAAACCAGACTTAATTTATTTTTTATTGTTGTTCGGACTAATTAATCTTTTCTGTTTCTAGAGATTTCCTCAGATAGAGAAATGAGTGCTACATGAAAGAAAGCCTACGCAGTGCATTAGCTGAAGGGGAAGTTTGATCATGGAGTGAAAGTTAACTTCACAGGTCAGGAGACCCAAATCTATAGCAGCTCAAGAGATGCATTGCTCAGGAGGCTACTTCCACTTTTCAGGTTATAACAGAGCACATGTTCAACAGTAAAAATCAAGTTACTACAGGTATATGTGCAAAAGATTAGGATATATGTATTTTTCCCAAGTTGGCACTGATCCAGCAGAGGATAACACAAACCCATTCTAAAAAAACTCACTCATTCACAAAAGTTCATATACTAAATACTGTCTCTATGATTTCTGTATGGCCTACTCCAGTATGACTGATAAGTAAAAATAATCTTTCCTGAAGAAAATATTATGACACAGCAAATCATAAATGTAATGTCTTCTATTTAAGACATTTTATTACCTAGTACTTGCATTTACATGTCATCTAGAGTAGGGCATAAAAGTGAAAGGTAAGTACACAGAAATTGTAGAAGTAGGATACCTTGAAAGAAGATGTGTGATTTCATTAAAACGTCTGGATTGTACCAGCAGAGTCAACATGACAGAGTAGATAGCCATAGTAAGTCCCGAAGATCTGGGGAATTACCCATATATCTGAGCTAACAAAATTGAAACACCAAACTGAAAGTGGTTTTGTTTAATGCTTGAGTTTGAAGCATTGCAATCAAACGCAAAATGTATCAACCCCAAGTACTGGCAGTATGAGTTTCTAGAGAACTAAATAAAGCTACCTATTGGAGAAATCTTTTAAAATTAACTAGCAGTCCTACTTTTGAAACAACCTACCATCATCTTTCATTCTTTGCTAATGTTTTGTTCATTTCTGATTAGCAATGTGCACAAGCCATAAATTAATCAATTGCCATGTCTTTATTTATTTTTGCGAGTCCCCCCGTAAAAGTAGAAGCAATAACTGTAAATCATGATCATAGCAATAGCACTATTTAATAGGATGGATAGGTAGCCAGCAAATTCCAATAAAAGAAAAATCAGAAAGGAATAAAAACCATTAAGAGTATTGCCAGAGGAAACTCCATTCCACATAATGTTCATTCTTCCTGTAGAAGTCTGTAAAGTTTTCTCTTCATTTCCAGCTTGAACAGGAAAGGAGCCCTTCAGCCAGCAGAGGAGTTAACTATTGTCAACCTAGGCATGTTGCTCACTACAGGTTTATATATTTATAGCTCCTTGCTTACAATAAAATCAATACTCACGGAGTAACTGACTCAGAATTACCATTCACAGCAATCGACAGGAAAGACATGTTGTGCAACACTGCAACAACAGCTCACCCCAGAGGCAAGGCACTGGTTCAAAGCTCATTATACCTCTTCCTCTAAAGTACAACCTCAGACAAGGCATCTGTTCCAAACTAGGCATTATTAAAGTCTCTCATCAAAGGAGACATAAAGGAGGTAAGGGTTCAATGGGATCGTAACAATTAAAGATTCTAATATTTTCCCAAGACACTTTACATCATGTAATCTTGTCCTCATGTATGCTTCCACACCTGTTTCCTGGTCTAGTTTTGCTGGGGTTTTTAGCATTCAGGTTAGGAAATTTGGAACTTAGTTTTCTAGCTGGTTTTGTTACAGACTAGGAACTGCAGCTGACCTATTGAAGCAAAAGGATTTGGCTTATTCATTCTAAGGTCAGTGGAAAATTCTTAAACGTAAAGAATCCATTTCTAAGACATTTCACTGAAAGACAAAAAACTGACATAGCATGTGTATTGAAGGATTCATATAATCTATGCAGCTATGTTTTGAAATTCTGACAATTTTTACTCCCCAAAGTGTTCATTCTGTTTCTGTGAACATGAGGAAACATTCCACTGAAATCAATGAAATTAATTACAGCTATTGCTGGAATAGACTAGACTAGACTAGACTAGAATAGTTCATTCGGAAGGAATTTGCAACAATCATGTAGCCCAAGTACCTGGCCATTTCTGAGCTGACCAAAAGTTAAAACACATTCTTGAGGTCACTGTCCAAATGCATGTTAAACTCTGCCAGGCTTGGGCCATCAACCATCTCTCTAGGAAGTGTGTTATAATTTTTGACCACCTTCTTGGTAAAGAAATGCTTCCTGATGTCCAGTCTAAACCTCCCTGGAGCAGCTTTGAAAGATTTCCACATATTCTATCACTAGATACCAGGGAGAAGACACCAGTGAAACCAACAAGTGACCTCACTAAGATGAAAAACAGCCCCCATTTTAAATAATAATTAAATAATAAGTAACAATCCTGCTTTACTATGCAAGGAAACTAGTAAAAATATACAAATAATGTCTCTATAAAAATTTAAAATATATTTTCCCCACTCAAAAAAAATTTACTTTCTTGATTAAATTAGCTGTGCAACCAGTACCATTTTTTAAATTGGACAGCTGTATCTGATGACTTGTGCCAGGTCAACACCAATCCTTTACTGTGTAATTAATCTGAGTTATCCACCACATTAGTAAGGACCTTGATTTCTAACATATAGCTTCATTTCTGTGAATTTAGATCCTTCCATGACTGAAAGACTGCAGAGGTATAGCAAAAATCTCACATTTCTGCCCCATAAGAACACTGAAATCTGCAGCTACCATGGGATTTTAAAATCTGAATTTAAAAATATTAATGTGTTTCAGGAAAAAAAAAAATTTAACAGATAACTGTACCACTCTGTGACCCAGGTGTCTATGCTCTGGTACACCACCAGAAGCAGATGTACTTCCCAAGGCACCAAAAAAAGTGCTCTGGCCTGTAAGTTTGTCATATCTGGAAGTTTTACAGAAACTCCTACATTTCACTACATCCACTATAACAGTTTTACATCTTTATTTTTATATTTCACTATATCCAATCAAGAAGAGTGTATTCAGATTTGCATTTTGCCTTTTTAGGCCATCTTCTATAGGCTTAAGTACAGAATACAGACTGATTATCAAGTTCAATGAGGGCATTTATTTCCCAGTTTGCAAGATTGTTTGGGGAGGCAGGGTTTGACTACTACTGCTACTGGACTAAATAAAATGGCAATCCATCAATATGCTTTTAGAAACAGGCAACTGGATATATCATTGATGCTTAAATATGAAAAGAAATGGTATTCTTAAAGCGCTAAATTATTTGAAAATGAACCAAATTTTTTTGACACTTAGGTTTTATATTCACTTCCAGAATCACAGAAAACAGTACCAAACTGAAATATTGCCAGGAACAGTCATTAATGGGAAACAGCATTCTAAGTGGAGAAAAAACAAGTGGAGAATTTGCTCTGAGACTCACTTTCTCTAGAGCTGCTTCTCTTTAATTTCTCTTTGTATCACACTCTAAGGCAAAACTACTGAACAGGTGAAAGCAGAAATTGTTTAAAAAAGCTTTAAAGTCTCCAACCACCAAACGTTCTCAACTTAGTTCAATGTTATGCATCAGATTCAGGCCTAAAAACTACACATAATAATAAAACTTTTACTAGATCAGACTCTGATATTTTGGATACATTTATTTTTATGTTAGGCTATACATAGATGAACACAGATATTGCCTACAGCATAAATAAGGAAAAATAGCTACTTACACTTATTTATATTTATTTTGAACTTTCAGGTTTGAATGCAGATATCTTTCTTCATGTTTAGAAAATTTTGATATTTAGCATCTTTAGAGATGTTAAATGAAAAAGATTTACAAAAAGTGCAGGTCCATATATTTAGAAATCCTCGATATACTGATGTTTCCACTGACTTTTAAAAACCGATATTCTGAAGACATCCAGTATCTAATATGGCCCTTTTATCTGCAGGAATTAAGAAATCTCAGACACAGTCTATTATCAGAACAAACTCTGGCAGAAGACAAGAACAGAAAAGTGAGTGTCTGGGACCATCATACACAGCTGGAGGATTATTACAAACCACCTGTTGATTATTACAAGACCTGGGATATGACCAGTTTTGTCACTATCATGCGCTGATATGTCCTATATGGTATATCAGGAAAAAGAATTTCAGAAGAACCGGTTATCATGTCTTCGCCACTGAAGGATTTTTTCACCAGCTACAAAATGGTGTTTCTCTGTGGCACCCTGGGCCATTAATCATATTTAAGTAGATAAGAAAGTCTCCAGGATTTAAAAGAAACACTTTTAATATTTACTGTAGCTATTGGAAGTCACCAAACAGCTACATAGGTGAATGGGAATGAATGGGAATGAATGGGAATTAACATTTCATGAGAGACATCAGCAACAGACACTGATAAAAATTTGTGCATAAGAATTTTTTTCACAGACAGTAGAAAGGATTCTGTCTTATTCCTGCAGTTTAGAATGGTTTTTCTTGAAAAAAGAATGCCAGCAGTTTGTATTAGTACACCATCTTGTGGATAACTCGTCTCATTGGGAGTGTTGCTGCAACAGCCAGCTACAAGTGCTGGAAGTAACAGGATTCCTTCTTATTCACCCAATGCTTACAGTCACAGCAACTCTCTCTTTTATATGCACCATGGCTCCTTTCTAAATCTGCTTGTGAAGAGCTAAATCATTGAATGTCAAAGAAGATGTACCTATATGAAGAAATACTAGTTATTATTAAATACTTTTCTTAATATACACTTAAAACTGTGTTTGGAAGAAATCATAGGTATTAAGCTCTTTGGTATACTGTACAATATATACAATAACCCCAGAAATTGCAAACTCTCTAATCCACTATAAATAGACTCTCATGGTCCTTTATGGTCACCATTGGCCCCTTGGACTGCTCTTGTGCTCACTGGAAAGTAAATGCTAGCTTTGAAAGCCCCTGTTGTTCTTTTTATCAAAGATGCTATTGTCTTTCTTCATAACTCAGACATTAAATTCAAATGTCTTCCACGATCTATCGTGCTTCCAAAGCATTACTTGTAAAAACTTCTATCTTTTTCCAGACCACTGGGGGAAAAAAAAAAGTATAGGCTAAGCAGAAGGTGTGGGAAAGTTTCAGGATTTTCATATTCTTTATTTTCATACATCTATGATCAATGATCCCATTCTCTGCCATTTTAAGTTATAGGCATTAGAAAGTGATTTGATTTGATGTGATTTGATTTGAGTTCCTCCAGGTTGGTTTCCCTGGCAGGGACCATCCAGAAATATTGCAGAGAATATGAGATATCCTAACTCACATGTGCCAAAATGGGCGTCTCTAGCTATTTCAATCCTGTATTGGATTAGTGCATAAAGATACAGGAATTTTCATTCTGCATGATAAATTTTCACAACTGAATTTTCATAAAATGAAGCACTGGAATAGACTGCCTTGAGAGACTGTATAGTCAACATAAAGTTAGAATAGTGCAAAATCAATTTGAAATTATGTAAAGGTTACTATCAGCAATATATCTGTTTGGAACAACCACAAGGTCCAGAACAGTGCAGAGCATAGCTTACTGAACTTAATTTCTGTGTAAGCTGCCTTTTTTGCCCTCTCTTCACTCTGCAGGGAAACACAAATAACTTGAAAAGGTATTTCAAGGTCCCAGGGCTATAATTACCAGCCATGAGCGATATACACACCCTGCTTGCACGGACCCGTATAGCCTCTCTGTCACCATCTTGAAAGCAATTCACACAAAATATTAGAACTGACAAAGGAAATAAGATCATCTGTTCCATTTACCACCCATTAAAATCTTTATAGAGAAAAAACTGTCTAAACAAATACTCTTGCAAAATGCTCCTCCAACAGCCCTATAGTTTATGTATTTTAGAGAGTAGCTCTCTTGGAACCCTTCCCTTGCATTCTCTGCTGCTACTTCTGGCTAAAATGAAGATCGATCAAAACTGTAAACCAGAAGGGATAAAAAAATCCTAAACAAAGAAGAATCAATATATTTACAACTTCCATGTCCACACCTTTGTGTTGCTTGCTGCATTTCATCTTCCACAAATACAGACAAATCAACTGATATTTATTATGTAATAAAATAACTGGATGTTTGGTGATACAAGTGAATTGAATCCAGTGTGCTTTGCTGCAGTCTGTAATATTAAAAAAAGGTTTAGTAGGATTTTCTTTCTTTCCTCCTTTCCCTTACAGGTTTATTATTTAAGCCTGGATTATTTTTTAGAAGCCATTTTTTTTGATATTGTGTTTTTATGAGACTATATCTGATCTTTAATGATTATGCTTAAAACACCAACAGAGATATAACACTGGGATATTTTATCTGTTGATGATGTAAAACTGGGCAAGGAATCAATCAGTACAATCAGTTGGATTCTTTTGCAAACCAGCACAAACAAGTAAATAGATGTATTATTAAGTATCTGAATGCATAATTATTAGAGGTCTCCCAAACAGAGATTAGAACCTGAGTGCACTGAAGTAAAAATTATTCTGAAGTAAATAGTGGTTCTGTAATGTTATTTAGTATAGTTTAAATTGCCAGAATTAGAGAGAAAAGGCAGAAAACACAGAAAAGCAACTAGAGCCAATTAAATTGAATGTATTTCCTCTATGACAAATTTTCATTCTGTGCTCTGCTGCATACTTACTCAACAGGCCTTAAAGTAAAAAGAGGGTTGCTTCACAAAGTTACCTCATAACTTGCTGGCATTTTAACTTAACTCATTTCACAGTTAGAAGAAATAAAGCCTGGGATGAAGTGTAAAAAAAATCATTTTTGGAAAAACAGCAAAACATTTACAGCTGCTTCACTTGGTTGGCCAAACTGAAACACAGAAAAAACATTCAGATCAGCATGTGATGATAATTTTTTCCAGAGAAAACAAATAGCCAAAATTTTATTTGATAAAGCTAATTCTATTTTAATTCCAGAATAAAATATTTTGCGTTTCATTTTTCCTCTGTAATGAAAGAAGGATGTGTAACCTCTGATTAGCTTGTTATTGTATTGCCATTTTCAGTTTCTAAAACTAGACCTCAAAATAGGAGTTAAAGCGCCTCACTTAAAAAATCTGCGAAGGACATTCCAAAAATTACAATCATGCTTATGTTTTGACTTTTCTGTAAACAGTTTAATCCTCTTACTCTATGAACGCTCATAGGTGGGCTTGTAGCATTTTCTGGTTTTGATTCTCCCAAGTGTTCCATCGTAAAGTCATCATAATCCCATTGTTGACAACTTTGCAGTTTCTGGACATCTTTGTTTGTGCTGGCTCTTTCTGGGGCTGTCAAAGACTGTCCCAAATAGCCCCCTTTGGAGAAGAAGGGACCATTTTGCACATTCTCAGTGAAGACCTGGCAGAGTTTGACTGCTTATCTATTTCCTGATTCTGTCTCCTAATGATGAATGGACTGTGCATGACTTCATGCATCGAGCAGCTGGGCATGACCAGCCCTTGTCATGACTGCATCTCAACAACAAAAGAAGACAGGGTCAGATGGGAAGAGTTCACAAGCTGGATGGCAGTTGACATAAGAAAGTGCACTGACCTGTGCCATTGTCCAGGGTCTGAAGGAAAAACAGGATTCTTACTCCTCACTGTTCCTCTGATACTGGGACACATTTGTGGAAGCACTGGCAAAATACACTGAAGCTGCTCCACATTCAAATGGTGAAGTACAATGGAGATCAGTTAATTTTTTTAACTCAAGGGGTGGAGACAATTCTCATTCTTCTACCAAATAACACTGATGTCAATGTGACAGTGTGCCACAGAAATTATTTCTCTTTCTTAAATAATGAATTAGCAGTAACAAATCAAGAGTTCAAGAACAAAGTACTTATCTGCAAAAGTTGTTTGACCTTATTAAGACTTCACACTGACAATTAATGTTTGCGTTGGTAATGTTTTTAGAATTAATCACACTATGGAGTGAAGACGACATAAAAACTAGGTTTTATTGGTTTCATTTTCACAAAAAACTTAAAAGACTTTTAATGAACTGCTTAAGTAGGAAATTATAAAGACAGTCAATTACTTTCCTGGAGGATTGGAGATGTCTCTTTCAATTTTTATGTATTGTACAAATAATCTCAAAAAAAGTTATCAGATATGATCTTTCTTTTGGTGTGTGAATTACTTGTTCTGATTTTAAGAATGGATGAACAGGTGACAACTGCAACTGAAAATTTTTGGAACTTCTTTAAAAAATTCTAAATCATGTCTATTCATTTCAAATGGGGCACTGGGAAGGACTATGCAATTTCTAACCTTCATGTGTAATGATGAGAAAACTGTAAATCATGTGCTTCTGAAATGGGAATAAACACTCAAGATTCCTGAGTCTTTGGAACATGTAATTAATGTTTGTGAACCAGATATTATAGTTATAAGCAATACAGAAAAGCCTCAGGAAATGAATTATTCTTCTTTCTGATGTCTATTGAACAACAAAGATAAAATGCAATATTAAATATTTGCTTTTTATGTGAGCATCATCTGTCCTGTGTTTTGAGTGAACCAGAAATTCTGAAAGAAAATAGTATGGCAACAATAGAATTAAGTCCTCTCTCAAGACAAATGAACAGTAGGAGAGGGTTTCTACTGTGCTTTAACTTTGTCGTTTCCTAGCTTCTGACATTGTGACTGAAAATTGAATGTTTTAGTATGCTGAAGAAGGGAAAAAGTTATTAGACAAAGTAGTTATAAGACAATGCAGTTATAAGACAATGCAGTGACATCTCAAGAATAATTAATCCAAATGAGCAAGAAATCAGGCAAAGGAGGCAAGAGTCCACCTGTGTGGGTAAACAGGGAACTTCGGTCAATACCCAAGCACAAGCAGAGACACACAGAAGGTGGAAACACGGACAAGCCACTTGGAATAAATATTGAGATGCTGTCAGATTATGAAGAAATGAGATGAGGAAAGCCAAGGTCCGTCTGGGATTAAATTTGGCCAAGGATGTCAAGGACAGCAAGAAGAATTTCTTCAAATACATCAATAACAAAAGGAAAACTAAGGAAAATGTGGGCCCATTACTAAATGTAGCAGCAGCCCTGGTGACAGAGGATGCAGAGAAGGCAGAGGTAGTGAATGGCTTCTTTACATAGGTTGCCACTGACAAGGACAGCCCTCAGGAATCTCCGAGGAGACCAAGGAGGAATGGCAGATCCACCAAAATGCTGTGAAGCCATTCAGAAGGATCTCGACGGGCTGGAGAGCTGGGCATTTATTAGTGGGCCCACATCCTAGACATAGCAAGATAGCATGGATACTGCATTTGCCGCAGTACCCATGTGCCTGAAAAATCTTACATAAAAAAGTTAGGATATGTATTAATACAATCAGGAACAGAGAGAAGTTTTTTCCTTATGTGAATCTACACAGACTAATTACAATCTAGAAAATGCAGTACAAAATCGTTTTAAAAAATCACCAAATAGATCTCATCAACTCACTGATTGCAGTTACAATACCTGCTTCCAGAATGCTTTTAAAACTACACAGTTAATTGATGTTAATAAATAATTTCCAGTTCAGGAAAACAATTAATAATGCATGACATTACCCTTTAAAGGTGAGAATTTCTGTGCCTTTACAGAAAATCTAAGTAATTCCAAACTTTTTACAGAAGATCCTACATAATCCATTTTTTAAAACTCTTTCAGAACAATGTAGCCCCAAAAATTTCTTTTTTCCTCCCTGCTTCCCATAGTATAGCAAACTGAGTCTTAGATATTTCCTTCTGGCCTCTCTCTATCTATCTAACAGCTACAGCTATGGTTTCCATGAGGAAAGCATGAGAGTTAAGAATTTATTACATAATTCTCTTTACTTTACTGGAAATTTTCTTGCAAAATAAAAGAATAGGCTCAACAGCCTCCTTCAGTAAGGGCTCTGCCAGCCTCCAATTGTCTTCAACAACAGTCTGAGAGCCCCAACCTTTGTCCTACTGTACAGACGTGAAGGAGTACAGGAGTGAACCTGGCACTGTCAATTCATTCACTTACCCTAAAACTGTGCCTCTCTACCTCCTTATATCTCATTTATTGTATGAAGAAAAGGAGAAAGTGGTAATGAATAAAATTTCCACTTTTCTTCATGCGCCCCAACACTGTAGTGTCCTTTTCTAGTGCCCTCCTCTTAAGCCTCTTTTAAATGCATATCACTGGGTTTAAGTGTCATGGAGAGACATGAATGAGGTCCTTCCAACCAGATTAATCAATAGAGAAGACTCAATGTTTGTATCAGGGTATCACTGAAATGATAGAAGTATTTTTTAATTGCCCTGGGAATAAAAATAATGTTCGGGGAATCAGCTTCTTATACATGTCATAACATGACAATAACATGAGAATAGTTACTGTCCTCAACTTCTGACAAGAAGCTAATGGTAAGGAAAGCTCTACGGCACCCAGCACAGCTTTGATGCCTGGGAAGGACAGCAGTTTGTCATTTAAGAGAACGAATGCCAATGCAGGAGGGAAGTTAAAGAGAGTTAAACAGGCTTTAGTAAAATTGCCTTTACAGGGGCATGATACAGCTTCGCAAATATTTGATTCTGTTTAACTTCTGCACAGCTACAGTAAAGCACAGTGTTGGAAAATGCATGATCTGCCCACCTGGAAAACACTGAGCAAAAGCCCTTAGAAGGAAGGATTGGGACATGGTATTAAAAGACTTAGCCTAACAGTATCCTGGACAGCAAAACCATTATTTATCATTTAGATGATCACTAGCTCTGCTAAAGCTTAAAAATCAGGGGAAGTATTTTGACCAAAAACATTCAGATCTTGTCAGTGTGCCATTTTGATCCAGATTAAAATCTGTTATGGTCAAGGAACTCTGTTTACTAGCTGGAGAGTGGACAGAACTGATGGAAGTATGTTTTGCCACACATTCAAATGATCTGTTATGGAAAAAACAGTCTATTCCTACACTTATTTCTTAGTATTATAGGCAGATCTTGCTTCTTATTTTTCCTTTGTTACCACAAGATTTCTCATCATCACTGGCATGATTCCACTTTACCTTGTGCAACTAAGTTTAAGCACTAAAACGTTGTCGCTAGGATTTTTAAAATACTAATAGGTCTGTTCATCACTAGGAACTTGCACCTTGGATGGATTAACTGATTAAAACTAATGGGCTGAGCACCTCACTAAGGCGAGCACTTCAAAAGATATAAGCAGAAAGTAATTGAGAAATATAAGAGGTTCTTGTACAAAGCAGATATCTTGAGCTTGGAGTGTCGTGCGAGAGAAGTCTGTGAAGTCTCTTGTTTGTGGATATGGAAAAGGATGTGTGAATAGGCACAATACAATGTGGACCTCTGATATTTTCTTAGTCATCTGCCCACACATATATACCCTAAATGATTCACTGTAAAGTGATTCACTATATCCTAATGGATTCCATTTACAGATATATGTAGTATAAGTACTACGCAAAATTTTTCTGGAATCCTCATGATTTTGAAATATCAAATAAGAGTACTTCAAAACAATAGCACCAGAACCCAAACCAGTACTTTTTCAGTATCTTAAAAACTATATCCTGAAAATATTTCTGAAGCATTTTGTTGTTCAGTCTGGTTCTGGTTTACTGCAGTGATTAATATTTCAGCAAGTGATTCATGTTTAATATTTTTTGTATCCCAAATGTCTTCCATATAATCAGAAGGCTTCAAATAGGATGATTTTATATTATACCAAAATAAAATTATCTCAGAAACAAAAAGAAATGCTTTGCATCTGTAGAAGCAAACTTGCTCCTCTGTAATCTACTGATTTAGAGAACTTGATCTGCATAACAACTTTCTGGCTATGTTTTATTCATTTACTGGGTATTCATCAATGCTCTGAGCAAAATAAAAAATCAAAATGCAGGGAGTTGCATAATCCATGCAAGTACACACCAGTCTACCCATTATGACTGGTTAAATAAACTTTTAGGTATGTGTTTGAAATCAGCACACTAAAACTGCTCCCCAGAAGACAGAAAACACGTTTGTATATCAGTTTTCTCTGTTGAACAAGACAGTTTTCTTGTTTCTGATTTTTCATGTGTTTCATTGGGTTTTAACATGAAAATTTTGTAGATTCTGTGTAACTAAAGACCAAAGCTGATAAATAAAACCTTTGTAAACTAGTAGTAACATGAAAGAAGAAACATGATTACTTTTAAAAAGCGCTCAGTTAACAGCAGCAATATGGGCCCTTCTAACTGGTCAAATACCTCTCTTCCTCCACTTGCAATCTTCAAAACACTGATCAGCCGTTGAAGTAGTTGAAAAAATTTTGGACAAGATTTTGTGTAAGAAAAGGTTTCCTGAAAACTTACAGGTCTTCCAATTTGGTAATTCTACTTCTTAGTAAGTACTTGCATGTTCAAAAGACGTGGAGAAGAAACAAATGCTGCCTGTCACACTTAAAAAACTCTTTTTTTTTTTTTTAATATGCTTTGTGGATAACCCCTCTTTTATTGATAGAAACACATATCCAAAAGTGGAATGAAGGAACAAAATGAGGTGACCAGGAAAATTCTTACAGTTACTTACAGAAAAAAAATTAATGAACACTACTGCGCAGTTTAACAGATGACCAATGATGAAGAAAAGGAAAAAAAAACCCACCATGAATATTTTGTATCTATTGTAGATATCATAGGAAATGTAGTTATGCTGGTAGAAGACCTTAGCACAGACAAAATGCAAAAGCCTCTACAGAGAACTAATTTAATGTTGTAGAAAAAATAAACAAGAATTGCAATTTACCGTGTGAACTCTAAGTTAAAATGCCTTTGTAAAGAATTCATTCAGAAAAATAAAAATAATAAGCGGGAAACATAATGTGTCACATTTGGATGATGTACTGACAAGAGGTAACAAAGGTTTTGATGCCAGTATGACATGTACATGTCAGGACTAAAACAGGTAGCATTAGTCTAAAAGAAACAGACTGTGGTCTGATAGTCTAGAATAGTCTTGTCTGTGCATAGCCATCCACCTGGGCTTCACTGCAGGCTGCCTGCCTGGCCAGGTGTCAGCCCTGCCTCAGGCTAGTCACCCACCTTCTGACCTGTGCCCACAGGACCCCCCTTCTCTGCAACTGGACAGGGCTGGGATTTGTGAGTCCTCTGCTCTGGTAGCTGCTGTCACACTCAAATCCATCTCCTCTGCTGGCTCTTGACATATATTCAGTATGAGATTACATACTAAAGGCTACATACAAAAGACTCCCGAGTCTTCCTCAGAAATCACAGAAAACCACAAAGAGCATCAATATATGCCCCTCTTCTGCAGTGCAGGAAACATAATAAAATTTCCGAATCCAGATCTAAAAAGGACCTAGATGCCCAGAATGGCACCTAAGTACCAGACTTAGCTACTGGAAATTAGGTACCAAAATTCCAAACTTCAGCTGCCTAATCTGTTAATTAAAACCCACAGACAGGTGAATGCTGATTAGAGAGAGTCAAGACCCTCAGACAGAATAGCAAGGAAGGCTGTAGATTTAAATGAAGGTCAAATTTCAGCCCTGTGCAGTCCAGGATTACAGGTTTTTTTCCGAAGCAAATGCAGAGGCATTGGTACAGGTGGTGATAATTACATGCTTTAAAGGAACGTGGCTGCTACAGAAAGTGATTGCCTCAGGATGAAGTTTGTACAGCTCTTAGAAAAAGAGCTTCAGGAGAAAGTTCAGGGCCAGAGATGATGCTTTGCAAAAGCCATACAATGGAGAAATTTAAGACTAATGTGGTCTCTGTTACCTCCCTGGCTGACTCTCATGGCGCATTTGCTCAGCAGGTTGTGAGGCTCCAGACCTCCCCGGATTTGCAGCTGCAGATAGTACAGGCAGAGTAGGCACACAGTGCTGGGCCAGTCCACTTGAGAGGCCACACATCAAAAAGTTCAGTGCTGAAATGCATGTTCTACCTGTTTAAGTATTTCTACTCTTATTCCATTTCCTGCTATGCTTCCACTTAAATAAAAAATGATGGGTTTTGTGGGATTGGGGGGTGGGGGGGAGGGTTGTTTTTGATGGATGTTGGTACTGATGTTTGGATCCTTTCACTGCCATGACTGACCTAAATAAAAGTCCTGTTTATGTACAATCTAATTTACTACCTTAAAGAGATTTTTATTAGTTTAAAGTAACAGATACAACATTTAACATCAGCAGGATGGAACATCAGATTGCTAATGGCTATGCCAGACAGCAATGTGAAATCTAACCTATAGGCATACAGGAAGACAAAGCATTGGTGTTCACATGTACATTCTTCCACTATGCTGAATCCTAAAAGAAAGTGACTTCCCCACCATGCTCACTTTTTAATGAGAAGTAGAGAAGTCTCTTCTCACTATGTTTAAAATATCTGTGGAGAAACAATGCTAGATAAAGCGAAATGAGGCTGCAAGCTATAATTTTCCATTAATGGAAAAGAGTTTGAAAAGTTCAAATTTAGTCACCAGGAAACATTTCTAAATATGTTTAAGTAACTGGAAGTGCTGCCAACACTGGATTAGCACTGTACCCCACGCAATTCCTCATGCCATACACCAGAGAGTATATGGAGTGATGGGAATAAATTAAAATTTAATCTTTCATTTTTGTCTGTCATTTTTCAGAACCCTCTAAGAGGCTGTTTATACAGAACTCAAACAGAAGCCTTTTAACTATGCTGAAGGGAAGCCAGATGCTATTTTCTGAAACCCTGAAAAGACAGAAAGTTTGGATCTTCTCAGTGGTCTTAGTCTACAGGTGATTTCATGTTCAAACGAATATTGGTTTAGAGCTTTTTAATTGAAATTAATGAGACAAATAGACACAATTTCTGGAAAACTTAGGGAAATCCTCTTATCAGCATCCACTTGAAAAAACTAGAAAGAAATATCACCTTATTCTCTCACCTCAGACTAAATCCATTTTAATACTAATAAGGCTTATTTTTGTTATGACTTTCTAATGTACATCGTATTAATGCAATAAAAATCTTCAACGGCACCAACACAAGAATAGGTTTCAGAGGTTTTTCATACTTTAGTGTTCCCCTGCCAACCAGATGAGTGCTTCTGCAGACGTGACTTAAAATTCCATCAGCTTATAATGGGTACACTGATGAAATGAAACACCCCTAATTTACTATAAACAGTATGTTTTTGTGGTTTCTCTTACCAAAAAACTAAGATACTGGAAAGTCTTACTCTGGGACAGACATAAATTCAGTAGTGCTAATGGAAGATTTGTTACTATGTCTATCCCCACGCCAGACCTTAGAAATGTGCAAAACAACATTCTACAGTGTTTCTCATCCATACAAAATAAAAGGATGTATATGTCCCTGTTATAAACCAATATGAGTTGGCACCAGTACAGTGGTCCTGAAATAAAAGAATAAAATAATACAGTGCTACCAACTTACATGCCTCATATGAATCTTTTTCCAGCAATTGAAATGTTCAAAATTAAGAGCAGAAAGTATGACAAATATTAAAAAGCTATGCTACAGAGACCCTGGGACTCATTGTATTCTCATTTATACATATATGAAGAACAAGTGCAAAATCAGGGGAATTATACTTTTATAAAAGTGGCACAGGAGAGGAGTTCAGCACATTGTAGAACGTACAGATTTACGGTAATATTCTTAGGTGTACCAATGTACCATAGCAGAGAAGCATACAAAGTTGTCTTTGACTGATCTAGCACCTAAGCTGGAGGAGGCTGGAGCATCCCTGTTAATCCTGTGGATGCTGGGCCATCCCAGGCAGAGCAGGTACACAGGAGGGAAAAGAGGTTGCGGCACACGCATAACAAAAGCCCGTATTGGGGCTTTTCATCTGATTTTAGGAAGATTATGTTTATTTTATTGAGAAAGCATCTCTGTACACACTGATGCAGCCTAGTCATTTATATGAATGGAACTGAGCCAATTCAGAGCTGAGGGCATGACCAAATTCCTTTCCAGCTTCTATTACTGCATGTGTCAGAGGGAATTGTTACTGCGTAAACTGTCAGTTCAGATGCCCTCTTGGTGTTGTCCCTACAAATGTGAGCAGAATACTTTATGATCAACTCTGTGCAACTACAGCAAACCTGCTAACAATCAAGGGCATTCAAAGACAGCAGTGACATTTATGGAAAGTTCTACATTTGATTAAAGAAGACAAAAATTGAGCTCAATAGGCACGGTTAGAAGCACTAGATGCTAAATTATTCTGTACGATTCTGTGGTTCAGAAACACGAATTAGCTGATGCTCGAGGCAGTGAATTGTTGAAGTTTAAATGTGAGAAATTCTGCCTATTCCTATTAACTAGAACTGAAGTATTTGTCAATACCTCTCTCACACATTCCATATACATCCATGCAATGACACCCAGCAGAACACGGCTACTAAGTATTTAACTGCAACTTCTTCTGAAATATTCCATAACACGTGCCAAGATTTTTCATAATTCTAACATTTGCTTTCAGATAACTAAAAATACATGGTGATGAATAGGGCAGTAAACTTCAGATTTGAGACAAACCTTTGTTTTGAACGTACCTTGTGGAGTTATGATCAGGGCAAGATCCATCAAAATGTTGCAAATATCATAGTGACAGAGCAAAGGAGCACAATATGATCACACATCCCTTCTATCAGTATTAGTGTACTAGCAGGACTTCTTGCCACATAATAATTATCTGGGGTAAAGGAAGAAATTGAAGTATGAAGTAATGTTTTTTAAAAATCTACATGTAAATATGAACTTAAATTTTTAATGAATGATGACATCCATATTCCTCCTTAAAATACTGTCAGTACTAAGAATTAAAAATCAGATTTGCCTATTTTAAGCTAAAGAGTACCATGATGGTATTCTGCATTTGAGCCCATACTTTGCCCATTTATTTTGTCTAAAATTATAAGTTTTATAAATAATATTTGGCTTATCTTCTGAGGCTTTAGTTTTTTAAACCACTTCTGTATTGTACTATGAATTTCAACTCACTTAATTTCATCTCACTGAATTCATCTTACTTCTCAGAAGGTCTGTTTTTCCTTGAATTTTTGGTCTAATTTCAAGTAAATCAGTTCAATCCAGTTCAAAATAAAACAGCAGTCATAGAAACTACACAGTTTGTGTATGTTGTATGTTATATGTATGTTATACTGTTGGGTTTGTGCTATAGTTATTGTGATCCTTGACAATATGGATTACCTATTTGTTCTGGAAAAAAACCCTTACTGGTTAATCTGGAAAGTATATTTATAATCATTGAGCCATAATTCTGGAAAAGGTCAGAGATTATTAGTATAGTACATTTTAAAGCAGAGAAACCATTCTTTTCCATTTTACAAGATCAATTTTCCTAAAGCACGTCACAAAAATGTAATCCATTAGCACTTCTCTTGCTTCTTTTTAAGTAGTTAAACTCTTTGTTTTAAGAGTTCATAATATCAAGATATTCATCTTGAATGATTGTCTTCAAGGTGTAGTATTGATAAAAAAAATATAACTTTTAAGCTCTTAAATGCAAATCCACAAAAAATTACAAAGCCCATTTTCTTTTCAGAATTGAGATATGAGTGCAACTAACTATATTTGCAGTTTTCAGTTTAGAAACTTCAGTTCCCAAGGCTTTACATATGAGGTTTTTTTACACTGAAGTCAAGAGCAAAATTCCAGTTGAACTCAGGGAAGTTCTGGAATATCTCATGAGAAAATGTTAAAAACCACTCAAACTCTAGAAATAACCATACAGAAATATCTGCATGCTTTTGTTAAGTACACTGAAATACATTAGTTTGCATGTCTTTCAAATAATACTACAAATTTATTTTAACAAACCATTCTGGAATCTCTTTATTAAAAATATTCTCATAACTGAAGTTAATAAGGTTTTGACACTTTTGAAAACTGCATTTTTCCCCTCTGTAACTTTTAAGCTTTTCTGATATCGATCAAAATAGCACATGGATACAAAAACATGTATTTATATACTCAGATAAACATTTTGTTTCACATTTTTGTTATCCTAAATCAAAAACTGGAGAAACTGTTTTAGGCTGAAGCATTGTAATAAGAAATTCATCTTGATTATTAAAAGACTACCTTCTGCAGAGGGTAGAAAACGATAAATAGTGATTATATTTTCTTCTTTCTCTAGATTTTAATTGGCTTATCATTTGTTTTGCTGTAAGATATCTCACTGCTATTGTTCCTTGCTTAATCATTACTTGAAAGTTTGATCATTAGTTTCATTTCTCCATTTTAAAAATTTATTGAACATGAATAATAACAAGGAGGAGGTTATTGATCACAGAAAAAGAAGAAAAACATTTGTCCCAGACCAGATTATATACAGTTCTGTGTCTACAGCAGGAAGACTTATTTTGGCAGGATTCTGATTATAGTGAAATTAATGGAAAAAAATACAGCTACTTCAGAGGGATCAAAGTATAAAGTGGCATCAAACCTTTACAGTGTTTTTCAGGTTACACAAGAGACATTATTTTAAAATAATTCATACTTAATGAAAGACTCCTGACAATTCATTTAGGTATAAATGTTTTTTTAAGAAATTACAGATCTTACCTGAAGTAACGTTACAGAACAGTAATGTCCCTACTAGCCATTTCCTGGCCAAGAAATCATTATAACTGTGACATATTTACCACCAGCAAATGATTATTCATTTATTCTCCCATATGCATGAAATTACTTGAAGTTTCACGGTCACTCTCTTCTTCATTTGTACCACTCTCCTCTGCCACTCTGCATACATTCTGTAACACTGTTCTTGAAGTTCTGACAATAGAAAACAATACCTTCAAGGTCTTCTCACATTGATTTTAATACTGCATATAGTTCAGAAATGTGCAGATCATTTGTAATACCTTGATTTTCTCAAGTGTGTTTATAATGATCTCAAAATAATTTTGTGTGGCAATCTACCGGTCACACCCTTGTGAATTTATCATTACTTATTAGTGTAACACATGCCACGAATGACACCTTTAACAGCAGACATACAGAAGCTTAATATCTAGCTTCAGGTGTCATTTGATGTATGGGAGTAGCTAATAGTTCATCACCACCAAGAAATATTACAAGCATTTTTTATCTTCTTACCTAAGAATAAGAAACTAAATATGGGGCAGAATGCCCAATAAAATTTACTCCCCACTGCTAGGATGTCATTAAAACTGAGAATTCTTGAAAGGTGCTCAATCTCACAGCAAAACTCAGATCACCAAATAGCTTTTATAATCGGTATTGAGTGTTCATTAATTCATTAATTCATTAATTTGAAAACTGGTCCTTGATTCTATCACCTTTGTTGCCAACATTTGAGCTGTTTGAGATTATATTTGACCTAATTGATTCCTGCTTCTCTGAAATTGTCTGTATACAGCTCAACAGTTTGATCGGAGACATAGTGATTTGTTGTGTAGAAATGCCATGCCATTGGGCTGCATAAGCCCCAGCAAGCACATTATACACAGCTTGGCTGTTTCAAAGGATTGTATCTACATGTAAAAAAAATGTTTATGAGCCATCCTATAGCACATTTCTACTTCTGGTTAGTCACTTCAGTCAAACACTTCTCTCACTGCTTCTGCAGCAAAAAGCAGTGTGTTGAAAGCTTTACTCAACTTTCAATGACACAAAAAGCTATAATAAACATAATTAAATCAGTATTGGGCAGGATAAATGCTGGGGAGTAAGGATAGTAAAGTTTAATGTAAAGAAGATTCCAAGATTCTGAGGTGAAAAAAGAGATGACAACTACATATTAACATGCCTGAAGCATGTTATTTTAAACCTCATCTGCAATTCTTACTCCAGAAAACCATCTCAGTTTCTCACTTGCATACTGTTTATATACTGTTCTTCTAAAGAAGTTGGTACTTGAGATGACAAAGCAGAGATTCAAGACCAGGTATTGCACTGGAGATGTAGTTCAGCCACAGGGACCGACAGTGTCCAGATCCAGCAGACCCACTGAAGAAAATGTGATCAGCTGCAAATTGTGAGTCTGACCTGAACTTCTATTCAAGATACCATTTTACATCCATGTTCATTGCTAAAACCTACTCAACTATTATACATGTTTTTTCTGGGTCTACTTCTACTCCTTACAATCATTTCATTTTTGGTTCTGAATGTGATCTTATTTTGACTAATTTTTGAACAGCACAATTTCACTAGCTTCAGGAAAACTGAACTTGATTTACAAATGGTGGAGTTGTATTAGAGTTAAACCAATGATTTTGACATTATCATTGTCATTGTAAGCTTGATTTTTCAAAAAGCAGATTTCCCCTGCTATTTGCTGTCGCTATGGCAACAACATCCAGTGACTTGCTGTGACAGCATGGGCAGGAGTGGGAATTGTGATGAAGCCATAAAAATACTCCTTTTGCAGCAAATAAAATCATATTACTATTTTCTCTCTATAAATCTATCTTTTCCACACTATCTTTCCACCAGATTTTAAAAAATCCCTGTTGGCTACTTCTATCCTTGTGATACATGAATAGTTTTTGCTTTGGCACTTTTAAAATTGGAGAGTGCTAATGCAGATTTCGCAGGCTAATAAATTCAGGATTTAGCATTTATGTTGGCTCTTTAAGGCAATATTTTATTACTTGTAATTACAGGAAAGCCCTGAGGGGACCTTGGGTGATATATACAGTATAAATATGAATATTGATTCACTCAGTCAATCAGCCAGATATTTTTTATATAGTACCTCTCAGTGTTTATCTTTGGTCACTGTAGATAAAAAAATGCAAAAGGAATTAGAACCATAAATAAAGACTCTGCATACAAAGAATAGTTCTGACAGAAGGTATAGCATGTAATAAATATGCACATGAGGGCAAGTTATTAATAAGATAACTAGTATTCTAGCCTCTGTAGCAGCGCCCTCAATCATGCCATGAACCAGATGCCAACGAGACTCCCCAGAGGCCAGCTATTAATTCCTTGGCTAAGCAGCAATATAAGCAACATTACTCTAAACACGGGCTGTTTCTCCTCTACTCTTTAACTATCCCACAGTGCTGAAATTGTAATGAGAAGAGATCTGGAGCTCAGCCAGCCAGCCATTTGCAATCCAGCCAAATGGATGTTACTGCACAGAGATTTTTTTTTTTTCTTTTTATGCTTTTTATCAAATTAAGGTTAAATACACCTGGTTTCTTAAAAATCCTCCTTTAACTCCTTTAAGTATGTGGACTTCAAAGTGGCCTCCTTATTTGCAGATCTACAAATGGGATAGAACACATGCTGCATGGTGCTAGTCCAGAAAAATATTAAAATGCATTCTTAACTTCATGTGTAATCCAACTATCATTGAATCAAACATTGTCTCATCATATTTTTGACAGTGTTAGCTATGTTTGGAGTGAAATATGTGTATAAATGTTTTGCTAGATAAGTTATAAAGTTTTGCATTTCCAGTATTTCCTTGACAAATAACTGACACTAAAAAAACCCCAAAATTAAACATTGTCAGTGATATGTGTGTAATCTGATCAAGTTCTGAATTTTATAGTAAACAATGTAATGATTGGTAAGAATAGAAGTTTACTGGTTTTTCAGCTCTCAAAACTGCATTCATATTTACCAACGAACTGTGCTGGGTTGGCCCTTGCTGGTATGCAAGTCCACACCTCACTCCTCACTCACTTACCCGTAGAGCAAGATAGGGAAGAGAATTGGAGGAGCATAAATGTGTTAACACAATTAAAAAGCAAAGGAAGGAAGCAGGAAAAAAAACCAAAAATAAACCACAAACTGATTCAAAGACACTTACCACCTCCCACAAACATATTGATAAACAAGCAGTTCCTACCCAAAACCCATCTCTCCTATGCCTTTAATTATGCTCATGGTGTAATATGGTATGGAATATTCCTTTGGCCAGTTGAGGTCAGTTGTCCACATTGTGTTCCTTCCCAATCACTTGTCCACCACAACCTACTGTAGACCTGAGTGCGAGACAGAGAAGGCCTTGGTACTGTACAAGTCCTCCTTGTCAATAGTCAAAACATCAGTGTAATCAACAGTGTTTTGGTAACAAACCAAAACAGAGGACCATGAGGGCTGCTATGAAGAAAGCTAACTCCAATAGAAGTTTCCTGGAATGCCTTGGGTAACTTCCTTCTCCAAGCGATAGAGCAGCTAAAAAGGAGAGGTGCCGTGTTGGATTTTGTTTTCACCAAAACAAAAGGAGGGGCTGTGGGGGGGATATGTGAAGCTCAAAGGCAGCCTTGGCAGCAGTGACCATGAAATGGAGTCCAAGATCTTAGGGTAGTGAGAAGGGTGCACAGAAAGCTCACTACCCTGGAATTCAGGAGAGATAACTTGGCCCCTTCAGGGATCTCTTTGGTAAAGTGCCTTGGGATAAAGCCTTGGAGGGAAGATGGGCCTAAGAAAGCTGGTTATTAGTCAAGCATTTCTTCCTCCAAGCTCAAGAAGATGAAGAGGCAACCTTATTAATGCATACAAATAAGGACATGTGTCAAAAAGATCGACCCAGGCTCTTCTCAGTTTTACTGTGACAAAGCAGTAGAGAAAAGCCTCTCCATTATGTTATGTGGATGATTATCTTCAGATTTATTGCTAATAAAGTATCTAAATATTGTCAATGCAGTATATAACATAAATTTGTCTAAAGAGATAAAATATAAACAGATTGCCCTAGAAATGTACAGGCTTTGGCCTTGCAGAATGCAGTTACAAAGCAACAAAGTACCTATGGAACTACTGCAAGATTTTATCTCTGTAGGTGACCATAACACTTTAACTTATCCATTCAGAAGTGAGTCTTGCCAGTGTTATGGCTGGATGTACCTGGCAGACATCCCTGCCTTGAGGTGGGGGAGAAGGATAGGGGGAGTGAAGGGAATGGTGTGGGTGAGGGTAGATCCATCTGGAAGCCGCCTGCAGCCTCAGGAGATCAGTCAGCTCAGTCTCCAGTGGCATTTGATACCCTTTTGCAAGCCAGTGTGCACCAAAGCCCATCACAGGCATCACAGCTCCCTCATCTCTGAAATGCATTCATCATGTGATCATCTGGAGTCACCTCTGCAATTTGTATTTGATATTCTTATCTTAGGAAAAATCATATTGCCCATCAGAGACAATTGCAGGGGAGAGGAGGTGTGAGTGAGGGGAGAATGCAGGAGAAGGCATTTTGTCACCAGCCCACAATATTAAAAACTTTCAGAGAAATATGAATCAATGCCTGATCACTTAGTTGTTACTCTGTTTGGTAAACCTTTATGGGATTCTTAAATAAAAACTGAATGAATAATGGAGTTAATCTAGGAAAGAGTAATTCACTAAATTATTTCAAAGTGGCATTTACTGGAGTAAAAAGCCCATTACTGCGCTACTTTCCCCAGCATACTGAAAAAAAAATACTCTTCAGAGAGGTCAATAACATTTAACTTGATTGAGAGTTAAAGCAATTTGATTTCTTATTTGATGGTTGCTCTTCACACCTTAAAAACTAAGCCTATCCAACTGTATCATAGCAGGCAACTAACATAAGGGAACTAAACTAACTAACTAAACTAACATTTAAGGGAACAGAAGGTAAATATCTCCATATTTTCCATTCAAGCATACATATATTGAAAAGTACATAACTGCTGTGATGCAAGGATATTCCATGAAACATGTCACAGAGTTTCAGTATTAAAATAAATTTGAATTCTTATCAATTTATGTAACAATTTGTTTAATTTATACTCTTTATTGCACAAAAGTGGTATGATTCTGGAAACATTTCTCTTTATTGCCAGAACTGACCAACAGGTTACTATTCTCAAAATCCCTAGAGCATCCAAATGCAGGCTCAGATAGCCTCAAAACCAGCAGTAATTTCCTATGAACACAATGTGTCTTATTTGTCTTTGCTTTTGAAAAATATCACATATATCACAAATGAACATCATTACTGGCATCATAACTCTGCCAGAATGATTGAATACTGAATAATTTAGAAATATCATGCATAAGTCTCAATTAAGTCTTCATTGGTAAGATCCAGCCTGCCCAAGATCTAGTTGCAAAGACTGTATAAAGCACTTACAACTTTTTAGATAAAGTAACTCTATTTACTCATACATTTTTAGATGAGAATGTCAGCTTTTCTAATTGCCATTTAGAAGGACAAAAGCTGGTTGGTTGGGAAATGTCACCACAGAAATCTTGCTGCACAACTCCTAAATTCTGGTTGCTTTGGAAAAAAACAGACTTTCAGATGCTCTCATCTCTGTTATTTAAATTATATAGAGATTTCAGAAGTAATGAATATTCTTATCCAAGTAAGGCCTGTGAAAGTTTAAGATGTTCAAAGATGCAGCCTAGCATCTTACATGATGAAGCTGAAAGGTACCACTCTACAGGAAGAAAGCAGGCATGCTTCTTGGAAACTGGTTATGTACACCGACTCCAAATAGCACAATAAGTTTAGTCAGACCTGTCCACACTTTCTGTTCTCCCTAAAATGCCTCACTCATAATCTCTGACAACTTGCAGTGATACAGTTTAAGAGTTTACCCTATTCATTGTTTGTCCCAGTCCTTGCACCTTGCCAGAGACAATAAAATGGAGAGAATACGAGTGTCATTCTGGTGGGAAGGGAACACATGTTGTCAGCCTCCTTGTTGCCCATACTGACACTGCACAGTGTGTTCACTGTTTTCACAGCTTCCTCCTCTGAAACTCAAACAGGACCACTATCTTCTCCAGAGGATGAGAAGCAACACATAATTCCTGAACTCCACAACCTGGACAGCAGTGTCTTCCTTCCAAAACATCAGCTAGAGACTTTCCCTGATGAAGGACTAGATGATCAGGAAACACCTACCAGATTCAGACTCACACTTCAGCAGAAGCCGAAGTCCAATATAAACAAAGCAAGGGCTAGTGGTCTGCAGCATGAAGCACGTCCCCAACTCTTGCAGAAAGGTTGGGAGCTCCTGTAGGAAAGGTCCCTGTCTGCAGCCACCCTTAGCCTGGCACATGCCTATACTGCACCAAATGCTGAGCCTCCAGTGAGGACCAAAGATGCATGTTGTCTTCAAAAAGACCCTTAACTCAACTGTGGGGGCAGGAAACCTTGCTCAAGTGTTGACAGTCTTTCTCACCATTACACAAACTCAGGTTGAAGGCCACTTCCAAGGTAGTCTCACATTGACTACACCACTGTGCTCTCCAAGCAGCCACTTTGCCTCTACACAGAGAGGGCTGCTGCCCTGGGAGTGGCCTGCTGCCCACCTTGCTGGGCAAGCAGTGCTGACTCTTCTCCAAGGGGGCTCTGCTTGCTCCTTCTCCCCTCTCCTTCCCCTCTTGTTCCTGTATATCTCCTTCATATCATCTCTGGAACTGAGCTGGCTACGTGGCAAATTGGCTACTTGTCAAGTAAAAAAGATCACTTTCTTACTGAGTGAAAGACAGGATGGGAAGATGTGTCTGGTATCAGAAGAAAGACAACAGTGGAGACAAAAGGACCATCATCTTGGGTTGTTACATCTGTGTTTTGCAAATTGGACCTGGCAAAAAATGCTAGTTTGTTATTATACCTCACAAGGCTGTTATGGGAACAGTAGGTATGAAGTGTTAAAAATTTGCCCCTTTTGCTTTGATCATGCTTATAGCCAAATTCATGTGTTCTGTATGGAAAAAAAATGGTAATTCTTTACAACAAATCTGGAATGGCCACATATTTAGGAACACACATCCTAGGACATTCTTCTTTAAGACATTATTCATGCTTTCTTGTTTCTGATACATAAAAAGAATTTACATTGGAATTTGCCTTGTTCTAAGTTTGAGAGAGATTTATCTATGTATGAATGAAAAAGGATGATGTACTCTTTTCTAGTGAAATCACTGCTCTAAAAAATGTGCTTAACAAATTTGTACACAACATTTGTAAGTCAATATTCAGTCATGGTGGCTTATGACAAGAATTATCTGTTAAAACTCTTCAACAGCTATCAGAAACACTAGATTAAGGAGGCTTGACATGACACTCTTAGTGTAAATACAGAATTAAAGAGCTCTAGAGATTACTAGAATGTATAAATCAGCTTTAGCAGCTAATTGGAACAATCAAGCCCCCAGTGGAAGATGCTGGTTTTGTGAAGGGTTTTGGTATGCCAATTTATGACGAACAAAATACAACTAAATTTCTCTATTCAGGCAGCACAAAGTTATGTCTTGATCTTGGATATTTGCTTCCTAACAACTCCCATCTAGAGATCGGACTATTCCTGAAGCCACAGTCTTCATGCAGATCTAGTGATTTTGCCGGACAGGCACACATATAGCGCCTAATTAGATTGCAATACAACAAAAATGTGTATAAACAAAAACATTGGACAGATAAATGCAGAAAAACACATTACTCTCCATAAACAAAAACATATAGTTGAAGACTTCATATTTTCTATCCAGAAGAACTGCTTTGGCCTCTTCCTTGCCAGCAAACACACTAATAGGTGGTGTCCATCTACTGCTCATACTTTCAGTGTTTGCATAAAGCAGTCACCATGAAACACCACTTGTACAACATCCAAGTGGCACTGATGTAGCAGTACCATCACAGCTGGAAAAGACAACAATGCCAAAATATAAACACAGTTTTATGATATGAAAGGCTTTATGAGGAAAAGTATACCCCCAGAAAATACAGGGATAAGACACTGCGCTCATACTAGGGAGCATAGTTGTAATTATTTGAGTAAAATAGCACATCCACTACTCTGATAATCACACACATTTAAAATGTTTACATTATCTTGAGGACTGAAATCTTTTCCATTATTTTCACATGTAAGTTACATTTGGGGACAAACTGTACTGTTCTGCAAGATGAGAGCAGACAAGCCGGATTCTTTTCTAATGAATCTAAAGAGCAGAAATTTGAACTGCATGCACTAGTTACACCAGCTGCTTACAAGACGTAAGAAAATTTGGTCCCAGTTATTTCATTGTTTTCTTATTCTAAATTAATGGTATTATTGTGAAGGTAAAATTAATGTAGAGGAATTCCTTGTGGAACAGGGGCATGAGATACCCCAGGAGAGCTTGGGCATCCCAGGGCTGTTGCACAAGTACCCCTGACGGGGCCTCAGGCTGAAGACAGGCTTGCAAGGCACCTGCTAGCCGGCAGCCTTGAACAGCCTTGGGAAAAGGCACACACTGGTCAGCTCCCCCGCTGCTTCGAGGCTTTCTCATGGGAAAGGGGCGTGAACTTTGAAAAAGTCTAACTTGGTGAAGGTAAACAATAAAACGGGAGCACGATGCTCAAATCGTATCGGTGTTCGTATCGTGACTCTGGCTGGATTCCCCTGCTCCCGGGACCCCCCCCTGCTACAGCAAACTACCATTTTATTCTTTCTAATTAACAGCACTAGTATAATTTATCTGAGATGCATTTAAGGGCAAAAGAGATTTGCTGCAAAATTACCATTTTGCAACTGGAAGTTATTCAAAACCTAAGATGAAATACAAATTGATTTGCAGATCCACATCACTCCAGACCACTTTTCTGTAGTTTTCACTATGAATTTTTAGCAAACATTAATACTACTTCCCTCCTTATTTCTGTAAGTAAAGAGACAAAGCTTGAAACAGATACAGGTAATTTAAAAACCCCATTGTTTTATCAAGATTCTATTTACTTTATAGAAAAACTATATTTAAGACTACTCAAAATGCAGCTAACAGTTATTTTTTCTTATGTGTGGAGTTTCATTAAATCAAACAAAGTTGAAGCTTGTTATTTCACACAGATTTATTCAGGGGAGGGTCCTGTACAATGCCCAATGGCAATTATAACTGCTGAAGATAAAAAAGGCCTCAGGCCACTCCACCAACCCTTGTCCCCATAGAGAGTGGATGTGCGAACAGGTGAAAACCATAAACAGAAATCTACCAGTCCATATTTCAGTTGAAACAACTTGTACTCCATATTCCTCCTTGAAATATACATCAAAATTCACATTTCAAACCAGTACATGTGACTTTTAGAGATATGACATTAGGGTGAAATCCAAAATCACATGCCAGAAGTACATGCGGTTAAATTGATCTCTGTATGGCAACGTTAAACACAGGCCTGTCGTCAACAGAAAAAATTGTGTACCATTTCATGCCTCCAGTATATCATTATGTAAGAACCAAAGAGAGCCTCAGGGCTTACAGAAGGTCAGCATGTTTGCTTAACTGTTGTTTTGCTTCCATTATAATGTCATTATGATGAACTGAGAAAGAACTCAAACCCTTAAACAGGCTCAGGACTTTCTTAAGCAAACCGTGGGTCTTTTCTATGTCAAACTTAAATAAACCTTTAATTCAGGGAATGGTTTTGTTCATCTAGACTATTCTAGAACTAAAAATTTTCCGAAGTGCTAGATGATAATGGGGCAGAGATAATTCATGCACTTCATATCCTCTCAGGCTATTCAGACTTTCACTTGGACCTTGGCTGCCCAAAGTGGTTAAATAACTACTTTCAGAATCATGGTGTCACAATTAGGTCAGGCACTGGAATATTGGATGAAGAAGAAATGAAATGCAGTAGCTTTATAGGAAAGAAACTCCACAACAAAGGTCAAAAAATGCAAATGAGATGAATATCAATCATAACTTTACAAAGATTTAACTGACCATTGCAGCACAAAATGTTATTACACTGTCACCCAGTAAAATTCCTGTGACTGATAGGAAAAGAAGTTCATTTTTATCTTCTGTCATGAACTATTAAAGCATTAGAAGCTATGTAAGTAATAAAGGGACTGTTCAGCTTTATCAATTTTGACAGCTATCCCCAGGAAACATTTGCTTTCACAATAGCTGGATGTTCTCATTATTTTGTTGTTTATCATTTTTATAATTTTTTTTTTGTCCTAATCAGCTCTCCATCAGCTGTCCAAATAGCTAATAAAGCTGGTCTGTAGAGATCCCTAACTACAATCTTTTTGGCCTCTCCTCTACCATATCAAGTCTGTGGTTGTTTGCTTTTAACTTCCTCAAATTCCAAGAGGCTTGCAATCCCTGTGATTAAAATTCTCTTTGGTCTTCTCCTATAGCAATCTTACTGCCACTTGTCTTGGCTATTACCTTTCGTTTGTTCCCTTACAGTGTAGAAAGACACTGTCAGAATCATCTTGCACACTTACAAACCATAGAGTATCTCCCTTTTTTATCTGTTTATCAGCTTCTCATTTTCTTGCGATAAAATCTCTGGATTCTCTTTTCATCCTCCTTAATTTCCTTTAGTGTTTGTTTTTCCCCAGTAACCTCAACATCTTACCAGTTCTTCAGTGTTACACCTTTGCCTGATTATGACTTCATGCTTTCCAAGACAGGGCTCCAACGCAAGCCCTAATCTCATGAAAAATGCCACATCAGACAAACAGGTGCAGTAGTACATATCAGATCTACAACTTTTAGTGCATGAGAACAGGCCATTAAAACCATTCTGTATATTAGAAGTGTGACAGACAAGAAATCTGTGCTTCAAACACCTAGAACATTCAGCCTGTTCTTCTGTTCCTTAGAAATTGACTGCACATACTCATTTTCTTCATTGTCATTATGAGTTGTGTAGCTGTTTCTTGTATCTTGTAGAAATCACAAAACCTTTGGAACAAGCAACATACACTTTACTCATGTTGACAAAACTATCATTTATAGAGCCCCTACAGAGATGTATTAACCACAATTATTTACTACAGTCTTAGGTGAGACCTTCAAACTCACTTCATGTGCAGTGAGCTGTAATGCAAAATTTAACACCTTGCTGACTTTAATCAGCATTTTGTTCTGGAGATTTTTTTGGATATCAGTAGATATCCAAAGATTAAGCTGTTTTTCTAACCCACCTCTTCTATCTGAACCTTTGTAACTACTGCTAAAAACCAAGAATGTATAAACCAGTAAATTTTCAGAAAAAGTGAATTTGGCCCCTAATGTTTTGCATGATCTTTTATACAGAATGAACACTGGGCAAGTGGAAAAGTTATTTAGTCTTACGCCTTCCTAGTTGATATTCTTGCCATGATTCATTTCTTCTTACCATCTAAAATTAATCACAGAATCCTCAGACTGTAGAATGGTTTGGGTTAGAAGGGATCTAAAAGATATCTAGTTCCAGCCTTGCCACCATGGGCAGGGCACACCTTCAATTAGACCATACTGCTCAAAGCCTCATCCAATCTGGCCTTGAGCACTTCCAGGGACAGGGCATCCGTGGCTGCTCTGAATATCCTGTTCCAGTGCCTCACCACTTTCACAGTAAAGAACTTCTCCCAACACCCAATTCTAAACTTACTCTTTCAATTTAAAACCATTGCCTATTACTAAATCATAGTAAGCAACCCTGAAATATTAATCTTGCATGCACACATTTTTAAAAAACCCCCCACCAATTAAAAAAAAAATATGCATTTACTGTCACCTTTGTTATTCTGTTTCACTTTAAATCCTCTATTGCATATGCTTTATTACCCATTAAACCAGTATGGCTTACTCATAGCTTCCCTCTTGGGAAAATTGATTTAATACTGCAACCATTTAATTTTTTACTATCACCTTCTTTTTAATTTAGATTTCACCTTGAATTGTTAATATCTTCTTCCCTTTACTCATTTTCACTTAAACAAATGTAAATTGGCAATGCAATGTCATTTCTTGACTTCTATATCTGTTCATTAATTTTAATCTATTTCACCTTTTTTTTTTTTTACTTTAAAATGAATTAATATGTTTCAAGGTTCTCTTTATCTAGCAATTATTTCCTTGACTCAGTTTCAACATAAGCACAGATAGCTGATGTTCTGGAGTCTGTTTTCTCATCAGCTATGGAAGAAGCTTCTCCACTTAACAGTCTCATTATTTCAAATCAAAGCAAGAAAGCTTCATTTTAATGCAAAATAATGTTTGATGGTGATTTGTTTCATAGGTTGGCTTTTTGCAGTAGTCTTCTTAGTTAAAAAAAAAAAAAAAGAAAAAACCAGAGAATCCAAATGCGTTAAAGTGTACAACCTGTGGATTAACCCTTTGTAAAAAGGTGGTCTTTAAAAGTAGAGGTATACTCATTAGATCCTCTACACAAAAAGAAAATTAAAGCAAAGGGTGAATCTATCCCTCAGAAAAGGGTGGCAATAATCTCTTAGATTAGTCAGAATTGAGCAGTTCAAAATAAGAAGCAAAAGCCAATAGCTCATCCCCTGCTTGTGTTTATTACCCATGCAGCATGTTCAGTCTACTCAGAGAAGACTGAGTGAATTTATATTCAAATTCATCAGCCAGAATTGAAATATGAAACTACTAAGATACTACAATTATTTTCTAAAGAACTTACAGGAATTTTAACTTTTCTTATAAATTGAATGTAGAGAGATGGCAAAAAATAGATATAGCAGCAGGGGAGTTTAATTTTCTAGTACCCATGAGATCATAAGCTATTTTTAAGGTAATGTCTTACTGGGATTACTGGCAGTGGTAATTAACTAAAATTGACAAGGTACTCATTGTGACATATTATGACAGGGAAGAATTTGTATCACAGCTCTACTTTAGCACTTCAACATATTAGAATAAATTAGCCTCATGGTCTCAAAAGGATGTTCAAGGGTATTCCTCTCTTTTAATGTTTTGTAACTCCATCAGCTTCTCTAATGTATTACTATGAGTATTTCTATACGATCTGTACCACTAGAGGAGACTCGCTATAAAATATTATTTACATCTGCTAACCACACTGACTTGATGACTTTTATCTCAATGCACAGCGAGAGGAGCTTTTGCTAAAGCATGTAAGTCTTGCAGCATAATATCCTGGCTACCTTCAAATAACAGAAATCTTTGACACTTCAGAAGTACTTATTCTAAGTTTGGAGCTTTTGATTTATTATTTGTTTGGGAATTAATGAAGTTTCGATCTTTTTGCTTTTTATTATTGCTGCATTTTGATACATCTCTGAGAAAGGGAGAGAGAAAGAGTTTAGGATTGGTTTAAAGCTGACTCAATACTGTGCTTGCTTGAAGCTACTAATGACGCATCATAAGAAACACTAGGTGCCAGCCTAAACTTTACACTAATGCCTCTTAGATGAAAGGACTTTTTGGCATGAAAAACAGGGCAGCCAGGCAGCCTAAGAGTAATTACAAGATCATACTTCATTTCACTGTTTTTTAACCGGTTTCTAAAGAAGAAAGTGGTTTTCTGACTTTGATCATTATGTACTAGTGCAGGGGGAAGTGAAAAGTGGTTTTTCCTTCACCAGTAGTCGCAGTCCCTACTAACATAAACATGGTGGAAGCCTTCAAAAACAGATCCTATAAGCTATTGTTGTTCAAGAAATAGTTCAGTATCCTCAGCTTATTTGGAAGCTCTCCCACACAGGCTATAATCAAGTATTAAAGGAAATAAATGAGACAAAAAAAAATCTGATTTAAAACTTAAAACCCAGGGAGCACGGATACTTTTTTGCTCTGTGCCAGATTTTTTTATAATTCAACAGCTTTTTATGAAAAGTACCACTTAAAAACCTTGACAGATATAAAAAATTATAATTTTTAATTAGAAAGATGTTGCAGTATGTAACATTCAAGAGTTTATTTTAGGTACATTAAATAATCTAGCCCAATTAAAAGAGAATTGCTTCTCTGTTAATGGCACTTTCTGTTTTCATTAAATGAATAGAGGGCAACCTCCTTTTGACACTCATTTGTCTTAATAATAAATCACAAACTCTAAGTTCTCTGAATAAAAAGACTGCATTTGGCTAGCATCAGCAATACCTTTTCATCAAGACTCTACAGGGCTGCTAGTTCAATTCCTTCCAAAATGCTAGTAAAGCAGCTCTTCAACCGGAGGAACACTAGTAGAAATTCTAGGCAATAATGCTAAACCAATTTCCACAGCTCTAGCTCACAAAAGCTGGGTTTGAAACACAGACCTTGTTTTATAATCACATTCTTTGCCATATCATAAAAAATGCTCAAGTACGAAAAGTCTTCAGTTGTGTTTCAGATCCTGCGTAAGAATTTTACAGTTTTAGTGAATATTTTGGGATGACCTAATTGAAGCCTTCCAGTATCTGAAGGGAGCCTACAAAAAAGATGGAGAGATACTTTTTACAAGTGTATATAGTGACAGGACATGGTGGAATGGCTTTAAACTGAGAGTAGGTTTAGATCAGACTTTAGGAAAAGATTTTTTACTGTGAGGATGGTGAGGCACTGGAACAGGCTGTCCAGACAAGTTGTTGATGCCACAACCCTGGGAGTGTTCAAGGCTAGGTTGGATGGGACTTTGAGCAGCTTGGTTGTCCTGGGTTGCAGTGTATTCTACTACCATCCTGATGAGCTGTTGAAACCAGGAGGGGCAGTGTTTCCTTGCCTCCTCCCTCTGGACTATCTTCTGTTAATGAGCCCATCAATGCCTGGCCGCATGACTCATCATCCCATTGGGAGATGCTCCACCCAGAAGGAGGAACCAAGCATTTCATCCTGGATATAATCTGAGATTCTGAGCACCACAGCCACCCTTGCCACTGGATTCCCAGAGGACAGGAGCTACACAGCCACCACTGGACCTTCTGAGGAAGAGCAGACCTCTCTACAGGACCACCACTTTGACAGAACCACATCCACCACTTCAAGAGTGTCATACATGAGATCCTTAATTGTGCTTGGTCTTTGCATATTAAGTGCCTTAATTAATAAATTCTGAGTTAAATATGTCTAAATTGAATGTTAAAATTAACCCATCAGCCCAGGTACAAAAATCAAGTTCTATTATTAGTGTTTTCAATTGTTCAAAGTAGTTTATTTGCACCGTTCCCAGTTAAAAATTCCCCAGTTAAAAATCCCTAACTTATGCTCCCTTTTCAAACTTTAAACCACCTGTACACCATAAGAGTTATCTTTCCTATGTTCATTGTCTACTTTTACAAGTGTTTTAAGATGCATCAGATGTATTTTAATATTTTTTTAAGGGTTTTTACTTTGCACTCTAGTCCAAGGACTAACTCCAAAACCCCAGTTTCTAACAGCCAGCAGCTATTTTTAGCCCCATAGCCCTTACCCTGCAGGCAAGCTCCATGGCAACCTGAATTTAATGGAGGCATGTTACCACCCTTATTTCAACTGATACCACCCCTCTGACAACGACGAGGTATTGGTAGATGGAGATGATCTGTCAAAGGGAAAGCACCAATCACTTTAAACCAAAGGGGTGGGCTGTAGGCGGGCTGCGGGCGGGCTGTGGGCGGACTGGGGCAGAGCAAAGGCACAATAAAACAATGAGGCAGCTCTCCAAAAGGGGGCAGTTTTCTGTAGGCTAGCTGTGGTGGTTTTCAGTGCTGGGCATTAAAAGCCTTACTCCTATTAAGGAGCTTTTAATAATTTTTTTTTCCCTGACTTTTGGACCAGCTAAAAGTCAGCCCAGCACTGCAAGTCCTTTTCTCTACCTGAGGTCCAGTGCTGTCTCAGCCAGAAGATCTCAGATCTCTGCGCTCCTGGGGCATACCATCTATCGAGCCATAGGATCCCAAATTTTTATACTTTTCTAATTTCTGTAATTTTTCAATTTTTCTGTTTTCAATAAATTATTCTAATTTTTTATTTAACTAAGAGTTGTCTCTTTTCTCACAAGGAGGACTGCAGCCACCATCTTACTGGACTGCTACCACCACCCTGGCTAACAGGGTGTCAGGTTGTGTCCTGACTCTGTCAGTTTAAACCAGTGTTTTCTGCCTTCATGTTTTTTAAATTTCCCTATTAAATTGTTACTCTGACTTGATGCCTCCCACTGATTTGTTTTCAAACTACTACATTGATCTAGTTGAAGGTGTCTCTGCCCATAGCAGCAGGGGGGTTGGAACTAGATTGTCTTTAAGGTCTCTTCCAACCCAAGCCCATTCTATGATTCCATGTGGAAAGCTGTCATACAACAGCCTGAGCAGAACTGATGATGGGGTCTGTGAAAATACTCAGTCTTCATTAAGCAGTAATAAAAAATACTTAGTCTTCATTAAGCAGTAATAAAATTCGGAATTTCCAGATGCAAAGTCTTGTAACATTACACTTACAGCACTGAGAAAGGAATTTCCTGGACACATAACAGGAGGCTCAATTGCACATGCTGCTTGCTTAGAATCTGTGGTGTAGTAACTCACAGACTTTGATCACACTGTTACTTTGGTTCACAAGAGCTACTGAAACCAGAATTTTTGAAGCAAGTTCTTTTTAAAAGTCTTTACTATTTCTTCACCAGTGTTTTTCTCCTGATGTTCATTCAGTAACACAGGATAAACACGTCAGCCCACACATTACCTTCAGGAGATTCAGACTTAACAGGAAAAGTCTGAAGTAATGAACTATACCAAACCAACCCTTTTCTTTCTTCAGCTGTGTACTAATAAAACACCAGAAACAGGAGATATGGTCTTGAAAAGGTCATCTCGTTAACTCAAAGGACTGGAATTCAAGAATTTTGAGTTCTTTTCCTAGCTCTGTCTTAGACCGTTAATAAACTTGGGATGTTTTTTGCATCTGAAAACAATGATGATAATAACTACCTAGCAGCCTCAAAAAGTATTTGTGGTGCTTTATTCTTCAGTGCTGTGAAGAGCAATGAAGTGTTTGTCATCAGACAATGAAATACACAACATTATTCTTTCACATGGAGCAGACTGTAAGAACTATGACATCTGTCAGTATGACCACTTTTCCTTCCTGGTTCATGTCAAGCATTTAAGTCTGGGCTTCTATTTTTAACAATTTTTTGAAGTATCACCTAAGTTCTCTGCTTCTGTGAGCAGAAATTGAGAAGGCCCTACCTGCTATCCACAGCATTTTCTCTGTTTTACAGAAGTAACACAGGATTATTGACTACTAAAATCCTTTATCCTTGTCTGCTATTGTTTTTAAACTATGCAGATGACTTTTAACATACAACTGGTATATCTCTACACAAGGGAGTATTGTCTTGCTTGCAAGACAGAATTGTGACAACAAAGTACGTGAAGGTGTATAAATCGATCCACATTTGAGAATCAAACTAGGGAGATATCCTCTATGGAACTGACTGAATAACAGCTCAGAACTGGTTTATTGCCTGAAAACATAAGTTTCTAGTTATAAACATTTTTAGACTAAGTAATTGTTAAGGAAGTAATGTCTACAAATGCTTCAAGAACAAAATTTGGAACAACTGGATCCTGTATGTAAGGACTGTGAGCAGGGGGGAAAGGAAAGTCTGTGATTCATTGGTTTTTGTATGTTTATGGTTGACATGGGAAACTCTTTTCCATTCAGTGTAACTCCTCACAATGCTCTTAATATAAACATATCTATGACAGAAATCGTATCTAGTCTTTACAAATAAGTTCCTTATGAATTTCAACTAGAAAGAACATAACTGATGCTTGATCACCAGTTTCTACTGAAATATTTGTCTTCCTGAAGGCTCTTGGATTCAATTTTTTTTTAAAAATTTACTAGAGCTAGCACAGTTCTACATGTTTAGTGAATAAACAGTTGCTTAACTAATATTAATACTAAAGCTCATTGTGAATTTTCCACAGGAAACCTGTTTTTCGTACGTAAAGTCAAAATTAAACATTTAATTGTTGGTCTATCTGACTCATATATCTTATAATGCACCAAAAAGGAAAGGTCCTTTTGACATAAAAAAATATTAACTAGCATTTCCCAGGTCCTATAATGCATTATGGAAATTCTATGTCAGGCATCCATTTCAGCCAAGGCTCTCCAAATACCATTTCCCACGATGCAAAATGAACTTCTCTCTTTGACCTGGCTGGTGCTACATGATTGAAAAATTTGAATTCACCATAGAAGGAACTGGAAGGCAAAAAAGACCATTGAGGCAAAGGCAGTGTATAGTGGGTAAGAAACAGTCTTTTCTTCCCTTGTCAACTACTGGAACACTGAAATGTCATCATACACTAACTGACCAAAAAAAACCCCAAAACCACCAAACCAAAAATAACCCAACAACCAAACCCAAAAAACCCCCCAACCAACCAACCAACCAACCAAACCCAACAAAAACAACAACAACAACAAAAAAAACCTACCCGAAAACTGAGAGCTGACTCTCAAAGCAGTATCTAGCTGAACTTCTGTGGGGACAAAACAGATTTCAGCCTCCACCAATCTCCCTTTACCATACTTTGTGCATAGTGTTTTGACTCCTAGCAGATTTCACCCTCAGCATTGCACCATGCTGCAAATGCACCAACTTTGCTGTCACCTAAATGCATTCTTAGTGGCAGAGAAGTTTGTGTCAGAGCTCCTTTTTGCTGCATCCCATGAGTCATTGCCAATGTGCTCTAGACAAATTTCAGTTTCTCAGAATTCTAAGAAAAACGTTCCATCTTTTAGAAAAATATCCTATACAATTTTATTCTTACAGCCCATTTATATTTAAATGAATTTTCTGAAAATATTTGTCTACTTTAAAAAATAAAGAAAGAAAGTCTAGAGACATGTCAGTTCCACTAAACCTCCTTAATGTGTTCTTAAAATGTCTCCACTGGACACCTGTTGAAGTGGGATTTGGGTAGTACTGCTAGTTCTTGTCCAGTGAAACCTGGACCAGCTCAAGCAGAGTGCCATGTCCTGAAAACTTGTGGTGATACCTCCCCTGCCCCACTCAGGCCAAACTATGATCTGAGAAATGCTCATTAGGCTTCAGCCTTGACGAAAAGCACCTGGGCTCAGCCTTTCTTGAGCTTATTGGAAACACTGTTCCCAGGAACTAGTGCTGTCTCCTGGTTTTTAACAAACGGTGGAAATTTATTTTTCATGCCTGAAAAACAGCCCAAGGGGAATAATACTTTTTGAAGAAAGTTACCTACTAGGATTGCAGCCAGGATGAAAAAGTTATTATGACCAAAGCTCACTCTGTTTTAACCCTATAAACCATGGTCCAAAGTGAGAGCCTTGGAGCTCTGCTGGACTACAGAAGCTTCTTGCCTGTGAGTGGGGCCTCTCAGAGCCAGCGAACTCTCAGGTCTGCTGTACTCAGAGGATCACCAAACAGCAATGCTGGTGATATGCCCTGTCCTCCAGACTCACCCCTTCACCCACTGAGAAGATGCAAACGCATCTGACGCGAGTACTTCCCTGAACTGAATGGGAATTTTTTCAGAAGTGTATCTCTTAAACATCCTTGAGGTCTGCATGCATGCTAGAGTTAACATGCCATATCAAATGTGCTGTGAATGTTACTCTCCTGGATTCTTAGTATTTTAGATTTGTAAGTAAGTTAGGCCTGTGAGTTACTGTGGTGCTATAGTAAATTCTGTATGAATCCTTTGTTCAATTAACTTAAGCTATACATTAAGTGCTGTTAAGTTTAAGTGCTGTTAAACCTTTATGCCAAAAATTTCCTAGGCTCCATTTAGCAAGAGGGTCTACTCCACACCTTGTGAGTCAACAGCAAGTCCTTCTTTATTCCTTTTTTCTTTTGATCCTTATCCTTTCCTACCCTTTCTTTTCCTCCTCCCTCCCCCCCTCCCTCAGCCCGCAAGCCTTCTCACAGGTAATATTTGGATTGATTTTGGTCATAGATTGAAGGGGTTTAGATTTTTCTTTGCTTTTTCTCTGTGTGCTTTAACCATCTAGTAAGTAGTAGGGTGAACCTTAGCAACGAACTTTGTAATGCTTTTGCTTTTACACTAACCCTGCTTTTGCCAATACCTTTGCCAGTGATTCTTTAAGCAACCCTAAAACACACATTCACGACACAAGTCTTTGGAATATCTTGGCTCTTCGAGGTGAGCGCTCTCAAAAGGATTGCTGCCCGCTGAGTCCTGGTAAATTATTTTCCTGTGAAGGATGACTTAGTCCAGATCAACAGACTGGTAGATCTGTTTGCAGACCACAATGTCTAAAACATCCTCTGGAACCTGGGAATCATGTATCAGCCTTTTTTTGCTTCTTTTCTTCTGTCATAAAGTTGGCTAGAGTTTTTCCTGCAAGAAAAAATGTAGAATAAGAGACAGCACACGTTTTGCATGTCTGGTGGTGTAAAAAGAAAATATTGCAGAACACTGCTGCCTGACCAGAGTTTCAAGGGACCAGAAACTTCTTTTTTCTTTATTTTCCCTTTCGGCAGCTCTGTTTCACAGAGGCCCAGACAGGGCACGAAAATAAAGGAGTACAGAAAGTTCAAATGAGAAACAGATGTTGGGAACAAGTGTTGAAACAATACTCAATGCCCCAACAGCCATTTGCTTCAGTACCCTGAATACCCCAGGAACATAAAAAGAATATATTACAACAACACATATATCGGTACGGTGATGGAAACTAATGAACTAACTAATTTATGATTTACATAACTGAAATCTAATCTAAAAATACAGAGCTTGGTAATATGATTTTTTAAGTTATTAGACAAAAAATTATTCTGAAATTAAACATTACTGAAATGAGAGTTAATTTCCAGCATAGGGTTAGTACCTGTAGAGTAAGTGTAATGCCATAATATAAATTCAGTTATGACCATGAAGACTTAACTGAAAGTTCTATTATATTTCAAAAGTTGCAATGTAGACTGACATAAGTAAGGATATTCATATACCACTCCTGCATACAGATGTACACAAAAATGTCTCCAGTGAGGACCTCAGAGCACGTATGGGAAGACAGATTTTCTCTCTTCCTGCTCCATATGATATATCAGTTTGAGAAGAGAACATGCCTTATGGAATTGTTGCTCCTTCATCTTCTTCCCTTGCAAGAGGTGTATATAATAATATGTTGTACTGAGATGGTTGTGGGTGGTTGTTATGCTATCTAAGGTGTTTTCAAGGATATTTTGCCCAGTTGTACTTTCCTAAAGAGATTGCCACCTCAGTCTCATAACTGCTTGGGTGTTCCTTGTAAAGAAGTGAAAAGGAACAACTGAAGAAACGTATTTCTTACCTTGGTTGAGCAGTATCCGACTATATATCTGACTGCTTCATATACGCATTCATGTATTTCTTGTATTGGCTGAGCTGTATTAAAGTCTGTATCTCACTACTTCAAATATTGTAATCTGGAGTTTTTCCACCTTTCATGCAGTACTGAAGAGGTCTTTGAGCAACACTACCCTCTAACTTCAGCTGCTGAAATTTGAAGTTGCAATTCTGCTTTCAGCTACTGCCACAAACCACACTGGCAACAACCATTAGTAATGACAGGTCCCCTACAGAGAGCTCCTGAAGTAACCACCCTGGTATCAAGCAGGAATGAATCAGTAGTCATATTATTGTTAGTACAATTCTGCTCCTCACGTTTCCTGCTCTGTTGAGAATTAGAGATTATAGACATGAGCTGGTCTTCACATCTAAAACTGAGTAACAGAGGCTGTAGATGTAAGGATTGATTTTACATATTTCAGAAAACCATGAATTTCTAACTGCAATTTATTTTTTCTTACAAGAAGGTGAATAACAAAGTAACCTTTCAGCAAACCTTGGTGCACTCCTTAAATAAAAGGAAAGAATAGTATTTAAGGATGTATGTGCAAAACTGTTTTCTACTGACATACAAAGCTCCAAGGTATTCTGCAACAAAGGTGTTTTACAACTAAGTCCTTGTTGTTCATAAAAACTTTGAAATACATCCTTAAAGTCAAGATCATATCTAAGCATTACCTTGTAAGCATACATGCATTTTATACCTGTGCTATTATATTATCTACATAATACGTAAATAATATATATTCTAAATAAACCAGAGCCTAAATTATGGGAGAACTTGTAATACAAGATGTTAAGCTTGTAATACACTATAGAGAGTATTTCCTTCTAACCAAAGTAAAATCTCCTGGCCAGTTTCACATAACTTCCAATAATACCAAGAATCTTGTGACTGAATTTAAATTTCAAAAAATTATTCATAGATTTTTAACTTACTTATCTGTTTTCTGGGTCTCAGATATTAACAGAGTTAAGAGAGAAAACTCCAGGGCAGCAAAATCAGCTAATGATAAACATGTGCTAAGAGTTTCCTAATCATGAAAAAGATCTCTCTATGTGAACACTGCTGCATCTTGCCCCTGCTGTCAAGACTGAAAACAATTTCCATTAAATGGTGTGAACTTCCAGAAAAAATAGTGTGAACTTTTAAGAAATCTGTCCCTTTTAGCAGTAAAAAGTCCTTTAACAACTCCAATAGTAGCCTTACTTTTCGTTCTTATAAATAAAAGAACTTTGGTATCAACAGAACAAAAGATAGGACACACATGCTTATGAACACCTAAAAATTTCTTCAGTCACTGAACACATTCTTCCCAATGGTGCTTCCAGATTATGACAGTAGAAGATAGGCTGTTTACTTATTAGTGGGTAAAATTTTTAAAAATAACTGAAATTACATGATCAGATCTGACTCTTGAGTGATGTCTGAAGGCATTGCTTGGTGACATTAAAAGCTGAACTTCTTTCATATCCACCTTAATTAGTAATTGCCTGACATAAAGGTACAAACATGACCTTTACATTTTCACTCTTTCTTAGAGAAAGAAAACACTTCCTGTTCCAATATATGTGGTGCATCCCACCGCCTGTTTTATGTGGCTAACTATATTCACAGGCTATTATGTGGAAGTACACACATCAGACAAATTACTTAAAACCTGCTCACCATAATTCAGCAAGCACTTGCATGGACTTGTATTCAGAAAATGGGTAGAATTTGGTCAGTATTACACTAAAATTTCTATAAACTATTTTCTCTCTCCTGAGTTAAGCAGACTGAAAATCAATTTGATTAACATATACCTAAAAATATGCTACAAAATGCACCTGAACATCCACGTAAATGAATGTTAGTGGTTACTAGGGTTTTGGACCTCCTAGTTATAACAGCCAACAAACTGTACGATTTCCTCACTTATGTGCATCATCCTGAAGTTCACATAGGCTTTCTACAAGCCAGATAAACTAAAATTTTGCAAGACTTATGCTTTTTTTCATCTTTCAGACTATCAGAAGTACTGACTTCTTCTGCCAGTACAGTCATTCCTCAATTCACTGTAGGTGTTCAAAATGCACATAACACTTCTTCCCAGTGAACTGACAAGCATAACAATGAAAGAGGTTTAGTTATAGAGGGTCTAAATGATCTGCTGTGGGGATGAACAAATTTTATTAAAGTATTTGTTTAAAAGTCCAGCAGTAGCCAACTCAGAGCTATTGAAAAACCCAAACCCCATTGGGTTAAACTTACTCATTTCAGAGAAGGAAAACAGAGGAACAGAAGCTGGAATTCAGAAATGAAGGGAGAAGAGATTGTATGATTTACTCAAAATCCAATGGTTGGGTCTATTTCTACTTTATCCTTTACCATAGACACCAGAACAGCTATTTCTATATGTAACACAGAGAATACCAAAACCTGAACTTTTGACCTTGCTATACTTGCAGCAAATCTGTTTAACTTCAGTATGTAAAGCAATTCATAGAAGACATTAGAAGTTCATGCACAAGATCTATGAGAACCAACCAAGAGAATCTTTAATTCCTAACGCATTGCCAAATTTAAAATTAAGTTGCTATACGAGAGTTGATGAAAATATTCAAATGACTGTCATATTAACGTGATTAACACTAATTAAGCACCTGATGAGATACCTTCTTGTGTATCAAGAACATATAGTCTTTCTCTAATATTCAGGATGCAGAAAGAAAGCTGCTGAAAATATCGAAATTTTTAGAAAATCAGAAAATGATAATTTTTCCCTTAGAAATTACAATATTACAAGCATAAAGTACCATACACAACCCAAATCAGGGTTCTCAGGTGGAGCACCCATCTTATGAGTCAATAACAGAACAAGCCAAAGCATCACACATGGAAGAAATTTTGTAACACATCTGTTACAAAACCAATATAGCTAAACAAAGTCTGTAGAGCAACTTCTTTAAATAAAGAAGTCATAATTTATTGATTACTTTTCCACAAACTCTCAGACAATAATACAAAGAAAGGTGTAGCAAGATTTTTCTAGTCTAGATGTTCTTCCAAGTGTTGTTCTACACAATAGGAAAGCTGGTTTAAGCAGTAAGTGAAAAAATTGGTGTAATTAACCATTATCTTAAATTACAACCATCTAATATTGAACTCTTTTCCTTCAGGTTTCTAGTTTGACACCAGGGCACAAAAATAAATTATACACAGAGTGCTTTTCAGGCTATGTGTGCAAGGTGAATGTCCTCATTCCTCTTGTTGTACTTGCACAGTTCAGGGATGTCCATGTATTACGTTAATGACTATATAAACATTCAAAAAGCAGTGTGGAAATTGGTTTCTGGTCTTTTTCACCAATTTTTCACTTTAATGGCATCATAAAAAAAACTCATCATCTCTGAAAGAAGTATCTCCTCATGGCAGTAGAAAAATCCCCATTGGTCAGATCATTACAACGAGACTAACCCTGTGCCCATCCCAAACCACTCAGCCCGACTCTAGAGTAGTCTTTATTTTCCAGCTTTAATGAGATACTTGAATTTAACTTGTATAAAAAAGATATGACTAAGCAGATGAATTATTTACATGAGCTGAAGCCAAACTTTTTATTTGTGAAGCCTAAGCACAAAAGTGCTTTTGCACTGCAGATTTCCAATATGATTACAGCCTAGATTTTCTGGTTCCCAGTTGAGCTATGCTCAGCAAGGAGTTTGTATCAGTTTGGAACACCCAGCAGCCCTGCAATTGGCTTTCTTGACCTTCAAATAAATTAAAGCATCCTAATAGCCTGCTGCTACCAACTGCAGAGAACAATTCAGTGGGTAAGAACTATCCTGACCTTGCTTCTTTCCCAAGGAGCGCCCATGCCAGGGTGAAGAGTACAATCAGAAGCCATTAGCATTAATTAACCCCCAGAAGTTATGCAGAGAAGTCATATGGAGGCTGAGCTATCAACTTTCTATCTGCCTTCCAAAACTTACACTGCACAAATGTCATGCAGAGTCAGGTCTTTCACCTATCAACAAAATGAATGAGAAATCAGAAGGACTGACATAACCTTTCCCTTGGAAACCAGTGGCTAAAATGTTGCTACTGCACTAGATAGGCCATAAAGTTAAAGCATAAAACAAATTTATTTCCTTGCTTGATAGAAATTCGAGCAAGAATTTTGAACAAACCAAGCCTGAGCAGTCTTAAAAGACCTTCTTAACATGTATTTTATGACAGTTTTCCTCTGTGAAATTTTCCCAGACGTGGGTATTCATCATTGGACATCAAGAAATTAAATGATGAGAATCATTTCACAGAAGTTCTAACTCATATATTCACTTGGAAATTGCACTTTACACATGCTTCATTCTGATTGGAACATCATGAATATATTTGTTATTTTCTAGACATGATGCTATGATTTGAAGAACTACAACCAGATATTGATCAAGATACTACTAAGGGTTGTAGAGATTTTGTACATTCAGTGGCAGAGAACTTGTTCTCTATGTACAGGCATTTCTTCCTAAAATAACTGCTAGTCATTCAGAGTGGTAATCACCCCACTGCCTCCCACTTCTGGATATTTACTTCTGGTGACTATTTTCAGAAGAACTCATATGCAAATTTACTTACTATATCAAGCCAGTCATCCCCATAGAAAACTAATAAAACCCAGAAATATTGTGACTGAAAGACTGCCTGACACTATTGTCAATGCTACTGAGAGTTTTCTGTTGCAACAGATGCAACAGAAAAGCCAGGTAATTCACTTAGCTCCTCTCCTACTCTATTTGCTTCAAAAGAAACAAAATCTGTGAAGAGCCATGTCTGCAGTAACTACGCTGTGGAGAGGCTGCTGCAGTAGTCTTATGGAGGCCTTGTGAATTAATTCCTCTAAATTTTTCTCAGTAGTGCAAAAGAATTTTCTATTTATTCTCTCATGCAGTATCAAAGCAAAGACACAGATCCACAACACACATATGCACACACACACAAATACCAAAGCAGTGAAAAAAACCTCCCCCTAATATTTTATTAGCAAGCTTAACAAATTTGCCAATGCTTCAAAAATCAAGAAAAAAAGCAAAGAAGAAATTAGAATATTCTTCCTACAGTTATGATAAATTAAAATAAAGAGGTTAATAAAATTGCTGGAGTGCTCATTAGAAAATTTAATGAAATGCAAGAAAAATGAAAAAAATCCAAGCCAACAGATGTGATTACTTTCATATTCTGTTTCACAGTTTATGGCATCATAGAAAGGCTTTTATTTCAGAAATGGAAGTTAGACCAAGTCAGAAACAAGACCGTATGTATGTAATTTAGGCAATTTGAAAAAGAGACAGGAAGAAAAAAATCGGGAAGTGTCAGCCATGCCACTTTACAAAATAGAGCTGCCATTGATTATCTTTTATTAGCACATGGGCATGGCTGTGAAGATTTTGAAGGATTATGCTGTATGAACTTATCCGATCATTCTGTTTCCATTCACAAACAGCTACAAAACCTAAGGGACCTGGCTAACCAAATTACAACAGCTGACCCGTCTTGGCTAGACAGTTTGTTTGATGGTTGGAGCTTTGCACCTTGGCTAAGGGAACTCTGTAAAATAGGCTTGATTATTCTAGTAGTAATAATTATAGTTTTAGTAGCAGTACCTTGTATACTTCAGTGTGTGCAAAAAATGACGAGTAGGACTGTGTCTAATATCTTAGTTGTTCATCAGAACGGGAGAGATGTTGGGGAAGATGAAACAGGAAAGCCTTATAAATATGATTGCCTGACAAAAGATTTTGGGAATATGAAAACTATAAGCGACATCGAAATGAAAGCCACTTTTGAAATACCAAATCTTAGTTACTGAACAACTAGAAAACAATGGTATGGCCGACTGAAGGTAATCCCCTTTTGATGGAACAATACCCTCTGCTTGCAGGCAGGTCCAAGGGTCAGAGCAGACCCTACTAGCTCAGCAGAAGGGGTCCAAAGAGTAGTTTTTAGAAGTTAAGATGTAACACTCTATGGTAATATAAGAACTCTTATAGGCTGTAGGTAAATGCTATAGGATTTGTATCTTGTATTAGATTGGTTAGTGACAATTAGAATATTCAGTACAGAGATGATTTATTGTATTGTAACCAGGACTTCAGAATCCACTCTACTTACTCCCTGACCCGCTTACTCTCTTACTTACCTCCTCTTCGCTTACTCCACTCTTACCTACTTGCTCTTACTTTTACACTCTTGCTCTCTTGGGCCTGCTCCGAGCTGAGTCTGGCAGCTCTAAGCAGTGCCCCTGTACCCACGCCCTTTGCAATAAACCGCATGTTCCAAGATCTGACTTCAGAGATCTCTCGTCTCCGTCCGTCCTGACCGTCCAACCCACCCCAAGCTCCTACAGGGAAGTCCCTGACAATCACCAGGTAGAATCTCTATTCAGAATAGTCTTCAGTGGACTGAAAAGCCAGGCCTAATCTGGAGTGTGTGAAGAAAACCATGGCAGGTGCTTAATATTTTTATGCAATAACAACATCCTTGAGTCTTACATGTTCTAGTATATTCCTCACTTGCTACAGAAAAGGAAGGCCACCTTCATAAAAAATCACATCAGAAAAAAGGAAAAGACACCCAGAAGAAGGAGTGCATTCTCTTTTGTTCAAATCATTCAAGTCTGTTGGCTAACATATTTTCATCACTCTAGCAGTGTTCCTCTGACCAAAATAAGATATACCATTGATGTGTTCCCTCAAGATATGACAAAGTTGCTCAAAAAAACACCAAAGAATTGAGATATAAATACTGATCAGTTAGGAACTGCATACTCTTCTTCCTATCACTTACCTGTTTCAATGTAGGACAATAAACACTAAAAACTTACTTATACACTGGGTTTTGATATTATTATCAGTTTGCACCCCACCGCCTCTTGTCCTATCAAGTAGGCACCGCTACACCCACCACACAGTTATATTCATTGGTAAGGTCCCCCTGAGCTTTCTCAAGGCTGAGCAGTCCCAGCTCTCTTGCCTGCTCCTTGATGATGCGGTCCTTGACTTGACTTGATCCAGGATGTTCATGTTTTTCTTGCACTGGGAAGCCTAGAAATGGACTAACAGCTGCAGATGTGTCTCACATGTGATAGAGAGGAGGGAACACTACCCTCAACCTACTGGCAGGCATTGCCTTTCCTAATGTAATCCAGGAGACCTCTGGCCTTCTTTGCTATGAGGGTGCATTGCTGGCTCATGGTCAACTAGTGCCCACCAGGACACCAAGGTGCTTTCCTGCAAAGTTGCTTTCCACCATGTCAGCCCCAAGTTTTTAGAATTCAGGAAATTATCTTGTGTTTAGTGGTTTCACAGCAAACATTCAACAACAGCTTTGACATTGGAAAGACACCAGATTTTCTCCATCATTCTGTGGCTTGAAAGCTCAGTATGTTTAATCTCTGCCAAAGGATCACGTTACATAAACTCTGGGTATATCACATAATGTACTCTTTTGCAAGGACATGGAGTGCTTTTAAATGAAACACTTGTTACTGGTTGTAGTGGTTCAACAACCTTGTAAATTAAAAAGACTTATTAAATTTTCATCTGTATTTTTCAACTCCACTTTTAAAAACCTTGAAACATGATTCTGCTAATGCTGCTGGAGCTACAGATTCATTAGTCAGAATTTTCACCACAGACTCTTACTCTCAAAGTTACATCATAAAATTGTGTTTAGGTATTAACATTAGATTTCTAAGACTAATTGTAAACTAGTTCTAAGCCAGGAGCACACACACACACACACACACACACACACAAAAAAAAAAGAACCAAAAAACATTGTCCAACTTTAAAGTATAAAGTCTCCCAGGTTTTTTGTTCCTATAAATTGTGTAAAATAAAAATCAGCCTGTTTCATAAACCACATATTGAAGAGAAATTATCCAAAATTGTTTTAACCTTTTGCTCACTTTGATGAAAGAAATGATGCAGTTATGCTTGAAAACTTGACACTACAAAGAAATGTCCATTAATTGGACTCACATGCTTGCAAGTAGAACTTTCTGCTCTCAAGCTGCTACAATCCATCTCTTATATTATATGTATCCTGAAATTGACCAGTAATGTACTTTCCTATTCAAAGATGTAACAGATGGTCTGGTGAAGACATGTAAGGGCAGCTTATGAAATATATATGAGATATCAAATTCAATATGCACCTAATATTGCAACATTTACTCATGTTTTTAGATACCCAAACTTCTTAGAACTTCCATTTGTTCTGTGATTATGCTCATAACCTAAGTGACAGCAGCTGTTTCTTTAAAGTCAAAAGACCAGTGACAGAAAATTTGAGTGTTCCAAGAACTGTTGTGTACAACTAATTACTTTAAGAAAACTTATAGTGCATTCCAAACTTTTGTTTACATTTGCTGATTTTCATTGGGAAAAAAAGTGATTTTTTTTTTTCTAGAAAAAATTTAGTTTACTTTGAGACTATGATATGAAGAAACAATGCCTTTAAAAAAACTCAAGTTAAAATGCCACAATCCTTTGCACATTCTGGTAAAAGTAACTGTTAACTAGTAGACTGAAAAATTCGGAGAACTTACATTGTTAAAATTTGTTCTTGTATGTCTTTTATCTTTCTCATATATCAACATTATTAGTATCAACACTGAAACATGATTTTCATTAATCACCACATAACAGTATTGTCCAAGTATGCAATTTCCAAAGTAGTACTCTTTGTACTTTAATCATTTGATTTACCAAACTAAAGCTTTGTTTTAGAAGTCAGGAAGCTTCACAGATCACTTTCTGATCTGTGGAGTTTGATGAGTTCCTTTGACTGGACTCCTGAGGGAGGAATCCTACCTGAATTCTGCTCAGCTTTAGACTTAACTCCTAGATCAGTTCCAAAGGGGAAAGGAAACAGAGAGAAATCTTGATCAGTCAGGCGCCCACTGGAATACACTACAAGACTCCAATTCCTCAGCTGCTTTTGTACATGAACCTGATGAAAGATGACACTGACTCAAAGGCTTTTAATTACTGAAGGGAGCACTCAAGGATAACTTTGTTGCATCTGGAGTAAATCGCATCTGTTTATGATTTCAGACTTAGGCAGACAGTAACTTCCAGTTTCTCTCTCCGTATTTCTGAGTTTTTGTTCACAACTACAATTTGACATCAATGCCAAGATTCATCCTGCCTAACTAATTTTTAATTGAGGCATTTAGGTTAAGAATCTGATCACCCTAGACTTCTGTTACCCTCAGCAACAAGATCATAGATAAACTTAAGTGCTCTCTGGAATTATCCCTGTGTTGCCCTCTGAAGGGAATGGAAGTAACAAATAATCCTGATTTGACTCCTGCTTGATTAAACATCCTGTTTAAAAGCCTAACATAGGGTGTGACAAACTTTGCCTTCAGACTTTTCTACACATAAAATTTATGCTTACCAAATTGAAATTCTGAGACAAAATAATTTCTGAATTGTCAGAGTACAATTAAACGATGATGTTTTGTTTTATATTTTCACATAAGTAACTAAAACTATTCTACAGATGAGAAATTCTCTTCCATATTAGCCAAGAAGTTTCTCCTCTACTTGTCTGTTCACACCTCTCTATTCATAGTAAAGATTCCATGCTATTCCTGATCCCACTCACTTAAAATTTCATACTACAATTCATCCCTTTCTTTCCCACTCCTTTCTGCAGCTTTTTCTTTGCAATACAGACAGCAATCAGCTCCATTAATCCCATCAGTCACTCCAGTACTATCCCATAGACTCCTGTCCCATCTATTTCTAAGCTCCATCACCCACTTCCAAATTCCTCTTCAGGGACTGGGTATGCAGACTCATCCTGTGTAGCTCTAACTGTAGACACCACAGGTGTGCATTCCCTGTGCATTTTTTACTGAGAATTCCAACAACCTCTCTCTGTGAATGAGTCAGACCCACTTCATTCTCATCTTTCCCGGCACATCTGTTGTTTGAGAGCCATGCCAAAGAACCACCGTCCATTTTTTGCTCATGGGATCTCTTCAGAGTGCTTCTGCAGTTTATTTTCAAGTGTTCCTCCTGCAAGGGATCAGAGAGAGCTTGCTCTTTTTTCTCCCCCTGAATCTTACCTTTGAGTAGTCTTTTCTGCTATCATAAATTCAGCGGTCATCTGTGGACTGAAACATAGAAGTGTTTTTTTCTACTCCAAACTCACCAACCAGGTCTTAACAATTTTTGGATATGGAATGTTTTGGGTTACCCACAACATTTTATTGGAAATTATATATAGTTTTAAAATTTATAATAATACTTAAGGAATCTAGCAGACTTTAGGACCACATTTTTTACTTAACATTTTACCTGTGTGTAATAAGGGAAAATTTCGGCCTCACACAACAAGCAATTGAAATAGTCAGCTGAACTACTGGAACTGCTTCGTAAAAAAGGAAAATGTAGGATATAGGAATTATTCAGTGATGTGTTTATGATGGGTTGCAGAAGAAAACAATGTGCTTTACACATTTAATATCTCAGGCTGGAGTTCACCACAAAATCTTCTTTCCAAGCTCTGTTTTCATATACATTAAAATAATAATTAAATTTAGAATTTTTAAAAAAATTTAAATTCCCAATGTGTTGCTGAATGTTGAATGAATTTTAAGTACGAAGGAATCTCAATGTTAATTCTGCTTTCTTAATAACAGGGATATGATCACTTATGATGTAAATATAGTGAGTTTCACCAAAGCATCTGTTCTAATGAGTACATAAGGACAGTAACACAGGTATGTGTGTATGAAGACTCAAAAGTGAAGAAAGCAATACGGAAAATAATTGCAATAATAAGAGCAAACTTTTCTATTCTGTCTTAATAGTCGAAAGTCTTCATAGAACATGTTTATAGACCATGAAAGAATTTTTTACTATATATTTTTTCAATACTTTTCCTATGTAAATAAGAATTCATATCCTGTGGCAGAGGCGGACACCACCTTCCCTTTGTCTCCCTACACATAGTTGGCAGTGGGGGCTGCTGTCTTGGGAGGGGGCGGTACCCCCCCACCATTTTGGGTGTCTCCATGTTCCTGTGGGGTTCCTGAGATTTAGTGATTTTGTGTTAAGTGATTGTTTTTTGGGGGTTTTTTTTTGCCTGTTGCTGTTTTGCATGTTAGTAAACTGTTATTTTTTCAGTTATATCTACTAGGTTTTGTTCCTTATTAGTGGAAAGGGATTGGTTGAAACTAAGGGGAGGTAACTCATTTTAGAGCATCCACAGCTTTAAATTGTCAAGACAAAAAGAAAGGGAGCAAGCCCAGAAGAGATGTCTTGGTATCAGTATAAAGAAACTCCTCTGGCAAAAGTCAAAGCACAAGCTGCAGGAAACTACAAGTTGCAGAAAACCTTCTGGTTTTGTGGTCCTCAGTGTCTAGCTAACATTACTGGCACTTCTTTCTGTAAAGCTTCTTAAAGTTTAAATTTGATTCACAAAACATGAAAGATTAATTGAAATTTCTACAATTTACTTCTTGTCATTTCCAATACAAAACAAACTTCGTACATATTTCATTACATCTGTACTGAGCATATGAACGCAAGAGTCAGTCTGCAATAATCACATATTTCAGTAAGTACTCCAAAAATATAACTTTTATGCATGGCCTCTGGGATCAAGGCCAGTTGTAGCTACAAGATGGTCTACACAGCTGCTACCACATCACATGAACCTGGAGCGTGCCAAGATAAAGGGAGAGAAATAGGACCCAGCCATAACCCCCTCTTTCTTTAAATAGTTTTCCATTTCAACTCCCCTGTATTGTTCTGCAACATCTTATGTCCTACAAATAGAATCATAGAATTGTAGAATATCCTGAGCTGGAAGGGACCCATCACTGAAGTCCAACTCTTGCCTTGCACAGGACACCCCAAGAATCACACCACATGCCTTAGAGCATTGTCCAAACCCTTCTTGAGCTCTGTCAGGCTTCCCTGGGGAGCCTGTTCAGTGCCCAACCATCCTCTGGGTGAAGAACCTTGTCCTGATAGCTGACCTAAACCTCCTCTGACACAACTTCAGGCCATTCCCTTGGGTCCTGTCACTGTCACCACACAAAAGAGATCAGTGTCTGCCCCTGCACTTCTCCTCATGAGGAAGTTGTAACTGCAGTGAGGCCTCCCTTATCCTCTTCTTCAGGCTGAACAGACCCAGTGACCTCATATGGCTTTCCACCTCTAGGCCCTTCACCATCTTCAAGGCCCATAAATACGTGCTGCCCTGCAACATGAATACACACACAGCTGTTCTCAAAGGAGAGAAAATGGTTCAGAAAAATGCATTCCAACACTGAGAATAAGTGCCAAAATATTGGAGTTAAATACTGACATGACAGGAAGAAACATCAGAACAAAACACCGAAGTATGAATGTGTTACATGGGGCAATGCCTCAGAGCATCCTGACTGTGACAAGCTGACAAGAAAATCTTGACTCAGAACGAATTTAAGTCAAAATATAGTATGACAAAGGGCCAACAAAGAAGTTGTGAGGCACAAAGATTCTTAACTCTGGAAGGTCAGTGAGGTTTAAAAAGGGAGAAAGAAATAAACTCACTTATTTTCAGCAATGACTAAGTGAGAAGAAAACAAAATTGTTGGATGAAAAAGGGCCAGAAGTATGTCATCAGGGCCTACAAGAAACTTTCAAAGCAAGTTAATTCAGTATTCAGACGAAATGGAAAGGCAAATTGAAGTTATTACCCAATAGGCTACACAGACAGGGAACAACTCTAATTGATGTGAGACCAGGCCGGCACTGGTTGGATTCACAGAACCGCAGCTGGCTCCCTGGTCCTGCTTTTGTCTTTCTCTTTGCTAAGATGCACAATGGAATTTAAGACTGGCATATCTAGGGATTAGTTTTGCATGAAATATCAAGACAAAAGGAAGAAGCACTTTATTTTCCTTGGAAGATCTTTCCTTCTGGAGTTTCTGCAATCCAGTTTTACACTCAGTGCAAACAGATCCGATCTAGATGTGAGATTATGTCCAGTAATTCTTAAAAGTACATTGACGGCATTATGCGTATCACATCCAAGACTAATCTATATTCAGATATAGTCAAATTCAGCTCCTTCTCATGTAGAACACTATAGCTGCCTGACCTTGGTGGTACTACAAAGAAAAGATCACTCCAAAGAAAAGATCACTCCATGACGGTTGGCTGAATTTCAGTAAACTGGATATAACTGTCCAAGTCAGAATTTTTATGAAGCAGCAGCTGTGGTAAACACCCCACATCTGCAGTGAGAGTCAAAGCACTCTCAGCAAATGCTATAAATGAAAATCAGCTCCTGTTGGAACAAAATTCCTTTACTACAAGATGAAGGGATGAGCTCAAAGTATTTTCAGTTGGCTTTTTACTGATCCAAATGAAACCTAGACTGCTACTGAACATCCAGCACCGCTTTCAGAAACATCCTAAATGGAACTCAAAAGTAATACGTTGAAGGACTAGTCTGGCTTAACCTCACTTCCATGTAAGACTTGATAAAAAGTTCAGTCAAAGGTGATTTTGCTGCAGTTCACTCACAGGAGATGCCTGAGCACCAGTTAGAAATTAAACATTAAAATATAACAAGATCCAAATGCTAGATCCTGCAGATAAAATGCATTGCAGAGACAGCTGACAACAGTTGTATTTGTTTAAATATTTAGACTTCAAAGCAGAATCCTAGGCACAAGAGTGCCATCCAGGGGCCAGCTAATTGCTGGTAAATGTCCAAAGAATTTCCTGAAACTTTTTTTCCGTATAAACAAAACTGGGTTTGTTTAAAACAATTTCCCCAAATATTTTCAAATATGACCTCAGTTCTTTTTAATACTGCAACAGATAAACAGCAATATGAAATAAAAACTGATTCATTCTCTAGACATACTAAGATTTGCTTACATTTAAGCATGGATTTTCCAGAAGTTTTGTTTCAATAGAAGAATATTTGTAGCAATGTATATCAAGAAGTTCTTCTAGCCCAATAAACTGGCAATCACGAGGAAAGTTCTGATGAAACTTTGCCAAAGACATCGCGAAAGCCAGAACACGTGCTCAGCCACATTTCACTACAGACATTTAAAATTAATGATGTATATAAAATGTCACACAACCAAAGCTTCAGGAGGTACAGTTTCTACACAACTCCAAATCTTCCTTCTGCTCAAATGAAAAACCCAACCTGGAAACTGTAAACCACTTTGGAAATGGAGGCTGTTTTGTCAGGGTGGGGACAGAGCAAAGCCCAGAGATACAGCAGTGGTCACAATTTACTCCTGTAATGAGTTCCACTCAGCAGCAAAAAGGGGGGGCAAGAGAGGGGAAGCAAGAACCCCAAAATATTTCTAAGATTACAAACCAGTCGTGGGGGCAGAGGCCACTTCAGTTTAAGGATTTACAAGCGTACATCTCCCGAGGCTTTGGATTCAGCCAGCCAGCCAGCGATGCCATCCGCGCAGCAGCGCAGAGCAAACGCCGCGCTGCGAGGGTTCAGCTTTCACCTCATGCGAGGCGAGCTCTTTAGGAATGGTCCCAAACGCCTCGGGTAGGCCGCGCTCGGGATCCGCCTCCTGCCCACGCCGCTCATCACCCGCGAACACCAGAAAAAACAACCCAACCAAAGCCCTTCGACCCCGTTTCGAACGGGAGCTGCGGGCGGGGCGGGGGCGGGGCGGGGGCGGGGCCGGGGCCGGGGCGAGAGCGGCCCCGCGGCGCCTGCGCGCGGTTTCGGTTCCTGCGGCGGCGTGGGGAGCGCTCGGAGCGGCCCGGGCACGGCGCGGCCTGCGGGGCTTTGCGGAGGCGCCGGCGCCATGGCTCCCGTGCTGAACCTCAACAACGAGGTGAGACACCCGCGGCCTCGGGGCGCCGGCGGGAGCGGGCCGCGGGGACGGGCCGGGGGGACTCGCGCCGGGGAAGGCCCCGCGGCGGCCGGGGGAAGGGCCGGCGCGGCGGTCAGCGGCGGCGGATCGCCCTGCGAGCGAGCCGGCTCGGGGCCGACCCTCCCCGCAGCCGACGTGGCCGCCTGGAGCGGTAGGGAGGGCCTCATGTGGCCCCAGGTGGCTGCCGCCCTCCCTCGGCGTGGGGAAGCGCATCCCATCGTGCTGGCGCTCAACTGTGATGAAAACAAACGTCCGTCTTGTGAAGTTCAGCTACTTCTAGGGGAATGCCATGCGATTTCGACGCGTGTGCCTCCGTGCGACGTCCTGCCCATGAGTGTCATTTCATCACGCCTGTCTTGCTGTGTTTGTGTTCACACTGAAGTTTTGCAGCTGATTCTGGCGGACCCACCAAAGCCCCAGCTGCCTGCCTTCTGATGGCAAAGATATGGTGTTGCCTTATTTTCTTGGAGAGGGAGGGACTGAAAATGAAAAATTACTGGGTTACAGCTAACTTCTTCCTGTTCTGCAAGAAGTTTGGTGTTTCATATTTATTTCAGAATATGTTTTTCCTCTTTACATTTTGGTTCGGTTGAATTCGGTTATGAGTGTTTCACTTGTGATGGGTTTTGGTTACACATTTACAAATCATTGTGCACAATAAGCCTGACACAACTAACGCAATCTCTTTTTAGGTGTTGCACCAACAGTTTAGAATAGCTGGCAGTTCTGCTGAGCATATGTGGTATGAGCACCTGCACTTGGCACTGTACTCTTCCAGAATTCCTTCATAATTAACAGCTTGGTTACAATTTGTTATCAGCAGAACAAAAATTACTTTGTTTTAGGCACGTAGTAACTTGGAGAGGGGTTGATTTCCAAGTTGATTTCCTGGTCAAGAATTTAGTGAAATGTAGCCTCTTCATCAGGGAAAAAGTTTGATAGTACATAAAATAGAGATATTTACTCAGTAGTTATTGGTTCTTGCTGTCAACAAAGGTAAGGTCAGAAATGAGTGATTTGACACTGAAATACACCTATAAATCACCAAAGAAAGAAGAGGGTATTTCGTTCATTGTTGTAGCGTGGACTTTTTTCTGATTGATGCAAGTTTGTTTCATAGTCTTTCACCACAAAGATGCTAATATAACAAGGGATGAAAACAGAAGCATTAGTTGACTGAGGTGTTCTTCAGAAAAAGAGTACAATGAGTTTCTATACAAAACATTGGAAAATTTCAGTAAGGACAGTGGGAATGTCATTTCATCTTATGCTTCAAACATAACCTTCTCCTGAGAGGGAACTGAAAGTAAGTTCTGGAGGAGGTAGCTTTTACCAGAGTTTCTACAGAAAGTAGACACTCTGTAATAATAGGTCCATCTGAGATGTAAGGTAGGACAGAGAAAAATCCTGGATGCCATCTCTTCCGGAGGGACAGAAGATCAGTCTGACTTAGAGTAGAGATCTAGCATGAATAGATTAAAAAGTGTTTTCCGTTTCTATGCAGGTGGCCTTTTGTATGTGTCAGAGCTGTTTTAATTACCGTGGTGATTAGTCATAAAAAGAGAGATAAGTTATTTACCAATACCTGGATATTTCCTATCTCTGTAGCAATACCTTCTGTGTATTTGTTCCAGAGATGCCCTTTTAAGAAGGTATCTTAAAAGTCGTATCTTCCTCTAGTAGACAAGATGGAGGAATTTTATTTAGGACCATGTTTAAAGGAATAATTTTTGAAAATGCAATCTGTTAAATAAACTTTCCTTGTGTATTGTTGCAACTTGCAAAGGGAAAGCAAATTACAGAGCAGCTCTATACTGTGCACCTTCAGCTTTTTGCAATCAGACAGTACTAGGGATCATGCAGATTTTTTTCCCCATTAGGATTTATACTGTAGGTATGATGATATTTGTTGCAGAGACAACCTTTTGACACTTACATAGCTTATAAACTTGTTTATCTTTGCTGGATTTACAGGAGTCCAGTATCTGAAGGAGGTCTACAAGAAGGCTGGAGAGAGACTTTTCTTGAAGGCATGTTGAGATAGTACGAGAGGGAATGGCTTTAAATTGAAATAGAGTAGATTTAGATTAGATATTAGGGAGAGGTTCTATGCTGTGAGGGTGGTGAGGCACTAGTGTATGTTGGCCTGTGGATATGTGGCTGCCCTGTCTCTAGAGGCGTTTAAGGGCGAAGTTGGATGCACTCTGAGCAGCTTGGTCTAGTGGGAGGTGTCCCTGCCCATTGCAGCAGGGTTGGAACCATGTGATCTTTAAGGCCCCTTTCAACCTAAATTGTTCTATGAAATTCTGCTGTGTTATGCTTACGTTACATATTTCAGGTTTTAATTCTAGCGAAGAAAGACTTCTGCTGTTAATGAACATAAAATACCATGTCCTGCTGAATGGTGGAATCTTAAGAAATTCTAGGATGATAAGATTTCAAAAATTTTTTTACCAATTCATATTTCATTTATAGGAAGAGCAAATAGTCTTAAGACCAGTGTTTCTCAGTGGTATAAACTGGCACTTTTCTTAATGTTAATTGGCCTTTTTTTTAATTGCTTACTGGTTTATGTTTCATATTAGTAGCTAACAAAACAAATACTTACAAGTGTCAAAAAAACTTACTTGTACTGTAGTATCTACTACATGAAGTGTATATGTGCTTTGAAACTAGATGACATTTAATTGCATGATGATTGAGTGGTGACGATGATGATTACTATTATTAAAAAAATTATTTAAAAAAAAAACCAGTGGACTGTGATGTCTGTCTGCTTTTTCAGAGCTTTTGAACTCACTGGCTAATTTTGGAGAAATTGGAAAGGAGTAGAGTCCTCAAAAGTTGTTGGGCTTTGTTTATTTTTTAATTATAATTTGCTTAAAGAATAGTACCTCCATGGAGCAATATTGTCCCAACTCTTCTGATCTAATAAGGAACAAAGAATAAAAATATTGTACTGTTGAGGTGACTGTATGAATGAGACATTTGATGTAAGTGTACAGTGTTAAGGATCCAGCATGAAAAGAGGAAATTGCAACTGTTGTGGTGAGGTGAAATAAGACAGAAAATAATATGAGACCAGTCATAATAATTCATTCACAAATAATTAATTTAGACATTTCATTAATCTTTCTTCTCATGGAAAGTTGTTTATAGCAATGTAAATGCTTCAAAGTGTCACATTATTTCCATGTTAACAAGTAGGACTTGTGCCAAAAGCATATAAAAATTTTCTTCCTCTTTCTTTAACTGAATATATACCTAGATAATAACAGAAAAAAAGCAAGGTCTTGGCAGTACCCACAGTCAGCAAGGTCGAATAATTTTAGAAAGCCATCTTGCTGCTAGTGAGTAGCATGGTACAGTTTCAGTGTGACTGAAAAACTGAGGTTGAAAAGGGTTAAGAAATTACAATTCTCTCGTAATTCAGGCATCTTATTACTGTATGGGATTGCTGCATTTTGACTACTGCCCAAGGGAGAATTGGGTGGGTGCAGAGGAAATAAAAACCATAAAAAGTTGGAACTAAGTGAAACAGTGAAGACTAGAGTTTTTGGGAAAGAAGAAAATGCAGTATTATCATTTTCTATTCGCTGCATTCTTTGATGCAAAGGAAAGCATAAGTCGTAGAATGAAAATTTCAGTTTTGCAATTCCATATTCACTGCATATGATCTTACTTTTGAAGGAGTTGTCTGTATTAAGCCTAATTGTATTCTCCTATTGTGCTTACTCTTACAAGCATACAGGCTGAAGGAATCATTTTAAAAACTTGTTGCTTTCTTGAATACGTTTCCTATTTTGAAAAGCTTTCTAAGAAATTTCAGGTGTCTTGCCACAGAATAGCTTCCAAAGTTAAACTTTTCTGGAAACATTTGCTAGATGGCAGCACATAATCATCAACTGCCATAGAGAAGGGCAGGTTTAAAGGTAGATAGCTCATATTTAGTGTGAAAAATTGTCCTTGTTGATCAGCAGTATACAATAGTATGAAACAGAAGCTACAGATATCTAGGGGTTTTTTTCAGAACCTCTGTTTCTTAAATTATGTTGTTCTGGTTTTACCATCATAATCTGCCATCAATACTGTATTATTGCAACAAATACATTTTTCTTCCTACCCTTCTTTTTATTTTTTTTCCTTTGAATGATACTCTGTTTGCCAGTACCTCAAGGAGCTACACTGCAGAAAGCTCATTAAGCTAATGCAAATGAAGTCTGTATAAATTGTTTTAAAAATAAGTGTTCTAATGTATACCTACATGAATGCCGTAATGGCTGAAGTTGAGTATTAGTAAGGTATTGTATTATGTAAAGCAAATTCATAGAGTTGAAAGTCATTTCTGTCTGTGGGACATGAATCAAATTTCTCAAACTTGATTGGATATGGAAACTTTGGTATCAGGTGAATTTTTCTCTTAAATTTGTAGTAATTAATTTCATACAGACAAAATAATTTTTCTCGGTATTTACAAAGCTATGAGTTTTACATAATAAAAGCTGGTGTCTGCACAATGCTTGTCATCCAAGATAGAATTGTTCTTTTTTCTTTCCTAAAAGGTAGAGTTAAGATAAAACCATATCCTGAGAATGATGTGTGTGCACACATATTTTTCAGTCCGCCAAGCAAAGTCCAGAATTAAAATTGTCATGTAGGGAGCTTAGTAATGAAGCTCAAGGTGATTAATTCCATTCATAGTGTTTTGGTACAACAGTTTGTATTGTGATACTCTATGTGGCAACACTTAGCTCTTCTACTCTTTAGATTCAGGACTGATATCCTGTCCTCTGATTTAGCTGGGCAGCAGTTTAGATGAATAGCACATTTAGAAAGCAGTCTGGACACGTGAATTAAGAATTTAGATTGGTGTATGGCAAAGTTGAGTATGAGTAGCGTGGCTGATAATGAAAAAAATCAGAGAAAAAGCCATGGGGAGTGACCTTATGAAGAAAGACTGACGTACAGTCTCTGGAAGTCTGAAACTGGAGTCTTGAGTTATAGCTGAATTAATTACTCAATTATATATAATTCAGTAATTTTACAGAACTGTATCTGTAATCTTGTCTCTTTATCACAGGTCAAACAGAAGTAAACGTATATTCGGAGATGCTTATATAAAGACTGAGTTGTCTTGGTGTAGCATGGGTAGATGTTGTGTTTGTCCTTAGGTGGTCACACACAGCTAAGATACTGAAATTGCATTTATACATGCCTTCATTCACAAATTGCAGAAAGTTCAAGTACGTCCTTTTGTAATTAAATAATTTTTGGTGACCAAAGCTTCTGTATAGCAGTAAAGAGAACGTGGTCTGAACGGAGTATCAGGAAAGATTAGAGAGGGGGAAATTTGAGTGGGTCATTCATTCTTCCTGAAGCTGAATTGACTTCTGTAACTGAGAACTGCCTCATGATTTTTGTAAGGTGCACTAAATGTAAAAGATCTGAGTACTTACCATGCTAGTCTTTACTGTATTATATATTTCTGGATTTTATACAGTAGGTCCAGCATGCTTGTATAAATATTTTTGAACTGATACCAAAAAAAATTAACTTAAATTTTTTTTAGTCTTTGAATGGTCACCATTTTTGCAAGAAGCATTCTGTACAAAATGAGTTTAAGACTTCACTGTGGTATTTATTTGCAGTTACTTAGGATCTTCCTTATTTTCGGCCTTCTTTAGCATTATGTATGACTAGCTTATCACTTAGATGTGATACACCTCTCTGTGTTTTTGTTGACTTAGGATGAAATTAAACATTTTGTTTATTAATGGTCTGGTTTTTTCCCCACATTTTATTCTATAGAAACCAAGACAGTTTGTAACATTGAAGCGCCTTTTTGTGGAGAATTGCTTTGCAGTTCAGACAGATGTGACATGCCCCTGAAGGAGTGCGATTCTCCAGCTGTGGTTTCTTGAGCATCCGGACTTGCATCTTCTGAATCTGGGGCTTCTCACTCTCCTTGCTCTTCACCCATTCCAGCCACGTGGTCTTGCCTCCCTCTTCGGTGATCGTAAGAAGTTTTTTGCTAGGGTAGCTACAGATTGAAGGTAGCAGGGTCTTACAAGTGAGTGGGAGCAGCAGTGAATGGGATGGGACCAGAGGAGAAGTGGAGAGATGGACTGTGCCACCACCATGAGTGAGCTGTTGCTTGGCTGATAGACGTGGTGTTTTTCATCTTAAGTATTTATCTCTAAGTAGTGGCTTTCTGTGAAATAAACGTAAGATTTGGGGAGGGTGTTGAACTAGCAAAACCTAAAATAGGGTGATATATAATGTGTAGTTATGCTGTCCGGCTGGTGTTCGTTACAGAAATTAATTAGTGATCAAGGCTGTTAAGGCAGGAGAATTAGAAAGTTCAAAGGGGAAGCCAAAGGAGCCCCTTACATTTGTCTAATCTTGATAGCTTTACATAGTAAGTTCATAGGAGACTAGTTACAAATCAGCTTGAAAGAAGAATGTTAACATTTCAGTGATGTCTAGGTATATAGGTGCCTAAGATGCTCTGTGGTCAAAATTGAAGCTGTGGCTGGATACTGGTGCTGCCAAAACCTGTTTATCCCTGACTAACTTGTTATCTTAAATACTTCTTGAAGTTGGTCATACAGTCTCTTCTATGTTACTAAGTTTATTTTTTGGGAAATGTGGCTCGGGGTATATCAGAGGGGGAAAAAAATGGTCTCTTACCTGTTGCAAAAGAACAAGTTTGCAGTCCGGTAATATTTGAGTTGCATTTCCAACAGTAATTAGGGAACTAACACTTGGGCCTTCTTGGGCTTTCTTTGAAAATGCTTTTCACTATCATGGACAAGTTGATGTGAGCACTCAGGTTTTTAGTGTATTAGATCCAAAGATCCAAATGGCTTCTATTACCTAAGGTATGTTGTGATACTTTAAAGTATGTTCCTAAGCCTTCCTTACACTGATGAAAAAAAATCCTAGATGGAAACTTTCAGAATAACACTGACAGAGTGCTGTAGACATTACGGTGTGTAAAACAGTTTGAAATACTGGGCAGCCAGTCCAGTGCAGTGATCCAGCATCTCACTGAAATAAAGTAGCTACCCTTAGAGATCTATTTGTGTGCTGTCACCTGGGCTGTGTGGTAATCAAAGAGTCCCTTAGGGCAATTTAATATTTGTGTCTGCTGTCTTTATATAGAGGGGAAGTGAGACTTGAGATGAGGCATCTGACCAGTTATCTGGTATTGGACTGAGCTGTGAGATGTCTTAATGCTCATAATCCAAAATATAGTCTTGTCTTTTAAGGCATGACACTGTCTGATGGGGGAAAATACTTAGTTTAATGGCTTAGTCGTTACAAAACTTTCCAGTAATTGAGAAAGCTGATGTATAGGTTCCCTCAGTCTGAGATGAGTTGAATCCTGTGAATCTTGATGACCAGCAGAGTGCACTGATCACAAGTATTAGCAAGTACTGTTGCTGGGCTACTGTCTGGCAAAGAAGGGCAGTTTTATGGAGTGAGGGGAGCCTGGTCATGTATTTCACCAGTGGGAGCATTTCCGTGGGAAAAGTCCTTGGCAGTGCTCCAAGGGCTGCTTATCCAACAATTAGTATAAAATACATGAGTTCCCTGAAAGGAAAAACTGGAACTCAGAACTCTTTACTCCTGAGAAGATTGTTCTTGCTGGTCTATAGATGAGTTCTCTTTTGCTATTTTCTCTCTGGTTTATGAGCCTTATTTCATCCAGCACCTATACAGTATGCTGACCAAGCCATTTTCTTGAAGTAGAAGTGTTTACCCTAGACTCCTATCCTAGGTTTTTCAGTTCTCTTAAGTGTCCCAGCATCTAGGCTGTTCCTCAAATGGTGGACTCCAGTTCTTGTACTCTTCTGAGCTATCTGCCAGTATGGTTCAGCTGTATCAGAGAGTCTCTGTCTCTTGGTCAACTTAAGCCAGCTTTAGGTTCATCTGTGACCACTTCAAAATTATTCTTAAGGTAGAGTGGCCAGCACTTGGATACTTAGGAAAAAGTATGGGTGTTAGGATGCTCTGTGGTCTAATTGAAGCTGTGAATGACTGTTGGCACTGCCAAGATCTGTATATCCCTGGCTTGCACATGGTCTTAAATACTTCCTTGAAGCTGGTTCTGCAGTCTCTTAAATGTCACTAAAGTCAGTCTAAAGTCTTCGAAAGGCGTATAAACAAGTTATGAGAACTGAGAAAAGATAAATTTCTACACAATTCAAAACTAAATAGCTAATCTTTTCCATCAGTTCATTTCTTAGTATACTGGCAAATCACTACGTTTTTTCTGTATATTACAAGTCTAAGCAAAGTTGGAAAGCAAACACGGCTTTCTTCTTAAACTGTGGAATACTTGGCAGCAGTCATTTTAGCTCTGTGGAAATGCATGTAAAAATTCTTGCATTGGTTGTGTTACTAATAAATAATACTAGGCACAACAGTTTCTTGAAGAAGAAGGAAGTTGTGCTACATAGGGCTTGATTTCTGCTTAAAACAGTTCAAGTGTTAAATTGCTGACATTCTTTTACAGACCATGTAAATGTCCTAAGGAAAAAGTCTTTTGAAAGCTTATGAAATTTCCAAACTTATACTCTGCGAGATAGAATTCTGAGGAATTGTGGCTTTTTTTTTTCCCTCGGAACTCTTCCAGCAGCTGTTTCTAAAGTTTCTAGAGTTGCCACATCATCAGTTTTACTAATATTAGCAGCAAATTCTGATCTGCATGCTCTTCACACAGATTTTGTTTCAGCAGATTACTGAAGCAATTAAGCATGGCTAACAAGGCAGTTTTTTACTTCTGGCAGTATTGTATACAGCCATTACTGGACTGCTGTACTTGAGGACAGTAATGAAAACTTTTTCTTAGCTCAAGTGGTTTATATAAAGTGTGTGTGGTAGGCCACGTAGGCTAGTAAGATGCTCTCATAAAACAAAAACATCTGTGGTTCCTTGGTGTGGTAGTGTGCAATAATGAAAAAAACATGCAAATGGTCATGGGAAACTTCGTAACTTTTATTTTAAAGGAACTGTGAGGTACTTCCAGTACACGGTGTAGTTTTTTATTTTTTATCAAATGTAATTTATAGCTATATATGCCTGATTAAAACACAATTTTAAAATGGTTCTGTTACAGTAGATATGCGTAATTGCAGAGGTGTTTCAGCAGCATTTTATTGCCGGGTGTGGAACTTGCTGCCAAATTAGGAAGGGAGGGGGGCTGAAATAGGTAGAAGGGAAGCGGTGATGTTAGACTTTTTCATAATAGAATTTGGGGGCTTGGGGGAGGGGATGTTCCTAGAAGGAGAATAGTAGTCAATTGTGCATTCATTGCAAATTGCTTATTAGTATGCAGTGATAAAAGTGTTTTCAGTTTGTCTTACGCTGTAGAGGTCAGTAGTGAAGAGCAGTAAAGGGAAAAGTCAAGTGGCCAACTGCTAAATTCAGTGACTCTTTTCATTGTCCTTCAAGTCACTTAAAGGAAAGGGATTTTATATTCTTGTACTGATTTTATATGAAAAAAATTACCATTATGTTGTTGCCTTTGCAGAGAAAGGTCACAATGATAGCTGTTTATTCATATGGCATTTAATACCAAATGAAATTGTGTATTGAAAAAGAAGCTGAGGCAGATTGCTCTCTACAGATACCTGAAAGGAGGTTGGAGTGAGGTGGGGATTGGTCTCTTTTCCCAAGTAGCAGGAGAAGAGGAAATGGCATCAAGTTGTGCCAGATTGACTGTTAGGGAAAATTTCTTCACCTAAAGGTTTGTCAAGCATTGCAGCAGGATGCTCAGGTTAGTGGCTCAGTCACCATTCCTGGAAGTATTTAAAGATGTGTAGATGTGGCACTTAGGGACATGGTTTAGTGGTTGGCTTGGCAGTGTTTGATTTACAGTTAGGCTTTATGATATTAAAGGTGTTTTTCAATGTAAATGATTCTGTGAATCCTCTTTGGTGTTTTATGAGGACACATGAGAAAACACTAGGTCTTGTGTAGGTATGTTAATGTAGGAGGAGATGAGTGGATAGAAGGTGTTTGCATGAGAGGCTGGTGAGAACTGTTCTGAATAGCAACTAGTCCAAAGGAATGAATGGGGAATTTCATCCAGAGGCAATTATCACTGAGGAAATGCTGCAAAGATTATAAATAGCACAGAAGAGAGTACCTTACATGTATAAGATAGGAATTCCAGACAATATAAAACAATAAGGCAGTTAAGGTGATTGCTCGTTCGTGGAGGGGAAGGAAGGAGAGAGCTTGTAAGTCTTTAAATATTAGAACAGACATAAATGATGGGTGGGTGATGAGGTGTGTTGAACAAGATGAAACAGGATGAGGAATGAGGAGAGCTCATAAGGATGGGAAAGGGGAAATGAGTTTGGTTAGAAAAACCTAGAGATTGAAGAAGAATATAGGAAGCTTCAGGAGAAGGAAATCTTCCAACAGAACCATCACTTGATTCAATGGTTGGCCAATGAACATACCACTGGGCAGACCGGTAAGCATGAGAGGACTTGTTCCATCACAACAAAGATTTTGCGGGAGCCTTCAAGCATTGCTCCAGGTTTTTAATAAGTCATACTGGGATAGCTGTATACCAATCTCTTGTAGATTTGGCATCTTGGCAACAGATAGAGAACAACTTGTGTAAAGGTGTTTAAATGAATGGATGGATGTCAGACATCTGGCAGGGACATTTGAAGCTCTTTATTCTTTCTACTTTTCATACTTGTCCCTTTCCCCAGTTTCTATTGATGTCATGAAGAAACTTCTAGGAAGAATACAGATCATTAGATTTTTGGGGTATTTTTAAACACTGACTTCCCCATGTGTTTGTGTTTATGAAAAATTCTCACAATGAAATAGGTTTTTTTTAAACAGATCTGAGGGAATAAGGAACACTAATTGGCATAGCAAGGTAATTCTCCATTCCCATTAGCAAAATTCTTCCCATCCTTCGAAAAATACTCAAAAGTAATTTACATGTTAGAGACACTTTTTTTTTTTTTTCATAAATCTGTAACTACTAACTGAGATAAAGTTCCCACAAAAAATACAAGTCATAGAGGCATAATAGCAGAAAGCACCTTAATAGATGAGCAGTTTTCCTGTTGGAAGTAGTATAGTATTTCAGTTTGTTAGGCCAATAATACTGCAGCATGTTTGAAGCCAATGGACATTCACCTCCCATTCTGGTGATGTTCACAGTCTTTGGCTGAATATTCATCCTGTTTGGAAGTGTAAAACAGAGAGATTATCAGGTTGTATTTCCCGAGGCTATGGCTTTTGCTGGTCACTGGCATACCCTAGGCCTGAGCAGGGGTTGTGTTCATTTGTATTCACTGGATGTGTTTTGATACTTACGTTTCATACGAGTGTCAGGTGTCTGTACTAGGGGCACCATAAAACACATGAAAAGTTAGACTTGATAGTCTATTACTAAAAGAAGTCTCATGCTTCTTCAAAGAAATTTGGATCTGGTAGCATTTTTTTAATAAGGAGACAAATCTTTTTTTTAAGAAGAGAGGCAATAGTACCAAATACTTTGAAAGTCATAAACCACGAACAGCTTTTTTGTTCTTTCCCTATTTTCTTGTTCTCTTTTCTTTTTTTAACAAAGGATTTTTTTTCCTTTAAAAATGTGGATACTAAATTCTTATTATTTGTTTCTCGACAGCTTTTTTTCCAGGCACAAGAAAAAAGTGCTTATGATATTTTTGATTTTTGATTTTTTTTTTTTCCTCCTGGAACTCCACACACTAATTTTTATTTAATCAATGTTTTGGACTTAACATCATTCCCTGCTTTTCTTACTCTGCTGTGTCATTCCATGACATACCACTCTACTTACTTCCTGTGTGATGGTTTTCGTTACAATCTTGTGATGCTACGTGTATAGATGATTTCTTTGTCTTTCTGAACTTTATACATGTTCAGAACATAAGAACTCTTGGAAATTACAGATTAGAGAGGAGAAACTTCTACTCTTATTTTAAAATATACTTGCTCGACAGAAATTCCTTAGGGTTGTGAGGAGAGTGTAATAGAGAGAGCTGCTTATCCTTCCGAAATGTATCAATAGTGGTGATACATACTTACTCATATCATGAAAATTAGCTGTAACTGTTGGAAGATCCACTTGATGTGTGGTTTGCTTCTATCCAGAACACTGACTTCTGCTTTAGCAGCAGAAGTTGATAGCTGTTCTTTTGTTAATGGTTGAGCATTCCCCTTTTTTGGTGGGAGTTTTCACATACCTAAGGAGCCTTCCAGTCTTTCTCCAGTACTTAGGCCTCTCCTTACTTGTGTTGACAAACTTTGCAGAGGAGGAGTTTGAAAAAAAAAACAGTTTAAATTTTAAAACAAAAAGTTTATTTTTCTTATCATAGTGAGATCGGTTACTTTTATGATGCAGGCATTCTGTATATTTATGGTCAATATAAAAATCGTGGTATTTGGCTACTTTTTTTGTCTTTCAGATTTATGGAGGAATGGAAAATGATTTAGTAGGTATTTCTCCAACTTCATCACTCCTTTGCTGATGCTGCTTTGTTTCATTTAATGAACTTGAAAACATTTTTCCATAATGATTCCTTTATGCTTGCATAATAATAATAATTATTTTTTATGTATTAACATATTATATTTATATATTACAATTATGCTTGCATAACAATATATAGTGACACTGAAATATAAGTTTTGAAATGGGTGAGTCTTACTACAAAACAAGTGTTTATATTGAATGACATAATAATAGTAATAAAAAATTCCTGGTAAAATTAAGATAGAAATATTTGTTAAATATAGTGATGCTGTAACATTGCACAGGCTTCCCGTTCTTCCCCGGCCTCTTGGTGTGTGAGACTAGTATAAGCTGAGGGCAATTGAAGTAACTATAAAAGTATCTTTTTTGCATGAAGTGTCTTGCACAGAAGCAGCTCTCTGTCTTCTATCCCATTCAGCAAGTTGTCAGTGTTCTAATTTCTCCTGACGTTTCAATCACCAGATTAAATCATCAGTACAAAGAATGTGGTAAAAATAAAATGTATTGTATATGTAAGTTGAGAACCAGTGATGCCTGGCATGTTACAGCTTTCAGTACAGTATTCCATAAAGCTTCATATGGATATCCTCAGTTATTCCTCTGTCTCTTTTTAATTTTTTAGTGTGTTTTCCTTATGGTTACTCCGTTTGAGTGTTCTCAGTAACTGTAGTTATGGCTTATGTTTCCTGTCCGTTTGGACAATCAGGGGATGGTGTTCTGTGTCTGGTTCAGAGCCAGATGTGCTGGTGAATGAGTATGCATGCACTGTTCTCAGCCAAAATGGGAAAGACTTGAATTCTGCTTGTGTATTTCTTCCATGTGGATGTTAGTTCATAGCTCCTACTTGGCTACCAGCTTTCACAAAACACGTGGAAGCTCTGGCCTGTGATGATTGGTCAACCTTGATTTTGGTTTAAGAAGTCCAAAAGTTACCAGAGAGGGATACTGACAGACAGTGTGCTTACAAACCTGATTTTCTCAGAAACCAGGCTAACAAATATAATTTCGGAATACACAGTTTCGATGCTGCACTCTTTCAGAATAGCTGAGAAGAGTTGTAACATACTAGCACTGAAGACTTGAGGGTTTCTGTGGTGACTTAGGAAGCCAGTACTACCATTTATATTAGCATCTCTTAATTCCAAGCCAAAGCAATGACACCACCAAAACACACCTCCAAAGTAATACTTGAATCACTGTGGTTGAATTTCTGTATTTGTAACGGTGAAAGGTTCTTACCCAATTTTGACACTATTTTCTTTTCATGATGGCAGTTCAACCCTACATGTTTGGATCATGTTTGTGACCTATATAATTATCGTCAAAATTACACAGATTGTTTGTGAGTCAGTGTAGTCAAGTTGTGGTGTCGTGCTTTGGATTATGCAAGTAATGTAGAGATTCGTAGTGTTGCCTTGTGAGCAATGCTCTTTTCCACCTGCTTTTAAAAGGTTCACCGTTTGAAGAGGGGAAAAAGCCCTCAGCACTCTTATTACCTATAGACGTGTGTTCGCCCTCGTAATTCATACGTGACTACTGTAGCTTCTGCTGCTACTGTCTTTCTTTAAAGTCAAAGCTTAAGGAGGCGTGAAATTCACATGTGACTTCTAACTAGATCTCTGGTCTAATTAAGAAGTCCTAGGCATAGAAATCTGTTGATTTGAGCTTAGCTCCATTAAATGTCTTGATCACATCCCCCTTCAACCTTCCATGGAAATATTTTTAGCAGAGTGATAACTGGGGGTTATCAAACTTGCATTCAGCTGATCAATTAAATAGAGTTAGAAATTACCTTCAGGTAGTCCTCTGTTTTGGAAGACATGTATAATTTTTACTTCCATGTGGTTACATATGCAGTGATTTATCTAATGTAGCATCTTGAGTTTAAAACAGTTATTTCTTATCTGGACGTTTACAACTGTGGTGTATATTTAGGGTTTAGAAATCTGTCTAGCCATCTCATGATCCTGGTTTGGACTTGAATGCTTTCTGAAGTACTACATAGAGTCTGACTCCATCCAGTGAGACGCTGACTTTGAAGCAGTAAATCCATTAAATTTTGGTCTTTGGCAATGAGCAAGTAATTCTAGGCTAGTCTTACTCTTTCCCAACTATCTTAGATATTTGGAATTGCTTTTCAAAACCTTTAGATGAAAATGATCTTTTCTAGCAGTTCTGAGTACTCATTGTGGTTTCTACTTGGAAAAATTATGCTAGAAATGACAACTGTTCTCCATGCAGGAGGAAATACAGTGCTATATTGAATAAAGAAACCCATATTTCAGTGCTTCAGTTGAGAAAGTACAAAGAAAGCAGCATGGGCAGACTGTGGAGGAAGCATTTGACAGTAACTCACAAGGGGTGTGTGCATTACTTTTCCTGTGAGGAAGGTGGAAATTCGCCCAAGTGGGCGGTGTGCTTTTTTTCATTCATCTTTAGCAAACCCCTTGGGAAACCTGACAGGGGGAATACCCAGAGGCCTGAGAAGCTGCAGGTGTTTTGCTTTCTGGATGCTCCAGCTAGTGGTGGCATTTTTGCCTGCTTTGGGCAGCAAGGTCCGGTAGTTCAATCCAGAAGCATGTTTCAAGAATTTTTATACATTCTGTTAGTTGTATTGGGATAGGATTGAGTCCACGTGATTCAGACCTGTTTGCATGTAGCTGAAGATGTCAAAGGCAAGATTAATACCGCATTGGTGTGGCACAAACAGTAACTGAAAAACTGTGTTCCAGCACTTTCTATGCTGGGATTTGATCTTTATATTAAATAAAGAGATAGCTCATTTATTGTAGTCTGATTTGTTGTGGTCCATCCCTCTGTCTTTCTTCTGTGTGTTCTTACTTTGCTCTTTTGTGCTGGAACTGACTAGCATTCATGTGACCATCAGGGAAAACAGTTCAGGAAACTGATCTGGCTGAAAATTCACCTTGTTTTGGGTTTTTTATATATTGTTTTTTGTACTATATATTTGTATAAAACTGTTACAGAACTGAACACTGATACTCCACGTAGGTGTGTTTATGTTGTTTCTGCCTTTGCCACCCTACTTACATATGTTTTTATAGTGCAAATATATGAAGCTGTATTAAGTCTGACTGCCTATTTCCACATCTTTTGACATGTATAAAAAATATACTGTAATACAGGGATTCTTTTTGTAAAAAAAGAAAGGAAAAAAGGAAACTTGGCAATTGCTAACGTTTCCTAAGGATCTAAAAATCATTAGATCTTTCAAGCTGACATTCCAGATAATAGAGAGAAATATTTGTAGTGAAGTTCCAGAAACATTTTTTCACTTAGATTATTCACTCAAAAGATTATGTACTATTGTTAGTTCTGGCTAATATGTGATCCAGCTGCAGGTGTTTTGAATTTTAAAACTCTGTGTTGCCAAATAGCACCAAAAATTAATGTTGAGAATACTCTGTTGCCATGGTAATTTCTTGGTTAGAAGACTGCCGAGTAACTGTAAAGTGAAACCAATGCTTTTGATGTGCCCTAAAATGAGGAAAAGAAAGAAGATCAGTGAGAACTGAAACATCACTTAGTTCCATGTCTTTCTTGTAGGTATTGGAGAGACCTTGAATATTCAACTTAAACACATTTCACTTTCTTTTTATTTTTTGGTTTGGGTTTTTTTCAGCTGGAGTTCTTGCCTTGATACTTGTTGTTGTGTAATTTAAGCAATTTGTAAAAATTTGTAAAAAAGGCCACTGTACAAAACACGAGTGGTTTTGGTGTGTTTTTAGGGACTTCCTCCCTTTCTACTTTAGCAGCACTGTTTAAACTTGAGGGAGTTCAACAGTAAATCTCTTACTGCAGTAAAACCTAAAAGCTGTTGTATACCTACAGGCATATAAAAATTATTTTTCCTTTTGCTTTGAGCCATTTTGATCCAAACAGATCAGGCTCTTACTTCAACCTTCTAGGGTTTTCATGGCATGAGGGAAATCTGTGAGGACTGAAGTATATCCTGTACCTGCAATTTCATTTTTTTCCTGTCATTCATTCACTAGACCCTGGTATATAGTAACTTGTCAATAGCAATATGATTGGCTGTATTTAAAATAGATTCTTCCTGGGACAGAACTAAGAGCCTTGGTTCTTGATGTTTTCTCCTTGTTATCCCACTCTCATGTGTGACCATGTCAGGTAAATCCTGCCAGCCTGGAGCATACAAGAAGAAACTGAAATGCTAAGGCCAGCTCGGAACTACCCTCTTTTTTTTTCCAGGCCTCAAGTGATAGAAAAGACATAAGAGACCTTATATTGCACAGTGAATTTGGATGCGTCTAAGTAAAATTACGGAACATTGCTTTAGGAACATCATCTTAAAATTGTAAAAGAAGTATTTTTGCACTTGTGTCTGCAAAGTTGTCTTGTTGAAGACAATTTTCATACAGGAGAGACTTTGCCATGTTGAGGGAGAGGCTGGAGGCCTCTGTTTAATGGGTGTGTGTTTGTTCAACCTTATGGACATTTCACAATGCTATAAACTCTTACGATTAGGGGGTTTTTTTCACTAGATGAGGTTAGATGCAGTGTCCTTCCTTGAAGAGAACAGAATGATTTGTCTTTTCTGGTTGCTTGTACCAGAACTAGGACTAGACTGTGTGCTGGCATAAAGCAGAAGTGGATGAAGAAATTCTGGTCTGTCTAGTGCTGGTTGTTTAAGGATTTAATAATTTAAGTGCATTATTGGGTCAGGACCAAAATATTCAGTACCTCATGGGCTGAAGCCCAAGAAGAACAGTTGTATGTACTGCAGACGGCTCCGAGGAAAAGGCCATGTCCATCAGTTTATTGGCTTTCATGCATTTTGGATAGCTGGGGCTCACTGAGTAAGTTAACTTTTGTTAACTTTGAGTTAAGAAGATTTTTAGACGTTCTGGGTCCTTCAGGTATTTTCATATACAGTACTAGCTTTTGTACATGGTAATGTGAAAAAACACTTTTCCTTCACAGTTGTTCTAGTATTTCAGTGTTTTTTGAATAAAATACATTCAAACAAGTCATATGCAGAAATGTATTAGTGCTTCTCTTAATCCATTGGATTTTTTTTGAAGAATGGTTTGGTTTCGGTTTTTGGGTTTTTTTTGTCAAGTACAGTTGATACTGTGGTTCAGAGTAGACACGTACCTTTCTTGATACATCTACAAATCTTTAGTCACACTTTCCTTTACTTTTTTCTAATTGGCTGAACATTAGCTTTGTTTGGAGTCATATTGCTTGTACAGATCTCAAAACAAGTTTCAGAAGTGGCCAAGTATAACATTTTATTCTAATGTAATGTTCGTTTGAGAACTTTGCTGCTGTTGTCTTAAAAATGTGAAGGCAAATATCTTTGACTAGTCATGTGAATTTGAATGTATAATTGTACCTACACTGTCATTTTATCCACATTCCTTGGTGTGTTTTTCTTGCCCTCCCTAATATGAGGACTGTTTCTTAGTGATACAGACTTTCAGAACCTAAACCAGGCTTTTTGATGTCGTTTTATCTAAAAATGCCTTACATTTCTCTTAAAGAAACTTGAAAAATTTAAAACAAGTTTTTTTGGAACTTAGTTATGTGGGAGGCTCTTAAAATAACTTTGTACTCTATTGCACATGTGTTTTATCTTGTATTATGTACAATAACCATGTTCCATTAATTTAAAAGGGATAATGTCTGTGATCAGAAGCCCTTTCTAGACAGTCTAACACTGATTTAGGAACTGATTGAGCCCTTCCAGGACTTTTGTTAGTTGAAATTAATTCTGACTATGATGAAATACCAGTGGCCAAACGGAACTATTTCATGAAAAAAACCCAAAAAAACGTAGAGAAGACTTAAAGATCAAAGGTTCAGTTAAGTAATCCTGTGTCAGTTTCTTTCGGGCACGAGAAGAGCTTGGACATGCTGAGGATTGGGAAGGTCTCATTGGACTACCACGCAAAAAGACAAATCCCTGGGAATGGCTATTAACCCTCTGGAGCCAGGTGTAACATGGGAGGCACAGTAGGTGAAGCTATTAGTTTCTCCCTTTCTCAGCTGTGGATTCTGGGTTAAATACAGTTCTTGTGATGTCTTTAAACACACACTTGCTAGAAACCACCCTCTTGGTTTGATATGTACACTCTGGTGGCTTTGTACTGTGTCAGTGTTACCCATCCATTCAAGCTGGGGCTGTTTTCATTGCCGGTTGAGTACCGGAAGCGTTGTGCAAAGTATCACTTTAATGTAGGCTGTGCTGAAGCCAGCAATTGCTTTTACAATCTCCCTCAGTAGTGTGCACTCCTTGGAAAAGGTGAACTGCAGGGGAGTTTCTAGTTCTTGCCTGTCTTGTCATCTGCTGATCCCCTGCTGTGCTCTTGGTTTGCCCTTTTTTGAAGGGGCAGCAGCAGCTACCATCTGCCTATGGCTTAAAATGGTTTGCATGCCGCTGGCTGGTACGTGTCACACTTTGTGGCAGTGCTTACTGCAGGTGGCAAGCTGTTGGGTTGATGGATGCCTCTCTTCTGTGGAATGCCATTAGTTATAGAAATTTTCTGCATTTCATCTTTGTTTAGCATCAGTAGTAATATAAATACATTATTCTGTGAAGAGGCACAGTGCCGCAGGGATAATTTTTGTTTATAACCATAGCTTTTGAAATACACTTATGTGCATTCATGCTAGTATATGTTACTACCTAGGCTTGTTTTTAAAAGTGAGTTAATTTCTTTTACGATTTGTTTTAGTTTTAATAATTGATATGTAATTTATATCTGTTCGTACTTTGGTGTTACCTATTTGTTGGGGAAGATGAAACAGGAAAGCCTTATAAATATGATTGCCTGACAAAAGATTTTGGGAATATGAAAACTACAGGCAACATCGAAATGAAAGCCACTTTTGAAATACCAAGTCTTAGTTACTGAACAACTAGAAAACAATGGTATGGCCGACTGAAGGTAATCCCCTTTTGATGGAACAATACCCTCTGCTTGCAGGCAGGTCCAAGGGTCAGAGCAGACCCTACTAGCTCAGCAGAAGGGGTCCAAAGAGTAGTTTTTAGAAGTTAAGATGTAACACTCTATGGTAATATAAGAACTCTTATAGGCTGTATGTAAATGCTATAGGATTTGTATCTTGTATTAGATTGGTTAGTGACAATTAGAATATTCAGTACAGAAGATGATTTATTGTATTGTAACCAGGACTTCACACACTTAATTCCTTACTACTTCTTCCACTCTTGCTCTGACTTCCGCTCTTGCTCTTACACTCTCTCTCTCTCTCTCTCTCTCGCCCGTTTACTCTCTTGCTCTCTTGGGCCTGCTCAGAGCTGAGTCTGGCAGCTCTGAGCAGTGCCCCTGTACCCACGCCCTTTGCAATAAACCGACTGTGTCCCAAGACCAGCCTATAGAGATCTCTCGTCTCCATCCGTCTCCGTCCCGCCTGTAACCTACACCTATTATTAATAATTTGCAAACACAGAGGTTTGGTAGCATTAATGAATAAGAATGGCTTAATTGTCTTGTAAATAGTGTTTCCCAACAAAATAAAGAAGTGTCTTCAACAAAGGAAAGCATCTGTTGTTCTTTGTTCAAAGAAATCCTTGAAGTGATTATTTCCACATACAATTGCAGACTTCCTTAATTTCCAGGAACCCTAGATCCTATTGATAGAAGAAATTGTTTGGTTTGTGTTTTGCTTGTTTATAATTATTCTTTTGTGCTTACTGTGACTGCTGAGTAGATTAAAAATCCTTATTGCCTTGTCTTAAAGCTTAGTTAAGTCTGATCCTGACTTACACTGCAGCCTTTTTATGTTTCAGTGCAAAGACTTCTCCTTTTCTTACTGTCTTTTCTTAAGGTATTTATAAAAAATAACTTATTATGAATAAATATTTATTATTTTTTGAAAGTCATGACTGTTCTTGGTATGGGTTTTTTGGTTTTGTTTAGTTTTGTTGGGGTTTTTTTACTGATGGCAAAGTTGCCTCTCTCACTTTGTAACACAAGAGACCAGGGGCTACCCTGGTGGTCTAAGCATTGTTTCAGGCACACTGTGAATCTGAAGCTAAACTTTTTTGATTGCTTTCCCAAAGAGCTGACTGCTTTCTTGAGAACGGTATGAGTACTTCCAAGAACACAGTTGATGCATACTGTCCCGTGTGAAAGAAGTGACTGGATTACATAAATGGATATTCCTAGTCTGCCAAAGAGCGAATACCTTCCCTCATTCCTGCTGTCGTGTCTATACAGCCTTCATTGGCTGGCAGCAGAGGAAGCTGGAGTTTGGCTCTTGTAGGCCCTGGAAACATGTTGTGTGTGCATTAATATTTCTAATAAAAAATAAATGACAAAATATTTTTGAGAGAAAGTTAAATATACTTCATGTTTGCATACACAGTAACAAATATGTAAAGTATGAGTTACTTAAACTCCAGTGTGTTTCTAGCTTGTGGATGTTTCTAGTGGTTATTAAAAAAAATAGAGAATAAAAAACCCCAAACTCAAAACAACCCCCCCTCCCCAGACTTTCTAAGAAGGCATACACAGTTTGCATCTGACATTCCAAACTCACTAAATGTACATAGTATCAAAGAGGTATTCAACCAGAAGCTGCATTATTTTTCTTCCTTTTAGAAGATGATGTACTATAGGGACCTATGATAATCTCCTTCAGTGTCTTTTAAAAAAGAAATATCTGCATGCCTTGATGGCAAATGGTAATGTTATGGATTTGTTCCTTAGCATGGTAAAGACTTGAGCAGTGCTGCTGTATAGCAGAAACTTGGCACTTAAGTGTCTCTTGGTATGTGGTTTCAGCTGTTAACTGAAATAGAAATGATTTTGTAGGTAGACCTGTGTGTAGTTCCTTCTACTAGGGTAACTAAGGTAAGTACTGACCTTTGCTGTAACAATTTTTGGAACACGAGACCACTTTTAGGTTAGTTGTTTCATCCCACAAACCTTCTTTACCTTTTCATTTCTCATGGTGTAAGTGGCTAACACTGCCCCCCGTACAATTCCCCTCCCTTGATTCTCAGAGGAGCGCTGCTCCCCATGTTCCTTGGCTTCCCTGGCAGAGGTAGGGAGCATGTATGCCTCTCTAGAAATTGTTTTGCTCTGATTCAGCCTTCAGTTAAGCCACTGCTGAATACAGTTCAGGGCTTAACAACTTGATTGAGTCAGTAACCTAAGCTACAAACATAATCATTAGTGCAAAGTATGTGGGTTTTTTGTTTGTTTGTTTGTTTGTTTATTTTTTAGTATCATCTTTATGGTCTCTGCACAGGGTGTATATATACTAGCCAGACTCCCCATGACAGGTGTGAAATACAGCTCTGCGAGCTTTGAAGTTTTTTCCTTTTTTTTTTTTGTTCAGTTTAGGTTTATAGTAGTGATATTCCTGGTGGACTTGACTAGATGGTGCAGTCATCATCAATCTATCATTTTGATGTTATCTCTGAGAAATTAGAATAGAAATCTGATGTAAAGAACTTTATTGAGAAAGAGGTGCCAACTTAATTTTGAAACTTATCCCACTGGATCAATTTATGATAAATTTGGTCTTTGTCAGGAAGACTGATTATTTTTGTTTGTTTTAGTATTTCGTGTTATACTAAGTTAAACTATTAAATATAAAATCTTAATAGACATAGTATGATATATATGAATAAATAAGGAGGAAGTTGAATTGTAAAAAAAAAGGGTCACCACTGACTCCCTGTATCTCTGAAACGTTCATCATTGGCAAGACAGCACCTGGGCATAAGGTTTTTCATTATGGAATTTAGTTGCAAACATTGGGAAGATTTGTTTGTTCATCCTGTCTGTCTAATAATAATGACAATTCTCTTTCTTTGTTACTGGAGTGAGTAGTAAGATCAAAATATCGTTGTCAAATTTTCTTTAAAACCGCCTGCTTTACATTTAGGAATAGAGTACTGGGTAGGATGGCAAATTGAGACAGACTGTAGCAAGTTAGAAATCACTTGGATTTTTGTTTTCAACAAAAATTAATTCAAATACATAAAAGAATTTCATATCTCAAATTCTGTTCCATCATAAATAATGTTTATTTTGAGAGTCTTTCCTTAATACTTCAAAGTGTTTCATAATGAAAATGCTTTTATGTATTATACACCAATTGACTTAATCTACTGCTGGCTGTTTCACTGGGACAAAAATAAGCCAAGTGAAGGCAAAAGGTGAGACTTTTCAAATCTCTACCTCAGTCTAGCTCTAAGAATAATATTAAAATATGGCTAGTTAGGAATGTCTTGTCTTCTGTTTAGACCTCAGACGCATTTTTAGACTGTTGGTTGTTCTTCCTCTGATGTTTATGGAAGCAGTTTGATTTTAATGGAAATCTGAATTCATTTGAAATGGGATTTGGTTAGCAGGAAATGCACTCTTTTTTCAAAAATAGTTCTTTGTTGAACTAATTTCTAAAATTTAAGTTAATGTAATGAATGTATTGTATATGGAACATAATCAAGGAAAACACTTTATAATGTCTTCCATATTTCTTACAGGTTGTGAAGATGAGAAAAGATGTGAAGAAGGCCAGAGTCCTGACTATTCGCAGACTAACCAGACACATCGGGAAATTAAAATTGAAAAAGTCAGTTTTAAATAATAGTGTTCCTGTTTGTGTTTTTATAAATGAGGCAGTATTTTAATTGTTTTCACAAAAACAGAAAAGTGGGTGAAAAATGTACTACATTTAAAACTTAAGGCACTAAAATACCTAAATTCTGTTTGTCTTATTTTTACATCATTTTAGACTAAAAATACTAGCTAGAAGGAGTTTCATAAAGCAGAATTGGAATGACTTTTTGTAGTGGGATTTAATGTATTGGAAGGTTATCTGAATCAGCTACAGAACCTTTTACAGCACTTACAGAAGTGTCAGATTTGATTTTTTAGGTTATTCTGTTGTTAAAGTTAAGTTTCACCATGTTTTCTCACTGCAGTTGTCTTCAAGATTGTGTAACAAAAAATACTTTCAGTTTGCATAGATATACAGGTCATACTTGGTTTTTCATCATTACTATTAATGAATTCTTATATAAACAGTTTAAACAATATTTTGTAGATTATACTTTTAAAGATTATTGGTGCAACATAATACCATGTGTCTTATTTGAGATAGTAGGAGATACATCTTTTACTGTGTTCATAGTGTAAATTGAGCATACTCTTCTCTCACAATTTTAGCAAGTTGTACAAAAGAAGAAGCAAACCCAATGAACTTCCATATTTAAATATTTCAGATCTTAAAGTATAATTGTATTTGAGACACTAGTGTCACCTATTGTTGATATGAATTGTGGTTTACTTTTTTTTAATACAGTAACATTGTTTTTCATGTTGTTCTGCTAAATCCTCAGTGTTTCCTCCACTGTTCAGAACAGCAAAAGTGTTAGGCTATGTTCAGCTCTTTGCTAAAGTGTTCATGTGACAATAAGGGATTGTGTTTATGCTCCATCTCCTGATTTTTTTATTTTGCTATTTAGTATTGCCAGTAAGGAAATAAAGTAATTAAACTGAGATTTTCTTAATAAAGATAGACTTCATTTGCAGGGGTTCAGAAGACTTGAAATTAAAGAACCAAAAACGAGTTGAGAGATTAATAGAAGAAATCCATGCCATGAAGGTAATGCCATGTTTAGATATTTCAATATTAGAGGCAGTTATTTTAGTAACTGAAAGTTTTGTCTGTTCTCTGCTGCTGCCTTACTGAAACTTAAAGTATTTTCAGAGTAAGCTTGAACATTAACACAACTAGAAAACGATGAATATTTGTGTTTGTCAGGGTGTTAGACAGTTTGAGTCTTAAGCTTTCCAGGCTAAACATGAATTTGCTTAGCAGTGTGTGGTGTTCGAAGTTTTTACTGTAACATTAAAGCACAGAATTTAAAGTTCTCATGGCGCTCAGGAGTATGGGGAGGCATTTTGTGTGTCTGACAGTATAGTATTGGTGTTGTCTGTTCTCCAAGCTCTAAACATCATGCCATTTGTATTTAGTTCTGTTATAGTTTCAAGTTGTGTCTGCAAGGGAGTGGCAATGCTTGAGTCAAATCTTTTTTTTATTTTCAGCCTTGCTGTCAATTGATAGTTTTTGTATCTTATATGTTATGACATCAAGAAAATGCTTCAGAAATTTTATTACTTCATAATGATTTGTGCTGATCTCTCCATTTTAGTTGATACTACATAAAATTATGTGTGCTGAAATGAGTTATGAATTCCAGTCATAAGGGTTGAGCACAAGAGTCATGTATAGGCCATGAAAAATGTTTTCTCACAATATGGCTGTTTTGGTTGTTTACTTGATAACTGATTGTTTACAGTTGATAACTGTAGTGATTAAATCACTCTTACTATTGTGTGCTATTCTGGGAGGTTCTTTTTTTTTAACATTACTGTCTTCCTTTCCTCAACCTTGCAGAGATCTATCTTAGTCTTCAAAAAAAGCTAGCAACAGGAAAGGCTTCATTGACCAAGTTAGATGTGCTCTGTGCCAGATCAGGTAGAATCATATGGATTTTTAGCTTAATACTTCAGTAAGAGTCCTCATAAACCAGTAAAAAGGAAAAGAAAGCAGACAGCACTTCTCAAACACCATGACAGTAATACTGAGGCACTCTGCTTTAATGACTTGCCATCAGTATTAAACTTGGTCTTGTATTTGCTCATTTTTCTCTCTCTCCTTTTTTTTTTTAAGTTTTTAAAATTTTTTTAATGGCAAGTTTGTGTGTCTCAGTTCCTAAGAGAATATCTCAAGTGATCAGGTGTGCTGGAGCACTGAGCTCGAATGTCCATGTTTTATGGGGCTTTTGTGAGTGTTTGTGAGAGGGTTTCACTGCAAGATTTGTTCTGCATGCATTTACCAGGAGTCTTTGTGCTTTTCCTTCCAGGATTGGCTCATGCAGACGTCTTAAAGCATGCCTGCACTCAGGACTGTATTGGCCAAGTACATTCAAGTGTTGCTTCAGTTGGCATGAATACGTACAGGGCTTGTAAGTGGTAGCGTTAAGAGTGGTTGTCAAGGGAGATTAGATTTATAGTCCAGAGAGCTGAAGGCAAATTTTACTCTGAAATACTTTGTAGAAAGGGAGGAGTCTTCAAAGTAAGCAGCTGAGAAGGAAAAACTCTCCCACTTCTTAGGCAGATAGCTAGTAAATGCACTTGGTTATCTGAAATTTTAAGTGCTGTAGGTTGACTTTATTGTTAAAAAAAATGCACCATTATATTAATATTTCAGTAGGAAAAATGTTGGGTTACTTGGAGATTTTTAGTCTTTAAAAATGCACAAATTGACACGTACTAGCTGTACTGTTTATTTTTTTCTTAGATGACAGAAAAATTTCTGTTTCTTATGAATCACAAGCTAAAAGGCACTAGTTGTTTATGTATTTTTTTAACCACTGTTGATTTCTAGAATAACAGAGATTTTTAGAGATGGAATAGAAATACTCCTCATTCATCATGGAAAAAGTAAAAAAGACAGCTTTCACACCAACTGGTAATGTTCTTTCAGATGAGTGGATGATTTTATATTGGTGAAGCCTCAGTATCAGCAACCTTTTGTCCTAAGTTATTGATCATACGATTTGTAAAAAACACTTTCACATAACTCCAATTAGGAATTTGAGAATTTTAAGGAAAGATTGGAGAGAATAGAAATAGGAAGAGATCTATAGAGTTGCAATTTAGAGCAGGCTTGAATTATTCTAGATTATTTTAGCAGTTTTAGTGTCTGGATCTCAAACACATGCCAGAAGAGATTCAAAATCCTTTCAAAATTGGTGGTCTGTGTGCAGGACATAGCAATTGTTCCTGTTCTGTTAACACCAAGTTGTCCATGAACTTCTCCTCACATGTTTTATGTAAGAAAAAATCTCTGACTTCAAAGTCTCTTACTGAATGATTAGTCTTGAGGAGCTGCAAACTGCAAAGAGCAATTCAGTGGAAAAGAAAAAAATCCAAGAAAATAATTACATCAGCCAAAGTGGTTTGGAGCCAGAAAGTGGACATTACACCAAAGTCCAATAGCGTGTGTATTTTCAGGATAAAAGGTTTATTGAAGTGGTTACTTAGAACTTCTGGAAATTCTTTATTGATTGGAGGCATGAAGGCTTTCTGTAGGTTGAAGAAAATAGTACAAAATTTTTTTGAGGTTTTCCCAGTTGCCAAAGACATCTCTTTCTAAACATCAGTCCTTTTTTCTTCCGTCTGTCAAGGACAAACCCAGACCTCCTTTCTCCTTATCATATATCCAGAAGACAAAAAAAAAAGCCTTCTGAGGACTGTTGGCAACAAAGTCTTTGGAAGGACTTCTGATTACCTCAGAAGGCATAATTGGGGGATTCCATTTTACAGGGAATTTGTTTCAATCTCAGGGAAGAAAGACTGACATTCTGGAGCCTTGAAAGAGGTGTCTGTTTTACTGAAGCTTTTAATGCAATGGCTTAAGTTTCTCTTATTCAGAAAAAAAAACCTAATGGTTTGAAATCCTAATTAGGGAGAATTCTTTGCTTTCTTAAGAATTATGTTCCTCAGTTCAACTGCCTGTAAACCCACAAACTTTTTGTACTAATTAATTTACTTGGGGAATCTGTTTCTTGGTTAGCCGTGTTTCAATATGGCTGCTGCTACTTTGTGGAACAAATGTTGTCTTTCATCCAGGCTGTAACCAAAAAACCCAAAGCACACCCAAGGAAAACCATCCCAGTTGCTTGATGGTGCAATGCTTAGAGACTTCCTGCAGCTCAGCAGGACTTTTCTGAATGAAACAGATTTGAACTTTCAGTTACAAGATTTTAACTTCTCTTTCTAGAGTGGATCTTTACTAACTACAGTAGATACAATAGATACAGTATAATATACTGTTATACTGTATAATATATATACAGTATAATAATGCAGTAGATACAATAGGAAAGACTAAATGCTTGCTGTTATTAAATGTTGCCACTTACTCTCAGGGATGCTATTTTCCTGTCCTCAAGTAAATTCTGAACAGACAGTGCTGACATAATATCACTATAAATACACTGTTTCCTAGGAATGATACGGTATAAGATGCTTTTACTTCTTAGGTTTAATACTCCTGTCCCTGTCTTTTTTTAGTATGCTCTGTGTAGTCACATATGCACAGAGCATATATTCTGTGTATTGAATATCTATCTGCATATATTGAAAATCTATGAAGTGTTGGTGCTGGGCTGTATTGAAAAACCTTTTGTTACTTGAATTTGCAAATATTACCTATTGTATTATTGTTAGAATGACAATTTTGTATTCTCTGTATTTGCATTGTTAGAACTGAAGAATAAAAAAAAACTTAACTGGCAAATACAATTAAAAGTGTCTCAAGCACAACAATCAGAAGTAAACATTGTGAGAAATGAGAGCAGTTAAAAGTTCAGCTACATGGGTGCAGGAACTGGGTTAATTGGTTTCAGGAGTTCTCAAAGCTATTGGAATAATACATTGGTTTTTCTTCAGTTTTCATTTTTCCAAAACTGTATAAAATACTTATTCAACAATTCACGAAAGATGGGAGAAAAGAACGGTATGACCTTTTCTAGTCTCTACTATGATACTACTTCTTTGAAATACCAACTTGTGTGTACTTACAGGTATTTCTTTGCTTGCTTGTCAGGCTTGATGATACTATGAAAATGGATTAATTATCCATGGTAGAGTACTGCTTATCATATTTAAGAAGCTATTATTTTTTGAAAGTTTCTTTACACAAAAATAACAGGTTGTCTAGTAATTTCGTACCAATGTGTAGCTTACCTTGAGTTACTTGAATTTCTTGGCTGAAGTAAGACCTTAATATATTTGCTGTTTCTTTACCATGTGTCTAGGAGTACTTTTGCCTTTAACTTAACAGCAAAAACCTTGGCATTATGGAAGGTGTTGCTATAGCAATATCATGTTTGGAGGATGCCCTTTAAGAAAGTATGGACAACAGGCAACTTGCAGTGCTTGAAGGAAAAATGCCTTCCAGCTGTTAGGAATGAGCAGCAGTTGGTTTCAGCCATTTTCAAGTGTCTTGGAAAGATATGTTCTCTATCTTGAAAATTATCACTGGAGAAACAGATTAGTTAATACAATGAAGGTGTTTTTATCATGGAATAAAACCACAGTATTTATCATGGAATAATTAATTTAGTACAAGAGATGCAGGAAAAAATAATGCTTTGCATTATTTTCTTTCAGTTTCATATTCTAGCAAGATGTTAACAGAAGTAGACTTAAATATTAACTCCATTATTAAAGTTTTGAAAGCCAAATTGGTTTATAAAAGTAGAACTTCAGTTTGAAGGATGCTTTCACACTCTTTGTCCTTGGAACAACAATCACTCAATTTCCTGAAAGTAACAGTGGTAAGGTTGAGAACAGGGCTGGGTAACTGATGATTTTTGTAGTAGGTCAGCTTAAGGAACTTGGTAGGTTTTTCAGTATGGCCTTTTTGTGTGGAATTTTTATATTCTGAAATACCAGGCTTTTTCGTAAAGTTTTTTGTCATTTTCTTCTACCAGTAGTGTTTTCTTGGTTAATGGTTTCATCTTTCGTAACTTGGGTTTCAGTTAACATCTTGCCGTAAAATTGTCTTAAGTCAGGTGGGAACTAATGCATTTTTTTGCTTTTTCTTTCTCCTAGCATGTGTTTCCATATTTTGCATATTTTCTTTTAAAATAGATAGCAAACATTCATCTTAATGTTACAGAATCTTTAACCTGTAAAAGTTTTTGTAAGAGGAATGGGAAGTGCTTGAACTTCAGTGTGATCAGCCTAAGAACAGTCCTTGATGCGTCTCTACAAAAGGCAGAGGCAGGGGTGGTTCAGTTTTCACAACGGTGTGGGCCAAATGCCACTTGTAGACCATTTTAGGGAAGGAAGAAGGGCTAGAATGCAAAGTTTTTCAGCCTTCCTTCAGTGGAGCGGTCCAGATCCTTGCATGTCTGACTTTTTATCCATGCATGATGCATTCCTCTGCAGTAATGCAGGATTCATGGGACTTTGAGTGGCAGATACATCCACTTGTGCATTGGTCAGGCGTACACACGCGAGGAGTCAGGCACTCTTAGGAAACACAAAAGTTTGCTGCTTGTGCTCTCAACAGCACATGCTACTTTGCCAGTGGCAGTTCATTGCTGTTTTGAACAATGTATGCCTTAGTAAGGAGGATTATTTCTGTTAAACAAACTGAATATTAATTTCATGACTATCTAAAATGATGTCAAGGCTGAAGTAAAAGCTCTCCCAAGTAGGGAGCACAATGTAAAGACCACTTAACATAATGGAGAAGGTGCTGCAGATAAACAGTGTGTTCCTGAGCCCAAATACAAGCAGGAAGTCCACTGAAGGTCGAAGCAAGAACAGACAGCCTGTGAGGAATATAGACACTGTGCCTGAATGCACACAGATGATGTTAATAAAAACAAAACTGATGGATTTTCAAGTAGTGTGGAGTGTGAAGCTCTGCAGGAATGGGTTCTGTAGGTATACTGGCAGCAGAAGTGAGGAAAACGAGAGTCCACAGCTCAGTGTGGAGATACAGAAAACAGTGAGATGTTTAATGGTTTTTTTAATTGATGAATAAGAATGAGGAAGGAATGCCTCATCAGGAGCCTACATAAACGTGTCTCTTCAGTACAGCCTCTTTACTTGAATATTCCTACCTATAGCCTTTTCTGATTCTCAAATAGTGAGAAGGCAGGTTGGTATACTCACTGGCTGAGTTCTCTTCTTAATTTTCATAGCATTTCATACTCCATCAGTATACATGGCTTCCATTCATATTTATGGTAAAATGAGGAGCTCCATACTCAATATTAACTGTTTTCCCAAGCTAGTCTCCTGGTTGCTCCCCCTGCAGGGTCAAAATATGTTGAATGAGCAATCTCAGCATGAGAAAGCTGTAGAATATGATACTTTCTTTTTTTTTTTTTCCTAGATAGTGAGCATGAAAGAATACTTAAAGTTGTAAGAAAGAAAGAAAAACTAGTGTGGGATCTTGTACTGTACAGTTTTAATTTGGAGGAAGAAAATAACTGACAGCCATTCCTACTGTTTTATTACATTATGATAGCAGAAGTTTGTTTGGGTTTTTTTAATATACTGAAATACTGTCCTGGACTACATTAAAAAAATGAGCTGCATTTCTTAAATACAAAAGTCAGTAAAAATATCATCAGCTTCATTTTGAAAACTTAATTGTTGACAAGATACTTAAATAGAAGCAGCTATCATGTGTTTTTTTCTTATGCATTAGATTCCTAGTTACAAAGTCAAAACAGATCATAAGGGCAGCTTTTTGTTGGATTTGAGACAACTTAAGGAAAATATTAAAGTAGGTTCTAAGTGCAGGTTGTCAGCTGACCTAAAAATATGGCTTGCAGATGAAGGTTTTTCAAGTCTTGCATAAGAATTTTACTATCTTATTTTTTGTAAGGGTGCAGAATAAGCCATTTTCACTTTTTGAAAAAATAGGGCTTGCAGATGAGACATCATCTCCTTTCTGAATTCTGTGTATTTTCATTGTTTATTTCAATAAAGAGGCAACCTTTGCAATACTATAAAAAAAAAATGCAAAAAAATATGCCTTTGTGTGAAAATTGATCAGCGATAGCAAAACAAACCACTTAATCAAAATAATGACAGAAGTGTCAGCTTGTTTTTGCACTCATTTTGAAAGTATTTATATGTATTCAAAATAGATATTTTTTTGTTGTTGGCTTCTTTCATCATCCCAGCATGCATTTCACTTTATTGCACCAACTTGGGCCTTTTCCTTAAATTTTTCTGTAATTTATGAGAAGCTGAAACAGAAAATAATGTTTCTGTGAGTACAACATACCTTTCCTTTTTATTTTGACCATCCTATGCTGAGGTGTAGTAGTAGTCAAGATAAGATGATCCTCATGAGATCTCTGAGGCAGTTCTAATTAATTTCTTGCTGTATGGTAGCTGATCTTTGTACTTAGTTTATTCTGGAGAAGCTAACAAAAATATCTGCAGTAAACAGTGAATCTACTTAGTATGGTGGATCAATATTAAACTATCTAAATATCCTTAATTAACTGTCCTTTTTTGTCCTCTTTCTTCTGAAGAAATTTTCCACAGAAATTAGATCTTTTGTTCTTCATGAATAGAAATTATTCTTTAATATTGTGGTAAAGGTCTTATTCCTATTTCTTCTAATTGAGGGGTTTGTAGTGGGAGGAGGAAGAAATTGGAGATCACTGTGAGTATCTTTATAGTCACTTGGAAATTAATTAATTCGGAATGGTGACTGCAGCTGCTGTGACTCCTTATTGCAACTGATGCTTTTGTGTGTAAAATCTTATTTCCCCATGGCTGCCTCCTGCTTAAAAAAATAGATGAAGTCTGTTTGGGAATGTAATGCTAATGTAAATAGGACTTCAGTGCTGAACAGATGTATTGAGACTTTTATTAAAAGTATGGCTTTAGTGAACACATGGATTAATAGGATGAGGCAGATTAATGGTATCTTTAGGAGATGACAGTCATACCTTGCAAATCAGTGGGAGTTCTTTGAAGGAGTAAATACATAGTAGATATTGTTAATTGAGTCTGTATATTGTTTTATATTATTTTTTAAAAGCTGTTGTCCAGCTTTCTCCAAAGCCTCTAGTGATTTTATGTGGAATTTTCTTCTTTTAGTCATAGAGTTAAACATAGTAAGTGAAAGAGAAGAATAGATGCTTGGCTTTCATAGTGTTGGAAAGCTAAAAGTGGAGTTCTGTGCAGATCAGTGCTGGAAATGATTCAGAAAAAGAGAATGAATGACAGAGCTTGAGGATTCCAAAATTTTGGGGTAGTGAAGATAGTAATACTAAAACACTGCAGAACTGACCAACTGGGCAATGAAATGACTGAAGAAATTCAATGGTGATAAATGCTAAGTAATATGTGTGATGGTGGTGGGAATTACATTTCCAGTAGTTCATTTCCACTGGATTGAAATTGGCTTTTACCAATACCACTAGGAGGTGGTTATCAGAGTTACCACAGATATCTGTGAAAATGCTAGATTGCTCTTCCTTGTCTTCAGACAGAAGACAGTCTGTTCCTATTAAAATCAATTATTTTACTGTACACTGCACAAATCATCTTCGTGTATGTAAAAAACAACCAAATAAGCTAGTAAAAATATAAAGAAGAGTGTCAAGAATGATCAGATACGGCACAGCATCTATATAAGGTGTAACAAAACTGGAAGAGGATTCCCCAGGATACAAAGGGAACTATTGATGTTGGAGTTTTACACAATTCATGTATTTGTCCTGGGTAATTACTGTGCCATTGGTGTACCAATATTTTGCTGAGGAGCTTTTAACAGCCAGTTTGAAAATCTGCATATACTAAAAGTAAAAATTTTTTGTGTGTGTTTTGTTACGGTCTCTTCTGTCCAGAATTTACTCCTCACCCTGGGCAAATCAGGTGACAGGTTTGTCTTGCTGAAGTTTCAAGATCTCTAGGAAAGGACAAAAACTAACTTATTTTTTTTCTCTATGGAGCCTGGAGGAGGAGTAGTTTTCCTGGAGACAGTGCATACTGAGAAGAGGAATGGAAACAAGAAGTTCTTTCTTTCTGTATGGTGTCTAATCTTTCTTTCTTTTATTCTCTCTGGAAGCAGACAAAGGGGTTGTGCATATAGGGTCTGTGTATTCACGTTCTTCTACTTCACACTGCATCTCTTCAGGTTCTTCTGTCCTCACTCTTTGTTTCTGTTTCCGTCTCTTATTTCAAACCCGAATGTAGCGGGTGGGGGCTATTACGCGGATCGCGCCCATTTGTCAGCCACTATCTTGTTGTTTGGGAATGCTGCGAGCATCCATCACGTCCTTTCTCTGGCTGCCTCGGTGGCGCCGTGCTGGCTCTCGCTCCTGCCGGGCGGGCGAGGCGGGGAGCGGGGGCGCCGCTCCAGGAGTGCCCCGCGCCCTCTCCTGGCAGGTAGCGCCGCTTTCCTGCCGTTCGCACCAAAGCCGCGCTGCTGGCAGCCGCTGCCGCTGCTGGCAGCCGCGCCGAATACCGCGGACAGTAATTCAAAACCCGGGGCTCTTCCAGCCAGCACAGGGTTCCTTGGAAATATGTTAACCCTGAAATCGCATATGGTTGTTGTTTTAATATTAGAAAAGCATTGTAGAACAAATTGTCAGTACAACGAAATTGCAGATTGCGTTACAGTGCAAACGAACACTGACATTCAGAACTAAGGGACTTTTGGAAGAAAATAATGATAATTTTGGCACCGTGCTTGCTGTACTTCTAAGCTTGCTTTATTTCTCTTCTTTTGTTAGTTTCGTATGCTTGTAATTGTAGTTTATTTTCATAATACCTTCTACTTCTGAAATCGTCACAAGATTGTAGACTTGCTGATTGTTTTCTCTATGCTGTGCTGAAAACAGTGACTGCTCTCTGAATGTGACTACTGAATCAGATGTGAACCTCCAAAATGAAACAATTCATTTAATCTAATTGACAGAACAAAATGCCAAGTTCACAGTGTTCATCTCGGTAGACTGATGTAATTGCTGGCATTTGACTTGCATACCTCTTGAAATATTAAATTAGTTTATAAACGTGGCAGAAAAGAGCAGTCTATACTTGCCAAATAAAGTTTGGGTATTTTACAAGAGCTCAAACAATTAGCCATGTTAAGTGTACTTTTGGGGAGTTGTTTTTTTCGTTTTGTTACTAAAGCATGAATAAGTAGTCCTTCCCTCAGCTGCTTGTTCTGCTTTTAGACGAGGTTATGCAGCATAGAAGAATGAGGATATTTAGCTAGAGGAAGGTAACCATTTTTGCAAAACTGTGTTTATAGGAATATGGTGCAGTTTTGTTAGATGAATATTTTAATAACTTTAATTTTCCAGAGAACAATAAACCCAGAAAACTATAAAATTTTGTATTGTGAATCTTATTAGATGAAAACTCACAGGTTGACGCTGAATTTCACTTGGATCTAAACTGAGACAGCAATACTGTAGACATTTAGTAATGTTTAAAATTGGTGCCAGCAAAAACCTGACACCAGTGTAGCTTACAAAAAGAACAATTACTAGACAAGTTCCCCTTGAAGTACATTCTTACATTCCTGATGACTAACTGTAATTTTGGAGTATTCTTTTTTTTTTTTTTTTTGACGGGTTAGGAATAGTTAATTCCCATCAAACTCAATTGTCCTGTGTTCATCTAAAGTGAGGTGGTTCTTAAGCTTCTGGTTTTTTTGGGAAGTTGAATTCTGGTAATTTCCTCTAGTGACATCTTTGGTTTTGTTATTTTAAAATACGAATTAAATTTTACCGTTGTTTTCTTAATCTGTTTTGTAGTGTTACTTTCCAAGTTGTTATTAATTCAACAAGGTTGAAAATTAATGATTTCAAGGAAGATTATTTCTTTTATTTTGACATGTATTTTATATTAAAATCAAAGACCAGTTAAAACAACATAAAATTCAATAAAACTTGGAAATATAAGGCAGTTGACAAAACATGCAAAGTTATTAAAAATACATTAAATGTCTTTGGTGCATACTTCAGGAAAATTAGGAACTGTAAAACCATTTCTTTTTATGCTTTTCTTCCTCTTTGTAATACAGACCCTAGATAATTTGTAAATAAAAAACTCTATAACTACTGTAGAACACCATAATAATCTTAAGCCCAGGTGATACAGGGGAATGTATTTAAATGATAATTCACTTGCCTTCAATTAGAGAGAAAATGTCTTCATTTCTTCTGGATAAAACCTCTGTTTTTAGTATATGATGATACTGAACCAAGTGATCCAGTCAGGTTTCTGGGAAAAGCTTTGTTGGCTATACCAGTGCAACAAACAAACAAAACATCAATGGAATTTTTTTTATTTTATTGTGCTTTTGCTTTTCTTTAGTTGTCTGTCTTTTATGACACAGGTGTGTACAGTAAAATTTGACTTCCACGGAAAGCTATATCTTTACATACATACATTTTCAGACATTTATTAGACCTGCTGCATTGACTGTCAGCTTCGCAAAGGCTTAACTTCTTGAAGTTATTTATTAAAAGAAGATGTTGTTTCTGAATATGTGCAAACTTCTGAAATAGCATTTATTCAAGCATTATTACATTTCTATTTGAAATCTATTAGTACATATATATCTGTTTGATAGTGAGAAACTTCCACAACATGTGGGGAGCATTGCTAGTTCTAAAGACATTCCTACCCCCATTGTAATGTGATGTGTAATTTTCTTAGAATAAAAAGTACATTAGTAATATGCTGATTTGTCTTGTTTATATTAATTTTGAGTGCACATACGCCTCAACAGACAGCCTTTACTTTGTCACTTTATTACATTATGTTTAATAAAAAGGTCTTCCCAAACACATTCACTCTACAGTGGTCTCTTACTACACAGTAGAGTCTTATGTTTTTTTAAATAGATTTACATGTTAGCACCACTTAGATTTTGTGCCTATCTTTAATTTAAAAAGCAAGAACTTATGCCTGTGAGTCGCCAAAGAAATCATGAAAATAGCTCCCAAAAATAGACTCCTTTATTTTTTCTATCTGAAAGGTGTAGGCTCTGGCATAAATATGCACAAACATTGAAAATCCTAAATGTTGTCTTGCCAGGAAGAATGGTAAGTCAAACTGAGTGAGGCAGAGAGATCATTAACCTTAGTGTGAGTAGATCAGGCATACCTCGTCTTTTATTTCTTTTCCTGAGGACCTTGTAGATGTTTCTGAATTTTTTGAGTATTGAAAATAAATAGGTTTAATGGCCTTTTATTTAAATCCACCATGAACTGTGTCTTAGTAGGCATAGCAAGACCTTTCCCTGTGTAGTATAAGTGGATTGTGATAACCAAGGGGAGCTGAGTGCTGAAGTTTCCCAACACATCCTCTGCCCTGAGCCCCAAGAGTGGTTCACCCCCGAACTCCAAGAACGAATCCCCATTTCAGCTGCATGGGCCAGCAAGTGAGCTGACACTTTCAGGAGGGGTGAGTGGGTGAGTGCAGGTTTTTTCCCAATGACTGTTAAAAAAAAAAAAAGCAAAAAACAAATTAACAAGAAAGTTTTTAGCATGGAGATGCATAAATATTTACTTGATTCATGGATGGTAATAATATTCTTAACAATTATGATGACTTGGCAGTCTTCATAATTTTCTGGACATCAGTCAGTTTCAGACCTATGACAGGGGTGGCCCTAGCAGCACCATCCTCTACTTCCTGTCAAATCAATCTACCTCTCATGAGGTTACTGACCCCTGCTGGATTCTCACCTGTGAGTTGAAAACCTCAGTCCTTCTCAGCAGAAATTTGAAACTCTTGGTAGGTCTGTAATGCTTTCACTTCCGCAAATGTGTCTGCTGCAAAAGGAGGCAATGGCAGGTCTTTTTAGAATTGCTTTAGAAATGCAACGAATGCAACATCTTAATGATTATCCAATCTATTTCTTACCACCAAGTAAAATAAATGGAGCAATTGCATCATTTGGGTGTTCTCATGTTGTTCAGCCAGGGAGGATAAATTGTTGCTGGGAATTATTTGTCACAGTCAGCAAAGCAGGAAATCATTAAAACAAAAGTGAGTCTTCAGCTGAGAAGTGCTTTACTGCAGAAGGTGCAGTTGCAAACAAGTAGCAAGTACAGTGTTCTGCGTTTACCTATCATCAGGGTGCAGTTACAGAAATTTGGGACAAATCAGTAGGCCTCTCTGGAAGGTTTTTATGTAATTTACAGGTGATGGATAAAGATGAGAGTGACCTGGATTGCCTGGATTCCATTGAGGAAAAAACTAAAGCCAAATGGAAGATGAAATTTCCAGGACTAAGGCTACAGGCTCTTTGTCTAGAATTAGACTTCTCTTCTGTGCGATATTACCAAGAGAGATACTGCCTCCCATTTTATTCCTATTTTAAAAAATGTAGTTAAAAAATGAGAGCAAATACAGAAAATACTTCGAGACCTTAAATATCTTTAAATTTTTAATCTGTGGTAAATGAAGTTCAAGACATCTAATTACTCAGAAGACAGTTTGAGAGGTGTTTTACTAATAGTTCATAGAGACTGGCAGGAGGGCAGGCAGCTACTTGAAAGTGCTTAGCTTTGTCAGTGGTAAAATTACATAGGGATTTTGTAATAAAGCAGGTATGTCAGCGTAACTCTGATTTGTTTAATAAACTTGCTAATAAGCTTAAGCCACACTTAACTAGACAATGTCATATTTTACTTACCACTTAAATTTTGTGTTATTCTGTTTATTAATTTTATCCAGATTGCTCTCTTGGCAATACCGTTCATCTTGGTTGCACATCGAGTAAAATGGGGCTTGGGGAGACAGAGGTTTGGGGGGTTTATTTATTTTATTTTTTTTTATAGGCAGAGTGCCATTCACTTTGCTATGGCGGTCAACTAATGTGACTTACATCCCTGGAAATCCTTGTGTGTGTATCTACGTCTGAGCTACTGACAAAGGATTTGTATTTACAAACTGGGGAAGAAAATACTCTTTTTCTTCATAATGAGTTTGATAATAAATTAGAGCACTGCATTTCTTGAAAATATGCGTTCATAACTGAAATGAATTGTGCTCTTATAATGGATTCCGTTTCTTTTTGGAAGCTGGATAAGCTTTCAGGTGAGCCATGGCTGATTTGAAGGTATCCCATTTTTGTGTACTTTCACAATGGGAATACTTACCCCTAAGTCTAAGACTGCTTTTGTTCTGAATGACTAAAATACTGAATTTCTAAAAATTTAAGGGAACAAATTGGTTATGACAAGAAGACATGCAGGGATTAAATTGTAGGAAAAAGTGTTCTGGAAGTTTTTTCTCTTGCACCTTTCTCCTCACTAAGCAACCTAGAAAAATGGCAGAAAGTGGAAAAATCAGACTGAATGCTGTAAAAAATATAAGAAGCTTCATGAGAAAGTAGTCTCAAACACAGGCTTAAGAGTAAAAATTATGGTTATGTTTTAAAAGCTGCAAGTATATTAATGGATAGCAAACTATAGCTGAGATTTCAGCAGAAATATGACTTTTGGTAAGGGTGTTCTATTTCCATATTCCCTGATTCTATTACTTATTTTTTGATGAAGTTTCACTATTTTAAGATGAAAGTTATTTTTTCATATGGAAAGGCTTAAAACTTGCACAGCTAAGAAAATATGAAAAAATAATGAAAATTAATGAATTTTTTGATATACATAAACAAAAATTACTAGTCAAAACAAAATTGAAATTGTCATTTTTAATAGTCTGAAGACTCCTAAATTGTTTCCACAGGCCACTGGCAAACTGTGTTTTTTTTCTGAGTCATCTAAAACTGCCTGAGACAGCATAGCTGGGAATACATTTAGTATGAAAAATCTTACATTTCTGAGATGTGTTGAAGCCTCATTTGACAGTGAGATTTTTTGTCTTTGCTGTCTTCCAGAGGCTATTCAGTAAACTACATTTCCATGCCTTTTAGGTTTGAACCTCTATCTTACCCAGTATCACTTTGATAAAGTGTCATCTGAGCAGCCACAATCAATATAAGCATGAAATCCTATTTTTACATGCTATTTACGTTTGACATACTTCTCTTCAATGTAGTCTTGTCTTTCTGTGTCAGACACTTAGGGTTTATTAAAAAAGAAATCTCCCAACGTTGCTATTTTAAGTTTCTGTAAGTACTGGGGGTGAGCTCACTGCCTTCAGTACCCTGTTCAGAGGCGAGTGCCTGCCCCATAGCTACCCCTTCCTGTGCCCCAGTGCTCACTCTTCCCAGCCCAGGCCAGTCTTTGCCCACCCATATTTACTTTTTCCAAAATCTGGCATTTCAATGTGACTTCATATCCAACACTGGCTTCATGCGCTATTACTAGTAGTTACCTTAGTACCTTGCAAGATGTCCGCCTCTGAAGTCTGCCCTGTATTCCACCTTTCCATGGAACTCGTCTGTTTTTTGTGTAACTCTGCCCTGATGATCTGTACAACCACTCTGCAGCTTCTTGCATTATCTGTCACATCCAGCAGTTTTCTTATGTCTAGTAGCTTTTCACATCCTGTTTATTCAGCTTAATCTCAGACCAAGGCCTGGTCGTCTGCCTTGCAGCCCTGACAGGATCCAACTGGCTGACAGGTCAGTTCTGACATCTCTCAACTGCCCACTGGAGCAGCTGCCTGGGCAGTGAATGGCTGGAGGAGCATCAGTCCCCACACTGTTGAAAAATTGAGCCAGACTGGTCCTACTGCTGCCACTCCTTTGCCACCTCCTTCCAGTGTCATCTTGGCATTCCAGTGGCCATTTGTGGGCTCAGCTGAGGCATCAGGACAGACAGCTGCACTGCACCATCATGCTTTGTGTCGGGTACGTCAGCCTGCAGAATCTTTCCTTGCTCATGTCCCTGTCTCCTAAAGGGTTTCATAACAGAAGCTGAGACAGGGGTGCAGTCTGTAAGTAAAAGAAAATTATTTCTTCTGTGGTTGCTTACTGCCCATTATCCATCAGCATGCCAGCATTTGCCAACTATAGTACTAATGCCAGTAGTGCTGGCAGTGTTTTACCTCTCATAATTGTCTCTCTCCCACAAGAGAAAACATGGTCGGTCTGCAGGGCAGAAGGGTCTGTTGATCCCAACAGTTTTGTATCATCCCTTAGGAGGCAGTCAGTATGTCAACACCTTGCTTTTAAGGTTTTGGGTTCGGGTATTTTTAGGCATTTGGGGGTTATTTAAAACAGTTGTCAGGGATGATTTTCAAGGAGAAAGAGTGTGTACCTTCGTTGGTAGAGGGCTTATGTCTGTATTTCCCTAATCTAGATTTATTGTGGTTTGTATACTTCATACAGTAGCATCTTTATCTTGTTCCCTCTTAACTTTTGTATGCCTTGCTCACTTGGAACATAACATCTGTTTTGGAAACCTACTGCCACAGGTTATGACACCAAGCATTAATATAATTTCAGAAAGCAGCTATAATCTGTGAGAGTATTTGGAAGGCACTGAGAGTGTTCATTAGGGGCCTCGAGAAGTGGATCTTCTCAGTGCTAAAGGGATAGAAAGGAGAGGGGGAAGGGATGAAGAAAAACACAGAAAGTAAAAGAAGAGCCAGTGGACAAGGGATAAACAGAGACAGGGACAAAGACAATTGATCTCCAGTTGCTAATAATGGGCCATTAAAAAACTACTGATACTGCTTTGCAGAAGGCCAACCTTGGCTTTGTAACTGATAAGGGGGAACAATAGGAACATGAGGATTTGGGGATGTGGGAGGACCTGTGAACTACACAAAACTTACTAAGCAACACTTGGGGAGCATAATTGGAAGCGAGCATTTGAGGGGCCAATCTTAGCCAGTTCTAGTCCATAAATTTACCTGACTAAGCACTGCAACTGATTGAGACAGTCTGTTATCTTTTTATTTTTCCTTACCTGTGTGTAATCTCACCCCTTTGTCCCTTGTGTGCAAGTGCTATAAGGACTAGGTTAGGCCAGCTACTGAGGTTATGGGGCAAGCAACAGGAGTCAGGCTAGGAGTGTAGGGGTAGGGCCCTGAGCAACCTGTTCTAGCAGGAGATACCCCTGCCCATGGTGGGGGTAGGAACTAGAGAATCTTTAAGACCCCTTCTAACCATTCTGTGTTTTTACAGTTCTGTGGTCTGGGAAGGGGTGTCAGGTGGGTAGAGGGCCCTTGCTGGTGCCTGTAACATGAGTGGGAGTGTGTGCATCTGCCTGCTAGTGACTTGCTGCCAGCGAGCAAGTAGAATGCCCACAAGGGGGATGGGCCCCACCCAGCCTGGCCTTGAATATTCCCAGGGGATGTGGTATCCACAGCTGCTTTGGGCAACCAGTGCCAGTGCCTCACCACCCTCACAGTAAAGAATTTCTTCCTAATATCCATGGTGTCCAAGAGCTATGGACACAGGCAGAGGGGTATTAGATGGACAGAAGGACATGCTGTGCTGATACTGAGGGATCCTTGAGTGCTCATGTGTTTGTGCATTTTGAGGGGGTGGGAGGTGGCATTGCTGTCAATAGTGAGCTTCAGTCCTGATCGGAAAAGAAGAGGTCTTGGCGGGCTGTACTGATGCTTGTGTGAGTCCTGAGAGTGCTGTGTGCTGCATACCTTAACTACTGGTTGAACCTTGTCAATAAGAAAGCAACTGCTACATCTGTGGACCTGGGACAGACACCTCCAGGTCTCCGGACACACTGGGCTGGGCTGCAGCATCAGGCAGGAGGAATCCCTAGTCTCAGAGATGCTGGAAGGGGGCAGGGATTTATAACATCCCTTAGCATAAATGGTGAAAGAGAGTTTCATAATAGATATTCAATACTAAGGTTTTCTTGGTGAGTCAGGAGTTATTGAGGTATGTGCATCTCAAAGTTGAGAAAACTCTGCTGGGAAAAATACCACTATCTCCCTTTTTTATTATCTGCTGCTGACCATTAAGAGACAGAATAAACATGTATTTATTACAGTAACTTGACTCACGTGGCTACTTTTACAAAACCAGGGTGCTCTGGAATAGTTAAGTCAAAAATGCTTTGTTTGCCTTAAATCTAAGAGAAGTGAAGGAGATCATTTTATAAATTTGGGGATTTAAGCCTTAACAGAAGGTTCTTGGCCTCATTCTGTATCTGAGGCATTTCAATGTGGCTTTCATGACTTCACATTCCAAAGTGTAATTCATTCTCCAGTATTATTCATGATTCTGCAATGTCTTGGGAATTCTGCAATATTGTCATATCAAAATTAAACTTCTGACATTCTCATGGAGGGATTGCTGAAGTTCATCTGCCTCTGCCCTGAACCCTGTTCCTGCATTTAAATCCTAAGGAGACAGGAAATAGGCAGTTTTATTTGGGATGAAGATCATAAGAATTATCTTTTTTTTTTGTTGTTTTTTTTTAATAAACCAGCAGCTTGATTTGATGAATAATACTGGGTTTCAGAGCTTCATTTGTAACCCCCAACCTGCTATGTGACAGTAAGCATGTCACTTAACCAACGTGTCCTACTTTCACCATCTGTGAAACACTTTGAAAAGTCATGGAAAACTGAATCATAGGGCTTTTCCATCTCTGTTAGGTCATCCAACTGTTCATCTGCCAGTAGAAGATTGTTTCCTACATCCACCAGTGTTTTTCCAGTGTGGATTCTGTCCTCTTAAGTGTGGTTGGGCTTCCACTAGCACCTTTGGGAGATGATTTTGCAGAGTTCTAGAAAGTTCTAGAAGTTCTTCTGACATTCACAAAAAGAGATTTTTGTTGTTGTTGTTAATTTAACTGTGTTCTGTTACTTTTTTCCCCATTACTAGATAGTTTTTTACAGTTTCAAGACATATGCAATTCATGCAACACCTTAAAGGTCTAGATAAATTGCAAGTCTCTGTAAGGTATCTTATCTATAAAAAGAAGAAAAACAAAAGGTTTTGAGATGCAAGGTATGACCTTTTATAAGAATGTAAACTACTTGGTATTTCCTGAAATTATGTCTAAGGAAGTTTACAGACTGCTCCAGAGTTAGGACAGAAGAGGGATAGAATATGGAACTTAGCAGTGATGTTAAAATGAAAGTGTTGGAATAGGTATCAAGGATGGTTAAGCAGGAGAAGAAATAAATTAACAAATGCAATATAGTTGTTGAACATAACTAAATTACTTTGTACAGAGCTTTAACTTTTCAAAATATGTGGAAATTATTTATGTCCTGCATAAGAGTAGTTAAACTGCTTTTAAAATAGCCATCTGGGAAACAACTGGTATGTAACATGATTTTTTGTTGCACTGCCCTCGGAGGAAAATAATATTCAGTTAATTCAGTTTATGAGGTTAATAGAACATTTTGTAATACAACCTGCATCAAGCATGTGTCTTAAAATAGCGAGAAATCTGTCATGGGGGCATCTTTCGTAAAATACTGAGCTTTTAACAAAATCCACTTGTCCAGGATTTTCATTCCTCTATTTCAGCTGCCAGTGGAAATGCTTAAGTCCAGGAATAAAAACTGCATGTGTAGTCAGTTTCTTTAGAAAAGACATGTTTTTTTTTCATCTCTGCTTCATTTTCATTGTCTTAAACTTACATGTTCACATGTGTTGATAAGTTCTGATATAACTTCAGAGTCTAAGATAAGTCGGGAATTTAAAGCCTTGCAAAGTTTATTTGTAGTAAAACAATATGGGTAATTGAAATATTTCTGCAAATAAAACCACCCTACTGCATACTTTGCTGCTAAAAAATCCCTTTTGCCTTCAGCAGTAGTATATACAGTTAGATTAGGTATAAGGTAGTGTTTTGGAAAGGTCAGTATAAATGTAGTGTTTACATACATCCAAAAGTCTCCATATAACAAACTGGTTTTCTTCCTTTAAAAAGAAAAGAATGGTTAGAATGTTTATGAGGAAGGTGAACCTTAGAAAGATTTCATGAAGTCTGATCATAAGAAGAATAAACTTATCTTTCATTACAGGACATAAAACCAGATGAAGTTACCAGACTTGCTCTTAGGACAGAAGTTAATTTTGAAACTGTCTGCAGAAAGGTAAGACTTGCTGGATCTTGTTGTCCTTCCCCTGCTTCTCTGAGTGAGAAAAGATGCGTATGTGAGTGCAAGTACATGGATTTCGCACAGTGTGTTCTGTTTGTTGTGTTGTGTCTTCATTATAGATCTTCCTTTTCTGAGGAAGTTTATCGACTCGGACATACCTACAGAAAAATGAGTATCTGTCTAGTACAAGTGACTTGTCATCATTGGTCTGGTGGGCTAGTCCCTAGTAACTGGAGCAGAATACCAGGAAGCATAGCAGTGATTTCTTAGTATTTATAAAGAGATTTGTTTTGTTTATATAGTATATACACATGATTCAATTAGTGTAAATAATCTAAGTAAGGTTTCAACAACAGTTGGAAAAAGACTCCCAATACTTTTAAATGTCGAGAGACTTTTCCACATGTAAACAAAGCACGACAAACGTTAGCTTGAAATAAAGGTGGAATTCTAACACCCCTGTGGCTCATTTGTTTCAGTGTAATGTTTCTCTTGAAGCCTGCTGATGGTGCAGTATCAAATATTAACTGTCTAACTAGTGATATCTGTAAGAGATTAAGTGAAGACATAGAAGTGGAGAGACGCTTGTTGCAATAAGCAGCTGAGGTGGAGAGCAGTACCATTCCAAATGATATGCTGCATTAGTGATGGCAGAAAGCAATTCTGAATTTAAAAATGTCAATACATGAAGTTTTATGGTTTTTTTTGCTTTATCCTAAATTCTTATGGGTGGCCCACTGAGGAAGGCTGAAACCTGAAATGTTTATAGTACATGGGGTAAGTTTTAATGTAGAATTGGATCATTTACTTGTGTAATGGCATCATTAATTTGTAATATAACTCTGCTGTTGCATATTGCAGTCATGTGTGATGTAGTTCAGTTATTAGCATAGTGTGCAGCAAGTTTTTCAATATTTCATGTCAGCAAAATCAAGTTAATAGGAAAATATCATAGGAATTTGGTATTTCTGGATCAGTGTTTGGGTAGAAGCATCTTAACTGTTTTTCCTTCTCTTAATGATAGAAGAGAGTAAGGAAAAGGTCACAGATAAACTGACATGAAGCTAAAAAGCATTCTTCTTCTAAATTTATTTGACCAGGATTTTCCAGTGTGAAGATGAGGTAGTCGGAAACTGGTTACTGTAATGTTAGAAATGGTGCAGACACGAAGATTTTGAATGTGCGAGCACATGTGGAGAGGGATTTAATTTTTGAAGAGTGATTATAAATTGAAACAGTGACGTTTAGTCACTTAACCATAGTAGACTCTTCTGCCAAGATTTCAAATGCACCATGCTGATTCTATGAAGTGTAGGAGCACCAAAATTAAATAATTGATGTTATTTTTTTACAGGAATTTATAGGTTCACAGTTGGAATTCTATTTACTAAGAGGGCAATTTTATTGATAAGAATGCTGAAGGAGTATAATTGATCTTCCTGGTTTATTTCACCACATTGTTTTTTATATATTCACAGTAACGACTGTGAATGTAATCTCATATTTACTTAAAGTCTTAAAATACGCTTTAATTTAGCTTTAGTTCTTGAAAATGTATAATGTGAGCATCTTCATGGAATTTTTGGGCGTTTTGATCTTTGTTGTTTCTATTACTTTTTGCTGCTGGTCCCATTTTTCAGAGGAATGGAATTCTGTTAATCTCACACTTTGTAGTGGATGGAATTTACATTTCAAATCAAGCTGATGGATGAATGCTGATGTTTTTTTAAACCCATAGAAGGTTTTAACCTCCTTACTGCAGAAGAAGAATATGTACAATTAATTATAACAGTATGCTGACAAGTGGTGGCTGTGCCATCATAACTTCATTGGTTGCTTTTGGTTGGCCATAGCATTTCCCCAACTAAAGAAGGCATCGGTTCTGTGGTTAAGCAGGAGTTAATTTTCCAGTATTTTATTTCTTATTTTCCCACAGTTAGTTATTAAACATACAATAAAAAATATATTTGATTTTCTATCCCTAGCAATATTCTGTAGTCTCATGAAATACAGACCACACTGTTTACCTTTTCATTAACTTGAGTTTCAAAATATTTGAAGGAAAACATCCTGTGGCTGTTTTCGTTTTCAGAATAGGTTTGTTTTCATTGACAAAAGGCAATCTGCTTTTAATTCACTGTGGAATGCTGAATATTAGTTTTGCATAGTGGTCATGTAGTCAAGATACTTGTTTAATTGCTTCTTCTCACTGAGATTTTATGTTTCATTATTGTTTCCCCAACATTTTTCAGAATAAGTGAAGCATACTTTTCTATTTAAAAAGAGTTTGCATATATTTCAGTTAAGTACAATAAAGTTGTGCTAAGTGGCAATTTACTGTGAGTTCCTATGATTTAGCTGTAAATATCTCTGTATTGATAATAAGCACATCAGATTTATGTAGTTGCAGGGGGAGTTGGCAAGAGTCACCAGCCCCGTGATGCAAGACTTTTCATAAAAGCATTACAAGAAGTAGCAGGTGAACAGTTCTTCGTGCACATCTGCTGAAATATTTTTAATCCATATGAATATTGCTGCACCTGCCACCATTGTTACCAACAGGTGATAAACTGTATTGTAAAACTTGTAGTAAATGTTACCATGCAACTTTGACCAGGCTTTATATTGTTGATTGTATTTACAGCTGTTGAAAAACAGAAGCTGTATTTTCTAGGTTTTCTTCAAGTCCTTGTGTACTTTCTATACCAAGCTGTGCATTGTCTGCCACAAATATATTTGACAGACATTAGTAAAAGTAGAAAAACATGTCATAGAGCTCATATTTTAAACTCATATTTTCAGCTGTGATGGCATTTTGAACTGTTGCACACAGCATATATTCCTAACTGTTACGGGAGGCTTGGTTCATCAGTGTTGTGCTCCACTGAACTGAAGTTATAAATTGGAACCTAATCCTAGTATAATGCTATTCATTACAAGCAGAAAACTGAACTGAGAACTGACAAAGTCTTAACTGTTATCTTCAACTTGTTGCTAACATAGCTTTAAGGTAATTCAGATAGGTGAAGATAGGCAGGATAGGTAAGTTAATATGTATTGATGTTTTCCCAGTATTAGAAAATTTTGTGTATAATCTGGTCTGTTTCCTCTGGAAAAGGGGATGTTGGTCCACCTGCAAACACCTTCATAAGCACAGTGAGTTTTGTTGCCTTTGCTAACAGATATTGACTAACGTATTGTAGCATCTCATTTAGCTTTTTTCCAGTAAGTCTTTGGTGTATAGCACATGAGAAAAAAGTGCATGTGTTTTAAACCCTTGAGAACAACAGAATTCCAGCATAATGGAACTCTGCTACAAGCAGCGATATGTCATCTTGCCTTAAGTCAAAATACTTCTAATTTTTTCTAACAAATAAAGTCTATGTGTTTCAAAATTCAGTGACTGTCTGATTTGGGGGAGCAGGGTTGAAACAGAAATTAACTATTGTATTTTACTTTGAGTGAAGAATAGAGTACCAATAGACATTATTATCAGAGATTGAATTGAGCACATGGTTCTGACTTGCAGAAATACCAACAAGCATTCACAGATGATAAATACTACCTATATTTTTTGCTTTCAGATGCAATTCTCACATAACCTTAGGAGCATAGTACTCCCTTCTTTTACACTGATCTTTAGTCTGGTCCTTGAGAACAGTGCTACCTTTTCCTGTTGAGTGTTGTATTTCCATCCATTGCTCAATCCTGTTGCGTTTGAATCATACAGATGCTTGTCTGCAAAGAGGATTCTGCACAGCAAATTTTGAGTATATTATGATCCTCAGAGTTTTTTGGGGCCATGCCACATCCCTCTGAAAAGCTTGCCACAGTTTCTAAGTGTGTTGAGAAATTTTTTGTAGGCCAGAAATGTAAGTCATTAGTAGCCCTTAGAAGCATTTCACTCCCTCCCCCCCCAGTTTAAGGTCTGGCAAGCTTATTTTTGATTGCTTCGTGTACAGGAACCAACTTTGTCTTGTTTGGAATTTAAAAGGAATTCAAAGACTTTAGAAATAGGATCTCAGGCGGCTCATGCACAGCCATAGGGGGACATGTCAGGATTTGACTGAGCAACTGGATACACAGTATGAGTTTCATCATTTAAAATCTAAGCTGCCTGATGAGGGCAACTCGGCTTAACATGATTTTGGAGGGTTTATGTTAGTGCTATGTTGCTTCTGGTTCAGATATTTTTAACAGATGCCCAAAGACTGATACATTATAGTTAGAAGTTCTGGGGTGAGTGAATTTAGTGTCTATGGGACTTTACCTATATGACTTAAATGAACTTGGGATAGGGGAACCAACCAAAATACTAACAGTAATATGAAAGGGTGATTTATCAAACAAGGCTTTGTCTGATGCACATGTGAGAAGACCCTGTTTCCCGGACTTCTTGAATTCACTGGATCTCTGCTGTGGGACTAAGGAAGTCGTTGTGCAAAAAGGACATGAGAAAAAGGTAGAAAGGTGTTTCTGCCCAGGACAGACAGGAAGGACGAAGTTACTGGGCTAAATATGTATTGCCTTTATTTCTTTCAAAAGCGTGTTTCAATCACATTATCAAAATAGCATTTCTCAGATTCATGTCCTTTTTAAATTATGCAGGTGATGGCCTTAGAGTCATCTATGAATTCTCAGCCTCTCATCAGTATGCAAGAAAGGAGCAAGGGTGGAGAAGTCACAATACTAGTTTTGGTTTTACTCTTCTTTTTAGATTTATATTGAAAATGTTTTTCACTCCAACAATATGTGAAAGGCAAATTATGAAAGGCTGCTAGCTTTCAGGCTTTAATTAACAGTGAGTAATTAATTGGAGCAGCAGTTTTCCCAGAGTAACTCACTAGATGGATACAAGGCAGTGTCTTGCTGAAGGAATACACAAGACATTGTTCTACTGAATACACTTATTTATTGGGGAAATTTTAAACTTAGTACTCCTAGTACTTTCAAACTGTGTGGTAGGAAAAGAAAGATGTAATTTCTGAATCAAGTAGAATTTTTGAGAAAGCACATCTGCATCTACAGAGGAACAGTCATATCTGTATTTCCTAATTTTGAGAAATATAAAGGTTTCTCTTTCATCTGACAATCCTAAATCTATGCTTGTGATCTTTGCATTCCTTTATTTTGAAAATGTTTTTCCTAGTGGAAAACACCTAAAAAAACCCCTCTGTATGCACTGTAGATTTAATCTGAGGAAATGCACTAAATCATAAAAAGGGCCCCTAAAAGGGGTCTTTTGCATTTTAATTGAAGACTTGCTGTTAGCTTCAAAGGCTTTGGATCAGACACAAAATAGTTGCTGTCTTTCGTTTGGGGTTTGGAGGATTTTTCCACAACCTCCTCCCTTCTCCTCCCCCCAGCCCTCCTGAAGAATTCGACTCACAACACAAACATACTAATTAGGATAGATGTTATTACTGATGTAAAACTTCTGTTTCTGTTATTAGTGCCTTTAATAGTAGATTATTATGTACATGGATTTTTAACATTGCTTATGGAAATATTTTGTTTGCAATACATAAACGATAAGGATAGGACTACTGTATGAATCAATTTTCTTTGTGATACTGATGTGATAGTCCATAAACTTTGTATAATATGCTTATCATTAATACTTCGCAATTTTGTGGTTTGATTTTGCCTGTGTAGGGGCAAATGGCTGGTGTTTTTGAGGAATCCAAGAAAAACTTCATTCTCCTTTTTATATGAATTCTGGTTGTTACACTCTGATGATTTAATTGCCTACCTGGATTTCATGAACAATCTCCATCTCACTCCCGTCCCCCTTCTCTATAAGTATTAATTATTGGTAACATTGTTATCTTACTTCCTTTTGCTCCAGAAGGAATGGATTGCCTTACTAGGTGCATGGATGTTTCTATTCTCCAACAACGTGTTTATGCTGAAAATAATATATTCAATTTATTTTGCCACATGTTAAAATGTTACCTTCCCTTCTTATTTCAGTATGAAACAATAGATACTCATTTGCATATTAGATGCTAGATAGACTTTTCTCTCTGTAAGAGGTGCATCTGTCACTATGTTATACTTTTTGGAAATGAGTTGCATTAATTTAATACTACAATTTCCTGCATCACAGACTAAAATAACTGTCTTGGTGCTGGGTATCAGTATTACAGAGCTGAATTTGTTTTGTCCTGAGTATTTTGACTCCATTTGAATGAAAGTTACACTAAATGTATGAAGCCACTGTTTCCTGAGAATTTTCCATGTCAAACACCAGATGTTAGTGTTAAACAGGAGTGTCTGTGGTCTTCCTAAGACTACTGATGAAGTGAAGAATTTTGCATTCATTGATATCACATTGCGTTCACTGAATATCACATTCAGGTGTAAATACTTTCTCTGTGTGACTGATTGTTTTCTTTTCCTGAAAGTTCCTTATCTTCCAAATTTGATTCCAAATTTCCAAGCTGTTTAGCATGCCTTTTATATACATCAGGCTATATTTTAGAACCTAGAATCCATTACTATGGCTGCAGCTAAAGTTTAATGTCTGTCTATCTGCTAGCCCAGCCAGTATCAGTCCCTCCCCAAGCTTCCAGTGGGAGAGTACAGGGTTGTAGTGGGTTCTGTCCATGTCACTCCCACTTTTGGTTATCCACTCCTTCCCTCCACCACAGTCTTCTTTCCTTACTGTCTCTGGAACAATTTGTAGATCTCTTCAGTTGCCCCTTCGTATTCAAACTAGGCTGACATACATTCTCCACTTTAGTGCCACTGTTTGAGAGCAAGGAGGTAGACTAGACCAAGGTTAGCATCATCTTCAACATCAGAGTAGCAATTGCAATGAGCTCAGTTTAACTGCAGCTTTGATTTTGTTAACTCTGGAAAGAGTCTTCTTTTAAGTTCGGTATCGAAATAAACTGCTAGTAACTTTGGCAGTACTTCACAGAGATACTGTTTATCTCTGACATAAAAGGACTGTCTCCTTTCAAATTTTAAATTGCTAGTCCAAGAATCTTTCTACCACTCATTTGCATTCCTGTGAGGCTGTATTTCTTCAATTTTGTTGCCTGGCTGAACTGTTTCAGTTTGCTAAAGTACAAGGGCTAGACAAGTATCAGACTCAGAAGTGGTATGATTGCCTTTGATTTGAATACACTCTTTCACTTATTTGATGTGCCAGACCAGAATGTGGGCAAGCATATTATTGTTAGTAAAGCTCAGAGGAAGTTGATTCACATTTTTGTGAGTGATATTTGGCTTGGATCCCCAGGTAATTCAAATACAATGAATATGCTTGTGAGGGTATAATGGTTGAAAAGCTGGGTGGGAAGAGCAGTACTTTTAGAGTCAGATATACCTGTGGTGGTGATGTTGTGATGCATGGTGCTGCACATGCACATGGTGGTACTCCTTCAGTCCCAGAAAGCTTTATGTCACACCACTCACAAAAGACAAGCAACTCACAACTTTCATTTCTATTTTAAATGAGTATTTGAGTGATGCGTGATCAGTATCTCACTGGATACGAGCTGTCATGGGAATAATAGAGGAAAATATTAGAAGTAGTCTTGTTTCTATGCTGTCCTTGAAGAAAATGCAAGAAAAGTGGCATAACAAGAGGTTCTCAAGGTATTGTGGTTGATTTGGCAACTTTTTGGTTTGGTTTTGTTGTTTTGTTGGGTTTTTTTAAATAAAGAAAGGCCAGGTTACTGATGTCCACAATCTCCTTCTCCAGAATATTTTCCAGACTCTCATACAATGCCTATGAGGCAGAATATCAATGCCTGGATGTGTATATGGTATAAAAATGAGACACGTAGGTATTTGTAGTACATTTGGGGCCAGGAAAAGCTGGAAATGAAGGATGACCTGCAGCATAATCAAATTTGCACTGGGCTCTCAGGACTGAAAATTCTGAAGGACATAAAGGAATATTTAAAAGCATAGGGAAGGTTATATGTGTGGAGGAACATCAGATTAACATTGACATGACATACAGGGAGCATGGGGCTACTTTTCAGGATGTCTCTCATAGCCCAAGGATAGAACAGCTTGATCCAATAAGTAATGAAGGTAAATCAGACTGTCTACAGTGACGATTGACACCTCCAATACTAAGCCACGGGGAAAGAGTGTAACTTATGAATGCTTCCATATTAACCCTTGCACCAAAAACAATAATGGAGGGACACTAGAATTCCTGACATGTGTCATCATCACAGATAATACAGATACCCTCCTTCCACCAGGTCTTCAAGATACTTAATGCAATTTACCATCTTTACAGGGATAATGGTGTGGGATGTACATGCATGAGAGTGGTACTTTTCTGTGAAGCACTGTAGTTTAACAGCTCAAAGGAATTACTGGAAAAGAAAAGCTCTCTGAAGTGTTTTGAGTGGAAGTTCCAACTGTCACAAAACTTGGATAGCAATAATGTACTACAGGCCCCATTGAGAATGGTAATGGTGAACAGAAAATGTTCAATGAGACTAGAGAAGCTACACATTTAGGACAGATAATAGGAGTCAGTGTTTTCAGTTATTCTTAATTCTTTTGGATACTAAAGACAGAATCGTTATATTTTATGTATACATAGGGAAAGTAATCCATTTGTAAAGTTGATCCACATGAAGGGGTAGGGAGATGGATGTGCTCAACCAAATGACAAAGCAAAATGTTTCCTCTGTCTTGTCATCTGTCTGTAAATCCTCTGAGAATTGATACTCATTGAGCAATTTCAACCAAGGTTCCCATAGCTGGTTTTAAGAGCATTAACTTCCAGTAGGAAGGCTTTTGTGTGTGTATGTATGTGAGAAATAAAGATCAGTGTACCCTGGAGGGAAAAATGGTCATAGTTTATTACCTCTTGATCTTGTTTTGAGAAGCACAATATAGTTGGCACTCTATGATAGTGCCCTCCTATCTAGGAGAAAAGTGCAGGGAGAGAGAACATAAGGTAGAATTTACATTAATTTAAACATTCTTCTGGTTGCTTGCTTAGAGAACTTTAAATGTTAAGATGTCTTTAATGTTACATAAACAAATGTGATTACTTATGTTAAAGACTAACAGTTCCTTGTGCATTATTAACTGGAAAAGCTCTTTCTGTGTATTTGCTTTGTAGTGTGACTCAGAATTGCATTGCAAAATCAGAAAAAAAATCTGACATTCCTGATATTTCTAAAAATGAAAAACAGCTGCTGCTGTCTTATTCTCCTTTTATTTTTACAAATGAAACTCGATCAGTTTTTCATTATATATCGTGTAAAAATAAAGTACAATATCATTCTGATTTCTTCCCATCTCTCCTGTCCAGGTAAGTTTTTAAAGTGCCCAACTCAATAATAAGAAATGGATATTTATAAAAATGGAAAAAAAAAAAAAAAGTTACAGGATTAAGTGGGCTCTTTCAGCTCATTATGAAGCCCATCAGTCTGTTGTTAAGACTGGAAAACTAGAAGAAAAGTGCTAGAGCTACCATTGCTTGAACTTTGAAGAACTTAACTGTAAAACGAGAGAAATTAGACATTCCTGAATTATTGGAATTCTGTTTGAAAAAAACTCTCATCTATTGGGACACCAGAGAATATAGCTGCTACAACCATCCACATAAAAAGGTTATAGCTTGGTAAAATGACAGCATAAGTTTGCAGCACATTGCATCTCTCTGGCAGTATTGGTAGGTAAGACAAAGTATGGGAAACTGGAGATAACTGATGACTTAGTGGAAATAGAACAACATCAAATTTCAAGTGGTGATGATCTAGTTTTTCTTGGGTTTGGAAGTCAAATAACTGCCAGATGATTGGAGTGGTTCAGTGGTTACACGTTAGGAAAACTCTGCATGCCGGAGTTAAGTAATAATAATGTAATACCCTAAAAGATGCCCGAGAGCCTCTAAGCATAAAGGTTCTATGTGCCATATAGTGAAATACATGGTATAAAATCTGAACACCCAGGATTTCCATCTCTTTTACATCCATTCTCTGCTGATGTGCTCTAGTAATACCAGGGCTTACATATATATCTGATGTGTGCTTATCATTAGAGTAGGTCTTGAATGCATTGAGTCAATAGACTTAATAACGGAAAATCTACATTTTGGTGCCAAAGAACTGGCATGTTTATCTCTGATGTTTTAATAGTTTTTCAGTGAACTGAATTTGTATTTCCATTGTCTTTTTCAGAAAAAGTCTGAAAGACATATATATATGTTAAAAAAAAAATCTGTTTTCAATCATGCACACAAATTGCAATGTGGTATGCCAAGAAATGCTGTCTTGTTTTGAGTAGTATATTATAACACAGCCTAACCCTCATTAGTGCGTGCAGTGCTTGTGAAGTCTTTTAAGTCATCTGTGCCTCCAAACCTCTGGCTCTCATATTTAGTTCCTTCAACAGTGTTTTGAACAGAAATACGTCTCTCCTGAGAGTTCTGTTTGAAGACATTAACCTGACAGTATTTTACTTATATATAGGTGTGTTCCTTGGTGATAATGCTTGTAAATGTAAAGGTCTGAGCAAGACATGGTTTGTCCACAGGGATAATTTTTTTTCCTTTATATCATAAGTTATCTGAAATATACCTGATTAAATTGGTGCTTGTTTTTCAAACGTTAGCTAGTTTTGAAGCATTACATCTGTTTTAAATTTGAGGAACTCAACTACGTCTACTTTCTCTGCTATAAACTTAAGTTAATATGTGCTTATACTTACCATGCAGTATCAGGCTGCATCTGACAAGTTATAGTTGGAGGTTTAAGCATCTGTTTTAAAGTGAAATATTTTAAGGATTTTTCAAGATTACATCCCTGGTAGTTGGGTACAGAGTTTTGTAGCATATTGACGTTATAGGGAGAATGGTGGATTTCTTTGGTTCATCCAAGACAGAATGTTTTAAACTTTTTGGCCTATTATAATAGTTTTAATAATACAGAGCTCATCCCTGTATCACACCAATTTAGTTGCTACCATGAGCTCCACTCAATCGTTGGACAAGCCCATGGTGCACAGCTGAATCATGGGAGTTCAGATGCATTCAGGTTAATGTGAAGTCAGAGAACTGTTTACTGCTTGTTTACAGCACTGCCTGAGTGTTGTTGGTCTCCTTTGTGTTTCTGCTCTCCTTTCTATAACAAATAGGTATAAATAATCAATTTTTAATTTTTTTCTAAGAAATGGTTCTTTGAGATTTCATTTTGGTATTACCCAGCTTAACTCTCTATTCAGAGTTACGAAACAGCTGCCTGTTTTAATTTTTCAGACCCTCATTCTGGTAGCCAGTTACTAGAAATGACTTCTCAACTTCACTTTTTTGTACAAGTCAATTGTGGTTTCAGATCCGATATATATAGTTGGTGTAAAACTAATTTGTATATGATGTTTCTTCCAGATTTCATTATCTTCTCTTAAGACTGCATGAATTTTGTGGCAAAGAACTTTCTCACAGCTGCTGCCTGTTATCCAAGGAGTATTTTGTTTCTATTCCCCCTGAAGTACATCTTTTGTTTCAGGGTTTCTATTTCATCTTATTTTGCTTTCCAGTTTAATTTCCCAATATGATTGTCTCTTGCGTTTTTCGGGTCAGAATGTTTGCTTGGTTTTCTTATGTGCAGTTTGAGTGGGTTTTTTAGTGCCATCTGTTTTACTATGCTGTCCCCCAGAATTGTTTATGCAGTTTGGCAAGATGCATATATTTTATAGCGATACTGTGTCTCAGCTGTTCAAATGTCAAAATACATGAAAGGCATATATTTTATAGAAAGCTAGATATTTAAAAAAAAGCAAAAAATATGTAGCCTTTATACTACTATATTTTATGTGTTTGATTTTATCTGCATGTATTATTTGCATTTGATTTTATACTGAATGTATTTTATCCTGGTCAGTTGTCCTGGATGTACAATTTAAATTATGGGGGGTTTTTTAATTGCTGATATTTCTAAATAATTTTTTTTAGACACTAACTTAGGAAGCACTCACTTCACAAGTGTTTTCCACTTGCAATTTGTCCACATTTGTCTACAGCATAAAGTAGTGTTCAACATGCCCTAGGTTTTCTTAAATGCCAGCAGTGGTTTCAGTGTTGATATGAATTAGACCATCACAACTGGGGGAGGAGTCGTCACAGTGCTCACTTTATGTCCTCTTTCATAACCTTAAGAAGTAGTTTGGGTTTTTTTTTAGTTTGTGCATTGTTTGTGTGGGATGCCAAATTGAGAGGATTATAGACACATAGCCTTACTAGCTTTGGAAAAACCGAAGGTGAGTTAGAAGCATTTTAATTTTCTCACAATCTTGCTGTTTCCACTTACACCTGGAGTTGACCCTGTTCTCCATAAGGAAATAATTAAGAATCCATGCCTACTTGAATCTTGACTTTTTTCTTCTGACGTTTCTTTATTGAAACAATCATAGCAATTGGGGTTTTTGCATGAAGAGAAGGAAGGAATTGTAGAATATTAAGTACATAATTTTTAGTTGGGCAGGTCTGGGGTTTATGCCAGGCTCTGCTGTAGATCACTCGGGTAGTTTGGGATGAAACACTCCATTTTTCTTTGACCATTTCCAATCTGAAAAATAAGCATTTACTTCACACTTCTTTGCTTGGCTAAATTAATTGTGACAAGTTAGCCCAAAGAAACTCTATTGACTCTTTTTACTCATTAAATATGGTCATCTAACACTTGCAGAGTACTAGGCTTTTTAAAGAGCTTGTAAACTTCTTAAAATGCTTGGATAGTACGTATTTTTTACCATGCATGTAGTAAAGAACAGCAAATAATCTATTTTTGTTTGAATCTATGACCTATTTTGGAACAGATAAAAGACAAGCCAAAAGACAAGACAAAGTTAATGTGGAATTGAACATGAATCTAAGTGAACAAATCTACTGGGAAAAGGATAGCTTTGGTCCAGACGTACAAATAAAATTAGAGCACTGTAAGTACCTATAGTATTTAGAAGAATCGTGTGCTCTTCCCTGATGCTGGATTCAAGGGTCTGTGGTAGGCAGTGGTGAGTTGAGTCAGTGCTGCTGCCAGCAACGCAAGCTCAGCTAGGCTTCTGCCTTCTACTTGGTGTAGTTCTACATATGAGCAAAAACATTGCCCATGTTGCCATGGGTGTTCAGTTTCATAATGTTCTTCATAATGTTTCTGTGTTGGGTTTGCATGGCAAGATTTTGGTAGATGGGTTGGCTGTCAGGGTAGCTTCTGTGAGAAGCTGCCAGAAGCTTCCCCTGTGCCAGATGGAGCCAATGTCTGCTGGCTCCAGGATGGACCCACCACTGGCCAAGCCCTTCAGCAATGGTAGCAGCACTTCTGGGATAACAGAGTTAAAAAGGAATGGGGTAGAATGCACAGGAGCAATTGCAGCCAGGGAAGAGAGGAGTGAGAATATGTGGGAGAAAGAGCCATGAAGAAGGAGCAGAGGAGGTGCTTCAGGCACTGGAGCTGAGGAGGGAACAGCAGAGACAATGTGTGGTGAACTGACCCACAGCCCCCCATTCCCTGGGGTGGAGGAGATAGAGAAAATGAGAAGTGAAGTTGAACCTGGGAAGAAAGGAGGGGTGGAGGGAAGGTGTTTCAAGATTTAGTTTTTAGTTCTCATTACCCTATTTTTTTTTGATTGGCAATAAATTATATTAATACTTTCCCAAGTTGAGTTTGTTTTGCCCATTGTGGTAATTGATTAGTGATCTCTCCCTGTCCTTATCTCAACCCATGAATCTTTCATTGTATTTTCTCTCCCTTGTTCTCCTGAGGAGGGGAGTGATAAAGCAGCTTCACTGGGTACCTGGTTGACCCACCACGGCTTTCAAGATGAATAAATATCCAAATACTTTCATGGCTGAATTACCATGATAAAAGAAAACAATGTAAATTAATATAAACTGTGGCAAGCATTGTAAAGAATAATAAACAAGTTTGCTTTGTATATCTTGATGTTTTGTAAGAAATTGTTCAGTTTTAATTCTGTAGTTCTATCACAGAACATGGTCTTGATGAGTTTTTGCAAGGGTTTTAGATCTGTTAAGACTTTTTTTTAGCTTCAAATGGAAATTTTTCATCAGCCTATTTTAAAAGTTGTATATGATCCAATTAAAAAAAATTTTGCTGAAGCTAGGACAATTTCCTGAGATCCATAAAGAATTTATTTCTGTAAGAACTTCTCACCTGTCATGCTATTTTATAACTGCTACTTCATAACAGCTGTACGATTATTTTGGTGTTATGTTGAAAATTGTTAAAGCTTGAGTGAAAACAAAGTAATAGTTTATTATAAAAATGACAGGTTTTGGCAGATGATGAGTAAATAATTTGTCCTCATTTGTCATCATTAATGTAAGACTCAGCAACCAACCCCTTGCTGTCAGGAGCTGAGAGACGGCAATGCTGCCATTAACAGTTGCATCCCATACCAAAGTCTTCACCATATCTGATGGCCACAAATCACATGCTGTGTGTCTTACAGACATAAAGCAAGAGAGAGAGCTAGCTGCATTTCACAGTCAGAAAGCAACTTCTCTCAAGTCTTGTTCCAAAGTAGTATGAGGTCATGGTGTGGACTTGGGTGGCAGCCATGATTTGGCACCTTCAACCACCCTGCGACTTCACATTAATCGCATCTGTTGTTATGAAGGACAGCTGTAACTAGTTAGAGTTTTGTAAAGAATGTGTGGATTAACAGGTTTTCTAGTTGTTTGTTTGGTTTTTGCTGTTTTTTAATAGAGAGCTCTTCTCCCAAGCTGCTGTGAAGGATATTGCAATGACATCTTGTTTTGGCTCTGAACTGGATGTTATTTTTTTAATGCTTACTCTGGTTAGTATTGTCTGTGCTTTTTTTTTTTTTTTTAATTGGGGTCTTGTTAACATTTGACATTAAATTGCACTTTTAGATAGTTTAGAAACTAGTATGACATTCTCCAAGGCTGGTTTCTGTGTCATGGTTTTTGACATGTACTGCATACTTGTCAGTGGGGCTTCTGACTCTCTCCATTTCAATGTCATTGTTTTAAATAACTGACTAATGACAGATGCAGCGCCACCAAGCATTACCAGTTTGGCAGCACTCTCACACAGGTGAAGCTCTAGTTGTTGTCCTTATAGTAGTATATGCTTCTACTTACAGTCTTATTTTCGATGAGATCTGTAATGAGGCAATTCCCTTTTGTGTAAAAGTCAACTGAAGAACAAAACTATGACCTCTTTCATTTTACTGATTATAACTACAGCAGAGCGGGTACAGACAAAAGTAGTCTTGGAACAGAAAGATTAATCAGCATAAAGTGATGGTCGAAAGTCTCCATTTCATGTTCTGGAATTAATCACAGGTTTCTGTCCTTTAATTCATCCTGAAGCTCTGCTGTCTCAGGCGTAGTACCAAGGCATACCATTCTGCTTCTGCAATCCCATCTGCCTCGAGACTATGAGACAGTTTCTCATTCTCCCGTTATTACCTGCATTGTATGAAGCAGGTTCTACCCACACAGGCTTCTACCTGATGTTTACATCACACTGCTCCTTCTTTTGATCCTGTGGTGCTAGGTTTCAGAGCCATTCCATACTTCTGACCCCTTTTTCAGCACATCTCAAAACTTTAATTGTGAATCTGCTTTTATCTTCACAACTTTTTAATGTCCATTCTCTCCACAGTCATTGCCACGTTTTGCCAGGTTTCTCTTATGTGGGGCTTATATGTGTGTTTGACAATAGATGTTTTTAATATTATTTACAGAAATAATGCATTATTTACCAAGATAGAATGTTAGAGGAGACTGACTTCAGATGGTTCTGTATGTAACTGTCATGGTTTAACCCCAGCCAACACCAAGTGCCATGCAGTTAGCTGCTCACTCACTCCTGCACCAGCAGGATCAGGGAGAGAATTGGAAGAATAAAAGCCAGAAAACTCACAGGCTGGGATAAAGACAGTTTAATAGGGAAAGCAAAAGCTGTGCACAATAGCAAAGCAAAACAAGGAATGAATTCAGTGCTTCCCACGGGCAGGCAGGTGTTCAGCCATCTCCAGGAGAGCAGAGCCCCATCAGACATGACAGTGAACTCAGAAGACAAACACCATCACTCCAAATGTCCCCCCCTTCCTCCTTCTTCCCCCCACTTTATGTACTGACCATGATGTCACATGGTCTGGAATATCCCTTTGGTCAGCTGGGGTCACCTGTCCCATCTGTGTCTCCTCCCAACCTCCCATGTACCCCGAACTCCCTCACCAGTGTGGAAGTACAAACAGCAGAAAAGGCCTTGGCTCTGTGTGAGCCCTGCTCCGCAAAACAAAACATCTCTGTGTTGTCAACCCTGTGTTCAGCACTAATCCAAAATACAGCCCTGTATTAGCCACTGTGAAGAAAATTATCCTACCTCAGCCTCAACTGGCACAGTAGCTTCAATCTTCTCACTGCAAAGTGTGACTATACACTGCTCTGTTGCTTTCTTCACTTTGCAGTGCCTCGTTCGCACACGGAAGGAGGAAGAACGTTCCTGTAGAAAGTACTAGCACATTCTTGCATAAAAATATTAGTGCAAAATAATACAAGAAGTAGCAGAAGTGTGTCAGAATAAAGGTGTACAATTCTAGTATCTAATTAAACATTCAAGGGACAGGAGTGGTGGGGGGAGGATGTTCTTGCTTGTGAAGACAGTTGACGTTTGTTAAGGTTTTTTTTCTGCATTGTCTATATTGCTACAATGTTTTATATACTGGAAAATACTTGACGAAAAATAAATTGAGCATGGCCTGTGACAACAAAAAACAAAACCAAAGCAAAACCAAAAAACCAATGAGACATTTTAGAGAATGTGAATATCATATTGTATGTTTGTTAACTGCTGGCTATCAGTGTGAGTAGTGTTTGTGAAGTATTTTGCTGAAAGGAAAAAAATGTGGTTATTCCATATGGATTTGTCTATATATGCTTAAAGCCTTTCTATAAATATTTGAATTAAAGGACACCAGATGTTGCACAGAAGCTGCTGCTGCTTTCTGAACTTCATGGTATATTCTTTCAAAACCACAGGAAGTAGCTGAGGGAAAAAGTGTATTAATTAAGTTCAGAAATAGATTTTCCAGCTATAGGAAAATCTCCAAAGAAAATAGCATATGATCTTCAGAAATGTGAGCATTCTGTCCCAAGAATCTGGTGGCAGCATGCAGCACTGTCTGGGGATCAAAATTCAGATTCCGAGTTCTCAGAGCTAGGCTAGCCTGGAAATAAGCCAGTCTGTGGCCCTTGGAAATGGACCCATCTTTTGACCTGTCCCTTCTGGTGAGTGTTCATAGTTCTGTAGACAGTCTTCAGAAAAAATATTTTTCCAGTTTTTCTTGACCTGAAAAAATAATGTTGTAGTAGCAGAGTCTTGAGGGAAGGGAAAGTACTAGAATTCTGAGATGCTCTGCGCTTCAAACATGAAATATGGCTGACCATAGAGTATATTTTATAAGCTCTAAAACTGTGGCAAAAGAATTACAGAATGGGATTTGTTTTGCACTGGTTGAGGAAGAAGATTTATCGTTGGCAAACCAATTAAATGCTTCTGCATTTAGATGTACTGACTCCAGTGTATTTGTAGTGCCTTCTTTTGCTCTATTTCCTTGAGACCAAAGCACTGAGAGTGAGTCTCCTGCACTAGCAGTTGGTGGAAGTGTCCCATCTATCTTTGTGCAATGAATATATAACTGTTTATAGTTACATGGTTCTGCTGTAAGAAAATGGACATGCAAACAAGTAACATTCAGTGTGGCGGTGCAGGTGGCTCCAGCCACTGTTTCTCCTGAGGAGAACTAAGACAACCACCTATGGTGGTCAGCAACCCAAGTTTGGCATGTAACTTCAGTCATGGTGAGAACCCATGATTCCTTTGTTTTGTCTTTTGCATGTTTTCCCCTGATTGGTTAATACTTTGTCTCCCAGTGTTATGTATGAAGTCAGGTATATTCATTTCCTGTCTTTAATATGTATTAGTTCTGGAAAGTTCCTTGTTCCTCGATGCCCCATTGGATCCTTTCCTGAGTCTCTCCTATGTGTTGTTCCCATTGGTTCCCTTCCTGTCAATCCCACCTGCTTGTCTCTATCCCATTGGCTGATATCCCTTTCCCCACCTATTCTGTACCCAGTATAAGATCCCTGGACCCTCCCACCAATTGGCCTCTTCGTCCCTGTCTTTTCGTGGGAATTAACCTGCGTGGAACACATACGGAGAGTCCCCTGTCTTTACTTCTTTGCCTTTGCCTGCGTGCCTGCTTAACAGACACAGGGAGATACAGCCCCTTCAGGGTGAGGAGCTCTACCCCTTTTTCATTGTGTGTTGGGCACTGAGTGCTGCCTTCCAGAGGGGTTTCAGCGTTGACCTCCGGGCTTCTTTGTGTTGGCACGCGAGGGGTAAAACCCCCTTCTGCCAGCTCCCAGTAGCTGAAAACCCCTCAATTCACCACTGAGCACTCTTAAGTGGATCACATCAGCTACTTGAAATGTGAATTGCTCATGTTTTGGGTAGCATGTGTGTCCTGGTGGTTTGACCCCAGCCAACAGCTAAGCACCCAGCAGCTGCTTACTCACCCCACCCCTGTGGGATGGGGAGAGCATCGCAAGAGCAGAAGTCAGAAAAACCTCTGTCTTGAGATAAAGACAGTTCAATGTGTGAATGAAAGCTGTATGTGAAAGGAAAGAAGAACAAGGAATTTATTCACTACTTCCCATTGGCAGGTAGACATTTAGCCACATCCCAGAGAGCAGGGCTTCACATAATGGTTACTTGGGAAGATATATGTCATAACCATAAACATCTCCCCATACCTTTTCCTTGCCTCAAGTTTTTATTGCTAAGCATGACTTGAAAATGACTTGATATTCTTTCGGTGCATGTGGATGAGCTGTACCCAGGGATGTTTCTTGCCTGTTGCAGGAGTAGAGCAAGAAACAGAGAAGGCCTTGATGCTGTGCAAGCACTGCTTAGCAGTAACTAAAACATTGGTGTGTTACCAACTCTAAAATGTTTTTAGTCACAAATCCAAAACACAGCACCATCTTGTCTGCTACAAAGCATGTTAACTCCATCGTAGGGTAGAGCCAGTACCACTTCTACTCATTCCCTGCGAGGTAACACCTGTGGCTTGGGCTCCATCTGCTGTGGTGATTGCTTAGGACAGGAGAGGCAGCATGCTCTGTTGAGTTGATGGCCCCAAAATCAGCTCAGGTTGGGTCACAGGGCACTTGCCTGGTTCTTTACGAATATCATCGTCTGTTGGTGTTCTGGTGGCTTCTGCTGTGATACTTCCTGTAGCACAAAGCTCAAATCACAGAAACAATTTGAACATTTATGCATTGCAGCATCACTAGGAGGAAGAGAGAAAGGTATGTCTTTTCCACTCTCCCAGAGAATTCAGCTCCAGGCTTTAAGAAATCTTCTTGCTAAATTTGTATTTTACAAATGTGTTAGACCTACTTTTCCTCCTTTCAAAGAAGAAGAAAAGAAACAAACAAAAAATCACACAGAAAAAAACAAAACAGAAGACAGAGCTGTCTTTGGAAAAGTCTTAGATACTTTTCATTTTGTTGTTCAAGCAGAGCGATGACAAGAATCTTTTTTTTTTTTTTTTTGTCAAATTGAAGCAAGAAGATCATATTTCTTCTTTGAATCAGTTTGCAGAGTTCCAGTATTCTATCACTTCACATCACATTCAGGCTTGTCTTTGTGGTCAAGTCAGACCTTGCCTTTCAGTCACATTTTACATATATTCCTTCAATATCTGCTGTGTAATTATGCCAACTTCTGTGGCATCAATACGGTACTTCTAGCAGGCTGTTGCTTTCCTTCAAGCAGAATGCCTTCTACCAGTATGATGATCTTTATTTGGTGGGTTCATGAATTTTCTTTGCTCTTGTATGAAATAGTAAATATAAAATCAGTGAACGATGTGTCTGGTACGCTTTAAAAAAAAACATAAGTCACGTTATCCCTGTTCGGTACCTGAGAAATAGCACATGTATGTCTGCTACGTTTCTGTCAGTGTTTAGGCAGCCAGATTTTTCTGCATTTAGAATGACGGTAATGCACGAAAAATAAAATACTGTTAGTGTCATAAGCTTTCCTCTTGTTCAGTTCATGGTGAGAATCACATTAGTACGCATTGTAGCGTAACTGACACAGACCTGTGTAAGTTGACTGTTCTGTTGACCTCAAGCCTTTGAATTTTTCCTTTGCAGCCAAATTGTACTGCAGCTGAGCGAGCCATGGCAAGACTTGCAACACACCCCACCTTGAAGCCCAGATTTCTTGAACTTAAAGGTATGAAACAATTTATTGAATTGTTTATTACATCTGTAGCTTACCGGTGTGTTACCTTGTTCATGTATATTTCTGGTGTGAACAAAAGTAAAAGACTCACAAAACTAAAAGCTCTTGTAAAAAGCCTAACTAGCTGCAGTGAACCAAGCCACAAACTTGAAACCATTTATATTGGTTGAAATGGGCTTGTATGTGACAGTATACAGTATGACATTTATTTAATACAGGGTGTTGAACAAACAGAGCATATAATGGAAATTCTGAAAATCTGATAGATGCAATGGAGTATTTCTAAATTAAGTAGGAACATAAATAGATCATTACAGCTGGGTTGTAAAAGGTTTTACAAATTACTTTCTTAATCTTCCCTGAAAACTGTCCCAAGAATCCTTAGGGTATCTTTCCTGATTATTTAGGTTTTCTCTTTTTCTCTTGAAACTGGAATTTTCCACCTAAAATTGATGTTTAAAAGGGTCAAGTCCTAGCAGTAATGTCACAAAGTTACTTTCTTAATAACAGGGCTATCAAATACCCATTTAATTATATATGAGCAATTTAATATTAGTTTGCAATTTTACACACAAAGTGAACATGATTATCAGCTGCAGATTATTTTTGGAAAGCAAAGTTCACACTTCAACCCAAATCTCATAGCATATTTAATAGATAATATTTTCAAGGTTTTTCCTTCACTTTTGTTGATACTGTATTCTAAGGTATTTCTTGCCTCATGTGTTCAGGGAATAATTGATAAGGACATCCAAAGTAAGCTCAATACAACACATACAAGTTGTAAAAATGTTTTATTATATAAAAATAACTTGCATAAATTCATGTGTAGCTGAAACAAAATGTTTTTCTGCCCTTTGTACAGCTGCTGTTAAAGCTTTTAAGGATGCAAGAAAGAACCCAGACAAAGCCACTCCTATGAAAAAGGATAAGTCAGAAGAACAGCCTAAATCAGCGCAACATTCCAAGAGCAGCTTGGATGACCAAGCTCCTAAGCTACCTCAAAAACAGCAAGGATGTGAACACAAAACAAAGCCAGCCATGAAAATAGAAACTGACAAGGTGGTTGAAGAACTCTGTGAGAGTGAATCTGAGCAGAAAACTGTGGAAATGGAGGGAGCATATAGTCCAGAAGAATCTTCATTTCAGGCAGTAGAAATGCAAGCAGTCACTCAAAATAAAACAGGAAAGAAACTTGACTATCAAAAAAGGAAAGAAAATCTGAGTATGAACAAATTAAATGCAATAAAAGAAATAATTGATGATAGTGACCAAGAGCATCCCAGTAAAAAGGAGTACTTTGATGATAGTACTGAAGAGAGGTTTTATAATGAGTCATCAGATTCTGACAGTGACAGCAGTGATGACTTCTTCATTGGCAAAGTAAAAAAAAAGAAAAAAGTAGCAGCAGTTAATAATTTTTCTTCAACAAAAGAGAAGGATAGGCTTCAGAAAAACACAGTGAAGACAGAAAAGAGCACAGTGCCTGGGATAGCACAAGATTTGATCATGGAAGAGAGAAAGCCACTTGCAAAAGCAAGCAAGCTGGAATCAGTGTTCTGCAGTTCGTTGTCTACCACCAACCAGAACTTTCAGAACAGAAGAAGGTAAACCTTTTCCCTGTGTTATGTTCTCCATTCCTTCCCTCCTTCGCAGTAATGGAAATGATTGTGATTTTTAGTAGCCCTTATTAAACAAAGAGAATTTCAGCCCATTAAACCTTAGAACATTTTCACAGAAACTACTCACCAGTCTTCTTAAGCTTCCTTGACAGTGCATATTTTTTATATTCACAGTAGTGCTGATGGATGCATAGCATTCCTAACTAGATCTACACCCAAATTCAATCACTTCTGAATACTTGTCTTTCTACTTCTTTATTAACATGGGTGCAGCAATATTGACAAGGCTTGCATGTTATGTTTGAAAAGTTACAGCCTGAGTGTTTTGGTGATGATGATTCTTTATTCACAGGTGTTTGTAATCTTACAAGTTCCTTAAAAAAATCTTAATTTATCTTTTTTTGTTTTTAGAAATGCTAAAGACCAGCCTCTCAAAAATGAAAGAACAGGTATGTATTACTTAACCTGGTAAAATTATGAGAGAAAAAAACATTTTGAAATTCTGTTGTTTCTGCAGTCTATTCATGATGGGCTGTACTTTGTTTCTTTTCAATTATGTGGCACATATTTTAACATTTGTTGTTAAAGTGGTCAAACCACTGAGCTCTCATTTTAGTCTGTGGATATTGTCTGCTATTTTATATTTTTTCATATTAGAAGTACTTGACATAAAGTTTACACAGGAAAGTGCTTTTCTGTCTGTCAAGCGGTTAGTGTTACTTGTACACAGGTAAAGGTTATATTTATATATATATAGTTATATGTAACTATTACCTTGTCTCATAAGTAATTTCTTCAATAGCTCCTGAATATGGAATATTATATTCCATTTGTAGTCTGTGGTACCATTTTGGAATTAATTGGATGGAGGATATAATTTCAATCATATTGAGCTGTATTGTGTAACGCTCATTAGCTTATTGTGACGCAAAATGTTTAGACTGTGCTTAATATTTGTCTACACAAATTTTGAGTGTAGTCAGTATTAATAAATCTTAAGTATCTGCAGTCTACCAAGTGGCAATTTACTGGGCTGCAAGATGAAGAAATCTTGCTGTGAATATTCAAATGACTGTGTTCCCCATAGCTCATTATGAAATTTTTGAAAAGATCTGGAATCCCAAGGTAGTTTGCATACTTTTATGAAGATTCATGATTTAGTTAATGTTTTGTTTTGTACTTGCACAGGTTTTCTTAAAAATGAAACAAAGCTCAAGAAGAAACCATTTGCAAAAACTTCAGGGGGTATTAAATGCAACAATAAGAAAGCATGTTTGGAGCAGCCTCTTCATCCTTCATGGGAAGCAAGCAGGAGACGCAGAGAGCAAATGTCTCAAATTACAGTATTCCAGGGGAAAAAGATTAAATTTGATGACTAGACTATATGTAAATGGAGATTCAAAAATTTTTTTCCAACTGCTGTTTGAACATTTTTGTTATTCTGTCCATATCCTTTGCATCCTACAGAATTGCAACTGCTATTATTTGCCATCTTAGAACAGTCAAGATTGCTTCATTCATTCTGTGTGCTGTCTGTTGATTAATGTGATAGCCATATAGTGTTTGTTCATAAATCCCATTATGTAGTGCCCCCATTCATGAAATACACCCTAACATGAAGGAAGGGTTTTTAGGAACATAATCTGTGCCCTGTCAGAATGGTACAGATTCTTTCGAGGGGGGTTTGGAAGGACTTTTTTGTATGTGAAAGAGGGTACTTTATATGAGAATGTGGTTGTCAAAAGAAAGGTTCTATATTGTCAAATACATCTCAACTGAGACAAAGTAAATGATTCTTGAACTTGAAGAGACTTCACAAATTCATCACTGTATCAGGTAGCTGGAAGAGCCAGTCAGTTGTAAGCATAATATGAAAATTTCTGGAGAGAATAAAATACTGTGCTTTTAAATTGTGATCTCTGTCCTCTGATTATGCTGCCAATTTGAAGAACTGAAAGGGTCTGTTTCATACTTTATTCTGGTAGGTACATCTGGATTCATCAACATGTGTGTCCAACTCTTTCTGAAAGAATGTGAAAACCTGAAAAAACTTTGTACACTAAGAAACATTTGACTTTTAAGTGCCAGTCTGACATAGGGAGTTTATTTGGTTGGGATATGACAAAAAAATTCTACTATTTCTTCAGGTGCTTTTCCAACTACCTAATTGAAAGAAATTCTGAACATGTAATTAATCTTTAATAGTGTTGTTTATTTAAATATAGTTATCTTTCATAATCAAATTAATTCATAAACTTAGTAAATTACTGCACTGTACTATTCATGTAACATTTTGAGATGCCTAGGGAAAGTCCTGCATCAGACTAAAGGCCCATCTAGCCTAGCATCTTTGAAAGTAGTCAAAAAGGGGTGGTTTAAGGGTAGAGGGAGCACACAGGGATACACCGTGCAACATCCATCTCTTCAAGCTTCCAGTTTTACAGCTCAACGACATCATGTGATATTGCAGCTTATGGTGTTTAATAATCCTCTATGGATTTCCTTTCTTCAGATTTGTCTGCTCTTAAATCCATGCAAACCTGTAGAATATGTCATCCCTTAAGGGTAGATGGCCTTCCTACACATTTCAGTCTTATAAAACCCAGTCTTGTTGTGTGTCTCAGCCAAAGCCAGCAGCCTCCTGGGCTGCATTAGAAAACGTTGCCAGCAGTATGAGGGAGGTGATCCTTGCCCTGGACTAAGCACAGATAAAGCTACATCTGAAGTGCTGGAACCGATACTGGGCTCCCCAGCACAAGGTGCCGAGAAAGATTGTGGAGTCTCCATCCTTGGAGACATTTAGAATTTGACTGAGTCATTCCTGGGTAGCTGTTTAAAGGTGGCCCTGCTTGGTCAGCAGGTTGGAACTGAATCGTGTTTAGAGGTCTCTTGCTATCACATCTACTCCTGACCGCAGAGGAGTTGCTGTAAATGTCTAAAATACGTAGTCATTGTGGAATACCTCTGTGTATTCTGCTTGGGATGGCATTAGAGTCAAATGGCAGGAACAACTTCAATTTTTTTAATGTAATGTTACTCTGTTGCTGGTATGGCCGATTCTGTCTCCCTCTCCTGCACAGAGGGAGGGGGCAATTCCTGCCCATTGTCCGTCCCATCCTGTGTGAAGTTCTTGAAGACTAAACCTTCAAGTTGGTCCATTCTGTATTAATATCTAGGCATGGTTTGCCCCACATGGTTAGGCTTGCTTTTCTAAATACTGAACAAATGTCAGTATGTGTAATGCTATCTTAAATGGCATTGTCTCCCAGAGGAATGAGAAATTCAAGCAACCTTCCATTTCCAAGTGGGTTTTGTTGCTGTTATTTTCACTGTACCATATGGATTTTAAGGCCAAAAGTATTTAGGTACTTAAGGCCAAAAGCTTCAAAATAAAGCACAAAAACATGTTTACTGTGGTTTTGTAGGATTATATTTCACAGAAAAAGCCATGCGTTTACCTGCTTTCTACAAACTTCAGAATTTCCAGATGCAAATGTTAATCCATAAAGCTTTAACTAAAATAAGTAAATAAATCCTAGATGAATGCCACACTAAACAACAGTTTGGTATGTGACTTCTCTGGTTCCAATATAAGGCAAGAGAAGTTTCTTTTGGTAGATGTCATCAGCTGTAACAGTTTTTCATGGACAGCTTACCTTTCTTTTAGCAGATGAGTACCCAGTGTAAAGATCAAAACCTTAAAGATTGCAAATAGTTTGAAAAAAGTTCAAGACTCTAAAGAGCCAGTGTTCTAAAGTGCTTTTTTGCATGTGCTTAAAAATTCTAGGAGCATTGGTTTATCTTGGCATTTGAGCAAGTTTCTTACTGCATTATTACAGCTGTAATTTGTGGCCACAGAATTCTCCCTGAAGGAAGCCTGGCTTATCAAAACATCTCTTTTTTTTTTTCTTCAAAAACATTTCTGAGCTCCTGCTTTAAAGAAAAGGAAAAAGATAACATACACTGAACATGAATGAGAGAAGAGAGATTAGGATACTGGCGTTACTTCATATTTTAATGGGTTACTGCTACTTTCTGCTGGTGCTTAGTGACTCACCTGGATCACAGCATTAATACATTATACAAATGAGTAGTAATATCTTTTATGTGTAACTGAGCAATTTATTTGTGAACTGATAAGCCCAGGGAACTTGCCTGGAAGTTTTTGATAAAGTTTAGAACATTTTCTCTTCATTATAACAATGTAACATGTTCAGCATATGTGTGATTTTAACTCATATCTGTATCACTGTTTAGACAGAGGCCTCTCACAAAATACTACCAATGTGTTTTTGTAGTGACATGGGAAGTTATTTCATTCTGTGATTATTAGATTTTAAAATGTTGAGAACCATGCTTTTCAGTTCGGTACCATACCATAGAAGAAATGTCTTTAGCCAGGTACATACTGTCAGATACTACTGGGCAGCTTCAGGTGCACAAATTTTTCACTTCAGACTTACCAACAAAACAATCTCAGATTTTTCAGTGTCTTTTAAGACACTAGACTAGTTTAAATGTGGTTTTGTTGGTTTTTTTTTTTAATAGCAAACAGGCATATTATTGATCAGTTTGAAGACTTCCAAACAGGCATTAATATTTCTTCAGTGAGTTTTTATGGAATTGTTAGATCTGGAAAAATAGGGCTTAAATGAAAATTCAGTTACAGCAATACTTTCTTATGTGAAAGTGTTGAGCTGCTTTGTGAATGTAGACTGGTAGTAGACAATTTTGTGATACTAGACAGGTGATCTAATGTGAAAATGAGATAGCAGTATGGGGATAGAGGGTACTTGGGAACTGGGAGATGCTTTATTTTCAATAGATTTGAATATACTTTCTGCAATTATCATATGCAATTTTTACTGCATTTTTCTATTTGCACAGATTCTGATCCACACCAGGTTCTGTGCTCAAGGAATAGCATTTGGAGAAGTTCTCAGTTGAAGCTCTTAGCTCTAATAAGTAGTAGGATAGGAAATACTTTGTTAAATAGAGAAACATTACACAAATTGGGTTATATCTGAAATAATTCTGTGTTTATTTTACTAATTTTAAAATATATTGCATTACTTTTTTCTCCACTTACGTGAAACCAAAAGTGCCATTAGTTGATATTTAAGTGTTTGACAGCTTCTTAGTAGAACAAGTCTCCAAACTTTTTAACCGTGCTCTTCTGTACTAGTCCCTCAGTGAAGGGACAAGACATGCTTCACAACTCAGACTGTTTCATCAATTTAGCATACAGATTGAAGAGGCAGCAGGACGCTGGCTTGTACTCAGAGAATGTAAATAACAGAATAAAAAATTGTTTGGAGTAATTGCATGTTTAATCTGTTAGTCAAATTTCTAGAGTACATAGACTTTTCTACTATGTACTGCTCAAATGTTCTTTCCATGAAAGCATAGCTTTTGGAGCAGAAATTCTGAAAGTGCTTTTTAAGTTCCTGTTTTTACCAAGGCAGATAAGGTAAGGAGATCATGTGTCCAGATAAACCAAATGCCTCATCCTGTTAAGCCTTTTCATGTTAATCCTTTGTGTGGTATGAGGGATAATTGATCATGCTGTGAAATTTTATCTTTCTTGTTTCTACCTTGTTGTGACATTTTTTCTGAGACCACGTCAGAATGACAGAATCTTCCTCATTTTCATATAGACATAACCACCTTAACTAAAGCCTTCTCACTGGGAGATGGATCTGGCCTGTGCAGTAATACTTCAACAAGTAGAACGCTTGAAACATTTTATTCAAGTCATTTTCACATAAACTTGCAACCATAATACGGGCATGTAACACAAGAATATGAAAGTGCAATGAAGAATACAAAGCTAGTGCCTGAATATTATAAATTAGAGCTCTTCAGATAAAGATGCAAAGTTACTGAAATTAAGACTCTTTGAAGAAAAGTGAAGGAAATAATGAAAAATCTTCAAGAAAGTTGCAAAAACAAGTGGCATTTCACTGTATCTGTAGCATTTAGTTGCATAATAAAACCTCCCAATTACATACTCTTTGGTTTTAGTTCAAGTTAAAATCTTTCAGCACCTTTTAGGATTTGGAGAAAATGAAAATGCCTTTTTGGCATAAATATGAGACACAGGATAAACCACCCTTCAATGTCTCAGTTATGAAAACCACCCTGCTGGTTTTGAATGAGCACACTGCAAACAATGCATGAATGATAACAGGAAGGTACATTTGATATGTACACTCATTCTGGAGCAGAGAAAAAATTAGTAGACTTCTACTAACACAAAAACATCTACACAATATTTTGGTTCCATTGGTGACCAGTCTGTCATTTTTGTTACACTTTAGAAATACACAAATATCAAATGTATTTCAGGATTAAAAAAAACATAACAAACCCTCTAATGAGCCTGACATACATTATGTTCCTTATGTGCAATTCTTATGTAAAGATTTGAAATGTGGGAGGTCGTTGTTTCACACACATTTTTACAATCTTACTTTTCAGAACAAATTTGAGACTGCAAGACATCAAATTTATAGTTGAAATTTCACAAAATTTAAATCTGGTTTTGCTCCCACTGAGACCAATGTCAATATGCCTTTCAAAGATAATGGGAATAAATAAGCCTAATGTCTGGTAAAATTGAATGCAAATATAATTTGCTGTAAAAATAAAAGCTTTTACGAAAACAGATTTTAAAAATGTTTTTGAACAAAAATGCACATAATCCCAAAAATATATTCCAGTATGCAAAAAGTAAGGTGTCAAATCTGCAGAGCCAAGAAACTGAAAATACTGGTTGGTGCTCCCCTATTTAGAACTACTTCTGCACATGCTATATAACAAACTCTTCTACTGCGTTGTGATTTACTATAGTTAGACAGGGTTATAGTCACATTCCTTCATTTTTTTTAATCCTAAAATCCCTTGTTTTTCTGTTCATGTCTTAGGCAATTTTTGTGCTATTGTACATCAATGTCATGTTGCTTAACACACATTTCAAAACAAATACAATATTTTGCTACGGAAAAAAAAAGCTACATTTTCGTAGCTCCAATATCCCCAATATTCAAAGTTACAGCGTTCAACACCTTTCCAGACGAGGCCATTCCCACTTGTTCCACCTACACAGATGCTCAAGGCCCTCTGGCTCCTTGCTGACTGCAGTGGAGTTCTGCAAGTAGTTTGGGCACAGACATGTGAGCATGTGAGTGTGTCATGAGCGAGGGGTGCCCCCCTTCTTGCGGCTGCTCCGTCTCCAGTTACTGCTGTCATATCCCACATTCAGCATCAGGCACAATGAGGTACGAGCACACCACCTCTTCCCAGGAAGCAGCCCGTGCCCACAGCCGAGCTTCCATTCAGTAGCTTTTGTGTGCATTGCCCAAGCTGCTCTCAGGACTTTGACCCCAATTTTGACTCAAGTCTATCGAAAGGTGAATGCACTTGCTGCGTTCAATCCCTTAAAGCCTCTTAAACTTAAAACTCCTTGGGCTGAGATTTCAGAAGCCTAGACTTTAAACAGGCCCTCATTTTTGCAGACATATGTAACAAATGGTTTTCTAATAAATTGAGTTTCCAAATTTTGCTTCTGTTCATTGCCCGTACTGGTTATTGATTGCTGAAATGGATCTCACAGCAAACAAAAAGGGACCTGCAGGTATAAATTATATTATTCTGCACCCTCTTCCACTGGTGGGTAGTAATCACCAGGTTGCTGGTTCTCAGGTTCATTTTACGTGCAAATTTGTAACCAAGTTATGATTAAGGTGGAAATAAATAAATGTACTAAAGAACAGCTGATCCTTGAAGGATATTATGGTAATTCATCAAACTTCCAAATTAAATCCATAGGGTTCTAATGCATAAAATATTTCCAAATACTACTTTAAGTATTCCCAATAGTGATAAAAAATCTTCTCCATACTCCTCAAATTCTTCATTTCTAACTACATTGAATAGCACTTTTTTTTTCTCTTTTAATATATTGAGCTTCCAATGTTTCATTAAGTGTTTTGAACTGCTGATCAAACTTATCAAATACCAATCAGTATTTCTAGGTCCCATTGTTCCAAAAGTAGATTCTTCATTTTACATGATCAGAAATCTGAAAAAAGACGCCAGATCCCCTTGTGATATGTCATTTCACAGTTTAAAACAAAAATCACAGCTACTGTAGCTTACAGCAGGGTGCACTGCAAAAGCAAAATAATTTGGGGATGGGAGGAGGAGTAGTATACCCAGCACCAGTTAAGCAGTTCAGCAAAAACATTAATTTGGGCTGGAAGTTTTTTGCCTTAACAATGTTGCATTTAGTTCCTGAACAGCCTAAAGTAGGATGTTAAATACACTGAATTTTGTTCTTCCTTTCTATATAGTATATTTCCAACTTTGTTATCTTGAATACTGAGATACACATTTTAAAGTCAACTACAGTACTTAAGGGGGAAGCAGGTAGTAGGTTTTCTTCACGCTAAAAATACTTTGTAAGAGATTCCGACCTACTTCTGTTTGTGGTGCCACCTGAGTTAATTGCCTGTATTATTTTGATGGTTAACCTGTTCAAGTTGGATGTTTTTCACAGATGACCACATCAGGGACTCTTCATCATCTCTAAGAGCCCATTTCTTGACAGGTATTTTTTTATCCACATTAAGTTTGCAGAAGTCTTTTTAAAGCCCCACCTTGAAAAATTTCTTGAACATATAAAGGTGGGTACGCTTTTTAATTAATTTTCACAGATGAAAGGTGTATTTCAAAACCCCATCTGTTTTTCACTTAAGAAAATGGAAAAATTTCTAAAGTATTAAAAATGTAAACATAACTTTTCTTGCAGGGGTATAACTGATATATATAATATATATGTATTTCTCTGCTATATGTTAATATTCCTTGAAAACTGAACATACTTCTCTCTTTCATATCAATGTGTCCTAGCAAGAATTTTTAATGGTACTGTATCGTTACTCTTAATCTGTTTTTCATTATTGTATTTTCTGACATAGCTGACATTAGTACTTTCTCTTGCATTTTATTTAATTCATTTTGCATACATTTTTTTCTACCTTTTAAAATACGTTCAACTCATTCACCAATAATATTCCCACTGAAGTCTATTATTACGTAAACTCCAGATTTGAAGGAGCTAAGAAATGGTCCCATGTGTTTATGAAATAGTTAGATTTTCAAAATTTAAAATATCTCTGCACGAAGCACCAGTTTCACACATTTCAATAGCAATACAAGTAATGCCAATTTAAATTCTTAAAATCCAGTTAAGTTTTGGTTGAGAAGCAGCTGAAGTGTTTCAAAGTCACATAAGGTGTGTGGATGTATCTGTGTATGTTCTGCAGTTTTGCTTCTATAGTGTTTGCAACCTAGTGAAGTTTGTATAATGATACTTCAGTTCAAAACATTTGGCACCATCTCATCCATATCTTGCATCTTTTCAGTATCTGTTGGAAGAAGAGAAATAATTTTATGCAGACAAGCAAGCATGCACAGAAAGAGCAACTGCTAAATAACCACTTGTCAGCTTGAATGCACAGGTCAGCAAACGACAACACACCTTTTGTTTCCTAGCCCTGCGTGGGTATGTGTGCGTGAGACAGCTGTGAAGTATGATGTACATATATATATAAATATAGGGTGTTTTCCTGGAGAAGAGGAGGTTGAGGGGAGATCTCATCACTCCCTACAACTCCCTGAGAGGAGGTGGTGGTGAGGTGTGGGTCAGTGTCTTCTCCCACGTAACCAGTGAGACAGGACGGGAGGAAATGGCCTCAAGTTGTGTCAGAGTGATTTAGATGGGAGGTCAGGGGAATCTTTTTCACATAAAGGGTTGTAAAGCATTAGAGCAGAATACCCAGGGAAGTGGTGGGGTCACTATCCCTGGAAGTGTTCAGAAGCTGCATGAATAAGGCACTTGAGACCATGGTTTAATGGTGAGCATGGTGGTGATCCGAGGTTGATGGCTGGACCTCATGATCCAAAAGGTCTTTTCCAACCTTTTCTATTATTCCGTGTACTCAGTAACATTTTCATAGGCAAGATGGGGAGGCTAGAAGTTAAAAGCATGAAACATAAGTTTGCCTCATTTAACTACTGATTTCCTAATGCAAAGTAAGGAATGAATATTTTAAAGGCTAATTAAGCAAGTCACATTAGTTCAGTGTATTTGTTTCACTGACGCTGTTACAGAAGACTATACTGGTCATCTGTTTTACTTTTCATTTACTGCTCTGGAATTTATTTCATATGAACCTCTATACAATGTTAATACTCATTCCTTATGCAATCCAAATGAAGTCCCTTGATAAATATTTTATGTGACTAACACAGTATTCTGAGAACTGCTTACCTCTGTGTTACAGGAGACTGCTTTCTGTGTGTTTCACAGATACTAAGGTACAGTAGGTCTACCGTGACAATATTTATTAAATGAATTTGCCTTTTTGGATGAAAAATGTAAAAAAGGCATAATTTTGGCATTGTTTAAACTTTAAAAGAACTAAACTGTAAATGGAGTGTGTGTGAAAGAACTGTTTCAGTGTGAAAGAACTGCAGCAGAGTAACATACATGTGTGGGATTTTGCAGAATGTCTTAAGAGCACTGCAGCTGGTCAGTTCTGTGTGGATGCTATAAAAGGGTATTGAACGATCCTAGAAAGGTCTCAGTGCAAGAACAAAGAAGGTGTCTGAGCCAGAGATTGTTATCTAGCAGACCAGACAGGAGCAGCAGTTTTGAAAGTGTTACATATTCCAACGGCACAAGTGCAAGAGCAAAATTCCCACAATTTTTAAAATTCCTGAAACCCAAAAAACAAAATACTAACAGTGGGGCACAGTGACACAGAAAGCCATGGAGGCACTTACGGTGAAATTGTACAGCCAGAGGCATAGGCATGGTGGCCCGTGTAGCGGATATCGCAGCGCACAATGTTGTTGGAGTAATCGGATTCAGGCACCAGGTAGCTGGGGTTCACACTCACCTGGAGGGGAGAAAGCACAGTGCTGTCTACTGCCAGGTTTCAGTTGGTAACTTACATACAACAGGGCAAATTATTTTCTTCTTTAAAAGCAAAAAAAAAACCCCCAAACATCCCCATTCCCAGTACACTTACCTTCAGAATATAATTTCCGGGTTGTACATCAGTAATATCAATCCACTGGCAATCTATGTCAGCATTGTAAGTGTCGTAGCAGCCAGGGCTCAGACCCTTAAGAATGACGTTAAAATGGGTGTAAAAAAAATTAATCTTTAGAAACAGTGACATTCTATACATTAGGGAGCTCGGACTGAAGTTCACTTAACCATCACAGTTCACTTAGAAAATTAACCTAGAAAATTAGTCCTATTTTTAGTTGGCATTTTACTTGTGTGTCTAAACTAGAACACTTAAGTCTAATGTATTTTATAGACTGCTGTTTATTACTACTGGATAAGAAATGCCTATAATATTGACAGTTGTTCATCTGTGAGATACCTGTATTTTCTTATAATCACTTGTTACAGTAGTCCTTTTATGAAAAAACTGTTGATGTTACTATTTCCTCTTTACATAAGATCAGAATAAAATAAAAATTGACCAAAGACTGGAAGTAAGTATCTGTAAATGTTGAGTGAATAGCTTCTGAGGTCCTTGAGTACGGACAGACTTGATCACCACATTGGAACCTCTCTCTACCCTTTGAAATGATGCAACTTTTTGCTGTGGATGCACTGTGCCCAAGTGCCATCTTTGAACAGTAGGGCCAACGGCCATTTTCACACTGACCCTTGCATGGAAATGGTGTCTCTTCAGACAAATAATGACACAAGAATCTGAGGGAACTGAAAATGTAGCCTTTATTCTAGATGCATCTTTCTGAAAAATTCTTTGTGTTAGGAACATTAGTAAGAATCCCTACATACGAACGTATTGGTGGTTCAAATCTAGTGTCATTAGCTGTGGCCAATAGAGATTGCTCTAGGCAGAGCTGATCTGTTCTGGCAACACACAGAATACAGAAAACCCAAGTCCTGCAGGAATTCCCTCTTGACCCAGCCGGTGATCAGCTCAGACTCTCACATGTATGTGCCAAGTCTGAGGCTGGAGAAAAGTTTTACAGTCCAATTACAAACCCCTGAATTATGGGCTTCCAGTGGAAATGCTGACACAGCCATGATTCTAGTGACACAAATACTCCAGCTGTAAAATATGTATGTTGCTTAGTTAGATGTCATAGTCTACAGAAGTAGAAAAGGTATTTATAAAACCTCTTCAAAGCCTTTATATATTGCAGATCATTCATTATAGTTAAAATTCAAATGTGGACACGTCAGCCAGTGAAACATAGCTGTCATTTCTCTGTTATAGAATAACTACCTTCTAGATTAAAAGCTGCAGTATAAGGGATAAAGTTTATGTGTAAGTATGGCCACATTGAGTTAAACCACAGATCCATCAAAGCTCAGTGTCATGTCTCTGATAGTGGTCAGCAGCAGATGCTTGACGAGAAAAGAACATAAGGTATGGGATGTGTAATGTCAGGCAAATTCCTTCCACCAGGCAGTTAACTGTATTTAAGGCATGGGGTACCATCATATTTTTGTGTCTAGTAACCTCTATTACTTTGTCTAAATTTTTCTTAAGCTCATGGAGATTTTTGATCTCTGCAACATCCAATGGCAAGGAATTTAAATCTTCATTCACGTGTCCAAAGAGCACTCCTCTCAGTTTTAAAGCTGTTGCCTGACAGGTGTTAAGTTCTTACATTGTCAGAAACAGCAACAATTGTCAGTAAATATCAACAATTTCCTCTTTCAATCCACAATCACTTAAGTTTTGGTCTTATTTCTAGTTTTCCAAATGGAATAGTCTATGAAAGCTCTTAGCCATACTACACTGTTGATCATCCTTGTTCTGCTGGGGTTGGCTGGTTTGGATTTTTTAAGCTTTTCTTTAGCAGTTCTGAGAGGTGGTGATGCAATATTCAAGGTAGGAGTCTTCCATGGATTTATCTATCATAATGGTGTGTTCCATTTTGCATGTTCCCCTCATAAGCCCTGGCACCTGGCTTTACGTTTGCACATGGCCCATCACAATGTCCACACAGCTGCCATTCCCTTTAACAGCCTCCTGGTGTACAGGCACAGAACAGTGCTCTGAGTTTTCTATGCCGGACTGCCAGCCAGCAGCTGCAGGTATTGAAGGAATCCAGCGCCTTACAGCTTCAGACTCCAAGCAAGGGAAGAAATACCAGCTATGAACTCTGGGGCCAGCCAAGGACGTCAGTGAGCAGTCTGGGGCTGATGAACATTGGGAACAGCTTCTTTACAAGCTGTCTTGAGTGCCCCTTAGCAAGCTTGACCAGTCCTACAGCCACAAGAACTTGTGGTGTGTTTTAATACAGTTCAGTTACCAGTGGTACTATGCTACTGAGTGTCACTGCACTTTGATAAGAAACCCACAGTTAACAGCAGGTGGGTGAATTAGCTGTCTCCAGGTTAGTATCCTGGTCTCCAGAATGGGGAATTCCAGAAGCTAGTTAGGGCATCAGCTAACTTAGGGCATCCTATGATTGGCAGTAAAGTTATCCAAATACAAACTGGGGGGGTGAAAGACACGTGGTTTTCTCCAAAGCAGTTCCTACCTGCGTGTGTGCTGTGCATGCATACCGCCTGTAATATCCATAATCACAGGAAGTATCTTCAAGGCAGAAACTTGCTTTGTGTCCTTCAGCAACTTTTCTATGTGAGCTCGCATCCAACAAGTCATAGTGGCTGAATTCGTCCATGCTGTGATAATGTCTGTTAAACCATAGATGCATTATTAGAGATGGATCAGATCTTACCAACATTTTAAAATATTCTTATTTGATCTACATCCTGGTAAATCTGGCCAAATTTTATTTATTACCCAAAACCTGTGTGTTAGTATACTTTCCTACTACTGACCACTCAATTATTTTCATTACTCCAATTTTCAAGTACTACATGTCATCTTCTATAAATAAATAATAGATTTTAATTTGTCATGGGAAAGATTCCATAGCAGCACTCTTTTTCCAAAATTTCCTGTTTCAGCTCTTTTCCAATAACAATAGCAAGTATTAAGTAGTTCATATTTGAATTGAACATCTTATAAGTGCCTTTAGCCAGGGTTTTGCTAGGAATGCTTACCTTACATACCATAAATTCCATGGAAGTTTGCTACTTGCTAGCAAAACCCCAACAATTTGGTTTCACATTTCCATGGCCTTCAGACAATGTAACACATTCATAACATTGGTGAAGACAAAATCTGCATAAAGAATTCAGCTTCTGTGTACTGGCAATGCAGATTTCATTCAATGTCAATTATTTTTGCAGTCTGTACTTAATGCTGTCTCTATTTCAAAAGTGTGTATGGTTTTGATTTGGGCAAAGTGATGCATTTTTCTTGCTTTCACACAAAGTTCACAAAGTTTCACACAAAGTTTCACACAAAGAAGTGAGTTCTAGCTCTTACTGTGCAGCTTAACACCTCATATTCTTGTAATTTCGCTTTTTCCAAATGTGTGGGAAACCAAACTTGTCTTTTCTACATGCTGTCTTTGCAGCATTTGGCTGCTGTTACTTTTGAATGCTTTCAGCTCAGGAGGTGTGTGAAAAAACGTCTAATTAAACACAATTCAAATGTATTGGTAAAACAAAGCAGCACAGGAGCCTCACAAGCAGGCACATCCAGAACACTAAAACTGGGCCACGGATGATGATGACTAACACTGAGGTCTGATGGCTAGCCAAAGTAATTGGCAGTTGAAGTTCATTTCCAAATGAGTTTGTTTCACTGTTATGGAAATGATCACGAGAGATGCATTTTTTTGTAGGCAATGCATTTTCTGTCCAAGAACTGAATCAACATCAGAGACACTTTGCATCTGGACAGTGATAGCTGGGCTGTTGTGGCAGAGTAAGAAACTGTTTTTCTACAAATGGAAGATTTCAACTGCTCTCTACCCATTTCATCCATTTATCAACTTTGTAAGCATGAGGGTTGGGGGATTTTTGTTTTGGTGAAGATTTTTTTCGGGATGGAGGTTAACTAAAGCACTTGTGGAGGGGTTTTTTTAGGTTTGATTTAGTTTTAGCTTTTTGATCCTTGCAAGATTTATAAACTGAAAATATGAATCTTTTTTGAAAGAATTTGTTCTAATCATATTGATTTTTCATTCAGTGCCTCAAGCCTCTGAACCCAGAGAGAAATATTCCATTGGCTCAGAGGCCTTCAGATCAAGCCCACATTGCATACCATTTTTAAAAAGAATAATATTAAGTTATCGTTTATGTACCTGTAGCAGCAGAGCCATATTTTAAGTAAGTGGAAGTAAGTATTCTGGGTAATTAGTTCTGGTATTTTACAACTGCTCCTGCTGAGAAGTAGCAAAAATTGGAAAAAAACCTGCAAACTCTTGCATATGAGTTTTCTGAAAAGGTACAAGTTTGCAGTGTTACCTGCTCCCAAAATGCTGAAAAAGTTCTACTACATTTCCCTTGCTGTGTTTCTAGCAATTATACTATTTCTAGAGCAATGCTCCTATGTCAAAATATCATCATATGGTAAGAACATCATTGATAATGGGATCAGTCAACTCAGTAACTCTCCTTTTCCATATTGATCAGACCATCCCTTGTGAAGAATTAATTCATGAAATTCAGCTCAAGAATTATGGGTCACTGTTAAAAATGATGTGTTATTATAGGGAACATGCTAATAAATGAACATTTTACGGTTCATTTTATGTGTAAGTATGGCCACATATGGCCACACCCTATATATAAACATGTTTATTTTAACATGGTTGGGACTTTTATTTACTGATTACACTTAAATGTAAGGGGACTATATGTAAAATAAAAGGAGGAAGTGCTACTGTCAAATCTCATTTCAGACTTGTATTTATATTTAATTTATATGTTGTAAGAGTTTCATACATATGGATAAGTTGTGTATCCATCTTGGTTTCATGTGTCTGTAGAAAGAGTAATTACCACTACATACAACTAATCAGACAGTAAAAGGCTGAAGTTTCCCCATGGTTTCTCTCTGCTTCACTTCAGTTTTAGAAAGCGTCCCCTTTTAAGTGACAATTTGTTAGTGAAAAGAATAATTAGAAGATGAGCACTTCACTCACTGGTGACAGCTGTGCCACTCCCATGAATAACGGGGTCTGCTGGGCAGAAAATCCGACGTGCCTTGATTTTTCACTCTTTGGGGGAATCTCAGGAGCACCCGATTGTCATAGTCTCTAACATCTGCTCGATAAGCTGAACTGCAATGATGCAAAACAAGGAAAACAAAGAAAAAAGCCGTAAGTATGTGCAAGAAATACTTTGAAAAACACTTTATATCGTCTCAGAAGTAACACGGCAGAGGTCATTTTGGGCCCCAATCTCCTTATGCATTGGAGATTCACAACAGGAATTCCATATGGTGTGGAAATGTCTCGTGTCAGACCAAGACCTGAAAAAGACTCAGATCTGGTTTTAATTTTACAAACGGAAGGTTGACCACTGAATGACTCTGTCTATGAAGAAGATCAGTGCTTAGCTGTAAAATTACTCTGGTACCAAAAAGCACAATTTCATTTGTTGCTCTTAACCAAAATGACTCCCTGTGTATGCACGATCACAGAACAGATGTTTCATACTGTTGTAAAAAAAAAAATTAATATGTATATGAATCAGGGTGCATTTTCTTATTCTACATAGCTATTATCTACAGTCTTTTAAGTACTGGAATATTTTAATCAACTAATAGCCAGCAAGAACCCTTCAATGAGTCTTCATTGTGAAGCTAGCATAAAAAATACTGCTTCTTATGTCATGTTTTCTTTTTTCTGCAAGTGAAGAGCAAGCATGACCCTGGAAACAGTCTGACATAAATTAATGACGCTGGTAAATAAATAAATCTGTTTTGCATGATAAGGTATCAAACAAGTTAAAATGGTTAAAAACAGCCATGTTGATTTCTTTCCAAGCAAAACAGGAAAAATCCCTCCTTGCCAACTGGACAAGACCTAACTTCATAACAAAGCTGTTATTTCAACCCCTTAAGAGACTCTGAAACACTTTTCAGAGAGATTTTAGTTTTAGGAGACATTACAAGGCATAGGCCCAGAAACAATTATCTTATTATAATCTTAATAGTAAATTGTGGTGGTTAAGAATAGGGGTTTTGTTGTTTGGTTGTTTTTTGGGTTTTTTTTATGAAGTAGCATATGGTCTTGTGAGAGTAGAGGGGGGAGATGAAAATCAACAGATTGAAGTGGTTTTCTAGGTGCCTCCATTTCATAAAATTCAGAAATGTTCAAGTGAGCCTGGCAATAGAAACATGTAATACAATTTTTCACAACATGTAGGTTCTTCAGGAGATCTGTAGCTTGTCTCTCTAACATGGCAGTATTGCTTTCTGATGTGCACACTCCACCATCCGCCACAAACTTGGAAGAAGGTTACAGTGGGCTGTGTTTCCTTGCACCCTCCAGCCTCACCCTTCCCCACTCTTCACCGTGTTCACAGGTGGAAACAGGAGCACAGCAACCCGCAGAGAACGGGCAAAAGCTTGGGACGATGCCTACCTTGCCAAGCAGTTCTCCTCGGCAGCACATCTCAAGTTATACATGGACATCCTCTGGACATATGTGGACGCCTGGATGTAATAGGGATCTGGGACTAAGTCAGGGAGACCTGCAGTTCATCAAACCAACCACATAACAGCAAGATCAACGCAGGACACGTTTGCAAATATTTGGCCACCATCCCAGTCGTTAGGGGCCGTCGTTTTGCCTCTGCCCTCCGTTAACCTCGCATCCCCCTTTGCTCAGGCTTGTCCCAAACACCCCATCGCAAGCACGACGCCCGGACCTCTCGGTGGGCTTATCGGCAGCTCGCCCCTCTCCCAGAGGCGGGGAGAGGGCTGCCTGCCGTCCAAGAGCCGGGCGAACGCTTGCCCGGTCAGGTTTTGCCCCGAGCGAGGGCCAGCAGGGCAGGCGACCCCCGCAGCTCACCCCGCCGGGACCGGCGTGCGCGGAGCGAGCGGGTCGTGCGGCGGGGCTGGGGCCGCCGGCAGGGGAGGGACGGGACGGGCGGAAAGGAGGGCTCTTACCGTACTGGAAGTAGCCGGTGCCATAGCCGGGTCTGTACCTGCTGCCCTGGCGGGGCCTCTCGTAGGTGTCGTAGTAGTTGTAGTAGGGGTTATCGTCCGTGTACTTGTAAGGGTTGTAGGGGTCGTCTCCTACCATGACATCTTCCCGGCCGGGCCTGAAGCTGCCCAGGGGCGGCAGGCTGCCGACCCCGGTGCTGCTGCCGTTGCCGTCGGTGCCGGTGCCTCCGGCGGGGCTGGCGGGGGCGCTGGGTCTCGGCGCCCCCGAGGAGGCGCTCCGGGCCGCGGCGGTGGCGGCCGCTGGGCTCCGCTGCGCGGCGGCGGCGCGACCCCCGGAGGAAGCCTGGTAGCCGGCCTGGAACCAGCGCCGAGCGCCGGAGCCGCCCCGGCTGCCGGCGGCGGGCTGGGGCTGGGGCTGGGGCTGCGCGGCGGCGGCGCGGGCGGCGGCTCTCCGCGGCAGCACCGTGCCGTTGTTCCTCAGCAGCAGGATGGGGCTGCCCGCCGCCTCCGCCGCCTGCCTGCGCCGCGGGGGCTGGTACTGGGAGCCCAGGCTGAGCAGGCTGTACACCTGCCCGTTGTTCTCCCACTGGATCCGCTGCCTCCAGGCGGCGGGGGGCGGCGGGGGATCCCGGCGCGGCAGCTGCTGCTGGCAGCCGGCGGGCCAGAGGCAGCTCCAGTAGATGCACGCGTGAAGCTGGGCGAGCAGGAGCCCCGGCGGCGCGAAACGCATCTTCTCCTCTTTCGTGGGCGCCGGCGGGTAGCGAGATACGGGCAAAACTGGGGAGGGGAGGGGGGGGCGAGCGGAGAGCGAGGGGTGCCTTTCCTGCTCGGAATGGAGCGGGGGGAGGGGGGGCGGTGCGGGGAGGCCGGGGGGTGCGGGCTGCGCCTCTGGAAGGCTCAGGCGGGCAGCGGGGTCTCAGGCGCTGGCGGCACCCGGGAGGTGCCATCGGGCAGGTCGGGCCGTCGGAAAGGAAACCCGGCCCGGGGGAGGCGGCGAGAGCGGCTTTTCTTCTCCCCGGTATTTATAGGCGAGGGGATGCGAATGGGAGCCGGAGCAAACAATCAGCCTCTCATCGTCCTCCGGCCCGCGCTGGTGTCTGGAGCGAGGGAAGGAGGAGGAGGAGGAGAGACCAGGGACTTTAAACTTGCTGGCACGCTCGCAAAGTTACACAAGCCCCGCTGGCTGGGCTGGCTGCACCCCCGCCATTTGTTCACGTAATGCGGCTGGAAACGTGCGGCCCTGACAGTTCCCCCCACGGCCGCCCCCCGCCCGCCCCGCGCGGGGGCGGCTCGGGGGGAACGGGGCGGCTCGGGCCGGCGCGGCGGCGGGGGCTCCCCATCCTCCCTCCCTGCCTCCTTCCCTGCCTCCTTGCCTGCCTTGCCTCCCTGTCTCCCCCCGCGCCCCGAGCCGCGCCGAGCCGTGCCGAGCCTGCGGCGGGCGGGCGCGCTCAGACACACGTAGGCTGCCAGAGTATGCCGTGGGGCAGCGCCAAAGTATGCAAAGGAAAAATGCTATTAGCTCATCAGCGCTGGAGAGACTAGAAACGGGGTGGCGGGGAGGGGGAAGGGGCCGCTGGCGAGAGAGGAAACATGTTTCTGGAAAATGTGCTGGCCGGCACATCTCCCGCGCTAGAGCAGCTGCTGGTGACCTTCGTCTCAGCGCTGAGTAACAGTCGGATCCCCTTAATGACCTCTTAATTAGGAGAAAACTTCCATCAAGTAAACTCTTGACTATTGACTTTTGGGGTTTGTGCATATGAGTCACACGAGAAATATATTGGCGATGGTCCTCCCGGAGTAAGTTTTCATTGAAAAGTGAAATTTCACATGGGAGAGGCTTAGCCCTGTCACCAGAACAAATAAACCTAGTTCAGGCAGTGTCTCCCCAAAACCATGCCGGGGAAGAGGAGCAGGCTGCAGCCCGAAAGCCTCTCCCTTCCTTCCTGCTTTTACAAGAGTTCATCAAGGCTGTGTTTTGATAAGTACAATCACCCAGCAAGGCAAATGAATTAAGGTCCGTGGATTTCAGCCAAAACTTCTTTTGGGTGTATTTTTCCAAGGGCTGTTTGCTTATGAATCCTTGCAAAGGAACTGAGGAGAATACACAAAAGTTCTTCTTCACCAAAAGTTGGGTGGTGAGGATATTTAAGTGAATCCTGTCAATGATGATCGGCCTGGGCAGGAGGTTTTCACCCTACTCAGATAGATTCAAGGCAACCTTGGACCGCTGCTAGCTTCCCCACGTCAGGTTAACAGCCCACAAGTTACTGGCCAGGTGAATATTTGCCACTGGATTTTGATGTTCTTGACACACTTCTCCTGTCATTTGTTGTGCTGTAGTTTATTTTAATTGCATACTACCTTAAATGGTGCACACCTAATAATTGAAAACCAGAAAAATGTGGTCCCACATTGCGGCTGTGATGGATGGTGGTGGATGCTGATTTATGCTGCTATAGGATTAGTTGTAGTGCTCATCTTTGAAGTACTTTCACCACCCTGAAATCAGTGGTGCCACCCTACATGTCAAAGGTCCCCCCGTGGACAGGGGGGTCATTGGCTCTGACTGGCACCAGGTGCTCACCATGGTAGGCTTGCTCGTCCTGCTCTAACCATTAAAATGGTCAGTCTGGAGAGTACTGAGGAGCACAAGGCAGGTGTGCTCCAAAGACAGCAAAGTCTTCTCACTTGAGAACGTACCCAATAGCCAAGTAGGTGCTTGTTACCATTGCTAGCCAGCACCAGGGTGGTGGGGAGCATCTGCAGGACTGGGTCCCCAAGGAGAACAGTAACCGGTGTCTTTCCACAAGTGGGTTGTATGTGCTAGTTTGGGCAGTCTGCTGCAGAGGTGGTTTGGTTTGGGCTCTCTTATTCATTGTATTTGCAGGCTGTTCATCCCCTATGATCTTTCTCATTGTGGCTTTGAAAATATTATTGTCCATTTAAGGGTTTGCCTGGAACAATCAATGACTAAGGCTGAGTAACGCGGAAAGGTTAAAGATAGGGAAAATGCAACACTGAAGGAATGAGATTTCTGTCTTTTTAATCTTCCTCTAAATATTACTAATGGTACAAACAGCAGGTTGTTGCCCAATGTGTGATATTAGACAATGTTTCCACACAGTGGGATTCCAGCCATTTTTTCTTATGCCTGATTAAGTTACTACTTTTCATGAAACCGGAGAAAGCATATTTGAGACTGGTATTCTCACCTATCTATCATCCATTCACACTGTTTGCCATTTTTCCCATAGCACAAGTGTCATTTGTTAATTAATTTAGGGTTCATAATGCCTGGAAAGCACTATTAGCATCCCTAGAGAGTGGTGTCCTTCACTTAGCATTAGGTGCCTATGTCCATTTAACTATTGTCCTCTCTCCACAGGTTGCCTGATTACACCAGGTTTTTACATGATGGGTCTGAATAGACCATCAAAAAGCTTTGTGACCTGAGGTGTGGAGGCAAAGATTTCTGCAATACTGAAAAAAGACACATAAGCAAGTCAGGTACTGTGACTGCTTTAAAACTGCCCTAAAAACTGTCGAGCACTCTGATATTAAACTTTCTCATGAGGTTGATACAGCTTCTTTGTAAAGTCCATTTCTGATACTGATCACAGTTAATTTAGTCACTTGAGTTTTTGCCTACCTTTCTTTTTTGTCTGGAACAGCTGGTATTCCTGGGTATTTGTTGCACTGGGGATTTTGATTTCTGCCACCTACAGAAATAAATACAGTCTATATCAACTGAGAAATAAAATCTCCCTTCACTAAAAAATTACGCTAATTAAAGCAGATGCCTGTAAGTAATTGCAGTAATGTCTCAAAACCTCGTATCAGCGGGTAACTTATATTTAAATTTACTTGTAAGGTTGTTGCAGTCCTCATTCGGATGTTACAAACAGAAAATGTCTTCAATGGCATGAGTAGCATTTGGAGTTACCCTAATGTGTACACTACTGCTAAACTGCTAATTCAGTTGTGAATCTTGAAAAATATTAACCTGTTCACCAACAAAAATACCTCAAATATAACCAAAGCTATTTGAATTTGGCATGTCTTAGTACGTGTTCTAAGACAGACATTTTAAGGTTCTTTAATCTTACTATTTGATATGTGTATGAAAAAAGTATGATAGTGTAGAAAAGGGGAAACAATTTTAAATGTCAGTTTACATCAATGGCTTTATTTGTTACTTTTAATATTATTTTAAAAATATCAGTTCTGTAGTTATGGGTTGGATAATTTGTGGCTTTGTTTAGTCATAAACTGGTATGCTTAGCCAGAGTCACACACAAAAAACAAGAAATAGAAATAATTTTATAAAATCCTAAACGAAACTATACAAACTTAGTATGTGTTAAATATATTTATAAATTGATATTTTTTCATTTGGTATTAAAGGGTTGTTTGTTGAGGAGTCACTACAAGACAAATCTTGAAAAGTAGTGGTTGGTTTCAGCTCTTTCTAGCTGGGAAAAAGTCAGTGTGCTCATCTGATTTATGCTTGAATGGACAAAGAACTTACTCTGATTCTTCTGTTTGCATGAACACTGAGTCGTAGATAGATTATTCAAATTTATCTTATTTTGTAGATCTTACTTATAACACTTTTATAAATTGCCATTTTTTGCATTCAAATATTAAAAATTGTGGAATTTTGTTGCACACCAGAACACTGTGGATTTTTCTGAAGCATATTTTACAGAAGGTCCA